>NC_134842.1:18989757-20302257 GCF_965363235.1 Mytilus galloprovincialis
TCTTCTAACACCTCAGTCATGCCCTTGTAACACCCTAGTCAGGCAGTTGTGACATCCAAGTCATACACAATCATCTTTATAATACATACAGACATCATATCTTTATAATAAATGCTCTATTGTATCTATCACACCTTTATATATAATGTCCTATCTAACACCCATGTCATGCCCTTGTAACACCCTAGTCAGGCATTTGTGACATCCTTGTACACACTCAACTATATAATACATACAGACATCATATCTTGTAATAATTGTTCTATTGTATCTATCACACCTTTATATATAATGTCCTATCTAACACCCATGTCATGCCCTTGTAACACCCTAGTTAGGCATTTATGACATTCTAGTCATACACAATCAACTATATAATACATACAGACAACATATCTTTGTAATAATTGTTCTATTGTATCTATCACACCTTCATTTATAATGTCTTCATCTAACACCCCAGTCATGCCCTTGTAACACCCTAGTCAGGCATTTGTGACATCCCAGTCATTCACAATCAACTTTATAATACATACAGACATCATATCTTTGTAATAATTGTTCTATTGTATCTATCACACCTTCATTTATAATGTCTTCATCTAAAACCCCAGTCATGCCCTTGTAACATCCTAGTCTAGCATTTGTGACATCCTATTCATACACAATCAACTTTATAATACATACAGACATGATATCTTTGTAATAAATGTTCTATTGTATCTATCACACCTACATATCTAAGGTCTACATCTAAAACCCCAGTCATGCCCTCATAACACCCTAGTCAGGCATTTGTGACATTCTAGTCATACACCATCAACTTTATAATACATACAGACATCATATCCTTGTAATAATTGTTCTATTGTATCTATCACACCTTCATTGATAATGTCTTCCTCTAACACCCGAGTCATGCCCTTGTAACACCCTAGTCAGGCATTTGTGACATCCTAGTCATACATAATCAACTAAACAAGACATACAGACATCATATCTTTGTAATAATTGTTCTATTGTATCTATCACACCTTCATTTATAATGTCTTCATCAAATACCCCAGTCTTGCCCTTGTAACACCCTAGTCTGGCAGTTGTGACATCCTAGTCATACACAATCAACTATATAATACATACAGACATCATATCTTTGTAATAATTGTTCTATTGTATCTATCACACCTTCATTTATAATGTCTTCATCTAAAACTCCTGTCATGCCCTTGTAACACCCTAGTCTGGCATTTGTGACATCCTAGTCATACACAATCAACTTTATAATACATACAGACATCATATCTTTGTAATAATTGTCATATTGTATCTATCACACCTTCATTTATAATGTCTTCATCTAACACCCCAGTCATACCCTTGTAACATCCTAGTCTGGCATTTGTGACATCCTAGTCGTACACAATCAACTTTATAAGACATTTGTACATACAGACATCATATCTTTGTAATAATTGTTCTATTCTATCTATTACGCCTACATATATAAGGTCTACATCTAATACCCCAGTCATGCCCTCATAGCACCCTAGTCAGGCATTTGTGACATCCTAGTCATACACAATCAATTTTATAATACATACAGACATCATATCTTTGTAATAATTGTTCTATTGTATCTATCACACCTTCATTTATAATGTCTTCATCTAACACCCCAGTCTTGCCCTTGTAACACCCTAGTCAGGCATTTGTGACATCCTAGTCATACACAATCAACTATATAATACAAACAGACATCATATCTTTGTAATAATTTTTCTATTGTATCTATCACACCTTCATTTATAATGTCTTCATCTAAAACCCCAGTCATGCCCTTCTAACACCCCAGTCCGGCATTTGTGACATCCTAGTCATACACATTCAACTTTATAATACATACAGACATCATATCTTTGCAATAATTGTTCTATTGTATCTATCACACCTACATATATAATGTCTTCCTCTAACACCCGAGTCATGCCCTTGTAACACCCTAGTCAGGCATTTGTGACATCCTAGTCATACACAATCAACTAAACAAGACATACAGACATCATATCTTTGTAATAATTGTTCTATTGTATCTATCACACCTTCATTTATAATGTCTTCATCTATCACCCCAGTCTTGTCCTTGTAACACCCTAGTCTGGCAGATATGACATCCTAGTCATACACAATCAACTATATAATACATACAGACATCATATCTTTGTAATAATTGTTCTATTGTATCTATCACACCTTCATTTATTAGGTCTGCATCTCACTGTTCTAACACCCCAGTCATGCCCTTGTAACACCCTAATCAGGCATTTGTGACATCCTAGTCCTACACACTCAACTATATAATACATACAGACATCATATCTTGTAATAATTTTTCTATTGTATCTATCACACCTACATATACAAGGTTGACATCTAACACCCCAGTCATGCTCCATAACACCCTAGTCAGGCATTTGGGACATCCTAGTCATACACAATCAACTATACAATACATACAACATAATATCATTGCAATAATTGTTTATTGTATCTATCACACCTTCATTTATAATGTCTTCATCTAACACCCCAGTCATGCCCTTCTAACACCCCAGTCTGGCATTTGTGACATCCTAGTCATACACATTCAACTTAAAATACATACAGACATCATATCTTTGTAATAATTGTTCTATTGTATCTATCACACCTTCATTGATAATGTCTTCATCTAACTCCCGAGGTATGCCCTTGTAACACCCTAGTCAGGCATTTGTGACATCCTAGTCATACACAATCAACTACACAATACATACAGACATCATATCTTTGTAATAATTGTTCTATTGTATCTATCACACCTTCATTTATAATGTCTTCATCTAACACCACAGTCTTTCCCTTGTAACACCCTAGTCTGGCAGTTGTGACATGCTAGTCATACACAATCAACTATATAATACATACAGACATCATATCTTTGTAATAATTGTTCTATTGTATCTATCACACCTTCATTTATTATGTCTTCATCTCACTGTTCTAACACCCAGTCATTACCTTGTGACACCCTAATCAGGCATTTGTGACATCCTAGTCCTACACACTCAACTATATAATACATACAGACATCACATCTTGTAATAATTGTTCTATTGTATCTATCACACCTACATATAAAAGGTCTACATAAAACACCCCAGTCATGCCCTCATAGCCCCCTAGTCAGGCATTTGGGACATTCGTGTCATACACAATCAACTATACAATACAAACAAACATCATATCATTGCAATAATTGTTCTATTGTATCTATCACACCTTCATTTATAATGTCTTCATCTAACACCCCAGTCATGCCCTTCTAACACCCCAGTCTGGCAGTTGTGACATCCTAGTCATACACATTCAACTTAAAATACATACAGACATCATATCTTTGTAATAATTGTTCTATTGTATCTATCACACCTTCATTGATAATGTCTTCATCTAACACCCGAGTCATGCCCTTGTAACACCCTAGTCAGGCATTTGTGACATCCTAGTCATACACAATCAACTAAACAATACATACAGACATCATATCTTTGTAATAATTGTTCTATTGTATCTATCACACCTTCATTTCTAATGTCTTCATCTAACACCCCAGTCTTGCCCTTGTAACACCCTAGTCTGGCATTTGTGACATCTTAGTCATACACAATCAACTTTATAATACATACAGACATCATATCTTTGTAATAATTGTCATATTGTATCTATCACACCTTCATTTATAATGTGTTCATCTAACACCCCAGTCATGCCCTTGTAACATCCTAGTCTGGCATTTGTGACATCCTAGTCGTACACAATCAACTTTATAAGACATTTGTACATACAGACATCATATCTTTGCAATAATTGTTCTATTCTATCTATTACGCCTACATATATAAGGTCTACATCTAATACCCCAGTCATGCCCTCATAGCACCCTAGTCAGGCATTTGTGACATCCTAGTCATACACAATCAATTTTATAATACATACAGACATCATATCTTTGTAATAATTGTTCTATTGTATCTATCACACCTTCATTGATAATGTCTTCATCTAACACCCCAGTCTTGCCCTTGTAACACCCTAGTCAGGCATTTGTGACATCCTAGTCATACACAATCAACTATATAATACAAACAGACATCATATCTTTGTAATAATTTTTCTATTGTATCTATCACACCTTCATTTATAATGTCTTCATCTAAAACCCCGGTCATGCCCTTCTAACACCCCAGTCCGGCATTTGTGACATCCTAGTCATACACATTCAACTTTATAATACATACAGACATCATATCTTTGCAATAATTGTTCTATTGTATCTATCACACCTACATATATAAGGTCTTCCTCTTACACCCGAGTCATGCCCTTGTAACAACCTAGTCAGGCATTTGTGACATCCTAGTCATACACAATCAGCTAAACAAGACATACAGACATCATATCTTTGTAATAATTGTTCTATTGTATCTATCACACCTTCATTTATAATGTCTTCATCTAACACCCCAGTCTTGTCCTTGTAACACCCTAGTCTGGCAGTTATGACATCCTAGTCATACACAATCAACTATATAATACATACAGACATCATATCTTTGTAATAATTGTTCTATTGTATCTATCACACCTTCATTTATTATGTCTGCATCTCACTGTTCTAACACCCCAGTCATGCCCTTGTAACACCCTAATCAGGCATTTGTGACATCCTAGTCCTACACACTCAACTATATAATACATACAGACATCATATCTTGTAATAATTTTTCTATTGTATCTATCACACCTACATATACAAGGTTTACATATAACACCCCAGTCATGCCCTCATAGCCCCCTAGTCAGGCATTTGGGACATTCGTGTCATACGCAATCAACTATACAATACAAACAAACATCATATCATTGCAATAATTGTTCTATTGTATCTATCACACCTTCATTTATAATGTCTTTATCTAACACCCCAGTCTGGCAGTTGTGACATCCTAGTCATACACATTCAACTTAAAATACATACAGACATCATATCTTTGTCATAATTGTTCTATTGTATCTATCACACCTTCATTGATAATGTCTTCATCTAACACCTGAGTCATGCCCTTGTAACACCCTAGTCAGGCATTTGTGACATCCTAGTCATACACAATCAACTAAACAATACATACAGACATCATATCTTTGTAATAATTGTTCTATTGTATCTATCACACCTTCATTTCTAATGTCTTCATCTAACACCCCAGTCTTGCCCTTGTAACACCCTAGTCTGGCATTTGTGACATCCAAGCCATACACCATCAACTATATAATACATACAAAAACATCATATCTTTGTAATAATTGTTCTATTGTATCTATCACAACTTCATTTATAATGTCTTCATCTAAAACCCCAGTCATGCCCTTCTTACATCCTAGTCTAGCATTTGTGACATCCTAGTCATACACAATCAACTTTATAATACATACAGACATCATATCTTTGTAATAATTGTTCTATTGTATCTATCACACCTTCATCTATAAGGTCTACATCTAACACCCATGTCATGCCCTTGTAACACCCTAGTCAGGCATTTATGACATTCTAGTCATACACAATCAACTATATAATACACACAGACATCATATCTTTGTAATAATTGTTCTATTGTATCTATCACACCTACATTTATAATGTCTTCATCTAACACCCCAGGCATGCCCTTCTAACACCCCAGTCTGGCATTTGTGACATCCTAGTCATACACATTCAACTTTATAATACATACAGACATCATATCTTTGTAATAATTGTTCTATTGTATCTATCACACCTTCATTGATAATGTCTTCCTCTAACACCCGAGTCATGCCCTTGTAACACCCTAGTCAGGCATTTGTGACATCCTAGTCATACACAATCAACTAAAAAATACATACAGACATCATATCTTTGTAATAATTGTTCTATTGTATCTATCACACCTTCATTTATAATGTCTTCATCTAACACCCCAGTCTTGCCCTTGTAACACCCTAGTCAGGCATTTGGGACATCCTAGTCATACACAATCAACTATACAATACATACAGACATTATATCATTGTAATAATTGTTCTATTGTATCTATCACACCTTCATTTATAATGTCTTCATCTAACACCCTAGTCATGCCCTTGTAACACCCTAATCAGGCATTTGTGACATCCATGTCCTACACCATCAACTATATAATACATACAAAAACATCATATCTTTGTAATAATTGTTCTATTGTATCTATTACACCTTCATTGATAATGTCTTCATCTAAAACCCCAGTCATGCCCTTGTAACATTCTAGTCTGGCATTTGTGACATTCCTAGTCGTACACAATCAACTTTATAATACATACAGACATCATATCTTTGTAATAATTCTTCTATTGTATCTATCACACCTACATATATAAGGTCTACATCTAACACCCCAGTCATGCCCTCATAACACCCTAGTCAGGCATTTGTGACATCATAGTCATACACAATCAACTATACAATACATACAGAAACATCATATCTTTGTAATAATTGTTCTATTGTATCTATCACACCTACATATATAAGGTCTACATCTAACACCCCAGTCATGCCCTCATAGCACCCTAGTCAGGCATTTATGACATTCTAGTCATACACCATCAACTATATAATACATACAGAAACATCATATCTTTGTAATAATTTTTCTATTGTAATAATTGTATCTATCACACCTTCATTTATAAAGTATTCATCTAACACCCAGTCATGCCTTTGAAACACCCTAGTCAGGCATTTGTGACATCCTAGTCATACACAATCAACTAAACAATACATACAGACATCATATCTTTGTAATAATTGTTCTATTGTATCTATCACACCTTCATTGATAATGTCTTCATCTAACACCCCAGTCTTGCCCTTGTAACATCCTAGTCTGGCATTTGTGACATCCTAGTCGTACACAATCAACTTTATAATACATACAGACATCATATCTTTGTAATAATTGTTCTATTGTATCTATCACACCTTCATCTATAATGTCTTCATCTAACACCCCAGGCATGCCGTTGTAACACCCTAGTCAGGAATTTGTGACATCCCAGTCATACACAATCATCTATATAATACACACAGACATCATATCTTTGTAATAATTGTTCTATTGTATCTATCACACCTACATATATAATGACTACATCTAACACCCCAATCATGCCTTCATAACACCCTAATCAGGCATTTGGGACATCCTAGTCATACACCATCAACTATATAATACATACAGACAACACATCTTTGTAATTATTGTTCTATTGTATCTATCACACCTTCATTTATAATGTCTTCATCTAACACCCCAGTCATGCCCTTGTAACACCCTAGTCAGGCATTTGTGACATCCTAGTCCTACACACTCAACTTTATAATACATACAGACATCACATTTTGTAATAATTGTTCTATTGCATCTATCACACCTACATTGACAAGGTTTACATCTAACACGCCAGTGATGCCCTCATAACACCCTAGTCAGGCATTTGGGACATCCTAGTCATACACAATCAACTATACAATACATACAGACATCATATCTTTGTAATACTAGTAATTGTTCTATTGTATCTATCACACCTTCATTGATAATGTCTTCACCCCAGTTTTGCCCTTATAACACCCTAGTCAGGCATTTTTGACATCCTAGTCATACACAATCAACTATACAATACATATAGACATCATATCTTTGTAATAATTGTTTTATTGTATCTACCACACCTACATGTATAAGGTCTACATCTAACACCCCAGTCATGCCCTCATAGCACCTTAGTGAGGCATTTGGGACATCCTAGTCATAGACAATCAACTATATAATACATAAAGAGACATCATATCTTTGTAATAATTGTTCTATTGTATCTATCACACCTACATTTATAATGTCTTCATCTAACACCCAGTCATGCCCTCATAGCACCCTAATCAGTCATTTGGGACATCCTAGTCATACGCAATTAACTATACAATACATACAGACATCATATCTTTGTAATAATTGTTCTATTGTATCTATCACACCTTCATTTATAATGTCTTCATCTAACACCCCAGTGATGCCCTTGTAACCCCCTTGTCTGGCATTTGTGACATCCTAGTCATACACAATCAACTATATAATACATACAGACATCATATCTTTGTTATAATTGTTCTATTGTATCTATCACACCTTCATTTATAATGTCTTCATCTAACACCCCAGTCATGCCCTTCTAACACCCTAGTCTGGCATTTGTGACATCCTAGTCATTAACTTTATAATACATACAGACATCATATCTTTGTAAAAATTGTTCTATTGTATCTATCACACCTTCATTTATAATTTCTTCATCTAACACCCCAGTCATGCCCTTGTAACACCCTAGTCAGGCATTTGTGACATCATAGTCGTACACAATCAACTATATAATACATACAGACATTATATCTTTGTAATAATTGTTCTATTGTATCTATCACACCTACATATATAAGGTCTACATCTAACACCACAGTTATGTCCTCATAGCACCCTACTCAGGCATTTGGGACATCCTAGTCATACGCAATCAACTATACAATACATAGAGACATCATATCTTTCTTATAATTGTTCTATTGTATCTATCACACCTTCATTTATAATGTCTTCATCTAACACCCCAGTCATGCCCTTGTAACATCCTAGTCTGTTATTTGTGACATCCTAGTCGTACACAATCAACTTTATAATACATACAGACATCATATCTTTGTAATAATTCTTCTATTGTATCTATCACACCTTCATCTATAATGTCTTCATCTAACACCCCAGTCATGCCCTTGTAACACCCTAGTCAGGCATTTGTGACATCCCAGTCATACACAATCATATATATAATACACACAGACATCATATCTTTGTAATAATTGTTCTATTGTATCTATCACACCTAAATATATAATGACTACATCTAACACCCCAATCATGCCTTCATAACACCCTAATCAGGCATTTGGGACATCCTAGTCATACTATGACCAATAGAAATGGTGTCAGAGTAAATCTATCACAGTCAGATGATTAATCTTGTACCAATAATGGTACTTTGGCCAATATACATAGTGTCAGAGTCAATCTATCACTGTCAGATGATTTATCCTGTAATAATAATGATACTGTGACCTATAGACATACCGTCAGAGTCAATCTATCACCGTCATATGATTTATCCTATAACAATAATGATACTTTGACCTAAAGACATAGTGTCAGAATCAATCTATCACAGTCAGATGATTTTTCCTGTAATAATAAGGATACTGTGGCCTAAAGACATAGTGTCAGAGTCAATCTATAACAGTCAGATGATTTATCCTGTAACAATAAGGATACTGTGACCTATAGACATAGTGTCAGAGTCAATCTATCACAGTCAGATGATTTATCCTGTAACAAAAATGGTACTGTGTGGCCTATAGACGTGGTGTCAGTGTCAATCTATCACAGTCAGATGATTTATCCCGTAATAATAATGATACTTTGACCAATAGACATAGTTTCAGAATCAATCTATCACAGTCAGATGATTTATATTGTAACAATAATGATACTGTGACCTATAGAAATAGTGTCAGAGTCAATCTATCACAGTCAGATGATTTATCCTATAACAATAATGATACTGTGACCTATAGACATAGTGTCAGAATCAATCTATCACAGTCAGATGATTTATCTTGTAACAATAATGATACTGTGACCTATAGACATAGTGTCAGAGTCAATCTATCACAGTCCGATGATTTATCCTGTAACAATACGGATACTGTGACCTATAGACATAGTGTCAGAGTCAATCTATCACAGTCAGATGATTTATCCAGTAACAAAAATGGTACTGTGGCCTATAGACGTAGTGTCAGAGTCAATCTATCACAGTCAGATGATTTATCCTGTAACAAAAATGGTACTGTGGCCTATAGACGTGGTGTCAGTGTCAATCTATCACAGTCAAATGATTTATCCCGTAATAATAATGATACTTTGACCTATTGACATAGTGTCAGAATCAATCTATCACAGTCAGATGATTTTTCCTGTTACAATAATGATACTGTTACATATAGGCATGGTGTCAGAGTCAATCTATCACAAACAGATGATTTATCCTGTAACAATAATGATACCTTGACCAATAGAAATGGCGTCAGAGTAAATTAATCACAGTCAGATGATTTATCCTGTACCACTAGTGGTACTGTGGCCAATAGACATTGTGTCAGAGTCAATCTATCACAGTCAGATGATTTATCCTGTAACAATAATGATACTGTCACCTATAGACATGATGTCAGAGTCAATCTATTACAGTCAGATGATTTATCCTGTAACAATAATGATACTGTGACCTATAGACATAGTGTCAGAATCAATCTATCACAGTCAGATGATTTATCTTGTAACAATAATGATACTGTGACCTATAGACATAGGGTCAGAGTCAATCTATCACAGTCCGATGATTTATCCTATAACAATAATGATACTGTGACCTATAGACATGGTGTCAGAGTCAACCTATTACAGTCAGATGATTTATCCTGTAACAATAATGATACCTTGACCAAAACAAATGGCGTCAGAGTAAATATATCAGTCAGATGATTTATCATGTAACAATAATGATACTGTGGCCAATAGACATAGTGTCAGAGTCAATCTATCACAGTCAGATGATATATCCTGTAACAATAATGATACTGTGACCTATAAACATGACGTCAGAGTTAATATATCACAGTCAGATGATTTATCATGTAACAATAATGATACTGTCACCTACACACATGATGTCAGAGACAATCTTACACAGTCAGATGATTTATCATATAACATTAATGATACTATGATCTATAGACATAGTGTCAGAATCAATCTATCACAGTCCGATGATTTATCCTGTAACAATAATGATACCTTGACCAATAGAAATGATGTCAGAGTCAATCTATCACAGTCAGATGATTTATCCCGTAATAATAATTATACTGTGACCTATAGACATGGTGTCAGAGTCAATCTATCACAGTCAGATTATTTACCCCGTAACAATAATGATACTGTGACCTATATACATGGTGTCAGAGTCAATCTATCACAGTCAGATGATTTATCCTATAACAATAATGATACCTTGACCAAAAGAAATGGCGTCAAAGTAAATCTGTCACAGTCAGATGATTTATCCTGTACCACTAGTGGTACTGTGGCCAATAGACATAGTGTCAGAGTCAATCTATCACAGTCAGAAGATTTATCCTGTAACGGTAATAATACTGTCACCTATAGACATGATGTCAGAGTCAATCTATCACAGTCAGACGATTTATCCTGTAACAATGATGATGATGTGACCCATAGACATAGTGTCAGAATCAATCTATCACAGTCAGATGATTTATCCTGTAACAATAATGATACTTTGACCTATAGACATAGTGTCAGAGTCAATCTATCACAGTCAGATGATTTATCTTGTAACAAAAATGGTACTGTGGCCTATAGATATGGTGTCATAGTCAATCCATCACAATCAGATGATTTATCCTGTACCAAAAATGGCACTGTGGCCTATAGACGTGGTGTCAGAGTCAATTTATCACAGTCAGGTGATTTATCCTGTAGCAATAATGGTACTGTGGCCTATAGACATAGTGTCAGAGTTAATTTATCACAGTCAGTTGATTTATCCCGTAATAATAATGAAACTGTGACCTATAGACATGGTGTAAGAGTCAATCTATCACAGTCCAATGATTTATCCCGTAACAATAAGGATACTGTGACCTATAGACATGGTGTCAGAGTCAATCTATCACAGTCTGATGATTTATCCTGTAACAATAATGATACCTTGAACAAAAGAAAAGGCGTCAGAGTAAATATATCACAGTCAGATGATTTATCCTGTATTACTAGTGGTACTGTGGCCAATAGACATAGTGTCAGAGTCAATATATCACAGTCAGATGATATATCATGTAACAATAAGGATACTGTGCCCTATAGACATAGTGTCAGAAACAATCTATCACAGTCAGATGATTTATCCTGTAACAAAAATGGTACTGTGTGGCCTAAAGACATAGTGTCAGAGTCAATCTATAACAGTCAGATGATTTATCCTGTAACAATAAGGATACTGTGACCTATAGACATAGTGTCAGAAACAATCTATCACAGTCAGATGATTTATCCTGTAACAAAAATGGTACTGTGTGGCCTATAGACGTGGTGTCAGTGTCAATCTATCACAGTCAGATGATTTATCCCGTAATAATAATGATACTTTGACTTATAGACATAGTTTCAGAATCAATCTATCACAGTCAGATGATTTATCTTGTAACAATAATGATACTGTGACCTATAGACATAGTGTCAGAGTCAATCTATCACAGTCCGATGATTTATCCTATAGCAATAATGATACTGTGACCTATAGACATAGTGTCAGAATCAATCTATCACAGTCAGATGATTTCTCTTGTAACAATAATGATACTGTGACCTATAGACATAGTGTCAGAGTCAATCTATCACAGTCCGATGATTTATCCTGTAACAATAAGGATACTGTGACCTATAGACATAGTGTCAGAGTCAATCTATCACAGTCAGATGATTTATCCAGTAACAAAAATTGTACTGTGGCCTATAGACGTAATGTCAGAGTCAATCTATCACAGTCAGATGATTTATCCTGTAACAAAAATGGTACTGTGGCCTATAGACGTGGTGTGAGTGTCAATCTATCACAGTCAGATCATTTATCCCGTAATAATAATGATACTTTGACCTATTGACATAGTGTCAGAATCAATCTATCACAGTCAGATGATTTTTCCTGTAACAATCATGATACTGTTACCTATAGGCATGGTGTCAGAGTCAATCTATCACAAACAGATGATTTATCCTGGAACAATAATGATACCTTGACCAGTAGAAATGGCGTCAGAGTAAATCTATCACAATCAGATGATTTATCCTGTACCACTAGTGGTACTGTGGCCAATAGACATTGTGTCAGAGTCAATCTATCACAGTCCGATGATTTATTCTGTAACAATAATGATACTGTCACCTATAGACATGATGTCAGAGTCAATCTATTACAGTCAGATGATTTATCCTGTAACAATAATGATACTGTGACCTATAGACATAGTGTCAGAATCAATCTATCACAGTCAGATGATTTATCTTGTAACAATAATGATACTGTGACCTATAGACATAGTGTCAGAGTCAATCTATCACAGTCCGATGATTTATCCTATAACAATAATTATACTGTGACCTATAGACATGGTGTCAGAGGTCAGATGATTTATCCTGTAACAATAATGATACCTTGACCAAAAGAAATGGCGTCAGAGTAAATATATCACAGTCAGATGATTTATCCTGTACCACTAGTGGTACTGTGGCCAATAGACATAGTGTCAGAGTCAATCTATCACAGTCAGATGATATATCCTGTAACAATAATGATACTGTGACCTATAAACATGATGTCAGAGTTAATCTATCACAGTCAGATGATTTATCATGTAACAATAATGATACTGTCACCTACACACATGATGTCAGAGACAATCTATCACAGTCAGATGATTTATCATATAACATTAATGATACTGTGATCTATAGACATAGTGTCAGAATCAATCTATCACAGTCAGATGATTTATCCTGTAACAATAATGATACCTTGACCAATAGATATGATGTCAGAGTCAATCTATCACAGTCAGATGATTTATCCCGTAATAATAATGATACTGTGACCTATAGACATGGTGTCAGAGTCAATCTATCACAGTCAGATGATTTATCCTATAACAATAATGATACCTTGACCAAAAGAAATGGCGTCAGAGTAAATCTGTCACAGTCAGATGATTTATCCTGTACCACTAGTGGTACTGTGGCGAATAGACATAGTGTCAGAGTCAATTTATCACAGTCAGATGATTTATCCTGTAACGGTAATAATATTGTCACCTATAGACATGATGTCAGAGTCAATCTATCACAGTCAGACGATTTATCCTGTAACAATGATGATGATGTGACCTATAGACATAGTGTCAGAATCAATCCATCACAGTCAGATGATTTATCTTGTAACAATAATGATACTGTGACCTATAGACATAGTGTCAGAGTCAATCTATCACAGTCCGATGATTTATCCTGTAACAATAAGGAAACTGTGACCTATAGACATAGTGTCAGAGTCAATCTATCACAGTCAGATGATTTATCCAGTAACAAAAATGGTACTGTGGCCTATAGACGTAGTGTCAGAGTCAATCTATCACAGTCAGATGATGTATCCTGTAACAAAAATGGTACTGTGGCCTATAGACGTGGTGTCAGTGTCAATCTATCACAGTCAGATGATTTATCCCGTAATAATAATGATACTTTGACCTATTGACATAGTGTCAGAATCAATCTATCACAGTCAGATGATTTTTCCTGTAACAATCATGATACTGTTACCTATAGGCATGGTGTCAGAGTCAATCTATCACAAACAGATGATTTATCCTGGAACAATAATGATACCTTGACCAGTAGAAATGGCGTCAGAGTAAATCTATCACAGTCAGATGATTTATCCTGTACCACTAGTGGTACTGTGGCCAATAGACATTGTGTCAGAGTCAATCTATCACAGTCAGATGATTTATCCTGTAACAATAATGATACTGTCTCCTGTAACAATAATGATACTGTCACCTATAGACATGATGTCAGAGTCAATCTATTGCAGTCAGATGATTTATCCTGTAACAATAATGATACTGTGACCTATAGACATAGTGTCAGAATCAATCTATCACAGTCAGATGATTTATCCTATAACAATAATGATACCTTGACCAAAAGAAATGGCGTCAAAGTAAATCTGTCACAGTCAGATGATTTATCCTGTACCACTAGTGGTACTGTGGCCAATAGACATAGTGTCAGAGTCAATCTATCACAGTCAGAAGATTTATCCTGTAACGGTAATAATACTGTCACCTATAGACATGATGTCAGAGTCAATCTATCACAGTCAGACGATTTATCCTGTAACAATGATGATGATGTGACCCATGGACATAGTGTCAGAATCAATCTATCACAGTCAGATGATTTATCCTGTAACAATAATGATACTTTGACCTATAGACATAGTGTCAGAGTCAATCTATCACAGTCAGATGATTTATCTTGTAACAAAAATGGTACTGTGGCCTATAGATATGGTGTCATAGTCAATCCATCACAATCAGATGATTTATCCTGTACCTAAAATGGCACTGTGGCCTATAGACGTGGTGTCAGAGTCAATTTATCACAGTCAGGTGATTTATCCTGTAGCAATAATGGTACTGTGGCCTATAGACATAGTGTCAGAGTTAATTTATCACAGTCAGTTGATTTATCCCGTAATAATAATGAAACTGTGACCTATAGACATGGTGTAAGAGTCAATCTATCACAGTCCAATGATTTATCCCGTAACAATAAGGATACTGTGACCTATAGACATGGTGTCAGAGTCAATCTATCACAGTCTGATGATTTATCCTGTAACAATAATGATACCTTGAACAAAAGAAAAGGCGTCAGAGTAAATATATCACAGTGAGATGATTTATCCTGTATTACTAGTGGTACTGTGGCCAATAGACATAGTGTCAGAGTCAATCTATCACAGTCAGATGATATATCATGTAACAATAAGGATACTGTGACCTATAGACATAGTGTCAGAAACAATCTATCACAGTCAGATGATTTATCCTGTAACAAAAATGGTACTGTGTGGCCTAAAGACATAGTGTCAGAGTCAATCTATAACAGTCAGATGATTTATCCTGTAACAATAAGGATACTGTGACCTATAGACATAGTGTCAGAAACAATCTATCACAGTCAGATGATTTATCCTGTAACAAAAATGGTACTGTGTGGCCTATAGACGTGGTGTCAGTGTCAATCTATCACAGTCAGATGATTTATCCCGTAATAATAATGATACTTTGACTTATAGACATAGTTTCAGAATCAATCTATCACAGTCAGATGATTTATCTTGTAACAATAATGATACTGTGACCTATAGACATAGTGTCAGAGTCAATCTATCACAGTCCGATGATTTATCCTATAGCAATAATGATACTGTGACCTATAGACATAGTGTCAGAATCAATCTATCACAGTCAGATGATTTCTCTTGTAACAATAATGATACTGTGACCTATAGACATAGTGTCAGAGTCAATCTATCACAGTCCGATGATTTA
The DNA here is from genome assembly GCF_965363235.1 of Mytilus galloprovincialis. Lineage (NCBI taxonomy): Eukaryota > Metazoa > Mollusca > Bivalvia > Mytilida > Mytilidae > Mytilus > Mytilus galloprovincialis. Next base: position 19,006,241 of record NC_134842.1, read on the forward strand.
TCCTGTAACAATAAGGATACTGTGACCTATAGACATAGTGTCAGAGTCAATCTATCACAGTCAGATGATTTATCCAGTAACAAAAATTGTACTGTGGCCTATAGACGTGGTGTGAGTGTCAATCTATCACAGTCAGATCATTTATCCCGTAATAATAATGATACTTTGACCTATTGACATAGTGTCAGAATCAATCTATCACAGTCAGATGATTTTTCCTGTAACAATCATGATACTGTTACCTATAGGCATGGTGTCAGAGTCAATCTATCACAAACAGATGATTTATCCTGGAACAATAATGATACCTTGACCAGTAGAAATGGCGTCAGAGTAAATCTATCACAGTCAGATGATTTATCCTGTACCACTAGTGGTACTGTGGCCAATAGACATTGTGTCAGAGTCAATCTATCACAGTCAGATGATTTATCCTGTAACAATAATGATACTGTCACCTATAGACATGATGTCAGAGTCAATCTATTACAGTCAGATGATTTATCCTGTAACAATAATGATACTGTGACCTATAGACATAGTGTCAGAATCAATCTATCACAGTCAGATGATTTATCTTGTAACAATAATGATACTGTGACCTATAGACATAGTGTCAGAGTCAATCTATCACAGTCCGATGATTTATCCTATAACAATAATTATACTGTGACCTATAGACATGGTGTCAGAGGTCAGATGATTTATCCTGTAACAATAATGATACCTTGACCAAAAGAAATGGCGTCAGAGTAAATATATCACAGTCAGATGATTTATCCTGTACCACTAGTGGTACTGTGGCCAATAGACATAGTGTCAGAGTCAATCTATCACAGTCAGATGATATATCCTGTAACAATAATGATACTGTGACCTATAAACATGATGTCAGAGTTAATCTATCACAGTCAGATGATTTATCATGTAACAATAATGATACTGTCACCTACACACATGATGTCAGAGACAATCTATCACAGTCAGATGATTTATCCTGTAACAATAATGATACTGTCTCCTGTAACAATAATGATACTGTCACCTATAGACATGATGTCAGAGTCAATCTATTGCAGTCAGATGATTTATCCTGTAACAATAATGATACTGTGACCTATAGACATAGTGTCAGAATCAATCTATCACAGTCAGATGATTTATCCTATAACAATAATGATACCTTGACCAAAAGAAATGGCGTCAAAGTAAATCTGTCACAGTCAGATGATTTATCCTGTACCACTAGTGGTACTGTGGCCAATAGACATAGTGTCAGAGTCAATCTATCACAGTCAGAAGATTTATCCTGTAACGGTAATAATACTGTCACCTATAGACATGATGTCAGAGTCAATCTATCACAGTCAGACGATTTATCCTGTAACAATGATGATGATGTGACCCATAGACATAGTGTCAGAATCAATCTATCACAGTCAGATGATTTATCCTGTAACAATAATGATACTTTGACCTATAGACATAGTGTCAGAGTCAATCTATCACAGTCAGATGATTTATCTTGTAACAAAAATGGTACTGTGGCCTATAGATATGGTGTCATAGTCAATCCATCACAATCAGATGATTTATCCTGTACCAAAAATGGCACTGTGGCCTATAGACGTGGTGTCAGAGTCAATTTATCACAGTCAGGTGATTTATCCTGTAGCAATAATGGTACTGTGGCCTATAGACATAGTGTCAGAGTTAATTTATCACAGTCAGTTGATTTATCCCGTAATAATAATGAAACTGTGACCTATAGACATGGTGTAAGAGTCAATCTATCACAGTCCAATGATTTATCCCGTAACAATAAGGATACTGTGACCTATAGACATGGTGTCAGAGTCAATCTATCACAGTCTGATGATTTATCCTGTAACAATAATGATACCTTGAACAAAAGAAAAGGCGTCAGAGTAAATATATCACAGTCAGATGATTTATCCTGTATTACTAGTGGTACTGTGGCCAATAGACATAGTGTCAGAGTCAATATATCACAGTCAGATGATATATCATGTAACAATAAGGATACTGTGCCCTATAGACATAGTGTCAGAAACAATCTATCACAGTCAGATGATTTATCCTGTAACAAAAATGGTACTGTGTGGCCTAAAGACATAGTGTCAGAGTCAATCTATAACAGTCAGATGATTTATCCTGTAACAATAAGGATACTGTGACCTATAGACATAGTGTCAGAAACAATCTATCACAGTCAGATGATTTATCCTGTAACAAAAATGGTACTGTGTGGCCTATAGACGTGGTGTCAGTGTCAATCTATCACAGTCAGATGATTTATCCCGTAATAATAATGATACTTTGACTTATAGACATAGTTTCAGAATCAATCTATCACAGTCAGATGATTTATCTTGTAACAATAATGATACTGTGACCTATAGACATAGTGTCAGAGTCAATCTATCACAGTCCGATGATTTATCCTATAGCAATAATGATACTGTGACCTATAGACATAGTGTCAGAATCAATCTATCACAGTCAGATGATTTCTCTTGTAACAATAATGATACTGTGACCTATAGACATAGTGTCAGAGTCAATCTATCACAGTCCGATGATTTATCCTGTAACAATAAGGATACTGTGACCTATAGACATAGTGTCAGAGTCAATCTATCACAGTCAGATGATTTATCCAGTAACAAAAATTGTACTGTGGCCTATAGACGTAATGTCAGAGTCAATCTATCACAGTCAGATGATTTATCCTGTAACAAAAATGGTACTGTGGCCTATAGACGTGGTGTGAGTGTCAATCTATCACAGTCAGATCATTTATCCCGTAATAATAATGATACTTTGACCTATTGACATAGTGTCAGAATCAATCTATCACAGTCAGATGATTTTTCCTGTAACAATCATGATACTGTTACCTATAGGCATGGTGTCAGAGTCAATCTATCACAAACAGATGATTTATCCTGGAACAATAATGATACCTTGACCAGTAGAAATGGCGTCAGAGTAAATCTATCACAGTCAGATGATTTATCCTGTACCACTAGTGGTACTGTGGCCAATAGACATTGTGTCAGAGTCAATCTATCACAGTCCGATGATTTATTCTGTAACAATAATGATACTGTCACCTATAGACATGATGTCAGAGTCAATCTATTACAGTCAGATGATTTATCCTGTAACAATAATGATACTGTGACCTATAGACATAGTGTCAGAATCAATCTATCACAGTCAGATGATTTATCTTGTAACAATAATGATACTGTGACCTATAGACATAGTGTCAGAGTCAATCTATCACAGTCCGATGATTTATCCTATAACAATAATTATACTGTGACCTATAGACATGGTGTCAGAGGTCAGATGATTTATCCTGTAACAATAATGATACCTTGACCAAAAGAAATGGCGTCAGAGTAAATATATCACAGTCAGATGATTTATCCTGTACCACTAGTGGTACTGTGGCCAATAGACATAGTGTCAGAGTCAATCTATCACAGTCAGATGATATATCCTGTAACAATAATGATACTGTGACCTATAAACATGATGTCAGAGTTAATCTATCACAGTCAGATGATTTATCATGTAACAATAATGATACTGTCACCTACACACATGATGTCAGAGACAATCTATCACAGTCAGATGATTTATCATATAACATTAATGATACTGTGATCTATAGACATAGTGTCAGAATCAATCTATCACAGTCAGATGATTTATCCTGTAACAATAATGATACCTTGACCAATAGAAATGATGTCAGAGTCAATCTATCACAGTCAGATGATTTATCCCGTAATAATAATGATACTGTGACCTATAGACATGGTGTCAGAGTCAATCTATCACAGTCAGATGATTTATCCTATAACAATAATGATACCTTGACCAAAAGAAATGGCGTCAGAGTAAATCTGTCACAGTCAGATGATTTATCCTGTACCACTAGTGGTACTGTGGCGAATAGACATAGTGTCAGAGTCAATTTATCACAGTCAGATGATTTATCCTGTAACGGTAATAATATTGTCACCTATAGACATGATGTCAGAGTCAATCTATCACAGTCAGACGATTTATCCTGTAACAATGATGATGATGTGACCTATAGACATAGTGTCAGAATCAATCTATCACAGTCAGATGATTTATCTTGTAACAATAATGATACTGTGACCTATAGACATAGTGTCAGAGTCAATCTATCACAGTCCGATGATTTATCCTGTAACAATAAGGAAACTGTGACCTATAGACATAGTGTCAGAGTCAATCTATCACAGTCAGATGATTTATCCAGTAACAAAAATGGTACTGTGGCCTATAGACGTAGTGTCAGAGTCAATCTATCACAGTCAGATGATGTATCCTGTAACAAAAATGGTAATGTGGCCTATAGACGTGGTGTCAGTGTCAATCTATCACAGTCAGATGATTTATCCCGTAATAATAATGATACTTTGACCTATTGACATAGTGTCAGAATCAATCTATCACAGTCAGATGATTTTTCCTGTAACAATCATGATACTGTTACCTATAGGCATGGTGTCAGAGTCAATCTATCACAAACAGATGATTTATCCTGGAACAATAATGATACCTTGACCAGTAGAAATGGCGTCAGAGTAAATCTATCACAGTCAGATGATTTATCCTGTACCACTAGTGGTACTGTGGCCAATAGACATTGTGTCAGAGTCAATCTATCACAGTCAGATGATTTATCCTGTAACAATAATGATACTGTCTCCTGTAACAATAATGATACTGTCACCTATAGACATGATGTCAGAGTCAATCTATTGCAGTCAGATGATTTATCCTGTAACAATAATGATACTGTGACCTATAGACATAGTGTCAGAATCAATCTATCACAGTCAGATGATTTATCCTATAACATTTACTGTGGCCAATAGACATAGTGTCAGAGTCAATCTATCACAGTCAGAAGATTTATCCTGTAACGGTAATAATACTGTCACCTATAGACATGATGTCAGAGTCAATCTATCACAGTCAGACGATTTATCCTGTAACAATGATGATGATGTGACCCATGGACATAGTGTCAGAATCAATCTATCACAGTCAGATGATTTATCCTGTAACAATAATGATACTTTGACCTATAGACATAGTGTCAGAGTCAATCTATCACAGTCAGATGATTTATCTTGTAACAAAAATGGTACTGTGGCCTATAGATATGGTGTCATAGTCAATCCATCACAATCAGATGATTTATCCTGTACCTAAAATGGCACTGTGGCCTATAGACGTGGTGTCAGAGTCAATTTATCACAGTCAGGTGATTTATCCTGTAGCAATAATGGTACTGTGGCCTATAGACATAGTGTCAGAGTTAATTTATCACAGTCAGTTGATTTATCCCGTAATAATAATGAAACTGTGACCTATAGACATGGTGTAAGAGTCAATCTATCACAGTCCAATGATTTATCCCGTAACAATAAGGATACTGTGACCTATAGACATGGTGTCAGAGTCAATCTATCACAGTCTGATGATTTATCCTGTAACAATAATGATACCTTGAACAAAAGAAAAGGCGTCAGAGTAAATATATCACAGTCAGATGATTTATCCTGTATTACTAGTGGTACTGTGGCCAATAGACATAGTGTCAGAGTCAATCTATCACAGTCAGATGATATATCATGTAACAATAAGGATACTGTGACCTATAGACATAGTGTCAGAAACAATCTATCACAGTCAGATGATTTATCCTGTAACAAAAATGGTACTGTGTGGCCTAAAGACATAGTGTCAGAGTCAATCTATAACAGTCAGATGATTTATCCTGTAACAATAAGGATACTGTGACCTATAGACATAGTGTCAGAAACAATCTATCACAGTCAGATGATTTATCCTGTAACAAAAATGGTACTGTGTGGCCTATAGACGTGGTGTCAGTGTCAATCTATCACAGTCAGATGATTTATCCCGTAATAATAATGATACTTTGACTTATAGACATAGTTTCAGAATCAATCTATCACAGTCAGATGATTTATCTTGTAACAATAATGATACTGTGACCTATAGACATAGTGTCAGAGTCAATCTATCACAGTCCGATGATTTATCCTATAGCAATAATGATACTGTGACCTATAGACATAGTGTCAGAATCAATCTATCACAGTCAGATGATTTCTCTTGTAACAATAATGATACTGTGACCTATAGACATAGTGTCAGAGTCAATCTATCACAGTCCGATGATTTATCCTGTAACAATAAGGATACTGTGACCTATAGACATAGTGTCAGAGTCAATCTATCACAGTCAGATGATTTATCCAGTAACAAAAATTGTACTGTGGCCTATAGACGTAATGTCAGAGTCAATCTATCACAGTCAGATGATTTATCCTGTAACAAAAATGGTACTGTGGCCTATAGACGTGGTGTGAGTGTCAATCTATCACAGTCAGATCATTTATCCCGTAATAATAATGATACTTTGACCTATTGACATAGTGTCAGAATCAATCTATCACAGTCAGATGATTTTTCCTGTAACAATCATGATACTGTTACCTATAGGCATGGTGTCAGAGTCAATCTATCACAAACAGATGATTTATCCTGGAACAATAATGATACCTTGACCAGTAGAAATGGCGTCAGAGTAAATCTATCACAGTCAGATGATTTATCCTGTACCACTAGTGGTACTGTGGCCAATAGACATTGTGTCAGAGTCAATCTATCACAGTCAGATGATTTATCCTGTAACAATAATGATACTGTCACCTATAGACATGATGTCAGAGTCAATCTATTACAGTCAGATGATTTATCCTGTAACAATAATGATACTGTGACCTATAGACATAGTGTCAGAATCAATCTATCACAGTCAGATGATTTATCTTGTAACAATAATGATACTGTGACCTATAGACATAGTGTCAGAGTCAATCTATCACAGTCCGATGATTTATCCTATAACAATAATTATACTGTGACCTATAGACATGGTGTCAGAGGTCAGATGATTTATCCTGTAACAATAATGATACCTTGACCAAAAGAAATGGCGTCAGAGTAAATATATCACAGTCAGATGATTTATCCTGTACCACTAGTGGTACTGTGGCCAATAGACATAGTGTCAGAGTCAATCTATCACAGTCAGATGATATATCCTGTAACAATAATGATACTGTGACCTATAAACATGATGTCAGAGTTAATCTATCACAGTCAGATGATTTATCATGTAACAATAATGATACTGTCACCTACACACATGATGTCAGAGACAATCTATCACAGTCAGATGATTTATCCTGTAACAATAATGATACTGTCTCCTGTAACAATAATGATACTGTCACCTATAGACATGATGTCAGAGTCAATCTATTGCAGTCAGATGATTTATCCTGTAACAATAATGATACTGTGACCTATAGACATAGTGTCAGAATCAATCTATCACAGTCAGATGATTTATCCTATAACAATAATGATACCTTGACCAAAAGAAATGGCGTCAAAGTAAATCTGTCACAGTCAGATGATTTATCCTGTACCACTAGTGGTACTGTGGCCAATAGACATAGTGTCAGAGTCAATCTATCACAGTCAGAAGATTTATCCTGTAACGGTAATAATACTGTCACCTATAGACATGATGTCAGAGTCAATCTATCACAGTCAGACGATTTATCCTGTAACAATGATGATGATGTGACCCATGGACATAGTGTCAGAATCAATCTATCACAGTCAGATGATTTATCCTGTAACAATAATGATACTTTGACCTATAGACATAGTGTCAGAGTCAATCTATCACAGTCAGATGATTTATCTTGTAACAAAAATGGTACTGTGGCCTATAGATATGGTGTCATAGTCAATCCATCACAATCAGATGATTTATCCTGTACCTAAAATGGCACTGTGGCCTATAGACGTGGTGTCAGAGTCAATTTATCACAGTCAGGTGATTTATCCTGTAGCAATAATGGTACTGTGGCCTATAGACATAGTGTCAGAGTTAATTTATCACAGTCAGTTGATTTATCCCGTAATAATAATGAAACTGTGACCTATAGACATGGTGTAAGAGTCAATCTATCACAGTCCAATGATTTATCCCGTAACAATAAGGATACTGTGACCTAAAGACATGGTGTCAGAGTCAATCTATCACAGTCTGATGATTTATCCTGTAACAATAATGATACCTTGAACAAAAGAAAAGGCGTCAGAGTAAATATATCACAGTCAGATGATTTATCCTGTATTACTAGTGGTACTGTGGCCAATAGACATAGTGTCAGAGTCAATCTATCACAGTCAGATGATATATCATGTAACAATAAGGATACTGTGACCTATAGACATAGTGTCAGAAACAATCTATCACAGTCAGATGATTTATCCTGTAACAAAAATGGTACTGTGTGGCCTAAAGACATAGTGTCAGAGTCAATCTATAACAGTCAGATGATTTATCCTGTAACAATAAGGATACTGTGACCTATAGACATAGTGTCAGAAACAATCTATCACAGTCAGATGATTTATCCTGTAACAAAAATGGTACTGTGTGGCCTATAGACGTGGTGTCAGTGTCAATCTATCACAGTCAGATGATTTATCCCGTAATAATAATGATACTTTGACTTATAGACATAGTTTCAGAATCAATCTATCACAGTCAGATGATTTATCTTGTAACAATAATGATACTGTGACCTATAGACATAGTGTCAGAGTCAATCTATCACAGTCCGATGATTTATCCTATAGCAATAATGATACTATGACCTATAGACATAGTGTCAGAATCAATCTATCACAGTCAGATGATTTCTCTTGTAACAATAATGATACTGTGACCTATAGACATAGTGTCAGAGTCAATCTATCACAGTCCGATGATTTATCCTGTAACAATAAGGATACTGTGACCTATAGACATAGTGTCAGAGTCAATCTATCACAGTCAGATGATTTATCCAGTAACAAAAATTGTACTGTGGCCTATAGACGTAATGTCAGAGTCAATCTATCACAGTCAGATGATTTATCCTGTAACAAAAATGGTACTGTGGCCTATAGACGTGGTGTGAGTGTCAATCTATCACAGTCAGATCATTTATCCCGTAATAATAATGATACTTTGACCTATTGACATAGTGTCAGAATCAATCTATCACAGTCAGATGATTTTTCCTGTAACAATCATGATACTGTTACCTATAGGCATGGTGTCAGAGTCAATCTATCACAAACAGATGATTTATCCTGGAACAATAATGATACCTTGACCAGTAGAAATGGCGTCAGAGTAAATCTATCACAGTCAGATGATTTATCCTGTACCACTAGTGGTACTGTGGCCAATAGACATTGTGTCAGAGTCAATCTATCACAGTCAGATGATTTATCCTGTAACAATAATGATACTGTCACCTATAGACATGATGTCAGAGTCAATCTATTACAGTCAGATGATTTATCCTGTAACAATAATGATACTGTGACCTATAGACATAGTGTCAGAATCAATCTATCACAGTCAGATGATTTATCTTGTAACAATAATGATACTGTGACCTATAGACATAGTGTCAGAGTCAATCTATCACAGTCCGATGATTTATCCTATAACAATAATTATACTGTGACCTATAGACATGGTGTCAGAGGTCAGATGATTTATCCTGTAACAATAATGATACCTTGACCAAAAGAAATGGCGTCAGAGTAAATATATCACAGTCAGATGATTTATCCTGTACCACTAGTGGTACTGTGGCCAATAGACATAGTGTCAGAGTCAATCTATCACAGTCAGATGATATATCCTGTAACAATAATGATACTGTGACCTATAAACATGATGTCAGAGTTAATCTATCACAGTCAGATGATTTATCATGTAACAATAATGATACTGTCACCTACACACATGATGTCAGAGACAATCTATCACAGTCAGATGATTTATCATATAACATTAATGATACTGTGATCTATAGACATAGTGTCAGAATCAATCTATCACAGTCAGATGATTTATCCTGTAACAATAATGATACCTTGACCAATAGAAATGATGTCAGAGTCAATCTATCACAGTCAGATGATTTATCCCGTAATAATAATGATACTGTGACCTATAGACATGGTGTCAGAGTCAATCTATCACAGTCAGATGATTTATCCTATAACAATAATGATACCTTGACCAAAAGAAATGGCGTCAGAGTAAATCTGTCACAGTCAGATGATTTATCCTGTACCACTAGTGGTACTGTGGCGAATAGACATAGTGTCAGAGTCAATTTATCACAGTCAGATGATTTATCCTGTAACGGTAATAATATTGTCACCTATAGACATGATGTCAGAGTCAATCTATCACAGTCAGACGATTTATCCTGTAACAATGATGATGATGTGACCTATAGACATAGTGTCAGAATCAATCTATCACAGTCAGATGATTTATCTTGTAACAATAATGATACTGTGACCTATAGACATAGTGTCAGAGTCAATCTATCACAGTCCGATGATTTATCCTGTAACAATAAGGATACTGTGACCTATAGACATAGTGTCAGAGTCAATCTATCACAGTCAGATGATTTATCCAGTAACAAAAATGGTACTGTGGCCTATAGACGTAGTGTCAGAGTCAATCTATCACAGTCAGATGATTTATCCTGTAACAAAAATGGTACTGTGGCCTATAGACGTGGTGTCAGTGTCAATCTATCACAGTCAGATGATTTATCCCGTAATAATAATGATACTTTGACCTATTGACATAGTGTCAGAATCAATCTATCACAGTCAGATGATTTTTCCTGTAACAATCATGATACTGTTACCTATAGGCATGGTGTCAGAGTCAATCTATCACAAACAGATGATTTATCCTGGAACAATAATGATACCTTGACCAGTAGAAATGGCGTCAGAGTAAATCTATCACAGTCAGATGATTTATCCTGTACCACTAGTGGTACTGTGGCCAATAGACATTGTGTCAGAGTCAATCTATCACAGTCAGATGATTTATCCTGTAACAATAATGATACTGTCACCTATAGACATGATGTCAGAGTCAATCTATTGCAGTCAGATGATTTATCCTGTAACAATAATGATACTGTGACCTATAGACATAGTGTCAGAATCAATCTATCACAGTCAGATGATTTATCTTGTAACAATAATGATACTGTGACCTATAGACATAGTGTCAGAGTCAATCTATCACAGTCCGATGATTTATCCTACAGCAATAATGATACTGTGACCTATAGACATGGTGTCAGAGGTCAGATGATTTATCCTGTAACAATAATGATACCTTGACCAAAAGAAATGGCGTCAGAGTAAATATATCACAGTCAGATGATTTATCCTGTACCACTAGTGGTACTGTGGCCAATAGACATAGTGTCAGAGTCAATCTATCACAGTCAGATGATATATCCGGTAACAATAATGATACTGTGACCTATAAACATGATGTCAGAGTTAATCTATCACAGTCAGATGATTTATCATGTAACAATAATGATACTGTCACCTACACACATGATGTCAGAGACAATCTATCACAGTCAGATGATTTATCATATAACATTAATGATACTGTGATCTATAGACATAGTGTCAGAATCAATCTATCACAGTCAGATGATTTATCCTGTAACAATAATGATACCTTGACCAATAGAAATGATGTCAGAGTCAATCTATCACAGTCAGATGATTTATCCCGTAATAATAATGATACTGTGGCCTGTAGACATGGTGTCAGAGTCAATCTATCACAGTCAGATGATTTATCCTATAACAATAATGATACCTTGACCAAAAGAAATGGAGTCAGAGTAAATTTGTCACAGTCAGATGATTTATCCTGTACCACTAGTGGTACTGTGGCCAATAGACATAGTGTCAGAATCAATCTATCACAGTCAGATGATTTATCCTGTAACGGTAATAATATTGTCACCTATAGACATGATGTCAGAGTCAATCTATCACAGTCAGACGATTTATCCTGTAACAATGATGATGATGTGACCCATAGACATAGTGTCAGAATCAATCTATCACAGTCAGATGATTTATCCTGTAACAATAATGATACTTTGACCTATAGACATAGTGTCAGAGTCAATCTATCACAGTCAGATGATTTATCAAGTAACAAAAATGGTACTGTGGCCTATAGATATGGTGTCATAGTCAATCCATCACAATCAGATGATTTATCCTGTACCAAAAATGACACTGTGGCCTATAGACGTGGTGTCAGAGTCAATCTATCACAGTCAGGTGATTTATCCTGTAGCAATAATGGTACTGTGGCCTATAGACATAGTGTCAGAGTTAATTTATCACAGTCAGTTGATTTATCCCGTAATAATAATGAAACTGTGACCTACAGACATGGTGTAAGAGTCAATCTATCACAGTCCGATGATTTATCCCGTAACAATAAGGATACTGTGACCTATAGACATGGTGTCAGAGTCAATCTATCACAGTCTGATGATTTATCCTGTAACAATAATGATACCTTGAACAAAAGAAAAGGCGTCAGAGTAAATATATCACAGTCAGATGATTTATCCTGTATTACTAGGGGTACTGTGGCCAATAGACATAGTGTCAGAGTCAATCTATCACAGTCAGATGATATATCATGTAACAATAATGATACTGTGACCTATAGACATAGGGTCAGAATCAATTTATCACATTCAGATGATTTATCTTGTACCAATAATGGTACTGTGACCTATAGACATACTGTCATAGTCAATCTATCACAGTCCGATGATTTATCCTATAACAATAATGATACTGTGACCTATGGACATATGGTGTCAGAGTCAATCTATCACAGTCAGATGATTTATCCTGTACCAAAAATGACACTGTGGCCTATAGACTTGGTGTCAGAGTCAATCTATCACAGTCAGGTGATTTATCCTGTAGCAATAATAGTACTGTGGCCTATAGACATAGTGTCAGAGTTAATTTATCACAGTCAGTTGATTTATCCGTAATAATAATGAAACTGTGACCTACAGACATGGTGTAAGAGTCAATCTATCACAGTCCGATGATTTATCCCGTAACAATAAGGATACTGTGACCTATAGACATGGTGTCAGAGTCAATCTATCACAGTCTGATGATTTATCCTGTAACAATAATGATACCTTGAACAAAATAAAAGGCGTCAGAGTAAATATATCACAGTCAGATGATTTATCCTGTATTACTAGGGGTACTGTGGCCAATAGACATAGTGTCAGAGTCAATCTATCACAGTCAGATGATATATCATGTAACAATAATGATACTGTGACCTATAGACATAGGGTCAGAATCAATTTATCACATTCAGATGATTTATCTTGTACCAATAATGGTACTGTGACCTATAGACATACTGTCATAGTCAATCTATCACAGTCAGATAATTTATCCTGTAACAATAATGATACTGTGACCTATAGACATAGGGTCAGAATCAATTTATCACAGTCAGATGATTTATCTTGTAACAATAATGATACTGTGACCTATAGACATAGGGTCAGAATCAATTTATCACAGTCAGATGATTTATCTTGTAACAATAATGATACTGTCACCTTCACACATGATGTCAGAGACAATCTATCACAGTCAGATGATTTATCCTATAACACTAATGATACTGTGACCTATAGACATAGTGTCAGAAGCCATTTATCACAGTCCGATGATTTGTCCTGTATTAATAATGATACTTTGACCAATAGAAATGGTGTCAGAGTCAATCTATCACAGTCAGATGATTTATCCCGTAATAATAATGATACTGTGACCTATAGACATGGTGTCAGAGTCAATCTATCACAGTCAGATTATTAATCCCGTAACAATAATGATACTGTGACCTATATACATGGTGTCAGAGTCAATCTATCACAGTCAGATGATTTATCCTGTACCACTAGTGCTTCTGTGGCCAATAAACATAGTGTCAGAGTCAATCTGTCACAGTCAGATGATTTATCTTGTAACGGTAATGATACTGTGACCTATAGACATGGTGTCAGGGTCAATCTATCACAGTCAGATGATTTATCTTGTAACGGTAATGATACTGTCACCTATAGACATGATGTCAGAGTCAATCTATCGCAGTCAGACGATTTATCCTGTAACAATGATGATAATGTGACCCATAGACATAGTGTCAGAATCAATCTATCACAGTCAGATGATTTATCCTGCAACAATAATGATACTTTGACCTATAGACATAGTATCAGAGTCAATCTATCACAGTCAGATGATTTATCCTGTAACAAAAATGGTACTGTGGCCTGTAGATATGGTGTCATAGTCAATCCATCACAGTCAGATGATTTATCCCGTAATAATAATGAAACTGTGACCTATAGACATGGTGTAAGAGTCAATCTATCACAGTCAGATGATTTATCCCGTAACAATAATGATACTGTGACCTATAGACATGGTGTCAGAGTCAATCTATCACAGTCAGATGATTTATCCTGTAACAATAATGATACCTTGACCAAAAGAAAAGGTGTCAGAGTAAATATATCACAGTCAGATGATTTATCCTGTACCACTAGTGGTACTGTGGCCAATAGACATAGTGGCAGAGTCAATCTATCACAGTCCGATGATTTATCCTATAACAATAATGATACTGTGACCTATATACATGGTGTCAGAGTCAATCTATCACAGTCAGATGATTTATCCTGTAACAATAATGATACCTTAACCAAAAGAAATGGCGTCAGAGTAAATCTATCACAGTCAGATGATTTATCCTGTACCACTAGTGGTACTGTGGCCAATAGACATAGTTTCAGAGTCAATATATCACAGTCAGATGATATATCCTGTAACAATAATGATACTGTGACCTATAAACATGGTGTCAGAGTCAATCTATCACAGTCAGATGATTTATCTTGTAACAATAATGATATTGTCACCTATAGACATGATGTCAGAGACAATCTATCACAGTCAGATGATTTATCCTATAACAATAATGATACTGTGACCAATAGAAATGGTGTCAGAGTCAATCTATCACAGTCAGATGATTTATCCTGTAACAAAAATGGTACTGTGGCCTGTAGATATGGTGTCATAGTCAATCCATCACAGTCAGATGATTTATCCCGTAATAATAATGAAACTGTGACCTATAGACATGGTGTAAGAGTCAATCTATCACAGTCAGATGATTTATCCCGTAACAATAATGATACTGTGACCTATAGACATGGTGTCAGAGTCAATCTATCACAGTCAGATGATTTATCCTGTAACAATAATGATACCTTGACCAAAAGAAAAGGTGTCAGAGTAAATATATCACAGTCAGATGATTTATCCTGTACCACTAGTGGTACTGTGGCCAATAGACATAGTGGCAGAGTCAATCTATCACAGTCCGATGATTTATCCTATAACAATAATGATACTGTGACCTATATACATGGTGTCAGAGTCAATCTATCACAGTCAGATGATTTATCCTGTAACAATAATGATACCTTAACCAAAAGAAATGGCGTCAGAGTAAATCTATCACAGTCAGATGATTTATCCTGTACCACTAGTGGTACTGTGGCCAATAGACATAGTTTCAGAGTCAATATATCACAGTCAGATGATATATCCTGTAACAATAATGATACTGTGACCTATAAACATGGTGTCAGAGTCAATCTATCACAGTCAGATGATTTATCTTGTAACAATAATGATATTGTCACCTATAGACATGATGTCAGAGACAATCTATCACAGTCAGATGATTTATCCTATAACAATAATGATACTGTGACCAATAGAAATGGTGTCAGAGTCAATCTATCACAGTCAGATGATTTATCCCGTAATAATAACGATACTGTGACCTATAGACATGGTGTCAGAGTCAATATATCACAGTCAGATTATTTATCCCGTAACAATAATGATACTGTGATCTATAGACATGGTGTCAGAGTCAATCTATCACAGTCAGATGATTTATCCTTTTACAATAATGATACCTTGACCAATAGAAATGGCGTCACAGTAAATCTATCACAGTCAGGTGATTTATCCTGTACTACTAGTGGTTCTGTGGCCAACAGACATAGTGTCAGAGTCAATCTATCGCAGTCAGATGATTTATCCTGTAACAATAATGATACTTTGACCTATAGACATAGTGTCAGAGTCAATCTATCACAGTCAGATGATTTATCCTGTAACAAAAATGGTACTGTGTCCTATAGACATGGTGACATAGTCAATCTATCACAGTCAGATGATTTATCCCGTAACAATAATGATCCTGTGACCTCTAGACATGGTGTCAGAATCAATCTATCACAGTCCGAAGATTTATTTTGTAGCAATAATGGTACTCTGGCCTTTAAACATGGTGTCAGAGTCAATTTATCACAGTCAGATGATTTATCCCGTAATAATAATGATACTGTGACCTATAGACATGGTGTAAGAGTCAATCTATCACAGTCAGATGATTTATCCCGTAACAATAATGATACTGTGACCTATATACATGGTGTCAGGGTCAATCTATCACAGTCCGATGATTTATCCTGTATTATTAATGATATCTTGACCAAAAGAAATGGCGTCAGAGTAAACATATCATAGTCAGATGATTTATCCTGTACCACCAGTGCTACTGTGGCCAATATACATAGTGTCAGAGTCAATTTATTACAGTCAGATGATATATCCTGTTACAATAATGATACTCTGACCTATAGACATGATGTCAGAGTTAATCTATCACAGTCATATGATTTATCCCGTAACAATTATTATAATGATACCTTGACCAATAGAAATGGCGTCAGACTAAATCTATCACAGTCAGATGATTTATCCTGTACCACTAGTGGTACTGTGGCCAATAGACATTGTGTCAGAGTCAATCTATCACAGTCAGATGATTTATCCTGTAACAATAATGATACTGTCACCTATAGACATGATGTCAGAGTCAATCTATCAAAGTCAGATGATTTATCTTGTAACAATAATGATACTGTGTCCTATAGACATGGTATCAGAGTCAATCTATCACAGTCAGATTATTTATCCCGTAACAATAATGATACTGTGACCTATATACATGATGTCAGAGTCAATCTATCACAGTCAGATGATTTATCCTATAACAATAATGATACCTTGACCAAAAGAAATGGCGTCAGAGTAAATCTGTCACAGTCAGATGATTTATCCTGTACCACTAGTGGTACTGTAACCAATAGACATAGTGTCAGAGTCAATCTATCACAGTCAGATGATTTATCCTGTAACGGTAATAATACTGTCACCTATAGACATGATGTCAGAGTCAATCTATCACAGTCAGACGATTTATCCTGTAACAATGATGATAATGTGACCCATAGACATAGTGTCAGAATCAATCTATCACAGTCAGATGATTTATCCTGTAACAATAATGATACTTTGACCTATAGACATAGTGTCAGAGTCAATCTATCACAGTCAGATGATTTATCCTGTAACAAAAATGGTACTGTGGCCTATAGATATGGTGTCATAGTCAATCCATCACAATCAGATGATTTGTTCTGTACCAAAAATGGCACTGTGGCCTATAGACGTGGTGTCAGAGTCAATATATCACAGTCAGGTGATTTATCCTGTAGCAATAATGGTACTGTGGCCTATAGACATAGTGTCAGAGTCAATTTATCACAGTCAGTTGATTTATCCCGTAATAATAATGAAACTGTGACCTATAGACATGGTGTAAGAGTCAATCTATCACAGTCCGATGATTTATCCCGTAACAATAAGGATACTGTGACCTATAGACATGGTGTCAGAGTCAATCTATCACAGTCTGATGATTTATCCTGTAACAATAATGACACCTTGAACAAAAGAAAAGGCGTCAGAGTAAATATATCACAGTCAGATGATTTATCCTGTACCACTAGTGGTACTGTGGCCAATAGACATAGTGTCAGAGTCAATCTATCACAGTCAGATGATATATCATGTAACAATAATGATACTGTGACCTATAGACATGGCGTCAGAGTCAATCTATCACACTCATATGATTTATCCTGTAACAAAAATGATACTGTGACCTATAGACATAGTGTCAGAATCAATCTATCACAGTCCGATAATTTATCCTGTAACAATAATGATACCTTGACCAATAGAAATGGTGTCAGAGTAAATCTATTTCAGTCAGATGATTTATCTTGTACCAATAATGGTACTTTGGCCAATATACATAGTTTCAGAGTCAATCTATCACAGTCAGATGATTTATCCTGTAACAATAATGATACTGTGACCTATAGACATACTGTCAGAGTCAATCTATCACAGTCAGATGATTTATCCCGTAATAATAATGATACTGTGACCTATAGACATGGTGTCAGAATCAATCTATCACAGTCCGATGATTTATCCTGTAACAATAATGATACCTTGACCAATAGAAATGCTGTCAGAGTATATCTATTACAGTCAGATGATTTATCCTGTAACAATAATGATACTGTGACCTGTAGACATACTGTCATAGTCAATCTATCACAGTCAGATAATTTATCCTGTAACAATAATGATACTGTGACCTATAGACATAGGGTCAGAATCAATTTATCACAGTCAGTTGATTTATCCCGTTATAATAATGAAACTGTGACCTACAGACATGGCGTCAGAGTAAATCTATCACAGTCAGATGATTTATCCTGTACCACTAGTAATACTGTGGCCAATAGACATAGTGTCAGAGTCAATCTATCACAGTCAGATGATATATCCTGTAACAATAATGATACTGTGACCTATAAACATGATGTCAGAGTTAATATATCACAGTCAGATGATTTATCATGTAACAATAATGATACTGTCACCTACACACATGATGTCAGAGACAATCTTACACAGTCAGATGATTTATCATATAACATTAATGATACTGTGATTTATAGACATAGTGTCAGAATCAATCTATCACAGTCCGATGATTTATCCTGTAACAATAATGATACCTTGACCAATAGAAATGATGTCAGAGTCAATCTATCACAGTCAGATGATTTATCCCGTAATAATAATTATACTGTGACCTATAGACATGGTGTCAGAGTCAATCTATCACCGTCAGATTATTTACCCCGTAACAATAATGATACTGTGACCTATATACATGGTGTCAGAGTCAATCTATCACGGTCAGATGATTTATCCTATAACAATAATGATACCTTGACCAAAAGAAATGGCGTCAAAGTAAATCTGTCACAGTCAGATGATTTATCCTGTACCACTAGTGGTACTGTGGCCAATAGACATAGTGTCAGAGTCAATCTATCACAGTCAGAAGATTTATCCTGTAACGGTAATAATACTGTCACCTTTAGACATGATGTCAGAGTCAATCTATCACAGTCAGACGATTTATCCTGTAACAATGATGATGATGTGACCCATAGACATAGTGTCAGAATCAATCTATCACAGTCAGATGATTTATCCTGTAACAATAATGATACTTTGACCTATAGACATAGTGTCAGAGTCAATCTATCACAGTCAGATGATTTATCCTGTAACAAAAATGGTACTGTGGCCTATAGATATGGTGTCATAGTCAATCCATCACAATCAGATGATTTATCCTGTACCAAAAAGGCACTGTGGCCTATAGACGTGGTGTCAGAGTCAATATATCACAGTCAGGTGATTTATCCTGTAGCAATAATGGTACTGTGGCCTATAGACATAGTGTCAGAGTTAATTTATCACAGTCAGTTGATTTATCCCGTAATAATAATGAAACTGTGACCTATAGACATGGTGTAAGAGTCAATCTATCACAGTCCGATGATTTATCCCGTAACAATAAGGATACTGTGACCTATAGACATGGTGTCAGAGTCAATCTATCACAGTCTGATGATTTATCCTGTAACAATAATGATACCTTGAACAAAAGAAAAGGCGTCAGAGTAAATATATCACAGTCAGATGATTTATCCTGTATTACTAGTGGTACTGTGGCCAATAGACATAGTGTCAGAGTCAATCTATCACAGTCAGATGATATATCATGTAACAATAAGGATACTGTGACCTATAGACATAGTGTCAGAGTCAATCTATCACAGTCAGATGATTTATCCTGTAACAAAAATGGTACTGTGTGGCCTAAAGACATAGTGTCAGAGTCAATCTATAACAGTCAGATGATTTATCCTGTAACAATAAGGATACTGTGACCTATAGACATAGTGTCAGAGTCAATCTATCACAGTCAGATGATTTATCCTGTAACAAAAATGGTACTGTGTGGCCTATAGACGTGGTGTCAGTGTCAATCTATCACAGTCAGATGATTTATCCCGTAATAATAATGATACTTTGACCTATAGACATAGTTTCAGAATCAATCTATCACAGTCAGATGATTTATCTTGTAACAATAATGATACTGTGACCTATAGACATAGTGTCAGAGTCAATCTATCACAGTCCGATGATTTATCCTATAACAATAATGATACTGTGACCTATAGACATAGTGTCAGAATCAATCTATCACAGTCAGATGATTTCTCTTGTAACAATAATGATACTGTGACCTATAGACATAGTGTCAGAGTCAATCTATCACAGTCCGATGATTTATCCTGTAACAATAAGGATACTGTGACCAAAAGAAAAGGTGTCAGAGTAAATATATCACTGTCAGATGATTTATCCTGTACCACTTGTAGTACTGTGGCCAATAGACATAGTGTCAGAGTCAATCTATCACAGTCAGATGATATATCCTGTAACAATAATGATACTGTGACCTATAGACATGGCGTCAGAGTCAATCTATCACAGTCCGATGATTTATCCTATAACAATAATGATACTGTGACCTATATACATGGTGTCAGAGTCAATCTATCACAGTCAGATGATTTATCCTGTAACAATAATGATACCTTAACCAAAAGAAATGGCGTCAGAGTAAATTTATCACAATCAGATGATTTATCCTGTACCACTAGTGGTACTGTGGCCAATAGACATAGTTTCAGAGTCAATATATCACAGTCAGATGATATATCCTGTAACAATAATGATACTGTGACCTATAAACATGGTGTCAGAGTCAATCTATCACAGTCAGATGATTTATCTTGTAACAATAATGATATTGTCACCTATAGACATGATGTCAGAGACAATCTATCACAGTCAGATGATTTATCCTATAACAATAATGATACTGTGACCAATAGAAATGGTGTCAGAGTCAATCTATCACAGTCAGATGATTTATCCCGTAATAATAACGATACTGTGACCTATAGACATGGTGTCAGAGTCAATATATCACAGTCAGATTATTTATCGCGTAACAATAATGATACTGTGATCTATAGACATGGTGTCAGAGTCAATCTATCACAGTCAGATGATTTATCCTTTAACAATAATGATACCTTGACCAATAGAAATGGCGTCACAGTAAATCTATCACAGTCAGATGATTTATCCTGTACCACTAGTGGTACTGTGGCCAACAGACATAGTGTCAGAGTCAATCTATCGCAGTCAGATGATTTATCCTGTAACAATAATGATACTTTGACCTATAGACATAGTGTCAGAGTCAATCTATCACAGTCAGATGATTTATCCTGTAACAAAAATGGTACTGTGTCCTATAGACATGGTGACATAGTCAATCTATCACAGTCAGATGATTTATCCCGTAACAATAATGATCCTGTGACCTCTAGACATGGTGTCAGAATCAATCCATCACAGTCCGAAGATTTATTTTGTAGCAATAATGGTACTCTGGCCTTTAAACATGGTGTCAGAGTCAATTTATCACAGTCAGATGATTTATCCCGTAATAATAATGATACTGTGACCTATAGACATGGTGTAAGAGTCAATCTATCACAGTCAGATGATTTATCCCGTAACAATAATGATACTGTGACCTATAGACATGGTGTCAGACTAAATCTATCACAGTCAGATGATTTATCCTGTATTAATAATGATATCTTGACCAAAAGAAATGACGTCAGAGTAAACATATCATAGTCAGATGATTTATCCTGTACCACCAGTGCTACTGTGGCCAATATACATAGTGTCAGAGTCAATCTATTACAGTCAGATGATATATCCTGTTACAATAATGATACTCTGACCTATAGACATGATGTCAGAGTTAATCTATCACAGTCATATGATTTATCCCGTAACAATAATGATACCTTGACCAATAGAAATGGCGTCAGACTAAATCTATCACAGTCAGATGATTTATCCTGTACCACTAGTGGTACTGTGGCCAATAGACATTGTGTCAGAGTCAATCTATCACAGTCAGATGATTTATCCTGTAACAATTATGATACTGTCACCTATAGACATGATGTCAGAGTCAATCTATCAAAGTCAGATGATTTATCTTGTAACAATAATGATACTGTGTCCTATAGACATGGTATCAGAGTCAATCTATCACAGTCAGATTATTTATCCCGTAACAATAATGATACTGTGACCTATATACATGATGTCAGAGTCAATCTATCACAGTCAGATGATTTATCCTATAACAATAATGATACCTTGACCAAAAGAAATGGCGTCAGAGTAAATCTGTCACAGTCAGATGATTTATCCTGTACCACTAGTGGTACTGTAACCAATAGACATAGTGTCAGAGTCAATCTATCACAGTCAGATGATTTATCCTGTAACGGTAATAATACTGTCACCTATAGACATGATGTCAGAGTCAATCTATCACAGTCAGACGATTTATCCTGTAACAATGATGATAATGTGACCCATAGACATAGTGTCAGAATCAATCTATCACAGTCAGATGATTTATCCTGTAACAATAATGATACTTTGACCTATAGACATAGTGTCAGAGTCAATCTATCACAGTCAGATGATTTATCCTGTAACAAAAACGGTACTTTGGCCTATAGATATGGTGTCATAGTCAATCCATCACAATCAGATGATTTGTT
The DNA here is from genome assembly GCF_965363235.1 of Mytilus galloprovincialis. NCBI lineage: Eukaryota > Metazoa > Mollusca > Bivalvia > Mytilida > Mytilidae > Mytilus > Mytilus galloprovincialis. The sequence goes on from NC_134842.1 coordinate 19,029,451, forward strand.
CTGTACCAAAAATGGCACTGTGGCCTATAGACGTGGTGTCAGAGTCAATATATCACAGTCAGGTGATTTATCCTGTAGCAATAATGATACTGTCACCTATAGACATGATGTCAGAGTCAATCTATCAAAGTCAGATGATTTATCTTGTAACAATAATGATACTGTGTCCTATAGACATGGTATCAGAGTCAATCTATCACAGTCAGATTATTTATCCCGTAACAATAATGATACTGTGACCTATATACATGATGTCAGAGTCAATCTATCACAGTCAGATGATTTATCCTATAACAATAATGATACCTTGACCAAAAGAAATGGCGTCAGAGTAAATCTGTCACAGTCAGATGATTTATCCTGTACCACTAGTGGTACTGTAACCAATAGACATAGTGTCAGAGTCAATCTATCACAGTCAGATGATTTATCCTGTAACGGTAATAATACTGTCACCTATAGACATGATGTCAGAGTCAATCTATCACAGTCAGATGATTTATCCTGTAACAATGATGATAATGTGACCCATAGACATAGTGTCAGAATCAATCTATCACAGTCAGATGATTTATCCTGTAACAATAATGATACTTTGACCTATAGACATAGTGTCAGAGTCAATCTATCACAGTCAGATGATTTATCCTGTAACAAAAATGGTACTGTGGCCTATAGATATGGTGTCATAGTCAATCCATCACAATCAAATGATTTGTTCTGTACCAAAAATGGCACTGTGGCCAATAGACGTGGTGTCATAGTCAATATATCACAGTCAGGTGATTTATCCTGTAGCAATAATGGTACTGTGGCCTATAGACATAGTGTCAGAGTCAATTTATCACAGTCAGTTGATTTATCCCGTAATAATAATGAAACTGTGACCTATAGACATGGTGTAAGAGTCAATCTATCACAGTCCGATGATTTATCCCGTAACAATAAGGATACTGTGACCTATAGACATGGTGTCAGAGTCAATCTATCACAGTCTGATGATTTATCCTGTAACAATAATGACACCTTGAACAAAAGAAAAGGCGTCAGAGTAAATATATCACAGTCAGATGATTTATCCTGTACCACTAGTGGTACTGTGGCCAATAGACATAGTGTCAGAGTCAATCTATCACAGTCAGATGATATATCATGTAACAATAATGATACTGTGACCTATAGACATGGCGTCAGAGTCAATCTATCACACTCATATGATTTATCCTGTAACAAAAATGATACTGTGACCTATAGACATAGTGTCAGAATCAATCTATCACAGTCCGATAATTTATCCTGTAACAATAATGATACCTTGACCAATAGAAATGGTGTCAGAGTAACTCTATTACAGTCAGATGATTTATCTTGTACCAATAATGGTACTTTGGCCAATATACATAGTTTCAGAGTCAATCTATCACAGTCAGATGATTTATCCTGTAACAATAATGATACTGTGACCTATAGACATACTGTCAGAGTCAATCTATCACAGTCAGATGATTTATCCTGTAACAATAAGGATACTGTGACCTATAGACATAGTGTCAGAGTCAATCTATCAAAGTCAGATAACAAAAATGGTACTGTGGCCTATAGACGTGGTGTCAGAGTCAATCTATCACAGTCAGATGATTTATCCCGTAATAATAATGATACTGTGACCTATAGACATGGTGTCAGAATCAATCTATCACAGTCCGATGATTTATCCTGTAACAATAATGATACCTTGACCAATAGAAATGCTGTCAGAGTATATCTATTACAGTCAGATGATTTATCCTGTAACAATAATGATACTGTGACCTATAGACATACTGTCATAGTCAATCTATCACAGTCAGATAATTTATCCTGTAACAATAATGATACTGTGACCTATAGACATAGGGTCAGAATCAATTTATCACAGTCAGATGATTTATCTTGTAACAATAATGATACTGTGACCTATAGACATAGTGTCAGAGTCAATCTATCACAGTCCGATGATTTATCCTATAACAATAATGATACTGTGACCTATAGACATGGTGTCAGAGTCAATCTATCACAGTCAGATGATTTATCCTGTAACAATAATGATACCTTGACCAAAAGAAATGGCGTCAGAGTAAATATATCACAGTCAGATGATTTATCCTGTACCACTAGTGGTACAGCGGCCAATAGACATAGTGTCAGAGTCAATCTATCACAGTCAGATGATATATCCTGTAACAATAATGATACTGTGACCTATAGACATGGTGTCAGAGTTAATCTATCACAGTCAGATGATTTATCCTGTAACAATAATGATACTGTCACCTACACACATGATGTCAGAGACAATCTATCACAGTCAGATGAATTATCCTATAACACTAATGATACTGTGACCTATAGACATAGTGTCAGAAGCAATTTATCACAGTCCGATGATTTGTCCTGTATTAATAATGATACTTTGACCAATAGAAATGGTGTCAGAGTCAATCTATCACAGTCAGATGATTTATCCTGTAATAATAATGATACTGTGAACTATAGACATGGTGTCAGAGTCAATCTATCACAGTCAGATTATTAATCCCGTAACAATAATGATACTGTGACCTATATACATGGTGTCAGAGTCAATCTATCACAGTCAGATGATTTATCCTATAACAATAATGATATCTTGACCAATACAAATGGCGTCAGAGTAAATCTGTCACAGTCAGATGATTTATCCTGTACCACTAGTGCTTCTGTGGCCAATAAACATAGTGTCAGAGTCAATCTATCACAGTCAGATGATTTATCTTGTAACGGTAATGATACTGTGACCTATAGACATGGTGTCAGGGTCAATCTATCACAGTCAGATGATTTATCCTGTAACGGTAATGATACTGTCACCTACACACATGATGTCAGAGACAATCTATCACAGTCAGATGAATTATCCTATAACACTAATGATACTGTGACCTATAGACATAGTGTCAGAAGCAATTTATCACAGTCCGATGATTTGTCCTGTATTAATAATGATACTTTGACCAATAGAAATGGTGTCAGAGTCAATCTATCACAGTCAGATGATTTATCCTGTAATAATAATGATACTGTGAACTATAGACATGGTGTCAGAGTCAATCTATCACAGTCAGATTATTAATCCCGTAACAATAATGATACTGTGACCTATATACATGGTGTCAGAGTCAATCTATCACAGTCAGATGATTTATCCTATAACAATAATGATATCTTGACCAATACAAATGGCGTCAGAGTAAATCTGTCACAGTCAGATGATTTATCCTGTACCACTAGTGCTTCTGTGGCCAATAAACATAGTGTCAGAGTCAATCTATCACAGTCAGATGATTTATCTTGTAACGGTAATGATACTGTGACCTATAGACATGGTGTCAGGGTCAATCTATCACAGTCAGATGATTTATCCTGTAACGGTAATGATACTGTCACCTATAGACATGATGTCAGAGTCAATCTATCACAGTCAGACGATTTATCCTGTAACAATGATGATAATGTGACCCATAGACATAGTGTCAGAATCAACCTATCACAGTCAGATGATTTATCCTGTAACAATAATGATACTTTGACCTATAGACATAGTATCAGAGTCAATCTATCACAGTCAGATGATTTATCCTGTAACAAAAATGGTACTGTGGCCTAAAGATATGGTGTCATAGTCAATCCATCACAATCAAATGATTTATTCTGTAACAAAAATGGCACTGTGGCCTATAGACGTGGTGTCATAGTCAATCTATCACAGTCAGGTGATTTATCCTGTTGCAATAATGGTACTGTGGCCTATAGACATAGTGTCAAAGTCAATTTATCACAGTCAGATGATTTATCCCGTAATAATAATGAAACTGTGACCTATAGACATGGTGTAAGAGTCAATCTATCACAGTCAGATGATTTATCCCGTAACAATAATGATACTGTGACCTATAGACATGGTGTCAGAGTCAATCTATCACAGTCAGATGATTTATCCTGTAACAATAATGATACCTTGACCAAAAGAAAAGGCGTCAGAGTAAATATATCACAGTCAGATGATTTATCCTGTACCACTAGTGGTACTGTGGCCAATAGACATAGTGTCAGAGTCAATCTATCACAATCAGATGATTTGTTCTGTACCAAAAATGGCACTGTGGCCTATAGACGTGGTGTCAGAGTCAATATATCACAGTCAGGTGATTTATCCTGTAGCAATAATGGTACTGTGGCCTATAGACATAGTGTCAGAGTCAATTTATCACAGTCAGTTGATTTATCCCGTAATAATAATGAAACTGTGACCTATAGACATGGTGTAAGAGTCAATCTATCACAGTCCGATGATTTATCCCGTAACAATAAGGATACTGTGACCTATAGACATGGTGTCAGAGTCAATCTATCACAGTCTGATGATTTATCCTGTAACAATAATGACACCTTGAACAAAAGAAAAGGCGTCAGAGTAAATATATCACAGTCAGATGATTTATCCTGTACCACTAGTGGTACTGTGGCCAATAGACATAGTGTCAGAGTCAATCTATCACAGTCAGATGATATATCATGTAACAATAATGATACTGTGACCTATAGACATGGCGTCAGAGTCAATCTATCACACTCATATGATTTATCCTGTAACAAAAATGATACTGTGACCTATAGACATAGTGTCAGAATCAATCTATCACAGTCCGATAATTTATCCTGTAACAATAATGATACCTTGACCAATAGAAATGGTGTCAGAGTAAATCTATTACAGTCAGATGATTTATCTTGTACCAATAATGGTACTTTGGCCAATATACATAGTTTCAGAGTCAATCTATCACAGTCAGATGATTTATCCTGTAACAATAATGATACTGTGACCTATAGACATGCTGTCAGAGTCAATCTATCACAGTCAGATGATTTATCCTGTAACAATAAGGATACTGTGACCTATAGACATAGTGTCAGAGTCAATCTATCAAAGTCAGATAACAAAAATGGTACTGTGGCCTATAGACGTGGTGTCAGAGTCAATCTATCACAGTCAGATGATTTATCCCGTAATAATAATGATACTGTGACCTATAGACATGGTGTCAGAATCAATCTATCACAGTCCGATGATTTATCCTGTAACAATAATGATACCTTGACCAATAGAAATGCTGTCAGAGTATATCTATCACAGTCAGATGATTTATCCTGTAACAATAATGATACTGTGACCTATAGACATACTGTCATAGTCAATCTATCACAGTCAGATAATTTATCCTGTAACAATAATTATACTGTGACCTATAGACATAGGGTCAGAATCAATTTATCACAGTCAGATGATTTATCTTGTAACAATAATGATACTGTGACCTAGAAACATAGTGTCAGAGTCAATCTATCACAGTCCGATGATTTAGCCTATAACAATAATGATACTGTGACCTATAGACATGGTGTCAGAGTCAATCTATTACAGTCAGATGATTTATCCTGTAACAATAATGATACCTTGACCAAAAGAAATGGCGTCAGAGTAAATATATCACAGTCAGATGATTTATCCTGTACCACTAGTGGTACTGTGGCCAATAGACATAGTGTCAGAGTCAATCTATCACAGTCAGATGATATATCCTGTAACAATAATTATAGTGTGACCTATAGACATGGTGTCAGAGTTAATCTATCACAGTCAGATGATTTATCCTGTAACAATAATGATACTGTCACCTACACACATGATGTCAGAGACAATCTATCACAGTCAGATGATTTATCCTATAACACTAATGATACTGTGACCTATAGACATAGTGTCAGAAGCAATTGATCACAGTCCGATGATTTGTCCTGTATTAATAATGATACTTTGACCAATAGAAATGGTGTCAGAGTCAATCTATCACAGTCAGATGATTTATCCCGTAATAATAATGATACTGTGAACTATAGACATGGTGTCAGAGTCAATCTATCACAGTCAGATTATTAATCCCGTAATAATAATGATACTGTGACCTATATTCATGGTGTCAGAGTCAATCTATCACAGTCAGATGATTTATCCTATAACAATAATGATATCTTGACCAATACAAATGGCGTCAGAGTAAATCTGTCACAGTCAGATGATTTATCCTGTACCACTAGTGCTTCTGTGGTCAAAAAACATAGTGTCAGAGTCAATCTATCACAGTCAGATGATTTATCTTGTAACGGTAATGATACTGTGACCTATAGACATGGTGTCAGGGTCAATCTATCACAGTCAGATGATTTATCCTGTAACGGTAATGATACTGTCACCTATAGACATGATGTCAGAGTCAATCTATCACAGTCAGACGATTTATCCTGTAACAATGATGATAATGTGACCCATAGACATAGTGTCAGAATCAATCTATCACAGTCAGATGATTTATCCTGTAACAATAATGATACTTTGACCTATAGGCATAGTATCAGAGTCAATCTATCATTGTCAGATGATTTATCCTGTAACAAAAATGGTACTGTGGCCTATAGATATGGTGTCATAGTCAATCCATCACAATCAAATGATTTATTCTGTAACAAAAATGGCACTGTGGCCTATAGACGTGGTGTCATAGTCAATCTATCACAGTCAGGTGATTTATCCTGTTGCAATAATGGTACTGTGGCCTATAGACATAGTGTCAAAGTCAATTTATCACAGTCAGATGATTTATCCCGTAATAATAATGAAACTGTGACCTAAAGACATGGTGTAAGAGTCAATCTATCACAGTCAGATGATTTATCCCGTAACAATAATGATACTGTGACCTATAGACATGGTGTCAGAGTCAATCTATCACAGTCAGATGATTTATCCTGTAACAATAATGATACCTTGACCAAAAGAAAAGGCGTCAGAGTAAATATATCACAGTCAGATGATTTATCCTGTACCACTAGTGGTACTGTGGCCAATAGACATAGTGTCAGAGTCAATCTATCACAGTCAGATGATATATCCTGTAACAATAATGATACTGTGACCTATTGACATGGCGTCAGAGTCAATCTATCACAATCATATGATTTATCCTGTAACAATAATGATACTGTCACCTATAGACATGATGTCAGAGACAATCCATCACAGTCAGATGATTTATCCTGTAACAATAATGATACTGTGACCTATAGACATAGTGTCAGAATCAATCTATCACAGTTTGATGATTTATCCTGAAACAATAATGATACCTTGACCAATAGAAATGGTGGCAGAGTAAATCTATCACAGTCAGATGATTTATCTTGTACCAATAATGGTACTTTGGCCAATATACATAGTGTCAGAGTCAATGTATCACAGTCAGATGATTTATCATGTAGCAATAATGATACTGTGACTTATAGACATACTGTCAGAGTCAATCTATCACAGTCAGATGATTTATCCTGTATTAATAATGATACTGTGACCTAAAGACATAGTATCAGAATCAATTTATCACAGTCAGATGATTTACCCTGTAACAATAAGGATACTGTGACCTATCGACATAGTGTCAGAGTCAATCTATAACAGTCAGATGATTTATCTTGTAACAATAAGATACTTTGACCTGTAGACATAGTGTCAGAAACCATCTATCACAGTCTGGTGATTTATCCTGTAGCAATAATGCTACTGTCGCCTATAGACATAGTGTCACAGTCAATTTATCACAGTCAGATGATTTATCCCGTATTAATAATGATACTGTGACCTATAAACATGGAGTAAGAGTCAATCTATCACAGTCAGATGATTTATCCCGTAACAATAATGATACTGTGACATATAGACATGGTGTCAGAATCAATCTATCACCGTCAGATTATTTATCCTGTAACAATAATGATACTTTGACCAATAGAAATGGTGTCAAAGTAAATCTATCACAGTCAGATGATTTATCTTGTACCAATAATGGTAGTTTGGCCAATATACATAGTGTCAGAGTCAATCTATCACAGTCATATGATTTATCCTGTAACAATAATGATACTGTGACCTATAGACATAGTGTCAGAATCAATCTATCACAGTCAGATGATTTATCCTGTAACAATAAGGATACTGTGACCTATAGAGATAGTGTCAGAATCAATCTATCACAGTCAGATGATTTATCCTGTAACAATAAGGATACTGTGACCTATAGACATAGTCTCAGAGTCAATCTATAACAGTCAGATGATTTATCCTGTAACAAAAATGGTACTGTGGCCTATAGACATCGTGCCATAGTCAATCTATCACAGTCAGATGATTTATCCTGTAACAAAATGGTACTGTGACCTATAGACATGGCGTCAGAGTCAATCTGTCACAGTCAGATGATTTATCCTGTAACAATAATGATTCTGTTACCTATAGACATGATGTCAGAGTCAATATATTACAGTCAGATGATTTATCCTGTAACAATAATGATACTGTGACCTATAGACATAGTGTCAGAATCAATCTATCACAGTCAGATGATTTATCTTGTAACAATAATGATACTGTGACCTATAGACATAGTGTCAGAGTCAATCTATCACAGTCCGATGATTTATCCTATAACAATAATGATACTGTGACCTATATACATGGTGTCAGAGTCAATCTATCACAGTCAGATGATTTATCCTGTAACAATAATGATTCTGTGACCTATAGACATAGTGTCAGAATCAATCTATCACAGTCAGATGATTTATCTTGTAACAATAATGATACTGTGACCTATAGACATAGTGTCAGAGTCAATCTATCACAGTCCGATGATTTATCCTATAACAATAATGATACTGTGACCTATAGACATAGTGTCAGAGTCAATCTATCACAGTCAGATGATTCATCCTTTGACAATAATGATACCTTGACCAATAGAAAAGGCGTCACAGTAAATCTATCACAGTCAGATGATTTATCCTGTACCACTAGTGGTACTGTGGCCAACAGACATAGTGTCAGAGTCAATCTATCGCAGTCAGATGATTTATCCTGTAACAATAATGATACTTTGACCTATAGACATAGTGTCAGAGTCAATCTATCACAGTCAGATGATTTATCCTGTAACAAAAATGGTACTGTGTCCTATAGACATGGTGACATAGTCAATCTATCACAGTCAGATGATTTATCCCGTAACAATAATGATACTGTGACCTATAGACATGGTGTCAGAATCAATCTATCACAGTCCGATGATTTATTTTGTAGCAATAATGGTACTCTGGCCTATAGACATGGTGTCAGAGTCAACTGATCACAGTCAGATGATTTATCCCGTAATAATAATGATACTGTGACCTATAGACATGGTGTAAGAGTCAATCTATCACAGTCAGATGATTTATCCCGTAACAATAATGATACTGTGACCTATAGACATGGTGTCAGGGTCAATCTATCACAGTCCGATGATTTATCCTGTAACAATAATGATATCTTGACCAAAAGAAATGGCGTCAGAGTAAACATATCATAGTCAGATTATTTATCCTGTACCACCAGTGCTACTGTGGCCAATAGACATAGTGTCAGAGTCAATCTATTACAGTCAGATGATATATCCTGTTACAATAATGATACTCTGACCTATAGACATGATGTCAGAGTTAATCTATCACAGTCATATGATTTATCCCGTAACAATAATGATACCTTGACCAATAGAAATGGCGTCAGACTAAATCTATCACAGTCAGATGATTTATCTTGTAACAATAATGATACTGTGTCCTATAGACATGGTGTCAGAGTCAATCTATCACAGTCCGATGATTTATCCTATAACAATAATGATACTGTGACCTATAGACATGGTGTTAGAGTCAATCTATCACAGTCAGATGATTTATCCTGTAACAATAATGATACCTTGACCAAAAGAAATGGCGTCAGAGTAAAGATATCACAGTTAGATGATTTATCCTGTACCACTAGTGGTACTGTGGCCAATAGACATAGTGTCAGAATCAATCTATCACAGTCCGATGATTTATCCTGTACAAGTAATGATACCTTTACCAATAGAAATGGTGTCAGAGTCAATCTATCACAGTCAGATGATTTATCCCGTAATAATAATGATACTGTGACCTATAGACATGGTGTCAGAGTCAATCTATCACAGTCAGATTATTTATCCCGTAACAATAATGATACTGTGACCTATAGACATGGTGTCAGAGTCAATCTATCACAGTCAGATGATTTATCCTATAACAATAATGATACCTTGACCAATAGAAATGGCGTCAGAGTAAATCTGTCACAGTCAGATGATTTATCCTGTACTAGTGGTACTTTGGCCAATAGACATAGTGTCAGAGTCAATCTATCACAGTCAGATGATTTATCCTGTAACAATAATTACATAATAATTAATTATGTAATAATTATGTCATAATGAAATTATCACAATTTGAAAGACTAATCTTTCTTCTTTCTTTTGGTACCTCATTTATAAAATATAAAGAAGGATGGAATGAACTACATCAGTTTAAAGTTGTCTGTTTGGGAATGACAAAACTTTGTATTGTGCTACCTTAAGTTATACAACATTAATGATTATGTTAAAAGGTACATTTGTGTATCAATTTTAAACCTGGATCATGCAGTATGAGCAATGAAAACCTGTCCGCATCTCTGGACTATATCATGACTTTATTAAAACAGTAATATTATATATTATTTCTTATTTTATTCAAAAATCTTGAATTTGTCGTCTGTTTATTTATCATTCTACATTAAAAATTCATAACGGATACAGTAAAAACGGTATTTCAGGATTCGCACATTATATACACTGAATCTCTAGTTATACTACATGTACTAAGTAGTTGTGATAATGTGTTTTGAGACAGTGAGGCAATTTTGTAAAATGTATTTAAAATTTTAATTTTCAATTTTATTATTAGATTGTTGGTTCCGAGTATGACCTGCCAATTTTGAAGGAAGGTGACAGGTATGGTCACAGAGAGAAGAAACAGAGAAATAAGCTGTACACATGGGTGAAAAACCTTTGTCTGCAGCATAAGCATGGGAATGCTTAAAAAGCAGGTACATGTATGTATAACTACATGAAATTAATAACACAGATTGATATACTGGGTTGTTGGTGGTCAAGTGGTTTAAGTAGTTTATCTACAGGGATAAATAGCTTGTCAACACTAACAATGACTGAGATTGTGAGATTATGAGGTGCATTTGACGGATATCTTTAAAATTGACAAGGATTACCATTTTTGCTGTTGAAGGTCAATACTCATTGATGGTTCTCTCCAGATAGTATGGCTTCTTCCACCAATAAAAAATGGCTACCGCAATATAGCTGAGAGTGCTTAAAGTTGAGTTTATCATCAACAAAGAAACAGATTGATTTGTGTATGATATTTAAAAACCAGTTTCTTTGCTGTATTCTTTGCTATTTGATGCAAAGTAAATACATGTATAATCTGCTTATCATGATCTATTATGTTAATATGAGGCAGGAGTTACCTGTAAAAGGGGATGAAGTGTGTATAAATTATTTTAACTTGATTAAGCATATTTTAACTTTTGTCTTTAGTGATTTTGTTAGTTATTTTTACCTGCATCACCAATGTTAAAAGAGGTCTAGTAACCCCTTGACTTTGCACATCATTCAGTTTGTCTGTACGTATGTACATCTGAATAACCTTCTGTAGAAAACTTTCTAACTTGTTTTGGCTTCTATAAAAGGAGGCAATTTTATATTTGGTCTGGAAATTGATAATGTTGATTTGTAGCATGTAAACAATTTTTAGAAGCTTTATGTGAACATGCTCAAGTGTGTGATACAATATTTCAGATTCTTCACTCATCTGAACTGCCTTTTTCAGAATGTATAATAATAATAAGAGAGGAGACCTGTTTTCATGGTTTTTGTGTGTCTCTTTGGTTCCTTTTCTACTAGATAAAATCAAGCAACTTGGCTCACTACTGTTAAAGGGGCATTTTGTGTGTATTTCAGTATAGACACCATCTGATTAACCATTGAGGTAACCTCCAAAGTCTGCCGACGGTCATATAACTTGATATAAATATAGATATAAATAGATAGCGAACCTGTGCAATTTGATTTTTTCTAGGTTTGTTTGATTTCATATTATAGATTAAAAATATATGTTAATCATCATTTTTGTCGAGCCTGCAACTTTTGTTGCAGAAAGCTCATATGGATAGTGATCCGGCGGCGGCAGCGTTAGCTAACTTTTTAAAAGCTTTATATTTTAGAAGGTGGAAGACCTGGATGCTTCATACTTTGAATATAGATGCCTCATGTTACGAAGTTTCCGTCAGTTACATGTCAAATGTCCTTGACCTCATTTTCATGGTTCAGTGACCACTTGAAAAAAAAAGTTCAGATTTTTTGTAATGTTGAATTCTCTCTTATTATAAGTAATAGGATAATTATATTTGGTATGTGCGTACCTTGCAATGTCCTAATGCCTGTCAGACAGTTTTCACCTGACCTCCACCTCATTTCATGGATCAGTGAACAAGGTTAAATTTTGGTGGTCAAGTCCATATCTCAGATACTATAAGCAATAGGGCTAGTATATTTTTCGGTGTATGGAAGGACTGTAAGGTGTACTTGTCCAACTGGCAGATGTCATCTGACCTTGACCTCATTTTCATGGATCAGTGGTTATAGTTAAGTTTTTGTGTTTTGGTCTGTTTTTCTCATACTTTATGCAATAGATCTACTATATTTGTTGTATGGAATGATTGTAAGGTGTACATGTCCAACTGGCAGATGTCATCTGACCTTGACCTCATTTTCATGGTTGAATGGTCAAAGTTAAGTTTTCGAGTTTTGGTCTTTTTATCTTTAGAATACTATATGCTATAGGTCAACTATATTTGGTGTATGTAAATATTTTATGATCTATATGTCAGTTGCGCAGGTTTTATTTGACCTCGACCTCATTTTCACGGTTCATTGCTTAGTGTTAAGATTTTGTGTTTTGGTCTATTTTTCTTAAACTATAAGTAATAGGTCAACTACATTTGTTTTACTAAAGCATTGTTAGCTGTACATGTCTGCTTGGCATGGTTCATCTGACCTTGACCGCATTTTCATGGTTCATTGGTCTTTGATTAGTTATCTTGGTTAATGTTAAGTTTATGTGACAGTTTTTAATAAAGCTTTATACTTAGGACTATCAACATAATATCAATGATAAGTAAAGAAGGCGAGACATTTCAGTGTATGCACTCTTGTTACCTGTATAAGAATGAGATTTTGTGGATCGAATCAGTCAATCAAATGATTTAGCCTTGTTTCACATTTAATGTTGACATTCTTTTCCTTTTAATAACAAAACACACCTTATTCTTGCTTAACCAATCTCTAGATAAGGGGTTAAATTGAAGGTCACATGAATATGGATTAAATAAAGTAAAATTATTCACTTGCAAGTTAATAATTCATCAGCAATCTTTCTTAGCATATTCTGACAAAATTGAACCAAACTGGCTGCTAAAAGCGAATTATTATTTCACTATTTCACTTTCATTAATGATTGAACCAAAAAAAAATCATATTTCAATTTTTATACGCCCGTTTACGGGACATATTATGGTATACCGTTTGTCTGTCCGTCCCTCTGTCCCTCTGTCCATTCGTAGTCAACATGTCATACAATAACTCAAATACGCTTTAACCAATTTGCATGAAACTATGGTGAATTGTTTATATCTATTGACGTGAGCTCCATTTTGATTTTCATAAATTTTAGATTTTACGTTTCCAAGTTATGGGGTGTTATTCATTAAAAAAGGGTGATTTTTCCAGTTTTCGGACAATAACTCAAAATTGCTTCAAGCAGTTTTCATGAAACTTTGTTTATATTACTTGTTAATATCTATTGACCTAAGCTTTTGTTTTTTTTGAATTTTAGGTTTTATTTTTTTCGAATTGTGGGAATTTGTTCATTTAAAAAGGGGATTTTCCAATTTTCAGACAATATTTCAAAAATGCTTTGAGCTGTAAGTGAGTTTTTATGAATCTTTGAAAATTTATTTATATCTATTGACTTGAGCTCCCTTATTTATATAAAATTTAGATTTTGCCATTCCGAGTTATGGGGTTTTATTTATTAGAAAAAGGGGGATTTTCCAGTTTTCAGAAAATAACTCAAAAGTGCTTTGAGCAGTTTTCTTGAAACTTTGGTGACTGGTTTATATCTGTTTGAATAACCTCCCTTTAATATTTTAGTCATAATATGCACTCATGGCGCAGCTGTTTATTTCTATATCTAGTAGCTAATGCCCCTTTTATGTAGTATGCAAACTGAGGTTTGTTATTCACCCTTGTGATTATTTATTTTAGGATGAATAGGAAAAAATTCTGAAAACAAAATAATTTCTTGGTATTCTTTCTGTCATTTGCATGAACCCGTACACCAGATTGTGGATTCATTTATTTTCTTGGGTACCAATTTTCATGATGATTGAGAAACAATTGTATTTATTTTGATATTTGATTTTGTGATTTTGCAAAATTTTGTATACAAGTCTAAGATTTAAACTTTGTTGAACATTTAAAATAGTGATTTCCTTACATTACCCTGGAAATCAACTAAAGTTGGTACCCCACAAATGATAATGAATCCTGAGTATGCTTCTAACATGTTTAACCCCGCCACATTATTTATGTATGTGCCTGTCCCAAGTCAGGAGCCTGTAAATTCAGTGGTTGTTGTTTGTTAATGTGTTACATATTTGTTTTTCGTTCATTTTTTTTACATAAATAAGGCCATTAGTTTTCTCGTTTGAATTGTTTAACATTGTCTTATCGGGGCCTTTTATAGCTGACTATGCGGTATGGGCTTTGCTCATTGTTGAAGGCCGTAAGGTGACCTATAGTTGTTGATGTCTGTGTCATTTTGGTCTTTTGTGGATAGTTGTCTCATTGGGAATCATACCACATCTTCTTTTTTATATTGAATTTAAATCACACATCTCTTTATGCAGGTGTGAAAGTCATTAAAACGACTTGAAAACACTAAACACTGAAACTGAAATAAATTTCATTCCTTTTAAATGATAATTATTAGTAAATCTGTGTAACTGTGTTTATGAGGATCATTGACTAAAAAACTATAATTTAAACATGTTAAAGCTGTGAACAAAATTTCTTTGCCTCATTATTTGGGACTCATCAAGTACTATATAGTATATAAATTAAAGTAATAAGTGAATAATTTTGTTATGATATTACATTCATGTTTCATATTAAATATTTTTAGGGTTTGAAAAGCAATGGCAACATTTTGCAGACCTGAACCCAACTTTGGTTGTGGAATACGTGCAGAAAAGGCCAGCTTTAATGGCATGTATAAAAAAAGGTATTTGAAAAAATTCTGTACTGTCTACCTTTAACCATACTTTAGATACGATTTGAAACATACAAATGCAAAATACAGTTTTTTCTAGAAAAGATTTTATGTTGATGGCACGGTACTGTGTGAGTTTTCCTATGAGTTATTGTATTTTGTATCCACTTATTCGATTGCCTAGCTCAAATGGCCATGAATGAGCTATTGCCATCATTTTGCATCAGTAGTCTGTCCATAATAAAAGGACACGTGAGGTTTTGCCATCACCAAGATCACTAAGCGTCCATTATAAATTTTTCTCAAGATCTTTTCCTCAGAAACTATTTAACCAATTTAACCAATTTTTGAGTAAATGATTCAACAGTATTGGATATAAAGTTAATAATTTTGTCCTTGATTTTCAAAAAACATGGCTTCTATTATGGCAAAAAAGAAAACAGGGTTAATAACAGTTTTTATCTTGCATCTATAATAATATAAAGCAAGTAAAAATTATAAGCATATGCATCATGTGATCTATTTGCCAGAAATTTTCAGACCAATCAGACATCCCAATTTGGAGTTATTTCCTCTAAAATAATAAATCTTTACAAAATTTATTTGTTCTTGTCTCTCCATGACAGACTAAAAAGCAAGACATAGGTATGTGGTTTCTGGTGTCGGTGGCAGCAGCAACTAAGGTGGCATCAACAATATATTAGTTTGTGATTAGGTCAGTTTATAGGGAACCACTAGTGCTAAGTCAATGATATTTGGTATGCAATTGAATTAGCATTGACACATTAAGATTACTTTGTCTTGCCCTCCCAGTCATGGTCTTTTGACTTTAAACATTTGCTTAGTTTACATGTATAAGTTTGTGATTATGTCAGTTTATGGGGAACCGCTAGTGGTAGATCAATGATATTTGGTATGCAGCTGTATTAGAAATGGCACATCTCATTTCCTTGGAGATTTTTTGGCCTCACCTCTAAGGTTATGGTCTATTGACTTTGAAAAGTTTACTTAGTTTACATGTATTAGTTTGTGATTAAGTCAGTTTATGGTGATTCATTAGTGGTAGGTAAATGAAATTTAATATGCAGTTGTATTAGCTTCAGCAAATCTCATTTCCATGAAATGAATGAATGATTCGAATTCTAAAAAAACTGAACTTCGTTAGAATACTCCCGTAACAAAAGTTCAAATGTTCAACTGAACATTCTTTTTTTTATTTGGTGTTTCTATAGAATATTTTGGAACCTGAGGTTACATGGTTAGTACTACAGACAAAATTTCACATAACATTTCATTGCATATAAGAAAATAACCATCACTGGAAGTTAACCAATCAAATTTTCACCTTTTTTTCCTGTGTACATGCTTTAGTAACCTGACCTTGATCTCATTTTCATGGTTCAGTGGTTAAAATTAAGTTTTTGTGTTTTGGCCTGTCTTTCTGATACTGTCGTAAACTATATTTGATGTAAGGAAATATTTTATGATGTACATGTTAGTTTGGCATGCTTTATTTGACCTTGACCTCATTTTGTACAGTTCATTACTCAATGTTAAGTTTTTGTGTTTTGGACTGTTATTCTTAAACTATAAGCAATATGTCAACTTTGATGTATGGAATGATTGTAAGGTGTACATGTCTGATTGGAATGTGTCATCTGATATTGACCTCATTTTCACAGATCATTGGTCAATGTTAAGTTTTCCTGGTTATGTTTGTTTCTTAGATAGTATATGCCATAGGGCAACTATATTTGATCCATTGAATGATTGTAAGGTGACATGTCTGTATGGCAGGGTTTATCTGACCTTGACCTTGTTTCATTGGTCAATATGAAGTTTTCAAGGTTTGGTCTGTTTCTTGTATATTTACTGTAAGTAATAGGTCAAACATGATTGATATGTATGGAATGATTGTAAGGTGTAATGTATTTCAGGCTTGATTTATCTGAGTATGCCCTCATTTTCTTGGATCAAATTAAGTTTATATATGTGATACACGAAGTAAAACTTCATATTTAGGACTATCAACATAAAATCAATGCTCAGCAAAAACAGGTGAGACATTTTAGCATGTGCACTCTTGGTAGTCTTAGGGGGAGGATTGGCACCTTTAAACTAATTTAACATCCAACATTCTGTTTGTACCTGTCCCTAGTCAGGAGCCTGTAATTCAGTGGTTGTCATTTGTTCCTGTGTAACATATTGTTGAAGGCCATACAGTGACCTATAGTTGTTAATTTCTGTGTTATTTGGTCTCTTGAGGAGAGTTGTCTCATTGTCAATCATACCACATCTTCTCATTTTTATATTGACTACTGTGATCTATCTTGCTTTTTCATTTGTACTTAAAAAAACCTTTAGGACTTCTAACAGGGGGTAAAAATCACTATCATTTTATATTTTTGTTGTAGTGACCACGACAGAGACATTTCTACACCATTAAAAACCAATTATACCAAGCATGTTTCATAAGATAGACCCTCTAACAACATAGTACTATCTTACTACACAATAAAAACCAATTATACCAAGCATGTTTCAATAGATAGACCATCTAAAATCATAGTACTATCTTACTACACCACAAAAACCAATTATACCAAGCATGTTTCAATAGATAGACAATCTAACAGCACAGTACTATCTTACTACACAATAAAAACCAATTATACCAAGCATGTTTCATTAGATAGACAATCTAACATCATAGTACTATCTTACTACACAATAAAAACCAATTATACCAAGCATGTTTCATTAGATAGACCATCTAACATCATAGTACTATCTTTCTACACAATAAAAACCAATTATACCAAGCATGTTTCATTAGATACACCATCTAACATCATAGTAATATCTTTGTACGCAATAAAAACCAATTATACCAAGCATTTTTCATTAGATACACCATCTAACATCATAGTACTATCTTTCTACGCAATAAAAACCAATTATACCAAGCATGTTTCATTAGATAGACCATCTAACATCATAGTACTATCTTTCTACACAATAAAAACCAATTATACCAAGCATGTTTCATTAGATACACCATCTAACATCATAGTACTATCTTTCTACACAATAAAAACCAATTATACCAAGCATGTTTCATAAAATAGACCATCTAACATCATAGTACTATCTTACTACACAATAAAAACCAATTATACCAAGCATGTTTCATTAGATAGACTATCTAACATCATAGTACTATCTTTCTACACAATAAAAACCAATTATACCAAGCATGTTTCAGTAAATAGACCATCTAACATCATAGTACTATCTTTCTACACAATAAAAACCAATTATACCAAGCATGTTTCATTAGATAGACCATCTAACATCATAGTACTATCTTACTACACAATAAAAAGCATTTATACCAAGCATGTTTCATTAGATAGACCAATTAACATCATAGTACTATCTTTCTACACAATAAAAACCAATTATACCATGCATGTTTCATTAGATACACAATCTAACATCATAGTACTATCTTTCTACACAATAAAAACCAATTATACCAAGCATGTTTCATTAGATAGACAATCTAACATCATAGTACTATCTTACTACACAATAAAAACCAATTATACCAAGCATGTTTCATTAGATACACCATCTAACATCATAGTACTATCTTTCTACACAATAAAAACCAATTATACCAAGCATCTTTCATTAGATAGACCATCTAACATCATAGTACTATCTTACTACACAATAAAAACCAATTATACCAAGCATGTTTCATAAGATAGACCATCTAACATCATCGTACTATCTTACTACACAATAAAAACCAATTATACAAAGTATGTTTCAATAGATAGACCATCTAACATCATAGTACTATCTTACTACACAATAAAAACCAATTATACCAAGCATGTTTCATAAGATAGACCATCTAACATCATAGCACTATCTTTCTACACAATAAAAACCAATTATACCAAGCATGTTTCATTAGATACACCATCTAACATCATAGTAATATCTTTGTACGCAATAAAAACCAATTATACCAAGCATTTTTCATTAGATACACCATCTAACATCATAGTACTATCTTTCTACGCAATAAAAACCAATTATACCAAGCATGTTTCATTAGATAGACCATCTAACATCATAGTACTATCTTTCTACACAATAAAAACCAATTATACCAAGCATGTTTCATTAGATAGACCATCTAACATCATAGTACTATCTTTCTACACAATAAAAACCAATTATACCAAGCATGTTTCATAAAATAGACCATCTAACATCATAGTACTATCTTACTACACAATAAAAACCAATTATACCAAGCATGTTTCATTAGATAGACTATCTAACATCATAGTACTATCTTTCTACACAATAAAAACCAATTATACCAAGCATGTTTCAGTAAATAGACCATCTAACATCATAGTACTATCTTTCTACACAATAAAAACCAATTATACCAAGCATGTTTCATTAGATAGACCATCTAACATCATAGTACTATCTTACTACACAATAAAAACCATTTATACCAAGCATGTTTCATTAGATGGACCAATTAACATCATAGTACTATCTTTCTACACAATAAAAACCAATTATACCATGCATGTTTCATTAGATACACAATCTAACATCATAGTACTATCTTTCTACACAATAAAAACCAATTATACCAAGCATGTTTCATTAGATAGACAATCTAACATCATAGTACTATCTTACTACACAATAAAAACCAATTATACCAAGCATGTTTCATTAGATACACCATCTAACATCATAGTACTATCTTTCTACACAATAAAAACCAATTATACCAAGCATCTTTCATTAGATAGACCATCTAACATCATAGTACTATCTTACTACACAATAAAAACCAATCTTACTACACAATAAAAACCAATTATACCAAGCATGTTTCATTAGATAGACCATCTAACATCATAGCACTATATTACTACACAATAAAAATCAATTATACCAAGCATGTTTCAATAGATAGACCATCTAACATCATAGTACTATCTTACTACACCATAAAAACCAGTTATACCAAGCAATTTGATTAGATAGACCATCTAATATCATAGAACTATCTTACTACACAATAAAAACCAATTATACCAAGCATGTTTCATTAGATACACCATCTAACATCATAGTACTATCTTTCTACACAATAAAAACCATTTATACCAAGCATGTTTCATTAGATAGACCATCTAACATCATAGTACTATCTTATGTCGCAATAAAAACCAATTATACCAAGCATGTTTCATTAGATAGACCATCTAACATCATAGTACTATCTTTCTACGCAATCAAAACCAATTATACCAAGCATGTTTCATTAGATAAACCATCTAACATCATAGTACTATCTTTCTACGCAATAAAAACCAATTATACCAAGCATGTTTCATTAGATAGACCATCTAACATCATAGTACTATCTTTCTACGCAATAAAAACCAATTATACCAAGCATGTTTCATTAGATACACCATCTAACATCATAGTACTATCTTTCTACGCAATAAAACCAATTATACCAAGCATGTTTCATTAGATAGACCATCTAACATCATCGTACTATCTTACTACACAATAAAAACCAATTATACCAAGCATGTTTCATAAAATAGACCATCTAACATCATATTACTATCTTACTACACATTAAAAACCAATTATACCAAGCATGTTTCATTAGATAGACCATCTAACATCATAGTACTATCTTTCTACGCAAGAAAAACCAATTATACAAAGCATGTTTCATTAGATAGACCATCTAATATCATACTACTATCTTTCTACACAATAATAACCAATTATACCAAGAATGTTACATTAGATAGACCATCTAACATCATAGTACTATCTTTCTACACAATAAAAACCAATTATACAAAGCATATTTCAATAGATAGACCATCTAACATCATAGTACTATCTTACTACACAATAAAAACCAATTATACCAAGCATGTTTCATAAGATAGACCATCTAACATCATAGCACTATATTACTACACAATAAAAATCAATTATACCAAGCATGTTTCAATAGATAGACCATCTAACATCATAGTACTATCTTACTACACCATGAAAACCAGTTATACCAAGCATGTTTCATTAGATAGACCATCTAACATCATAGAACTATCTTACTACACAATAAAAACCAATTATACCAAACATGTTTCATTAGATACACCATCTAACATCATAGTACTATCTTTCTACACAATAAAAACCATTTATACCAAGCATGTTTCATTAGATAGACCATCTAACATCATAGTACTATCTTATGTCGCAATAAAAACCAATTATACCAAGCATGTTTCATTAGATAGACCATCTAACATCATAGTACTATCTTTCTACACAATAAAAACCAATTATACCAAGCATGTTTCATTAGATAGACCATCTAACATCATAGTACTATCTTTCTACAAAATAAAAACCAATTATACCAAGCATGTTTCATTAGATAGACCATCTAACATCATAGTACTATCTTTCTACGCAATAAAAACCAATTATACCAAGCATGTTTCATTAGATACACCATCTAACATCATAGTACTATCTTTCTACACAATAAAAACCAATTATACCAAGCATGTTTCATTAGATAGACCATCTAACATCATCGTACTATCTTACTACACAATAAAAACCAATTATACCAAGCATGTTTCATAAGATAGACCATCTAACATCATCGTACTATCTTACTACACAATAAAAACCAATTATACAAAGCATGTTTCAATAGATAGACCATCTAACATCATAGTACTATCTTACAACACAATAAAAACCAATTATACCAAGCATGTTTCATTAGATAGACCATCTAACATCATAGTACTATCTTTCTACGCAATAAAAACCAATTATACCAAGCATGTTTCATTAGATAGACCATCTAACATCATAGTACTATCTTTCTACGCAATAAAAACCAATTATACCAAGCATGTTTCATTAGATAGACCATCTAACATCATAGTACTATCTTTTTACGCAATAAAAACCAATTATACCAAGCATGTTTCATTAGATACACCATCTAACATTATAGTACTATCTTTCTACGCAATAAAAACCAATTATACCAAGCATGTTTCATTAGATAGACCATCTAACATCATCGTACTATCTTACTACACAATAAAAACCAATTATACCAAGCATGTTTCATAAGATAGACCATCTAACATCATCGTACTATCTTACTACACAATAAAAACCAATTATACAAAGCATGTTTCAATAGATAGACCAATTAACATCATAGTACTATCTTACTACACAATAAAAACCAATTATACCAAGCAGGTTTCATAAGATAGACCATCTAACATCATATTACTATCTTACTACACATTAAAAACCAATTATACCAAGCATGTTTCATTAGATAGACCATCTAACATCATAGTACTATCTTTCTACGCAAGAAAAACCAATTATACAAAGCATGTTTCATTAGATAGACCATCTAATATCATAGTACTATCTTTCTACACAATAATAACCAATTATACCAAGAATGTTACATTAGATAGACCATCTAACATCATAGTACTATCTTTCTACACATTAAAAACCAATTATACCAAGCATGTTTCATTAGATAGACCATCTAACATCATAGTACTATCTTTCTACACAATAAAAACCAATTATACCAAGCATGTTTCATAAAATAGACCATCTAACATCATAGTACTATCTTACTACACAATAAAAACCAATTATATCAAGCATGTTTCATTAGATAGACTATCTAACATCATAGTACTATCTTTCTACACAATAAAAACCAATTATACCAAGCATGTTTCAGTAAATAGACCATCTAACAATATAGTACTATCTTTCTACACAATAAAAACCAATTATACCAAGCATGTTTCATTAGATAGACCATCAAACATCATAGTACTATCTTACTACACAATAAAAACCATTTATACCAAGGATGTTTCATTAGATAGACCATCTAACATCATAGTACTATCTTTCTACACAATAAAAAACAATTATACCATGCATGTTTCATTAGATACACAATCTAACATCATAGTACTATCTTTCTACACAATTAAAACCAATTATACCAAGCATGTTTCATTAGATAGGCCATCTAACATCATAGTACTATCTTTCTACGCAATAAAAACCAATAATACCAAGCATGTTTCATTAGATACACCATCTAACATCATAGTACTATCTTACTACACAATAAAAACCAATTATACCAAGCATGTTTCATTAGATAAACCATCTAACATCATAGTACTATCTTTCTACACAATAAAAACCAATTATACCAAGCATCTTTCATTAGATAGACCATCTAACATCATAGTACTATCTTCCTACACAATAAAAACCAATTATACCAAGCATGTTTCATAAGATAGACCATCTAACATCATCGTACTATCTTACTACACAATAAAAACCAATTATACAAAGCATGTTTCAATAGATAGACCATCTAACATCATAGTACTATCTTACTACACAATAAAAACCAATTATACCAAGCATGTTTCATAAGATAGACCATCTAACATCATAGCACTATATTACTACACAATAAAAACCAATTATACCAAGCATATTTCATTAGATAGACCATCTAACATCATAGTACTATCTTTCTACGCAATAAAAACCAATTATACCAAGCATGTTTCATTAGATAGACCATCTAACATCATAGTACTATCTTTCTACGCAATAAAAATCAATTATACCAAGCATGTTTCATTAGATAGGTCATCTAACATCATAGTACTATCTTACTACACAATAAAAACCAATTATACCAAGCATGTTTCATTAGATAGACCATCTAACATCATAGTACTATCTTTCTACGCAATAAAAACCAATTATACTAAGCATGTTTCATTAGATAGACCATCTAACATCTTAGTACTATCTTTTTACACAATAAAAACCAATTATACCAAGCATGTTTCATTAGATAGACCATCTAACATCATAGTACTATCTTTCTACGCAATAAAAACCAATTAAACCAAGCATGTTTGATTAGATAGACCATCTAACATCATAGTACTATCTTATGTCGCAATAAAAACCAATTATACCAAGTATGTTTCATTAGATAGACCATCTAACATCATAGTACTATCTTACTACACAATAAAAATCAATTATACCAAGCATGTTTCATAAGATAGACCATCTAACATCATCGTACTATCTTACTACACAATAAAAACCAATTATACAAAGCATGTTTCAATAGATAGACCATCTAACATCATAGTACTATCTTACTACACAATAAAAACCAATTATACCAAGCATGTTTCATAAGATAGACCATCTAACATCATAGCACTATATTACTACACAATAAAAACCAATTATACCAAGCATATTTCATTAGATAGACCATCTAACATCATAGTACTATCTTTCTACGCAATAAAAACCAATTATACCAAGCATGTTTCATTAGATAGACCATCTAACATCATAGTACTATCTTTCTACGCAATAAAAATCAATTATACCAAGCATGTTTCATTAGATAGGTCATCTAACATCATAGTACTATCTTTCTACGCAATAAAAACCAATTATATCAAGCATGTTTCATTAGATAGACCATCTAACATCATAGTACTATCTTTCTTCACAATAAAAACCATTTATACCAAGCATGTTTCATTAGATAGACCATCTAACATCATAGTACTATCTTTCTACGCAATAAAAACCAATTATACTAAGCATGTTTCATTAGATAGACCATCTAACATCTTAGTACTATCTTTCTACACAATAAAAACCAATTATACCAAGCATGTTTCATTAGATAGACCATCTAATATCATAGTACTATATTACTACACAATAAAAACCAATTATACCAAGCATTTTTCATTAGATACGCCATCTAACATCATAGTACTATCTTTCTACACAATAAAAACCAATTATACCAAGCATGTTTCATTAGATAGACCATCTAAAATCATAGTACTATCTTACTACACAATAAAAACCAATTATACCAAGCATGTTTCATCAGATAGACCATCTTACATCATAGTACTATCTTTCTACGCAATAAAAACCAATTATACCAAGCATGTTTCATTAGATAGACCAACTAACATCATAGTACTACATTTCTACGCAATAAAAACCAATTATACCAAGCATGTTTCATTAGATAGACCATCTAACATCATAGTACTATCTTATGTCGCAATAAAAACCAATTATACCAAGCATGTTTCATTAGATAGACCATCTAACATCATAGTACTATCTTTCTACACAATAAAAACCAATTATACCAAGCATGTTTCAAAAGATAGACCATCTCACATCATAGTACTATCTTTCTACACAATAAAAACAAATTATACCAAGCATGTTTCATTAGATAGACCATCTAACATCATAGTACTATCTTTCTACACAATAAAAACCAATTATACCAAGCATGTTTCATTAGATAGACCATCTAACATCATAGTACTATCTTATATCGCAATAAAAACCAATTATACCAAGCATGTTTCATTAGATAGACCATCTAACATCATAGTATTATCTTACTACACAATAAAAACCAATTATACCAAGCATGTTTCATTAGATAGACCATCTAACATCATAGTACTATCTTTCTACACAATAAAAACCAATTATACCAAGCATGTTTCATTAGATAGACCATCTAACATCATAGTACTATCTTTTTACGCAATAAAAACCAATTATATCAAGCATGTTTCATTAGATAGACCATCTAACATCATAGTACTATCTTTCTACACAATAAAAACCATTTATACCAAGCATGTTTCATTAGATAGACCATCTAACATTATAGTACTATCTTATGTCGCAATAAAAACCAATTATACCAAGCATGTTTCATTAGATAGACCATCTAACATCATAGTACTATCTTTCTACGCAATAAAAACCAATTATACCAAGCATGTTTCATTAGATGGACCGTCTAACATCATAGTACTATCTTTCTACGCAATAAAAACCAATTATACCAAGCATGTTTCATTAGATAGACCATCTAACATCATAGTACAATCTTTCTGCGCAATAAAAACCAATTATACCAAGCATGTTTCATTAGATAGACCATCTAACATCATAGTACTATCTTTCTACGCAATAAAAACCAATTATACCAAGCATGTTTCATTAGATAGACCATCTAACATCATAGTACTATCTTTCTACACAATAAAAACCAATTATACCAAGCATGTTACATTAGATAGACCATCTAATACCATAGTACTATCTTTCTACACAATAAAAACAAACTATACCAAGCATGTTTCATTAAATAGACCATCTAACATCATAGTACTATCTTTCTACGCAATAAAAACCAATTATACCAAGCATGTTTCATTAGATACACCATCTAACATCATAGTACTATCTTTCTATGCAATAAAAACCAATTATACCAAGCATGTTTCATTAGACAGACCATCTAACATCATAGTACTATCTTACTACACAATAAAAACCAATTATACCAAGCATGTTTCAATAGATAGACCATCTAAAATCATAGTACTATCTTACTACACCATAAAAACCAATTATACCAAGCATGTTTCAATAGATAGACAATCTAACAGCACAGTACTATCTTACTACACAATAAAAACCAATTATACCAAGCATGTTTCATTAGATAGACAATCTAACATCATAGTACTATCTTACTACACAATAAAAACCAATTATACCAAGCATGTTTCATTAGATAGACCATCTAACATCATAGTACTATCTTTCTACACAATAAAAACCAATTATACCAAGCATGTTTCATTAGATACACCATCTAACATCATAGTAATATCTTTGTACGCAATAAAAACCAATTATACCAAGCATTTTTCATTAGATACACCATCTAACATCATAGTACTATCTTTCTACGCAATAAAAACCAATTATACCAAGCATGTTTCATTAGATAGACCATCTAACATCATAGTACTATCTTTCTACACAATAAAAACCAATTATACCAAGCATGTTTCATTAGATAGACCATCTAACATCATAGTACTATCTTTCTACACAATAAAAACCAATTATACCAAGCATGTTTCATAAAATAGACCATCTAACATCATAGTACTATCTTACTACACAATAAAAACCAATTATACCAAGCATGTTTCATTAGATAGACTATCTAACATCATAGTACTATCTTTCTACACAATAAAAACCAATTATACCAAGCATGTTTCAGTAAATAGACCATCTAACATCATAGTACTATCTTTCTACACAATAAAAACCAATTATACCAAGCATGTTTCATTAGATAGACCATCTAACATCATAGTACTATCTTACTACACAATAAAAAGCATTTATACCAAGCATGTTTCATTAGATAGACCAATTAACATCATAGTACTATCTTTCTACACAATAAAAACCAATTATACCATGCATGTTTCATTAGATACACAATCTAACATCATAGTACTATCTTTCTACACAATAAAAACCAATTATACCAAGCATGTTTCATTAGATAGACAATCTAACATCATAGTACTATCTTACTACACAATAAAAACCAATTATACCAAGCATGTTTCATTAGATACACCATCTAACATCATAGTACTATCTTTCTACACAATAAAAACCAATTATACCAAGCATCTTTCATTAGATAGACCATCTAACATCATAGTACTATCTTACTACACAATAAAAACCAATTATACCAAGCATGTTTCATAAGATAGACCATCTAACATCATCGTACTATCTTACTACACAATAAAAACCAATTATACAAAGTATGTTTCAATAGATAGACCATCTAACATCATAGTACTATCTTACTACACAATAAAAACCAATTATACCAAGCATGTTTCATAAGATAGACCATCTAACATCATAGCACTATCTTTCTACACAATAAAAACCAATTATACCAAGCATGTTTCATTAGATACACCATCTAACATCATAGTAATATCTTTGTACGCAATAAAAACCAATTATACCAAGCATTTTTCATTAGATACACCATCTAACATCATAGTACTATCTTTCTACGCAATAAAAACCAATTATACCAAGCATGTTTCATTAGATAGACCATTTAACATCATAGTACTATCTTTCTACACAATAAAAACCAATTATACCAAGCATGTTTCATTAGATAGACCATCTAACATCATAGTACTATCTTTCTACACAATAAAAACCAATTATACCAAGCATGTTTCATAAAATAGACCATCTAACATCATAGTACTATCTTACTACACAATAAAAACCAATTATACCAAGCATGTTTCATTAGATAGACTATCTAACATCATAGTACTATCTTTCTACACAATAAAAACCAATTATACCAAGCATGTTTCAGTAAATAGACCATCTAACATCATAGTACTATCTTTCTACACAATAAAAACCAATTATACCAAGCATGTTTCATTAGATAGACCATCTAACATCATAGTACTATCTTACTACACAATAAAAACCATTTATACCAAGCATGTTTCATTAGATGGACCAATTAACATCATAGTACTATCTTTCTACACAATAAAAACCAATTATACCATGCATGTTTCATTAGATACACAATCTAACATCATAGTACTATCTTTCTACACAATAAAAACCAATTATACCAAGCATGTTTCATTAGATAGACAATCTAACATCATAGTACTATCTTACTACACAATAAAAACCAATTATACCAAGCATGTTTCATTAGATACACCATCTAACATCATAGTACTATCTTTCTACACAATAAAAACCAATTATACCAAGCATCTTTCATTAGATAGACCATCTAACATCATAGTACTATCTTACTACACAATAAAAACCAATCTTACTACACAATAAAAACCAATTATACCAAGCATGTTTCATTAGATAGACCATCTAACATCATAGCACTATATTACTACACAATAAAAATCAATTATACCAAGCATGTTTCAATAGATAGACCATCTAACATCATAGTACTATCTTACTACACCATAAAAACCAGTTATACCAAGCAATTTGATTAGATAGACCATCTAATATCATAGAACTATCTTACTACACAATAAAAACCAATTATACCAAGCATGTTTCATTAGATACACCATCTAACATCATAGTACTATCTTTCTACACAATAAAAACCATTTATACCAAGCATGTTTCATTAGATAGACCATCTAACATCATAGTACTATCTTATGTCGCAATAAAAACCAATTATACCAAGCATGTTTCATTAGATAGACCATCTAACATCATAGTACTATCTTTCTACGCAATCAAAACCAATTATACCAAGCATGTTTCATTAGATAAACCATCTAACATCATAGTACTATCTTTCTACGCAATAAAAACCAATTATACCAAGCATGTTTCATTAGATAGACCATCTAACATCATAGTACTATCTTTCTACGCAATAAAAACCAATTATACCAAGCATGTTTCATTAGATACACCATCTAACATCATAGTACTATCTTTCTACGCAATAAAACCAATTATACCAAGCATGTTTCATTAGATAGACCATCTAACATCATCGTACTATCTTACTACACAATAAAAACCAATTATACCAAGCATGTTTCATAAAATAGACCATCTAACATCATATTACTATCTTACTACACATTAAAAACCAATTATACCAAGCATGTTTCATTAGATAGACCATCTAACATCATAGTACTATCTTTCTACGCAAGAAAAACCAATTATACAAAGCATGTTTCATTAGATAGACCATCTAATATCATACTACTATCTTTCTACACAATAATAACCAATTATACCAAGAATGTTACATTAGATAGACCATCTAACATCATAGTACTATCTTTCTACACAATAAAAACCAATTATACAAAGCATATTTCAAAAGATAGACCATCTAACATCATAGTACTATCTTACTACACAATAAAAACCAATTATACCAAGCATGTTTCATAAGATAGACCATCTAACATCATAGCACTATATTACTACACAATAAAAATCAATTATACCAAGCATGTTTCAATAGATAGACCATCTAACATCATAGTACTATCTTACTACACCATGAAAACCAGTTATACCAAGCATGTTTCATTAGATAGACCATCTAACATCATAGAACTATCTTACTACACAATAAAAACCAATTATACCAAACATGTTTCATTAGATACACCATCTAACATCATAGTACTATCTTTCTACACAATAAAAACCATTTATACCAAGCATGTTTCATTAGATAGACCATCTAACATCATAGTACTATCTTATGTCGCAATAAAAACCAATTATACCAAGCATGTTTCATTAGATAGACCATCTAACATCATAGTACTATCTTTCTACACAATAAAAACCAATTATACCAAGCATGTTTCATTAGATAGACCATCTAACATCATAGTACTATCTTTCTACAAAATAAAAACCAATTATACCAAGCATGTTTCATTAGATAGACCATCTAACATCATAGTACTATCTTTCTACGCAATAAAAACCAATTATACCAAGCATGTTTCATTAGATACACCATCTAACATCATAGTACTATCTTTCTACACAATAAAAACCAATTATACCAAGCATGTTTCATTAGATAGACCATCTAACATCATCGTACTATCTTACTACACAATAAAAACCAATTATACCAAGCATGTTTCATAAGATAGACCATCTAACATCATCGTACTATCTTACTACACAATAAAAACCAATTATACAAAGCATGTTTCAATAGATAGACCATCTAACATCATAGTACTATCTTACAACACAATAAAAACCAATTATACCAAGCATGTTTCATTAGATAGACCATCTAACATCATAGTACTATCTTTCTACGCAATAAAAACCAATTATACCAAGCATGTTTCATTAGATAGACCATCTAACATCATAGTACTATCTTTCTACGCAATAAAAACCAATTATACCAAGCATGTTTCATTAGATAGACCATCTAACATCATAGTACTATCTTTCTACGCAATAAAAACCAATTATACCAAGCATGTTTCATTAGATAGACCATCTAACATTATAGTACTATCTTTCTACGCAATAAAAACCAATTATACCAAGCATGTTTCATTAGATAGACCATCTAACATCATCGTACTATCTTACTACACAATAAAAACCAATTATACCAAGCATGTTTCATAAGATAGACCATCTAACATCATCGTACTATCTTACTACACAATAAAAACCAATTATACAAAGCATGTTTCAATAGATAGACCAATTAACATCATAGTACTATCTTACTACACAATAAAAACCAATTATACCAAGCAGGTTTCATAAGATAGACCATCTAACATCATATTACTATCTTACTACACATTAAAAACCAATTATACCAAGCATGTTTCATTAGATAGACCATCTAACATCATAGTACTATCTTTCTACGCAAGAAAAACCAATTATACAAAGCATGTTTCATTAGATAGACCATCTAATATCATAGTACTATCTTTCTACACAATAATAACCAATTATACCAAGAATGTTACATTAGATAGACCATCTAACATCATAGTACTATCTTTCTACACATTAAAAACCAATTATACCAAGCATGTTTCATTAGATAGACCATCTAACATCATAGTACTATCTTTCTACACAATAAAAACCAATTATACCAAGCATGTTTCATAAAATAGACCATCTAACATCATAGTACTATCTTACTACACAATAAAAACCAATTATATCAAGCATGTTTCATTAGATAGACTATCTAACATCATAGTACTATCTTTCTACACAATAAAAACCAATTATACCAAGCATGTTTCAGTAAATAGACCATCTAACAATATAGTACTATCTTTCTACACAATAAAAACCAATTATACCAAGCATGTTTCATTAGATAGACCATCAAACATCATAGTACTATCTTACTACACAATAAAAACCATTTATACCAAGGATGTTTCATTAGATAGACCATCTAACATCATAGTACTATCTTTCTACACAATAAAAAACAATTATACCATGCATGTTTCATTAGATACACAATCTAACATCATAGTACTATCTTTCTACACAATTAAAACCAATTATACCAAGCATGTTTCATTAGATAGACCATCTAACATCATAGTACTATCTTTCTACGCAATAAAAACCAATAATACCAAGCATGTTTCATTAGATACACCATCTAACATCATAGTACTATCTTACTACACAATAAAAACCAATTATACCAAGCATGTTTCATTAGATAAACCATCTAACATCATAGTACTATCTTTCTACACAATAAAAACCAATTATACCAAGCATCTTTCATTAGATAGACCATCTAACATCATAGTACTATCTTCCTACACAATAAAAACCAATTATACCAAGCATGTTTCATAAGATAGACCATCTAACATCATCGTACTATCTTACTACACAATAAAAACCAATTATACAAAGCATGTTTCAATAGATAGACCATCTAACATCATAGTACTATCTTACTACACAATAAAAACCAATTATACCAAGCATGTTTCATAAGATAGACCATCTAACATCATAGCACTATATTACTACACAATAAAAACCAATTATACCAAGCATATTTCATTAGATAGACCATCTAACATCATAGTACTATCTTTCTACGCAATAAAAACCAATTATACCAAGCATGTTTCATTAGATAGACCATCTAACATCATAGTACTATCTTTCTACGCAATAAAAATCAATTATACCAAGCATGTTTCATTAGATAGGTCATCTAACATCATAGTACTATCTTACTACACAATAAAAACCAATTATACCAAGCATGTTTCATTAGATAGACCATCTAACATCATAGTACTATCTTTCTACGCAATAAAAACCAATTATACTAAGCATGTTTCATTAGATAGACCATCTAACATCTTAGTACTATCTTTTTACACAATAAAAACCAATTATACCAAGCATGTTTCATTAGATAGACCATCTAACATCATAGTACTATCTTTCTACGCAATAAAAACCAATTAAACCAAGCATGTTTGATTAGATAGACCATCTAACATCATAGTACTATCTTATGTCGCAATAAAAACCAATTATACCAAGTATGTTTCATTAGATAGACCATCTAACATCATAGTACTATCTTACTACACAATAAAAACCAATTATACCAAGCATGTTTCATAAGATAGACCATCTAACATCATCGTACTATCTTACTACACAATAAAAACCAATTATACAAAGCATGTTTCAATAGATAGACCATCTAACATCATAGTACTATCTTACTACACAATAAAAACCAATTATACCAAGCATGTTTCATAAGATAGACCATCTAACATCATAGCACTATATTACTACACAATAAAAACCAATTATACCAAGCATATTTCATTAGATAGACCATCTAACATCATAGTACTATCTTTCTACGCAATAAAAACCAATTATACCAAGCATGTTTCATTAGATAGACCATCTAACATCATAGTACTATCTTTCTACGCAATAAAAATCAATCATACCAAGCATGTTTCATTAGATAGGTCATCTAACATCATAGTACTATCTTTCTACGCAATAAAAACCAATTATATCAAGCATGTTTCATTAGATAGACCATCTAACATCATAGTACTATCTTTCTTCACAATAAAAACCATTTATACCAAGCATGTTTCATTAGATAGACCATCTAACATCATAGTACTATCTTTCTACGCAATAAAAACCAATTATACTAAGCATGTTTCATTAGATAGACCATCTAACATCTTAGTACTATCTTTCTACACAATAAAAACCAATTATACCAAGCATGTTTCATTAGATAGACCATCTAATATCATAGTACTATATTACTACACAATAAAAACCAATTATACCAAGCATTTTTCATTAGATACGCCATCTAACATCATAGTACTATCTTTCTACACAATAAAAACCAATTATACCAAGCATGTTTCATTAGATAGACCATCTAAAATCATAGTACTATCTTACAACACAATAAAAACCAATTATACCAAGCATGTTTCATCAGATAGACCATCTAACATCATAGTACTATCTTTCTACGCAATAAAAACCAATTATACCAAGCATGTTTCATTAGATAGACCAACTAACATCATAGTACTACATTTCTACGCAATAAAAACCAATTATACCAAGCATGTTTCATTAGATAGACCATCTAACATCATAGTACTATCTTATGTCGCAATAAAAACCAATTATACCAAGCATGTTTCATTAGATAGACCATCTAACATCATAGTACTATCTTTCTACACAATAAAAACCAATTATACCAAGCATGTTTCAAAAGATAGACCATCTCACATCATAGTACTATCTTTCTACACAATAAAAACAAATTATACCAAGCATGTTTCATTAGATAGACCATCTAACATCATAGTACTATCTTTCTACACAATAAAAACCAATTATACCAAGCATGTTTCATTAGATAGACCATCTAACATCATAGTACTATCTTATATCGCAATAAAAACCAATTATACCAAGCATGTTTCATTAGATAGACCATCTAACATCATAGTATTATCTTACTACACAATAAAAACCAATTATACCAAGCATGTTTCATTAGATAGACCATCTAACATCATAGTACTATCTTTCTACACAATAAAAACCAATTATACCAAGCATGTTTCATTAGATAGACCATCTAACATCATAGTACTATCTTTTTACGCAATAAAAACCAATTATATCAAGCATGTTTCATTAGATAGACCATCTAACATCATAGTACTATCTTTCTACACAATAAAAACCATTTATACCAAGCATGTTTCATTAGATAGACCATCTAACATTATAGTACTATCTTATGTCGCAATAAAAACCAATTATACCAAGCATGTTTCATTAGATAGACCATCTAACATCATAGTACTATCTTTCTACGCAATAAAAACCAATTATACCAAGCATGTTTCATTAGATGGACCGTCTAACATCATAGTACTATCTTTCTACGCAATAAAAACCAATTATACCAAGCATGTTTCATTAGATAGACCATCTAACATCATAGTACAATCTTTCTGCGCAATAAAAACCAATTATACCAAGCATGTTTCATTAGATAGACCATCTAACATCATAGTACTATCTTTCTACGCAATAAAAACCAATTATACCAAGCATGTTTCATTAGATAGACCATCTAACATCATAGTACTATCTTTCTACACAATAAAAACCAATTATACCAAGCATGTTACATTAGATAGACCATCTAATATCATAGTACTATCTTTCTACACAATAAAAACAAACTATACCAAGCATGTTTCATTAAATAGACCATCTAACATCATAGTACTATCTTTCTACGCAATAAAAACCAATTATACCAAGCATGTTTCATTAGATACACCATCTAACATCATAGTACTATCTTTCTATGCAATAAAAACCAATTATACCAAGCATGTTTCATTAGACAGACCATCTAACATCATAGTACTATCTTACTACACAATAAAAACCAATTATAACAAGCATGTTTCATTAGATAGACCATCTAACATCATAGTACTATCTTTCTACACAATAAAAACCAATTATACCAAGCATGTTTCATTAGATAGACCATCTAACATCATAGTACTATCTTTCTACACAATAAAAACCAATTATACCAAGCATGTTACATTAGATAGACCATCTAATACCATAGTACTATCTTTCTACACAATAAAAACAAACTATACCAAGCATGTTTCATTAAATAGACCATCTAACATCATAGTACTATCTTTCTACGCAATAAAAACCAATTATACCAAGCATGTTTCATTAGATACACCATCTAACATCATAGTACTATCTTTCTATGCAATAAAAACCAATTATACCAAGCATGTTTCATTAGACAGACCATCTAACATCATAGTACTATCTTACTACACAATAAAAACCAATTATAACAAGCATGTTTCATTAGATAGACCATCTAACATCATAGTACTATCTTTCTTCACAATAAAAACCAATTATACCAAGCATGTTTCATTAAATAGACCATCTACCATCATAGTACTATCTTTCTACACAATAAAAACCAAATATACCAAGCATGTTTCATTAGATAGACCATCTAACATCATAGTACTATCTTTCTACACAATAAAAACAAATTATACCAAGCATGTTTGATTAGATAAACCATCTAACATCATAGTACTATCTTTCTACACAATAAAAACCAATTATACCAAGCATGTTTCATAAGATAGACCATCTAACATCATATTACTATCTTTCTACACAATAAAAACCAATTATACCAAGCATATTTCATTAGATAGACCATCTAACATCATAGTACTATCTTTCTACACAATAAAAACCAATTATACCAATCATGTTTCATTAGATAGACCATCTAACATCATAGTACTATCTTTCTACACAATAAAAACCAATTATACCAAGCATGTTTCATTAGATAGACCATCTAACATTATAGTACTATCTTGCTACACAATAAAAACCAATTATACCAAGCATGTTTCATTAGATAGACCATCTTACATCATAGTACTATCTTATGTCGCAATAAAAACCAATTATACCAAGCATGTTTCATTAGATAGACCATAAAACATCATAGTACTATCTTTTTACACAATAAAAACCAATTATACCAAGCATGTTTCATTAGATAGACCATCTAACATCATAGTACTATCTTTCTACACAATAAAAACCAATTATACCAAGCATGTTTCATTAGATAGACCATCTAACATCATAGTACTATCTTTCTACACAATAAAAACCAATTATACCAATCATGTTTCATTAGATAGACCATCTAACATCATAGTACTATCTTTCTACACAATAAAAACCAATTATACCAAGCATGTTTCATTAGATAGACCATCTAACATCATAGTACTATCTTTTTACACAATAAAAACCAATTATACCAAGCATGTTTCATTAAATAGACCATCTAACATCATAGTACTATCTTTCTACACAATAAAAACCAATTATACCAATCATGTTTCATTAGATAGACCATCTAACATCATAGTACTATCTTTCTACACAATAAAAACCAACTATACCAAGCATGTTTCATTAGATAGACCATCTTACATCATAGTACTATCTTTCTACACAATAAAAACCAATTATACCAAGCATGTTTCATTAAATAGACCATCTAACATCATATTACTATCTTTCTACACAATAAAAACCAATTATACCAATGATGTTTCACTAGATAGACCATCTAACATCATAGTACTATCTTTCTACACAATAAAAACCACTTATACCAAGCATGTTTCATTAGATAGACCATCTAACATCATAGTACTATCTTTCTTCACAATAAAAACCAATTATACCAAGCATGTTTCATTAAATAGACCATCTAACATCATAGTACTATCTTTCTACACAATAAAAACCAATTATACCAAGCATGTTTCATTAGATAGACCATCTAATATCATAGTACTATCTTTCTACACAATAAAAACCAATTATACCAAGCATGTTTCATTAGATAGACCATCTAATATCATAGTACTATCTTTCTACACAATAAAAACCAATTATACCAAGCATGTTTCATTAGATAAACCATCTAACATTATAGTACTATCTTTTTACACAATAAAAACCAATTATACCAAGCATGTTTCATTAGATAGACCATCTTATATCATAGTACTATCTTATGTCGCAATAAAAACCAATTATACCAAGCATGTTTCATTAGATAGACCATATAACATTATAGTACAATCTTTTTACACAATAAAAACCAATTATACCAATCATGTTTCATTAGATAGACCATCTAAAATCATAGTACTATCTTTCTACACAATAAAAACCAATTATACCAAGCATGTTTCATTAGATAGACCATCTAACATCATAGTACTATCTTTCTACACAATAAAAACCAATTATACCAAGCATGTTTCATTAGTGAGACAATCTAACATCATAGTACTATCTTTCTACACAATAAAAACCAATTATACCAAGCATGTTTCATTAGATAGACCATCTAACATCATAGTACTATCTTTCTACACAATAAAAACCAATTATACCAAGCATGTTTCATTAAATAGACCATCTAACATCATAGTACTATCTTTCTACACAATAAAAACCAATTATATCAAGCATGTTTCATTAGATAGACAATCTAACATCATAGTACTATCTTATTTCGCAATAAAAACCAATTATACCAATCATGTTTCATTAGATAGACCATCTAACAGCATAGTACTATCTTTCTACAAAATAAAAACCAATTATACCAAGCATGTTTCATTAGATAGACCATCTAACATCATAGTACTATCTTTCTACACAATAAAAACCAATTATACCAAGCATGTTTCATTAGATAGACCATCTAACATCATAGTACAATCTTACTACACAATAAAAACCAATTATACCAAGCATGTTTCATTAGATAGACCATCTAACATCATAGTACTATCTTTCTACACAATAAAAACCAATTATTCCAAGCATGTTTCATTAGATAGACCATCTAACATTATAGTACTATCTTGCTACACAATAAAAACCAATTATACCAAGCATGTTTCATTAGATAGACCATCTTACATCATAGTACTGACTTATGTCGCAATAAAAACCAATTATACCAAGCATGTTTCATTAGATAGACCATAAAACATCATAGTACTATCTTTTTACACAATAAAAACCAATTATACCAAGCATGTTTCATTAGATAGACCATCTAACATCATAGTACTATCTTTCTACACAATAAAAACCAATTCTACCAAGCATGTTTCATTAGATAGACCATCTAACATCATAGTACTATCTTTCTACACAATAAAAACCAATTATACCAATCATGTTTCATTAGATAGACCATCTAACATCATAGTACTATCTTTCTACACAATAAAAACCAATTATACCAAGCATGTTTCATTAAATAGACCATCTAACATCATAGTACTATCTTTTTACAAAATAAAAACCAATTATACCAAGCAGGTTTCATTAAATAGACCATGTACTATCTTTCTACACAATAAAAACCAATTATACCAAGCATGTTTCATTAGATAGACCATCTAACATCATAGTACTATCTTTCTTCACAATAAAAACCAATTATACCAAGCATGTTTCATTAAATAGACCATCTAACATCATAGTACTATCTTTCTACACAATAAAAACCAATTATATCAAGCATGTTTCATTAGATAGACAATCTAACATCATAGTACTATCTTATGTCGCAATAAAAACCAATTATACCAATCATGTTTCATTAGATAGACCATCTAACATCATAGTACTATCTTTCTACAAAATAAAAACCAATTATACCAAGCATGTTTCATTAGATAGACCATCTAACATCATAGTACTATCTTTCTACACAATAAAAACCAATTATACCAAGCATGTTTCATTAGATAGACCATCTAACATCATAGTACAATCTTACTACACAATAAAAACCAATTATACCAAGCATGTTTCATTAGATAGACCATCTAACATCATAGTACTATCTTTCTACACAATAAAAACCAATTATACCAAGCATGTTTCATTAGATAGACCATCTAACATTATAGTACTATCTTGCTACACAATAAAACCAATTATACCAAGCATGTTTCATTAGATAGACCATCTTACATCATAGTTCTATCCTATGTCGCAATAAAAACCAATTATACCAAGCATGTTTCATTAGATAGACCATAAAACATCATAGTACTATCTTTTTACACAATAAAAACCAATTATACCAAGCATGTTTCATTAGATAGACCATCTAACATCATAGTACTATCTTTCTACACAATAAAAACCAATTATACCAAGCATGTTTCATTAGATAGACCATCTAACATCATAGTACTATCTTTCTACACAATAAAAACCAATTATACCAATCATGTTTCATTAGATAGACCATCTAACATCATAGTACTATCTTTCTACACAATAAAAACCAATTATACCAAGCATGTTTCATTAGATAGACCATCTAACATCATAGTACTATCTTTTTACACAATAAAAACCAATTATACCAAGCATGTTTCATTAAATAGACCATCTAACATCATAGTACTATCTTTCTACACAATAAAAACCAATTATACCAATCATGTTTCATTAGATAGACCATCTAACATCATAGTACTATCTTTCTACACAATAAAAACCAACTATACCAAGCATGTTTCATTAGATAGACCATCTTACATCATAGTACTATCTTTCTACACAATAAAAACCAATTATACCAAGCATGTTTCATTAGATAGACCATCTAACATCATAGTACTATCTTTCTACACAATAAAAACCAATTATACCAAACATGTTTCATTAGATAGACCATCTAACATCATAGTACTATCTTTCTACACAATAAAAACCAATTATACCAAGCATGTTTCATTAGATCGACCATCTTACATCACATGTTTCATTAGATAGACCATCTAACATCATATTACTATCTTTCTACACAATAAAAACCAATTATACCAAGCATGTTTCACTAGATAGACCATCTAACATCATAGTACTATCTTTCTACACAATAAAAACCAATTATACCAAGCATGTTTCATAAGATAGACCATCTAACATCATAGTACTATCCTTCTTCACAATAAAAACCAATTATACCAAGCATGTTTCATTAAATAGACCATCTAACATCATAGTACTATCTTTCTACAAAATAAAAACCAATTATACCAAGCATGTTTCATTAGATAGACCATCTAACATCATAGTACTATCTTTCTACACAATAAAAACCAATTATACCAAGCATGTTTCATTAGATAGACCATCTAACATCATAGTACTATCTTTCTACACAATAAAAACCAATTATACCAAGCATGTTTCATTAGATACACCATCTAACATCATAGTACTATCTTTCTACACAATAAAAACCAATTATACCAAGCATGTTTTATTAGATAGACCATCTAACATCATAGTACTATCTTTCTACACAATAAAAACCAATTATACCAAGCATGTTTCATTAGATACACCATCTAACATCATAGTACTATCTTTCTACACAATAAAAACCAATTATACCAAGCATGTTTCATTAGATAGACCATCTAACATCATAGTACTATCTTTCTACACAATAAAAACCAATTATACCAATCATGTTTCATTAGATAGACCATCTAACATCAAAGTACTATCTTTCTACACGATAAAAATCAATTATACCAAGCATGTTTCATTAGATAGACCATCTAACATCATAGTACTATCTTTCTACAAAATAAAAACCAATTATACCAAGCATGTTTCATTAGATAGACCATCTAACATCATATTACTATCTTTCTACACAATAAAAACCAATTATACCAATGATGTTTCACTAGATAGACCATCTAACATCATAGTACTATCTTTCTACACAATAAAAACCAATTATACCAAGCATGTTTCATTAGATAGACCATCTAACATCATAGTACTATCTTTCTTCACAATAAAAACCAATTATACCAAGCATGTTTCATTAAATAGACCATCTAACATCATAGTACTATCTTTCTACACACTAAAAACCAATTATACCAAGCATGTTTCATTAGATAGACCATCTAACATCATAGTACTATCTTTCTACACAATAAAAACCAATTATACCAAGCATGTTTCATTAGATACACCATCTAACATCATAGTACTATCTTTCTACACAATAAAAACCAATTATACCAAGCATGTTTCATTAGATAGACCATCTAACATCATAGTACTATCTTTCTACACAATAAAAACCAATTATACCAAGCATGTTTCATTAGATACACCATCTAACATCATAGTACTATCTTTCTACACAATAAAAACCAATTATACCAAGCATGTTTCATTAGATAGACCATCTAACATCATAGTACTATCTTTCTACACAATAAAAACCAATTATACCAATCATGTTTCATTAGATAGACCATCTAACATCAAAGTACTATCTTTCTACACAATAAAAACCAATTATACCAATGATGTTTCACTAGATAGACCATCTAACATCATAGTACTATCTTTCTA
The DNA here is from genome assembly GCF_965363235.1 of Mytilus galloprovincialis. Classification (NCBI taxonomy): domain Eukaryota; kingdom Metazoa; phylum Mollusca; class Bivalvia; order Mytilida; family Mytilidae; genus Mytilus; species Mytilus galloprovincialis. The sequence continues at coordinate 19,072,204 of NC_134842.1, forward strand.
CACAATAAAAACCAATTATACCAAGCATGTTTCATTAGATAGACCATCTAACATCATAGTACTATCTTTCTTCACAATAAAAACCAATTATACCAAGCATGTTTCATTAAATAGACCATCTAACATCATAGTACTATCTTTCTACACAATAAAAACCAATTATACCAAGCATGTTTCATTAGATAGACCATCTAACATCATAGTACTATCTTTCTACACAATAAAAACCAATTATACCAAGCATGTTTCATTAGATAGACCATCTAACATCATAGTACTATCCTTCTACACAATAAAAACCAATTATACCAAGCATGTTTCATTAGATAAACCATCTAACATTATAGTACTATCTTTTTACACAATAAAAACCAATTATACCAAGCATGTTTCATTAGATAGACCATCTTACATCATAGTACTATCTTATGTCGCAATAAAAACCAATTATACCAAGCATGTTTCATTAGATAGACCATATAACATCATAGTACAATCTTTTTACACAATAAAAACCAATTATACCAATCATGTTTCATTAGATAGACCATCTAACATCATAGTACTATCTTTCTACACAATAAAAACCAATTATACCAAGCATGTTTCATTAGATAGACCATCTAACATCATAGTACTATCTTTCTACACAATAAAAAACAATTATACCAATCATGTTTCATTAGATAGACCATCTAACATCATAGTACTATCTTTCTACACAATAAAAACCAATTATACCAAGCATGTTTCATTAGATAGACCATCTAACATCATAGTACTATCTTTTTACACAATAAAAACCAATTATACCAAGCATGTTTCATTAAATAGACCATCTAACATCATAGTACTATCTTTCTACACAATAAAAACCAATTATACCAAGCATGTTTCATTAGATAGACCATCTAACATCATAGTACTATCTTTCTACACAATAAAAACCAATTATACCAAGCATGTTTCATTAGATAAACCATCTAACATCATAGTACTATCTTTCTACACAATAAAAACCAATTATACCAAGCATGTTTCATTAGATAGACCATCTAACATCATAGTACTATCTTTCTACAAACTAAAAACCAATTATACCAAGCATGTTTCATTAGATAGACCATCTTACATCATAGTACTATCTTTCTACACAATAAAAACCAATTATACCAAGCATGTTTCATTAGATAGTCCATCTAACATCATAGTACTATCTTTCTACACAATAATAACCAATTATACCAAGCATGTTACATGAGATAGGCCATCTAACATCATAGTACTATCTTTCTACACAATAAAAACCAATTATACCAAGCATGTTTCATTAGATAGACCATCTAACATAATAGTACTATATTTCTACACAATAAAAACCAATTATACCAAGCATGTTTCAAAAGATAGACCAACTAATATCATAGTACTATCTTTCTACACAATAAAAACCAATTATACCAAGCATGTTTCATTAGATAGACCATCTAACATCATAGCACTATCTTTCTACACAATAAAAACCAATTATACCAAGCATGTTTCATTAGATAGACCATCTAACATCATAGTACTATCTTTTTACACAATAAAAACCAATTATACCAAGCATGTTTCAAAAGATAGACCATCTAACATAATAGTACTATCTTTCTACACAATAAAAACCAATTATACCAAGCATGTTTCAAAAGATAGACCAACTAACAAATTCAGTAATTTTTTCATTTGTAAAGGGGCATAACTCTAGAAAAGTAATAGTAACACCATCAAAATTTGAATTTCATCTGTATTTTGTTGCAATAAGAATTGTGTATAAGTTTTATAACGTTAGGTTGAGGGAAACTTAAGTTTGAGAAAGAAAACGACGAAAAATTCAGCAATTTTTCAATATGTTAACAAGCATACATTTATTTTTGGCATTGCACAAGTCATGTCTTCTTTGACTGTTCATAACGTTGAAATACTAAATCTCTGGGATCTGTTTTAGTTGATTCTAGTCTCTGATGCATGATTTTTTTTTTAATTAATTGTTTTTGGCTTTTCAGTAACTAAGAGTACTCTCAAATCTTACTTTCTTGTTTATTTGACCTGTTGATACTATTTGTAATGCTCTTTAGTTATTTAATGTTTACTTATTCAGGGATGTAACTGGTCTATATACCAGCTTTGATAAGTGTTTGATAGTACTATACATTTTCTCTAGAAAGGTTAAAGTTATGCCACTAAAATTCAAACTTGATCCGTGTTTTGCGTAATAAGCATTGTGTATAAGTTTCAAACATTTGGTCGAGTCAAACTATAACATCCATAGCTAAGGCTGCGGCATAAAAATGTTGGTTATCCCCATTATTATTCAATCTATTGATAACTTACGTTACTATCCTTATAAATCTATCTATAATCAGCTTGCATGTTAAATAGTCTAGAGCTGTTCCATTGAATTCGTCTTCTTTTTCTGTTTCTTGAGGAAGTTAAATCAACCTGTTCAGTCACTATAAAGTGTTACAATTCATATTTAGAGGCAACACATAAATAGTGACCAAAAAGGTACCGCAATCTCAGGATGAACGCTTAAATAAAAAAAAAATATGAACACACCTCTTATGTCTCACCCCGCAACATTCTGTATGTATGTTCCTGTCCCTAGTCAGGAGTCGGTCATTCAGTGGTTGTCCTTTGTTTATGTGTTACATATTTGTTTTTGATAGATTGGACTGTTAGATCTCTCGTTTGAATTGTTTTACAATGTCGTTTCGGGGCCTTTTATAGCTGACTATACGGTATGGGCTTTGCTAATTGTTGATGGCCATACTGTGCCCTATAGTTGTTAACTTCTGTGTCATTTGATCTCTTGTGGAGAGTAGTCTCATTGGCAATCATACCACATCTTCTCTTTGACATAAAATATTTTAACCTTCGTTTTAAAAAACACATGTCCAAAACTGGAATATGATTTGATTGCGTTAAAGATCTGAACACAGACAGAACAACTAACATGACTAAATCCATATATTTTTGTTCAAGCATAATTGATTTGAAGTCATACTCTCCTCGTACATACTTGAATTTAACACGAGATGGATTGTATGAATAAATGATATCATTATTTTGAAACTTTCGGATGCACAATTAAATTTCCTAATGGTGCACATGCGCAGAAGCGTAACCAATTTGATTAAGATTAACCCGAATAATCCAGTTGTTTCATTCGGATTATTCCAATTATTAATGTTTCAAAGGCAATTATAACAACAATCAGTGAGAATTATTATTATGACCTATTAATGCTCCAAAACAAGCCATTAACTTTTAATTATTTTCATGTGTTTTCGTGAATTTCGAGAATTTTTACCATTTAAATGTCTGAAAAGGTTTATTTAACTTAAATACCCATAATATTAATATTTTAGTATTATGCGTCCTTGATAAAAGTAAGGAGAACATCCCAGGGCCTTACTGCTGATTAATGTTGATGTTTGAGTTCTTTTATATACGTTATAATATGAATATACCCAATAATCTAGAAAACTTGCAATAAAAACATAATCAACCTAGTTGTTTTATACTCATCTAAAATAGATATTTTTCAAAGGTCTTTTTTATTTTTTTACCGTACACCTTTTACATTTATTGACATTATAATAAAAATCATAAAAATTTATGAATTACAATTAATATATATCTTTATTTTTATTTCTTATATACATGATAAATATATTTTTTATTGGGGCCGGATCGATTTTAAATATGGGATGGATCGACGTTGGGCCGGATCAACTTGGGCCGGATCTACGTGGGGCCAGATCGAACCAAAAGCTTATTCTTGCTGTGACACTTTCCTGTCGCAGAAAGGGATCCAGGCAAGAAATAAAATAGCCTTTCATGACTTCACAAAAATAACATATTTTATATTTTTCCAGCACCAGCAATAATTTTATCCCTCTATACAGGTATAAACACCATATAGAGGGTTTGTTCCCAACCGGATAAATAAAACTTAGATATGATGTCTTCTCCTTGTACATTTTTTGTACTTAGCTACAAAAGGACAGCAGGAGTCTACATGCCAGTTTGTAGAATTTGAAGCGTTTTACGTTTTTGTGGTTTTATCATAGAGTATTGACCCTTTGACTGCCATGGCATTGAAAAACGTTTTACCTTTGACTGCTAAGAATCGGCCTGGCTTCGAACTTTATCAAACAGCGCCATGGCAACCCTGACAACAATTGATAACGTCACGCTATTCTGCATGGTACCTGTATATGATTGCTCGTGTGATGACACCACAGTATGTCTGCTTCGTTCATTTATCACTCTCAAGTGTCGAATGTTTTTTCTGTATTTGTGTTTTTTTTTATATTTGATCAGTCTTTTAATTGGTGTTAATTGCAATTTATTAGTATTTGTAAAAACTGATAGCCTCATTGACTTTAATGGTATTCAGAAAATCTGTGCCACATGGCCAATATTTTGGCCTTAAAGTTATTTCTCAAAAATGCCACGGCCCATTTTAAATCGTTTGTGTTGTATGAAATAAACCATAATTAGTTATGGTGACAACACCAGTGTTTAGTTTAAAATATTTAACGGTTTTACTTCGATTGACGTCAGAAGAAGTGTGACGTCTTTTGCATCACTTTTAAATTCACGACAGGCTCCCGTTCTAGAACAAACTCTATGTGTAATATGCTTTATTAAACTCAAATGTTCGGATTTGTGTATCAAATTCCATTGTCAAACTTTTGAAGAAGAAAAATAAAAACAATAAAAAAACTTCGGGCTTTGGAAAAGTTTTCTGATTTTGTTCTACATGCCTTTAGTTTGTATAATATCAAACATCGTCACAGCAAATAGGTATTTCGTCAATTTCGGTAAATGATAGAGCGAGAATATAAATTTATTTGTGAAAATTGCCACTGTGTGAAATTAAGTTCCTACAATTACAGACAGGCAAATTTTCTTTGTCTTGTTTTACTTTTTAGTTGATGATAAAATTGAAAATGGAAATGGGGAATATGTCAAAGAGACAAGAACCCGACCAAATATGTTAAAGGATGGCTTCTTAAAGTCAAGTGGCAAATAAATATGCATATATTAAGGACGTGAACATGCCACTTCTTCATTTACTGTGGATTCATTTATTTTCGTGGGTATCAATTTTCGTGGATAGAGAAAAAAAGACGTTTCGTGGTATACGTAAATTCGTGGATCGCTGATTACAACCAAAACAATTAGATACGTAATTCGTGGATTTCTTTTTGATTTAGGAGATTATATAACATCCTTGGTTCGATCAATAATAAAACAAAACAAAAAAGAAGGAATTCATTGAAAAAGTTTTGAGTTGTCAAAATCCTCGCTTAATTGGTCATTCTAGGTTAAAGTGTTCATTGATAACTTCGATTACAATAATGGGCAGAGACAACTAATAGTGTTTCCTGCAGCTTTTAAAAAGGGCAGGGTAATTGTTAGCTCAGAGGGCACATTAAGCGCGATGGACAACAATTTTAGGGCACTTACTTAACATAAACAGGCAATTTCTATAAAATGGATTCATTTAAAACATACTAGTTTAATACTATAAAAAGGACATATACATCTGTAATCAATCATTAAAACAAATTGTTAAACAAGAAAAAGTGTGTAAAACATATATATATGAAATATTTAAAACAATAAACACAATTAAAAACAAAATCAGTTCTTTAAAAACAAGAAAGCACTATGTCATATACATGTATATAAAAATATTGCTTTGGTCATATCAATTGTCATTGACAAATCCTCCTTTTTTTCCTTAAAAACAGGTTGACACATTCCCTGATATCCAGGGTCATTTTTAGTAACCAAAATTTATTAAATTACAAAAAAAAATAACTTTACAAATTAACCCCTTCCCCTCTACACCCTTTTCCAAATTAAATTAATATAGATACAACAAGTTTTACTACTTTCATGGCACTACCATATCAGCTGTTTATTTTAAATGTCTATAAATAGCCAGACATAGTTGTCTGTTACTTAGGTGTTTTCCCCAAGTATTTTTCCCGCCTAAAATGATCATGTGACATGTTTGTAAACAAAAGAAAACATTTGATCAAGGAATCCATTTATTTTCTGGATTATTCTGCTTTTAATAATTTAGTTTGGATTTTTATTCATTTCATTTAAGGTACAGTCAAGCATTTGTATTTAAAAAATAGTTTGCAAAGAATTTTTACTTTTCAATTTGACAAATGTCTCATGTCAGATCGCCGTTCATTGGCTTGTTCAACCATGCAAACAATGTAAATTATGTAAATTAGAAATCTATCAGCTGTAAAAAAAAATTATCTAAGCATCACATCGATGTTTTTTCATTAATCTTCTAGGCAAAACGATGTTTCTGGGACTTGGGGGATACAATCAGGACCCGTGATTAGTATCTGTATTCACTATTCAATCTATTGCAGTTTGCTAATCAGCTGATTACGAAATCGATTACAAAATGGCGACCTAGTGAACTTTTGTTTTGAAGGGAAATAACTCGAGCGGTATTCATAAAATATGTCTTTCAGTACCAGTTGTTAATTACGACGATAAAGGCATGGCGTCAGGAATTTCGACAAAATTAGGGCAGGGCGCAAATTTTTTTTCCCAAAAAGGGCAGGGCTTCGAGAAATCGCGGCAGGGCGCCATTACACGCCAAAACCACCTGTAGGAAACACTAACTAATTATTTGTTTGTTTTACAATTTATAAATTCTTGTCTGAATTCTATAAGGCATTCAAAACTTTATGATTGAAAGCTAATTTCCCTAATCACGATAGAATAAACAGTGATATAAGTATAAGGTGTGAAAATAAATGTTCCTGTCATAAACAATATTACCTACGGGCAATATCCCCGTACTTAATCCTATTGATTTTAATCACTGGTAAACCAAACTATGACACGGTAATTAACAACTTGCAGTTATTTTCCATGAACAGTTTTAATCAATTTTAAAAGTAAATTATCACTGATATTCGATATATTTATTATAGATTTATTCAAAATACTTGTATCTTCTTTCAGTAAAAATCACGTGTTATGTTACAGTGTTTATCGCTAGTCAACACTATACTAAAACTGCATAACATAACCGGAAATAAACATCCAACTCCATACACAGTTCTCGGGATTATTAAGTCTTTCCACTTTTCTGTGGAAAGACTTATTGTTTTTGTTCTGATTATTATTATTTTTTTTATTTTTTTCTTCCGCCAAATTTTGTTCTTGCGCAAAATGTTTGTTTCGCAATATGTCGCTTAGATATTTCTCATAAAGTATCGTATAGTAAATGCGCTTTTAAATTTCACACTGCTGAGCGGAACCATTATCTATGTAAGAGTTATCTCCCTTTTTCACTGTTTACCCTCTGTGTGCATCTCCTTCGTAACAAAACAAGATAGCGACAAAATTCTTTTTACAAATTGTTCGTTTCATCCTCAGTAATTTTTGGCGTATTTGGATCGAAGCGATTCGATGAAATTTTATAGGAGTTATCTACCTTTACAAAATAAATTTGTCGGTATGTTTGTTTAACTCATAAACAGTTAACCGTATAACCCTGGAATGTTTTTATTTGAGTCCTCTAGGTCCCAACTTAGAAAATGAGGTCAAGGTCAAAGGTCAAGGTCAAGTTCTGAATTGTGATTTTTGCTTGTTTTTGCATTTTCTCCGACATTTTGAGAGTACAGAGAAAAAACAAGTGGAAAATGTCAGTTTTTTTGTAATGAAGATATGCTACATTTAGTCTTATACAATTAAATGGCATCTTATAGGAGTTATTGCCCCTGAAATGTCTTGATATAAAGTTATTTGATTACAACTTCAATTAAGTTCATTATAAAGACATTTGACCTTATACAAAAGGTTAAGTGACAAATGACCTTGAAAAATGGCTACCGGAAGTGACCTTTAGAAAATCGGAAGTAGCTTTTTTTGCAATTTTTTTCACATAAAAGTACTCAAAATCCATATAATTTGTCATATAGATACATAAACAGATTACTAAAGACTAAAAATGACTTCCAACAAACCGGAAGTGGCCAATTATCTCCCATTCTACATACAAAAGTATATAGAAACTATATATTTTTAGAATCAGTGTGAAAGAAGCTATCATATGAGACCGAAAGTGACATTCATTTCACCGGAAGTAGCATATTATCTCCCTTATATCACTCAAAAAGATAATTAAACCATCATTTATCGCATCAGTATAAACAAATTACCTTCTTATCCAAATTTCTCTGGTGTGGAAAGACTTTCAATTGTTCTCTGAACAATTGGTTTTTAATTCTTCGTTGAATTCTTTAATTCGTGGTTCGCTGTGACCCACGAAACCCACGAAAATTGGTATACCACGAATAAAAATGAATCCACAGTACCAAGACCTAATTCTGATTTTTTGAAAAGAACATTTAAATATTCTGGTCTTATTACCTGGAATAATTTACCAAATAATATTAAAGAAATAGATAATTTAGATACATTTATGACCAACTGTTCAAACTATTTTCTAACTGAACAGAATAAAGATGCATGAAACTAATGTATTTCTTTTTCTTCTTCTACTGAATGCATATGTGCTTATTTAACTGTATTATGTATTTTATATTGTATGTATTTTTGTACGTTTTTTATTTGTATTGATAGTTTTTGAAGATTAACATGTAATTGTTAAATGTGTTACCTTCGTTAAATAAAGAATTTTATTATTATTATGTAAACAATCGCCATATTGCTTTGTGACGTATTGGAATTTCCACAACAATATATATATTTTCGAATAACAGCCACTTTAACTCGCTTTGTAACTACGATGTACACCTTATCTACTAATATATATAAATAACGTCACATAATCTGTATATCTGTGTGGACCTAATCTACCATGTACCTATCTGATCACGTGACATGAATATTAATACACAAATTCTTGTTCAAATGTATAATTCCATAATATTTAAATAAACACAATTGCTTTTATGGTTGTGAAAATATTGAAGTTTCAAATATTAAACTCATGCAACACACATTATTTACATTTACCACAATTGATATTCTTTACAAAACAAAATCGAATAATACTGCATTCTTTTATACTAAATAAAATATCTGATATATAGATTCACTTACGTTTGCATGCAGTTTATTCACATTCGAGAGATATTTTCCTTTTCGTGTTTCAACACATCATCTCATTGTCAACTCATTGTCAACATTGATGTAAACAATCGCCATATTGCTTTGTGACGTATTGGAATTTCCACAATAATATATATATATATTTCGATTCACAGCCACTTTAACTCGCTTTGTAACTACGATGTACACCTTATCTGCCAATATATTTAAATGACGTCACATAATCTGTATATCTGTGTGCACCTTATCTACTATCGTGCCTATCTTATCACGTGACATGAATATTAATACACAAATTCTTGTTCAGATGTTAGATTCCATAATATTTAAATAAACACAATTTCTTTTATGGTTGTGAAAATATTGAAATTTCAAATATTAAATTCATGCAACACACATTATTTATATTTACCACAATTGATATTCTTATCTACCAATATATTTAAATGACGTCACATAATCTGTATATCTGTGTGCATCTTAATAACTATATGTATGATAACTTTTTAATTTACAGTAATTTTTGGGCCGAATAAGGGCCTTATTGCTCCTACTCCTTTGATTGGTTAAGTTCCAGTGATGGTTATTTTCTTGTATGCAATCAAATGTTATGTTAAATTTTTTCTATAGTACTGGACAGGATAAAACTTTACTCATGCCAAGTATATCTTTATTTGTAACAAAGATAAATTCTGCACATTTTTTCTAAAAGTGCAAATTTAACAAAGACTATGGTCGAGTTGTTGTCGCTTTGACACATTCCCCATTTCCTTTTTCAATTTTAATAGGGAAAAATCAATGGTGGTATTACACCTAGAGCAAATCTGACATGTGTGGGTAATCTTCTTTCTATGAAACTACTGAGACACATTTAACCATACTTGACCATAATAATTAATATGTTTTTTCTTTAAAAAATGTATCAGATGACCCCACCTTCCAACCCTCATGGCCCACATGAATAAAAATGGAACATAGGGGTAAAATGCAGATTTTTGTATATATCTCTGAAACTAAACCATTTGGAGCAAATCAGACAGGGGGCAGTTGATGGTTTTCTCAGAGCATGGGTCCTGTGTAATTTCGAGGAGAAGATTTTTTAAAAGTTAACGGACATTTAATATGGACGACAGACAACAAGTGCTGCCCATTGGACCAAGATCGTTTTTAACCCTTAAAGTACACCACTTACCATTTTGTGTACAACATCCCAGGAAATTAATAATATTTTCATGGCATCCTATTAATTTCATCACTTCCATTTCTTGCATTAAATCTGTCAATTCTCTATCGGTTGCATCCTCTAAAATATTTAAATAATATTGACAATTATTAATGGATAAAACCATTGGTCACATTCAAAGAATACTGTGGATTCATTCATTTTCATGGATTGCTTAAAACTTGCATAATCGTGGATATTTGATTTTGTAATTTTTCCAATCTCTGTATTCAAAGCCTATTCAAAATATGTTATTCAATGAACATTTGAATTCAATGTTCACCTGTACCCACGAAAATTGGTATCAAACTAATGTTAATGAATCAAAAGTAATTTGTCCCAACCCAGGACTATATGTCCCCATTCAAAAACATTGATCAGGAACCCTCCCCTTGCAGTGGCATAGCTTGCATGTATGCTCAGATGCTCAAGCATCCACATCATTTTGACAAAACAAAAATAAAAAAAACAGCAGTTTAACTCGGAAGTATCAAAATGTAACAAGGCTGAGGATATGAGGATAACATCCAGTCATTTTCGAAGCAGTATGCCTGGTCTTTCATTTAGGATAATTTAGTTTGATACATGAATCGCAGAATAGTGTTTCAAGTTAACTTTTCTTCGTATAAATAGTCTATGTCATCAGCTAAGGCAAGCGGAGAGGACTGATACGCAGACCCGTGGATATGTTTCATCTGAAATTGAACCTAGTGGAGGGATGGCTTCTCATTTGACTATAGTAACTAACAACTAAAACACCATATCCTGATATCGTTTCTTGCGACATTGTAAACGACGTGATAAAACAAATCAATTTGTAATAGATCGTGATAAGTCCTAGGCTTATGAATTCCCGTTTCTATTTAGGTTCAAATACTAATTTTATTTTTATTCAGTAAAGAACAAAGATCCAATATTCCCCGCCATGCACATTACATGTCATATTTTATCTATCAAAGGCCAAGGAACAAGGGAATAACTAAAAAAAACTTTTATTTCTTTTTCTTTTTTATTTTTAATATCTAAAAAGAAATAAAAGCTTCACAGCAAATGAAATGGGATTTCCATTACAATTTATATTTCAAAGGGACATTACTAGTTAAAAATATTTGATTACGAATTATTTTCAAAATTGTCAAAGACATTGCTTATGATATGAGTTTCACTTAATCTGACATGAATTGTACACATGAGAGTGCTAAAAATACCGGACGATCGGACGCCCGGTATTTTTATGTCTCCTGCATGCGTTTAGCTCAGTAATAAAAAATCCAAGGTTGTAGACTCAAATTCCTGGAAAGAGAAGTCACTTCAGTTCCTATACTCAGAAGTTCCTAAATTATACAGAAGTGCTGCTGTAATAAAGTCCGTTTAAACGGTTTTTGATATGTCAAATAGAAGATTGGGGGGGAAACTTTACATCAAATATTTATGAATTGAATGATGGTAGTTTCAAGAAAACAATAAAATTTGATTAAAAATATAAATATATGAATTGGTGGGTATTTTGAATTTAAACAAAAATCTAACTAGTGTCGGATTCTGGGGGAGTACATGTGCTTAAATAAAAAATATTTTCTGCACAAAAAGGTCCAAAACATTTTTCGGCTCGCTCGACTCGGCAAAACATCCACATCATTTCAACCCTGGCTACGCCACTGCCTTGGATCCCCAATAGAACAAGCAGAGCTTGCATTGCTCACAAGTTTGTTTTTTTGCTTAAATCTTTCATCAATGACTGTTTTTGCTTTTCAATTTATATTTAATAATAAGAGGCTTACAAATGCCAATACAATGTTCATTGTATCTGTCATATTTTCATTAAAAGCAAATAAATGCATTTTACCCATTTGTTCCATTTTAACCATAGTGTCTTTGTTTCTTGAAGTACAAGGAAATAAAATACAAATTTATACTAAATTCATTTGCGAAGATTTATAAAGTTAAAAAAAAAATAAAACAACTTGTGTAATTTTCCTTAAAGGTCAATAACTCCGTAACGGGTCAATTGACAATTTTTGTCATAAAAAACATTTTTGAAGATGTTACTTTGCTGAACATTTTTTGCTGTTTACAGTTTATCTTTATCTTTAATTAATTTCATACAAAAACTAAAAAAAATCCTTAAAATAACCAATTTAGTGGCAGGAACCCAACAATGGCAGCCATGTTTGTCGATGGATCAAAACTTCGGATACAATTTATAAGCAAGATACCAGATAATTAAGGAAATTTTTTTTTGTTAAAGTTTGAAATCTTTGGCCCAGTAGTTTCAGAGAAGGTTTTTTGAAATAGTTAACAACAGATGATGATGGACGCCAAGTCATTAGTGATAACATAAGCTCAAATGGTTATAGCTAACAAGAATGTGTCCCCAGTACATGAATAGCCCATCCACACTATCATTTTCTATGTTCAGTGGACCTTGAAAATGGGGGAAAATTTCTAGTTTGGCATAAAAATTACAAAGATTATAAAATAGAAAACATCAGCCCTAAGTTTCAAGTTGATTGGACTTCAACTTCATCAAAGACAAACGGACAGAAGAACGAACCAATGGATGGACAGATGAACAAATGGACAGACAAAAGAACGAATGAATGGACGCACAGAACAGAAAACATAATGCACCAAAATGGGGCATAATAAATGGGACATTAAAATGGGCTTTAATCGATCCTACAAACTATCCATGTTTATGTACTGTCTTTTGGTATGTATAACGAACACATTTACATTTATACCCTCATTACCCTGTGTGTTATACATGACTACAAATATTTTCTTAGTTTTTTTTCAGGTCCAAAATTGGACCAAGAAATTTCCAATTGAAGTGAAAAGTAAGGATTTTTTTTGCTCAAACCTTGATTGTTTTTTATGTGTTATAATATTAATATTCTTGATTTGTCATGTTTTATTCAAATAAAATACATTTTATATCTTTGTTGTTACGTTTTTCGTGTAAATTTGTCAATATGTTTTGCAATCCGGAAATTTGCCAATTGTCTTAATATTGAAGACACAATAAAGCTTTTGTTATTGGTTAAATCAGCCTAGAGTTGTGTTCCTTGTTGTCATACCTTATTGTTTTGTATGTGTTCATCATAAAGAGTTGAAGAAAAGTGTATGAAAATTGAATAAACAACACTCATTTTGAAAAGATAAACCATATAATATATCAGGTGATCACAAGTCATGTTGGTCAGTCATGTGACATAATATTGTAAAGTGATGATTTATTCTATGAGAAGTTTATTTTTATAAATACGTTTTTACTTTGTAACTTTTCAACTTTTAAACAACTGTTTAAAACCTTTCAAGAAATTATGATTGAAAACATGATTATCACATAATTGTAACCTGAACAAATTTAATTAGGAACAAGGTCAACCTGTCACTGATTTGTTTTGACATTCATTAGACCTGGGGTTGAAGTCATAAAACTTTGTTCAGTGCTCGGAGCACAAAAATCTTGCTCAAAACATAAAATCCAGCATTTTGATTGGTTTTTATTTGTTTAAGTACAAAAAACTGACTCAAATATTTATTACTTCAAGGCCTGTTGATTGAGGTGGGATAATCCAGATTAACAGCTAGAATCATCAAACAAAAAATAAAAGTATTGAGATTTTAACAATTCATTACAGCACTAATGCCATTAATTGATTTGTAATTATTTTATTGTTTGAATCAGAACATTAATTGGATATTTATAATCTTGTCCTTTATACTCAAACAATTCATCCTTTTAACTGTGATTTTCAAAAAATTATCAAAGTTCAAAGCCCATAATTATAGCAAAAATGAGCCAAGCAGAACAAAACTGAAACTTAACAATTCCTAGTTGTGGAATTAGGGAATGACAGAATTACGGAATGACAGAATTACGGACATGGGTAAAACTATATGGCACCGACATCTTTGTTGCGGGCCATATTCGTTGCAGGGCCATAACAATGCAAATTTTTCAATAAAGATAAAAAAGATGGAAAAAATTCAATTCTTATTTCCCAAAATTTTATGCTTGTCTAATAAAACTAGAGGCTCTAAAGAGTCTGTGCCGCTCACCTTGGTCTATGTGCATATTAAACAAAGTACACAAATGGATTCATGACAAAATTGTATTTTGGTGATGGTGATGTGTTTGAAGTTCTTACTTTACTGAACATTCTTGCTTCTTACAATTATATCTATAATGAACTTTGCCCATTAGTAACAGAGAAAAATATTTGGTAAAAATTTACATAAATTTACCAAATTAATGAAAATTGTTAAAAATTGACTATAAAGGGCAATAACTCCTTAAGGGGTCAATTGACCATTTAGGTCATGTGGACTTATTTGTAGATCTTACTTTGATGAACATTATCGCTGTTTACAGTTTATCGCTATCTATAATAGTATTCAAGATAATAACCAAAAACAGCAAAATTTCTTTAAAAATTACCAATTGGAGGGCAGCAACCCAACAACCGGCTGTCCAATTCATTTGAATATTTCAGGGCAGATATATATTGACTTGATTAACAATTTAACTCCTTGTCAGATTTCCTCTAAATGATTTGGGTTTCAGAGTTATAAGCAAAAAACTACATTTTACCCCTGTTCTATTTTTAGCCGTGGTGGCCATCTTGGTTGGATGGCCAGGTCATCGGACACATTTTTCAAACAAGGTACCTCAAAGATGATTGTGGCCAAGTTTGAATTAATTTGGCCCAGTAGTTTCAGAGGAGAAGATTTTTGTAAAAGATAACTAAGATTTACGAAAAATGGTTAAAAATTGACTATAAAGGGCAATAACTCCTTAAGGGGTCAACTGACCATTTCGGTCATGTTGACTTATTTGTAAATCTTACTTTGATGAACATTATTGCTGTTTACATTTTATCTCTATCTATAAAAATATTCAAGATAATAACCAAAAACGGCAAAAATTTCATCAAAATTACCAATTCAGGGGCAGCAACCCAACAACAGGTTGACCGATTCATCTGAAAATTTCAGGGCAGATAGATCTTGACCTGATAAACATTTTTACTCCATGTCAGATTTCCTCTAAAAGTTTTGTTTTTTGAGTTATAAGCCAAAAACTGCATTTTACCCCTATGTTCTATTTTTAGCCGTGGCGGCCATCTTGGTTGGTTGACCGGTTCACGCCACACATTTTTTAAACTAGATACCCCAAAGATGATTGTGGCCAACTTTGGATTAATTTGGCCCATTAGTTTCAGAGGAGAAGATTTTTGTAAAAGATTACTTAGATTTATGAAAAATGGTTAAAAATTGACTATAAAGGGCAATAACTCCTTAAGGGGTCAACTGACCATTTCGGTCATGTTGACTTATTTGTAAATCTAACTTTGCTGAACATTATTGCTGTTTACAGTTTATCTCTATCTATAATAATATTCAAGATAATAACCAAAAACAGTAAAATTTCCTCAAAATGACCAATTCAGGGGCAGCAACCCAACAACGGGTTGACCGATTCATCTGAAAATTTCAGGGCAGATAGATCTTGACCTGATAAACATATTTACCCCATGTCAGATTTCCTCTAAATGCTTTGGTTTTTGAGTTATAAGCCAAAAACTGCATTTTACCCCTATGTTCTATTTTTAGCCGTGGCGGCCATCTTGGTTGGTTGGCCGGGTCACGCCACACATTTTTTAAACTACATACCCCAATGATGATTTTGGTCAAGTTTGGTTAAATTTGGCCCAGTAGTTTCAGAGGAGAAGATTTTTGTAAAAGTTAACGACGACGGACGACGACGGACGACGACGGACGACGGACGACGACGACGACGACGGACGCCGGACGCAAAGTGATGGGAATAGCTCACTTGGCCCTTTGGGCCAGGTGAGCTAAAAAGAAAACCTTAGCATAAATCCAGTTTTCATTAATACTATTTGATTTTTGATCTAAAATATATAAGTAAATTTTACCCTTCAACATCTTGACTGCTATGGCAGTTGTTGGAGCTTTATTTAAACCAACAGTTTCTGCTTTAAAAACTTTACCAAATGCTCCTTCCCCAAGAGGTTCACCAAGTGATAACCTATAACAATAAATAAATTATTTCATCTCATATTCATTTAGATATTGAGATACTGATTGATGTAACCATATATATATAACTAAATAAAATTCTAATAGTTGTACACATTTTCTTAGATATAAGAAGATATGGTATGAGTGCCAATGAGACAACTCTCCATCCAAATGACAATTTATAAAAGTAAACCATTATATGTCAATGTACGGCCTTAACACAGAGCCTTGGCTCACACTGAACAACAAGCTATAAAGGGCCCCAAAATTACTAGAGTAAAACCATTCAAACGGGAAAACCAACGTTCTAATCTATATAAAACCAGAGGCTCTAAAGAGCCTGTGTCGCTCACTTTTGTCTATGTGAATATTCAAGGACATGACAAAATTGTGTTTTGGTGATAACTAAGATTTATGAAAAATGGTTAAATATTGACTATAAAGGGCAATAACTCCTAAAGGGGTCAACTGACCATTTCGGTTATGTTGACTTATTTGTAAAACTTACTTTGCTGAACATTATTGCTGTTTAGTTTATCTCTATCTATTATAATCATGATAATATTCAAGATAATAACCAAAAACAGCAAAATTCAGGGGTAGCAACCCAACAAAAGGTTGTCCGATTCATCTAAAATTTTTAGGGCAGATAGATCTTGACCTGATAAACAATTTCACTCTATGTCAGATTTGTTCTAAATGCTTTGGTTTTTGAGTTATAAGCCAAAAGCTGCATTTTACCCCTATGTTCTATATTTAGCCCTGGCGGCCATCTTGGTTGTTTGGCCGGGTCACTGGACACAATTTTTAAACTAGATACCCTAATAATGTTTTGGCCATGTTTGGTTAAATTTGGCCCAGTAGTTTCAGAGGAGAAGATTTTTATAAAAGTTAACGACGATGGATGACGGACGCCAAGTGATGAGAAAAGCTCACTTGGACCTTCGGGCCAGGTGAGCTAAAAACAAGAAACGAGAAACACATGTAAATTATATAAACAAACTACAACTACTGTACATCAGATTCCTGACTTAGGACAGGTGCAAACATTTGCAGTGATGGATTAAATGTTTTAATGGGTTAAACCATTTATTACTAATGATTTACAATTTTCAGTGTTTTTGAACAATTTTGTACCGAGACACATGTTTTTTTTTATCTAGGTAATGTGAGAATGTTATATTTGCTCTTTTAAAAAATTACCAGAAAATCAAGTTTCTCACATTGTATTGCATGATCAGACCTCTACAATAATATTTTTTTCAACTTGTCCAGGAGGACTTTGCATTATAAGTTGATTCAAGGAACAAAAGAAATTTAAAACAATAGAACAGAAGTTGGTTTTATATCTTTTGAAATATTTTTCAAAAATTATGAGTCAAGAAAAACTGAAACTAGTCATGTCACAGAACTTAGGATCTACTTTTTAACAATGCCAAGTCAAATCAGACTTGCATATGAGGCACCATCTGATAGGCATGTCAATGTAAATTCATTGGATTTGTATCTTGTTTTTATTTTAAAGTCAAATTTTTTGTCAGCTTTTTCCAGTTTTATCCATTTCATACAGTAAGTAGAGTGAGTCATGGATGATATTACGACACTCATTCCAATTTATAATTGACTGGGGAAGATAATTAGGTCCTTTACTGAGGAATGAATTTAACTCTCCGTCTTGAAATATGTTAAGATCTCCTGTTATAACATGGAAAATTGGTCCATAAATGTATTTGGAATTACTGCAATTACATGAAGTAGGTGTATTTTCACTGATATTAAAATCTTTACACAATTGGCTATAATTTAACACAAATTTCCAGGTAGATTTCTTGTAAATATAACAAATAAGAGGGAGCTCAGTATTATCAAAATATCAAGGAATTTGTTCTTTAACAGAATGGTTGTTAAAAATACCAGCAATATTTACAAAATCAAAGCCTTTATTGACATACTTTATTTTAATAAAAATGTTTTTTATGATCTTCAGGACGATCAATTTTAGGAAACAGTTTAGAATAACAATATGCCATTATAATTTGAACAATTTCGTACTTAGGACTGCTATATGAAATTGTGTTGCAATCCTCTAAAATTTTATTTAACTTATTAATCGGTAATGAACAGAGCTTTGTTAACAGATAATGTCTTCCGTTGTTTTTTGAAATAGAAATTAGGTCCGAAATATTGGTGTGATTGGTCCGAAATTTTCTTTGATTGTGATTTTTTCTACGACCATGAGAATGTTTTTTTTCGAACAGTTTTAGAAACAATATCCAAAATGTTAACAGTATCGGTTCTTGATATTTTTTAATCTAATTTAATTCAATTATTTTCCGTGATTGTACAAACTTTGAATGAGATTCACCAGGCTGCTTATTTACTTCTTCCAAAGGTTGAACTGCTAAATATTTGATAGGATGACTGTGCTTCTTAAGGTGTTGATAAATGATACTTTTGAATTTATTGGGTTATTTTCTTGAGTGCGTTTAGATAAATATCGACCAGTTTAACCTATGTACTGAATACCGCATCCTGGTTTGTTTCATGTGAGTAAATAAATAAGACTGTTTGTTTTTCAAGTTATATCAGTTTCAAATTTTAAAGAAAATGAGCGACCATTAAGTGTGGACCTTACCGTATTGTTGGTGGAAAGACAGGGACATGTTACTCATTTTTTGGCATGACACTTATCGATAGAAGGGTAACCACGATTTTTATTTTTAAAAATGTTAGCGATGGTAGTATTTTTAGATAGGCGATTTTGAAGATTGAGACGTGTAATTACCCTTTGAACGAGTTAAGTATTTAATATTTTTCCATTTCTAAGCTTCCTATTTGTTTTTTGTTTGTGAATTATATTAGAAAGGAGCAAAGACTGGTGTCCAGAATATGAACCAGCATACAATGAATTAAGTTATGAAAAAATGATAAATCTGTTCAGCTAAAGATGTCAAACGCTATCTGTATTAATTACCCAAAAAAGATAGGGTATATCAGGGTAGCGACTGACGTCTGACTAAATATTCTCGCTCGGACACACACTCCATAATCTAGTATATTATAAGAGCATATAAACCTGTTAAATTAAATTAATATTGATATAGCTTTTACTTGTCTGACCTTTTTATCCTCTAGTACAAGACAATCAGACAAGTGTTATTGTTGAGCCCTAATGATTCCAGTATATATATGAGAAAATGTTAAACCTTGGAAAAAAAGAGTTTTTGGAAAAACTTCTTGTTATATTTCATACTACAGTGGTTACAATATCTATTGAATTCATCTGAAAATTGATACAACCAATCAAATATCAGGTCATTATACAGCTTTTAACCAAAGAAACAATCTGGATGTCAGAAACAGTGAGCAATGCTATTTGTGGGTCGACAGATATAAGTTAAAATGTTGTCATGAGTCAATATATATGTCTTTACAGTATGATAACTTTCATGGAATGGTCAATGTTATGCTTTAACTTACTGTTCCCGTCTAAATTCCCAGTGTTTGTCCAGAGGGAGATCATACTCTGACATCATGGTCAAATCAGATGACAAGCGTCTTCTTGGACCAGGTTCAATTCTGATTGTGGGTAAAACAAATGGTTGTGTACCATCATAAGATTTGTATGGATGGTAATTCTCATTCTGGAATTGATGCAAAACATTCTGATATGAAATTAAAATGTATACCTGTTTTAAATTTGTGTGCAGATCCATGTCATTTTTTTAATTATCATGATTTTGTAATAGAAATAAACATCATAAAAGTTTGAAGAGCACACAGACTATCGCTAATAATAAATGAAGCAAGTCCAGATGCAAAGCTGTTATAAATATTCAAATCTAAAATTGACAAAAACTTCCTTAAAACTAAATTAGATTCTGTCTAGATTGAATATCTCTATTTTCATAATCTAAACATTACTGATGAACATTTAATGAATCTCAATAATCTTCCTTTCTTAAGACTTACTATGTAACTTTTACACCATATAAAGACAACTTCCTCATAAAACTTCATTTCCTAATTATAACCGAATAAGTCAAACATATTCTTTTTTGTGCACTTGTATTTGAACTTATCAGTAATAAAATATGTTTGAATATTGAAACTAGCCTGTGTCATGACAATTACTCTCTTGACATTTCTATATTTGCTGGACTGAACCCTCTTGTAACGTCTATAACATATAAATATCAGGAGTAACAGGAAGAGAACAACTACTGATGCGACACCACCGATAATGTAGATTACTATTTGCTCTTTATCGTTTGTTCCTCCTGACCTAATGTCTACTGCTTCTGCTTGTTCATCTGCAATTAAAGTATTTGTAATTAAAAAGTTTTCAAAAGATGAAATAATATGTTTGAAAGGAAATGGTAAATATGTGTCAGCTCAATAGCTGGCTTATCTACAATATTTATAACCAATTCAATCCTTTTTTCCTCCTCATCAAACTTTTAATTGTTAAAAGTCTTTATTTTAGGAATGATTGTAATATTTTTTTCTGTCTATGAAGGAATAATATCATTAAAAAAAATGTGGTGCACACTGAATAACCCACTACATAAGTTACTCTAAAGTGTGTATCAAATTCAACATTTTTAACGATGGCCATGATTATTTTTGGTGTTAAAACTGCTTATTCTCCTTTTTTGTAAGTGTTCTATACTTTAAGCACCTGCATAGCCATTTTTACTTGATAGAAATATAAGATAAGGGGGTTTCAAATATTTATTCATTACATATATAAAGTTAAGATAAAGTGATCAGCCATCATATATAGTTGGTAAAAAGTATCTCTGCTTAAGCTACATAATGTCAACTTTGGTAACACTATTGAGCAGTGGCTTTCTGGTAGGTAGCTGTCTCAATATGTTTAATAAAGTCATTAGGGTCACCATAGTCAGCTTGGCAAGAAGTGTAGTAAGCATGATCTTGACCCAATGGCACTGGACTTGTACAATTTACAGATCTCCAGGCAGAGAAAATATGGCTAGATAATTGGTTGAATTTAATTTGCTGCTAGGGTATTTGGTAATAACAGAGACATACATGTATAATACATTATATGTCTATGGGATAACATAGTTTGCATTTCATCAAATTATAAAAATTTAGAATTTTCAAAGACAAACATACTTATACTTAGGTATTCCATTGGTTTAGATAGAAAACAAGCCATAAATATCGTATTTGATTTCATTAAGACATTTGTCTTTGAGGCTCAGTACTAATAACTGTTCAATGTTTTCAACAGCATCAAATTAAAGTCTTTTTTTTAACATCTTAATCCATTGTCAGTATTTCACTTTTAATCATCCAGACGTGTGTCTTAAACTAGCTAGTTGATGACCAGGTAATTGCCAATAATTTGTTATTGCTGTATATATAGTCTAATAATAAACACCTTCATTGATTACTCGAAGCTATTTACCTTACGACACAAAAACAAGAAAAAGAAATGGTGACCTTCTGTTTTTACAGACTTTTCCGATATCAATTTCGAGTTTCTCAAGAGTTTTACCCTGTCAGTTTTAATTCTGTAAACAAAAATGTTTACTGAAACTTTTTCGATGTTGACATTTTCAAAAGTTGTAGATTTCAAATTTTAATGGGAGGGATGGAAGAGGGTCTGAAAAACAAGAGATTTCGACTCCCATCGGAAGAATCACATGTATGACATACAAAATTTAATTATTACACAATACAAACTAGACTAAGTGAAATCCCTGGCCACACTTCACTCTGAAACTGTTTTATAGCAAAGTCAATGTTGGATTTCTTTGACAGACACAAATGATGCCCCTGCAGATGCAAAGTCTTATTTAAAAATAACTGTCTAACACTTTACCTTAAATATGACAAAGGTAAATTATATTATCACCCAAAAGAGCAAATATAAATAAGAATCAAAATCCTGACCCCATGCACAAAAAATGGAAAAACCACCAACTAAGTGAACACTTCCTAACAGTTGTTATCCATTCTTTTGATGTGCTTGGACTTTTGATTTTGCCTTTTGATTTTTGATTTTCCTTTTTGAATTTTCCTCGGAGTTCAGTATTTTTGTGTTTTTACTTTTTCCTAGCATAAAACTGTAGGACAATTATCTGTATGCGAGCTCCCCTTATGCAAGTAACTACTACAAAAAATGATTAAGAGCAAATATTAAACAAAATCAAAACCCTGACCACATGCACACCTTCAATACATGTACAAAGACTACAAACAGACATCAGAGTGAAAACTTCCTAGAATTCAAACTGTAGGAGGAGTTAAGTGGAATAACTGTACACCCATAATGGGAAGGACATACAGAGAGACACTGACAGGGGTAAAATAATATGACGTTTCAGTTGTGGCGGCATTAAAAGAATTAATTTTTTTAGAAAAAACTGTACATTTCCAATTTTCATGATGCCAAACCTCCTATTTTTATGACAGTCTATAAAAAATTTATTGATAATGATGTAATCGAAAATTGATAATTAAATTCTCCAAACGATTAAATCATTTTTATGTGAATATTTTGCTCTAAGACGTATTATTTCTTGGTGAAAAACAAACATTTCTCATTCTTATCTAAGCCTTTACCTAAAACTGTTAGCCAGGCAGTCTGGTAATATCTACCAAGTGGATTAGAAATCAAGCAACCATACCATCCAGCATTATCTTTTGCTACATTCTTTATTGTCAGTATTTCTGGGTGACTTAAATTCACCATGGATTGCTAAAATATCAAATAAAACAGCATTAGAGGATGAGTATATAAAACATTGAAAAGCAAAATTTTCAAAAAAGTGGAATAAGACAATAAATTATAAAAAAAGTGAAAAAAGAAGAAAATATTTCAATAAACTAGACAATTAGAATCACATTATTTTCTTAAGTCACTTGAGATTTGTCATGCAGTCAGTTTTTTAAATATACACATGTATATATACTATTGTATAACACTTTTTAACAGCAAGATAAACTTATCAACAGACAATAAGAAATTAAATTTAAAGAAACATTCACATCAAGATCATTCAGACACACCATATCTGTAAACATTTCATGACTCAGTGAGACATTTTTCAAGCGACATACATTTTGGTGTGAAAATCCCAATGCAACCTTCTACTTGAGGTATTAATAAGTTGAAGTTATGAAATAACTGTTTCACAAATGATATCGGATATGTTCCTTATGTTGTTACTACAATCCCCTTCCCTTTCATGAATGTGACCTACCAAATTAGACTATTTACCGGACTTGTTATTACATAAGCAACATGACGGGTGCCACATGTGGAGCAGAATCTGCTTACCATTCTGGAGCACCTGAGATGACCCCCAATTTTTGATGGGATTCGTGTTGCTTATTCTTTATTTTCCTATGTTGTGTCATGTGTTCTATTGTTTGTCTTTTTTATTTTTAGCCAGGTGCATGTTGTCAATTTATTTTAGTTGATTTATAAGTTTGACTGTTCCTCTGGTATCTTTCGTCACTCTTTTTTTGAAGTCTAGATTGACTATATAGATATAGATAGAAAAATACTGGTCTTGGCCCGTAATTCCTAAACAGTTTGGACCATCACCACCAAAAAAAAAATCTGAATCTTCCTTTTGTGGTTTTAATATAACTAAAAAGTGTGTGAAGATTTATGGAATAATCATAAATAGTTTCTGAGATACGGCACAACATGTATTTTTAATAAACATGATCACTCTAAAATAAGATAAAGAATCATCACAAAAAAGTAAACAGATCTTCAGATTAATATAACTTACCACTGAACCATGAAAATGAGGTCAAGTTCAGATGACACCTGCCAGTTGGACATGTACACCTTACAGTCCTTCCATACACCGAATATACTAGCCATATTGCTTGTAGTATCTGAGATATGGACTTGACCACCAAAACTTAACCTTGTTCACTGATCCATGAAATGAGGTCGAGGTCAAGTGAAAACTGTCTGACAGACATGAGGACCTTTCAAGGTACGCACATATCAAATATAGTTATCCTATTACTTATAATAAGAGAGAATTCAACATTACAAAAAATCTGAACTTTTTTTTCAAGTGGTCACTGAACCATGAAAATGAGGTCAAGGACATTGGACATGTGACTGACAGAAACTTCGTAACATGAGGCATCTATATACAAAGTATGAAGCATCCAGATCTTCCACCTTCTAAAATATAAAGCTTTTAAGAAGTTAGCTAACACCGCCGCCGCCGCCGCCGCCGGATCACTATCCCTATGTCGAGCTTTCTGCAACAAAAGTTGCAGGCTCGACAATTAGCATCCACAGATTTTATCAAAACATTATATGATTAGGCGTTGTTAATTAAAGTCTATTTTTGCTAATGAGAGTAATATTAACATGTCGGGATAAATTGAGTTATTTTGTGTTTTAGTATAAATATCGTTGCAAAATTTTGGAAGAGCAGTCACCCTTCGGAAACACAAACTTGCACTGCTAAAGTCTATTATACTGGACCTGTAGGACTGACGATCAGTCTTCCAGTTGACTTTGTAGTGTTTGGACAAAAATGTATTTTTTGACTCCCCTTTTATTTTTGAGAATATTTTAAGATAGCAGTCAGTGTTCTGGAAGCGTAACCTCACACTACTCGTCATGCTCATGTCATTATACTAGACCTAAAAGATTGTTTTACCAGTCTACTAGTTGACTGTGCAGTGTTGAGACAAAATTTATCTCTGAATCATAATTTAATTTTAGAAAATACTTTTAAGACTTTTATATTTTGATTTTGAGATTAAGTTCATTTTATGATTTAGTAAATTTGGCATTTATTTTATATTTTACATTGTAAGGAGAAAATAGTTTTACTTTGGATTTTTTATTTTGAATTGATACTATGTACTTTAATTGGATTATTATTATTATTTGGAATTGTTTAATAATTGATTTATTATCATCATATGTCTAAATTATTATAGTAATTAAAGTATGAAAACCTAGTGATTTTTAGCCTTATGTTACAGTTCTATGTAATATAGGCATTTTCTAGTAATATTACTGTTTTATGTAATATGGAGACTATATTACACATTTCAGTAATATAACAATATTACAGGTTTTAGTAATATAAGAATTATATTACTATTTTTTGTAATATTACTTTTACTTGTAATATTATATAAAAAAGTAATATTACAGTTTTCAGTAATTGCCTGGACTGTGATAACAGCAAAATAAAATTTCATGTAGACAAGAAAAGATACCAAAGAAGACATCATAAGTCTTAGCTTGTGTCTCATTCCCTTTGATGATTACAAATAAAATATGTTTATATTAAGGGGGCTCTCCAGTATAAATCTTTTTTTTCTTTCTAATATATGATTTCTTTATATTTTTCTATAAACATGATAAATGAACTTTATCATATACTTAATAGAACAAGAGGCTCTCAAGAGCCTGAATCGCTCACCTGGTAAACAATGCCTTATTGAACATATTGAACCATGCCAGGCAAACATGTACAGCTAACAATTCTTCAATATTAGAAATACAAGTTCTACCATGTTTACATGTTTCCTTCTAATATAATATGCATACAAGAAGAGCGGCAGGACGTTATTTTTATTACATTATAGTTACAATAAAAGAATTTTAACAATAAAATTGTTATTGTTACATTATTAAATTGTTATTCTTTCGAATTTCTTCATTCATGATTTGGATTTATTCCACTGCTGAGAAGGGGCAAGGGGCTCCAATAACAGCAAAACAGTTAAATGATTTCATTAATAACAGTTAGGCATGGACCATTTAACTTGTAGGGGGACATGGTTTTTTTTCTAGTCAGAATATTTTCTATTTTTTGGAAGTAGCACAAGAAATTATTTATTTTGCAAATTGCAAATTGAAAATTTCAGGACAGGTAGACCTTGACCTAATAAATATTTTAACTTCTAGTCTTATTTGCTCTAAATGCTGGAGTTTTTTAGATATAAGCCAAAAACTGCATTTTACCCTGTGTTCTATTTTTAGCCATGACGGCCATGTTTTTAGACAAAATAGAAAATAAAACACAAACTTTATTTTATACACCCTACTGATCATTCAGTTGAAGTTTGGTTGAATTTGGTTGAGTAGTTTTAGAGGAGAAGATTTTTTAAAGTTAGCAAATATGATGAACAAATTGTGAAAAAATTGTCATTAAAGGACAATAACCCCTTAAGGGGTCAATTGACAATTTTGGTCATTTTTAACTTATTTGTAGATCTTACTTTGCTGATCATTTTTGCTGTTTACAGTTTATCTTTATCTATAATGATATTCAAGATAATGACCAAAAACTGCAAAATTTCCTTAAAATTACCAATTAAGTGGCAGCAACCCAACAATGGTTTGTTTGATTCGTCTGAAAATTTCAGGGCTGATAGATCTTGACCTAATGAACATTTTTACCCCATGTCAGATTTGCTCTAAATGCTTTTGTTTTTGAGATATAAGCCAAAAACTGCATTTGACCCCTATGTTCTATTTAAAGTAAGGGCGGCCATGTTTTTTGACGGATCAAAAATCGAAGCACACACTTTGTGCAGGATAATCTAAGGAACTATCATGCTAAGTTTCATCCAAATCCATTCAGTAGTTTCAGAGGAGAAGATGTTTGAAAAATTGGTAACGACGAGAGACGACGACGACGGACGCCAAGTGATGAGAAAAGCTCACATGGCCTTTTAGGCCAGGTGAGCTAAAAATGAAATTAAAAAATTGGGTCACCGTTCATTTACGCTAACAATCTGCCTCTGAAAGAAGCATAATTTTTTGTTAATGTCCTTATTTACTGTTGAACTAATAGGAGAAAAAGAGGTAATATCGAAATAAAAAAAGAACTAAATTACAGAAATCGCTTAAATTTTACAAGTATTTAGTTTATGTACAGCTTTTTGAAAACAATAATAAAAAATATAGGTCATCGATGATTTAAAAAAGATATTTCAACTTTAATGCCAAAAAAATGTATTTTTGCATCAAAGGGAGATAATTTGGAGCTTTTTCAATGCTATAAACATATTAAAAGTCACCTGGGGGCAAACAAAATTGATTTTTTTTAGTTGATTTTTGTACCATATCATAAAGCAATAACTAATAGTGTGATGAATAAAATTTGTAATGAAAAAATTCGTAAGGGTTCCGCGGAACCCAGTGTCTCACCTACTTTTGCTGTAAATCGCAGGCTGAACAAAAAAAGGAAAACAAGAGGCTGTCACAACGACAGCAAACCGGATTTATTAACATTTATTTGTGTCCTAGCAATATCACAAGAACCATTACTGATGAATGGTGAAAGGGAAAATCGTCAATATCAAATTTGACCTCCATTTTGTCATCAGTATCAACATATTAAAATTAGAAAAGCTTAGATTGAATGGTTCATGAGTAAATGCAATAAAGTGAATGGAAACGCCATTTTACGATCTTTCAAGAACCATAACTCCTGAACGGTAAAAGTCAAAATCGTCATTATTGAACATGTTGAATTTGACCTCTATTTTGTCATCAGTAACAACATATAAAAATTTCAAAAGCTTTGGTTGAATGGTTCATGAGAAAATGCACGGACATGACTGGAAACACCATTTTTCAATCTTTCAAGAACCATAACTCCTGAACGGTAAAAGTCAAAATCGTCATTTTGAACTTGACCTCCATTTTGTCATCAGTAACAACATATTAAAATTTGGGAAGCTTTGGTAGAACAGTTCATGTGTAAATACACGGACACGACTGGAAACTCCATTTTTCAGTCTTTATAACTCCTGAACGGTAAAAGTCAAAATCGTCATTATTGAACTTGACCTCCATTTTGTCATCAGTAACAACATATTAAAATTTGGGAAGCTTTGGTAGAACAGTTCATGCGTAAATGCACGGACACGACTGGAAAAACCATTTTTCAATCTTTCAAGAACCATAACTCCTGAACGGTAAAAGTCAAAATCGCCATTATTGAACTTGACCTTCATTTAGTTGTCAGTAACAACATATTAAAATTTTAAAAGCTTTGGTTGAACGGTTCATGAGTTAATGCACGGACAACATTTGATTGACGCCCGAAAAATACCAAAAAAATGAATTTAATTTTTTACAAAATTAAGTTCTGGATACTATCTTATGATCATAAACAAGCTTCTGTCCAAGTTTGGTACAAACCCAGGATAGTTTAAGAAAGTTAAAGTTAAAAAACTACCTTGATCAAAAACTTTAACCTGAACTTTGCTCTATCATTTTCTATGTTCAGTGGACCATGAAACTTGGGTCAAAACTATAATTTGGCATTAAAATTAGAAAGATCATATCATGGGGAACATGTGTACTAAGCTGAATGGACTTCAAATTCTTCAAAAACTACCTTGACCAAAAACTTAAACCTGAAGCGAACGGACACACAGATGGACGAACTAACGAATGAACGAACGGAGGCACAGACCAGAAAACATAATGCCTCTCTACTATCGTAGGTGGGGCAATCGTAGGTGGGGCATAAAAATGAAATCACATTTAAACTTTTTTTTTACACCAGAAATCAGGGACGTTCTCTGAAAGCAGGAAATATATTTCCTGACTTGTGCTCAACCTGTTCAGACGTCTCAGACTATTTTTACTCAAAAGATTTTATCCTTTAAACAGGAACAGAGGTTAAAGACAAATCCAATCAAGGTGCACTCAGTGGGTTGAAAGATGCTTCAGATTTAAGATCACCCTTGCACACAACACAAATCATGTGGCAAGGCATTATGTTTGTTTTCCTTGATTCCAAATCATATAGAAGCTTCAAAGCAAAAAAGCTTTGATTTAAAACGTTTGATGACTGCAGCATCAGAAAGGTATAAAAAAAAACCAACGCATCGGAAAGATATCACTAAAAACCAACATAGAAAAAAAAAATTTGGACAAGAATGGCCAATAAAAATTTTCGTGTTGCAGTGATTTTACAGGGTTAGTCGTGGAAAAGGAAACAAACAATAATTAATTTTTGGCCTACATAGCTAGTTGACACACAATGAATGTTGTGTTAGAACTTAAAAAAATTAAATTGGACATTTACCTGCTATGGTCCAATATACAAAATCTAAATACATGATTTGATTCAGCATATTTTAAAAAGAACCCCAACAATTCAATTTTTGATGAAATCAAAGAAAGTTCAATTTTGGAACCTCTAGAACTCAATGTGGACCAATTTGATAAAGGGGCCCAGACATCACAAATCTAAATAAACGATTAGAATCGGCATATCAAAGAACCCCAATAATTCAATTTTTGATGAAATCAAACAAAGTTTAATTTTGGACCCTTTTGGCCCCTCATTCCTAAACTGTTGGAACCAAAACTCTAAAAATCAATCCCAATCTTCCTTTTGTGGTCATAGATTTCTATTTACTTATAAATACTAAAGTTATTATCCCGAAATCATTGGTCTTGGATGACGCTCAACAAGGCAGATGACAACAACGTATAACAAATATCAACTAAATTTTTTTTAATTATTTTTGCGGTTGTATCAAACGGACATATAAACCCATAACGTTAAAAGTGAATGTACCCAAATTCATGCTTCATTAAAAATTTGTGTGAATAAGCATTGTGTATACATTTTTTATATTATTTGGTTGATGCAAACTTCAGTTAGAGAATGGAAACAGAAAATTCAGCATTGTTTCCATAATTGTAAAGAAATATTTAACTTAAATGGAAATTAAGACCTCATTTAACACAAAATTAAAAATAAAAGGTTGAAAAATAAAAGGCAAAGCTACAATATTTACAAACCTTTCGGCTCACTAATGCCATGAATTGATAGTCATACCACAGTGGTAACATCCTGTGTTATCTGATCTAGAAAAGAAAAAAAATACAAAAATAAATATGTAGTAAATATATATACTGTCTTAAGTGTTGAGGTACAATATCCAATAAAGAAAAATAAATCTAACATTAAGACAACGTTGCAAGTGTTGAATTAATATTTCTGAATGCAGTTGTTTGCCAGCCCAGAATTGCATCAATTGAGGGCAGTATGTTTATTATACTAAGTGCTTGCAGAAATTAATCCTAACTACATAAGCCAAGGTTGTTTATAATTATTAGGATTTTAAATAGCATGAAACATAACCAGTGCTTAACAATTGTAAAGTATTGTGTAACTTATATTCAGAACTGTTAACGTTGGATTATGTTGCTTGATGAATTTGGTGATTAGATTTTGTCAGTTGTCATGGTTGTTGTAGGATTTTTCTTGGATTTCAGTATTTCTGTTATTTTACTTTTTTTGTTATGTATAACAGCACTTACAAAAAGATTTTAATCATTTTAATTAGCCAAACATCATGTAGTCGCCAGAAATATGGTCATTGTATCAAAGCACATGTGAATGGTTCCAGTATGAAAAGAAGATAATTACACTTTTGCGAGATATGAACAAAGAAATGTTTAGCAACATTTTGAAAGCATATATTTCATGCTATTTTCATTGCATGAAGTTTTAGAAGAACAATAATGTATACAAAATCATACATGTACATGTATTATTGGGGAAAAAAATTAAAAGCAAAGGAAGGGTGCTTTGGCTGTTGTCTTTCATCCTAAGGTCATGGTCAAATGGTGAGTACCCTGATTTAACATAAGTGAATTTCTTTGTTAGTGTGAGTAACCCTGCAAAGACGCCATTGGCATTGCAACAATTAATAAAAGTATATTTCAGGTGTAAGTAGGATGACAAAAGTATCTCTTATATTTGGAACTTGTAGCTTAACAGTGGAAAAGGTGTTTTCTAGAATTGATGCCACAGTAAACCAATCTTATTTCTCGGATTTAAACAAATGAGTAAAGGTTCTGTGCTACAAGAAAAAAAAGTATCATAAGTATAATGTGTACATACATTTTGAAGTTATTTTGCATTTTTTACAAAAAATATTTACATGGTAATAACATGAATAATGAGAAGTTCTGTTAATATTCACATGCAAATTTCAAAAACGCACACATGACATAGAGGGAATAAAAAGCCATATCTAGTTGTTACAATGGTCAACAAATATGGTCATAATTTAACTTAGGACTCAATAAAAACCAACGCATCCCAGCTGGAGAAAACTCTGCAAATTTTGTTTGTTTTTGGATTTGCAAATTTTAAATTCTTCTTCTTGTCTTTATCATGTTTATGTGTTTACAGATTTTTTTACATCATTTATTAATCTCCCACATTCATGACATTTGAATCAAATGATTGATGATTTGAAACAATCACATGGTCACAGTGTGCCCACATATAACGCATCCAAAGACGATTGTGTACGATTTATTTTAATTCATTCAGAAGTTATATTATAACTTGCTTATTTATAAAAATCTGACATTTTTTTTTTTGATATTGCAATGTATTGTAATGAAAGAAAAAACAGTGTATCGTAATTTTCTGTCGATAAACACATCTACATATTTTGTTCTTGTTATCTACAGAGTTTTATAAAATTCTGTTGAGTGGTTTCAGAGGAGTTGGGATGACTAGAACAGGACTGATGGACAAAGTCAAAAACATTATACCCTACAGAACTTTGATCCATGGGTTATAATTAATGTACATGAAATAAAAATCTCAGACATAAGAGATTTTATTTTACTTACACACAATTTTCCATTAGGATCCCCCATGATGCAAACTGTCACATGTCAGTTCTTACCATGCTGACCAAACCAATCACTCTGTTTTTCTCGATACTGTAACAAAAAAGAAAGATACATGTATAACAAAGGTATATGTTCCATACTCCAAGGTATATCTAAAAGTAAATGTCCATAAAAACTGTCAATACAAAATCCCACTATCATATCACTATTAGGTAAAAATACCATTTTTTTTTTAATCATTGTTAATGTTCCATTTTCTGTTCATCGTTCCAGAGTTTTATTTTTTTTACACTATCTACATGTATAGTATATAAATACAAATGGTGTTGTGATGTAAACAAATGACACCATAATGACATTTATGTGGTGAAAACAGATACTTTTGCAGTATAAGCTATTTATTTGTCTAGCAAATATGAATAATTGCATACAATTCACATTTTGTATCATAATCCTTCATGCTTAACAAATAAATTATATACATGTACATGTAATCTGGCATATTTGACTGTAAACACTGAATTTGACTGAGAATGTGTATGTATGCATTGAAAGAAGTGAGCTCCTTCTTCATGTGTTCATCAGAAAAACCAGATGCTCCGCAGGGCGTAGCTTTATACGACCGCAGAGGTTGAACCCTGAACGGTTGGGGCAAGTATGGACACAACATTCAAGCTGGATTCAGCTCTAAATTTGGATTGTGATTAAATAGTTGACACATCATAGGTTTCTGACACAGAATGAATGTGTTCTAATGAACTTAAAATTTTTGTTTTCTCTTAGAGCAATTCACTATGCTGTTGAATATTAAACCTCTCAAAAAAATGTTTGAAGAAATTTTCTTTTTTATTTATGAAATTTCAAATGAGAAAAATTGAACCCAATTTTTTTAATCACATCCCCCTTTCCCTTATTCCAAAACTAATCTCAATTAAAATTTCTAATGGAGTTTGCAACAATAACTACTCATTTAAATACATCATAAAATATTAAGATGTAAAAAAAACTGCTTGTTATCACTGAATGGTAAAGATTATTTTAATTTATCAGTTGGTAGTAAAAAGTGAATATACATTGTATATTGTATATAACAAAGATTTAAGTTGATTCTGGACAAAGAAAGATAACTCCAATTAAAAAAAAATCTTGCTATTGCACAATATTTTGCAATTAGATATTTCTTGCTTACTATTCTGGACAAAGAAAGATAACTCTAATTAAAAAAAAATTTGCTATTTCACAATATTGTGCAATTAGATATTTCTTGCCATTGCGCAATACTGTGCAATTGAAAAGACTTGCTATTGCACAATACTTAATATAATAATTTTAGATCCTGATTTGGACCAACTTGAAAACTGGGCCCATAATAAAAAATCTAAGTACATTTTTGGATTCAGCATATCAAAGAACCCCAAGATTTCAATTTTTGTTAAAATCAGACTAAGTTTAATTTTGGACCCTTTGGACTTTAGTGTAGACCAATTTGAAAACAGGACCAAAAATGAAGAATCTACATACACAGTTAGATTTGGTATATCAAAGAACCCCATTTATTCAATTTTTGATGAAATCAAACAAAGTTTAATTTTGGACCCCGATTTGGACCAACTTGAAAACTGGGCCAATAATCAAGAATCTAAGTACATTTTTAGATTCAGCATATCAAAGAACCTAACTGATTCATTTTTTGTCAAAATCAAACTAAGTTTAATTTTGGACCCTTTGGACCTTAATGTAGACCAATTTGAAAACGGGACCAAAAGTTAAGAATCTACATACACAGTCATGACAGTTAGATTCGGCATATCAAAGAACCCCAATTATTCAATTTGGATGAAATCAAACAAAGTTTAATTTTGGACCCTTTGGGCCCCTTATTCTGTTGGGACCAAAACTCCCAAAATCAATACCAACCTTCCTTTTATGGTCATAAACCTTGTGTTTAAATTTCATAGATTTCTATTTACTTATACTAACGTTATGGTGCGAAAACCAAGAAAAATGCTTATTTGGGTCCCTTTTTGGCCCCTAATTCCTAAACTGTTGGGACCTTAACTCCCAAAATCAATACCAACCTTCCTTTTGTAGTCATTAACATTGTGTTTAAATTTCATTGATTTCTATTTACTTAAACTAAAGTTATTGTGAGAAAACCAAGAATAATGCTTATTTGGGCCCTTTTTTGGCCCCTAATTCCTAAACTGTTGAAACCAAAACTCCTAAAATCAATCCCAACCGTTCTTTTGTGGTCATAAACCTTGTGTCAAAATTTCATAGATTTCTATTAACTTAAACTAAAGTTATAGTGCGAAAACCAAGAAAATGCTTATTTGGGCCCTTTTTGGCCCCTAATTCCTAAAATGTTGGGACCAAAACTCCCAAAATCAATACCAACCTTCCTTTTGTGGTCATAAACCTTGTGTTAAAATTTCATAGATTTCCATTCACTTTTACTAAAGTTAGAGTGCAAAAACTAAAAGTATTCGGACGACGACGACGATCCCCTAAGGAGTTATTGCCCTTCATAGTCAATTTTTAACAATTTTCTTAAAATTTGAAGATTTTCAATAACATTTTCCACAGAAAGTACTGTTATAGATAGAGATAATTGTAAGCAGCAAGAATGTTTAGTAAAGTAAGATCTACAAACACATCACCATCACCAAAACACAATTTTGTCATGAATCCATCTGTGTCCATTGTTTAATATTCACATAGACCAAGGTGAGCGACACAGGCTCTTTAGAGCCTCTAGTTCTATAGTACACTGCAAATGTGTATGAATTACAATAAATGAGTATTCATTATGATATAGCTACCCAACAACATAACATAGAACTTACCTGTATATGAATTTTAATAACAGCTTTTCCTATTAATGTTGCACCAAAAAATGTCCAAAATGGAATGAGAAAATGACCACATGTTATTCCTGCCAAATCAAACAGAGGGTTTGGTATCTGTAAAAAAAAGTAAAATTTATAATCAAAACAATCAAAATTGAATTTATACAAATTCAGAGGCAATCCAGTTTCACAATGAAGTAAGCTTAAATAAAATCTATGCTTTTTCAATGTTTAAAAGATTACAATACCAATTTCTAAAATTAGCCTATATCTAATATTTTATCAATAGATATGTACCAACATCTGAGCATCTGCAACTCATATATTTAACTGACAGACTTCTTATACAGATTTAAAAATAGAATTAAAGAACAAAGAGGCACAGATTAAAATAAAGCATGTTTTTTTGTCTGATAATGGACAAATTGACCATGTTTATAGAAAAAATGTTTTGTCGTTTGGAAAAGTTTTTCCAGAAGTGATGTTTTTAAGATTAATACCTGCATACTGTAAACCAACTTATTTTCGCGGATACTTTATTTCGCGTTTATCTCCAGCTAGTCTACTTCACGGCGATTTAATTTCGCGATTTTTTAGTTAACTTGATATAGTTTAATAAGGAAAGATCCAAGTTATACATATTCGCGACGATTTAATTTCGCGTTATTTTTCTTCCCCCAAGAGTCGCGAAAATTAATCAGTATTCAGAATTTCAGACACAAATCAAAAGTACCATTTATTAAGATTAAACCTTACATAGAAACCCCAGTAATGTTTATCTAGCTTAGTACTTACCGATTGATTGATTGATTGTTGGTTGCTTAACGTCCAGTGGCAATTATTTCATGCATATTCAGGACGAGAACAAGTTCACAATAAATACAATAGGTAGGTCTTGTCACAATAGAGGCCATCTGGGATGATGGTCGGGGAAATTTGGACTGCCACTGGAAAATGAGGGTTTATTGGATAGGGAAAGAAATTTTGCCTTGCAACAGGCCACCTACGGACCCCTCAAAGAGTTGTTGCAAGGGTTCTTTACGTGCAAAGAGCGTGGCACTCTCTTTACACGAGACATCGGATTTAACGTCCCCATTCTGACCGGACGTGACTGCGAACTTGATACATCCCGCACAGCCAAACGGACACCCCACTTCAGCAAGCGTTTTACTGCCAGTCGAGAGAAGACCAAGTGACCATATTTCTATTCCCCAGTCACCCTTGGGGTCAGTACTTACCGATGCACAGGCTAAGATACCAAAGAATCCAAATTTCTGTACAAGGTTATGTACAGCTAATTTAGATTTTTCCATAAATCCCTGAAAATAAAAAATAAAACAATAGACAAGAATATATTAATCAAAGCACCAAAGGCGCTGTAGGCAGTTAAGTAAAAAAAAAAAGCAGAGGCAAACTTGGCAGAAGTTTATATAATAAGACAAATATTGTCGCTTCAAATTGTTTTTTGAAGATTTTTTTAAAAAGAACAAACATTAAACAATCATATATTGTACATTTATGTTCATTTAATGAATTAATCATTGAGGCAAATAATTCATATTTTGTCAAAGTTTTTAAAAGCAACACATATATATATATATATCAAGTATATTTTTTTCATGGTCATGAGTCTGCAGTGGTACAAGTTTGCAATGATTGCAGTTCGTTAACGTTAGTATTGGTTGACTGTTAGAAGTTCAAATTGACTTTAGTACGAGCTTGTAAAAGTATGAATAGACTTGCTTCCCTAGAAAGAAATCTGAGTTTGTATGTGTTCAACAGTACACTTAGTTATCAAACAGGAATGGGTAGGGTGACCCTAAGGACTCTCCCTTTATTTCATTTGATCAGTTCTCATACATGAATATATATGGTTTAATTTAAAGGTGGGGGTCTCAACTGTTTAAAATTTCTCAATCAGGAGGGGTGGGGTGACTGCAGGGACTCTCCCTATATTTCATTTTATTTAGAGGTTGGGATCCCAACTGTTTCCAAGTTCTTAAACAGGAGGGGTATGGTGACCACAGGGACTTCCCCTATATTTCATTTGATTTGTTATATAGTCCCATACATGAGTATATATGGTTAAGGGGTGAGGATCTCGAATTTTTCCAAGTTCTCAAACAGGAGGGTGTACAGTGACCATAGGGACCCCCTTATAATTTATTTGATTTGTAATATTATCCCATACATAAATATATATGGTTTAAGATAGTGGATCTCGACCATTATAAATTCTCAAACAGGAAGGGGTAGAGTGGCCCCACGAACTCCATCTATATTTCATTTGATTTGTTATTTTGTCCCATACATGAATATATATGGTTTAGGGGTGGGGATCATGACCGTTACCAAGTTCTCAAACAGGAGGGGTGGGATGACCTCCAGGGAACCCCCTATATTTCATTTGAATAGTTATATTGTCCCATACATGAATAAATATGGTTTAGGGTTGAGGATCTCGAATGTTTCCAAGTTCTCAAACAGGAGGATGAACAGTGACCCTAGGAACCCCCACATTATTCCTTTGATTTGTTATATTGTCCCATACATGAATATATATGGTTTAAAATTGGTGATCTCAACTGTTTCCAAATTCTCTAACCGGAAGGGGGAGAGTGGCCTTACGAACTCCACCTATATTTCATATGATTTGTTATATTGTCCCATACATAAATATATATGTTTAGGGGTGGGGATCTCGACCGTTTCCAAGTTCTCAAATAGGACGGGTGGGGTGATCCCCAGGGACTCCCTCTACATATTTGATTTGATTTATTATTTTGTCCCATACATAAATATATATGGTTTAGGGGTGGGGATCTCGACCGTTTCCAAGTTCTCAAATAGGAGGGGTGGGGTGATCCCCAGGGACTCCCTCTACATATTTCATTTGATTTGTTATATTGTCCACTACATGAAGATATACGGCTTAGGGATAGGGATCTCGACCGTTACCAAGTTATCAAACAGGAGGGATGGGGTGATCCCCAGGGACACCCCCTATATTTCATTTGATTAATTATATATTGTCCCATACATGAATAAATATGGTTTAGGGGTGGGAATCTCGACTGTTTCCAAGTTCTAAAACATGAGGGGGTGGGGTGACCCTGGGGACTTCCCCTATATTTCATTTGATTATTTATTTAGTCTCATACATGAATGTATATGGTCGAGGGTTGGGGATCTCATCCGTTTCAAAGTTATCAAACAGGAGGAGGCAGAGTGGCCCAATGGACTCCACCTATATATACAGTCCGCCAAAAGTTAAGCACCACCGAAATATAATTGGCAATATTTTTTTAACAATTTCGAAAAAAAAATGTATGTTTGGTGTTATGAATTACCCTTAACACACACTAAGAAAATTCATTACGACAAAAAAGATTGAACTCCGATAAAGCAGTCAAGCAACCTTTTATTAAAGGTCATCTCTGAGTTAACAAATACACTGTTTCCCCAGGTGGTCGTATTAGTGTTCGTACATTGGTCCGTCGACTGCATAGAGGCAACCTAAGAGCGAGTCGTGGTGTATAGAGACCTGTAATTACAAGCAGGCACTCTATCGTCAGGTTTCAATGGGAAAATGACGTTCTATGCTTGAAAATAGGAAGCTGACAAAACACTCATTGGTCAGATGGGAATCAGTATCTTTTACTGTCAGTAGACCCCATAATACGAATTTCGCGGGAAAACAAAACGGCCGATGGCCAAGACAATGTTTGCACAAGGACTGCATTCAGTGCTGGTGTTGTTCCAGTACGGGATTGCTTCTTATACCGTTATAAGCTGGGTATGCATATTCTGATGGGTAACATAAACGGACAGACATACAGAGATTTGATGCCTTAACACATTTTAGTCCCTTGTTTTAATAATCCCCCACTTGCGTCAACATTGTCAAGACCCTTGTACATGGACGACAACGCTAGACCACACAGGGCACGGATTTTAACCGAGTCCAAAGAGCAACAAGCCATTTACACTATGTTTTGACCTTGCATGTCTCAATACAAAAACCCTACCAAACATGTATGAGGTGCCATTGGCGGAAATCTCAATCGCAGAGATCCACCTTCACAATATTTTGTCGATTTTAAAGTGGCATTTGTTGTTTAATGCAACAGATTCGTTAACTAAAGTTTTGAAGGCTTGTACCGAGAATGATACGTCGTGTTATGAAATTGTACCGGAAGAGAGGTTGTTACACATGCTATTGACTCAAATATTGACATTAAATTTACCAAACATACCAAAGATTATATGTAGAAAATTTTATTGGTATTAGGTAATCAATTGTTGTAAAAAAAAAAAATCACAGTGAAACTTAAATTCTGTTTCTGAATTGTGTAATTAACACTACTTATATGAACGAAAAACCTACATGCATAGAACCTTCATAAGTGACCAAAATTATATTTGTGGTTTGTTTATGGTATACATTAGCAAAATTGCTATATGATTGTTTTCTTTTTTTCGAGGAATCATTGATTTTTTATATTTGAAAAAAATTCGATGCAATAAAAATAGGTGGTGCTTAACTTTTGGCGGACTGTATATAATAAGATTTGCTTACATTCAGGTATCATATATATAGTTGCACTATTTGTGCCTGTCCCAAGTCAGGAGCCTGTAATTCAGTGGTTGTCGTTTGTTTATGTGTTACATATTTGTTTCATAGTTATTTTTTTTATATAAATAAGGCTATTAGTTTTCTCGTTTGAATTGTTTCACATTTTCTTATCGGGGCCTTTTATAGCTGACTATGTGGTAATGGTATGGGCTTTGCTCATTGTTGAAGGCAGTACGATGACCTATAGTTGTTAATGTCTGTGTCATTTTGGTATCTTGTGAACAGTTGTCTCATTGGCAATCATACATGTACATCTTTATTTTATATAAGAAACTTCCATCTATTTTAACTGACCCATCAAAATTGAGAAGAAAAAAATACCCCTTGAAATTGCAGTAATATGTTTAACTTTAAAAGCATCTAACATGCATTACCAACATTTATCACTGATAAAGAAAATTTATACTGTTACCAGGAACATATATATTGTTAGATAAACTGTTCCCAGCTGTCACATTGTATTGGATTTTGACATTAAAATTTGTGTACAAAATGTTTTCTCCTTTTTCTTTCTTTTACATATATCTTTTGGTTTTCAATTTTAGTGTTTATATTTATTTACCATGCATAGATGTATTTTGCCACCTGTCTGGATTTTTTTTAAATGATAGCCAAACCCGGGATTACCATTATCCGCTTCCGGAATCGGATCCGATATTGTAATTGTCTTCCCCGGCCGCCATTTTATTTTCAATGTTGTTTTTGACAGATGGAGTGAGATACGATTTTACTCGGATTTACACATTATTTGTCGGCGATTTTCTGTATAAATCTAGCGGTTGAACTAATTGAACATCGCTGTCATGGATAGTAATGATGAAAATAAGTTTGAGATCGTTTATTAGAAAACTTTGGTAAAAATGTTTGGAAAGTTAATTTTTTATTTTCTTTCAAGGTCCGTCGGGCATGTCGGGCGTAGCAAGTAACCAAGTAGAAAGTCCGACTGCAAAAATGGAAGGTCGCAGACCTCGGACCACCGCTTATTTGAACCCCTGCGTCCAAATTGAAAAGATACGAAATTTCGTATTCTAATTCAAAATTGCCGCCAACAGCGTGATCAGTCGAACTTATTTTAATAGACTGCTGACGTAAATGACTACGTATTGATGACAAACAATATTCCTACGACTTTTGCAATTTCGGAAATCTAAACTACTTATCTTTAGAGATTTTCGGCGATTAAATATTTCATACATTTGTTCTTTGACATCTTAGCCAAGAGATCAGGGGAAAATAAAATACATAAGGATTCCTAATGTGCTCTACTTCCTATGTGCAACTTCAAAACTTTTGGGAAAATCGACGATCATTTAAGGTTTTTTTGATCATATTTTTTGTAATCCAGAATGAAAAGTATGAAAAAAATGTCCAATAAGTTATAAATAACATAATATCCAGCTAGATAATAACAATGGCACGTATTTCAGCATTTATTGGGTAGAACACAAATCCAGGGTGCTCGCATATGGCAGCTTAACTGCCTAAAAATTCTTTTCCAATTATCATGCTTGAGATAACAGAAATTTCAAATCCTTCTTGTTTGTTTACTATTTAAATGCATTTGGACACATTTAATTCTACTTTTTAACCATTGTTAACTCTAGATCTACTTGAAATATGAACTGATTTAAAATAATGGATAAATTTTTTGTTGCTAATTTGCTTCTAGCTATATTTTCCTCGTTTTAGGTCATATGCTCTTATTTTCTTTTTTATAAGTTTTGGATTTTCAAATATTTCCACCTAAAGCATTGCTGAAGAGTCATTTCTTGTCAAAATGCACATCTGGTGCAGAAAAATTGGTGCCTTTAATGTTATTAATTACAGTAATAACTAACAAACACAGTGAACAAAGCTAACAAAGTCATACCCTCTAAGCACTGTAAAAAGTGTGACAAATCAAGCCAACATAACAAAGAAGCAAAGTTGTGAGTTTTGTTAAGACGTAGCATATGGTTATTTATGTGCTCAATATCATTATGCAAGAAAAATTCTTAATTTTTTTAAATGAAATCCATTTCAATGCTGGTTCAGAAACAAGATGCCTAAAAACTTCTGAAGATATAGTAGTCCAAATATGAGACATGAGAATGAACAGACAAACAGACCAACAAGTTAAACATACAATTATTATATACAGCTCCCTTAAAAAGGGAGGTATAATACCTACACTGTTTGTGAATTTTAAAATGGATATCCCCAAAACCATAAATAATATTATCTTCACTCGGACAGTAAGAACAAGATAACGTTTCTTTGTTTACACCGTCAAGTAGTGTTCAACAACTGTATCTATATAGATTCCTACACTGCATCAAGTGTATTACGATATTTCTCCACTCGAGACAGTTAAATTTTATTATTTAAAGCACGAGGCTTAAAATTTAACTGTCTCAAGAGGAGAAATATTGTAATACACGAGTTATAGTGTCGGAATCTGTTTCTCTAATGATTTTTATCCTTCTTTTTCAAAGATTTTCAGAAACTTGTGTTCTTTATATGCGACGTCATCAGGCATTGCCGCCTTTTTTCATGGCGTCACAATTGGACAATTCAGAAGAAAAAAAAACCATTTAGATGTCATAATCAAATTTCGACTAATCATTTGCCGAGAACAGATTTTTCACTAGTGAGGAGAAATATTTTTCTCACACCGGTCAGGAAATGTGAAAATAGCACAAAAATTAGAGAAAGTATCATCAATGTCTGTGCATAGATGTTAAAGAGGAGTTACACTTACAAGAGACAATTACCATAAAAAGCTCAGTATGATAAGTCCCCATTCCCTTTTTGCAACAGGAATTCAGAAAAACCTTTTTGTCACTCAGTGAAATTCTTCAACTTTCAAGATCATGGTCGTTTAAAATGTTTATAGTTCAAAATGTTGAAAAGGATTCTAGAACACTGTTATGACTGTACAGATGCTAAATAAACACAAAATAAAAAAATAAAAAATATTGGAAAGTTTTTGTGTAAATTGTAAACAATTTCATTGTAAGTATGTAAAACATGTAGAAATCCGATCCATAATAAATATTGGGGAAAAAATACAACTTGATATTAGGTGTTAGCTTTTAGTAAATTACTGTTAAATTTATTCATGGCTTGAACGTGTGATGACCGTAGCCAAATTATCCGCCAGCAGCTGTCTGAAACACCAAATCCAATAAATAACTTCTTACGTAAAAATGTAGTTTATACATCATTATGCAATGCTATGAATAGAAATAAGAAATGTCTAATGAATTATATTACATTTTGATATTTATTAGTAAATATTTTTAATTGAATATTAGTATGGAACAGATAATCATTAAAGAATTTGAAAAGAAATAAAGGTGCCCTCTACTCTTTCAGAACATTTCGCAAAGTAAGCAAACATCACAAAATTCTTGCCTTAAGTACTTCAAAATTTGCACTGCTGCCCAGCAATTTGAGATTTGCAGTAAGACTATTGATTTTGCAAGCCCGAGTACGGTGCCACATATTGTAATATTGAAGTAGGTTCAATTATCTCCCCTATCATAATACGACCAAGATTATATTCCTTCATGTACATTGTCAGGTAGAGTTCTACAACTGTGTAAAGTGACCAACAGACAGATAGGTAGTCTGATTCCTAGATTTAAACCTCAAAAGCTTAGGTTGTTGGAAGGGGAGTTTAAAAAAGATAGAATGCCACTTACATTTTAAATCGTGTCAATGGTTTCACAAAAATTAAACAAAATGCACAAAGGACAAAAGTAAAAATTATAAAATAGACAGAACAAGAATGTGTCCAAAGTACACAGATGCCCCACTCGCACTATCCTTTTCCATGTTCGATGGACTGTGAAATTGGGTAATAATCTAATTTGGCATTAAAATTAGAAAGATTATATCATAAGCAACAAGTGTACTAAGTTTCAAGTTGATTGGACTTCAGCTTCATCAAAAACTACCTTGACCAAAAACTTTAACCTGAATGGATGCACAGACGAACGGACAGACGAACGGAGCCACAGACCAGAAAACATAATGCCCCTCTACTATCGTAGGTGGGGCATAAAAAACAGAGTGATTACTAGAAGGCACCCACAAAAACATGAAAGGCCAAAAATAACAGTACACACTCTCACTCGGACCATAACCTGTGAGACTTACTAATTCTTCAGGATGCTCTTTTTTCTCATGAATGAGTTCTTCTATTTCTTCAAACTCATCGTCATCAAGATCTGCCCCTGACAGCCTGGCTGCCCTTGCCATAAAATAGGGCGGCAATTCTCCAAGTGCTGTCCCAGCACCCTGAAAACATAAAGATATATTTTTTTAATCTCTCACTCTATAATATGAATTATCCAATAATTAGTACTTCTTGTATGGTGTGGTATAAAAAATATTCTTGCATTTTTGTGCCTGTCCCAAGTCAGGAGCCTCTGGCCTGTGTTAGTCTTGTATGATTTTTAATTTTAGTTCATTTATATATTTCGGGTTTAACATCCATTATCACTGAGCTAGTACACATTTTTGTTTAGAGGCCAGCTAAAGCATGCCATGGGCAGTCAGGGGACTTACTTAAATAAGTGATTTTCTAAATCACTGATTCAAGTAACATTATTGCCATAAAGGTTGGAAGTTAGAGTTGTCTTTCTTTAATAATCACCTATTTAAGTAGTACAAGTTAATCACTAGGAGAAGTGATTTAATTTTATTGTAGCTTTAAATATAGAATACTAATGATCCAGGGACTAATTATGTTTCTAAAGTATCAGAACCAACATCTGTGTTGTCTAGGATGACCAGGTCATTTCAGGTGATGACCTTGTACTGAATCTAGGATAATGACATAAAAATCACTTGTTTAAGTATCAGACCTCAATTTCCTTCCCAAAACTCACTTCTTTAAGTATCATTATTTTAATAACCCCCACTAATTTCAACACCCCCCGAACAGTGAAATTTTTATCGCGAACAGTAGAATTTTATTACATAATCTGAAAGATGAAACCTTGAACTTCGTAGGAAAAATACTCCCACTGCTGGGGAAAATCTTTTAAGAAA
This sequence comes from Mytilus galloprovincialis, assembly GCF_965363235.1. NCBI lineage: Eukaryota > Metazoa > Mollusca > Bivalvia > Mytilida > Mytilidae > Mytilus > Mytilus galloprovincialis. The sequence continues at coordinate 19,116,846 of NC_134842.1, forward strand.
GTATCAGTTCATTATGTACATGATGTAAAGCCATTATTATAGCATTTTTTCAAGTAAAATAGAATTTTCAGCTAAATGATAGCATCAAAGGCATAAACCTTGCTACTTAAAAGAAGCAAAAAGTTCATTTTTTTTAATTTTACTAATTAAAAGATGTTATTTAAACCTATGTGTTTAAAATTTTGAAAAAAACTACATAATCCCAATTTGTGACAAAACCTCAAATTTGCTACTTAAATAAGTGATTTAAAAATCACTTATTTCAGTAAGTCCCCTGACTGATGGGTGCGGGATTTTTCTCTTTGTGTTGATGACCCATTGGTGGTCTTTGGTGAATATTGCTCTCAGGTTGGGTTGTTGTCTCTTTAACACATTCCCTATATCCATTCTCAATTTTATCTAAATATATATGATGAGTTTCTTTATTTGCTATGATAGTTTAGGAGACAACATCATTTTCATAAAGGTTGAATATATGACATACCCACATAATAGCTTCAAGTCTGACTTTATTCATTATAGTCCATAATGATACTGTGCTGCCATCTGTAACACCTTCCGGACAAACAATTCTAAAAATACAAGATTACTTAAATTTAATCTAGTGTATGAAATAAGGGATCTATATACATTTATTCATATATGACATTATTTGTTAACACAGTTTAAAAATTAAATCTGTTCATCAATATATTTTATAAATTACATAAAATAGGCCGTTAGTTTTCCTCGTTTGAATTGTTTTACATTGTCATTTCGGGCCTTTGCGGTATGGGCTTAGCTCATTGTTGAAGGCCGTACGGTGACCTATAGTTGTTAATTTCTGTATCATTTTGGTTTCTTGAGGAGAGTAGTCTTATTGTCAATCATACCACATCTTCTTTTTTATAATAAATATTTAAGAAACTATATGTCATACAACTAATAGGGAAAGAAACACAAGCAAATTAAAGAAAAATGCTATTTCAACATAAGAAATTTATTAAAAAAAATCCAGAAAATTATAAAATTCAGAATTGATTCCTATCATTCACAAAATAAAACAATTCAAACAGGAAAATTAATTATATATAATCTTCAAAATATTACTGAACACAAAACTTTGTTTTTGATGAAGTAGAAAAGTATCAAATGAAAAATAACTTTCCAACTACTTAAAGATACTGTTTATATTGGAAGGTTAAAAATTTAGGAAGATTAACACAATCATACTATTCTGTGAAATTTGAGAGTAAGCAAGTCTTTCAGAAACTTTAAATCAAAATTTTATAAAGCATTCACTGAATCCATTGATACATGTATCTTACTAAATTAAGAAATATGGGAAGTATTAGCAAACAAGAATGTGTCAATAGTACACGGATACCCTATTAACACTATCATTTTCTATGTTCAGTGGACTGTGAAATTGGGGACAGAACTCTAATTTGGCATTAACATAAAAAAGATCATATCATAGGGAACATGCTATAAGTTTCAAGTTGATTGGACTTCAACTTCATCAAAAACTACCTTGACCATAAACTTTAACCTGAAGCAGGATAGACAGACAAATAAACGACGCACAGACCTAAAAAGGTACTGCCCCTATAGCTAGGTGGGGTATAAAAATTTTAAACACAACATTTTTAAATTAAAGAACCTTAGTGAGCGCGCTCACATACCCCACGTCCCCACATTGTCATTGGAGAAATAAAATAAGTATGAGAAAAAAAAATTGTATAAAAAAAAAAAATTGAATCATAATTTCCTGTCGATATACACATCTACATAGTATGTCCTTATTATCTGAAAAGGTTTCATGAAATTCTGTTGTGTGGTTTGAGAGGAGTTGCGATGACAAAAGGTTGCAGTAGTATATTGGGCAAATAAGTTCAAAGGGGCGTAACTCCTGGGAAAAAAATTGAACCGTAATTTCCTGTTGATATGCACATCTAAGTAGTATGTCCTTATTATCTGAAAAGGTTTCATGAAATTCTGTTGTGCGGTTTCAGAGGAGTTGAGATGACAAACTGTTGCAGTAGTACATTAAAGTAAATAAGTTCAAAGGGGCGTAACTCCTGGGAAAAAAAATCAATCGTAATTTCCTGCCGATATGCACATCTACGTAGTATGTCCTTATTATCTGAAAGGTTTCATGAAATTCTGTTGTGTGGTTTGAGAGGAGTTGCGATGACAAAAGCTTGCAGTAGTATATTGATCAAATAATTTCAAAGGGGCTTAACTCCTGGAAAAAAAATTGAATCGTAATTTCCTGTCGATATGCACATCTACGTAGTATGTCCTCATTATCTACAAAGTTTCATGAAATTTTGTTGTGTGGTTTCAGAGGAGTTGAGATGACAAACTGTTGCAGTAGTACATTAAAGTAAATAAGTTCAAAGGGGCGTAACTCCTGGAAAAAAAAATGAATCGTAATTTCCTGTCGATATGCACAACTACATAGTATGTCCTTATTATCTAAAAAGGTTTCGTGAAATTCTGTTGTGTGGTTTGAGAGGAGTTGCGATGACAAACTGTTGCAGTGGTACATTAAAGTAAATAAGTTCAAAGGGGCATAACTCCTAGAAAAAAAATTGAATCGCAATTTCCCGTCGATATGCACAACTACATAGTATGTCCTTATTATCTGAAAAGGTTTCATGAAATTCTGTTGTGTGGTTTGAGAGGAGTTGCGATGACAAAAGCTTGCAGTAGTATATTGATCAAATAATTTCAAAGGGGCGTAACTCCTAGAAAAAAAATTGTATCGTAATTTACTGTCGATATGCACATCTACGTAGTATGTCCTTATTATCTACAAGGTTCATGAAATTTTGTTGTGCGGTTTCAGAGGAGTTGAGATGACAAACTGTTGCAGTAGTACATTAAAGTAAATAAGTTCAAAGGGGCGTAACTCCTGGGAAAAAAAATGAATCCTAATTTCCTGTCGATATGCACAACTACATAGTATGTCCTTATTATCTAAAAAGGTAACGTGAAATTCTGTTGTGTGGTTTGAGAGGAGTTGCGATGACAAGAAACAGGACTGACTGATGGACGGACGGACGGGTCAAAAACATTATACCCTCCGCAACTTCGTTGCGTGGGGTATAATAAACTTTATACATACTCTGTTGGATACGGTGGTTCTGGAAAGTTTGTAGATTTACATTCATAAGCTGCTAATGTTACTGCTGAAATATGTGGTCCCTGAAATAATACAAATTAAAGAACCTTAGTGAGCACGCTCACATACCCCAAGTCCCCACATTGTCATTGGAGAAATTAAATAAGTACAAGAAAAACCAGGTGCTCCGCAGGGCGCAGCTTTATACGACCGCAGAGGTCGAACCCTGAAAAGTTGGGGCAAGTATTTACAAAACATTCAAGCGTGATACAGCTCTGAATTTGGATTGTGATCAAATTTTTGACATTACATGGGTTTTTTTTTACACAAAACAAATGTCAAGATTTTACAAATCAATTAAAGATTTCTTCTATAAACTTTTTAAATCTAAAATTAAATAGTTGACACAGCATAGGTTTCTGACACATAATGAACTTAAAAGTTTTTTTTTGCCTTTGAGCAATTCACTATGCTGTTGAATATTAATCCTCTCAAAAAAATGTTTGAAGAAATTTTCTTTTTATTTATGAAATCTGAAATGAAAAAAATTTAAACCCCCCCCCCCTTTTTTTCACATCCCCGTTTCCCTTTTTCCAAAACTGATATCAATTCAAATTTCTAATAGAGTTTGCAACAATAACTACTCTTTTAAATACATCATAAAATATTAAAATGTAAAATAAAGTGCTTGTTATCACTGAATGGTAAAGATTGGTTGGTAGTAAAAGTGAATATACATTGTTTATTGTATAAAACAATAAAAAAAATACATCATAAAATATCAAAATGTAAAAAAAGTGCTTGTTATCACTGAATGGTAAAGATTGTTTTAATTTATCAGGTGGTAGTAAAAGTGAATATACATTGTATATTGTATAAAACAATGATTTAAGTTGATTCAACTACTATTCTGGACAAAGAAAGATAACTCCAATTAAAAAATTTCTTGCTATTGCACAATATTGTGCAATTAGATATTTCTTGCTATTGCGCAATACTGTGCAATTGAAAATACTTGCTTGCACAATACTGTGCAATTGAAGATTTCTTGCTATTGCGCAATACTGTGCAATGGAAAATTTCTTGCTATTGCCGAATACTGTGCAATTGAAGATTTCTTGCAATTGCTCAATACTGTGCAATTGAAAATTTCTTGCTATTGCACAATACTTAATATAATAATTTTGGATCCTGATTTGGACCAACTTGAAAACTGGGACCATAATAAAAAATCAAAGTACATGTTTAGATTCAGCATATCAAAGAAGCCCAAGAATTAAATTTTTGATAAAATCAAACTTAGTTTAATTTTGGACCCTTTGGACTTTAATGTAGACCAATTTGAAAACGGGACCAAAAATTAAGAATCTACATACACAGTTAGATTTGGCATATCAAAGAACCCCAATTATTCAATTTTTGATGAAATCAAACAAAGTTTAATTCTGGACCCCGATTTGGACCAACTTGAAAACTGGGCCAATAATTAAAAATCTAAGTACATTTTTAGATTCAGTATATCAAAGAACCCCAAGGATTCAATTTTTGTTAAAATCAAACTAAGTTTCATTTTGGACCCTTTGGACCTTAATGTAGACCACTTTGAAAACGGGACCAAAAATTAAGAATCTACATTCACAGTTAGATTCAGCATATCAAAGAACCCCAATTATTCAATTTTTGATTAAATCAAACAAAGTTTAATGTTGAACCCTTTGGGCCCCTTATTCCTAAACTGTTGGGACCAAAACTCCCAAAATCAATCCCAACCTTCCTTTTATGGTTATAAACCTTGTGTTTAAATTTCATAGATTTCTATTTACTTATACTAAAGTTATGGTGCGAAAACCAAAAATAATGCTTATTTGGGCCCCTTTTTGGCCCCTTATTCCTAAACTGTTTGGACCTCAACTCCCAAAATCAATCCCAATCTTCCTTTTGTGGTCATAGACCTTGTGTTTAAATTTCATTGATTTCTATTTACTTATACTAAAGTTATTGTGCGAAAACCAAGAATAATGCTTATTTTGGCCCTTTTTTGGCCCCTAATTCTTAAACTGTTGGAACCAAAACTCCCAAAATCAATCCCAACCTTTCTTTTGTGGTCATAAACCTTGTGTCAAAATTTCATAGATTTCTATTTACCTAAACTAAAGTTATAGTGCGAAAACCAAGAAAATGCTTATTTGGGCCCTTTTTGGCCCCTAATTCCTAAACTGTTGGGACCAAAACTCCCAAAATCAATCCCAACCTTCCTTTTGTGGTCATAAACCTTGTGTTAAAATTTCATAGATTTCTATTCACTTTTACTAAAGTAAGAGTGCGAAAACTAAAAGTATTCGGACGACGACGCCAACGTGATAGCAATATACGACGAAAAAAATTTCGTCTTGGTACCTGTTTTGACGCGGACCAGAAATGACGCACCAATTTAGTTTTGGGTTTTATATTTCTAAACAAAAGCTGTGACGTCATCGATAATTACTATTCATAACATGATGGTGAAGGTCATATGACTACAACATAGATGCCTCAAACTCTGTCCAGAAATGTTATTATTGCTTGAATTAGTAAAGATAATGCAATTTCCGCCATTTTATTAAGGTCAAAAACAGTCTACCCTTCCCAGAATGATTATCAGTCCTAAATCCACTTTGGCCGGCAAAAGTATGTAAGCACATGCTGCCCCAGTTTGTGTTTTTCAAATCATATGACTGTCATGTGACATGGTTTTACATTTAAGCGGGAATCACTGTAGAACAAATGATCGTCGCTTATATTATTTTCTATTGTTTATCGATTTTTTTCATTCATTGTACGAAGTATACATTGATAAATGTTTTAATGTCAATGTTGTTTTATGAATGCAATTACTTCTTATTTTCAAGTATATGGAATATATATGTCATTTTGATAAATTTTGAACAATTTTATATAAAATTTGAAATAAAATATAGGTTACAATTAAATTAATGAAAAAAATTGTGTTGCTATCAACGTGATCATAAAAGTGACTGTAAATGTCAAAATTTGTTATTAAAATTAAATATGTTGAATAGTGTTAACTTTAAATTATCCGGATTGAAGCAATTTTTCGAACATCAGGTACACTGCAAGTGGTTTTTACTGGTTTGTTTATAGTGCGTCATTACTGGTACCCATCATAAGTTGACAGTCCGTTTGTAATGTTAGCAAACATGATTTTTATTGCTTTTACTGTTTCAAAAATCAACTGTTTAATGATTGAAATACATTAACAAGTGATCAATCTTTCATTCTATTCCGGGTTTCTTTTTCTTTTAAATGGTAGATTAAATGCAGAGACAAACACAACGTTAGGTGCTTCATTACTGGTTCCTCGGGGATATAAAAATGTAATATTTAAAAACTAAATAAAAAAATTGTATAAATTAAAAACAAAGAAAAATTGTAAAAATTGAAAATATGAAAATATATGACCAAAAACAACTTTGAATAAGAAATATTTTGTTAATTTATATTTTGACAAAAATTATCAACATAAATTTATTAAAAAACATTTACCAGGCATGCGCCGGAAAGTAAACATCAGTACGTTGAGAAGAGAAGAAATCCAACCCCCATAATAGATCATGAATTTATACATTTTTAGAATTATTTATATTTATTTTATCAAATATTATAGGATGCCGAATTGACTTTAAATAGGTGCTGATTTGACTAGTTCCGATTTAACAAGGTGCCGATTTGAACAGGTGCCGATTTGAACAGGTGCCGATTTGACTTGAAGTTGTACCCATTATAAATTGCCTTCCGACAGAATTTCGGCTGTAAAATCTCGTCTCTGTCCACATTTCAGTCCTAACCTTTTGAAATGTGATGTAACATCCCCCTGGCAATCAAATAACTCTACTAAATGTGTGCCATGAAGATGTAAACATAAAACATAAATTGATAATGTTACAGACAGCATCCATGTTGTATACAGCGCCATCTATAAATAGTTCTAAAGGGAGATAAGGTAAACTTCTTCTTCTTCTTCCAAATTTTCACATCCTTTGTAGGACAACCACACCGTTACGGCGTGTAGAACAAAACCCACCACCATGAATGTAGGAATATAATATGTACACTATATATTGAATAATGATATCCTCCACTAATATATACAGGATCACTTCATGTTGCACAGAACGGGCAGATTTAATACTGCTGTTCCTCAATCCCAATCTTAACCAGCGCATACCAAATTTAAAGCACAGAGAACTTGAGAAAATACGTCGAGGAAAACGCACCAGAGAGGAAAACTGCACATTGGGACAATTCGTGCCAACAGGCCATAAGATTGAGGATTGAGGACGTATAGAAGAGGGACGAAAGATACCAAAGGGACAGTCTAACTCATAAATCTAAAACAAACTGACAACGCCATGGCTAAAAATGAAAAATACTAACAGACAAACAAAAGTATACATGACACAACATAGAAAACTAAAGAAAAAACAACACGAACCCCACCAAAAACTAGGGGTGATCTCAGGTGCTCCGGAAGGGTAAGCAGATCCTGCTCCACATTTGGCACCCGTCGTGTTGCGTATGAGATAACAAATCCAGTAAATAGTCTAATTCGGTAGGTCACATAGCTTGTAGTATGCATTCTTAGTTGCGTTAAAAATTGTTAGGCTAGTTACCGGACATATATACAGGGGGGGATTACAGTGGCGGATCCAGAACTTTTCATAAGGGGGCCCGTTGACTGACCTAAGGGGGGCTCCAGTCATGCGTCAGTGATTCCTTATATAAGCAACCAATTTTTCCCACACAAAAGGCGGGCGGGCCCCCAGGCCCCCCTGGATCCGCCTATGGGTTATATATGTTTACGTAGTAAAATAGTAAAAGATAAATGTTGTAAAATACATTACTTCACTCACATTCACACGGGTAAAAAGAATAACAAGCTTGCAGCATTTAAATCTAAAAATAGTTCGCTTTTCACAATATAGACTAAGGATCTAAAAGCTAAAACACTTTGTCTTCTTTTCATCAGAGACTCTGTTTTCATTAACTAAAATCGAATAAAACGTTCATAGTGTCTACATACTTAATCCACGCATAGAATTTGTCGTTTTACATCATAACATCTAATAAAAAGGTTTTTAAGATTTCATCGTATCTATATATTAGCACTTTGTGTGACGTTTACGATCTAGGCACGCACTGTATATGTAAAGCCAATTGTCATGTTTTTATTTACTTAGATCTAAAACTTAAAAACTTGTCTTCGTCTCAACTCGGCCGATTCCGTACCCTCATCTAGGAAGGAGCTAGAGTATCGGATTCTACCGAGGATTGTCGAATGCAAACCACCCTTCAGCTAATCAGAAAATGTTTCACGACTATTTTTCTGACTTACAGTGTTTTTTTTTTTTTTTTTTTTTTTTATAACCTTCTTCAGTTCAAATAATGATAACCTAGAATTTATTGTCGTTCTTTGCAAATCAAAGAACTGTGTTTTGTTTTTTTACAATTTTGGTATGGATACATACAGGATCATAAAGGAGGGGGAATAGGACCTTTATCGGGACTCCGGGATCGGGTGTTTTTAAACTCGAGATTTCGGGATTGACCCTTTCGGGATCCGGGAATCCTTTTTTTCGGATTTCGGGATGTCGGGATTTGCTTTATTTAAATTCGGGACCTCGGGATTTTTTTCAAGTCCGGGATTTCGGGATCAAGACCCCTCCTATCCCCCCTCATAAAGGGAAACTGATAATTTTTTGTATGATATGTGCTCATGTTTTTCAGCGATGATCCTTTTGTGCTGGGTTTTATACTGAATAAAATTAGTTAGTTAGTTTCTATACTTTTTTTTATTAAATGGCTATCCGCAATATGTTGAATAAGATCATTTAGTCTGAGTTGTTTGATTGAGTATCGAGAAAGAAAAAAAAATCTGATGTATGCAGCATAAACACGAAAATTTTGATAACTACATAGCAGAGGCAGGACTTTTTCGGGACGTCGGGATCGGGTGTTTTTAAGCTCGGGCCTGATTTCGGGATTGACCCTTTCGGGATCCAAGATTTATTTTTTCTAATTTCGGGATGTCGGGAATTAAATTTCTTTAAATTCGGGACCTCGATTATTTAGATATAGAGGTTGTTTTTTTTTTTTTTTTTTTTTTTTTTTTTTTATTATTATTAAAGACAGTTTTTGTACTAGTGTAAATTGATATCATTTACCTGAATGGTCTCAAATATTAGATAGTATCAGACAGTAGAGAAACAACAGTCATATCACATCCCATATATATGATAATAAGAGATGTTTCTGGAATTACGTATATCAAAATATTTAAGTTTAGTGCTTTTCGGTAAAATCCTATTTAATTATTACAGAAATGCAATCTAAAACAAAAACCAAAGGCATCTTTTTAAATAACAAGATACCCAAGTCGGAAGAATTAATATTTTAATTAATGATTAAAAAAAGGAAGCTGAAAGTATCTATTTAAGGTCTTTCATAACAGCGGTATTTGTTAAAGGGACTGAAACGATTAGACGCGTGCTCAAAATCAGCATGCATGATGAGTTGGTTACCGTTATGTGGTTAAAAGCTTGATAAGTGAAATGACAACTTTATTGCACCTACGCCTACGCAGGTCAATTCAGTTCAATGATGCACCGTCTAATAGTTCTCGCACTTATATCATTAGCAACGCCAAAGTAAATACATCAATTGAGTGAAACATTTATATGCAACAGTTTTATCAAACGGTGCGAAAAGATGCAATTTAGTATTATGATTTGTATTTTTATATGTTGAATTTATATGTTGTAGTTTTAGACAAAACCGATTAATAATCTGATTGAAAAATATACCATTTACCTGAATGGTCTCAAATATTAGATAGTATCAGATAGTAGAGAAACAACAGTCATATCACATCCCATATATATGATAATAAGAGATGTTTCTGGAATTACGTATATCAAAATATTTAAGTTTAGTGCTTTTCGGTAAAATCCTATTTATTACAGAAATGCAATCTAAAACAAAGACCAAAGGGATCTTTTTAAATAACAAGATACCCAAGTCGGAAGAATTAATATTTTAATTAATGATTAAAAAAAGGAAGCTGAAAGTATCTATTAAAGGTCTTTCATAACAGCGGTATTTGTTAAAGGGACTGAAACGATTAGACGCGTGCTCAAAATCAGCATGCATGATGAGTTGGTTACCGTTATGTGGTTAAAAGCTTGATAAGTGAAATGACAACTTTATTGCACCTACGCCTACGCAGGTCAATTCAGTTCACATGGTTCAATGATGCACCGTCTAAAAGTTCTCGCCCTTATATCATTAGCAACGCCAAAGTAAATACATCAATTGAGTGAAACATTTATATGCAACAGTTTTATCAAAAGGCGCGAAAAGATGTAATTTAGTATTATGATTTGTATTTTTTTTAAACTTTACATCAGTAGGATACAGTCCTGCATGATCTAAGCCGTGGATATTTTTTTCTCAGTTATAAAAAGGCAAAATAAAGCTAGTAATCTGTTATGGCATGCAGATAATAACATGCTAAAACAACAAGTTCTAAGGTTTTGGGATTTTCTAATAACCACTCAAAGATAGAAAAATATAGTACATGTTCTAGAAATGGGACAACTTTGACAGATTATCTATACACATACATTTAATGCATTAAAAAGAATGAAGGAAATTGAAATGAAACTTCAGTTTTACATATAATATTAGGTTTACATCCTTTAAATAATCTAACCATACTCAGTGGCGGATCCAGGGGGGGGGGGGTTCCGGGGGTGCGCACCCCCCCCCCTTTATTTTTGCCGATCAATGCATTTGTATCGGGACATATGTTTTGCACCCCTTTGCACCCCCCTTTGCCCTGGGTTAGCCCCCCACCCTTTCGAAAATTCCTGCATCCGCCCCTGCATACTCATTTTTTCTAATAACCTATAATGAGACTTAATTAATTAATTAACTTAATTAATTTTTGTTGTTTTGTTTTTTTCAATGTAATAATGTCAAACTGTAACCAACACAAGAATGACGTTAAGATTTATACCGAAGACATGAATTTGGATGGTTTCGTTTTCCTGCGTTATGATATAATAGACCAAACATCAAAAACAATGTATGGATATAAGTTGTTTGCTTCACGTCCAATGGACAATATTTCATGATATTCAGGACGATACTAATTAACAAAAACACTCAGTTGTATTAGCATTAGCAAAACTCATATCCGTGATTCAAGATTCAAGATTCAAAGTTTTATTTAGAGTCGATATTCAATAAACTACATAACACAAGCTCTAGACTTAATAACAAAATACAATACACACATACACAATACAATACACACATACAAAAGTCATGAAAAACAACACAATTTTAAACATATAATGCATAGTAAGATACCATAAATGACATATATAAGTTAAAAGCATATAGTACACTTAAAACATAGCACAAGTTAATAATAAGATTGCACAAATCATATAGTCACACAAAAAATAAAAGCAAAATAAAACAGGCATAAACACTATATGCATGCACTCCACTGGCATGAGCTATATTATGAATATTATATGAATGCATGGTCGACTTTGAAACTTTTGCTTATATATTATATATACTTTCTATGTTGAAGTTTGTGATGGAATGTCTGTCAATCAAAGATGGACCCATATAAAGCTGCTCAGTCTTAATATTTGGTATGCAGGTGTAATAATATTAGAACATCTCATTTCTTTGCCGCATAGTACATGGCCCAGCAGGGGCGGATCCAACCATTTTAAAAAGGGGGGGGTTCCTAACCCAGGACAAAGGGGGGGTTCCTAACCCAGGACAAAGGGGGGGGGATCCTAACCCAGGACAAAAGGGGGGGTTCCAATTACATGTCCCCATTCAAATGCATTGATCGTCCAAAAAAAGGGGGGTTCCAACCCCCGGAACCCCCCTCTGGATCCGCGCCTGCCCAGTCGCCACAGTCCGCATAATGGACTGTTCACCGACTGGAACTTTTCTTCTATGGTACTGGCACGATTTAATTTATGATTATCATGATTATAGGTCCCTTATATTAATGATATATGGTAAGCAATTGGATTAACATCGACATATCTCAATTCACTGAGATAATTTTACTCTACAATCAATGAAGTTTTTCACCAGTTATTTAATCGTGTAATCTTTCGGGGTTTCCCTTACAAAAAATGCTTAACTAGTATTTATATATATAAATATAGGAAGATTTGGTATGATTGCCAATGAGACAAATCTCCACATGGTCAGAGAACAAATGCACAAGAATTATACAACTATTAGTTAACGTACGGTCTTCAAAAATGAGCAAAACCCAAACCACATATAGCAAGCTATGAAAGGCCTCAAATGACAAATATAAAACAACTAACGGCCTGACTTATGTACAACAACAGCGGAAAAATATTATGATATATAGCAATAAATGCAAACATACAGATTTATACAGGCTACTAACTTGCTACATGCACATTTAGAATGACGCGGATTTAAACTAGTTTGCGGCCTCAAGAACTCCCTGATAACCTGGGACAGTGCATGGTGAACTAGTACATAGAACATAAGAACAAACTATAAAAAAAAATCATTGAAAAGGGCTTAACTCATCAGATTGATCGAAAGCACAAAACAACTAACAGAACACATCCTGGACGTGCCAGGGATTTATTCAACCCCACAACAACAACAGACACATAACGTTACTCGCAGTTACTAACAGTTAGTTCAAAGTCAATAACAAATAATTAAAAAAATATCTAATACAGATCTTATCAAAACGGGAAGCTCCCTTTCTGAATTGTATAGAAAATAGGTTAAAGGTTCCCCATATTAAGTTTTTTTCTGGTGCAATTGAATACCTATAAACTGGTATCAATATAAAAATGAATACATGGTATGATTGCCAATGAGACAACTCTCTACAAGAGACCAAATGACACAGAAATTTACAGATATACATTAGGTCGCCACGTGCGCACGGGCTTCAAGAATGAGTAAAACCCATACCGTATAGTCAACCACAAAAGGCTTCAAAATGACAAATGAAAAAAATGAAATATGTACTAAAACAATGAACGGAAAACAAATATGATATACAGCAACAAATGACAACCTCTGGTTTACAGGCTCCTAAGTAGGAACAGGCATATATATTTATATATATATACATAATGTGACAGGGTTAAATCATGTTAAAGGCGCCAAGCATTCATGACCTTGGAAAATGGTGTAACGATTGGAATATTCGATTAAAAAAAATAAAATATTAAAAATGAGCTTTCCAAAATTTTCTGTACTTGTAAAACGAAGATGTGGTACGATTACCGATGAGACAACTCTCCACAAGAGACAAAATGACACAGAAATTAACAGAACAGTATAATCAATGATCGAGATCTTCATTTGTACTTGTGAGAGAACGAAACGGATGCAATCAACTGAAAACCAAGATATCTTACCCTAATCAATTAATAAATCAATATGTCTACGACATCTTTAGAATTTCACTCATTTCAAGTGTTTATTTCATCGCATGTTATTTAAAGCAAATGTCTAAACTTCTTGAGATAGCGGATAACTGCAAGCTATTTTCTTCTAACTAGAGTATTAATATAGAAAATCATGTATGAGAAATCTGACAAGGACAGAACAGCCCATCTCCGAACCGTAACCACCAACAGAAGTTTTATCTTTAAAGACATTTATGAAGCAACATAATAATGAGAAAATGTAGTAAAATTGCCAATGAAACAATTAGTACAGACGAGAGTCAGATTTTGAACTTTTGTTTAATTTTGTAGACTGGGTATCTCAAATCTTTTTATCTAAAAAAAAAACGAAATGCCTTTAGTGGGAACTCTCGAGCTGAAACCTACACTATTCAGGCTAGCTGGGACAATATACTTTGTCATTTAGTTTTGTCATTTTTGTGCATGGGATCGTTAAAGAGACTGTCAGTGGTTTAAAGCATTGCTTGTCAAAGACATAAAATTGAGAATGGAAATGGAGAATGTGTCAAAGCGACAACAACCCGACCATAGAGCGGACAACAGTCGAAGGCCACCAATGGGTCTTCAATGTAGCGAGAAACTTCCACACACGGAGGTGTCATTTAGCCGGTCCCTTAACAAGATGTATACTAGTTCAGTGATAATGGACGTCATACTAAAATCCGAATTATACACAAGAAACTAATACTAAAAATCATAAAAGACTAACAGAGGCCAGAGGTCCCTGACTTGGGACATGGGCAAATTGCGGCGGGGTTAAACATGTTTTTAGAGATCTCAACCCTCCAAACATGCTCCTTTTGAATAGCGACTGCTCTCTTTATTCTCAGAATTACTCTTTTCTATTGGAAATAGATATTCTACATTATTAGGTGTCGACTTTAAGTAAGGAATGTAACCTTATCCTTGGAAATGTTATATATCTTCTCATTACTTATTGTTTTCCCTTAAGGTAGCTGACACAATATTAAGATAGTTTTGCTTTAAAATTATCTATTCCACTAGTTGTTCAAAATTATTAGAGTTTGAGCTTTTTCATATCCAGCGGCACATATTACAGTGTAATCCGGATTCACTATTAAACGATTCGGGGAAATTTCTATTGTCAAATTTAATTTCAAATAATAATATTTATGTTTAACAAAACTATGATCTGTTTGTGAAACGTGAAGGATATATAATGATTGGTGTGTTCATTGTTGGTCTTTAACGCCACTTTTATCATTATTCGCTATTTCATGGCATGCAGAGAAAAACTGGGAAGCCTGGAGAGAGACACTGACCTTCGACATGGAATCTGTCCATCCTTGTCAACTACGAATGAAGTGAAACTAAGCACCAAGTGTTCAAACTCTGAAATAAGTAATGAAGCAGTATTTTTCGAATTCACTAATGAAAGAAAATTCAGTTATCGTTTTATTTGAATTTTTCAAATTGGAGAAACAAAGAGGTTTTAAAAACGAACTGAAGAATAAAAAGGTAGCAAAATGCTAAGTTCTTCAAAAATATTCTTTTATCGCTAAGAGGCTGGCTTGTCATGCAAGAAATTGCCTCCGTTGAAATTTCAAACATCCAATAGAGCAAATTACATCGATGATTAATATTGACCTTATGGTATGGGCACGGGACGTTTGCGCTTTTTTACCTGTAAAACGATAGGACATTTGCGCTTCAAATACTATGGACATTTGCGCTTTATGTTTTGATTCACCTGTATTAAATTGATTGGACATTTGCGCTTTTTACCTTTGTATAAGTGAACTTGGATGTTCCAAATTTGCAGACTATCTGCAAAAATTATGTGACAATTGAATCACGATTTACTTGACTCATCCTGCTATGTTTATCTTGTTGAAGAGTATCATTGAACAACACTCAGTGAATTACATTTAGATTCATTATATTGATGATCAGGCATTCCAGTCAAGAACTGAGAAAGAAAAACTTGATTTTTGTATTTGAAATGTGGACAAAATACCAGTCAGAATAGATAACAAGAGCTACTTATTTTGACTCTTTAGGCTTCAGATATTAAGCGAAACATGAACTGTGGTGATGACTGTTCGTGTTTTATGTGTTTTAAAATGTTAACTTTTAGCTGTATATAAACTTTTAAACATTTAAAAAAATATGACTTGTCGGTCCCAAGCCAGTATAAAAGAGGAAGGAAGTCATAAAAACAAATATTGCAAAAGCGCAAATGTCCTATGTAAAAAGCACAAATGTACATTTTTAAAAAGCGCAAATGTCCTATGATTTGAAGCGCAAATGTCCTATGATTTGAAGCGCAAGTGTCCAAAATTAAAAGCGCAAATGTCCTATGAAAAAGCGCAAACGTCCCGCGCCGTATGGTATATGGCCGTTTTCTAAGCGGTACGTACATGCAGGTCATACATTAAATTAATTTGTTTAGTAAAAACAAATCTTTAACTACTAATAGGTGCCGTAGGAGGTCCACAGAATTTTTAGCAAGGATTTCTTGGCTAGATCAGACAATTTAAGAACAGAAAGCATTGCACTGATGTATGTCCATTATTAATTTTTCAGTAGTCAAAATTCAATATTAAGTGATGTATATTGAATAATGATATATAGTTTGTATTTCTGTTTTCAAGATAAAAAGTGAAGGTTCAATGTATGGACAACCTGAAAACCAAGACATATATATGATTCGGCGCGGGACGTTTGCGCTTTTTCATAGGACATTTGCGCTTATTTTTTTGGACACTTGCGCTTCAAATCATAGGACATTTGCGCTTTTTAAAAAAGGACATTTGCGCTGTTAACATAGGACATTTGCCCTTTTGCAATATTTGATTTTTATGACTTTCATATCTTCCTCTTTAATACTGGCAGAATAATATTTTTTCTTTATGGTTAAAGGTTTAAAAAAATCATTTAATAGCACATTTCATAGCACATTCATTTCATAGCACATTGATATGTGTTTTTAAAAAAGTCTATATACACTGAGCTAAAGGTAAACATTCTAAAGACCTAAAAACACGTACAGTCATCACAGGTCAGTTTTCGCTTGATATATGAAGACCAAGGATTGGACAAATTTAGCTCTGTTTATCTGTCCAGACTGGCATTTCGCACACATTTCAAATATATATTCAATATTCTCTTTCCCAATTCTTGACAGGGGTGCCTGTTCATCAATATAACGAATCTAATGTGATTCACATACTGTTGTTCAATGATGCTCTTTAAAAAGATAAAAATATCAGGATGAGTCGAGTAGAACTGTTCATTATAATGTACAGGGAATTATTCTGGACCATTTGTCGTACTAATGCCAAATATAAGTTAAATTTATTTACGCAATAATTACTTCTCTTTAAAATTACAGATAGACGACAATAGGTGCAAAAGCGCAAATGTCCGGTCAATTTAATACTGGTGAATCAAAATTTAAAGCGCAAATGTCGTATCGTTTTACAGATGAAAAAGCGCAAACGTCCTGTGCCCATATGATTAAGGTTATTTTTATTTATGCATTTGCTGTTATTTATCCCCTGATTATAAAACATGTCGATTGAGCCACAATGATTACTACATTGGTTACGGAGGACCTAAATACCAAAAACACGCAAGACAAGGAAGAAATGCCCAATTTTGATTATAATGGAATGGATATTTTAAGTAATGGAATGGATATTTCAAGTAATGGAATGGATATTTTAAGTAATGGAATGGACTACAACGACCCTTCAGTCACTAATTACAGATATACTTTATACCTTATTCGAAAGTTTATTTATTGAGGAACAAAAGGTACATAGTTAATGTGTTCCACAACGCATATTAGAGGAGTAACAATACCTACATATCGAAATACGCGTGAACATTAAGAAATAGCTTATTTTAAATGATGAAATGAACTGCTGCGACATTTCATCCCTTAATTCAGGAAAACTTATGTACCATTTGAGAGTTCATTGCTGTCGCAATGACCATTAGAAGGATTACGGAGGATCTAAATGACAAAAATACGCGTGAACAGAAAGAATTTTGAAAGCTTATTTATAGAGGAACTAAAAGTATATAGCTAAAATGTAATGCGGGGAGTAACGAAAGACAAAAAAATCGAAATACATGTGAGCATTAAGAAATACAATTGTAGCTTATTTTAAATAATGAAATGGATGAATGCGCCCCATCAGCCAATAATTAAGGAAAACGTTGTAACCATTTGAAAGTTCATTGATAGAGAAACAAAAATGGTTTAGATTATAAATAATAGGTGCAGCAACGACCATTAAAGAGGTTGAGGACATAAATGCCAAGATAAAAGTGAAGATTTAAAAATAGCCAATTTTGAATGATGGAATGGATTGCTGTGACCCTTCAACCCCTAATTACAGATATACATAATACCTCATTAGAAAGCCTATTAATAACAGAACAAAATGTATGTAGTTAATATGTTCCGCAACGCATATTATAGGAGTAACGAAGGATCTTAATGTCAAAATATGCATAAACATTATGAAATATAGCTTTTTTAAAATGGACTGCTGCGACTCGTCAGTAACAATATCGTTATTTAGAGGCAGTAACTCAGGCCCTAATTAGCGAAAACTTTATAGACAAAGTGAAAGCTTATTGATAGAGAAACCACAATGACGTTTAATAGGGTTACAGGGGACCAAAATGCCAAAATACGCGTGAAAATAAAATAAAAATAGCCAATTTTAGATAATGGAATTGATTGCTTCGATAATTCAGATCCTAATTACAAATAAACAAATTACCTCATTCGAAAGCCTATTAAAAGAGGAACAAAAGGTATATAGTTAATATGTTCCACAACGCATATTGGAGGAGAAATGAAGTACCAAAAAATCGAAATACGGGTGAACATTATAAAATAGCTTATTTTGAATCATGAAATGAACTTCTGCAACCCATAAGCCCTATAATTAAGGAAAACTTTATACACCATTTGCAAGGTTATGAATAGAGGAACAAAATTTTTATTGATAATATGTGCCCCAATGACAATTAGAAGGGTTACGGAGGACCTAAATACCAAAATACGCGTGAAAATTAAGAAATAGACAATTTTGAAAATTGGAATGGATATTTTGAATAATGCAATGGCCTGCTGTGAACCTTCAGCCCCTAATTACATATGAACCTTATATCTCATTCGAAAGCCTATTAATAGAGGAACAAAAGATATATAGTCAATATGTTCTGCAATGCAAATCTGAGGAGTAACGAAGGACTTAAAAATCGAAATGGGGGTGGACATTATGGAAAAGCTTACTTTGAATAATGGAATGGACTGATGCGACCTATCAGCCCCTTATGAAGGACAACTTTATACACCACGTGAAAGCTCATTGATAGAGAAACAAAATTTATCAATAATACGTCCCTCAATGACCATAAAAGAGGTAACGGAGGACTTAAATGCGTGAAAAGAAAGAAATTGCCAATTTTGAATAATTGAATGAATATTTTGAAATAATGACATGAACTACTGTGACCCTTCAGCCCTATAATTACAGAAATAACTTCAAGCTCATTCGAAAGCTTAATCATAGAGGAACAAAAGGTATATAATATGTATATTGCTAATATGTTCCGCAACGCGGATGAGTAACGAAGTACCTAAAAATCGAAATACATGTGAACATTAAGAAGTACAAATGTAGCTTTTTTTAAATAATGAAATGGACTGCTGAGACTGTCGGCCCCTAATTAAGGAAAACGTTATAACCATTTGAAAGTTCATTGATCGAGAAACAAAATGGTTTAGGTTATAAATAATATGTGCCGCAATGACCATTAGAGAGCTCGAGATTACGGAGGACATAAATGTCAAAATAACCGTGAAGATTAAGAAATAGCCAATTTTGAATGATGCAAGGGATTGCTGCGACCCTTCAACCCATACTTACATATTTACATGATACCTCATTCGAAAGCCTATCAATAGAAGAACAAAATATATGTAGTTAGTATGTTCCGCAACGCATATTAGAGAAGAAACGGAGGATCTAACATGTCGAAAAATACATAATGCATATTATGTGTCATTTAAAACTCTTATGGACCGTTGTCTCATTAGAAATCATACCACATCTTCTTTTTTATATAAAAATTAAGACATAGTTCTTTTTAAGAAAAGAACGAATTGCTGTGACTCGTCAGTAATAAAACTTTATTTAGAGGCAGTAACTCAGTCCCTTAATAAGAAAAACTTTAAATACACCATGTGAAAGCTATTTATAGAAAACCAACAATTACGTTCAAGACGGTTACATAGGACCAAAATACCGAAATACGCGTAAAAATTAAGAAATAGCCAATTTTGAACAATGGAATGGATATTTTGAATAATGGATTAGATTGCTGCAACACTTCAGCCCCCAAATACAAATATACCTTTTACCTCATTCGAAAGCCTATTAAAAGATGATCAATAAATATGTTCCGCAACGCATATTAGAGGAGTAATGAAGTACCTAAAAATCGAAATACGGGTAAAAATTATAAAATAGCTTATTTTGAATCATGAAATGAACTTCATAATTATTTTTTTTTCTAAATGAAAACCAAATATTTGTTTAGCCCCAACATTCATTTTTTCAAGGGGGTATAGTTATATTTGCTCGGAACAAACATTTGTTTTCCAAATCGAAGGATAAAACGCCCTGGAACAAACTAACATATTCCCTTTTTTCAATATACATGGTTCCTTTTATAAATGAAAAGATGGTCGATGTTTAAAAATAGTTAAAAAAAGACTGTTGCAATTTAAAGTATCATATTAATAATTTTTTGATTCTTTTTTTATATCTAATCCTTTATCGGTGAAGCAAAATACTTTAGAATGATGTCGAGCACTGTCAGATTAATTATAAATTGCAGCGGAAACTAGAGGATGGAATGTGTACTTGTGGTAGAGATGATAAAACAACGACCTTCCCTGTATCAAATATCCGTGAGAAATGCGTAATCAGCATGTTATGTATAATAGCTTACAGTTATATTTCCCGCTTCATTCGCCCTATCATCATTTAACAATTTTGGACACTATCTAAATAAACATGTTAGTTGGGTTAACACATGCTGATTTATAATGTATAGCTTACAGTTACATTTCCCGCTCCTTCTTAGTCTCAAAACAAACCAAAGTGTTTGTACATGTATCTGAGTATTAATTTGGAGAACAATTTCGTTTTGGTGTTAAATATATGGTTTTAATAAAAGACTTTGAACTGGGAAATATCATTATATAGAAAGATCTTCTGATCTGCACAATTATAATATAATTAAAACAAATAGATGCATGCATTTCTTCTTTCTTTTAATATTTAGACATTTGTTTTAGGGTGACTTCTAACACACATGACCTTTTAGCATATTTATATCTCTTAGAGATCTGAATAATAGGTGGTGTGAGTATACATCGACGAGACAGCAATCTAACAACACAAAACTTTTGGGTTTTAACTATTTGTTTATTAACAAATGGTGTGATGAGTGAAAATGGTTTAAACTTGGACTATGGATTTTATATAACTACTTACTGTAGATTCAGAAATCATTGCGTGCATTTATTATTGCGATTTTGTCATTTTAGACTTAAATGCGATTTTTAACTTTTACGAATCTTATTATTGCGTTTACAACTCTGTCGCAATTTTCGCAATAATTAAAAACCTCGCAATAATTTAAGAATTTACAGTAATATACCTGGCAGTCTTTAAAGAAATAAAGTAAAATACCACATATATAAGATCTTTAAACTTCATTATTTGCATTTGAAAAACTCAACTCTGTGTGTGTTTACGGCGCTTCACTATATATATATATATCTCTCGATAAGAGTGGGGGCCCGGGCCTGAAAAACCCTTCAAATCCGTGAAAATTAAGAAATAGCCAATTTTGAATAATGAAATGGATATTTTGAATAATAAAATGGACTGCTGTGACCCTTTAGTCTCTAATTATTAATATACCTTATACCTCATTCGAAAGCTTATTAAGAGAGGAACTAAAGTTATCAAGTCAATTTGATCCGCAACGCATATTAAGGGATGACATAGGAACTAAACATCGAAATACGCTTGAACATTAAGAAATAGTTATTTTGAATAAAGGAATGGACTGCTGCAAGCCTTTAGTCCCTAATCAAGGCAAAATTAATACACGACGTTAAAGCTTATTGATAGAGGAATAAATTCATAAAATTTAGAAAGGAAATGGGGAATGTGTCAAAGCGACAACAACCCGACCATAGAGCAGACAACAGCCGAAGTCCACCAATGAATCTTCAATGTAGCGAGAAACTCCCGTACCCGTAGGCGTCCTTCAGCTGGCCCCTTAAAAATATGTATACTAGTACAGTGATAATGGACGTCAAACTAAACTCCGAATTATACACAAGAAACTAAAATTAAAAAGCATATACAAGACTAATAAAGGCCAGATACTCCTGACTTGAGACAGGCGCAAAATTGATGCGGGATTAAACATGTTTGTGAGATCTCAACCCTCCCCCTATACCTCTAGCCAATGTAAAAAAGTTAACGCATAACAATACGCACATTAAAATTCAGTTCAAGAGAAGTCCGAGTCCAATGTCAGAACATGAAACAAAAGAAAATAGATAAAATGACAATTATGATACATAAATAACAGCAGACTACTAGCAGTTAACTGTCATGCCAGCTCCGGACCTCAATCAAACTGATTAAAAGATTATGTTTTCATCATATGAATATCAGGCATTAATGATATGTGCCGTAATGACCATTAGAGGGGTTACGGAGGACCTAATGTCCAAAATACGCGTGAAAATTAAGAAATAGCCAATCTTGAATAATGAAATGGATATTTTGAAAAATGGAATGGACTGGTGCGACCCTTTAATCCCTAATTATAGATATACATTATACTTCATTCAAAAGCTTATGAAGAGATGAACAAAAGGTATATAGTCGATATTTTCAGCAACGCATATTAGAGGAGTAACGAAGGGACTAAACATCGGAATACGCTTGAACATTAAGAAATAGCTTATTTTGAATAACGGAATGGACTGCTGCAAGCCGTTAGCCCCTTTTCAAGGAAAAATTAATACAACAAATTAAAGCTTATTGATAGAGGAATAAAATGAGTATTAATGATATATGCCGTAATGACCATTAGAGGAGTTACGGAGGACCTAATGTCCAAAATACGCGTGCAAATTAGGAAATAGCCAATCTTGAATTATGAAATGGATATTTTGAATAATGGAATGGACTTTACGAGACTTTAGTCCCTAATCATAAATATACATTATACTACATTCGAAAGCTTATTTAGAGATGAACAAAAGGTATCTAGTCGATATGTTCAGCAACGCATATAAGAGGAGTAACGAAGGAATTAAAAATCAAAATACGCTTGAACATTAAGAAATAGCTTATTTTGAATAACGGAATAGACTGCTGTAAGCCGTTAGCACCTTATTTTGGCAAAATTAATACACGGAATTGAAGCCTATAGATAGAGGAATAAATTAAGTTTAAACGATATGTGCCGTACTGACCATTAGAGTGGTACGGAGTACCTAAATGCCAAAATACGCGTGAAAATGTAGAAATCGCCAATTTTGAATAATGAAATGGATATTTTGAATAATGGAATGGACTGTTGCGAGACTTTAGCCCCTAATTATAGAAATACCTTCAACCACAATTGAAAGCTTATTAAGAGAAAAACAAAATATATATAGTTGATAAGTTCCGCAACGCATATTAGAAGAGTAACGAAGGACCTAAACATCGAAATACGCTTGAACATAAAAAAATAGTTTATTTTGAATAATGGAAAGGACTGCTGCAAGTCATTAGCCCTTAATCAAGACAAAATTAATACACGAAATTAAAGCTTATTGATAGAGGAATCAATTGATAAAATTTAGAAGGGAAATGGGAAATGTGTCAAAGCGACGACAACCCGACCATAGAGCAGACAACAGCCGAAGGCCATCAATGGGTCTTCATTGGAGTGAGAAACTCCCTTACCCGTAGGCGTCCTCCAGCTGGCCCCTTTAAACATATGTATACTAGTACAGTGATAATGGACGTCATACAAAACTCCGAATTATACACAAGAAACTAAAATAAAAAATCATACAAGACTAACAAAGGCCAGAGGCTCCTGACTTGAGACGGGCGCAAAATTGCGGCGGGGTTAAACATGTTTATGAGATCTCAACCCTCCCCCTATACCTCTAGCCAATGTAGAAAAGTTAACGCATAAAAATACGCACATTAAAATTCAGTTCAAGAGAAGTCCGAGTCCGATGTCAGAAGATGAAACAAAAGAAAATAAATAAAATGACAATAATACATAAATAACAGCAGACTACTAGCAGTTAACTGACATGCCAGCTCCGCACCTCAATTCAACTGATAAAAAGATTATGTTTTCATCATATAAATATCAGGCATTAATGATATGTGTCGTAATGACCATTAGAGGGGTTACGGAGGACCTAATGTCCAAAATACTCGTGAAAATTAAGAAATAGCCAATCTTGAATAATGAAATGGATATTTTGAATAATGGAATGGACTGGTGCGACCATTTAGTCCCTTCTTATAGATATACATTATACTTCATTCGAAAGCTTATTAAGAGATGAACAAAAGGTATATAGTCGATATTTCCAGCAACGCATATTAGAGGAGTAACGAAGGAACTAAACATCGGAATACGCTTGAGCATTAAGAAATAGCTTATTTTGAATAACGGTATGGACTGCTGAAAGCCGTTAGCCCCTAATCTTGGCAAAATCAATACACGGAATTAAAGCTTATTGATAGAGGAATTAATTTAGTATAAAAATAGATAGATAGATAGTTTATTCTCATAAAACCATGCAAGTACAAAGGTTACAGAGAAGTTAAAAAAATAGTATACATAAAAATAAAAAATGCATTAAAAATGCATAAAATTCAAAATTTCGGATGAGATAACATATAAAAGAATATATATATAGACTTGTATATATATAACGATATGTGCCGTACTGACCATTAGAGTGGTTACGGAGTACCTAAATGCCAAAATACGCGTGAAAATGTAGAAATCGCCAATTTTGAATAATGAAATGGATATTTTGAATAATGGAATGGACTGTTGCGAGACTTTAGCCCTTTATTATAGAAATACCTTCAACCACAATCGAAAGCTTATTAAGAGAGAAACAAAATATATATAGTTGATAAGTTCCGCAACGCATATTAGAAGAGTTACGAAGGACCTAAACATCGAAATACGCTTGAACATAAAAAAATAGTTTATTTTGAATAATGAAAAGGACTGCTGCAAGTCATTAGCCCTTAATTAAGGCAAAATTAATACACAAAATTAAAGCTTATTGATAGAGGAATCAATTGATAAAATTTAGAAGGGAAATGGGAAATGTGTCAAAGCGACAACAACCCGACCATAGAGCAGACAACAGCCGAAATCCACCAATGGGTCTTCATTGGAGCGAGAAACTCCCTTACCCGTAGGCGTCCTCCAGCTAGCCCCTTTAAACATATGTATACTAGTACAGTGATAATGGACGTCATACAAAACTCCGAATTATACACAAGAAACTAAAACAAAAATCATACAAGACTAACAAAGGCCAGAGGCTCCTGACTTGAGACAGGAGCAAAATTGCGGCGGGGTTAAACATGTTTATGAGATCTCAACCCTCCCCCTATACCTCTAGCCAATGTAGAAAAGTTAACGCATAAAAATACGCACATTAAAATTCAGTTCAAGAGAAGTCCGAGTCCGATGTCAGAAGATGAAACAAAAGAAAATAAATAAAATGACAATAATACATAAATAACAGCAGACTACTAGCAGTTAACTGACATGCCAGCTCCGCACTTCAATTAAACTGATAAAAAGATTATGTTTTCATCATATAAATATCAGGCATTAATGATATGTGTCGTAATGACCATTAGAGGGGTTACGGAGGACCTAATGTCCAAAATACGCGTGAAAATTAAGAAATAGCCAATCTTGAATAATGAAATGGATATTTTGAATAATGGAATGGACTGGTGCGACCATTTAGTCCCTTCTTATAGATAAACATTATACTTCATTCGAAAGCTTATTAAGAGATGAACAAAAGGTATATAGTCGATATTTTCAGCAACGCATATTAGAGGAGTAACGAAGGAACTAAACATCGAAATACGCTTGAACATGAAGAAATAGTTTATTTGAATAACGGTATGGACCGCTGAAAACAGTTAGCCCCTAATCTTGGCAAAATTAATACACGGAATTAAAACTTATTGATAGAGGAATTAATTTAGTTTAAACGATATGTGCCGTACTGACCATTAGAGTGGTTACGGAGTACCTAAATGCCAAAATACGCGTGAAAATGTAGAAATCGCCAATTTTGAATAATGAAATGGATATTTTGAATAATGGAATGAATGGACTGTTGCAAGACTTTAGCCCCTAATTATAGAAATACCTTCAACCACAATCGAAAGCTTATTAAGAGAGAAACAAAATATATATAGTTGATAAGTTCCGCAACGCATATTAGAAGAGTAACGAAGGACCTAAACATCGAAATACGCTTGAACATAAAAAAATAGTTTATTTTGAATAATGGAAAGGACTGCTGCAAGTCATTAGCCCTTAATCAAGGCAAAATTAATACACGAAATTAAAGCTTATTGATAGAGGAATCAATTGATAAAATTTAGAAGGGAAATGGGAAATGTGTCAAAGCGACAACAACCCGACCATAGAGCAGACAACAGCCGAAATCCACCAATGGGTCTTCATTGGAGCGAGAAACTCCCGTACCCGTAGGCGTCCTCCAGCTGGCCCTTTTAAACATATGTATACTAGTACAGTGATAATGGACGTCATACAAAACTCCGAATTATACACAAGAAACTAAAATAAAAAATCATACAAGACTAACAAAGGCCAGAGGCTCCTGACTTGAGACAGGCGCAAAATTGCGGCGGGGTTAAACATGTTTATGAGATCTCAACCCTCCCCCTATACCTCTAGCCAATGTAGAAAAGTTAACTCATAAAAATACGCACATTAAAATTCAGTTCAAGAGAAGTCCGAGTCCGATGTCAGAAGATGAAACAAAAGAAAATAAATAAAATGACAATAATACATAAATAACAGCAGACTACTAGCAGTTAACTGACATGCCAGCTCCGCACCTCAATTAAACTGATAGAAAGATTATGTTTTCATCATATAAATATCAGGCATTAATGATATGTGTCGTAATGACCATTAGAGGGGTTACGGAGGACCTAATGTCCAAAATACTCGTGAAAATTAAGAAATAGCCAATCTTGAATAATGAAATGGATATTTTGAATAATGGAATGGACTGGTGCGACCATTTAGTCTCTACTTATAGATATACATTATACTTCATTCGAAAGCTTATTAAGAGTTGAACGAAAGGTATATAGTCGATATTTTCAGCAACGCATATTAGAGGAGTAACGAAGGAACTAAACATCGAAATACGCTTGAACATGAAGAAATAGCTTATTTTGAATAACGGTATGGACTGCTGAAAACCGTTAGCCCCTAATCTTGGCAAAATTAATACACGGAATTAAAGCTTATTGATAGAGGAATTAATTTAGTTTAAAATATACGTTCCGTACTGACAATTAGAGTGGTTTCGGAGTACCTAAAAGCCAAAATACGCGTGAAAATGTAGAAATGGCCAATTTTGAAAAATGAAATGGATTTTTTGAATAATGAAATGGACTGTTGCAAGACTTTAGCCCCTAATTATAGAAATACCTTCAACCACAATCGAAAGCGTATTAAGAGAGAAACAAAATATATATAGTTGATAAGTTCCGCAACGCATATTAGAAGAGTAACGAAGGACCTAAACATCGAAATACGCTTGAACATGAAAAAATAGTTTATTTTGAAAAATGGAAAGGACTGGTGCAAGCCATTAGCCCTTAATCAAGTCAAAATTTATACACCAAATTAAAGCTTATTGGTAGAGGAATAAGCGGAGTATAAACGATATGTGCGACAATGGCCATAAAAAAATCAAGAAATAGCCAATTTTGAATACGAAATGGATATTGATTTATGCAATGGACTGCTGCCACCCTTTAGCCCTTAATTATAGATATACCTTATACCTCATTCGAAAGCTTATTAAGAGAGGAAAGAAAAATATATAGTCGATATGTTTTGCAACACATATTAGAGGAGTAACGAAGGATCTCAACATCGAAATACGCTTGAACATTAAGAAATAGCTTATTTTGAATAATGAAATGGATTGCTGCAAGCCCTCAGTCTGTAATCAATGCAACAAGTATACACCAAATTAAAGCTTATTGATAGAATAATTAACTGAGTATAAACGATATGTTCTGCAACGCATATTAGAGGAGTAACGAAGGAACTAAACATCGAAATACGTTTGAACATTAATAATAGCATATTTTAGATAAAGGAATTGACTGCTGCAAGCCTTTAGCCCCTTATCAAGGCAAAATTAATACACGAAATTAAAGCTTATTGATAGAGGAATCAATTGATAAAATTAAGAAAGGAAATGGGGAATGTGTCAAAGCGACAACAACCCGACCATAGAGCAGACAACAGCCGAAATCCACCAATGGGTCTTCATTGGAGCGAGAAACTCCCGTACCCGTAGGCGTCCTTCAGCTGGCCCCTTAAAACATATGTATACTGGTACAGTGATAATGGGCGTCATACTAAACTCCGAATTATACACAAGAAACTAAAATAAAAAATCATACAAGACTAACAAAGGCAAGAGGCTCCTGACTTGAGACAGGCGCAAAATTGCGGCGGGGTTAAACATGTTTATGAGATCTTAACCCTCCCCCTATACCTCTAGCCAATGTAGAAAAGTAAACGCATAAAAATGCGCACATTAAAATTCAGTTCAAGAGAAGTCCGAGTCCGATGTCAGAAGATGAAACAAAAGAAAATAAATAAAATGACAATAATACATAAATAACAGCAGACTACTAGCAGTTAACTGACATGCCAGCTCCGGATCTCAATTAAACTGATAAAAAGATTATGTTTTCATCATATGAATATCAGGCATTAATGATATGTGTCGTAATGACCATTAGAGGGGTTACGGAGGACCTAATGTCCAAAATACGCGTGAAAATTAAGAAATAGCCAATCTTGAATAAGGAAATGGATATTTTGAATAATGGAATGGACTGGTGCGACCGTTTAGTCCCTACTTATAGATATACATTATACTTCATTCGAAAGCTTATTAAGAGATGAACAAAAGGTATATAGTCGATGTTTTCAGCAACGCATATTAGAGGAGTAACGAAGGAACTAAACATCGGAATACGCTTGAACATTAAGAAATAGCTTATTTTGAATAACGGAATGGAATGTTGCAAGCCGTTAGCCCCTTATCAAGGAATAATTAATACAACAAATTAAAGCTTATTGATGGAGGAATAAAATGAGTATTAATGATATGTGCCGTAATGACCATTAGAGGAGTTACGGAGGACCTAATGTCAAAAATACGCGTGCAAATTAGGAAATTGCCAATCTTGAATTATGAAATGGATATTTTGAATAATGGAATGGACTTTGCGAGACTTTAGTCCCTAATCATAAATATACATTATAATATATTCGAAAGCTTATTTAGAGATGAACAAAAGGTATATAGTCGATATGTTCAGCAACGCATATTAGAGGAGTAACGAAGGAATTAAACATCAAAATACGTTTGAACATTAAGAAATAGCTTATTTTGAATAACGGAATGGACTGCTGTAAGCCGTTAGCCCCTTATTTTGGCAAAATTAATACACGGAATTGAAGCCTATTGATAGAGGAATAAATTTAGTTTAAATAATATGTGCCGTACTGACCATTAGAGTGGTTACGGAGTACCTAAATGCCAAAATAGTCGTGAAAATGTAGAAATCGCCAATTTTGAATTATGAAATGGATATTTTGAATAATGGAATGGACTGTTGCGAGACTTTAGTCCCTAATTATAGAAATACCTTCAACCACAATCGAAAGCTTATTAAGAGAGAAACAAAATATATATAGTTGATAAGTTCCGCAACGCATATTAGAAGAGTAACGAAGGACCTAAACATCGAAATACGCTTGAACATAAAAAAATAGTTTATTTTGATATAATAGAAAGGACTGCTGCAAGTCATTAGCCCTTAATCAAGGCAAAATTTATACACCAAATTAAAGCTTATTGGTAGAGGAATAAGCGGAGTATAAACGATATGTGCGACAATGGCTATAAGAAAATCAAGAAATAGCCAATCTTGAATATGAAATGGATATTGATTTATGGGATGGACTGCTGCCACCAATTAGCCTGAAGTATAGATATACCTTATACCTCATTCGAAAGCTTATTAAGAGAGGAAAGAAAGATATATAGTCGATATGTTCTGCAACACATATTAGAGGTGTAACGAAGGATCTCAACATCGAAATACGCTTAAACATTAAGAAATAGATTATTTTGAATAATGAAATGGATTGCTGCAAGCCCTCAGACTGTAATCAATGCAGCAAATATACACCAAATTAAAGCTTATTGATAAAACAATTAACTGATTATAAACGATATGTTCTGCAACGCATATTAGAGGAGTAACGAAGGAACTAAACATCGGAATACGCTTGAACATGAAGAAATAGCTTATTTTGAATAACGGAATGGACTGCTGCAAGCCGTTAGCCCCTTATCAAGGAAAAATTAATGCAACAAATTAAAGCTTTTTGATAGAGGAATAACATGAGTATCAATGATATGTGCCGTAATGACCATTAGAGGGGTTACGGAGGACCTAATGTCCAAAATACGCGTGAAAATTAAGAAATAGCCAATCTTGAATTATGAAATGGATATTTTGAATAATGGAATGGACTGTTGCGAGACTTTGGTCCCTAATCCTAGATATACATTATACTCCATTCGAAAACCTATTAAGAGATGAACAAAAGGTATATAGTCGATATTTTCAGCAACGCATATTAGAGGAGTAACGAAGGAATTAAACAGCGAAATACGCTTGAACATTAAAAAATAGCTTATTTTGAATAACGGAATGGACTGCTGAAAGCCGTTTGCCCCTAATTTCGGCAAAATTGATACACGGAATTAAAGCTTATTGATAGAGGAATTAATTTAGTTTAAACTGTATGTGCCGTACTGACAATTAGAGTGGTTACGGAGTACCTAAATGACAAAATACGCGTGAAAATGTAGAAATCGCCAATTTGAATAA
Organism: Mytilus galloprovincialis; assembly: GCF_965363235.1. Taxonomy (NCBI): domain Eukaryota; kingdom Metazoa; phylum Mollusca; class Bivalvia; order Mytilida; family Mytilidae; genus Mytilus; species Mytilus galloprovincialis. Next base: position 19,147,859 of record NC_134842.1, read on the forward strand.
TGAAATGGATATCTTGAATTATGGAATGGACTGTTGCAAGATTTTAGTCCCTAATTATAGAAATACCTTCAACCACATTCGAAAGCTTATAAAGAGAGAAACAAAATATATACAGTTGATGAGTTCCGCAACGTATATTAGAAGAGTAACGAAGGACCTAAACATCGAAATACGCTTGAACATAAAAAAAAATAGCTTTTTTTGAATAACGGAATGGACTGTTGCAAGCCGTTAGCCTATAATCAAGGCAAAATAAATACACCAAATTAGAACTTATTGGTAATGGAATAAACTGAGTATAAACTATATGTGCAGCATTGACTATTAAAGGGGTTGTGGGGGACCTAAATGCTAAAATACGCCTGAAAATTAAGACAAATAAGAAATTTTAAATAACAAAATGAATGATTGCAATAATGGAACGGACTGGTGCGATCTTTTAGCTCTAATTATAGATATACATTATATCTCATTCGAAAGCTTTTTAGCAGAGGAACAAAAGGTATACAGTCGATATATTCCGTATCGCATATTCGAGGAATAAAGAAGGAACTTTACCTCGAAATACGCTTGAACATTGAGAAATAGCTTATTTAGAATAACGGAATAGATTGCTATAAGCAGTCAGAGGCAAAAAAAAAATACCCCAAATTAAAGATAATTGATAATTGAATAAACTGAGGATAAACGATATGTGCAGCAATGACCATTACAGGGGTTATGGAGGACCTAAATGCCAAAATATGCTTGAAAACTAAGAATTAGCGAATTTTGTATAATGAATGGATATTTTAAATAATGAAATACACTGCTGCGACCATTTAGTACCTTATGATAGATATACCTTATTTCTCATTCGAAAGCTTATTAAGAAAGGAAAAAAAATTTTATAGTGGATATGTTCTGCAACGTATATAAGAGGAATAACGAAGAACCTTAAAACGGCAAAATACGTTTGAACATTAAGAAATAGCTTATTTTGAATAATGGAATGGACTGCTGCAAGCCGTTAGCCCCTTATCAAGGCAAAGTTAATACACCAAATTAAAGCTTATTGATAGAGGAATAAATTTAGTTTAAACAATATGTGCTGTAATGACCATTAGAGAGGTTACGGAGGACCTAATTTCAAAAATACGCGTGAAAATTAAGAAATAGCCAATCTTGATTAACGAAATGGATATTTTGAATAATGGAATGGACTGGTGCAACCCTTTAGTCCCTTATTATAGATATACATTATACTTCATTCAAAAGCTTATGAAGAGATGAAAAAAAAATATATAGTAGATATGTTCAGTAACGCATATTAGAGGAGTAACGAAGGAATTAAACATCGAAATACGCTTGAACATTAAGAAATAGCTTATTTTGAATAACGGAATGAACTGCTGCAAGCCGTTAGTCCCTAATGTAGGCAAAACTAATACACTAAATTAAAGCTTATTGATAGATGAATAATTTTAGTTGAAACGATATGTGCCGTATTGACCATAAGGGGTTACGGAGTACCTAAATGCCAAAATACGCGTGAAAATTTAGAAATAGCCAATTTTGAATAATAAAATGAATATTTTGAATAATGGAATAGACTGTTGCGAGACTTTAGCCCCTAATTATAGATATACCTTCAACCTCATTCGAAAGCTTATTAAGAGAGAAACAAAATATATATAGTTGATAAGTTCCGCAACGCATTTTAGAAGGGTAACGAAGGACCTAAACATCGAAATACACTTGATTTATGGAATGGACTGCTGTCACCATTTAGCCCCTAATTATTGATATACCTTATACCTCATTTGAAAGCTTATTAAGAGAGGAAAACAAGATAAATAGTCGATATGTTCAGCAACACATATTAGAGGAGTAATGAAGGATCTAAACATCGAAATACGCTCGAACATTAAGAAATAGCTTATTTTAAATAATGAAATGGACTGATGCAAGGCCTAGGCCTTTAATCAAGGCAAACTGTATACAAATTAAAGCTTATTGATAGAGGAATAAACTGAGGATAAACGATATGTTCTGCAACGCATATTAGAGGAGTACAGAAGGAACAAAACATCGAAATACGTTTGAACATTAAGAGATAGCTTATTTTGAATAACGGAATGGATTGTTGCAAGCCGTTTGCCCCTAATCAAGACAAAATTAATACACCAAATGAGAGCTTATTGGTAATGGAATAAACTGAGTATAAACGATATGTGCAGCATTGACTATTAGAGGGGTTACGGAGGACCTAAATGCCAAAATACGCGTGAAAATTAAGAAAAATAAGAAATTTTGAATAATGAAATGAATAATTTGAAAAATGGAATGAACTGCTGCGACCTTTTAGCTCTGATTATAGATATACCCTATATCTCATTCGAAAGCTTTTTAACAGAGGAACAAAAGGTATACAGTCGATATAGTCCGCAACGCATATAAGAGGAATCCTGAAATTACTCCCAACACTTGAAACTTTAGTTATAAAATCAAAATCATTGTCTCTAATTTCACAAAATCGACATCGTTGAAACACGGACCGCGAAGAGGACCCCAAAATGAACTGGTTTGGAAACAGAAATGTTCATATTACTGCTTGCTCAACGTGGAATTGGGGTAACAGGACAAGTACAAAAAAGCAAACATTTATTTGTATGTACCTGTTATTTATACAATAGTTGGCTAATTGCAGGATTCATTTTTATACCCCACGCAACGAAGTTGCGGATGGTATAATGTTTTTGACCCGTCCGTCCGTCCGTCAGTCCATCAGTCCGTCCGTCGGTTCTGTTTCTTGTCATCGCAACTCCTCTCAAACCAAACAACAGAATGTCATGAAACCTTTTTAGATGAAAAGGGCATATTATGTAGTTGTGCATATCGTCAGGAAATTACGATTCAACTTTTTTCTAGGAGTTACGCCCCTTTGAACTTATTTGCTTCAATGTACTACTGCAACAGTTTGTCATCGCAACTCCTCTAAAACTACACTACAGAATTTCATGAAACCTTTTTAGATAATAAGGACATACTATTCGATGTGCAGATCGTCAGGAAATTACGATTCAATTTTTTTTCTAGGAGTTACGCCCCTTTGAACTTATTTACTTAAATGTACTACTGCAACAGTTTGTCATCGCAATTCCTCTGAAACTACACAACAGAATTTCATGAAACCTTTTTAGATAATAAGTACATACTATGTAGATGTGCATATCGACAGGAAATTGTGATTCAATTTTTTTTTATAGGAGTTAGGCCTCTTTGAATTTTTTTGCTTTAAGGTACTACTTCAACAATTTGTCATCTCAACTCCTCTGAAACCACACAACAAAATTTCATGAAACTTTGTAGATAATAAGGACATACTACGTAGATGTGCATAATGACAGGAAATTACGATTCATTTTTTTTCTAGGAGTTAGGCCCCTTTGAACTTATTTGTTTCAATGTACTTCTGCAACAGTTTGTCATCTCAACTCCTCTGAAACCACACAACAGTATTTCATGAAATTTTGTAGATAATAAGGACATACTACATTGTGACACAACAGCCGACAGTTTATTTTTGTGTTGATTTAGATGTAAATGTGAAAATAAAAGAAGATAAAAGATAGACGTTTTGCAATATAATATTTTGATATGAGCGTCACTGATGAGTCTTATGTAGACGAAACGCGCGTCTGGCGTACAAAATTATAATCCTGGTACCTTTGATAACTATTGCTACATTTTTGTTGATAAACAAACGCCACTCCGTCAATCACGCTCGTCGTTGGGAGATGTCCGACGTGGAGCGATTTTGCTTTTTATAATTATTTTCTCATCCGTTAATTCACTGACCAATTCAGATTCACAGTCACTGTCATATGACGATTCCGTAGTTGAATCGGGAATGTCATTGTACACACGAGTTATCGGACTAAACTGGTCACCCGCTGATTGATACTTCGGCACACGATAACAGTGAAACAACAGCAGGGGTCCAGTTTATTCTCGGACTTTATCGTTGCTAAATAACTAACGGAAGTCTTCGGGAGCATTCGAATCAAATATATAGGGCCTCTAATGGGAATCCAGCAATCGAAATCCATTGACCTTGTTGTGTTGCACGACTTCTTAATCCGGTGAAAGGCTTTCAAACTATTATTTAATTAAACAGTTTAGCTACAGAATGGCAGTTTCGATTTTGTGGCCGTTATTATTTGAGTAAGGTTCATTTAATTGATCTGAGGGAAAGTTCCTTTCTTGTCATTATCGGCGATGGGGGTAACTGACCAGTTTAACGTTTCTTTACGAAAAAATCACTTTATACATGCACACAGACATGCTAATTAGTTTGTAATAACAACTCACAAGTTCATTAAACCTCAAATACCTTCGGGGATACTCTGCCACCCTGTGTTTGTTTAATTAAATCATGCAAATAATTAATTATATTTTATTGTTTTGATTGGTATTGATCGATTTTGACAGGTAATTTTTAGATACAAATTTACTAACGAGCCTTCAAAAAGCGTTCGGAATTCGGTGTTGACAGGGTTCGGTTTTTTCAGGTTAGATTAACGTTAATTAATAGGGAAATTGTGTGGGACTTTGAAAATTGTTCGGTTTAAACTGAAATTCGGTTTTATCAGGGTTCGGTTTACCCAGGTTTCACTGTATGTAGATGTGCATATTGACAGGAAATTATTAGTCATTATTTTTTCTTATACAATTTTTTTTTCTTACACTTATTCAATTTCTCCAGTGACAATGTGGGGACGTGGGGTATGTGAGCGTGCTCACTAAGGTTCTTTAATTTTATATGCTAAGACTTCATAAAGTTATCCTTAAAGTGAAAATGTCCTTAAGACCTTAGTAGTACTCCTAAAGTTGGGACCACCATTAGGACATCTCTTAAAATAAGATCGTTTCAATAACATGGCTAAGAGCAAAAAAATCTCCTACGATGGTCTTGGGACATGTCTTAGTCCTAAGACACCTTCGATGACACGACCCCAGGTCACTACAATTTAATTTATTTATCTACAATGTACGCTTGCGTTAAACAATGGAAATTAACACTGTATATTATAATTCTGTTGACTGGTAAAGAAGAATTTTACAAGCCTGTCGAAAGAAATTGTACAAGCCAATTCCGTAGAAATTATTGTATAGCGTGAAGATTGTATGTTTTTCTTGTATATGTTTCGACATTTTACAGATCGTTTTCAAAACTCCATTTCATTACTCTGTAATATTTTCCACTGAACATACACAAAACACATTTAAGGATAATTATATAAAAACCGCGCCCAATAGTCAATAGTGTCCTGGTTTTGATTCCAAAATATGTAGTCATACTTGAATGCAAATGTTTTAGCTCACCTGACACCAGGGTTAGGTGAATAATTCTCATCATTTGTCGTGCGTTAACTTTTACAAACATAAAAAAGAAAATGTGGTATGATTGCCATGCAATGAGACAACTCTCCACAAGAAACCAAAATGACACTGAAATTAACAACTTTAGGTCACCGTTCGGCCTTCAACAATTAGCAAAGCCCATAACGCATAGTCAGCTAAGAAAGGCACCAAAATGACAATGTAAAAAAAATGAAACACTTAAACAAAAGACACCGGTACGTCTAAACACCGCTCAGGACGTCCTGAGTGCACGCAGGACATACAAACTGCACTCAGGACATGAAATATATGTTTTAGTGTGTTGTGAAGGTATGCATTCGATAGATAATATAACTCTTCATCTAATAATTTTTGTTTTGATAAAATCATTTTAACATTTTAACATTTAAGGAGTTATCGAAGTTTTCATCGGCCGTTTTTGTGAAATATGTCAGGCATGACCTAGGATTATATATATTGAATACCAATTATCAGGTTTATTTTGCCTAGCCAGTCAAGGTCGTTAAAAACTTCCATTTGTTGTTGTTAATTAGGTCATTTGGTCTTTAATAGTTATTAGTGATGGTACTAACCGCATACAAGTAAGCTTGGCAAACAAACAAAATAAGATGTCTTTTGAAATATCAAAAAACAATGAAGATATATTGTTTTAGAAAAAACCCGCTAAATAAACATTTTTCTTTTTGTTTGTAATAATTGAAGACAGTCGAGAAATATGAGAAATCTACATATATAGTTTGGAAATTTTAATTCAATAGACCACTTTCGAGTTCATCCGTCACCGGAAAAAAACTCGTCAATTATACGCGCCTTTATGACGTCATTTACCAGATAGAGGGGATCGCCTGTATCCCTGCACTATTAACGTTCATCAAGCGTCTTAGTGATCGTCATTATGCAGGATAAACTAGAAATAATGCTTGTTATATAGGTACTTAATGACAATTCCGAATGGCAGTAGTGCTGATTGTCAATTTTGAGAATTCAATTTGCCGAATAATTCGTACAATATAGAAGTATAGTTTTCCAACCACTCGTTCAATATTGGAATGGAAGTGACGACGCCCCTAAACGCACAAATGACGTTCACTAAAACTAGAGTTTTTGACGGAAATGCATCGAACTCGAAAGTTGTCTATTCATTTAATTTCATTAACTTAATAGAAACAAAACATATCATTATTTAATATTTTATTTGTATGGATTTTCGTACACTATATTTTATTTCAATTTCGTGCGATGAAAATTTTAGTTTTATTCTTGCTTCAAAATTAGGAATTTTTATTATTAGATGTATTAACGACTAACTTCTTTCGATGACAGAAACCAACCCGCGTCAGTATACACTCCAAAATTCATTTTTGATGGGGGAGTGTTATGACGACAAACGCTCGAGAGCTGTAACCGAGGTGTTGAATAATGGACATTCATTTAACTGTCTCACGACTTTGGTACTGATTATGCTACCTGCATCGTTATTACTACGTCAGAAACTCGTAGACTAGTACGCCATCATCGTTGTTAGCGGGCTATCAAGCTAACCAACCTGGGCCTGAAAGTAGCCGTTGTGAAGTACAAAAGAAACATCAAAAGAGTAAACAAACCAAAAATAGCTCAGCATAACCAAGATGGCCGTGCACCAAAATAGCGGCCTTCAACCTGTTGCTGATTACTAAGGATTTGTATAGTAAGTCTTACTATACAAATCCTTGTGATACCAACTGCAGAAAATATCTAAAGCTCACCAATTGCCCGCGGGATGTATATCCAGTCAATGTCGTTAAACACTTCCATCATCATCATGTTAAAGCACGTACAACAAGATCAAAGCCACAAACATGATAAGCAGAAAAAAAGCATTATTATAGTCCATTTGCCAATTCCCGACCCTGTAATTAGATACCTTTTTTTTAGTTGTCTCCATTATGAGGGACATTCATTTTTTTTTATTACAATGAAGAGCTAGCAGGAACAGCAAATTTACCTGTGCGTAATCTTAGATTTTGAAATCTTTTAATTACATTAATTTGTTGTTTAGATACATACTTACGACATCAGAAATTATTGTTAAAAACTTCCAAGTGCTCCACGAAACCTCTTTCTAAATTATTAACATCTACTTTATCAGCAATCAAAAATGGGCTTCAAAGTTATTGTGAAACTGCCTATTCTAGAGGTGGCGTGAATCAGATGTGGATACTTAAAAATTCCAAAGATCTTTTAGAGTACATACAATCTAACTCTCTTTCATCTTGTAACAGTGTTAAAACATTTGACTTTTCTACTCTTTACACAAGTATTCCATATTCCAAATTAAAAGACGAAAGAGTTGGTATTACTTTGCTTCATAAAAAAGAATGGCCAACGTAGATACAAGTATCTTGTCTTAGGGAGGGATAAATCATACTTTGTAAAGAATCACTCTGATTCAGACAAAAAATTCTCTGAAACCGATATTATCAAGATGCTTGATTTCTTGATTGACAACATATTTGTAACGTTTGGAGGACGTGTTTTTCAACAGACTGTCGGCATCCCAATGGGAACAAACTGTGTCCCTCTACTTGCCGACTTGTTTCTTTATTATTATGAAGCTGACTTCATGCAGGAACTTCTTAGGAAGAAAGATAAGAAGTTAGCAATATCCTTTAACTCTACTTTCCGCTATATAGATGACGTTCTTTCACTAAACAATTCAAAATTTGGTGACTATGTGGAACGCATCTATCCCATCAAATTGGAGATAAAGGATACTACAGATACAGTTAAGTCGGCTTCATATCTTGACTTACATCTAGAAATTGACAATGAGGGTCGGTTGAAAACAAAACTTTACGACAAAAGAGATGATTTCAGCTTTCCAATTGTGAACTTTCCATTTCTAAGTAGCAACATTCCAGCAGCACCTGCATACGGGGTATATATCTCCCAATTGAAACGACATTCCCGTGCTTGCATTTCCTATCATGATTTTCTTGATAGAGGGTTACTGCTCACAAGGAAGCTATTAAACCAAGAGTTCCAAATGGTGAAGTTGAAATCATCCCTTCGTAAATTTTACGGACGCCATCACGAGTTGGTTGACCGTTATGGAATAACCCTTTCATGAATGTGACCTACCGAATTAGACTATTTACCGGATTTGTAATCACATAAGCAACACAACGGGTGCCACATGTGGAGCAGGATCTGCTTACCCTTCCGGAGCACCTGAGATCACCCCTAGTTTTTGGTGGGGTTCGTGTTGTTTATTCTTTAGTTTTCTATGTTGTGTCATGTGTACTATTGGTTTTCTGTTTGTCTTTTTCATTTTTAGCCATGGCGTTGTCAGTTTGTTTTAGATTGATGAGTTTGACTGTCCCTTTGGTATCTTTCGTCCCTCTTGTTGTTTAGATAAATACTTACGACATCAGAAATTATTTTTCATACAAAATTAGTTTAACCGCCGATACATCATTTTCAATCCATCATACTTTGCATTGGCAAAAGCCAAATTGTCCGGTATGGAACCAGTCTCAGATTAACAAAGGGAAGTAATTTGTTTAAAAAGTTTGTAATAACAGAATCAAATCGGACCAAACATTTTGCCTTATTTTGCATTAGAAATGCACAGAAGACTAAGTTGATGATATACATGCATTGGTTTAAGAATGGGATAAACATTACTTTTAACGAGTGACTCACTTTAAATATTGGTTTTATCGTGCAAAAAACCAAAAAAGAAGACAATTTTCATTCCAAATGTAATTAAGATTAATTGTATCGATGTATACCACCAGGACCAGTGCATCTATCCATTTTCAATGATTTTAATCTGAGGAATCTGCTCTAATTTCTGCATGATGACATTTTCAACCTTTCAAGCAACTGTGAAGTGCTGCAATATATTTTTAAGCAGCACATAAACAGTTATTAGAGAGGTACTTTCAGCTGAAACGAGAAAATATAGTAGTTTTGAAAAAACACTTTATACACTAAATAAAACATTTCAGTATCTCTTTTTATAAATTTTTTTTAGTGTTATAATATTTTTTTTGAATTTTACATTTGTTAGAGATACATGAAGTACCGGTACCTTATCCCGGCCTCGTGTTTCTTGTTTGTACACCTGATTTCTCTCACAGTCTATTAAAAAATAAACAGGGACTTAATTTAAAGTCAGTCCGGAGATTTTAAAAAAAAGATAATTTCTACAGAGGCGGATTCAGCCATATACATTATTAGATAAAGAACTTGTGTTATGATGAATCTTGAAAAATAAGTGATGAAAACTGCATTAATATGACCTCAATTGGAGATATAACCCAGAGCCCAGAGGTGGATTTAAGGGGGAGCAGGGTGTTATTTCTGAACAATTGGTGGAATATAAAGGGAACACAGACGGATCAACCCATTTTAAAAAGGGGTTCCTAACCCTGGACAAAAAGGGGGGATTATATAGGGAACACAAAATCTTACCGCTTTTGAATCCGCCACTGTGGAATCACTGAAGAATGACTAGAGAGGGCCCCTACTTTATGAAAATTTCTAGATCCAACCGGGTCTGTGATAAATTTAAATCTAAATAAGCTATTGTTATTTATTACATTAAGTAGGTCAACAGCTCATCTAGCTAATAAATATATTGTTGTGCCTTTTTATGTATATGGCTCGTTGTAGATTAACATCTAAGAAATAGTTAAATTCATGTTTATGATTTGTGTCATTATTGTTTCATTATTGTAACAATTATAAAAATCATTGTAATAACGTATTTAAGCACGTGAGATTCATTGCTATAAAAAAAAACAGCTTACGCCCGACGTCTTCTGTGGAAGTTTTATGCAATAATCATAAATAGTTTCTGAGGAAGTTTTAAGCAATAACCATTTATTGTTTTTGAGACACGGCGGGACATGTGAACCCCCTTCCCACCCTGTTTTATTTTACAAATATCACTAAAATAAAATTTTGAATCAAACCAAAAAGTATACAGATCTTTAGATTAATATAACAAAGAAGTGTGTAAAGTTTTAAGCAATAATCATAAATCGTTTTTGAGATACGTCGCGACATGTAAAAAAACCCTCCCCCTTTTAACAAAATACTCAAAAACTTAAAAAGGAAATTTTGAATCATCACCAAAAAATATACAGATATTAAGATTAATATAACTAAGAAGTGTGTAAAGTTTTAAGCAATAATCAAGAAACGTTTTTGAGATACGGTGCGACATGTGAAAAAAAGCACACCCCTGTTTTAGTTACAAAGTGCCGTAACTCAAAAAGTTTAAATCTTATTTTCACCAAAAAGTATACAGATCATTTGACCATCATAAGAAACAACTATATTAAGTTTCATGAAATTTGGATAAGTCGTTCTTAAGTTACGGTGCGACATGTTTACGCCGGACAGACGGACAGACGGACGAACAGACGGACGGACACCAGACATTTGTATACCATAATACGTCCCGTCAAAATTTTGACGGGCGTATAAAAAAACCTTTTAATGAGGCGTATATCGGTTTATTAAATATATCTTTTTAAACTAAGAAAGTTGGTTTTACTTAATTTAAACAAAACGTTAAGGTATCTTACACTTTATCTATTTCATAAATAAAAAGCAATATATATATATAATTATATATCGTTACAGTTTATGTATAGAGGGGAAATGCATACTTAAACCCCGTGCCTACTTTGGTGTTTGTACACCTGATTTCTCTAATATGACCTCAATTGGAGATATAACCCAGAGCCCAGAGGTAGATTTAAGGGGGTGCAGGGAACTATTTCTGAAAAATTGGTTGAATATAAAGGGAACACAGGCGGATCAAGCCATTTTAAAAAGGGGTTCCTAACCCAGGACAAAAAAGGGGGGATTATATAGGGAACACACAATCTTACCGCTTTTGAATCCGCCACTGTGGAATCACTGAATAATGACTAGAGAGGGCCCCTACTTTATGAAAATTTCTAGATACGCCAGTGTCTGTGATAAATTTAAATCTAAATAAGCTATTGTTATTTATTACGTTAAGTAGGTCAACAGCTCATCTAGCTAATAAATATATTGTTTTGCCTTTTTATGTATATGGCTCTGATCTGGTTGTAGATTAACATCTAAGAAATAGTTAAATTCATGTTTATGATTTGTGTCATTATTGTTTCATTATTGTAACAACTATAAAAATCATTGTAATAACGTAATTAATCACGTGAGATTCATTGCTATAAAAAAAACCTTTTAACGAGGCGTATATCGGTTTATTAAATATATCTTTTTAAACTAAGAAAGTTGGTTTTACTTAATTTAAACAAAAAATTAAGGTATCTTACACTTTATCTATTTCATAAATAAAAAGCAATACATATATAAAAATATATCGTTACAGTTTATGTATAGAGGGAAATGCATACTTAAACCCCGTGCCTACTTTGGTGTTTGTACACCTGATTTCTCTAATATGACCTCAATTGGAGATATAACCCAGAGCCCAGAGGTAGCTTTAAGGGGGCGCAGGGTTCTATTTCTGAAAAGTGGTTAAATATTAAGGGAACACAGGCGGATCAAACCATTTTTAAAAGGGGTTCCCAACCCAGGACAAAAAAGGGGGGATTATATAGGGAACACAAAATCTTACCGATTTTGAATCCGCCACTGTGGAATCATTGAAAGTTGACTAGAGAGGGCCCCTACCTTATGAAAATTTCTAGATCCGCCAGGGTCTGTGATAAATTTAAATGTAAATAAGCTATTGTTATTTATTACGTTAAGTAGGTCAAGAGCTCATCTAGCCAAAAATAACAACTAAATGCATTTAATACCTATCTATTATATCTATTATACTGACAATAAACAAATAATACAAATAAAATCCTATTTGGAATTTTCATACCTTGATAAACTCGTAATATAGTGTAAATCTCAAAATATATAACTTCCATTTTCTACAGACTGTACATGATATCAAATGTCCTTCACATAACATGTGACGTATTTAATCACGTGAGATTCATTGCTAGAAAAGAAAACCCTTTTAACGAGGCGTATATATCGGTTTATTAAATATATCTTTTTAACTAAGAAAGTTGGCTTTATATAATTTAACCAAAAATTAAGGTATTTTACACTTTATCTATTTCATAAATAAAAAGCAATATATATATCAGTTTAAATGAGAAATATATGATTAAAGACCGTGCACTCTTAAGTTATATGTTTGAAGCAAGCGCATAGGTCATCATATATACGTCTTGAAATTTCGAAGTGTCGGCATTTCACGAAAATAAACGCAATTGAGCTAATTTTTGGTGCATGTGGAAGATAATGTAAAAGACTTTAAAAATGATACCGTAATTCAATGAACAAATAAGTTTTTCATAGAGAAATATATCGCTACAGTTTAAGTATGCAGGGAAATGCATAGTTAAACCCCGTGCCTACTTTGGTGGTCATTTTTACGCACGAAATGCTGACTTTTACGCCAATAATTGATATATATATATATATATATATATATATATATATATATATATATATATATATATATATATATATATATATATATATATATATATATATATATCTTATGTCGTTGCAAGAAGGTTATAAGTTTTGTAATTATGGTGACTTGAGTAAGACCGGTATCACTCAGATTACAATTCTATCTTGACAAGTAAGTTTGTATTTAGCCTATAAAATACTTGTTTAGCCTTGAGAATTGAAAGGTCGGTTTATCCCATTCATACAATAGAAGTTGCTAAATGTGGCTTCATGTTATTACCTTGTCCAAAATTAAGGTCACTTTATTGTTATTGTGATATTGTTAAAGTACAAACGAATCCTATATTCTGACTAATACTTAAACTTTGTGCATCTTAATTTAATTGTTCAAAATCTGTTAATGTTGAATTTTTTGGGGTTATTTTCGACCTTTAATTGCATATTTCTTAACATGGAATTTTTTTTTTAAGTAAAAAATATATCTGGTTGACTTTATAGAAATAGACTATGCTTGCAGGTTATCTATCACACTGTCTTGTTTTTTATTTGTACCAAATCTGACAGATTATTATTTAGTTGCAAAATATTTTTAATGAGAGCTGAATTTTTTTCTATCTTTAAATGTGCATTGAAGGTTAAAATAATCATTATGTGACAAAGAATGAAGAAAAACATCTTGGTTCCCCCCAAAAAAGCATCATCAACCAGGATATGAAATTCCAAATATTAATTTACTATACTAATATCAGTTCATATAGAATAAACTTTTAAAGATTATATTGATTACTATAAACTTGAAATATCAAGCCAATGTTTTGCATGTTTACAATGTAGGTCATGACCCAACAGAAAATCAATAAATATGACAGTACAATGTACTCTTAGCACAAACACATAAGGTCACTGAGAAATAGACATCTAGGGCAAGAAACAGTCAGTTATACCAAACCAGTTTGACTAAATGTCTAATATAGTCTTGGAAAAACAATGGTGTGTCCTATATTTTTACAATGTAAATGACATGAGGACCTGCATGGGGTTTTTTTAATATCCATATTCCTTAAATTTTTAAGGCATTTTTCTTTTAATAGCCTTAAAAATAACTCTCATCTCTAAAATTCTCATGAAAATGATTTTACTATTTAGTCATTCTGTTACAAGATTATTTATCAATTCTGTACATTGACCGTTATATTATCAGTATTGCATTACAGTTACCTTTCAGTTATTTTGCACAGTTATTCTTTATACTTTTGCACCGCATTTTTTTTTCTATTCTTTATTTTCATTTTTCTCTATCCTCTATTTGTTTTTGCTATTACATGTATTCTCTATTCTGTAAACCCCATTCTGACCCTTATAGGTAAACTTCTATTGTATGAATGGGATAAACTGAATTTTCAAGGTTCGAGGCTAAATAAGTAATTTATAGGCTAAATACAAACTTACCTGTCAAGGTAGAATTGTAATCTGAGTGATACCGGTGTTTCTCAAGTCACCATAATAATTAGGAGTTTTGATTTCAAACAAGATTTAAAAATGAGAAATTATATGTGCAAAAAATTGTGGCAACCACAATATATGATCACAACAAGAAAATATAGGAGAAATATTTATATGATAAATAAAAAAACAGTCACCTTTGATTAGTAATTAATATCTAGTATTTATCACTGACTCATACGAGCTCATTTATAAATGATTATTATGATGTTTTAAACTAATTAATATTTTTGTAGAATTAACTTGAGTTTGTATTTTTAATAATAAATGGTTCTTATTGTCGTTTTATCATCATTCTCGAAGACTTCAGTGAATAATATTCCCCTTTCCATGTCCTCCAAAGTATTCCATGGGCCTGAGTAGAGTGAATGCCTCCTAAATATTTACCATTTAAATTAGAATTATGGCATCTATTGAACCACCATGCACCAGTAAACAATACAGCGCAATTGCCGCTAGAAGCATAGTCGTTTTTCTTGTCCTTGGTAGTAAACATCATGCCGTTGTGCAGCCCGTGATTAGGTCTCCCCATGCTATCTCCTATTCAGGAAAAACAAACAGGATCAATATCACATTTAAATACACAATATAATTCAAATAGTTTATCAAGGCAGGTGATCCTATATACTGACTGAGCAAAAAGAAATGTCTTCAAAGGGTACTTTTTTACCCATGAACTCGGATATCAAAGTATAATAGATTTAATATTAAGTAATTGAGACCTATGGTGTAGAGATGTGATGTCCTTTTTCAGCTAACACAGAAGAACAGATTATAATTCAATGTCAGCTTCTACATTGTAACGTTTGCTTGATATCGCTTCTTCTCAGATACTTCTATATACTAAACAATTCTAAGGATATGTTAGAAAAAAATAAAGTAACAAAAATACCGAATTCCGAGGAAAGTTCTAAACGCAATCCTACAACTAATAATTAATAGTAAATACACAACTATTATCAATATTTATAAATGTGAACATTTAGTTAATTACAACAATATACATGTAATACAAATAAAAAATTATAGGAAGACAAATGAAAATTTCAATTCATTTTTAAGAAGGGAAATATAACTCACAAACAAACTTTCCTTAGCCTTTTTGATATTTGATTTCCATGATTAGTTATAGAAATGTGGAAAGTAACATAATTTCTATTAATTTCGTTAGAAATTGGACACATTGTATTTTATTATCTCTACCAAGAAATTCAGCTTTTGGTTTTATACATCTGTTTGTTAAGTAATATTATCTGTCCCTTTATCAGCATGAGACGTCAGATTTACAGGTGTAGTTTATCATTTTATAATTGAGAGATATGAATATTTCTCACTGAAGGGCTTAAATGCAAGACTGAACCAGAAAGGACCTAAACAAATGGCAAAATCAGCTATAGTAGGTAACAATGATCATCAGTCAACATTGTGTTTGAGAGAAGATATGAAATTTTCTCTCTGAAAGGCTTAAATGCAAAACTAAAACGGTAAGTACCTTAGCAAATGCAAAATCGGGTATAGTAGGTAAAAATGTCAAAATTAGGGATACATCAGTCAACATTGTGGTATAATCTAATATTTACAATAAAAGTTTTAGTCTTCCTGCAATAAGGTAAAAATAATTCACTTTTCTTCTCTTACATTTCCATTCCTTATAATAAACCACCAAAAGACACATTGAAGAATTGTTTTAACTTAGTTTCATAACCTATAATTTCAAACATAAAAAATCATGTTTTTGGAAGAAACAAACAACGTTCTGCTATAAATGATGCTCTTTTATTGAATAATTCAAAATTGGTGACTATGTTGACTGCACCAATCCCAATAAACTTGCAATAAAACATGATCAAGTATTCGATAAATAAACTAGTAAAATCTGTCCCATATCTTCACTTGTATCTAGAAATAGAGATAGCTGACTATATGACATGGGCTTTGATCATTTTTGAAGACCGTACAGCGACCTATAATTGTTAATTTCTGTGTCATTTGGTCTCTTGTGGAGCGTTGTCTCATTGGTAATCAAACCACATCTTATTTTTATATTTTAATGACCCGTTGATATTTTAGGCCTCTCTTTACATGATTTTTTTTCTAAAAAATGAATAAAATTCCTGTCTCAAAATGTACATATCTTTATACATTTTGAATAAAAAAAAGTGTGTAGAATATTCGTGTTCTGCTATGTCACTATCGTAAAATGTTGAAACAAATCCGATCTATCTTGAATGTAAAATGAATATGATACTTTTCTGTTACAAACTTTTTTATTATTATAAATTTTATTAATATATTCAATTATACGATCATTGTTTATTGTTTGCTGAAAATATTATAATTATATTGAGAACGATATCATGTTTTGGAGATATATGTTGTTTGTTTTTTTGGGGGGGAGGGGGGCTTTGCACCAAACTTTAACGTTAAGCAAGATCCCTTTCTTGATGTCATTCGATAAGAATCAGATTTCATACTGGGGTACACATCACCATACCCGGCCAACTATTGCAACTTCAAATGTGCTCAATAAGGAATGACTGTAATATCTTTTCAGTCTATAAAGAAATCAGATAACAAATGTGGTGCACACTGACTAACTCGAGTAGCGTTGTTATTTAAATTGTGCACCTCATTTTTAGCTCACCTGGCCCGAAGGGCCAAGTGAGCTATTCCCATCACTTTGCGTCCGGCGTCCGTCGTCGTCGTCGTCGTCGTCCGTCGTCGTCCGTCGTCCGTCGTCGTCCGTCGTCGTTAACTTTTACAAAAATCTTCTCCTCTGAAACTACTGGGCCAAATCAAACCAAACTTGGCCACAATCATCATTGGGGTATCTAGTTTAAAAAATGTGTGGCGTGACCCGGTCAACCAACCAAGATGGCCGCCACGGCTAAAAATAGAACATAGGGGTAAAATGCAGTTTTTGGCTTATAACTCAAAAACCAAAGCATTTAGAGCAAATCTGACATGGGGGTAAAAATGTTTATCAGGTCAAGATCTATCTGCCCTGAAATTTTCAGATGAATCGGTCAATCGGTTGTTGGGTTGCTGCCCCTGAATTGGTAATTTTGAGGAAATTTTGCTGTTTTTGGTTATTATCTTGAATATTATTATAGATAGAGGTAAACTGTAAACAGCAATAATGTTCAGCAAAGTAAGATCTACAAATAAGTCAACATGACCAAAATGGTCAGTTGACCCGTTTAGGAGTTATTGCCCTTTATAATCAATTTTTAACCATTTTTCGTTAATTAAAGTAATCTTTTACAAAAATCTTCTCCTCTGAAACTACTGGGCCAAATTAATCCAAACTTGGCCACAATCATCTTTGGGGTATCTAGTTTAAAAAATGTGTGGCATGACCTGGTCAACCAACCAAGATGGCCGCCACGGCTAAAAATAGAACAAAGGGGTAAAATGCAGTTTTTGGCTTATAACTCAAAAACCAAAGCATTTTGAGGAAATCTGACTGGAATAAAAATGTTTATCAGGTCAAGATCTATCTGCCCTGAAATTTTCAGATGAATCGGTCAATCGGTTGTTGGGTTGCTGCCCCTGAATTGGTAATTTTGAGGAAATTTTGCTGTTTTGGGTTATTATCTTGAATATTATTATAGCTAGAGATAAACTGTAAACAGCAATAATGTTCAGCAAAGTAAGATCTACAAATAAGTCAACATGACCAAAATGGTCAGTTGACCCGTTTAGGAGTTATTGCCCTTTATAGTCAATTTTTAACCATTTTTCGTAAATTAAAGTAATCTTTTACAAAAATCTTCTCCTCTGAAACTATTGGGCCAAATTGATCCAAACTTGGCCACAATCATCTTTGGGGTATCTAGTTTAAAAAATGTGTGGCATGACCTGGTCAACCAACCAAGATGGCCGCCACCGCTAAAAATAGAACATAGGGGTAAAATGCAGTTTTTGGCTTATAACTCAAAAACCAAAGCATTTTGAGGAAATCTGACATGGAATAAAAATGTTTATCAGGTCAAGATCTATCTGCCCTGAAATTTTCAGATGAATCGGTCAATCGGTTGTTGGGTTGCTGCCCCTGAGTTGGTAATTTTGAGGAAATTTTGCTGTTTTTGGTTATTATCTTGAATATTATTATAGATAGAGATAAATTGTAAACAGCAATAATGTTCAGCAAAGTAAGATCTACAAATAAGTCAACATGACCAAAATGGTCAGTTGACCCCTTAAGGAGTTATTGCCCTTTATAGTCAATTTTTAACAATTTTCATTAATTTGGTAAATTTATGTAAATTTTTACCAAATATAGTTCTCTGTTACTAATGGGCAAAGTTCATTATAGATATAATTGTAAGAAGCAAAATCGTTCAGTAAAGTAAGAACTTCAAACACATCACCATCACCAAAATACAATTTTGTCATGAATCCATTTGTGTCCTTTGTTTAATATGCACATAGACCAAGGTGAGCGACACAGGCTCTTTAGAGCCTCTAGTTGTATATTATTCCTTATATAATTTAATTCTAAAAAGGAGTAAAAGAGGGACGAAAGATACCAGAGGGACAGTCAAACTCATAAATCGAAAATAAACTGACAACGCCATGGCTAAAAATAAAAGTACAAACAGACAAACAATAGTACACATGACGCAACATAAAAAACTTAAAAATAAGCATCACGAACCCCACCAAAAACTAGTTGCTCCGGAAGGGTAAGCAGATCCTGCAGATCCTGGAGTATACTATGATAACGTTGATGACTTCGCGGTCTTATGCCACGTTACACATCATATAGAGAAAAGTATGTAGTTGGTTTTATACAACTGTAGACTGACAAATTTTGTCATCTTTGTCTTCAAGTACAAAATTTGTCATCACCCTCTTTTATACTTTGTTTTCAAATATGATGTTTTAATTAATTTTGAGTAAAAGCGTTTTAACGTATGAAAAATGTGTCACTGTAAAGGAAATTTATACCCAATTAAACGGTTTTTATATTCATTTTCCAAATTTACCTTTATTGCATATGAATATATATACAAAACGTTGCAAATATTTGTAAATAGTGTCAAATACACACTTTGTTTAAATCTAACTAGATGAAGCTTTTAATTTTAATTTAATTCTAATGATTAGGGAAAAAGTAAAATCACAAAAATACTGAGCTCAGAGGAAAATCAAATCGGAAAGTCCCTAATCACATGACAAACACATCAAAAACGAATGGACAACAACTGTCATATTCCTGACTTGGTACAGGCATTTTAAAATGTAGCAGATGGTGGATTAAACTTGGTTTTATAGCGCTAAACCTCTCACTTGTGTAATTGTATAATTCCGTACTTGTTAAAACTGCTTTGAAATATTTTACACACTTTTCTTTATTCAAAATAATCATATGAAATTCTGAAATTATACCTGCCGTTCCGCAATATCCATTTATCTTTAAAATATAGTTTGTTCTTGCGTTCCCGATACTAAATTCGCTATACTCTGCATATCTCCAATTCCCGTCAAAATCTTCAAGGTGGATGAAAAGCTTGTAGTGTCCAGAAGATGCAAGTATATTAATGTATTTATTTCCTGTGAAAATTGAAATAAAACTTGAATAGTTATCAAAGGTACCAGGATTATAATTTAGTACGCCAGATGCGCGTTTCGTCTACATAAGACTCATCAGTGACGCTCATATAAAAAAATATAAAGCCAAATAAGTACAAAGTTGAAGAGCAAAAAGTTGTGTGGACACATTGTGTATTATACTGAACAATCTACCATCTTAAGTTTAATATTCCTTATATATTTTAGTTAGAAACAATTCATTTCTCTCTTATCTATACTAAAAAGATATCTAACTGACTATGCGGTATGGTATTTGCTCATTGTTGAAGGCCGTACGGTGAACTAAAGTTGTAAATGTCTGTGTCATTTGGACTCTTGTGGAGAGTTTCCAAGTGGCAATCATATCTCATCTTCATAGTTTTGTACAATATAACAGAATACGTCGTTACCGCACAATTTATCTTCGAAACAATTAGAGTGAAGTTTAGTTAAGTTGTTGCTACAATAAATGGATATTTCCATATAATGAGATAAAGTTATTAATAGAAAACTTTTCATAACATTTTTAAAACAGGATATGTTTTTTTTTCACTCATATGAAAAATAAAAAATAAAAAATGAAGATATGAAATTTAATTCGGTCATCTTAAATCTTACATGCATTATTATAATTATATACCGTGAAACAAATCATTTTCTTCAAAAAGTATTTATAAACTTTAAACTAGGCAATGAGAATATTACAAATGATAATCTTTACAACAGATGCAATGTTTCTGCTGACATTACTATACCAAACAATTACTTTCCAAACTTTCTTCCTACACGTAAAATAATTGTATACTCGAAAAGTATCACAATAAACCTTTTTTTTAAAGGTACCTTAACAAGCCGTATTGAATGAAAACAAATATAATCTAATTGGTTCTGTAGATAAAATTACCCAACCAAAACTCAGATTTCAAATTTCCAAAACCAATCTCATAATCCAACCATCCTTTGTAAAAATTGACAGTTCCATTCACTCTGCTTTGAAAAACCTTTAAAATATCATATATTACTATAACAATGAAATTAAATAAATCCCTTTTTTCGGCGCTTCAAAGTCTAAAATTATTAAGTGTTTCATTTTTTTTTTTTTTTTTTTTTTGCCTTTTGATTCGATGAATGTGTCGTGAGAATTGGTAAAGTGAACATCAACTGTTAAAAATTAAACACTTGTTTGATACAGTGTAATGTTTGATTTTTTCAGGTTGTATAGACTCCTTTCTCGTTTTGCAATTACCTTGTTGTTTCTTTTTTTTATGTTTTTAGAACATGTACGCTACCCATAACACACAGAAGAATATCTCAAAAACGTTTTATGGGAAAATATGAATGCCTACTAAAATTCAATCGATTAGATAAATCGAACTATTACAGAAAAGTGCCCACCATGCATTTGCAGTGCTCTGTTATTAAAGTATTAAAGAAAATTATCTATACATGTTACTGGTATATACAAATATTAATATAAATTAATATATATCAACTAACCAGAGTATATTGATTTGTATCACTACAATGTAATAGTTATTACGATGAGGTTGAATTGCCTGTTTTTAATTCACCATTTACGCTTGAACTTGTCTCAGAATATATCTCAATACATTAACCTCACTTTCAGGTAATATATGGTTATTTTTTAAGACAAGCGCTTGTGACCATCCATAAGAACTTGCGGTCATCCGGTGTTCAGTACTCTATTACTATTTTTCCATCCTCAATTTTATTCAATTTTCAGAGGCCTTGCAAATAAACTTCTTCCTTTTGGCCCGAGAACAGTTATTCAGTTATTTCGTAGTGCATTTCTTTGAAATAATAAATTTAAATTAAAAAAGTCGCACATGCTCTATCTCAAAAAGATTATTACTGTGTAGTGTACTACTAGTGGAACAAATAATATCAAAATTATAGAAATTTCTACAAGCTCTTACTCAAAATATTGACAATTCTGTGTTATTGGGTTGTAAAATTTAGTTTGACAGCTTCAGACGTAATAAAATTTTACCTTTTTTGACTGGACCAAATCACTTCTTAACATAAAGATTTAGCACCAAAATGACGTTTTTTGAGGACTCGAAAGCAGTTATTTATGTGGGGAAATATTAAAGATTTATAGATATAAGAAGATGGTGTATGAGTTCGAATGAGACAACTTTCCATCAAAGTAATAATTTGTTTTAAATAACCATTATCGATCAAAGCATGGCCTTAAACACGGAGCCTTGGCTCATAGCGAACACCACGCTATATAGGACCCAACAAATTACTAGTGTTAAACAGGAAAATCAATGGTCTAATTTGTATAAAAAACGAGATTCAAAAGTATAGGTCAGATTTTGTCGTATCAATCTGAACGAGGACAGTATGATTCAATTTTGGCACAAGTTAGTTTCATTGTCACCAATAGAAAAGTCTTCCATGTGTGCGTTGGAAGAATATAGGATATATATTATTTCAATGCGTTCATTATGAAATTTGCTAGATGGAATATATGTGAACAATAATTTTGATACTTAGCTACTTAATTACGACATTGTTGATAAACTCTTATTTGATTAGTTTTGCTTCCAAAACCATTTAAAAAATTTGAAAGATGTTACCAAAAACAATTTGAATTTAAGCAATGGTCTTTAAACTGCTTATTTACATACAATACTACTAAGAAGTAAAATCACAAAAATAATGAACTCCGAGGAAAATTCAAAACAGAAAGTCCCTTATCAAATGGCAAAATCAAATGATAAAACACACCAAACGAATGGACAACAACTGTCATATTTCTGACTTCGAACTGGCATTCTCAAATTTTGAAAATGGTGGATTGAACCTGGTTTTATATCGCTAATTCTCTCACGTGTATGACAGTCTCATCAAATTATGTTATATTTACAACGATGCGTGAACAAAACAGACATAATAGGTAAAATTGTCAAAATATGGGTACAGCAGTCTAATATTAATACGAATAAGTACCAATATTGATATAACAAAAACACTGTTATGATATTTTAAAAGTATCGCACTGATTAGTATTAGAATTAATAGCATTTGTTTATTTATGTATATATGAAAAACACCGCACTTCAAACTTTACACGGACATAAACTTTTGCTTTTAACTAACTTCTGAATGTATATTTAGACTCAATTGTTGTTTATATTTAAACAATCAGTTTAAAATTAGTATTTCCTTAATTTTTCGTTACCGAAAACAAAATTTTCCGCATGGAATGTCTGCATATTTACAATTGATATAAGACAATATGGCTATGTGATATAAGAAACGTTTTTACGCTTCCTCCATAGACTGATACAGTTCAGACGAATTGCCGATAAAGAAATAATTATGATCATATTCTATACGAATATAATGATATTAGGATATAATACCAATAGATGATTAAAAATCTACGTCTTCACTATACTTACAGTCCAACCAAATCCTGTTGTATCCATGTCACAGTAAACATCAAAGTTTTCATCTGCTGGGTATATTGTATATACCCCGGATTTACTTCCTTTAGGAAGATCATTGCAGTCACGAGGCCGAAGTTCTGGAAAACATTTTAAAAAGTAAATATATTTTTTAAGACTCTTTGTGTCAGCAATATTTAACATGGTCCAATGAATCAGAGGATCTAGATATGTTCTAAAAGAGGGACGAAAGATACCAGAGGGACAGTCAAACTCATAAATCGAAAAAAAAACTGACAACATCTGGCTAAAAATGAAAGAAGACAAACAGATAAACAATAGAACACATGACACAAAATAGAAAACTAAAGAATAAGCAACACGAACCCAACCAAAAACTAGGAGTGATCTCATGGGCTCCGGAGAGGTAAGCATATCCTGCTCCACATGTAGCACCCTTCTAACTTATGATATTTTATAAACGCGTCATGTTCATCTTTTTTCTTTAAAAGTGATCGCGTTGGTTTGTGTTGTTGATGTGACGTAACCGATGAAGACGACAATTTAACCATTTCAAGTGAAGCATTTGATAAAAAAATTAGTAAGTTTATATATTTTTGAATCAGTGATTTAGAATAATTTATTTACTATTTTTTGAACTAATAAAAAAATTGGGAGATGAGGTATGATTGCCAATGAGACAAATATTCACCAAATAATGTGGATGTAAGCAATACTGGTAAAGTCTGTTATAAAAAGCCTTGACATGAAAAATATGAAACAAATCAACTGACGGCATAATTTATAACAAAAATAAACGAAAAACAAATGAATTAATATGAAAGATATTGGTCATTTTACTTTTATATACAGAACTTATCTTCGCTTATTGGAAGTGGGGAGGAGGGTAGGGGAAGGGAAACAATCTGTGAGGAAACATACGTGTTTTTCTTTTCAAGAAGCCATCTTAAAGACAGGTAAATGTTTTAAGTTCCCTACTGGTGACTAACAGATTTCAATCCCCTCTCATTTTCTCAATTCTTTTGTTCGTTATAAGAAAGGGGTTTGTTGCTTGTGACGTCTGGGAACTTTATTTCGATATATCGATAATGTTCGCATTCATATTTACCACACATTCATTCAATTTTAACCTTTTATGCGACTTTCAAGTGATATGTTTAGCTAGCTATGAAACGTTCAATCCACCATTTTTTTCCTGATACACCAAAACGTCGTGATTGGTTAAACAAGCCATAATCAATAGAAAATTCAACCAATGGTGTGAGGTTATTTTCATTTTGGGGAACGAACAATTAAATTCCCCATGATGCTTTAGATTCTGAAACGGTGAATTGGGAATTAATGCCATGATAATTTGTTAAGTTATCAAATCAATATGATTTGAGTATAATTTGCATTAAATTATACATGGTTGTGAAATACAGACTGATTGGCAGACAAATTTGAAATAGCGGCCACATAGGATGTTGCAGAGTGAGTTAATAACTTAAATTGACTACCAAATACATACAGGTATCTACAATTGAGTAAAGTTTCGTGCCTGAATTATCAAACCAACAATTCTTCAAAAAATATGCACGAATCAGGTGCACTTTTTATGTTTAACTTACGTGTGCTGCTATCTGATAACTTCAAAGGTAATGGAGCACAATAGTATCCTGGTCCCTTTGGCATACAGACCTCATTGAGTTTACAATTATTACCATTGCAATTGCCAGCTAAATTCTGAAATTTGAAGGGACGAAAATTACATGAACATGAAAACTCTATGTTTTATATGTGTAAATTTCTGCTAGAAGAACGATAGACATTGTTTGAACTGGGGTACTAAAATGGCATTCTTAAAGTGTTATGAATGTTCTTAAGATATATCGTTGAAATATGACTGCATTAATTTGAAAATATATTTCAATTTGACCATTTCTTTCTCTAAAAAATAAATAATGCTTATAGTTTCAAGATACGCCGTAAATTGTGTATACTTTTACAAATGTTTTAATCAGAGTTATTTCTATTGTTCTCTGTTTGACTGAATTACTTGCTAAATGAAGTAAAACTGCAGAATATACCCCATCAAATCTGTTTGCCCCAAATGTCCCGAGATATAAAACATGTGATATGAAAGACACACCTCACCACATAAATTATCTATTTATAAAATACATATATTCAGGTTAGAAAATATTTTCGACGGCAATTGCGTTTTGCATTCATTTTAAGAATAAGATTTTGAATTGTGTAATTTGTTTTAACGTGAGCTATCTTGCATGTCGAAATGTACTATTGTATTGTTTATTTGTGTGTTTTTCTGTTCTGTTTTTTTTTTGCATTTATTTTTATTGTATTTCTGTTATGTAATGGTGTCCTTTTATTGTTATATTTCATATTGCCTTAAAAATGCGGGGTTTGGTTAGCCACAAAACCAGGTTTAACCCAACATTTTTTTCTTAAAATTCCCAGTGCCAAGTCAGAAAAATGGCAGTTGTTATCTTATAGTTCGTTTCAGGGTGTTGAATTATCGTTTGTTTTTTGTTCACTTCAGTGTTTCTGTTGTTTCGTTGTTTTCCTCTTATAGTTGATGTGTTTCCCTCGGTTATAGTGTGTAACCCAGATTTGTTTTTGTCTCAATCGATTAATGACTGTCGAACAGCAGTATACTACTTTTGCCTGTATTTTAAAGAGAGGCGAAACATACCAACAGGTCATTGAATCTCATAGGTGGAAAATAAAATGACAATTAAAAACATAAAAAAAGAAAAATACAACAGACAAACAGTAGTATACAAAGCACAATATGAAGCACACAAGAGTGAGCAACACGAATTCCACCAAAAAACTGTGGTGATCTTAGGTGCTCTGGAAGGGTAACCAGATACTGCTCCAGATGTGGAATATAGTATCAACTTGGAGACAGCCGCTACAGGAATGTTGCTACTTAGAAATGGAATGTTCAAATCTTGGATGCTATAATCATCCCTTCAGTCGTTAAGTAATTTCAACCAACCCTCATTGTTTTTTTGTATATGTAAGTCAAGATATGAAGCAAAATTTGGCGCAAACAAACTAGTTCAAACCGCTGCATTTGTTTGCACCTGTCCTAATTCAGTCGTTTGATAGAGTGGTTCATAATTGTTTCTCGTTTCTCGTTTTTTATATAGATAAGACTGTGGGTTTTTCCTGTTTGAATTGTTTAAAACTAGTTATTGTGGGGCTCTTAATAGCTTGCTGTTCTGTGTGAGCTAAGGCTCTGTGCCAAAGCCCGTACTTTGACCTGTAATTGTCTACTTTTTACACATTTTGACTTGGATGGAGAGTTGTTTCATATGCACTCATACCCAAACTTCTTATTTTTATTAACTGTATCCTTTATCTTAAGTTCAATGGGATAGACCCTTTCAACATAGCCACCAGGTTTTGAATTATTTATTGAGAGAACATCACCAAGTGGAAAGACAAGTTACAGGGCACAGCTAACTTCTTCATATATACTTCGTATGCAGGCGCTGCTGGTATGTTGCTACATAGAAATGGAACATTCACGATCGGGAAGCTGGTTATTGTTTTGCAAAATCTCTCTTGTCATAATGTTTTGTTTTTAAATGACTCTCATTGTCAATTGCCACATATAAGTAAAATTATGAGGCAGATATAACTGTACATGTTTTATCTCAAGTTCAATGGGAGAGATGCGATCAACATAGTCACCAAATTTGAATTATTTAGTGTGATAACATCATCGTTTTAGCAGTAAGTAAAGATAAATAATACTGTTAACTTCTGGTCGTTCTCTGTAAGAAGTTACTGTATGAATTCAGCCTCATAGCAATAAAGGAACAAGTCGGCAAGACTGTTTGAATCAGAGTGATTTTTTACAAAGTAGGGTTTATCCCTCCATAAGACAAGATAGATGTCTTCACATGGCCTATTCTTTTTAATGAAACACAACAGGACAGACTCTTTCCATTTGTCTTTTAGTATGGAATGTGGAATACCTTTGTAAAGTGTAGAAAAGTCAAATAACTGGTTAATACTATTGTAAGATGAAAAAGTTTTAGATTGTATATACCCTAAAAGATCTTAGGATTGTTTTCAGTATCCACATCTGATCAAGCCACCTATAGAACGTGACGTTTCAAAATAACTTTAGATATCGGCTTTATTGCTGATAAAATATGTTAATAATCAAGAAAGACGTTTTGTCGAGCACTTGGAAGACCAGGCAATAAACTGTTGTATGGGAAGACGCTAAGGTTCAGGTATCTTATAAAGTAATGAAATATTCAATTCGTCAACTTTGATTGAAATTCTAAAGGAACGTATATAGTACCAAAAAAAAACTATTTAATTTGTAAGCTAGGGTATTATAATTTAATTTTGGATGTAACGCGTCTTCTGATTGGCTGATAGTGTTTTGTCTATCAGCTCGTAGACATACTTTTGTCATGTGACATCAACATTTTTTCATGATTTACTCCGTCTTAAAATAGAATTATGAATTAAATTATAAGGAATGACTGTAATATGACAAAAATGTGGTGCACACTTCAAAATAGCCCGCAGGTTATATTTTGAAAACATAACCATCAGTTTTGATGATTGATTCATGAAATAATTATATAATAGTTCTTGAAAATATGGTCATTATCGTGATATATGGACTGCCCATAGGACAGTGGTATTGACTAAGATAGTAATAATGACTGAGCTGAAGGCGAGGTCCTTATCGCTGTCGCAGTCAATACCACTGTCCTACGGGCAGTCCATGTATCATGATAATGACCAGTTTTTCAAGAACTATTATATTTAATTGAGAAACCATGTTTTGGAAAATTCTCATAAATTCAAAATGCCTACAGCGAACTCGAGTAGTTGTACGATTTATATGGCAAAGAGTGAAGACCAGTCGTAGTAATACTGCCATTCATTTTAGTGCCATTTTCAGTATATAAATACTTAATCAAGTTATCTTTCATTTTATAATTAGCGAAAACATATAATAAACAATTCAACAACTTAAATATAATATTAAAAACAGGAACATGTTTTATGAAAGGTACATCTCTCTAAACAGAGAAACCACGCCTCACCGGTCATTAACAGAGAAATCACGCCCCAGCGGTCATTATCAGACGAAAACCACGCCCCAACGGTCAATATCAGACGGAAACCACGCCCCACCGGTCATTATCATGTAAAAGTTCGTTAACGACCGGTTTTCTGGACCGTTTTTTTCTGTTAATGACCGATGGAATTTATTACTGACGAATAATGAATCTCATGTGACCCCTTTTAATCCAATAAGAGAATCTTATTCTCAACCGATATGAAATAACACTAAGTAATGATAACATATAATTTGTAAATACCTAAAGACATTCTGCATTGTTTGTCATGAATCTACAACCCTTTTAAATGAAATTCAAACTATATTTTAGAATGCAATAATAATTTACTATCTCCACTTGTATTAGTTTTCTCATATCTAAACGAGAATGTAAAATGTGAATTTGATTATTTCGCGGATTTGTAAATATATTGCCGCAATTTTAATGCATACATTTTTATATATTCCTTCACTGTACATAGTTTTTATCCTGCAACTAAACATTGAGCCGACACATATAGTTAATAGTTATTTTCAATCCCAATCTTGAAATTTGTTTTTGAAAGAAATCGACATGACTTAGAAAAAAGTAAAATCACAAAAATACTGAACTTAGAGGAAAATCAATTCGGAAAGTTCATAATCACATGGCAAAATCAAATAACAAAACGCATCAAAAACGAATGGACAAGAACTGTCATATTCCTGACTTGGTACAGGCATTTTCAAATGTAGAAAATTGTGGATTAAACCTGGTTTTATAGCGCTAACCCTCTCACTTTGATGACAGTCTCATCAAATTCCGTTATATTTACATTGATGCGTTAACTAAACAGACACAATAAACAAAATAGTCAAAATATGGGTTACATCTGTTATCATCGTATAACAATTTTAAAAGCGGACCGCAATGATGATCCCAAATCAAACTGAGAAGTAAATAGTTATTTGAACATAATCGTACGCTTGCAACAGAAGAAGGGTAGTGTACGACTATAAACGTCTAGTATCATTCATCGCTTCGTGTTATCTGTACACCTGTATTCGTATAGTAGATAGGTCGATTGCAAGATAAAACTGTATTACTCCATATCATCTATTGTTAGAATGTACTGTCCGGAAACTCTATGAAAAGAAATTTTTTAAATCTATAAAAAGGAAACGGTATTATATAATAACATAAACGGTACCAATTTGTCTGTACCAGATGCGCATTTAGGATGTAATGTATTAACGAATGTTTTGCTACATTTTTTTTAACAGTATTAAACTATATTTACCTCGGGGAAATTCGAGGACATTACCAGGCTGTTTCCAACACTTTCAAGGACTTCACAATTACTGATCCCCGGCTCATCATCATTTATCTGACAAGTTTTATTCCATGCTATAAAGTTGATGGATTGGCATACTTTTACTCTTGAGCAGTACTGAGCACATATAGACCACATCGGCATTTCTATTTCTAACAGCACATGACCTGTATATATTTTGTCTTTTTCTTTTTTGATAACAACTATTTCACATAAAGCCGAAACAGAAAGGAAAACTAGTAAAAATGTCAAGCGGTACATATTTATCAATTGAACCATCACGAGAAGTTATGGTACTTTCTATTTTCGACAAGCATTGCATGTAATGCACTTACAAAATGTGGAATAACCTTTAAACAAGACATTTGAAATTTTAATATGCGCACATTATGAAGCTGATTGCACATTTCAAATTAAATGGTTTCGATTTCTGATTTTAACTAAAAATGTCCTCTGGGAATATTCAGAGTTTCTAATCAAACATATTCTACAATCTTCAAACATCCAGTAGACGGTTAAATTAAAATAGGTAGAAATCCATGTTAAATTGTTACACAGTTACATAGTTACAAAGTACCGAAGTGATTGATCGCAGTTTTGTTTTGAAAGTTTTACCTAATATTGTGCATTTTTGTTAATTAAAATAAGATGAAATACATGTGAGATTGTTACATAGTATCTGTTTGTAAAAGCCTTTGTCAAAATAAAAGAAATTGATCACAGTTTTGTATTGAAAGCTTGAGATAACATAGTGCATTTTTTTCAAATTTCGTATTTAATATGGCCTAGTTAATGTTTCTATTTGAGTACCACCGATGAGTTTTATATTGACGAAACACGCGCGTCAAGAAATCCGATTTATTAGTCTTGTATCTTGTTACATGTAAGTTATTTCTCGCTACATTGAAGACCTGTTGGTGACCTTCTGCTGTTGTTTTTTTCTATGGTCGGGTTGTTGTCTCTTTGGCACATTCCCCATTTCCATTCTCAATTTTATTTCAACGTTAGTAAAAGTTTAAAGAATAAGGTTCATACAAATGATCGTAAATAATAATAATGCGACTACAACATGTAAATATTTAGCCAGTATTCAAAAACTCACCTAAAGATTAATTAAAAAGTCCTTAGTTTTCAAAATGTAATGGCAAATGTTACCGTCTAACAAATAACATATTCAACACGTTCTGCATATGTACAGTATAGGTTTCAACGAAAGAAAAAAAGCATCAGTCTTTTTTTTTTATTTAAAAATATATATACTCAGCATGACATTGTAGACTTAGTTTGTTTTAAATAAATTTTTCACTTGTTTTTAAATTCAAAGTACATTGACCTATAATGGTTTACTTTGTTATTTGGATGGAGAGTTGTCTCATTGGCACTCACACAACATCTTCCTATATCTAAGTAAACATATCAAGCTAGCTATATATGTAGAGAGGAACTCTCCTATAATTTTACATATGTTCATAGAAACTACTGCGTTTTGGCGATTTTGAATGTATATTTACGCAGGCAGGGTTAAAGCGTATTAAATTTTTGCTTTATATGATGAGGAAAATGAATTAAATAAATAGGCCAAAACTTACCTGTATTATTGAGTCATGTTATGTGGAGCAGGATCTGCTTACCCTTCCGGATCACCTGAGATCACCCCTAGTTTTCTATGTTGTGTTAAATGTAATATTGTCTGTCTGATTGTCTTTTTCATTTTTAGCCATGGCGTTTATTTTCGATTTATGAGTTTGACTGTCCCTCTTGTATCTTTTGTCCCTCTTTTAATGTAAATTGTAATTGGATATGTGTATATTCTATCATCAATGTTTATTAGCAATAAAAGTCCATTATATTTTACCTTAAAATATTCATTTTGTTTTATTATTGTTTTTGACTTTGAAAAAGCTGCCAGTAACTTTGAGTTCTTTTAGGTCTCTACTTAGTGGGTTTTTTTTTTTTTTTTTTGTGGGGATGTATTAATATCCCGCCGCCTCCACTCTATGTTTTATTACTTGTTTTTGCTTTGTATTTATGAGCTAAAACCTTTTGAACTAATTTTCAAAGTTTGTTCATACATGTATGTTGTACTGTTACACCATTGTTTTGCGACCGTTAACACCTTGAACCCCGCCATTATTAATGTGCCTATCTCACGCCAGGAGCCTGTAAATCAGGGAATGTTGTTTGTTGCTATTGATCATACATTGTATGTGTTTTTTTATTTATTGTTTTGTACTGTTCTTGTGTTGTTCTGTTGCACCTCTGTCCAATGATAAGGGGAGGGTTGGGCTCTCGATAATATGTTTCCATGTAAATTAGATGTGGCAATGCTATAACAGTTGCATATCAAATACCATTAACTTATTATAAGTCGTTCCCTTTCAAAAAACCTGAACACAAACATTAACTTGTAAACAATTTTAAAATTTCAAAGTCAAAGAACCATGAAGAGAATGTTGGGCTATATAATCTCCATGGAAAAGATACTTGCAAATGCCAATATAGCATAGTCTTAACATTAGCAGTTCATCTTAAACTTGTCTAATCACAATACATGTTAACTAAGCAAAAGTTTCGAAGTCGATAGACCATGATTGAGAGGACGGGGCCAAATATTCTCAATTGAAATGAAATTTTCTAATGCTTATACAACTGCATACCATATATCATTGACATGCCACTAGTGGTTCCCCATAAACTGACCTTATTACAAACAAATACATGTAAAATAACAAAAGTTTCAAGGTCAATAGACCATGACTGAGAGGGTTTGGCCAAATAATCTATATGGTAATGATATGTGCCAATGCTAACGCAACTGCATACGAATTATGATTGACCTACCACTTGCGGTTCACCATAAACTAGACCTAATCACAAACTAATAAATTGTTGACGCCGCCGACGCCGGGCAGAAATTTGTCTCGCAGTCAAGGCGAGACAATAAATCAGGCCGTTAGACTTCTCTTTCAAAGAGTTTTACATATGTCATTTCGGGGCCTTTGCTCACTGTTGCAGGCCGTTCGGTGATCAATAGTTGTTACTTTCTGTGTCATTGTGGTCTTTTGTGGAGAGTTGTCTCATTGACAATCATACAACATCTTCTTATTTTCATATCTATATTTGATTTCAGTTATCAGAAATATGTTCAAATGAGATAAGAAAAAAATGTATGCGCGTTTATATTGCATTCTGGTAAATCAAATCGATATTTATTCAAATTAACACAAATAACAAAGAAAAAAAGAAAACCAATATTCAAATTACCGTTCCTTGACATTGCAAATACGAACTAGAAATTATTCGATTTAATGAGAATAGGATTTTTTACAGTTTATATTTGTTGATTTGTATCATTTATTACAAGGCTAAAGAAACACGCTAATTTTACCTGCAAATTGCCTTTTTTTTTTCTTCTTCTTTTTTCCTTTTTGAGGAGGTCTCTATTTAAATGTTTGTGTTTTATTTGTCTACCTGAAAGCGTCACACTGGCCTCCAAATGGTAGACCAACTGAGTTGTGGTAATAGTAATGCAAATAAACTCTCTATAGATATGACCGGACGAAAAGCATGCTAATTATTTGGACTATCATCTTTCTGACTTAAAATACTATATCTTTCAATTGTCATTTTTAGCTCAAATATTTACACACAATTATTTTTGGTTTAAAATGTATGTTTCTGCTAATCCAATAATGGACTTCATATCTACGTGTCAAAGACAGTTTTTAGCAGATTATCTGAACGATGGACAATAATTGCGTAATCCGTTGTTACATGTATTTCTAAATTATTCTGTTTTATATACTTCTTAAAACTAATTTATATTCAGTTTTGGATAAGTTCTTAAACCGTAAACACCGGACTCAATATTGTATCATCGTTTATATTCTTGTTTATTAAATTGTTAAACTTCATACCGACTTGAATCTTCATTTGATACCCAGCAAATAGTCTGGCTTTATAGATACCAGGATATAAATTTTGTATTTGCGTCAACTGCGTGTTTTTCTACATTAGACCAACCAATGACGCTCGTTTAAAAAATAGTTAAAAGGTCCAAATAAAGTATGCAGTTAAAGAGCATTGATAAGCACAAATTCCTACAGGTTTGCCAAATACAGCTTAGGTAATCTATTCCTGATGTAAAAAAGCCTAAGTTTTTCAAAAATTAAAGTTTTGTAAACAGTCAATTTATAATTATGATCATATCAATGATAATTCATGTCAACACAGAAGTGCAACTAATCGTTGATCTATTCTCAAACTGATTAAAGCAGAAAACAGAATATGGAAAATTTCCTTTTTCAAAGTGTCTGAAGGGGACGGGGTCTCCAAATAGTCCTCAAAGTGATATATACAGATAGTTGGGCACCATTGTAGAAAATATAATTTATCCATCAGAAGCAGTTCTTTCTTAACTGACTTCGGCAAAAAAATATTAAAAAAGGTTGATACAAACAACCATATATATGAAGTTGTTTATCTGCCAGATAAACCTGTACACCTTCAAATCATTTGATACAACAAGCATCGCTGACTTACTGCATCAAGTTCTAAGAGATGGGCTGTTCGGTGCGAGCCAAGGCTCTGTGTTGAAGGCTGTACTTGAGCCTACAATGGTTTTTTTTTTTACAAATTGTGACTTGGATGAAGAGTTGTCTCATTACTATTTACTGATTAAATTGAACATTGCCACGTTTACAGTATTATAAACGGAAAGCACGAATATGCATCAATATGCATGAACATGCATGAATATTGCATGAAGATCATCTTCAACTATTTTTATTTCATAATATAATATACATTAAGTTACGTAAATCTTTAGATTGAAAACACCGTATTAACAGTAACAAATTAGGAACACAAAACATTATCTTAAAATATATTGGCTGTATAACATATCGGAATAACGTGTAGAAGATGACAGTAATGTGAATGATGTGGTCAAAATGTGATAGCTTTGAGGCAATTTGAATTTAATATTCAATATAATATCACGTTATTCTTCAATATGAAGAATTCAAGTAAAATAAATTTGAATGTTATCAATTTCTTTCATGATATTTGTTTTTGTAGTTTCATAAATAATTACTTTGCCTTAAAAAGACGTATCAGGAAGCAGCAATATATCTAAACAGATATTGCAATTAACGTATACATTTAAAAACCAACAGGAAATGTGAATTCGTTGAATTGAATTTTGGTTTAATTCAGTATGAGTTAGTAGTCTCTGTACAATACATTTTGAGTTTTCTAATGTTTATTTTGGTAAGTGGTACATTATTATTAATTAATAGGTTAACAATTTAAAGGTGTGGCTTGTAAAATGTACAGACTTATGTCGTGATAGATGATGTTTGATTGAGTAATTATTGATAATATAAGGTGTATTTCATCTTCGTTTATATTTTTTTTTCAAATGTTTAAAACATATGGCTTACTCAATTCAATGAAAGTGTATATTAGTACAGTTTTCCTAAATTATAATCTAGGTACCTTTGATAACCATTTACTGTAAAGCAATAAATAATCATATGTTATTGCTGCTAGACTGGCCAACCTCTCAATTACAAAACTTTAAATATATCATACTTTTAGAGAAAAAAAATATGCTTTACTGCGAAAAAAACAATTCTGAATGTATCGGTATGAATAATATTTTTATATATATTAGTTTTAAATTAAGCAAGTTGGCATTTTGCAAATAAAAGCTGTTTACATATATACATACAACAATACGTGTAAGCTATGGTATCTGTTTCAATGAAAAATGCCCCGCGTATCCACTAAAAGACCAATGTCATCGTCGTTAGCAAATGCACCTCATCAATGAGAAACATCATAATCATATATAGTTACAAATACAATGTAATAAAACGCCTTAAAATTAACAAGTGTTAAACAATTAAAAATGAGAATGAACGGTCTGTTATGATTAAACAATAGACAACACAAATATAACCTATATAGCAACCTACAGAGACAACTGAATTTCAGCATTTGTCAGGTTTCTTACATCGTGTACATAAATTCATACAACATTCGAGACACCCCTGAATATAACTGTATCTCTCATGGCGATACAGTTTGCTGACCCCAGGGCTCTGGTCTACTGTATAGTTATGCATAATGGAATGGTCCATAAGATTTTCTGGGGATGCGACTTGGGGCTTTGATAAAAAATGATTTGATCTTTCACCTGTTGTTAGGCTTATCTATGGTATTGAAAAATTAAATAATCATGTTTGAACCTTTTTTTTTCCTTAATGATTTCTAATTTTGTAAGGCCGAAATCTCCGTTTAATTCTGTTTTGCGGCATTTTGCCGAAATTCAAAGCGGAAAGTTTCTCATCAAATGGCAACTAAATAGGTCAAACACATCCGGTTGTCCTACTGACATCAAAAGAATAAATAACAGCTGTCATATTTCTTACTTACTACAACCATGTTCTATATTAAAAGATTGTTCTTAAAAATTTCTTATTCTACCGTCGGTAACAAATCAATAACCGTAGACGAGTGTTTCAAGTGTTTCATTCATAAACAATGAGAAAATTCTGTCAATATTGTTTTCTTTTAAAAATATTCAAAGAGTTTGTATGCCCATTTTCCCTATATTTATTG
This sequence comes from Mytilus galloprovincialis, assembly GCF_965363235.1. Classification (NCBI taxonomy): domain Eukaryota; kingdom Metazoa; phylum Mollusca; class Bivalvia; order Mytilida; family Mytilidae; genus Mytilus; species Mytilus galloprovincialis. The sequence continues at coordinate 19,184,317 of NC_134842.1, forward strand.
ATATATTAATAGCCTATTATAGAACATATCTAGTTTCTTGAATGGCCGAGTATAATATATGTTATTGGTTTTTTTTACATAGATATCCACGCATCGAAGTTAATATCCCTAAAACTTTTATTTTCCTAATACCAACGAACTACTTAATACAATAATTAACAGATAGTCATATCTTATTTGACGTTTTGCGGACGTCTGGGAGTAGTTTTACCTGATGCAAATTGATGCCTACTTAAACTTTGAAATTTAAAACTGATTATTTAGAATAGTATGGATGACAGGGATGGATTTCGCATTCATGACCAACACAATCAGCGAAACTTTTTGAAGAGAATCAAAACGATACAGTAACTGTATATAAATGAAGCGAACCATGTACCACAAGCAACTTTTCTGGTCGAAATAAGTTAAAAGTTTACTAGGAATCTAATTATAGAGAATCTGTAGAATAAAGGAATAAATGAGGGAAAGTGATTTTACACTCAATGCCTACACCATCAGCGGAGAAGTTAAGAACGAAACGGTAAATCCAAGCTTCGACTCATATATTACAAATACCCTGAGGGTACCGAAGGCATTGACAATACAATGTTTCTTGAAATGACTGAATCAAGTCAAACATTGGCAACTGCATTCAATATGCATCCTATTAAATTTCCAAAACAAAAGTGTTTTACAGACAAAGACAGACAAATCGAAATAACACTGCAACAGAAACATATGTGTCGTCTACCACAGAGTTGATAGAAGATAAAGATAGCTTTAACATAGACAACAGACTATAAGTGACAGATAATTTTGACTTGAAAAATGACATTTCTGATAGGAATTGATCGACGAAAAACTATTGATTCCTCTGCAAAACATAAACAGTTAAGTAAGTCTACAATAGATAGTCCCATCGGAATGATATTTCCAGACAATTAGTTTTAGAAAGAAGTCCCTACTGCAGGTTCCTTTATTCTAAGTTATCAAGTTTGGAAAAGTCTTTGCAAAGGACAGAACAATGGATGTCTTCAGAGTTTTTAATACAAGCACATTATTTCAAATGGACAAAAAAGTGTTGTGTTCATATTGCAAAAGTTCCAATTATAGCAAAACACAACTCTAAAGCAAATAAGTTTCAAGTATTCAGGGATGAGGGTTTACGCAAATTTACTAATTGTAAAATCAAATGTTAATTTCACATGGATGACAAGACAAGCGTGCACGCCCATTAAGGAATTAAGGAAACAAAAAAGCAAAAAGAATATATATCGAGGTCAATGTGCTTGTTATCGAGATATTAGCCATTGAAATTTTGGCGGAAAAATGTTCTCTCTTGATTTTTCTTAGCTTTATCATTGACAAGTTGAAGTTCTAAAAAACTATTAAAAAATAAATAAGATTTTATAAGACTTTTACAAATGGCTTATAATTATACATGCAAAAGATTTATAAAAAGAAAAGTGGGGGTCAATGGGCATTCAAATGGATTAAACCAGAGGATTCCGAAAATCTGACAAAAATTTCAAAAAATTACAAGCAAACATCCTTAAGTCCTGAGATAAATCATCAAATAACAAAGAAGCATGCCAAACCTTTCCAGGGAAGACAACGACAAAAGCTTCGTGAACTATTCAAATCCAGAAAGAAACCATCCAAGCATTACTTAAAATAAATAAAAAAGATGTCAATGGATGTAAAAATTACAGAGAATTTCTCCGATTTTGTGAAACAACAAAAACACTACAAAGGAAAGCTACAGAATCCAGATGACCAAACAAATTAGATTTGAATGAATTTGAAAGTATGCTTAAACTATCTGGTAAAAAGGTACAAGACATAGAAATAAGAAAACACATTAGGGTTTATACAGCATATTTTCATGATTCCACCATACGTGATGTAATGGTCAGAAGATGGAATAAGGATATAGCATGAATGACCAAAGATAGCATCTATTGAGAGGTAACAAGAACGATTATTAGAAGCAAAAACTTAAAGATAAATGGAAATATAACTATCACGAACGTGTTATCTGAACGAAGATCTGAAAAACGAATGTTTGGAATGAGGTGGAAGTTTGCAGAAACGATAAACGGATCGTTGCCATGTTTGCGACAGTACAACTACCGATAGACCCACGCAAAGCTTCAAATACAATGCAGTGATCTCTACTCTAATGCTAAATAAACATTTCATTCAATTCTAGTCATTTTTTTAAAATTTGTAACGAAAAGTTCCGCGAAGTGATGTGTGCTTAAACTACATGTTTAACGTCAAATGTATGCATTTGGCATCAAGTGTAAACAACGGACAATATCTTGCTTCTTGTCCGTTTCAGAATGTGATAACATTTGGTCATTGTTGGTAAAAAAAATCTAGGGTTCAAAAATTTGGTTTTTTTAGCTTATTAATGAAGATATGAAATCATACGAATACTATCTTCTCTTGTACTCAATATTAAGTAACATTCTTTTTGAAATACCTAGATATGTCACTTAAAGAGTTAGTACGCAATATAATAGAAAAATCAACAAGAGTGCACATGTTGAAATGTCTCCCTTGCTTTGCTGACCATCAATTTTATGTTGATAATCCTAAATATAAATGTGTACTACTAGAGTCTCCTAGACATAAACACGATCAAAGCAAATGAGGTCAAGGTAAAAAAAATCAAGCCGGAAATACATATACACCTTACAATCATTCCATATTTCGAATATGATTGTCCTTTTTCTTACAGTTTTAAAGAAACATATCAAATCATTAAAACTCTATATTGACAAATGAATCATCAAAATGCTGCTAGACAGACAGTATCTTTTATATATTTCGGAGTTTACTATGGCGTCCATTATCACTGAACTAGGACATATTTTTGTTTAGGGGCCAGGTGAAGCACGACTCTGGCTGCGGGATGTTTTCGCTGTATTGAAGACCCATTTGCGGCCTTCGACTGTTTAATGTTCTTCGAATGGGATTCCTTGCATCAAATAAATTTGAAAAAAAGCTTACTAGTATATTGGAAACAATATTTATCAGGAAGATTAACATTGACCAATGAACCACGAAAATAAATTAAAGGTTAGATGACACATGTCAGACAGACATATAAACTAACAATCATTGCATACAACACATTTAGTTGACATATTGCTAATAGTTTAAGAAAAACCGACCAAAACACACAAAACTTATCATTGAAGAAAGAACCATGAAAGCGAGGTCAATGTCAAATATAACTTGCAAGACTGATATGTACATCTTGAAATAGATATAATAATTTACCTATTGTATTCAGTATTAGAAAAACAGTCAAAACTAAAAATCATGTTAAAAACTTAACTTTTACCTCTGAACCCTGTGTATGAAGTCAACAAAGGTGACGCCTGCCACTTGGACATACACACCTTATAATCTTTTCATACACCAAAGTAAAGTAGACCTATTGTTAATGGTATCTGAGATAAGGACTTAACCTTGGTTACTGATCAATGAAATGAGTACTAGATCAAGGAAGACACATACCAAATATAATTGTCCTGTACTCAAAAAATAAGAGAGAAATTAACATTACCAAAAATTCGGGGGGGGGGGGGGTGGGGGTGTTCATGTCGAAACAGAACCATAAAAATGAGGTCAAGGACAATGGACGGACGGAAATCTCATATCATAAGGCTCGTATATACAAAATGCGACATATTCCCCATTTCCATTCTCAATGTTATGCATATAAACACATCATAGATACCAGGATTAAATTTTGTAATAACGTAAGACGCGCGTTTCGTCTTCAAAAGACTCACCAATGACGATTGAATCCAAAAAAGTTAAAAAGGCCAAATAAAGTATGAAGTTGAAGAGTATTGAGGACCAAAATTCCTAAAAGTTTTGCCAAATACAGCTAAGGTAATCTATTCCTCAGGTAGAAAACCCTTAGTTTTTATTATACCTCTGAAATATTAAGCTTTAAAGTCGTTAGTTTAAACCGTGTCTATCATATACAGTGGCGGATCCAGAGGGGGCGTAGAGGGCGTACGCCCCCCCCCCCCTCTTTTGTTCGTTTTTTTATTTTTTTATTTTTGTAAAATGATTAATCACAGACTAGACTTCGTGAACTTTGCCATTTCCCGTGTACTCTATTATTTATTTTTTATGCGACAATTCTTTACTTATAAAGATATTTTTCGCTGGAATTTACTGATTGTCAAAGTCATGTGATTCTCTATGGTGGAGTTGACCAGTGCGTCGAACAAAACGTCGCTCAGTCATTTTGAAATTCAAATTACAGTTACATATTGCGTAGGCTGAGGATGACAATCATGAAACCTTCAAAGCGATACAGGATTGAGCAAGAACGTATTGACTTCTATTTCACTTTTCCACCAAACAGAAAGTAATACTCTATAGACTATTACACTCTCATGAAAAAAAGCACCTAAGCAATATTATTTACCTACTAAAACATGTTTAATGATAATTAAAAATAATATAACTGAGTAATGATCCCCAGTCAGTATAAGCTCTAGATATATTTAAAGTCTAAGGTACGAACCATTTGATTTGAGGAGACAGTCTGAGTACTTGAGAGAAGAAAAAGTGACTCTGATTTTTGCCTTAAACAAAAATTATGGCTGTATCTTGATTGAAAACAACAATCTTGTCCACTGTTTTTGCTATTAGAAACGAAAATTTCCAACGAAATTATTTTTTTTGTGGCAGGGGTTTGCATATCTGACCGGAATGTCTGTTCGCCGAACTGATATATTAAATACTTTTTTCAAGAAAGACTGCAACCTGCCTGCTGGGTGTGGCCTTTTTGTCTCCATTTGTCGGCCGTCATTCATAAATTCGTTGTCATTTCAGACTAATTCGTAGCTTTTGGTTGATTTGGAACCCCTCACTTCCCTTAAATTTGTTGGGTGAAACATATCAACCAAACATTTGGATAAAAATTGCTTGTTTGTCTTTTTTAACTGGTGTCGGTCGAAATGTACATTTCATTGAATACCCCGGCGTATATCTTGTTTACAACAAGAAATCTGTGAGGTTATGATAACATAACCTACAACAAAACGGCGAGAATTTCCCATGTCTATTGTTTACTAACAAGTCCCACATCAAATTTACATATTATCAGGGTTGCGTTCAACATCGTAGATGCTACGTAGTTCTACGTAGATTTTGACTATTGAACGTGTAGCTATAGACTAGTTGTTACATAGATATTGCAGGAACCGTTAAAAAAGTGCATATTACACCTTTTTTATGTTTTTATCCCCAAAAAGGTCCCAAAATATTTTTAAAAACTTCGCCCCCCTTTCGAAAATCATTGATCCGCCCCTGATATATCTATCCCTATGAGGTAAAATTGACAAAATAGGGATACAGCAGTCATCACTGTGTAACGATCTCAATAAGAACAAAACCTAACAAATATTTAACAAAAAAGCACAAAAAACATCTATCAAATTTAACAACCACATTCATTGCTTTCTTATATATGTAACCCATAAAGGATTGAAATATTTGAAGTCCTGTGACAGAATTCAAATGCGTGTTTGACGTCAGAATGTAAACGTCATGCAGGAAGAAATATAAAATAATTTTGTCGTTCACAGTATTTCCAAAGTTGTAATTTCACATGGGAAATGGTGGTTTACAGGGTTGAAAGATCAAAAGTTTGTTAGAACTAATTTCAGAAAAAGACAAAGATTAAAAATCATCCAGAAGTTCTTTAGAATTTTTAAGACTCCAAATATGGTTAAAACCACTACGAGAGTGAAATAATTAATCTAAACAAGATGTGTCATTATTTAGAACCCATACCTTGAAAACAGCTCGTTCACCTATCATTTATAAAAAAAAATTAGTCAAAAACAAACTGGTAATGCCATGGCAAAAATAAATAACAGAAAAGACAAATAATAGTACAAAACACAATGCGCTGACAAAATACCTTCTCCTGTACGATTTTAATGCAGTGTTAGTTGTCTAAAAATGTAAACACCAACACATGCCATGGACAGTAACCAAAAGTTATTTGAAACTATTAGCTCCTAAATTCATAGTCCTTCTCAATGTTTTATGAATATTGAACATCTATGTTTTGCTAGTTATTGATAAACTAAAATCTCATTCATATATAACAGAAGAAGATAAGCAATGCCATTATGTAAGTAATAGAAAGATGATATTTAAATTAAACTAAACTGTAGCCAGTGACTTCAGATATATTGCAGACACAAGATGCATTTTCTAATAAGCAGACATTAAAAGTCTCTGTTTTATCAGGAATTCGGCAGTTGTTATAAAAAAAGTTTCTGGTATGTTGCATTGGTGTTTGTTTTTGTTGCACTTCGGCGTTTCTGTTGTTCCATTATTTTCTTTTTATAGCTGATGTGTTTCACTCGGATTTACTTGAAACCCGGATTTGTTTTCTTTCAATTGATTTATTACTTTTGAAAAGCAGTATACTACTGTTGCCTTTATTTGTTAAAAGGAACCAAAAATTAATCATTTGAATCAATAATTATACATGGAATGCACAATGAAATATTGTAGGATGAATTGTGCAAAATTTATTGAAATCTACATGTCCTTTAGGAAAAATTGTAGATAAAGATGCTTTTCACTGACAAGTCCCATGGAATCCAAAAAAAATGATTGACATCCATGTTTGATAACCAGGGTTTAAGGAAAAGTTGCAGATAAAGGTAACCTTTTTGTAGACAACAATGAATATGTTTTACTATGGGGCTAATTAAAGGTAATTCGAAACGAAACATAAAATAGGTCAACACTGTCATTAGATAATTAAGTTTCTCAGTAAGCTATGATATAAATTTTAAAAGATATGTAAACAAGTAGGCGAATCTGTATCAAACAAATTGATCATCTAGAACATATTAGTTACATCACTGTCTTCAGATATTTATGTCAATTATATATCATTATTGGGTTGTTCAGTATTGTTTTATACACCTTTGTACTTATTGATGCATTGTTTTTACTTGCTTTTATAATTATGGCATTTTTAAAAGGTATATAAAGGTCGAAACATAGATGAAATTGTAGAAATGGGGAAGCTGCATTGGAATCATGAGTATGATTCCTTGTACAATTTACAGAAACTTAAATTAATTCTTTGATATATATCAGTAAATGTAAATAGTTATCACAGGTACCAAGATTATAATTAAATACGCCAGACGGGCGTTTCGTCTATATAAGACTCATCAGTGATGCCCAGATCAAAAAAGTTGTAAAGCCAAACAAATACAAAGTTCAAGAGCATTGAGGACACAAAATTCCAAAAAGTTGTGCCAAATACGGATAAGGTAATCTATTCCTTGGATAAGAAAATCCTTAGTTTTTCGAAAAATTTAAAGTTTTGTAAACAGGAGATTTATAAAAATTACCATATAATTGTAAATAGATCATGTAATCTAAAATATTTTCAGGTATATACTAGTTTATTTCTTAGATGACAAAAAAAGATAAATAAACTTCCTGACTCCATTTAATTTTTTTTTAAATGTGTTCCAAAAAATATGGTATGATAAAATATGTGGGACCTCGCTCCTAAATCATCAATCATATTAGAAGTAAATATATGCCTAATATTATAAAAGTGCACAATGTATTCAATCATATCGATTTACAAAATATGTATGATTGTTTCAACTTTGTATACCATCATTGTTTTTTTTCTTTTTTTAAGATTTGCACTTCACTGGAATATGTTTATGTCATTATCTTTTATTATACTGAATAATCAACTAAAAAATCTTGTTATAGACACATACATTTTGATGGTCTGATATTTAACCCCTACATGTAATTGGAGGGACTGTGCTATGATGAAGGCATTATCTTTTAAAATCAGTTTAATTGAGGTCTGCAGCTGACATTTCAGTAACTGCTAGTAGTCCTTTATTAAGTTATGTATCATTGTCATTTTGCTTAGTATCTTTTGTTACCTATTCTACCTTAGTTAGAGGCATAGAGAAGGGTTGAGATCTCACAAAAAATATTTAACCCCAGCTCACTTATGCGCCGTTCCAATTCTTGAATTTTTTTTTAATTCTAGTTCATTTACATGTTATGGAGTTAAGTATGACATCCATATTCAACCCAGTACACATTTTAATTTCAAGGCCAGCTGAGGTGGGATTTCACACTGCTTAGAAGTGCCATTTGTGGCCTTTAGCTGTTTTTTGCTCTTTGGTCAAGTTGTTGTCTCTTTGACATATTCCCCATTTCCATTCTCAATTAAGAGTAACTTCTGGACATAAAGATATGTTACTGAAAACACACTATAAACTGCACATACAATTTTAATCTTGCATTTCTTAAAACATATTGCAAACAAACACAAGCAGATTATTTCTGCAAATAGATTTCTATTGTCTGTGCTCCTCTAATTAAGTATGTATGTCTGTTTCACAGTATATTGCAAGACAGTAGACTTGTATAGGAGGTTCAACAGTTCTTTCTAATGAAAATAAATAAATAAACGTCCTCTGCACATCTTCTGGCCAGTTCAAAAGTCCCAAGTCATACAAAAATAAACCTTTCATTTCCTTTCTTTCTTCCTTAACATTTGACCTGAACCTGAAAAGGCTTCAAAATCTTTTTCCTCCTCCTGCAGAAAATAAAAGATAGTAAAATGAACTGGATGGTTTAGATCAGATGCATACAGGTATATATGTTTAAAAAAATATAAATGTAAGTTGTGTAATTCAGTAACTGTTTTTAGTTTATTGTTTTTTTCATAATTCATGCTGTTGCTTTTCTCATTTGAATTAATTTCTCATTTTGTCAGGATTTGGACTCCTTTATATATATACCATTCAGTATAAGTTTTGCTTACTGTAGTCTTGTAGAAGGCCGTACAATGACCTAAAGGCTAACATTTGCGGCAATTTTGCTCTGGATGAAACTACCTCATCAACAATCATACCACATCTCTATATTTTTAAAGTAATTATAATATATACACAAATCATTAAAAGCTTTAAAAGAGAATAGAGAACTAATATTGAGTGAAACTGATACATACACCATCAAATGATATTAAAAAAATAGAAAATATTTAAAGGTAACTGATTAAAAATTATTCAAAATCCATATTTTTCATTTTGCATTACTAGAACTAAACATATAAAATGCAAGACATTTCAAATACATGAAATATATGCACAAATAAAACAATTATACACTTAACTTATTGTTTCTGTTTCAGGCTACTTTTAAAAGAAGCTTTGAAATTGCATGTACCATAAATACTTTAACAGTAACCATTTAAATATTATCATAGCCTTTATTCCTATTTAAGAATTGAATGCTTTTTTTTGTAACTTCATTGGGTTGTAAAAGCTTTGACCAAAGTAAATTTTGTATGAAGCGCGAAAGCACTTCATTCTAAAAATGTGTGCACCATCAACGCTTTTACAACCCTATGAAGTTACAAAAAGAAGCATTCAATACTTATAATTACATTTTTTAGCTAGGATCATGAAAACACGAAATACATATTTTTTTTATTTAATTCACCTGTGCACTTTATTGTGGGACCTCGTGTTATCATGAATGATAAGTTTTATTGACTAATGCAATTGCTTACGGAATAACATGTGATGTGCAGTTAGCCAATCAGAATAACTTATTATAATGAAACATACATCCAATGTAATTATTATGTGATATAAGATATGAAAAAAATATGTGAGGTAAAATATATGTGTTAATGAAACTTTGAACCAACAACCAAGAAGATATTAAAAGTGAATAACTTTACCTCGTTATTATCTGTGATATTTCTTCGTGTTCTGATAAATGTTATAGTACCTTTCTTATGTTTATAATTTGGGATTCCTCTGAAATTCAAATAAAATTGATGTGAATGCAACCACCTTGATATTGTAAGTTTCTTGTATCTATACTAGCTTATCTGAAATTGATGATAATGCAATAATCAGTGACTATCTAACTTTGTCTATAGAAGTGATCCGTTTGGGAAATAGAGACTCAATGGAAAATTACATTGTAAATGGTAACACATCTACAGTACATTCCTTGTGATAGTTATGAAAATGTTTAAAACCATTGTTCCTATTATTGTGAAAAATACAACAATATAAATTTGCAGTTGTTAGAACTTGTAAAGAATTCCGATTTTCATTTTTAATATACAGCATTTCCCGTAATCCAATTCAATTATTTCAATTTTGCCGACTGATCAATAATTACAACAATTTCTGAATTTAAATGAAGAACCCCTTATCAAAAGCATTATTAATACATGAAATTTTTCATTACCTCCAGGCTAACATCCCTTGACCAATATCAGAAAGCTTAAGCCTACTTAGACATATCTTTTAATCTGCACCAAATACTTTGATATCAATAACATAAGGATTTACTGACCTTTTGTGTGGAACTGAGTTTTTAACTTCTGGAGAAGCATCCAGACCTTTCTTTTTTCCATCTAACCTATTACCAGAACCACTAAATGCCTGTAATTACATATTAAACACAAACTTATATAAAACCATGTAAAAGGTTAATTGTAAGGGGGGAAGAGACTGAAAATGAATACATATTCAATTTTAATTCTACATTTAATTATATACATGTAGAATAATAAGGAGTACAGATCTCGAAGTTTTCAACAGAAGTATTACATGTTATACATACATGAGTAATAGAGTATTAGAGTGCTTTACCTCTTGAACATTAATGAATATGTATGATGATGATAATAATTATATTTTTTTTGGTTAAAACTTTAAAAAAGAGAGACAAAAAAAGGTTTTGAAAACCTTCAAGGAATGACTACTTTTTCTGTCTATCAATTTATAAGAAATAACATAAACTAGAGACTCTAAAGAGCCTGTGTCGCTCACCTTGGTCTATTTGAATATTAAACAAAGGAAGCAGATGGATTCATGACAAAATTGTGTTTTGGTGATGGTGATGTGTTTGTAGATCTTACTTTATTGAACAATATTGCTGCTTACAATTATCTCTATCTATAATGAACTTGGCCCAGTAGTTTCAGTGGAAAATGTTAGTAAAAATTTACAAATTTTATGAAAATTGTTAAAAATTGACTATAAAGGACAATAACTCCTTAGGGATCAATTGACCATTTTGGTCATGTTGACTTATTTTTAGGTACATTATTGCTGTATACAGTTTATCTTTGTCTTTAATAATATTCAAGATAATAACAAAAAAAAGCAAAATTTCCTTAAAATTTCCAATTTAGGGGCAGCAACCCAACAACGGGTTGTCCGATCAATCTGAAAATTGTAGGGCATATAGATCTTGACCTGATAAACAATTTAACCCCGTCAGATTTGCTCTTTTTTTTGTTTTTGAGTTATAAGCAAAAAACTGTATTTTACCCCTATGTTCTATTTTTAGCTGTGGTGGCCATCTTGACTGAATGGACGGGTCACCGGACACATGTTTTAAACTAGATACCCCAAAGATGATTGTGGCCAAGTTTGGTTTAATTTGGCCCAGTAGTTTCAGAGGAGAAGATTTTTGTAAAAGTTACAATGACAGACGACGACCGACGCAAAGTGATGAGAAAAGCTCACTTGGCCCTTCGGGTCAGGTGAGCTAAAAATGTTGATGAACATGACAAAATCATTTTTATGAGCTGATAGACAAAAGACTGCCAGTCAATCAGAAGACGTAATACATTCAAAATTAAATAGAAAAAAAATAACTATGATATTTTTTATACATACCGGTACTGCTGATAAAATAATTACTTTAAATTTTATATCATTTAGTTGATACCTACTGTAAAAGCCTTATCTAGATACTCTGACATGTCTATTGGATCCTGAAATAAACAAACAAAATATACATTTACTGAAAATATGTACTTGATAACAAATCATGAATACAAATTCCTCATCAAAGAATGTAACTATTGTTGTACTAATTTTATTAAATATAGTAAAATGTCTTAAAACTATTTATTTTGCTCATTGTTGAAGGTCGTACGGTGACCTACAGTTGTTAATTTTTGTATCATTTGGTTTCTTGTGTTGAGTTGTCTCATTGGCAGGCATACCACATCTTCTTTATTATAATCAATAACACTGATTAATTGAATGCAACAACTGCTTCATCCTGAGTAATACTTATTAAATGCTAGCTTGTTTTGCTTTGGTTCAAATTGTTACATTTTTAGGAAAGCATATCACCTGGCATATTCTTATAGAATATCATTCTAGCAAATAATTTTTTTACATCACTCTACTGTGCTGTGAAAAAAAATTATCAGTCACTAAGATTATAGGAAATTTCATAAAATAGTGATAATAATAATACATGTATTAGCAATCTGTAGTGAAAGTCTTTCTTCATACCCATGATTTTTTCTTGTGAAATAGAGAAGCAGTAAATACTGATTTGAATCATGTGACTTTGGTTTGACAGAAACCAATCAAAAGAATGGATTCCATGTACAAATCAAATCAGGTTTGCATTCTTGTATATTAATTAATAATTTTTGCATTATATTAAGGTGGTACCCAACACTACAGGGAGATAACTCTGTAAAATCAGCTAAACGTTTTAATTACGTTGTGTTGTTTAGGGAATATTAAGCTTCTCGATGATCAAAATAAGTGTTTGTCAAACTGCTATATAACCAGTGTAATTTTTCTGATAAAACGGTTGGTTAAAATTTTTTGAAATTTTTATATTTATGTCAAAGGGTCAAAGTAAATACTTTGCCAAAATTTTATGAAAATTAAACGAGCCAAATTAATTTTAGTTAAGGTGTTGGGTACCACCTTAAGTGCCAAATATTGACCTGATTTCTTTTTGTTTTGTATAATGAAAACTGTGTATCAAACTTTTTGCATAATACTTGACAGTGGATTTGTTTAGAGTTATATATGTTTTTAAATTGATGGTGTCTCTCTCTCATCATACAGAAAGGTCAAAGGAAAATTTTAGAAAATAGCAATCACATCATTTATGTGGTAAAAAGTGTTTGAGCATTACGCTTGTTCTTGATATACTATGACAGCAGTTTATGATAGTAGTTCATAACAAAACTGTAATAAATATCTTAACATCTTCTGTGATTAGTCATTTCTGAACGAATTTCAAAAGTTTTTTTCTAAGATTTTTTCCCCCATTTTGTTCAACAGGAGGTAAATTTTCATGTAAAAAACATAAAAATAGATAAACAAGAGATATAAACTCTTGACAGGAGATTGTGTATACTGACTTTAACCTTCATGACTATAGTTTCCTAATTTTTAAGCATAGTATCATTGTATATTATTATTATAAGATATAACATGCAGTCTGTAACTGGAATTTATATCGTTATTATCAATATCATGAAAAAACAACATAATCATTACATGCACATTAGAAAACTGGTAAGCTAGAATTATGATAAGCATAAAGACCACCTGTGTAAATCAGTATTTAAATGTACAAAATTTGGTCATTGTTATAATAAAGGCATAATTAAGTTAGGTACACTTCAAGAATTCAATTTTCTTTCAAAACACATAAATATATACCAATATAAACAAACTTTCTCAATATTAAAAACAAAATGCTTTGCTAAGCGCAGCCTGAAACGACCACAGAGGTCGAACCCTGAACAGTTGGGGCAAATTTTAACACGGTATTCAAGCTTGATACTGTCTGAATTTGGATTGTGATCAAATTTTTGATATAGTATAGGTTTCTGACAACAAAACAAATGTGGTCAAAGATCTTAGAAATCTATTGTGCGATACTGTGCAATTCAATGATTCTTCTTTATTCTTGAAACTGTTCAAAAATTTGAAATTTGAAACACTTTGAAAAAAAAATATGAACCCCTTAAAAAAATTGGACCCCCAACTTTTTGAATCTCTCCTTGGAGCAATTAACCCCCCCCCCCCCCCAACTCAATCCTAGCCTTTCCTTTGTAGTATGGAACCTTGCAGTACAATTTCAGAGAGATCCATTCACTTAAACACAAGTTATTGGCTGGAAACTACAGAAATGTTTGTTTTTGGCCCTTTTGTGGCCCCTTATTTCTGCATGTTTGGGGCAATTACCCCTCAACTCAATCCCAGACATCCCTTTGTGATATGATACCTTCGGCTTGTAACATTTAACATTGTGGTACAATTTCAGAGCAATGAAAATACTGATAAACAAGTTATTATCCTGAAACTAGAAAAATGCTTGTTTTGGGCACCTTTTTGGCCCCTTATTCCTAAACAGTTGGTACCATCATCCCAAAAATCATTCCAAACCTTCCAAACGAACCTTCTTTAAAAATTTCATAGAGATCTATTCCCTTAAACTGAAATTATTGTTTGGAAACCAAATGTGTTTTCCGTTGACAAAGCAGACGACAACATCATACCATTATAGGATCTAAAAAAAAAATTTAGGCGTTTACAAAGCAAAGGACAAGGTATGATAAGGGCTATTTTTGGCCCCCTCTCCAAATAAGTTTATATTGATATCAACGATGGTCTTAGTGTAGACACTTGAAAAAATAATGATTTTATTGTGTTCCGGTGAAAGGAAGGTTGCCTAGCAACGGTTTTTATTAAGAATGAAAATTATCACATAATAATTGCTTTATCAGTAAAAATTTAAATATTTGCAAATAATATTGTTTGTCCAAGAAGAACTTGAAGTCACAAATGAAAAAAACCCTTTGAATTTGTTTATTATATGTTTAAAACAACCTTGGCAACAGAAATGTTGCCTAGCAACGGTTAAAAAATTGGTGCTTGCCACTCTTAAATATGAATTAAGAAGTTGTTTGAAGATTTTTCTTTCCATTTCGAGTTTCATTCCAATATTTTTTCATATACATCTTTTTTTTATTCTTTACAAATTTCGTATTGAGCATAGCAACACAAGTGTTGCTTAGCAACAGCAAAACATGTTTGAATTAAAGCCAACTACAAATCAATTAGTCATTATATTGAACAAATTAAATTGAATGCAATGCAGATTGTCTGTTTGTGAACATGTTTAGTTAGAAATGAACACTTAGTTCAATTGTAGGTCACTACACGCTGATCAACAACTAAGATACATAACAAGTGCATATCAACCATGCAATAATAGGTTCTTTATATTTTTTGAAGTATGAACTTAGTTATTTTTTAGGAATTTACTTCCTAATACGGTGTTACACTATAATATAAACATCTAGATTATCATTATTTTTTGGACGAATTCTATATCGAGTATAGAATCCCACATCTTGCTTAGCAACAGCAAACATTTTTTTTTAAATTGTAGACCACTACAACACCTTTGTTTGACTTTCAATGTGAAAGTTTTTTCATGAAAACAAGAATATATAGGATTTAATAATTTGAGATGAGTTTGAACAGCTTTCAAAGATACTTAACAGTTAATGGAATCAAAGAGACGTGACTTGTACCACATACAGACATAATCACATTGTGTGGAATAAAATGTCTAATCCAGGCAATTACGAATTAATATAATGTAGGGGTTGGAATAGGAATGTGTCCTCTGCATGGGTACAAAACCTATAGTGAATTAGAAACGACTTATCAAGGCAAAAAGGGGGGGGGTTAAATCATTTTTGAAGTTATTAACGAGGCATTAATTGACCTAAGAAATTAATCCTATTGTGCAGTAAAAAAATGGCATAGCCTGTAAGAATATATATATATATATGGTTTAAGGGTTAGACAATCATTTAACCATGAAAGTTAAAGGTCAATTAATTGTACCTTGAGATCAACGGTAAATGTCATAATGATATTAGACTGTTATGATATCTGATTCATGGCTATACACTGTATGCCAAATATCATAAGTCAATGTATAAAAACTAAATAAGTGTAGACCCGGACAAGTGTGTATGAGAATAAAATTCCAAAAAAGAAGAAGAATAGTTATGTTTAACATAATGTATCCATTCATTTCATCTTTTGACATTTTTTTATTCGACCGTCACTGATGAGTCTTTTGTATGCGAAACACACGTCTTACAATCAAGATGTCTTTAATTATGATGCGTTTTATTCCTTTCATATTCAATACTTATTTTTATTCTTTTGAATATGTTTAAATTCATTCTACATGTAGTGCTGTTATTTAAGAAGACATATGATTGATTGAATGTTGTTTCCTGGCCGTCCAGTGACAAATACTTTATGCATGCAAATTTTAATGAAAAGATATGTAGAGAATGATTTGCAAACAAGAAATACGAAGTAGCACGCGTTTTCGTCAAGATAGAACAACGGGAAGGCGGGTGACAATTACAAATAATAAGTCAAATAAATTCAACACCATGACCAAAACATAACTCAAGATACATAATTTAGATCATAAAAGTGTTGGATAGTTTTGTTTAATCTTGATTATTGTTATACTTACACAATTAACTAATTAAAATTGTCACATGGTGTCTTCTTATGTCATATAAATTACAATGTATGTTATTATTCACAGTTCTGTAGTTTATTTTGCCATCGCCATCTGTATTTATATTAAATGATTGTCTAAAATGTTAACTTGGCATGCCATACTTGGTAGAAATGCGGACGTGAAAGAAAGCACTTTTCACAAAAGTGTCATCGGAGATTAAAACATTCCAGGGCGACGATTTCGTCAATTATGAAACAAAATAAGTATATGTACTGTTTGAGTATGAACCAGTTATTATATTCATTCACAATTACGTTCCCAGAATTTCTCTGAAGTTTGTCACAGTTCCGTCTAATTTGGGTCAAATTTCGACGGTCTGCTAAAATGTCACTTTAAATTCAAGAATAATGAATTATACAGGAATATCCTGTTTTCCTGTCTCAAATATGTTTATTTTTCGTCCTGAAGAAACTAGCCATTATTATAGCGTACCATGAATACATTTCCGTCGGATCCAGTAAATACCGGAAATCATCTCCGGTCCGCAATTCGGTTAAAAATTTCGATGATTCAATGAAAACTACCGACGATTTTTGTCACTTTTTTGAATTTTTAACTATGAGCGTACTTACGACCCACTAAAATATTTGAACTGCATCAACATTTATGTTCAAGGAATGTCTGGTATAAATATGATCGTGGGTCGTAGGTACGCTCATAGTTTAAAATGCAGAAAAAGGTTTAGAAACTGCCATTTTTCTGGCCTTTTCGCGAATCTTGAGGTCTTTACAGCAACAGAGCATGAATAATATCAGCGGAAGTTGAAAAATCTATTGGTGTTTACAAAAATATAGGTTTTAAACTTTAAAAATAATGTATTATAATTAAAGGCAGGTCACTTTTAATTTGAACGAAATTAGGGGGCCGTTCTCTGATGCTTATCGTACCTTGTCCTTTGAATCTTAAAAAAAATGTTTTACCTTCTTTTTTTTTAATATTGCTAAGTATATATTTTTTGGCATGATACACAATTTTATTATATAATGCAAAATAACTATTTTTGATGACAGAAAATTAATAATTGTGTAAAAATTCTGTACGCAATAAAGGTTCTAATATTATAAATGCTTAACTGTGATAAATCACCCATATGTTTAAATTTGAGATAATTCAGTATAAACCACCAAAAATAAGCATAAGATAACAATATTATAACGTATCAAAGTTATACATAACAATAAAATGTAAAACATTTTGTATATCTATCACAAAAAAGCTGTGTAAACTGACATGAATATTTATTTCAGCACTAAATATAACATCAAGTAGGAAAAAGTGTCTATCAAGCTGATGTCATGATTTAATGATAAATTCACTTTCTAATGATTGAGTGTAAATAAAATGTATTTAGTTACAATGATTAAGCCACTCTGAAGAAATGGTTTGCAGATTGTTGCCAACTTCCGGAAATAAATCAGTAGATTTATTTTCCCCCTTTTTATCATCAACACCTCCTTTTGCTTGAAACATGTTTTTATCAAGCAATACATTATGAATTTGTATATAGCAAAAATTTGAAATGAAGTCTTCAAAAGTTACAATGAATTCACAATCACACTAAGCTACAGGTGAAAATATGATGACAAATTTTCATTACCTGCAAGGCATGGTGCTGAAATTAACATTAAAAAATCTAATGAAAACTTTATCCATCTTTTATCTTAAGAATAATGTTAAAAGATACATTATAATTTCAAATTTTCAAATAAAAGTTTTTTGATTAATTTCATGTTTTGTCTTGAAATTGAATTAACTCCCTAAAGATGTATGTGACAATTATTTGTTTTTATTTCACTTGAACTAATGCAGTTCTTTAACAGTTATTTCCCCTTTGTACATATTAAATATTTCATTCTTACATTTATTTACTAAATGTAAAGGAATCCAGTTTGCTTAGTGTGGGTATATAACTACAATTGGTTAATGAGAAAACAGAGCATTTGAACAGAAAAGTTTTCACATTTTCAGCTAAATTGTAATGTGTTTTCAAAAGCACTGTTAATCATATGTGTGCTTTTTCAATGATTATTTTTGCTTGGTTAAGTTTTGGTTTTAGAGAAGGATGAATACATGTATCTCTCTTTGTCATGTTTGTTCTGTTATAAAATGACAAGACCAATAAAAAAATCCAACAAGAATAAATTTGACAATAAAATAAAAGGCAAAACCAGTACTATTGCTTGTCTTATACCAAAAAAGGTTTGTTCCCAAGTATAAACTGTTGGAAAATCTAGTGTTGTCATTGCAATAAGTGAAAAGCATATATCATGTATATATGTTTTTCAAATTAATATATTAATTTCGTTTGTAATTTAAAGAAAATCTGTTGCTTTAAGAATCATAAATCAGTGACTTAATATTTTTTGATATATATGCTATATATCTTTTCCTGAAGGTAAGTAACTTCATACAATTTCGTTAAGTCTTGACAGGCAAGCATTTTTTGTGCTATGTATGTAAACTGTAAATTTAAACCTTTAATTCTACTGCTATCTATATACATGATTGGTTTTGAAATAAAATTGATAACTTTTCTCCATATTTGAAATGTTTGAAAACCTGTGGGAGTCCCACTGGGACATATCATCACCAATGATGACACAAACATTATAAATATGTAAGTCCCAAGTCTAGATATCATGCCTCATTTCAAATCCTGCAAGATTAAAAAAACATTGAGGGTCATGATGGCCAGGATAAAAATATCCATTGTATGTATTGATATTCTTCATTTATATTATTCCTCATGTTTACCGCTGACATATATAAAACACTCAAACACTGCTGTCAGGCTAATATGGGCATAGGAGATTGAAATGCAATTTGCCTATACAAAGCATTCAATAATCACTATGTGATACATACATCCATATCTACATCTTCATCATGTTTTTTCTCTGGTCTTTTTGGTTCTTGATAACCAACTGGAGGTGCAAAATCAACCTGTAAAGATATTGTTATGTAATAAATCAATGATGAAACAAACACCAATTGTAAAATCAAAGAGCTGAAGAGCTCTGAGGGAAAAGACGGCCATTGTTTCAATTTTTAGGGGGTATCTTTTGATAGTCTAAATACAAAGAATGAGCAAAAGAACAGCTAGAACATATAGAAAGGCTGACAATAATGAAACTAATTGTTGTTTATTGTTATTTCATTTCCTTAGTCAAGAATTCATCATAGAGACAATTTGGACCAATGAGATCTGCACCTTCTAAATCAAAACATTTGATTAAAGTTGGGAGTTAATTATCTAAAATTCAATTGAATTGAACTACTACAATATATTTTAGAATTTTAATTATGTACAACTGAACGGCAGGCTAAGACCATTCTCAATTTTTTGTGACAGTATTCTCAAGAAAGTGAGGACTGAAAAATCTATTCAGTTTTAATTTTCCATTGATAAAGTTCCCAGTTACAACTCTCATCACAGGGATACATGTACTTATAAAATCAAATATGATTGATATAAGCTGTGTGAAGTTTGTTTCCAGATCCCACATTTTGATATATCTGTAAAATTCATGAATAAATAGTTTTAAACTACAAAAAGCAATATTTAAAAAAGAAATGAGAAAAAAAAATGACCACTACAATAATTATGTTGGTACGCAAAATTATTTTTTAATTGATGACTACTTATCATATATATACTTAATGTGACATTTTTAGTGTTCAGATACATTAACTTTCATTTTAGTGGGTAATTACTCATCAATTGAGGTGCTCCTTAATTGGAGATAGATTCTAAAAACATAACTTTACAAAAAGAATGAAAACTGCAGTTGCTCTCCCCAATCTCAATAGGTATAAACTACAAAAAGCAACATTTTTTTTTTTTTTTTAACCATTTCAATAATTATGTTGGTACACAAAATTTTTTTTATATAGAAGACTACTTATCATATACTAAATGTCACATTTTAAGTGTTCAGAAACATTTACTTTGATTTTAGTGTATAATTACTCATCAATTGAGGTGCTCCTGAATTGGAGGAAGATGCTAAAAACAGAACTTTACAGAAACAATGAAAACTGCCGTTTCTCTCCCCAATCTCATGTATCCCCATTGACATTGTTTACCGTGAAAGTTGACCTACAAATTATCTGATTATAGCCTCAGATTAAAGCATTGCATGTTGGTGTGTGAATCATCTACACTACAGCAAACATCATTAGGTTTACCTTTAATAAATACGGATTTTAAATTAGTATACAAATACTGTGAATGATTTTTATAATGAATAAAGGATATCCCTGTGTAGTGTGGCATTCCAACAATGACGTCACTAGGTTAGATATATTTAGAATATTTCGTAATACTGATTTTTCCGGACTGTAAAAGAAACGTATATAGTGTAAGGGAAAGTTCAATATACGATAATTTCACGAGAAACAGAAGGGAAATGTGTAAACAATGTATTTAAAATCAATCTGTTCTCCTTGTCATCAATTTCAGTATGACATTTTGAGGGGGTTTCCAAACTATCAAAACAAAATGATTGACGTGAGGAAATGATACTCTGGCCAACCCCATTAGGGAATTGACGGCTTGAAGCCCTCTTTCCCCAAAAAATCATAAACATATATTTATTTTTCACCTTTCGTTTTCTTTTATCGGTTGAAAAATTAATCGATATACTGTTAACCAATAGTCAGTCGATTTAGTATTTCCCCTATGAATTACAACAAAGCAAACAATTTAAGCATGAAAACATGTTGAATAAAAATTATGAGCGTTGCTTGAAAATAACCCTTTACAATCCACCATCCTCTTTGGCTGACAACCATTGACATTTCTACAGCACATTTTCAAAATAACAAGCTTTTCATAACACTAGTATATATTGATAGGGTATTAATAGAGAAGCCAAAAGAGCTAAAAAAAAATGTATCGGTCAATAAGATTGTTTTCAAGATATAAGCCATTGAAATTTGGGCTGGAAAATTTTCTCTCTTGATTTTTCATAGCTTTATCATAGACAAGTTCCCCAAAACTATTAAAAAATAACAAAGATTTTATAAGACTTTTACAATTGGCTTATAATAACACATGTAAAAGTTTTATAAATAGGAAAACGGAGGTTACTTGGCAAAATTTTAGGGCCTTCAAATGGATAAAACGAGAGGATTCCAAAAATCTGACAAAAATCCCAAAACATGACAAGCAAACTTCCTCAACAATGAGTTGAGATCTATGCTTCTTGTACTGTTGAGTTGCTGTCTAATTTTTTTGTTGTAGCCAATCTAATTGGGTGGTGAAGATCAGTAACCATAATTAACCTATCTACAAAAATTGTTGCTCTGAAGTCGGTTTCAAAAAAAAATTGCAACCAAAATTGTTTCCAAATATACTGAATTGTGCATGACTTACGATCTACCTTTTATTAGAGAAACTGACACATTGGATCTGAACACTTTTACCTTATCTGGGGTATATATGTAGTTGATTAGGTAAACTTACATTCATATCACATTCTATAATAGATATAGCATCCTCTGGTTTAGTTTCCAGTACACATAGTTCATACTCCTGCAATAAAACAGAATTTAATTATGTGCTAAAATAGAAATACATCTTGTTAATTTTATAAGGCAGCAACCATTTGATTTTCTGGGGGGGGGGGGGGGGCTATGTTTTTTTTTTTTTTTTTAAGTTTGTTTCCAGTTTTTGGTGAAAAAAATAATTTGTTTTTAATTCTGAGATAAAAAAAATTGTTTGTTTCACCCTCAGCTGCCACTATATGTAATGCTAAAATTGAAAGAAAAAATAGTTTTCGACTTGTCGCGAAAAAAAAAATTTGTCCAGAAAAAAAACCCATTGCCCCCCCAGAAAATCAAATGGTTGCTGCCTAAATGTTCCTTTATTTTTAGTTGATTTCATTTCCTTTTATCAGTTGCACTATAGAAGAGTGCATCAGTGAAATTCCATCATCTATATAAAACCATTCAAAAATTCACATTTTACACAATTATAAAATGTATTTGTTCACCATTAATTGAACGAGAATAATTTGAAAAGCTTCTTTTTTTCTATTTATTCCTATATTTCATTTAGAACATGTGCAATGACATTTTCTTGTGGGTGACAAATTCACAAGAGATATTCAGATACAACCAATATCAAAAACAATCCTTAAGGTGGTATGGGAGTCTAAAATAAAAATGATAAAATTTGTTCATACTTTGCCAAAACGTAGTATCTATTGATACATGTGGAAATATATAATAAAAATTATAGGTCACCACACATTTTCTCAAGCTACAGGACGCGACAAAATGACACATTTTGTAAGGATTATACAGGAAAAAACACCATTTGGTGATAAGAAACTAAACAAAATGATAGAATTGTTAAATACTTATGGAAAAGATAGCTTTCCGACAATGCTTTGAGAATTTCAAAAGAAAAGATAGGGTCACCGTGAGTTTTTTCCGGCTAAAATATTAAATAGGAAAATTCCATGTACAATCCTTCAGAAAATGCACTTTTTTAGAGTTACCTCCCCTTAAAATGGCAATTTAAAAAATAAAATAAAAAACAAACAAAAATAATCAACATTTGCAAAAATATTAATAAATATAAGTT
Source organism: Mytilus galloprovincialis (assembly GCF_965363235.1). Taxonomy (NCBI): domain Eukaryota; kingdom Metazoa; phylum Mollusca; class Bivalvia; order Mytilida; family Mytilidae; genus Mytilus; species Mytilus galloprovincialis. The sequence continues at coordinate 19,207,370 of NC_134842.1, forward strand.
ATATTCTCATAAATTGGTTCTTTTAAATGAAAATTCATATTAAATATCTGCATTCCTACATCAAATTTTGCTAACTTGATAGAAAATCTGGACCTTTGGTTCACTGTTTTTTACAATCCAAGATGGAGGAAGACACCCATACCACCTTAAGGATAATAAAACACAGAATTTGAATTAAAGAATGTAAAATATGTCAATATTTTCCTGTCTTCCTTATTAACATAAGATTTGTCCGCTTTAGATAATTAAAAGGTATGAATGATCCTTGCTTTAAAAACATTGTTGTCTTACCCTTTCATTGTACTTGATTGATATTACATCTCCTTTAGTTAAACAGGCAAAACTTCTCAGCATGTTCTCTAATCTGTTGCTCAGTCAAGGACTTAACAAGAAAATATAAGTGACTAATTTCTACTTGACTCCAGATGTTTTTTTGTTGTTTTGTTAATCTATATTCCACATTTCCCTTTATTCCTTTATACACAATAACTAGACGATGAATTTATGATTATGCTAAAAAAAAATCCTGCGACTCTGAGTACAATCAAGAAATGATTATCTCTAAGAGTTTAAATGGCATTTTAAAGTATGGTTTGATTATTTATTTGTTTGTGATGTTAAATGCCACTTTCAACTATTTTGGCTATATCATGGCACCCAGTTTTGAATGGTGTGTCGCGTAGGAAGCCAAAGTGTACAGCAGTAACTACAGACCTTCAGCAGGAAACTGACAACTTGATCAATTTCAATTGAAGTAAAACATGGCAGAGTTGGCAGGCTTATGATCGCTATTGTTGTAAATTAATTATTCTGCTACACTTGTTACCCTTTATAAATAAACTGAATTGAATATATCTACAAATTCATTATAATCATAATTAAGAAGTAACAGTGCATTTTTTGTAAAGGATACACAGCTTTAGGATTTGTTATATCTAAGAAGTCAACTGACTGTGGCTGGAACTTTGTAAATGTGGCTACTTTCAATGCAATATTCTCTACTTCCACAAGGTCACCTTCATTTAGTAACAGGTTCCTCATCATCTGAAAAAGGTTGAAAAAGGGTTAAATATATAAAACATGTCTCATATTAATAGATACCGGTTATTCCAAAAAAATATTTAACAAATTCATTATTCTTCTTAAGTTGACTTCAAACTTCTAACTCACTGCTATGTGTGTACCCATCATTAAACTGGTAAATGCTAACTTTATAAGTTATTAAATTCCACCATTGACCTAATAAAATAAATATTTTTCCTTCTTCTGTCACAAACTAATGCACCACAATATGTGTGCTTACCTGTCATAATACAAAGTCGCTAATACAATGTATGTGCCTGTTAGTATGCTTACCCAGTAAGGTATATAAATTCTTCCTTCGTCAGCTACAAATTCTAATACACCACAATGTGTGTGTCTGGCTTGTTGATTGTTCCTTAGTTTAAACAGCATAGGGTACTGTATATGCAAACGTGCTGTAAAACATTTTTTTCCATTTTATTATGTGAACTTTTTTGGCATACAGATATGAAAAGTGGGTGGAATAACATGCATTAAAACTTTTTTAGATTCCATTTATGAATCTCCCTAATTAAGAGTTTCAACTTTGAAATTTCTTTTCAGTTCAATAAATATGCCATTTCCTTTATCCAATTGCTTGTTTAGTTATACAGTACTGAGTTAACATGTTGTCTGTTTACTAAATGTGTTACGCTGCAATTTTCTTTATTTGATTATTTGTTTGGTTTTATATTGGCCAATATTATAAGTTTATCTTACCGACTATCTTAACGTGTGAAATTTAGACTAGTGACCTTATCAAAATGAGCAAGTCTTCAATACTGTTAGCATTAAGAAACTACTCCCATTGATCCTACAAAAACAGATACCAACAATAACAACTTGTTAGGTTTAAATGTGTTTTATGAATTTATTTCAATCTTAATCATTACTTTTTTCATCTGTTGAAACCTTTACAATTTTTTCTCAGTACCGTTTTGTTTTTATAAAGGGATGTAACACCACTACTAACCGTGTATGAAATAAGCCCCGCCTTCCTACTACCTTATAAGGAATATAAAGGGATGTAACACCACTACTAACCGTGTATGAGATAAGCCCCGCCTCCCTTCTAACCTAATATGAAATATACACGGTCTCCAAGAGGGTGCTTTTAACCAATCACATTCCTAGAAATGTATAGGAGGTAAGATAAGTAGTGATACTTACTTAGTTGATCTAATGCAGAGGGAGGCATAATTACTGAAATAAAAAAAACACATTGAATTAGCAGTAAACAGGTGAGATTCAAAATACATATATGTATAGTAATCTTGTCCAAGCTTAAATCTGGAATAAAAAACGAAATTTCAGTATGTTCATCTTATCTCCTTTTAGTTCCATTTAAAATTTGATGTTGTTGTTAGGTATTAGCTGTTTCAGTAGAATTAATTCCAAGTTACTGCTAGAGGTTGACATATAGGGCATTTCAAATTTTTATTAATAGGTATATTTGAGTGATTTAGACCTTTTACTGGTCAGCTAGTGTTGTGAATTGTTCAATTTTGAAAATAGAATATGTATCTCTAGATGTAATATGTGTTTTTTTTGTTTCATTTGTGCTTTTACTAGCTAGGTTTCTATGTAAGCGCTTAGGGTAATTTTAATTAGATAATGCGCTATATAAATATTGTAAATAATAATAATAATAATATGTCTGACATACACTATCATATACTATAGATCTCCGATATATCATTCCATCCATGATTGAAATAATTTAGGAACTTTTACTATTGTTCTTGAATTACACGAGATAGTAAATATAAATGTTTTGGCTATGACCTGATAACATGGACATTTTTTTCTATAAAAAAATCTTGTCCCCAAAAGTAGTACACTTAGTTAGTGTAAAAAAATCTTTTTGAGATGGAGCAGGTGCAATTTTTTATAATTTGTATTTTTTTACTACAAGACATGAACTGCAAAATAACTGCTTTCTGTGACCATGTGACAAGACCAAATAACAAAAGGAAAAAAAATGCTTATCAAATCTTCTTTATTATATAAAAAAAAAAAAATCTTGTGGCACATATTAACATGATAAAGGGAGATAATATGTAAGTATAATTATGTTTGTTTATCTTACTTTTTCCACCTCTCTCTACATCTTCTCTGTTATCTAACATGGTCACAGAGTAACATCTGTATGTTTGTTTAAATCCACCAAGACCGCCACCCAGCTCAGGCCCAAATATGTTACCTCCAAATCTACCAAACTGGAAAACAAAAAAATATAAAAATTGCATACCTGTCAACCTGTGACGATGAAAATGCAGGTCATGACCTGCATTGAAGAATCAAATCTCAGGTCATAACGCGTACGAACTTTTTCGAGCTGAATTTCAGTATTTATGGTACATTTTCTTATAATGTATATCAAAGATACCAAAACATCAATGCATGTTCACTTTGTTAAGTCATTTTAAATCTTATTAAATATTATTTCATTGCACTTTTAAAGAATTTTATAAATTTGTGTAACTCAGTCTTATGTGCTTTACTTTTTGAGAAAAAATACTACAATCTTCGAACACTAGAATTTAATGTACTTCTTAAATGTTTGAGACTGTTGACTATGTAGCCTTTAACCATAACATAATTCATTTAACAAGGAAATTAGACTATGATAAAATATAGTAATACAGTTAAAGGAAGTATAAATGTAAAAAATAATTTTCAACTTTTTCAAAAAAATTGTATAAAGGTATAAAAATAATGAAAAGTTATGTATTTGAATTTTATATTTTTATGATTTAATCTTTTTCACCCATAAAGCGTAAATATAAGGAATAATTTTGAATGGTGACAAATAAGAGGAAGTAACTCTAGTTCAGTTTTTAAACCAATGGTGTAATTTATTTACGACCTAAATCTAAGGTAATTGGTGTTAATTAACAGTGTGTTTGACACCAAAGCTGTCAAGTGAAGCCATGCACTTAATGGATCACTTAATTTGACAGTTTACATAGCTAGATGAACATCCTGTTCATGGAAGAATTACGAATTTGCCGGTACGGGATCCGGTATTTCAAAGGAATATTACCAAGGATAAGAAATACGGGTGAAATCGGGTAATTTTCGGAATTCCCGGGTTATTTCAATGACCCGGCGGGTGTTCCGGGTGATCCCTCAGAATTGTGAAAATCTCGGGTCACACCCGCAGAATACGGGTCAGGTGACAGGTATGAAATTGTCTGCTACGGGTAATAATAATTATACATTATGATATTACCATCTACATGTGTATTATACATGTCTATGTATCAAGTGTATTCTGAATTGTCAAATTAATCCATAATAATCATTGTTAACCATCATCACATTTTTTTGTGGTTTAATTTTCTGTTACCAAAATTTTGAATCAGTTTCTCTCTGAATTTGATGGATAATTTACATGCATTTCTCTCTATCTGTCATATCTGTCTAAATTCACCAATGTTTTTTTATGAATGAGTTACAATGGTTGACCTGTGGTCAATCAGCATAAACGCCATCACACAATGGGTTCTTACTCAGCATTGTGACTTCTGGAAATTACCGGAAGGTGCATGAAAAGTCTTCTAATGTATCTGGCATCATATCTTCTTTGTTTTAATGTAATATTAAAAAAGTTTTTGTATATTGCCAGTTTGACAAAATGTTGGAATAATTCCACAGTTCTTCTATTGTCCTATATCCACATGTTCAAAGGTTTTTCTATAGTCAGAAAGCGAGAACATATCAAACAACGTAATCACTTATTTAAGTAGCAAATTCAATGTTTTGTCACAAATTGGGATTTTCAAAATTTTAAACACATAGGTTTAAATATTATCTTTTAATTAATAAAATTAAAAAATATGAACTTTTTGCTTCTTTTATTAAAGTAGCAAGGTTTGATACTTAAACAAGTGATTTTTATGTCATTATCCTAGATTCAGTACAAGGTCATCACCTGAAATGACCTGGTCATCTAGACAACACAGATGTTGGTTCTGATAAGTTTAGAAACATAATTAGTCTCTGGATCATTAGTATTCTATATTTAAAGCTACAATAAAATTAAATCACTTCTTCCAGTGATTAATTTGTACTACTTAAATAGGTGATTATTAAAGAAAGACAACTATAACCACCCAACCTTTATGGAAATAATGTTACTTGAATCAGTGATTTAGAAAATCACTTATTTAAGTAAGTCCCCTGACTGATGTAGTGATGTACATGATGTACAAAGGCATGATTACAATGTATTCTCAAAGAAAATCAACTCGATCAATAGGGACACTGTTTTAATATTGTATACTTGAGAACTTGTTTACATCCCTAGTTAAAACATGTACACCCAATATGAAGGATAATGTATGGCATGTATGGTGGCTAATACACCTTATCGCTATTTGTCCGCCCTTACTGGATATCACACAGTTTCCCGTAAAATTTTGACGTCATAAAGCAAAATATCTGACGCCACAATGGAAAAGTGATTGTTGTTGACGTCAAAAGTTCAAGCGGCCAGGTCGGCCGGGATTAGCGATAAGGTGTATTGCTTCTGTCAAAAAAGATTACAGCGATAAAATTATCTTGATTCTTGATGTGAATTGCTTAAACTTTGTCATGACAACTGTATTACACTAAACTAGTGAATAAACTGTCTCACATCTGAGAACCGACACAAATTTATTTATATTTAATTTTATATCAACGATTTTGAAGATTTATACTTAATCTATTAATTATATGAATCAGCTGTACTTTCTGAACTATCAACTTATGTATTTAATTTGATGTTTTCATTACCATTTCTGTATTGTTTGGTTTCCTTTGGATTTAAACGTGTAATATTCTTAATTCAACAAAATGACTCAGTGGGAAATAAATCGAAAGTAAATAACCAATGTGTATTATGTTGTCAGTCAACCTCTGTGTTTTCTTGTCCTGATAAACGCAATACTGATTCAGCTTTTGTGGCTTAAAATAGACTTTTCTCAACTAGGTTATGATTGGTCAATTTCTACTTTCGTATTGAAAATTCTACCAACGAAAGATATTGTTACAAATGACAACAATTTGTCTTACTTCCGGTGTAAACCCCCGCCACAATCTAAAATGTGAAAAATTACTTTATTGTTGAAAATGTTTATAAAAGACCTCAGAAAGGGCTTTTATGACGAGATCTTACATCAGGTAGACAAGACACTAAGCATTCGAACTCAATCATTCAATCATTCAAATAAAAAATCATTTTCTGATGGAATACATAATCTTTCAATTCAGAAAAAAAATGCTCCATGACCATGAACTCAGTAACTACTAACTGTGAAGCAAAATAACGTCTTGTCATTAAGTAATGTTTTTTGGGCTCTCATGACGTGACAGCCACATTTTAATGATGTCCATACTGCCACATCCTTTGGACACTGACACTAGTCCGCTTGGGTGCTGTGTTTATTGTGATCTCAATTTGTATTTTTCCTTTACAAAAAATACTCAAGTGTGAGATTGCTATAACATCCAACAGCTGTTTTGCCAGACGAGCTGGGGTCATTGGACATCAGTGCTTGTCCCATATCAAAATTGGATAAAATGGATACACTTCTTTGTTGCTTCTTGAGCCGACTGATGTCCCCATATAGATTGTTTATATTTTATTTATTTTTTTCATTTAATGCATGAGATGAAGTTCATTTGAAAATGAAATTTTCATTAATGAAAAGATATATGAAAAATCAACAAGTTGATGTCCGATTTATATGGGTCATGGGATGTTGGTTGGCTTCAGAACAACAAAGTAGCACATCCAGAGTAATCTCAAACTACTATTACTTGTAACTCAAATATTGCATCCACTTCCTGTAATCAATCTACATTCTCAGAAAATGTTGTCATCTACATGTATTCTTTTACTTTCTGGTTATACTCACCTTGACCATATCATGGTTATATTGTGATGTAAATTATGCATACACGGTATTGTACTTCAGGCACAATTTTACTGTATTGTATGTATCCTGAATCCGTGATGACAGTGGCTTAGACACCAAAACATGCAGATCAATAAATATGAAAGTTACTTGTTGAGGTATCAACCCTGACCTACCAACCACTTTTTTGTCAAACGTCATATGACATTAATGGTCTCTACTTTAAGCTGGTCTAGAAGTTTTTTTCGATATTGCTTTATTAGCCTCAAATAGTTTCAAAAACTTATAATGTTTATTGTTTTATTTTCAGAGAGTGCTTGTTTTAGTTGCCTTTGATGTTGATGCTTTATGTGCCTGTAAAATACTTCAGGTAAGATATCATTTATTACACAGTTATTGTTTGTTTGATTGCGTTAACTGTGTACTGTAGTGCCCTTGTCATACATTAAAACAATTAAACCCATTCTATCTGGGGAAAAACAAAAACCTAGAGCAAACTATCGACATGCAAGAAGGGAAAATCAAATTAAATATAACTGGCAGTTTTATAAAGCATAAAAATAGATAACAGGAAAAGCGTAAAGTATATGACACCACAACAGAGCACACCGTCTAGCAGCAATGAGTTCTCTGAGAAAACAAATGTGCAAACAACAATGAAAAACACATATCATGTATATACTCAGTGAATTGTAATTGTTCTAAAATGTATTAACATGATTAAGGAGGCTTGAGGGTTAAAAAAAATCATTTTTGTTTCATTACAAATGTTATTTATTACACCATAAGTTGTTACTTTACCAGATAATACAAAAATTGAAGAATATCTTTTTTAACTCATTGGTGACAAATATTTTTTATTATTTTTTTCAAATATGCTGTACTTAAACTAAACTATTATAAAATTTAAGCGATTACTGTAATTTAGTTCTTTTTTATTTCGATTTTACCTTTTTTCTCCTATTAATTCAACAGAAAAAAAGTAACGTAACAAAATTGCATGCTTCTTTCTAAGGCAGATTGTGAGCTTAAATAAACAGTGACCCCATAATTTTATTTTTCTATTAAGTATGGAATAAAGTTTATTTATAAAAAAAATAGCGAAATCCTATATTTAAAAAAAAAAAGATTTATACCCCTGAGCCCCCTCAAGGCTTGAATTTTTAATATGAATATGTTATTTGTTGTATTTATTTCAATATGAAGTACATTTTGTTTACCAAGTATTAAAAGTATTAAAACCTGGATATTGTCTGTGAATTGTATGAATAGATCTAAGTCAGCCCACCCAGTCCATGTATAAAAGGCTATCTTTTTGCCCTAGATTTTATCAATATTAAATTTAATTTGAATTTCATTGTCTTTCTTTTTCAGTACTTATTTCAGTGTGACCAAATCCTTTATACAATTGTCCCTGTCACAGGAAAAGAAGAATTAGAGAAAGCTTATGTAGAAAATTCAGAAGGGGTAGGTTTTGATACACATTGTATAGTGTATATATTCCTGCCTTATTTGTCTTGTGGTAGCCTGTTACATGTCTTATCATTGAGTACACACCTGTGGTAAATTACAAACATATTGTATTTCAGCTGATTTAAGTTGTATACTTTATGGAATGTTACCATCATACTCCCAAGTTGTATGCTTATTATGAATGATATACTTGAGTCCAATCAGTCTAAATGATGTCATTAAAAGATCAACTCTTAACTATCTTAAGACCATGAGCACTGTACAGGAATATGCAAGAACGTGAAAGTTGTCAATACATTTACATGAAAACAATGATAATGATAAGAATTCTTGGAAACACTTCTTGTCAAATAAAAGTAAAAATTTATCAAATTTGTTATGTGATTAAGGGAATAATTATATGAATGAAAGTGACATATAAATTTAAAAGACACAAATATTTGTTGAAAGCAGTACCAACCTAACCTCTTTTAATTGATGTTATGTATTTTATACTTGCAGGTAAAACATGTGATATTTATAAACTGTGGAGCATCAGTAGATGTTGTAGAGACTTTACAGCCAGAAGAAAGTGTTAGATTTTATATATGTGATAGGTGAGGTATATGGTCTACTTTTAATGTTGTAGAGACTTTACAGTCAAAAGAAAGTGTCAGATTTTATATATGGGATAGGTAAGATAGGTCTACTCTCAATGTAAGAGAATTTGAAATAGGGAGAATATGATGTGGCATTTGGAAATAATCTTGGCATGATTACTAATGAGTCAACTAATCATTAGAAATCAAAGGATAATCTTGTAATGTTTACATGGTTAAGTGTTCCGTGTGAAGATAAAATCTGAAAAGGCGCTTCAAACTAGTAGTGAAACAATGTTCTTGGTTTAATTTTCAATTAATTTCATTCATATTATGGTTTGGTTCCCTTCTGGGTAAATTCTGATTTTATCATTTTCAAAACTTGATTCAAATTACATGTCTCTATGAAAATGGTTGGCTGATAAATCATTAGTTAAATAAATATTTAAGATCTGACTAGCTACATTTGAGGAACAGCATGTTTGCTAAACAAAACAATAAAAACAGTTTGGGTATTGATTATGTATCCAATAGTCATCCTAGTATTGTGCATGTGGTAATCAGATATGTATGGTATCATACCTTCTTTAAAAACACCCAAATTTATAAAAAAAAAAAAAAATTTTAAGCTTGACTGTTCATGTATTTATTTTAGCCATAGACCAGTAGATATACACAATGTATTTCATGCAGCACACATAAAACTGTTGTATTATATTTTAGCCACAGACCAGTAGATGTACACAATGTATTTAATGCAGTACAAGTCAAACTGTTAATGAAAGAAGAAGAATTTGACGAGTTACCAGAGTATGATTCTTTATTCAGAGATGATGATGTAAGAATCCTATTAATAGGTCAAGTAGTTTATCCAAATGGATGTATGAGACATATACAGTACGCCCAGAGAGTATGTAATCGCGAACTCTAATCACCGATTTCCGAGTGTAGCGGTGTGACACCGCGAATCACGGATTATACTCCCAAATTCCTCCAAAGATTCTCTCCCAACACCGCGTGGCTGTTTATTGGTTTATTGCCCATGGGATGTACTGAAAATTAATGACGCGTGACAACATCATAGGATTAGCCACATTTATTACCTTTGTACATTTAATCGATCTTGATTGCACCTGTGTGCTTTAAAATACGTTATTTAAATGTCCTTTCATTGTCAGATAAAAGTGTGACATTATTTTGTATTTTCATTATAGTCCGATCAGGTCATAATTTTTGTTTTTTCAACAAAAACGATTTTACCACAATTAGAACCTTTTATGACCTACTCAGTGAGCAATATTCGGTTCATTAATAGTTCAATATTATATAATTAATATCAACTGGCTTAAAACAAAATGATGTTTTTTACGGTGATATGTCCAATCTAAATTAAACCCAAGAGTTAATTTATCGGATCAACAAGTGAACTCTGTTACTTTCAATTTATTTTGAAATGCAAAATATTATGTTTCACTACCTCGGTAGATTACCGACTTGAAATATTTGAATTTAAAAAAGAAACTAAAGTGACAAATAGTTTTGTTTGCAATGTGGCAGCCCTATATTCATAAATACTGAGATACATTCGCCGCCCAGACACAACACAATAATCACAACCTTTAAATATTTAATTATATGGAGAGAAAAAAATCATGTGTTTTTTATCCGTTATGATCTGTTATTGATCTTTAATTATTTAAAATAAAATTGGATTGGCGCAATCCGTATTTTACTGCTTGTTAAAAGTCCTTGGCGAAATATAAAAAGAAGTATTTCAACAATTATAAAATAGAATATTTAAATGAAATTATATCGTGTTCTACAAGAAAGAAATATGTAAAAAAAAATGTGGATCGGATTTTTACGATCGGCAAATTTTCACAGAGGATCTCTACCAACGCCCATCAGGAACTGAACGACATGCATCCTGTTTTCATCTACCATTAATATATAGTGTTGACTATGGACGTATAAATAATGTCCGGTTTAATGTCCTCTGTTGACTGAGAAACGTAAAAATAAAAGGCTGATGTTGGTTAATTCAGAAAAGGAATACAATTTAGAATCCGGTTAATCAATTGTAAAAGTACCTTCTAGAGCCTCAATCTTAACGCACAGAAATTTATGTCAATCATTACAAAGCAAGTTTAAACCTTGAATGAATTTTCCCACGGTTATCCAGAAAGGTCACCTGAGTTTACTGTTACATGATACTATTTCCCGCCAAATAAAAATCTCGTGGACAAAATTGATGTCTCTATTTTTAGCATTCAATATTGTGAGCAAAGTCAAGTTCAAGTTCAACTACGCACTGTTGATCACTAAGATGCGTATTGTCTTCCCACGGCAATTAATTGCTTTAAAAATATTTAAAGATCACTGTTCTAAATACAACACAAAAGTTTACATTCATTGTGCGTAAATGAATATTATGCAACGACGAGTTGATGCAGCTATAGAAGTATTCCTGTTGTAGCCGAAATGTATTATTTATCCTAAAGTAATGCTAACAAATCGTGAAGAGAAAATGCCGTAGACTTATTAAGCATAAGGAATGGTGAAAAGTATTTTCTTTTTTTCTTGCATATACAAGTTTTAAATAACGTAATTTTCTTTCTTTCTCACATTTATACCTTCAGCGTTAATTTTCGTTTATTTTCACGCAAGTATGTCTCTTTTCGTAAGTTATATAAATTACCTATAAAAAAAAAAACGAGGTCATAATCAAAGTATAGATTTTATTTTTATAAAACTTTAATGCAATTGAAAGCATTAACAACAACCTTTTGCTTTTTTGTAATCGTAAAATGGAAATGGCGTAGACTTATTAGCATAACAGATGGTTTTTTACTTGTATAAAAAACTTTGAGACGTGTCACTTTTCTTTAAACTACCCTAATTTATTCAGCGTTAGTCTCCTTTTATTGTTACACAATTATATCTCTTTTAGTAAATTAAATATTTATTTACTGATAAAAAACGGAAGTCAAAATCAAATATAGTTGTTTTTAAAAATTGATTTAAATGTACAGAGTAATTAAAAGAATTAACATCAACGTTTTTATTTTTATTTTAATCTTTCATTTGTTTCAAGCAATCAGATATAAACTGATAATCAATAGACAGGAAATACAATTGTTTAATTACATTAGAAATCTCGCATACAGTACAGGTAGGGACTTATTTTTATGGATGCCTTAATCCGTCTAGATGTCAGACTGGTCGGACAGTTGTCCCAGTGTAATAAACACCTGCTGTGCAATATCCAAGTGGAAGGTCGTAAATCAATCTGTACCAGCTTGATTAGAATTAAATTTTACCTGTACAGATATATTAGTATTTATGGAGGATAGATAAATGTAAAATATTGTTTTGTATTCAAAGAGAAAGAATTAAAATTAAAATTAAATATAAAAAATAAAATTAAAATTAAATATAAGAATAAAAATAAAAATTAAATATAATTTTATTTTTTTTATAATTTGAAAATGAAATAAAGACGATTTTTAACAATATATTGTGTTGCCAATTATTTCAATAGTTTTGTGCCAATAAACTTTTTTGTATTTGTAATAACAACCAAGACTGTTAAAAGTTAAATCAAATTGTTGAGACTTCAATCCCGTAAATTATACGAGTTTTCGTTGATGGTTATATTATTTCCCGCTTTTAACGTCCTGTTCCTTTATATGTTATTATAAGAAACTCAATTTTAAGTATAAGGCCAACATATCGTATTTATGAAATATATATAGGCATTGTGAATTAAGTTATTTTCCTTTTGATACAACTTTCCCCGTCGGAGCCTCTACATCTATTCACACCTGTCAATCATTTCTCGCAAGTGAAACATTTTGGTCAGACAGATCACTCGTGCTTTCTATTTTGACATATTTCCCGTTAATCTCTTTGAAAGTCAAACAATTGGTTTCCTTTAATACAATATTTATAACGCCGAGATCATATTTCGATTCCTATTTTTTTTAATTTTATTTCAAATTGTTGACACTCAGATAATATGCCTTTCTATTTTCATGTCTAAAATATTTTATGAAAATCGCGGGTGTTATAAATATATTTTACAAATTGTATCAAATCGATACACGAAAATCAAAGTTTAACCTTATATAGTTTATTGACTAAATGCACATTTATACCCCAATGGGGTTGAACGCTAGTCCTACTAGTCATGATCAGCTGTCTTTACTTTTTCGTCGTACTTCTAGTCATTTTAAAGCTCGCGCAGTCAGTTTGATTTTTTAAATCGATGTTGTATTATTTCCGAAGTTTAAAGGAGGTCTCCAAATAGATTATTTAAATGGGAATCCGGGAAATGACTGATAAAAATAAAACAAAAAAATAGTTAAAGAAGACTAAATCGTGTTTTTATTATACATGTATGTAAATCGATTAAATTTCTATTCTGGTAAATCGATCAAGAGCCTCAAAACTAAAACACATTACTGTCAATCATTCCACATCAAATTTAATCATGAATGAATTTTCCCACGGTCGGTCAGTAAGGTCACCTGTGTTTACTGTTACAACATTTCCCGCCATATAAAAATCTCGTGCAGTGGACAAAATCGATCTTTAATATCTTTTATTAGCATTCAATATTATTGTGAGTGGAGTCAAGTTAAAGTTCAACCACGTGCACACGCTGTTGATCACTGATATGTGTATCATGGAATTGTCTTTTCACGGCAATTTTTCTTTTAGATTGCTATAAAAAAATATAACATACAAGTCTCCTTTGTTACATGGATTGTGCGTAAATTAATATTATGCAAATAAGTTCGGGATTTCGGGATTAACCCTTTCGGGATCTGGGAATTCTTTTTTCGCGATGTCGGGATTTAAATTTATTTAAATTCGGGACCTTGTGACTTCGTGTTTTTAAGCCCGGGATTTCGAGATCCGGACCCCTTTTACCCCCAACCCCCAAATGCAGATCAATTATATTAATTTAGCATAATGAACAAACACGGAAATCTTAAAATAAACTTATGCCCGGGAAGAATCAATATTTTCTTCTAGTGTTATTATTTGCGTTCTATTTTAGTCATACATCTCCAACTTTCGGACAATATTTGTTTACAGTAAAAAGTAAAAACTACAAAGAATCATCAAGCTACTAATAATATACAAGTGTTGCTCACTGTAATTATTTTTATCTCGGAACTGACACAACAGACTGTATATTAAATACAAATTTTAGAAATATTTTGCATGTGACCGCGTCAAACTAAAATGTATGCAGCAGCACTTGAGATAGCATTCTGCTAATCAATGGATTTACGTGGAAAATAAATCAGTAAAATAAAAATAACCGTAAGCTTCAAGAAATAGAATACATGTAAAAATATATATGTTTAAACAATTTATGCAAACAAATAACAAAAAGATACAAAATAAAAAAAAACAAACGAAAAGGAACATAAGATAAAAATAATTTTTAGGAACAAACAAAATAAATATTAACAGTTGAAAATTAACAAAAATAGGCTATTTTTATTAAACAAAGTTTTCTCCAGTACTTCACCTGTAAAAATATTTTATGTCAAATACGATGTAGAACTAATATAATCAATAAAGTGACTGAGAGGTTAAAATTACAGGTAATCTGATTCTGAAATCAGTGAACCGTAATTTTAGCAACACGGATTAAGATGAAAGGACCATTCACACCTGGATCTTTTGTTTAATGAACATACTACCTACCATAAAAATGTCCGATTATTCATATCCGACTAGACGGATTAAGACATCCATAAAAATAAGTCCCTACCCGTACTGTACCTTGACTGTCGCGTGCCGGCATAGATCAGAAGGATTAGGGCAATTAATTACCTGGTGTGACACCGCGTCACTCCAGACTGGGAGAGATGTCGCTAATACAATAAACAAAAGGTAACGGATTTACACGGAAGTCGGAGGGAATACTCCCAAATTTCTCCGAGAATTTAGGGAGTGATGTCGGAGTTTCCTGGTGTCACACCAGGAAAAAACTCGGTGTATGGAGTTTGGGATGGCTTTCGCGAAAATTGTACTGTATTACTTATATAACAACATAACTTAAGTTTAGTAGGACTTTTCTCAATTTTCTCATTTGAATTGTTTCACATATCTCTTGTTGGGCTTTAATTTCAGACTATAGCATTCAGAATGGCTTTTGCTCAATTCTGAAGCAATGCAACAACCTTTTAATTTTTGAAATCCATGTGATTTATAAGGTTGGGGTGCCATATCCCCCTAGCAACTTATTTCACACTGACTGTTGAAACAAATGAAAGAAAAGACTATTGATTGTGAACAACATTGGTATACATTGGTATACAGCTCTAAAATAAGTTGTAGGAAAAACTTGTTTACATTTTCTTTTTATTTTATTTACAGTCAGACGATGATTCAGGAAATGATAGTGATACTTCAGAAAGGTCAGGAAAAAGAAAACGATTTGATGATGAAGCTATTGAAAAGAGACGAAATAAAAGAATCTGGGATGAAAATAGGTATTAATATCAAATAATTGTTATCTTATGTATAAAAAAGCCTTGAAAGAGTTTGACATAAAATGTAAAATCTGTAAATAAACATTGAAGGAATTCTAGAATTTACTTGTATCAAAATGAAAATGGGAGATTAATTGTAGTTATAGATTTGATAATTCAATGCATAACATATGCATTATTCCTTTAATACTCGCTAATTATCAGAACTTCCATGATAAATACATATTTTACAATCAAATTGGAAGAGGAAATCTTAAAGGTTATTATCATCTAATGGTATCCAGTCAAAAAATAACATTAAACCCATTAACCAATCATACAATATAATGTACAGTATTTTTATCTAAACAATTTTATTTTACCTATTAAGTTGCTGCTGACATAAGCAAATGTTGTTTTTCGTTTTTTTCCAGACAGAAGATATTATTTGAATACAATCAGTTCTCTACATATGGCACTTCTGTAAGTACATAAATCCACCAGCCTTTGGCATCAATTTTATTTACTGAAAATATTGAAAGTAATTACCTCATATAAGCCTGCCAAAAAGTATATGCGTGTATCGTACCTTGACTAACCCTAATTCTTGAGAGCAAACCCTAACTTTTTTCACTGAAAATTTCGTGAATTTATTTTCTCCGGTATAGATCTCCACAGAGATCTTCTTTTTTTTCAATCGCTACCTTAATGCCGAAAATCGTTCACAAGAATTGGGTAAACCAAGTAAAAACTTAAATGACTGACAAAAACAACTTCTTCAAATGACTGCTAACAGGAAATCTATGTAAATGCAAAACTAGATCTAATTAGGAACTATATAAGGTTATTTTTTGAGGTATGCCAATCAGATTTTGAAGAAAATAATTTGCTTTCTTTTAAGTTTTATTTTAGCAGGTAACCGTAAACACAGATGTATATTTTGTTCTATCATAACCATGGCAGGTATTCATGGAACCTACAGGTCATTTGCAAAAATGTAAAAGGCACCAGATATACCTATGTGTGATAGAGTTCAACAGTTTCACAGTAAGGGTTGCTATTTTATCGAGTGGTGTGTTCATATTTCTCTTAGTCGTAAAATTGTAGACATGAGTAAAAAATGATTAATACCCAGTCAATAGAACAGAGCATGCAAACAATGAGGTTTAGTGTAAACTGTACAGTTCAATAACTTCAATTGTTGTTTTTTTTTCTTTTCTTTTTTTTTACTTTCTGTTCAATTGAATCTGTCTCTTATTTATTACAGGCTTCTCTAATAATGTTTGAGTTGGCATGGAAAATGTCAAAAGATACAAATGATTTAGTGTGGTAAGATTCTTTTTTAGACTGAGCTTTTTACAGCAACAGTGCTTAATGTATGGTATATAATAGTTCATTCTTTAGTCATTTCATGATTTATAGAAATTCAGAAAAACTTAGGTTATTTAAAAGACCATGAAAAACTGCTTATTAGCTTACAAATATATTTTAAGCATTTTGAAAAAGAAATGCATTTCTTATTCATTTCCACACACAATCAAACATACCAGTATCATATATTAAAAAATTTAAAACATACCAGCAAGAATTATTTATTACTTTATTCATTTATTTGAATCAATATGTTTGATGTATAGATAAGAAATTATTTTAAATCTCTGATTTGTTTCTTTACAGGTTGGCTGTTGTAGGAGTAACAGATCAGTATATACATTTTAAAACCCCCAGGGATAAATATATTGATGATGCAATGGCTCTAGAGTCACATGTTGCTAGACATAATCACAGGTTTACATTTATGTTTAATACTCTAGAATTTAACTAGTTAGTCCAATAAGTAAGAAAACAGACTAAAAGTTGTTTGAAAGGACTTTGGTAAGGGAAAAAGCCAGTAGAAGTATCTAGGATTTTATCAAGGCCTTATTAACTTTGACTTTCACATATCACCAATGTCAAAATGAATAAACCAATGTTGATAAGTTTTGAAATTATCTTCCAGTTTGCTTTTGAAAAAAGAAAACACTTGTTTCTATCATGAAAAATTCACAAAAACAACCCAACATATCGAATATCTAGTTTTCTGCATTTTAATATTGCTAAGGCCTTTTTTTTTTAATTAGTTGGTTTACGGATCCGCCGACCCGATTTTGTTTAAAAGTGAAATAAAATTAAAATTTTGATTTCGTGTTGTTTTTTATTCCGCCGACCCGATTTTTCGAGTGCTGTGAATAAAAAAATCCGAGGCGTTCCAAAACGTTTTGTCTGTGTCAATAAAGCGTTTGTAGTGAACGGCGTATTTTGAAAAGCTTCGAAATGACGCAGACGAATTCAAAAACCCAACGAGGGAGGACCATGGAGTCTGACGGCTTCATCTACTTTCAGTTGAATATTAACTTTGATGGTCAACGTACTGAGAGCACTTTTATCAAATGCAAACCTAAGCAAACAATCGGCGATGCCATATTCGACAATATGGCTGATGAAAATGTTGCCATTGTCAAGGTACAAACATTGATCTCAACTTTTTATTTCTTTGCCACCATTTCCACTTTTCAGCGAACGGGATTCATGCATAATTTAGATGCTAACAAATTTCTTGTCTGTACAAAATATGTGTTTTAGTCAAACTTTGGTACATTGCTATTTCTTCATCAGCATGATAGGATCATGAACACAGTTGATTATCAAACATTTCATAAATCAAAGAAATTTGTTTATGTCAAGTATATTGTCCTCAAAAGATTTTTGGGTCAAACATGCACATATATTCATACGTGAAGACCACGTGCACCTTAAATGTGATGGTATTGTGTTCACCTGGAGAGTGAGAGATCTTGGGTTTGAACCTTGACCCGGTCAAATCAAAGACTTAAAAATTGGTATCTGCTGCTTCTTCGCCAAGCACGCTGCAATTGCAATTATTAAAGGAGTCAGAATAATGTGTTTGGGTAAGAGTCAGAATAATGTGTTTGGGTAAGGTAACATATCTTTGGGGGAACTGTTACCTTGTGAGCTACCACATTTAAATTCTGGCTCAGTGTGTCAGTTTAGCATTTCATTTCTCATTTATATCATATTCTCATCCTAATTATGCATCTGATTAGCCACTAGACATTAAACAACAATTGACCATCCATCCATCAAATGCAAAGCATATCAAGATAAGAGCTAAACTATTTCTCCTCCTCAACCCCTGTAATGTCATGAATGAACAGCATTTTTTTTTTTTTTTTTCCTCCAACTCAAATTTTTCAGAACAGTTATACGTGAACAAAAAAAAAATCTAAGATTGCTATTTTATTTTTATTTTTTTTACCTCCTCCGACCCTAACCTTTGACACTAGTTGTCCGTAAACCAACTAATTAAAAAAAAAAGGCCTAACTATCATCTGAACAAAAAAGCTTCACATTGTGACTCCTAGGTAATATTTTATAATATTATTAATTCGTATATTTTAACAAATTTGATTCGTTTAGGGATAGTCACATGTTAAACTATATTTTCGAAGGTAGAGAGAAAACGGCGGATAGCAAAACGCATCAGTGTTCTCCCCAGGCCGTTTTAGCGTCGCGGTACCGCGACGCTATATTTTTTACCGTGATGCTATAATAATTCCCGCGACGCTATAATTATTCCCGCGACGCTATCATTATTTTGAAGATGCTATTTTACTTGTCCTCAATTTTGAACTTTCATCTATTATCGATTATGATCATAAAAATTATATCACCTTTAATTGTAATCCCTTTAAGTCGGACACTAAAGGCAATTAAGAGATTAAATAGCTAGGTGTTAATTGCCCTTAGGGTGATAACTGTTTGGATGGGAATATCCCAAGCTGACACTTGTGACATGACTAATACCACGTGTCTGCAATCGCCAATTTCGACATGGAAAAATGCAATCACAAAACAATTCGAAATGTATGTTTTGTATTACGAAATTTCAAAGATTGAAACGATTTTTTTTTTTTTAAACGTCGTTTATTTCTGCAACTCTCCAAAAATTACTTTCTTTCTCAGCGAGAATTTTGGTTTAGAGCTAAAATAAGTTTAATACTTCTTTAAAAAGTTATCATAATTGGCTTAAGTTTATGTTTAATCCATTTAATGCATTAAAAGCGTCTTATTCATTCACAATCTCTTGTCAAACAATGTTTATTCTCGGACTCATTTTCGTAAAATTTTCTACGGCCACCTTGCACATTTTTTGTAAACTACGGAACCGGAACCGGAACAGATATGACAAAAATCCGCATTTTCACGATAATGACAACAGATGGACAGTAGACAGAAAAAATATACCAAGAGAGAAAACTACGCATTAACAGACTATTTGTTAGATAACTTTGTTAAAAATACATATCATTTTGATGTAAAGATAAGAAACAACTGGGACTAATTCATTGAGTGCCATGAAACAATGAATTTCATAAACATGATAAAAAAAAGTTTTTAAATTGATTTTTTTTTTGCTACTTTATCTTTACTTGATATAATATAAAAAAAAAAGTTAATTTTGTGTACTATATATTTAGTTTTGTATATATAAAGGTTGATCTATAATGAACCATTCATTCATTTGACTTATTGTTGGGTAACTGAAACCACATATTTATTTTTATTTGGCACAAGAGGAAAAAAATAATTCTGTAACTATAAATGAATAAAGAAAACATAAACTGAAACAACTGTTTTTGTGGTTATAGTTTAATTGTATTCTCAGTTATGAATTGAACAATATAAACTAAAACATATAAAGGAAATAGATCATCAACGCGACGCGACAAACAACATTAAAGAAAATACAGTTATTTTTTTTTACGCAAAATGTGATGCTATCTAAAATTTCTGGGGAGAACACTGCGCATATTGACCGGCAAAAAGCATATTGCACGGTTATTTTTAGAATATCTAAAAAAAAAAACGATATACTTTGTGACGTCATGTAATGAATTTCAGGATATTGTTTAACATTTTGAAACAAATGATATCTGTGATCAATTATTTGACGAAGAAAAATCTTCAAATACATAAGATGTCCCAAAAAAAAAGTAAATGAAATAACAACTAATATGTTGTTATTGTCAAGGAGACAATGTAAAATATATAAAGTTCCAACAAACCTAAATGACGATTTTGATACAAACATGGTCGGAAATTAATAATATAACAATTATAGCCTTTGTATGATATGGAACGCCAACACTGTCTTGTTATGACCATTTTCATTATATGATGTGCATTTACCTTTATATGATGTGCATTTACCTTTATATGATGTGCATTTACCTTTATATGCTGTGTTTTTACCTTTATATGATGTGCACTTGTCATTATATTATGTGCACTTGTCATTATATGATGTGCAAACACCTTTATATGATGTGCAAATATCCTTATATGATGTGCAAATATCCTTATATGATGTGCAAACATCATTATAGTATGTGCAAACATACTTATATGATGTGCATACATACTCATATGATGTGCAAATATACTTATATGATGTGCAAATATACTTATATGATGTGCAAACATTCTTATATGATGTGCAAACATTCTTATATGATGTGCAAACATTATTACATGATGTGCAAATGTACTTATATTATGTGCAAAGATCCTTATATTATGTGCAAAGATCCTTATATGATGTGCAAATATACTTATATGATGTGCAAAGATCCTTATATGGTGTATACATATCCTTATATGATGTGCAGTTTCCCTTATAATACGTGCAAACATCTTTATATGATGTGGTTGTGTCATTATATTATGTGCTTGTAATCTTATATTATGTGGTTAGGTTTACTTCATTATATGATGTCGAAACGTCATTATATGATGTGCTTTCATCGTCGTTATGGTCAATGAACATGATTACGATTAGAATGATTACTGTCTACGTCATAACTGATTCCGATCTGCTTCTGTAAATTATTAACCCGGCTCAAATATGTGTCTATCGCTAGCGAAAGTGCAATTTAAAGGGAAAATGAGACAAAGCAATTTAACAAAATCAACGTTTCAAACATTTCGGTTGAAGATTAAAATCAGTTGATACAGGAGCTAGTTGAAGAAATCTCCGGCTGTGGAGAAAATGATAACAAATAAGAGCCTTTTATAACTTGCTATTCGGTTTAAGCATAGGCTCCGTGTTGAAGGTCGTACTATGACCTATAATTGTTTCCTCTTACAAATTATGACTTGGATGGAGAGTTGTCTCAGTGGCTCTCATACCACATCTGCTTATTTCTATTTATTGCAAAAGACACCATTGAAATCACAGTCTGTTTCAAAAATATTTCATAACAATAGCTATACAATTATCTACTGATGCATACTATGGCGAGATGGTTTGTTTTATAAAATGTTATTGAATAATATTAATCTGTAAATGGTAAGATGTATAATGTAGTATTGAATATGTACAATGATATTACATCTAGTATATCATATAATCTGTGCTACTAAAGGAGTAGACCGATTTCATTGAGTCGCAACTCCTCTAAAACCATACCAAGTCGGAAATATGTGTGATAGGACTTTTAATTTGTCTTTTAACCAATCTTTTTTCCACAGAAAACGCCAATTATGTGAGAAAATACCCAATTTCGAAAACTGCAAGCTTAGTCGACGTAGTGCCCACAAAATGCGAAATGGCTATGTGGGAAATTATAAAAAATGAAAAAGTGGTATCTTTGCTAATGAGACAACTCTCCACAACAGACCAAATTACACAGAAACTAATGACTATAGGTCACCATACGGTATTCAACAATGAGCACATATTGGCATATACAGATTGTTTATTTTCAACTTATTTTAATAAAGATTTTTTTAATTGCTAATAAAATTCTGAAACATTAGTACTAGTATGTCAACATATTTGGAGTAGCGTTAACGATTTCTGAGATATAAGAGGTTGATTCCTGATGAAGTGTTTTAGATTTAATTTTTCGTCCAATTAGATCGGATTTTACCTTTGTGGTACTTATTTTGATCCTTTTCTCGGTAATGGCAACGGATTTTACGTAGACGATACAGTTATTGAGTTAAAAGGGGGGGGGGGGGGGAACACTGAAAATCACACTTTGCCACACTTTTTCCAATTTAGGGTATTTAATATTTTTATTTTCCAACCGAGATGAATGGGGTGACGCCCGTCTTTCGCATTTTGTTCCTCTTTTTCGTCTCTTTAACAAAAAATAGAATAAAAAGCATTAACTTTGTCATTACTGTGTCCACCTTATTACTGTATCATCATTCTTTGTTTCAACACTTGCCCACTCGCTGGCGTCTCCTTGTATCATCGGTACAGCGGATATAGGTACTAACCAAGGGGTCGTGATCGATTTTTCTTCTGACACGGTACGAAAATCTTTGTTTTGTTTACATTATATCAATGTGTACTTCAATCTAAACATATTTGTTGTTTTAAGAAATGTTTTGGTCGTAGGTTGGTGATTAGTCTCACTATTTGCCCAAAACAAGAATCCTTACTAAAAACATGTGCAAATACTTGTCAAAGAAGTTGGCGCTCGTCTCATCCGATATGATTCTATATTCATTGCAACTCTTTTTCTGATAGAAGGCCACTGTTTGTGCGTAATAAGTATAGCTGTTTCAATAATTGGCATTGAAATATTTTGTACATATGTTATTTTTCGATATTTTATTCCGACAAGAAGCGTTGTGTATAGCTGACCATATGAATCGTTCTGTACGGTGCATAGTTAAATGAATGTACGGTATATAGTTTTTCATGCTTCGAAGTACCTACAAAGCTATATCCGCTGTACCGATGATACAAAATAGTAATTATAATTCGGAATACTTTGCTTGCTTGTGACAATGGTGTTCGACAAGGAGAAAACTTATCACCTTTCCTATTTTATTTACTTTTGATTGACTAAAATAATTTCTTAGTGACTAGAAATATTACATGACTTAACAGAACTATACCAGAAGATCTGGAAAGAGAATTAGAAATATATCTTAAGTGTTTTGTTATATTGTTTGCAGATGACACGGTGTTGTTGGCTGAAACAGCACAGGACCTGCAGACTCAACTAAATGCTTTCCATGATTATTGTAAGGCTTGGAACTTGAAAGGAAAGTTGTCAAAATTAAAGTCTTAGTGAGGTTTTTTTTTGGACGGATGCCAAAAAATCTCCGAATTTCTTACAATGATACTAACATTGAGATGATAAAACAATATAACTATTTGGGTATTGTTGTTACTAAAACGGGAAATTTCAATATGACAAAAAACATTTATCCGATAAGGCTTTAAGCCATGTACGAAAACTTGAAAACAGGAAGGATGTATAAGATTTCTGTAAAATGTCAACTTCAGCTTGTTCGTTTATAAAAAATATATAAACACGTGCGTTTGTCCTCCAGCTGGCTTAGTAATTTTGAAACCTCTCTCTCTCTTGTTTTGTATATACTGTAAATAGTTATTATTTTTATCTCTGTATACTGATGTCATACATTGACATTGCTATTATATAGATTTAGAGGCCATAAGTATACCGGTATGGATGATTGATTGACTGTTATTTCGCGCAACTTTCAACACTTTCATGCTATTTCGTGGCGGTGAGTTTATATTGGTGGAGAAAGCAAAAGTGCCCGGAGAGACCCCCTGACCTTCGTTTGGAAAACATACAATTCTGGTCAATTAAGATTGGAATCGAGCTTACCTGCCACGTGCGGGATTTGAAATCGCACACCTAAGGGTTGACATGCTAGTGATACAGCAGTTCGACTACTTATAAAAAAGAAGAAGTGGTATGACTGCTAAAGAGACAACTCTCCACAAGAGGTCAAAATGACACAGAAATTAACAAGTAAAGGTCACCGTACGGCCTACAACAATGATCAAAGCCCATACCGCATATTCAGCTATAAAAGGCCACGAAATGACAATGTAACCACTCGACCACCCAGCGCCCATCACTTTCACCCGAAATGGATGAAAGGAGATATGGAATGAACCTGAACTCGGTGTATTACATTAACGTGCAGCTTTTTATCATGTTTTTTGTGCATATATTTCACAGTTTCAACTATAGATGATTATGGGTGGATTCTTGAGGTCCAGCAGCAAATTGATATATGCATATTCGTACAAGAACATGTTTAACCCCGCCGCATTTTTGCGCCTGTCCCAAGTCAGGAGCCTCTGGCCTTTGTTAGTCTTGTATTATTTTAATTTTAGTTTCTTGTGTACAATTTGGAAATTAGTATGGCGTAAATTATCACTGAACTAGTATATATTTGTTTAGGGGCCAGCTGAAGGACGCCTCCGGGTGCGGGAATTTCTCGCTACATTGAAGACCTGTTGGTGACCTTCTGCTGTTGTTTTTTTATTTGGTCGGGTTGTTGTCTCTTTGACACATTCCCCATTTCCATTCTCAATTTTGATGTGGTATGAATATTAACCCTGTTTTGTACTAGACCGACACCCTGAGCCGGACTTTTTAACATGCTAGTTCAAAAGGAAGCATTCCGAAGGAAGACATGTATTTCACCTTACCCGGACACATTTTTCTGATTCCGAGCCGACCAGCTTTTGCTCTTTATCCTTAATCCCGCGTGCTTATATAATTAGCTGGGAAGCAGCATGTAAATAAGAATTTTAAAGTCTTTGGTTTTGACCCGGCCGGGGTTCGAACCCACGACCTCTCTCACTCAAGGCGAACATACTACGACGAAAGTACCACCACTAGACATGCAGTAACCCGCAATATAAAAGGTTTCGTGGGAAGCCGCTCATATACTAGTATTCACCTCTAGACTCAATTAAACAGGGCTAACTTACCGACCATTGATATTTTTATGTGAGGGTGGGGGGCAAGTTGTTTTTTAAACGTTTGATTCTAAATTTCTTGAAAGAGATTTTATCTATTTCAGAAGGGAAGCGAAATAGTTTGTTTCTATTTAAAATGAGGAAAAAATAAAACAATGATGAAACTTAAAAAAAAAATAAACCATGTTTTTTGTTGTTTTTTTAATTTCGAAAAAGGAAATACACGTGCTCCTTCCCTCAAACTAGAGTCGGTGTCTAACACATTTATTTATTAATATATAATGTACAGATCATCTGTTTCAGCTTTGGATACAAGGATCTGACAACACGTCATTTTATTTTCTGTCCTTGTATATATTACATCAGCCAATGACATTTCAGCCTTCAAATTTTTGAAGGTGTGTATCAATCCAACAAAACCAGAGAATTGAGCGTTTTTAATCTGGTGTCTAAATGAACTTAAAACATGCACTGCATTTATTTATTTTTTACTGAGACCTGTTGTTCTCTTACATATAGAGAGTGGTGTTTTGGATTTCCAAAGTGAAGATTTACGGCAGCGGCTTTTAATATTTTGCGTTTATCCTGGAAACATAATAGATTTAAAAAAAACAAATAGTGCAATGTGTCTGAATATACTCTATAGTAAAGGTACTTTTTGGGCAGTTTTGGCTTTTCAGAGTTTTGTTGTTTTATTGGCTATTATCTTGATAACTAATAATAGAGAAATCTTTTCTTGCAAGGTATAGACAAGAACATATATAATCAAAGTACTGAAGTATGAAAATCGTTTGCGACTTCAGGGAACTAGTTTATTCTTATGTTGCACTGTTATACCACTTTCCAGGTTAGGGGGGGGGGGGGGGGGGGGGTCCCGCTAACATGTTTTACCCCGCCACATTATTTATGTATGTGCCTGTCCCAAGTCAGGAGCCTGTAATTCAGTGGTTGTCGTTTGTTTTTGTGTTACATATTTGTTTTTCGTTCATTTTTTTTTACATAAATAAGGCCGTTAATTTTCTCGTTTGAATTGTTTTACATTTTCTTATCGGGGCCTTTTATAGCTGACTATGCGGTATGGGCTTTGCTCATTGTTGAAGGCCGTACGATGACCTATAGTTGTTAATGTTTGTGTCATTTTGGTCTTTTGTGGATAGTTGTCTCATTGGCAATCATATCACATCTTCTTTTTTATATTAGTTTGGATTTGCCGTTTGTGGTTTCATTAATATTTACCACACCTTCATTCAATAATAGCATCAGATGAAAAATTCTCTGCTAGAAGAAATTGTTGAAACTAAATTTTCAGGTTTTAACAATTCAGATGAGCGAAACGAGGCGTAAAGATTGATGCCTACGGTTGACGAAGAATTCGCCATAACATTATACCGCGGCAAATTTATAACTATATAAAATTGAATGCCACTTTTCCTATCCCCTCTTTTTTTTTATTACAAATGACCGGTTCCTTATATGAGCCATTACTCTATCAGAGTCCGATTTATTCCCAATTGTTTGTGTCTATCTTGAGAATATATAAAGAGAAAGTCGAACAGCTAACCATGATCAGAAAGGCAATATTTACATAAATGAAAATACTAAACTTCGTGTATTATCTTCTTATAGAAAAATTGCTAACGTTAGGTATACCGAAATTGACAAATATAATGCCTTCCCTCGTTAAAACGATCATATAGCATGACATAAAAGAATTATTTATTCAATTCAATAACCTTAACCGTATTGAAGACTCCGTATGTTTATTATTAAAGATTTGCGATTTAAACAAAACTTTGCAATTCATATATATTTTTTACAATTTTCCAACAATATCAGATGTGATTTTTTTGCATCTTAAAACGAGGTACTAACATGCTAAGGTTTATCTCAAGTCTCAACCATTTTCCAAACGGTAGCAACAGATTTGATCCTAATTAGTAGTAACGGTTACTCCGCAGACGCAGATCGGAATCAGTTATGACGTAGACAGTAATCATTCTAATCGTAATCATGTTCATTGACCATAACGACGATGAAAGCACATCATATAATGACGTTTCGACATCATATAATGAAGTAAACCTAACCACATAATATAAGATTACAAGCACATAATATAATGACACAACCACATCATATAAAGATGTTTGCACGTAATATAAGGGAAACTGCACATCATATAATGATATGTACACATCATATAAGTATATTTGCACAGCATATAAGTATATTTGCACAGCATATAAGTATATTTGCACATCATATAAGGATCTTTCAACATAATATAACTATATTTGCACATCATATAAGGATCTTACAACATAATATAAGCATATTTTCACATCACATAAGAATGTTTGCACATCATATAAGTACATTTGCACATCATATAAGTATATTTGCACATCATATAAGTATATATGCGCATCATATAAGTATGTTTGCACATCATGTAATGATGTTTGCACATCATATAATGATGTTTGCACATCATATAAGGATATTTGCACATCATATGATGACAAGTGCACATCATATAAAGGTAAATGCACATCATATAAAGGTAAATGCACATCATATAAAGGTAAATGCACATCATATAAAGGTAAATGCACAACAGATAATGAAAAATGGGCATAATAAGACAGTGTTGGCGTTCCATAGTATGAGGTCAATACAGGATATATCGACCCAAAGAAGTATATCGACCTCGGACTTCGTCCTCAGTCAATATACTTCTTTCAGGTCAATATATCCTTGTATCGACCTCATACAAAGGCTATATTTGTATAATAATATGCATCAACCTGATTGATACAAACTCCGACAAAAATGTACAATTTTATGTCAATAAATACGTTACCATCATAAATTCTGAGTTCATCCATTTGCGCAAGTCTGACAGGCGGAAAACCCCAAAATAAAAATATCATCCAATGAGAAGAGGGATGACCAGTGCCCGTATAACCATGCCTTTATATCATCCATTTAATTTCCGCCTGCGCATCAAGACACACGTATTTTTTGTATTAGCATGATTAGTACATAACTTACAGAGAAGACTGAAGTTTTTTGTTTTTTCTATATTGAATATCGTAGGTATCCCCATACCATTATTTATTTGACAATTTTTGTTATTATATTGTTGTTATAAGTGTTTAACTTCATACTTATTTAATTATGGAGTTTAATGCTCCCAGTCCTTACGAGGCCATTACAGGTAATGATGTTTTCTTAGACGGTTCATTACCTTTTCCTGTGACCGTAACAGCGGTAGGGCAGGGAACCCCTCCTATTAGTAGTCAACTAACCGACGTTTTTACTTCGGTGACTACTAAGACCGGTCAACAGACCCTGCATGCAGGTTCTGTCGGTTATGATGGAGGTGTCCCTACCACTGCTACGGTTACACACACTTTTTCTAGGCCAGTTGACACCACAGGGTCCATTTCATCTTACCCTGGTATCTCTATGGGTTTGAACTTACCTGGTTCTAGAGCACCAGCGTCCTATTGTGGCTTAACTTTCCCGGCTTCGGCTAGTAATGCCATGTCATGGTCTAGACCTCCTTGGTCTCAGGGTTATCCTTATTCAGGCTTTTCTGGTCAGGGTTTTCATGGTCAAGGGTTTCCTGGTCAAGGTTTTCCTAATCAGGTTTTTCCTAGTCAGCCCTTTCCAGGTTTCTGGCCTTATTGTGGACCAACACCAGTTATTGTTCCACAGAGTACTACTCCTAATCTGTCAGTTCCTGCTCCTCCTGTAGCAGTGTCTAGTAGGGGTAGTAGTATATCTACCTGCTGCTCTGCCTACCTCTTCTGTTGGGCATCAGTCTAATCAGGTAGCTAACTCTGGCCCCGCCTTAGATGGGTTCAAGAGTATTTTGGATGATTTTCGTCAATCTATTTCTTCGGAATTGACTTCCTTTTCCAATCGCCTGTGTACACTAGAGAACATTGCCAATAAGTCAAGTTCTCCAGTGATTTCACTCCGTCCAGATCATGACATTGGAAGTGACCTGGAAGACAGTGATGAGGAGGAACGTTTTTCAGTTGCCCCAGGCAGCCAAGAAGAAGGGTTTACTTCGGATGAAGATGACAACTCAGTTCAGGTTTCTCAGATTGTTTCGCAACCTTCTGTTCCTGTGTCTTTATCTTCATCTGTAATTGGTCAGTCTTCTACCAATTCTGGTAAAGAACCAGAGACTGAAGATGCTCCTTCCTCCTTGAAGGATCTCAGAGATTCTGTCTATACAATCATGAGAGATGTCAACAAGGTGCCTTTTCAGTCACCTCCCAGACCCAAGAAACTAACCTCCACATTTGAGGCTTCATGTGGTCTGCCTGTAGACGATAATAAATCTCATAGTAGTTTTCCACAGTCTAATCATATGTCCAACTCTTTGCAGATCATTAATGATGGGATTGTGTCTAATGAGTCCCAATTTTCCCAGGTTAGTGGTTTCGGTCTGGCCTCATTCTCTGAGCAGTTCCGCTCTAAGGATTATGAAATTTTTGACTCTACTTTGGGCAAACTAGTACCCAAATGTGACAAAGTTTTATCATCTACTATTTCTTCTAAACCCGCCGATGGACTGCGTCTTACTCAGTCTGTTTGGTCTAAAACAGAGAATCTTCTTAGAAACGCTTCTCATGTTCTAGGCACTGCTGAACATTTCTTATCAGCAGTTGCCCCAGTTCTTAAAGACTCTTCTCTTCCACCAGAGGTCAAACCTTTCCTATTACAGGTAGACAAGGCTTTGGGTGTCTCCCAATTGCTGATTATGGGTTCCATCGCCAACTGCACCTTATCCAAAAGATCTGAAATTATGGAGAAGGCAGATAATCTTAAGGATGCTTTAATCAAGTCTCCTTTGGATGAGAAGATATTTGGGTTACCACTTGATGAGGTACAGAAACATCTCAATCAAACTCCAGTCCCAGTGAAGGTAAATGTATCTGTTTCGGGAAATAATTCTAAGCGAGGTAGTTATTCTTCTGCTGGAGGCTCATCTTATAATTCTCAGGAGAAGAGGAGAAAAATCACTAATGATGGAGGTAATAAACCTAAGAAATCTTCAATCCCTAGGTCTAAACCTAACAGTTTTAAGAGAGGTGGCAAGAGGGCCAACCCCTCTTCCTAGGAAGTTGCCCCCTCGTACGTTACTGTCAGAACCCAATCCAGAGATGTACTACAAAACTCCTCTTTCTCAATTACCAGTACGGGGGAGGTTAACTCATTTTCTAAAAAAATGGATAAGTATTACCTCAGATTGTTGGGTTCTGTCAGTAATTCGAGGGGGATTGACTCTTCAATTCAAAGAACAACCACCTCTTTCACCTGTTCCTATCCCACTGTCCAATACTCAAGATCCACAGAAATTTCTTCTTCTGTCAACAGAAGTAGAGACTCTTTTGACAAAGAGGGCAGTGGAGGAAGTCCCTGTATCTTCAATAGATCCAGGTTTCTATTCTCGTCTCTTCCTTGTATCGAAGAAGACCGGAGGAATGAGACCGGTCATCGATTTGTCTATCCTCAACTCTTATATGATTATTCCCCATTTCAAAATGGAGACCAATCGTTCAATAAGAGCTTCTATTCTTCCAGGTATGTGGACAACATCCCTGGACCTGACGGACGCTTATTTTCATGTCCCAGTTTGCCATTCATACCGCAAATTCCTTCGGTTTGTTTGGAACAAAAGGGTTTACCAGTTCAGGGCTCTCCCTTTTGGTCTGTCAACTGCACCACTAGCTTTCACCAAACTTATGCAGGTAGCAATTGCTCACCTTCATTCACAGGCTATTCAGATTCATTCTTACCTGGACGACTCACTGATCAAGGAACTTTCTCCCGAGAAACTCTATCTCAATACAGATGTAGTCATCAGATTGCTGCTCTCTCTGGGGTTTCTCATTTCTTGGAAAAAGTCGGACCTTATTCCGTCTCAGGACTTTATTTTCCTAGGCGAACATTACCTTACTCATCAGTGCATAGTTCGACCTCCTCAGGAAAAGTTTCAGAATCTTTGTTCAAAAATTCATCTGTTTCTATCTCAAAAAACAGTCACTGCTCGCCAGTTTTCACAACTGCTAGGTCTCTTGAATTCTCTAGCCGATGTTGTTCCACTTGGTCGCCTTCACATTCGACCTCTTCAATTTTATCTACACCAACATTGGCTCCCAGCTACACAGAATTGGGAGTTTCCAGTTCCAATCATTCATCAGGAATTGTGTCCTCATTTGGTTTGGTGGACTTCTCAAGCAAACGTTTTGAGAGGCCAACTTCTGTCCTCTCCAGTCCCAAATCAGACTCTGTTCACAGATGCCTCCAACCTCGGTTGGGGAGCTTATCTGGAAGGTCTTTCAGTGTCAGGAGTGTGGACTCCAGATCTTTTGAAGGAACACATCAACATACTAGAAATGAAGGCAGTGCTTCTTGCCCTGTCTCATTTTCAGTCCCTACTGCAGAACAAATCTCTGGTTCTAGCAACGGACAACACCACTGTGGTGGCTTATTTGCGAAACCAAGGGGGAACTCATTGTTACGAGCTGTATCTTTTAGCAAGAGAAATCCTTCTTCTTTGCAATCAACTTCATCTACAGATTGTAGTTCGTCATGTCCCAGGGAAACTCAATGTGTTAGCAGATGCTCTGTCAAGAACACTTACTCCAGTCAATACAGAGTGGGAACTTCTACAATCAGTATTTCAGGCAATAACACTGCAGTGGGGGTCTCCCCATGTAGACCTGTTTGCAACGAGCCTCAATTACAAAATTCAAGTGGTCATGTCTCCTGTACCAGATCCGAAAGCTTACGCAGTGGACTGCATGAGTGTTCCTTGGGACGGGATGTTCGCTTACGCTTTCCCATCGTTCAGATTTCTGTCACAAGTTCTTCGGAAGATCTCAGCAGAGCAAGGGTTGATCATTCTTATTGCTCCAGCTTGGCCCAAACAAGCCTGGTTTCCAGATCTTCTTCATCTATCCTGTGCTCGTCCACTGGTTCTACCAGTACGACACAATCTTTTGTCCCAGTTCAAGGGCAAGATACTTCATCCCAATCCAGAGAAGCTACATCTGTTCGCGTGGCTTCTCTCAGGGATAGCTTCAAGGAGAGAGGTTTTTCTGAATTTGCAGCCAGACATCTCTCCAGGGCAGTCAGAGATTCCACTAACATCGTCTATGAAGCCAAGTGGACTATCTTCAGTAGTTGGTGTAGTGGGAAGGAAATTGATCCTTTCCAAATTTCTGTACAACAACTAGCAGACTTTCTGATCCACCTTTTTGAAGAGAAAGGATTATCTCCCTCTACTATTAAAGGCTATAGATCAGCTATTTCTAGGACGATTCTACTGTCTGGAGGTCCAGATTTTGGTAATGATGAATTCATTTCTCTTTTAGTTAAGAATTTCACTCTTGAACGCCCTAGACAGAGAGTTTTAATCCCGTCTTGGAATTTGAGTCTTGTTTTATCAGCTTTAAAAAACCATCCTTTTGAACCTGCGGAAAAGGTTGAAATCAAGTTTTTGTCGTATAAGTGTTGTTTCCTTCTTGCCTTAGCTTCTGGTAGAAGAAGAAGTGAAATTCATGCTTTTTCCACTGCTGACTACTGCCTTCGTTTTAATAGGGATAAGTCATCTGTTACCCTATTAACGGATCCAGCTTTTTTAGCCAAAAATCAAATTCCTGGTAGAGGTTCAGAACCGATAGTGATTCCAGCCCTTCCTGTTGATTCAAGTTCTAAAGTACTCTGTCCTATCCGAGTCTTACTTTTATATCTTCAGAGAACTCAAAGTCTCCGCACCTCCTCAAATTCCAGGTTATTTATTCCTATTAACAAAGGAAAACAAGATTTGTCTGTTAAAACCATTTCATCTTGGATCTGTAAAACTATTCAATTAGCTTACAGTTTTTCTAATGAAGAACTTCTGAATAGTATGCATATTAAAGCCCATGATGTTAGAGCTATTTCTACCTCCTGGGCCCTGTTTAATAATGCTTCTTTAGAGGAAGTCTTATCTGCAGGTTTCTGGAGAACTGAAAATTCTTTCATTTCTCATTATCTGCAGTCTGCTACTCAAGCTCAGAGTTTGTACTCCTTAGGACCTTTAGTTTCCGCACAAAGAGTTGTTTTTCCTCCTGCATCTTCTGGTTCAGGGGATTCAGCTTTGTGTTAGATTCTATATTTCACTCAGAATTTATGATGGTAACGTATTTATTGACATAAAATTGTACATTTTTAAAGTAAAATGAGATTTTATTAAATAAATACTTACCTTCATAAATTAAAGGTCCCTCCCAACCTCCCCTTCATCCCCTGTTTTTTTCCTATGGCTTCATGCTTATGTTGGAAAATTAAATGGATGATATAAAGGCATGGTTATACGGGCACTGGTCATCCCTCTTCTCATTGGATGATATTTTTATTTTGGGGTTTTCCGCCTGTCAGACTTGCGCAGATGGATGCACTCAGAATTTATGATGGTAAGTATTTATTTAATAAAATCTCATTTTACTTTAAAAATGTACAATTTAATTAAAAGCAAAGCATGTGGTATTCAATATTTTAATTTGTAATTTTCTGTTCTAAAATATTTGTATATCAACTGAGATTCTTATTGTTATTTTTCTTTACAGAGGTGATGATGAAGATAATATAATATCTATAAACTGTTTAAAAATAGTGTTTGATGAAGAATTACAATTAACATTATACCGACATTGGTCGTTGTTTGACAGTATATGTCATTCTGTCAACTTGGCTTGTAAATTCAAAGTATGGACATTAAAGGGACAAAAAAGATTACATGAATTTTTAGCTGAAATGGGGTGAGTATTATTTCCTTTGAAAATCATTATTTTTCTCATATTAGATCTATCAGTGTCAGAATGACCACAATATTCAAATCCATGAAAAAAAATCCACAACTTTATGCCCTACACATTTTGGTCACTATTCCCAACATTTTCTGAAAATAAGATTGAGATCTATAGATAAGTTTTCATGTCAAGCTTTATATTTCCTGCCCAAAATATAATGTTAACCTGCCCTTTAATTGCTTTAAAACTAAAAATGTCTTTTCAAAAATGCCAAAAATAGATTTGTTCATATTAATGCAATTAGTGTTTCCAGTAAGATTGTTTCCTCTTGTGTAAACTCTGTAATTAACTGACAATGTACATAACCCCTATGTTATGGTTTTTATCACCTTTCTTTAGTAAACATTCATAATAAAACTTGCTTTGTAAACACTTATAATTAATGACTTTGATTTATTTCAGAATGCCATTGAGTCAGTGCAAACAAAAATTTTCTTCAATGGAATCAACTTTACGACATAACATAAAACAGATGATTCAAGATCACATGACAAAATATGGGTAAGAAGACGGCTTACAATTATAACATGTTACTTTAATGAAGGAAAAAGCATTTTGACTGAGATTATTGCTGGAATTTGTGAACAAAATTTAGAATTAAACCCCTGCTTAGAAATCACTATTTGCCTTTTAAAGATACAATGATAACAACAATCATATCTTCAAGGATAAAATTGATGCATGTGATATGTTACATGTTGTCCATGATTTTGTACAGCTTGATCTATCCACATTAGTATTATTAAACTATTAAGGTGGTACCTAACACTTTCACTAAAATTAATTTGGCTCGTTTAATTTTCATTAAATTTTGACAAAGTATTTACTTTGACCCTTTTGACAAAAATATAAAAATTTAAAAAATTTTTAACCAACCGTTTTATCAGAAAAATTACACTGGTTATATAGCAGTTTGACAAACACCAATTTTGATCATTAAGAAGCTTAATATTCCATTAACACCACAACGTAATTAAAACGTTTAGCTGACTTTACAGAGTTATCTCCCTGTAGCGTTAGGTACCACCTTAAATTTATCATAATATTTGATTGGCAGTAGTTTGCTTGTGGATGATACTTATATTTTGTGTGAACATTGTCGTTATTTCACAATACATCAGACAACAAAACACGCAAATATTCAAATTCATTTTCTTTCTTATTGAATACTGTAAACAGGGAAATTTTCGCGGTAAGCATTGAACCGCGAAAATATAAAGTTAACTCTTTTTATTCAATTTACTTTTACAAATCATGACTTAGACGGAGAGTTGCCTCATTGGCACTCATACCAGCTTCTTATATCTACATATGTGGATAGAATATCTATAGGACTATTGTATACAATTGATTTTATAGACGACATATATATAACTGAAATCATAACTGTATATCGTAATGAAAAGCAATGTTAGAAGTCATGTCTTTAAGTCAAATCAGTAATCTCATAAGCGATCATTATGTATATTGTTATGTAAACAACACGCATTACCATTATGTTAATGACACATGTCAATCAGTAATAAAAGTATCACCTCGTTGAATCTACTATACAGATTAATCAGATCAAACAATCGAAAAACTAGCATTAATCCTGACAGCATTTTATTCTAATTCAATCCTAATTAGGTCTACTTTTCTAATATTGTGTATGTGTTTTTACAAGGAAAACATGACACACGTTTAATCTACTTTAACATTAACATGATTAATAAACCGAAAACAGAAGATTTATGATTGATTTAATAACTTGATTTAGGATATATTATAGCTGTTCACTTTTGAAAATCATTTATGAAAATATTTATATAGACCACAGGGAAATCGCGAATTCTAAACGACGCGAACTTGGATTGTGTTAGTAAATCGCGAAATAAAGACGGCGCAAAAATTTCCCGGTTTACAGTAATGATGCTCCATCATACAAAAGATTCATCTTATTAAAGTTATTTAAGAAAGGATATGCAATACGATATTGTACTGAATATAAGATCTTGTATGACTTTCTATTTATTTTGACAGTTTAACAAACCAGGATGTTGTGATACCATCATTTTCAGCCCAGTATGGTTATAAAAATAAATTATGTGCAGCTGACTATGTGTTGGCGTGTGTCGCTACACTAGAAAATATAGTAAGTATACTTCTGAAGTTTGAATGACACAATTTATCATATGTGGTACAATTTTAAGACTTTCTTTATTAAAGGCAGAAATCTTGTTATAATTTGTGGAGAGAAGATATGTCAGAGGTAAAAATCAATGAGATAAAAATATAACATCACAAAAACCTAGAAACATTGAGAGGTTAGAAAAAGGTTTTAAAAATAGCCAATACTTTGTATCAGGCTCTAAGATAAGAAAAGCAAGACTCAAACTGCATCGGTCAACAAATGATGAACTCTTGTACTCAGGAAAATATAAAGGCTAAGTTGACCTTTAAAAGTCTTAATATTAAGTTGCAAACAAGAAAAACAGTACAGGTTTGAAATAGGACAGACATAACAAATCTATAACTGTTTTTGAGATAAACCTGTTGTAAATTAAAAAAATAATGTTTTAATAATTTCTTTCATTTAATTACATTTATTTACTATAAAAATACTATTTGTTTGTATCTTTCAGGGAAATTCAACCATTTCTAAAAGGGAGATTCCCAAACCAGGAAAAAGGGGGTTGGGTTCTAAATATAACTCCCCTTTCAAATGTATTGATCATTAAAAAAAGGGGGGGGTTCCTATCCTGGAAACTCTTCCCCCCTTCTGGATCCATCACTGACTTTTGTGATTTTTGTATGTTTATTTTTACTTTTGTTTATAGCATGTTGGTCATTTGTATCAAACATTTATATTAAATTGTTTATTTTCATCTTGTACATTTCAGGATAAAAATAAGAGTGCTACAGATAACTTTTTAAGTGCATTAGATATTCTACAAAGGTAATTATATAAATATTTTTGTTGGTTTTAAATGAACAATTAGATTTGGAAAAAAAAACTTACACCATGCTTGATATTACAAAAGATTGGTTAGACAGAAGTAGGATTTTTTTCAAGGTTTGATGTGTTTCATGGGGCCAGAATTAAAATTTAGTTTGTTTCCCTTGCCCTGACCGACTGAGAAAATAGCCGCCGACTCAAAAAAAAAATTGAGTTCCGAGTTCAATTTTTTTCTTTTTTTTAATATCTTGAGTACGACCAGATCAAGTAAAACTTGCTGTCATGGTAGACAGGTTCTCTGTTTGTTTCTGATAACTAGAGTGACTCAGACAGGAGTCCAGATACCCCATGGATTTTCCTAGCATTCCGCATGCTCTGGTCCTCGGCAAAACTCCTTATTTTTTTGGAAGCAAAATTCCCAAATGATCACAAAATTCATTTATTATTCATGACAGAGATATTTATTTAGTTCAACAGTAGCTTTAAAACCAGGCCGGAAACAGATAAGGCTAAAAATCTGGGTTTGCTGATCAAGTACAATGTAGTTTCAGTTTAATTTGTCAAAGAAACAAGATGCTGAGATCAAACATCAGACAATTCGGTTTAGTTTGGGATTTCAGATTTTTAAGACTTCAATAACTTTGTCAAACCATTAAAGATTTTTTTTAAAACATGGACAGAAGCTTTTGAATGGTCAAAAGACAATATCCAGTATCCCATTCATTACAAAAAAAGATACCCTCTATCAAGTACTCAGGGCTTTCCATTGAAATTGAAGTAGAAGGCTCAATTCAAATAATAGCCGGCTGTAACATGCGTTCAGCAAAGCCGGACGCCCACCAAGCTGTAAGCTTGGTGCTATATGGCAGGGGGTCTGGGGGCCGCTGAAGGCCCCCAGAAGCTCTGGCATAAATAGAGCAAAATCCTGCATTCTCGCAATCTCCTGGCACCTAATTTCATCTTTCAAATGACCATTTTTTATGTATGAATTAAATTAAAGAAAAAAAACAAAAAAATCTCAAAGAAATTTCTTTTTTTTTTGTTATAGTTTTTTATTTTATTACCTTATGCTTAAAATTCATTTACTTTTATAGGAGTTTTATTTATATAATAATTCGGTTTGTTAGAAATCTTGATCGATTTATTTTGCATAACTACGTGCATTTGTAAACAAATGACCCCCCTTTTCTCTATAAAGACTGTTACACGTATTTAAATCATACAATTGTTTCTCAAGCATTGACAGAAAATTGATATATCCTCTGATTTTCGCTTTTTTTTGTATACTGTTCAATAAGTCGGATACATAAATCATTTGGAAATGTTATTTATTTGAGGCTGACAATATTCTACTTTCGTTTTTGACCTTGATTCTCTGAACACCACGTGGGTTTTGAAAAATGAACTTCAAAACTTTTTTAAAGATACTGTTTTCCAGATTCTGTACAATATGATCTACTATATTTTCTTTAATTTGACTGCTATTATTCCATAACATAAGATTGCCATCCTATCTGATTGTCTTCACGTTTTAAAAGCCCCCCCAAAAAAAAGCCAACGAGTTAATGACCATCGGAACGTCTCTATTGTTATCGTTCAATGACCACTGGAACGTCTCTCTTGTTATCTTTGAAAAGAAACGATGCATTCTGACTTTAAATAGACAACCAATCAGTGACCTGAATTCATGTGAACTATATTTAGCCCAAGGTAAACACTGATTTTCATCCTTGTTTATCGTGACCGCGACTTTGCGACAAGACGTCTCTCGGCTGCCTGTAAACATTTGAAAAAGATATTTTTGTCTTTTTGAATTTATATTTTTGTCAGTGAAGTAGCCGGCACTGGAATCTACCGCAAGCGGCGGATTTCCCCCGGCTACCGGCTTCAATGGAAAGCCCTGAGTACTAAATGCTGTTGATATTAATTAAAAGCTAAAAGTGTTTTCTATTTCTAGATTTTATGTTTATCAATCATTTGTCAGTGGTAGTATATTTTTTTGCCTCTTACAGAGTACCTGTTTATGGTAATAACAAACTTTCTGTTTCCAGAGTAAATGTAGCTTCCCTAGAGAAGGCAGTAGAATTGGCCAAGAAACAGACACAAGCCATAGTAACCCAAGTTCAGACATTTCTAGACATGCATCAGGTCATATCTGCTGGTCCATTCTTGTATGCTTTTATACAAGAGGTAATTAGTCATACTCATAAAAAACAATTGTTAACAAGAAACTGTTTGTCTGTCTGATGTAACAGTTTCTATTAGTCTGCAGCAGAGTACTGCATGAATTCAAATTTAACAAAAGAGCCTGGAAACCACGACATTTTAAACAGTTGACAGCCTAGTACAATATGTAAGCATAAACAATAGAGGGATTTGTCTTTAAGGCTAGTACCATATTACACATTGCAAAGTAAAGAAATGGGATTTATTTTGAGCAGAAGAAAATGATGCAGTCGTATAGCTGTCAAGGAAATCTGAAGTGTTCTTACTATATGGTGTTTGAAATTCTGAATAATTATGATGCATTTTCCTCAATAGAAATGGATTCAGATGAAAATGTGTCTTCCACAAGCTGTTAACTTTTACTATTTTTGCAGGGTACTATGGATGTCAAGTTCTTCGCCAAACCTCAATGTTTGATGAGATTAGCCAGGTTTACATTAGAGGCTCACTGTTCTGTTGTAAGTATCTACCATAAATATAAAAATATTAAGATGTGGTATGATTACCAATGAGACAACTCTCTAAGAAAAACCAAACGACATAGAAGTTAACATCTATAGGTAACTGAACTGCCTTCAACAATGTACAAAACAGATACTGCATATTAAATGTATTGATTGTTTCTGAAATGTTTATACTGTAAATTGCTATGTACATAGTTTTTCTTTCTTTACAGAGTCGTAACAAGAGAGCCCGAAGTCTCCCACTGGTTTTAGGTGCTCCTTTAGATGGAGAACAGGGAACAACTCTAGTTATAGGTATCCCTCCACTTCAGCTGGATGAAGAAAGGAAAAAGTAAGATGTGTCTTCGTGCAATTAAGAACCTTATTTATTGGTATTATTGTATTACAGTGTAATATTCTAACTGTTTGAAACTATAGAAAAGTTGTTTTTTAAAAGCTCACTTGACCCAAAGGGTCAGGGTCAAGGGACCTATTCTCATTAATTGGCACCATTCGTCTGTTAATTTTTACAAAAATCTTTAAATCTGAGACTACATGTACTTGTTGGCCAATATGAACCAAACTTGGTAACAACCATCATTTGGGTATCTAGTTATAAAAATATGTCTGTTGATCCCACATGACAACCAAAATGTCTGACATGGTTACAATAAAACATAGTCTTGAAAACACTTTTGATAAAGAAATTGAGATTTACATATTGTCTATTGTCATCAAAACTGTCATATGACTCTTACAGGAGTTATTGCACTTAAAAAATAAATATTACAGGGATGCATCTTTATTTTTGCCTATTATCTTTAAAACTATACACAGCAAACGTGATATCTACAATTTCAAAGTCATCAGTCACTCTTTTTTGGACTTATTGCCCTTTAATAATGATGAACGTTTACATATTATTTTCCATTTATCTTGTTATCTTTAAAATTAAAAAAAAAAGTTTTACCATTTTTGATTTCTTATTGTCTATTAATTTGAAATATAATGGATGGAAAGAGTCTTTTGATGCATCAGACAAGATATTTAAATAAGTCGATGTTGCCAAAATCTTTGGTTGACTCTTTATCAGAGTTATTGCCCTTAAATGACAATCTATCCAATTAGTTAGAGATTCCAAAAGCAATAAATTATCAGCGCAGATTAAGTTATCAATGCGAAAAACTTCAGGCAACTTTTAACTCTTTTTTTTATGCCCCACCTACGATAGTAGAGGGGCATTATGTTTTCTGGTCTGTGCGTCCGTTCGTTTGTTCGTCCGTTCGTTCGTCCGTTCGTTCGTCCGTCTGTCCCGCTTCAGGTTAAAGTTTTTGGTCGAGGTAGTTTTTGATGAAGTTGAAGTCCAATCGACTTCAAACTTGGTACACATGTTCCCTATGATATGATCTTTCTAATTTTAATGCCAAATTAGAGATTTTACCCCAATTTCACGGTCCACTGAACATAGAAAATGATAATGCGAGTGGGGCATTCGTGTACTGAGGACACATGCTTGTTTTTAAATGTTTTTGCCTATTTATGAATAGAAACTTTAATCAGCAAAACTGGTATAAAGCATGAGGGAACAGTTTTTTACTTTAAACTGGATGTCATAATATCTTTTTTTTTTCAGTTTCTTTGGTAAAGCATTCGAGCAGGCAGCTGTTAGTACTAATTCTAGAACTTTGCATGACAGTTTCGACAGCTACAGTAAGTTGTATAATTATAGAAGTTTAATGGTAGTTTTTTTATAATCACTTTAAGTTGTATATTGTTCACCAATTTTTTGGGGTATGAACACGGTGTAGCCTTTTCTAGCAGTATAAAAGTAAGGAGATATGGCTTCATTGCCAATGAAACAACAGACCGCTAGAGTTCACATGACAAAATTAAAAACAATCATAGGTCACTGAGGCCTTCAGCAATAAGAAAAGTCTACTCTATAGTCAGCTTTAAAAGAACGGGACTTTTAAAATGTAAATCAATTCAAGCAAGAAAACTAAATGCCTTATTTATACAAAACAATTTACCAAAAACAAATATGGCAGACATGAACCAACAACATCCACTAAATTGCAGGCACCTTACTTGATATATAAAGAATGTAAGCTATAAAGCATGTTTGTGAGCAATCAACCTCCTCATAACCTGAGACAGAGATGTAAGGGCTCAACAAAGAACAAACTTTTTTTCTGATTTTGTAACTTTTTTATGTATTCATATAGTTGAAGTATTGAAGTCGCATGTCTGTGTTAATTTTTCTGTGAGAAAAATGCAAATACCTCACCCAAGAAAAATTAGTCTACAGAAAAGTTTGGAGCTTCAGTTATCTTGGTTTTATCTTATTACTATGTTGTTTTATGATTTCAATTATAATGGTCAAAAGGGCTGATATCAGATATGAATAAATAAGAACTGTTCTTATTGCTTTTGTTATTTTTGTTTCAGTTATGGAAATGAAAACAGAAGACAGAAGCAAGTTTTTTGATGCCTTAATAAGTCTACTGAATTAAACAGACATTTTATATGATTGTCATAAACTTATTCCTGAGTACAAAGTATGATTCTTAAAAATGGAAAATTATTTTACTGCTTGTATTCCATGATAAAACTTATAATAGAAGTTATCAAGAATCATTTCTACCTGATTCTGTGAATATAATTTATTACATGAAATGTATTTTTGTTTACTGAACAACTTGATTTGATTTTATTACTGCTGAAAATATACAGGCCTGCCATTAACATATCTTTATTTTGATGCAAAATCATTTATTTATATTGTAACAGCTATGGCGTCATTAAAGTATAAAATAACAATGCAAATATTAAGAATTGATTGCTCCGCTAATTGTTTTACAACTGCAGAAAGTGTAGAAAAAGTCTCTTACAAAGTTGTATTTTTCAGTACTTTTTGATTCATAATTATTCTTAATGTCAACAATTTTTAAAAATATTATTATGACAGTAAAAACTTGTATTTGAAAATAAATAAAATGTGCATTTTAATTCATTTTATTTGTAGGGAAATCTTTGATTTATGAAATAATAAGATTTAAAAATAAGGACCTGTGTCTTTACTCCTTAATTTTAGAGAAAAATAATTGTTTAGAAATTAGCATGTTCATAAAACCCTTCTCTTAGTGAATTGTGTTCAAGCTTAGTTCATAAACCCCTTCTCTTAGTGAATTGTGTTCAAGCTTATTTTAAAAAAAAGACTAGACAAACAATGTGTCCTGAATTGTAAATACATTTGTCTTTATGGAGGTTTCTGGATGAGTTTTTCATTTCTGTATTCTATAATTTTTAAAATTATTTTCCCCCATCCTTTCTTTATTGTGTGCATTATATTAGAGGCGGATTTAGGGGGAAGGGGGCCTGGGCCCCCCTTTTTGAGAAAAAAATTGGTTGCTTATATGTGACCAGCCACGACATATCCAGGCTTATGGAGGTAGAACGTCATTGTGAGAAAATCGCCAATAAGTATATGCCATTTCCAGGCTTATAGGAGGGTACATTGTCTAAAATTTGATTTGTATATATATCTAGAATATATATTCCGAAACAAAACTCTCTGTCATGTTAATATAATGACATATTTGAAACGAGTCAGTACTACGGAAGCGTATTAGCGTCACACATTTTTTTATAATTTTTCTTCCTATGTTTGCGTTATAACGCAAATCTTTGCGTTTTAACGCAAACCTTTGCGTTTAACGCAAACCTTTGCGATATAACGCAAACCTTTGCGATATAACGCAAACCTTTGCGATATAACGCAAACCTTTGCGTTATAACGCAAATATCTTGATTT
Source organism: Mytilus galloprovincialis (assembly GCF_965363235.1). Taxonomy (NCBI): domain Eukaryota; kingdom Metazoa; phylum Mollusca; class Bivalvia; order Mytilida; family Mytilidae; genus Mytilus; species Mytilus galloprovincialis. The sequence goes on from NC_134842.1 coordinate 19,251,009, forward strand.
CAATTATTCATTCAGTTTTGTTTATATGTCCGTCTGTCATTCATTTCGGATGTGATTTACTAGTAGATAAAAAAAAGAAACATAAATACAAGGCCAAATCATTATAATAAATATGCATAGAAATAATGGAATACTTGAAGTGCAATTATACATAAATTAAGACTGATTTGTGCATCAGAAAAGTATATAATTTAACAAGAAAATAGATATAGTTTAGTATATAGTCATATTTAAATTGAAAGATCAAAAATAATGTCATACAATTCTGAAACCTCCAAGTCAAATAGACAAAATGATCTTTCTGCTTTAAAATGAATTATTAATAAGGAAACATTTTTTTTAAATCTCAGAATATGATCAAGATTCTTTGATAGAAAGTCATTGAATTTTCTTTTCAATATAATGAAGTATTTTTAAGATGCTTGGGTAGCAATTTGAATAGAGAGAACATAATTTTATTAATAAAACATCTTCATTCTATACATTTATTGCCAAAGGGTAGCTTGTTTGAATCTAACCTACTTTACACAGTTCTCAAACGAGAGCTTACTTTGGAAGTATATTTATATTCGGTTATAGCTATATTAGCAGGGTTGATTTTTTTCTTGGGTATAACCTCAATTTACTCAATTTTCTTTGTAATATATATATTGTTAAAGAGGCCAGCTGAGGGACGCCTTCGGGTGCGGGAGTTTCTCGCTACATTGAAGACCTGTTGGTGACCCTCTGCTGTTGTTTTTTATTTGGTCGGGTTGTTGTCTCTTTGACACATTCCCCATTTCCATTCTCAATTTTATTAGTAGTAACATGGATATCGTTTTTGGGGACCTTTATAGTTTGTTGTTCAGTGTGAGCCAATGCTCCGTGTTGAAGACCGTAATTCGGTCTATGATGGTTTACTTTTACGAATCGTGACTTAGATGGAGAGATTTCTTATTGGCACTCATACTACATCTTCTTATATTATTCTGCTCATTATTAGTCATTGATATGATCTAATTATTCAAGCATTTTACTTTGCAATGACTACAAAGGTGATAAATTTTAATATATACAGCCTCCTCCATTAATAACTACTGTTTCCTTTGAATCTTAAATAAGAAATAAGATAAAACAAATGTTTGCGTTACAACGCAAAGGTTTGCGTTATATCGCAAAGGTTTGTGTTATTTCGAAAAGGTTTGCGTTGTAACGCAAAAGGTTTGCGATATAACGCAAAGGTTTGCGTTTAACGCAAAAGGTTTGCGTTTAACGCCGCAAAAGGTTTGCGTTATTTCGCAAAGGTTTGCGTTACAACGCAACATAGGAAGAAAAAAAATAAAATGTGTGGCGCTAATATGCTTCCGTACATTTCAAATACCGGTATGAAAATGAGACTGTTCTATGACGACTTTTATTTATTGAAACCACTAATTTATAAAACACAAAATTATTGTATTTATTGGCTTTTAGTGATGTTCAATAGCATATTTGAATAAAATTTCAAAGACTTAAATTTACTACAATGCAAACAATTCTTAGCTCTATTTTAGAACATGTAATTTAAACTTGTTGAAATGAAGTTAGTTTGAAATTTGTCAAAGTAAGCTTTAAGAATTCCTTTTTTTTAATTTAGATTTATTATGCATGTCTCTAAACATGGTATGCGACGCGTAACAGTTTATAAGTAGGTGTTCTCATATATTAATTTGATACGGTGCATTTATTTATATGGATATATTTCAGACTTCATTTATGAAAGAAAATTTAGAGCAGAGAATTATTTGTTTTTTTGTAGCTCTATTTTAGAACATTTAATTTAAACTTGTTGAAATGAAGTTAGTTTAAAATTTATCAAAGTAAGCTTTAAGAATTCCTTTTTTTTAATTTAGATTTATTATGCATGTCTCTATACATATAGTAAGCGACGCGTAACAGTTTATAAGTAGGTGTACTCTTATATGCATTTGATACGGTGCATTTATTATGGATATATTTCAGACTTCATTTATCCTTTATGAAGGAAATCTATAAAGCAGAAATTTGATTTTTTTTTGTATCAATTTAAAATGTAGATTCAAATATTTTTCACTTCAAACGATAAAGTAAAACTTCTTCAAAACTTGTAAAAATGTATAGTTCGGCGTCCGCAAAAAAGAAGCCAACGAAAGTGTTTATCTCTTCTTCACAAATACGTATTTCATTGAATCTCGATATTTATCATGTTTATAATTTTTCTAACAATGACGTTCTACCTCCATAAGCCTGCAAATGTCTTGGCGGGTCACATATAGGGAATCACTGAAGCGTGACGTGATCGGGTCCCCTCTTAGGCAGGCAGTGGGCCCCCACTTATGAAAATTTCTGGATCCGCCACTGTATATGAAACTTCGACACCCAACTATACACTATTTTCTCTATTCCTTTACTTCAGCACTTTCTGTCAATCAATTTATTCTGTATTCTGTACATCTCATCCAGACCCTCATTAAGTATTTATGTTGTAAGTGATTATACTAAAACAAGTATGTCACATTAAATGTTTTTAATTGTATAGATTTAATTGTACTAATTTATATTAAATTATCATATCTGTATACCAGTCTTATTTTATGTCTAATATTATAGTTTATATACGGTGGAATCATTTATTTTTGTGGATGAAATATTCTATTTTCGTGGATATCTGATGTGGCAACCTGGGAAATCCAGCAGCATTTCAATAAATAATTCATGGTTCACTTATACCCACAAAATCAACCAAAATTAGGACCGCACTAATAATAATGAAGTAATGGTATGACCAGATGATAACAAATATACTAAACTGAACTTTGAATTGTTTTACATTGTCTTATCGGGGCCTTTTCTAGCTGACTATGCGGTATGGGCTTTGCTCATTGTTGAAGGCCGTACGATGACTTATAGTTGTTAATGTCTGTGTCATTTTGGTCTTTTGTGGATAGTTGTCTCATTGGCAATCATACCACATCTTCTTTTTTATATAGCTTAAACTAGAACTACTAGTTTACAGTCTTGATAATTATGTCATCAGCAATATACCACATCTCTCTTTTTATGCCTTGTCTTAGCAGAGGGGGCATTAAGTTTTACCCTTATCCATCTGTGTATATGTACGGAGCCTACATCCCAAAATTAGTTTTTGTTCTCTAACTTTAGTTTGCCTCAACCAAATGTTATAAAACATCAAACTTATACATAATGCTTATAACCACAAAACACAGATCAAGTTTGAATATTAATGGACTCACTTTTACCTATCTAGAGTTATGCCCCTTTAAATTTGGAAAAAGAGCTGAAGCTTTGGTTTCCATTCTCGAACTTTAGTTTTCCTCAAACAAATGTTATGAAACTTAAACACAATGCTTATTACCACAAAACACAGATCAAGTTTGAATTTTGGTGGCGTCACTTTTATCGTTCTTATCTAGTGTTAATTCCATTTACAAATGGAAAAATTCCTGATTTTTTGTTTGTTCTCTAACTTTAGTTTTCCTCAACTAAATGTTGTGAAACTCATACACAATGCTTTTAATTACCATACACGGATCAAGTACAAATTTGGGTAGCATGACTATTACGGTTCTTGAGTTAAGTTCCTTTATAATGTTGTATGCAAGTGGGGGCATCATCTGTGTCACATTCCCCATTTAATTTGTTTGTTGAAGGAATTCCAAGATTTTTAGTCCCTATATGCTGGCTACTTTCGGAACTTCAACTATTTCATGCAGCATTAGATGTGTGACTGTTACAAGTTACAAGCACTTTGATTTAATTTTTGGGTTAAACATACTTTAATTGGTCATTAATTATATCTCTTGCATTTCTGACCTTTATTTCTAATTCTATTTTATCTGATACTCTTAGGGACATTTTGATTCTCTAGGAAAAAAACCCATTTGAGATCACATAGTCCTTGCATTGTCTGTGTGTCATAAACAAATGTTTTCCTTATACCTAAAGTACCAATGTCCCTTTCTTAATTGTAAGATCTTGGAGGATGTTAATTAGAAGGGGAAGAATTACATAGGTTCACTTGATCAAAGTTTGGGGTAACTTACTGCATACACTTTTCTTTTTATAAAACATGGCTTCTGGACAGGTACTTGAGTTTTCCTTAGTTAGTTGGAATGAAAAGTATATAAATGTAAGAGAAAGAGAAAAAGCGTATCTTATGGAAGACAATATGCCAAAGTTCAAGATCCCTTACTATAAATAGAATTTTGTTAACATATTGATAGCAATTGAAGTTTACCCAATGATTGAATAACATTACAGGTTATTGGGAATAGGATTTTGGAATCAATCAGTCAAAATTCAAGGACAAAAACTATGAAAAGGAGTTATTAAAAAGTTTGGTTCTCAAGAATTTTACAGGCTATGTGCTTGAAGACTTTAATGGCTAAACAATGGCCATATGAACCCCATGCTTTACTGATCATGATTGAATTAATGTTGAAAAGTCTTAAAGGAAATTTTATACTTTGAGTACATGTTGGTATATTGAACAATAATCCATGTAAATGAGGTCAAGGTCAAATGAACAATGTGGAACATGCATGTACGCCTTATAATCATTACATACACCAAGTATAGTTGACCTACAGTTATGCTAATACTACTTATAGGATCTGAAATACAAACTTGACCAAGAAAACTAATCCTTTATCACTGATCCACGAAATCAGTTCTATATAAAACAGAAGATGTGGTATGATTACCAATGAGATAACTCCCCTCAAGAGAACAAATGATACAGAAACTAACAACTATAGGTCACTGTGTCAGGTGAACCATGTCAATACACACACTAGTGACATAACGATCTTGCAAGGAACATATACAAAAGACAAATATCATATTAATCATAAGAAGTGAGAAGTACACATTAGCTGTACCTTAATTTTTGAAGTTCAGTTTTACCTATAATGCCACTTTGAAATTGTTTTGCTCACATGTCTTTGCGATTTTTTCACATGACAAACACACTTTTCAGTTTTTTAATAGACACGTAGCCATGAAAATGAGATCAAGCACACACTGCATATGACAGACGGAAACCTCGTACAATGTAACATATGGGTTGATATACAAGGTGTGATGCATCAAGGTCCTTGCCCCGCTGAAATATAAAGCATTATATAAATAGTGTGAGCTGCATCCCTAATTAATTTTCTCGAATTTTGTGACTTGCCGTCTGAGATACATTCGCTGGCTTGCTGTTTATGCAATAGCATTGTGACCCAGCAGGATCTCAAAATTATTGGCCGAATTTTAATACGCCCGTCAAAATTTTGATGGGGACGTATTATGGTATACAAATGTCCGTCTGTCCGTCTGTCTGTGGGGCGTAAACATGTCGCACCGTAACTTGAGAACGACTTATCCTTATTTCATGAAACTTAATATAGTTGTTTCTTATGATAGTCAAACGATCTGTATACCTTTTGGTGAAAATAAGATTAAAACTTTTTGAGTTAAGGGACTTTGTAACTAAAACAGGGATGTGTTTTTTCACATGTCGCGCCGTATCTCAAAAACAATGTATGATTATTGCTTAAAACTGTACACACTTCTTTGTTATAATAATCAAAAGATCTGTATACTTTTGGTGATGATTCAAAATTTTGTTTTAGAGTTATTGAGTTTTTTGTTATAAAAAGGTTTTTTTCACAAGTCGCGCTGTATCTCAGAAACTAATGATGATTATTGCATAAAACTTACACACAAGATGACCGGCCTATTATGCGCCTATGGCGCAGCTGTTTATTTCACTTTGTCATTCTGTGGACTGACTGTTTGAACTTTCTCTAGATAGGTAATACTAGGTCGCTGTCTTTGTCATTCTGTAGACTGTCTGTTTCTCTAGATAGGTAATACTAGGTCGCTGTCTTTGTCATTCTGTGGACTGTCTGTTTCTCTAGATAGGTAATACTAGGTCGCTGTCTTTGTCATTCTGTGGACTGTCTGTTTCTCTAGATAGGTAATACTAGGTCGCTGTCTTTGTCATTCTGTAGACTGACTGTTTCTCTAGATAGGTCAATACTAGGTCGCTGTCTTTCAATGTCGATAGGTCAAGGATTTGTGTATTAAGATTTACTAGACAAATCCTTCGACAGGTATTGAAGCATTTATAAGGTTCGTTTTCACTTGGATGAATGAATTCTACAAGTTTTCTTAAAACTGTTTGTAATAAAACATTTAAATCCATCCTCCATTACCTATATGTATCTACACGTTTTATCTTTCATCTAAACTGAATAAAATTATAAACATCATTTGCCTTCCGCGATAGGAATGCTTTATCAGCTTTCAAATCTAAAACAGTACAAGTATTGAGACACCATTATTTAGGCTTTGATAGATGCAGAGACGGATTGGGGCGGAGGTTGGGGTTGGGGTTGGGATGGGTAGGTGGGGGGAAATTGGTTCATTACTTTGGGACCACTAAAGCGTGCCCCTTCTTATGGCAGTTATGAAAATTTCTAGATCCGCTACTGAGATGCGACCGGAACATGGGTTAACCTCCTCGTTCTTTATTTTCATGTGATTAATATGTTTTCAAAGTTTCTCTTTGTTTATAGTTCATTCACTGTAATATTTTAATTAATCTAATGTAATTCTTATTCATTCCTCTCTTATTATAGCTATAGTGATAGCGGTACGTTGTTTTCTTCACATTTGATCTATCCTATCTGAGACTACTATACGTTATCAGAAACATATAATTCAATATGTAATTTCAGTTTAAATGAAAGATAAAACGTGTAGATACATATAGGTAATGGAGGATGGATTTAAATGTTTTATTACAAACAGTTTTAAGAAAACTTTAGAATTCAATCGTCCAAGTGAAAAATCCACCCGATCTTAAACTTGACAGCAGCTTTTTCTTGTCTGTACTGTTGTATCATATTGTCGGAGGATGATATATCACGCCCAAAACATATATATTATAGTCAAATGTGTATAATTGATTTAAACTTTATAAATAAATTTATTGATAAAACAGAATTATAATATTCTACATGTGTTAGTGTTTATTAGTATAAGTAAGTGTTTCAAACATGATTATCAAGGTTAAAGTCATACATATTGTATTCTGTTTATTGTGTAGTTAGTATTATAAATATGTTGTTTTCTTCATTTGCCTTTACCAGCCATGTGCGGTTGAAGATCTGTATAAACAATCTGTACCCTAAAACAAAGAAATATGTTTTTCTATACAAATATCACAAATATGTTCATTCATCAGAATAATTCGCTTTATATGCAACAATAATTATATACGTTATAAAAAATGTCCCAAAAAAATCAATGTTTTAGAAATGGCTTGCGAACGGGTTTCTTTTACCTGCCTGTTTGTTTGGACTTGTTATGCTTGTGCAACTCTAGTAAATTGTTCGTCTTGAAAATTCTTTCCATTGTACGTTTAAGTAGCTACATTAAATCATTGTCTAAAAGAATGATGTATTATTAACGAAACAACAGATATTGTTCAATTTCATCGCTCTGAAACTCAGTCGACTGATTTTACTTTTGTTGATTTGTTTTCGTCCTAAATATGTCTGAAGTATTTAGCATTGGACATTAAATACGCAGCTATCAATCATGAAGTATTTAGCATTGGACATTAAATACGCAGCTATCAATCACTCGTACTTTCTTTTTACATTTTCCACAAGATTAAAATTCCGAAAACACATTTTTGCCAAGTTGGCAGGGCCTTCAGTACAGGATGTGGATAATATTTTTTTCCATTGTTTGCATTTGTAATTCAATTTAAAAATAAGGTTTTGGTGTGTTAAATGGATCATGTCAAAGTTTATACATTCTCCAAAAACAAGGTATTACTAAGACAAACTTAGAAAGTGCAAGTATGTGGTAGGTAGACAAAAAAAATTACTGATGATATTAACAATGAAACAAATTTCTCATCCTTCACCTAGCGTATGTGGACAGGGCAAATGTTTTAACATTATATAGATAACCTACATTCTATAAAATTGAGATGAAGCAATTGCTAAAAAAGCTGTAATTAACGTCATACTTGTTTCCAGGTAATTTGGTTTCTTCCTTAACAAAGGTAGTAATTTTGTCTGTATATCCTGGATTGTCTTTCTCGTTAAATCTCGCGATGGATATGATTGAGATCAGCATGAACGGTGATTCGTCTCCAGCATTACAAACTAAGGCATCACAGGTGATTACTAGTGTTATTTTCTGAAAGAGAAAATTTACAAACTAAAGCTTCACTGGTGATTACTACTGTTATCTTCTAAAAAAAGAAGATTTACAAACTAAAGCATCACATGTGATTACTACTGTTATCTTCTAAAAAAAGAAGATTTACAAACTAAAGCATCACATGTGATTACTAGTGTTATCATCTAAAAGAGAAGATTTACAAACTAAGGAATCACAGGTGATTACTAGTGTTATCTTCTAAAAGAGAAGATTTACAAACTAAAGCATCACAGGTGATTACTTCTGTATCTTCCGAAAAAGAAGATTTAAACACTAAACATCACAGGTGATTAGTATTGTTATCTTCTGAAAGAGAAGATTTACAAACTAAAGCATCACATGTGATTACTACTGTTATCTTCTGAAAGAGAATATTTACAAACTAAAACTTCACTAATGATAATTACCATTGTTATCTTCTGTAAGAAAAGATTTACAAAATAAAGAATCATAGATGATTACTACTGTTATCTTCTGAAAGAGAAGATTCACAAACTAAAGCATCACAGGTCGCTACTACTGTTATCTTCTGAAAGAGAAGATTTACAAACTAAGCATCACAGGTGATTACTTCTGTTATCCTCTGTAAGAGAAGATTTACAAACTAAAGAATCATAGGTGATTACTATTGTCATTTTCTAAAAGAGAAGATTTACAAACTAAAGAATCATAGGTGATTACTATTGTCATCTTCTAAAAGAGAAGATTTACAAACTAAAGAATCATAGGTGATTACTATGTTATCTTCTGTGAAAGAATATATACAAACTAAAATATCACGGGTGATTACTATAATTGTTATCTTCTGTAAAAAAAATATTTACAAATTAAAGAATCATAGCTGATTACTACAGTTATCTTCTGAAAGAGAAGATTTACAAACTAAAGCATCACAGGTGATTACTACTGTTATCTTCTAAAAGAGAAGATTTACAAACTAAAGCATCACAGGTTATTACTAGTGTTATCATCTAAAAGAGAAGATTTACAAACTAAGGAATCACAGGTGATTACTAGTGTTATCTTCTAAAAGAGAAGATTTACAAACTAAAGCATCACAGGTGATTAATTCTGTTTCTTCCGAAAAAGAAGATTTGCAAACTAAAGCATCGAAGAGGATTACTTCTGTATCTTCCGAAAAAGAAGATTTAAACACTAAACATCACAGGTGATTACTATTATTATCTTCTGAAAGAGAAGATTTACAAACTAAAGCATCACATGTGATTTATACTGTTATCTTCTTAAAGAGAAGATTTACAAACTAAGGCATCACAGGTGATTACTTCCGTTATCCTCTGTAAGAGAAGATTTACAAACTAAAACATCACAGGTGATTACTTCTGTTATCCTCTGTAAGAGAAGATTTACAAACTAAAACATCACAGGTGATTACTTCTGTTATCCTCTGTAAGAGAAGATTTACAAACTAAAACATCACAGGTGATTACTTCTGTTATCCTCTGTAAGAGAAGATTTACAAACTAAAACATCACAGGTGATTACTTCTGTTATCCTCTGTAAGAGAAGATTTACAAACTAAAGCATCACAGCTGATTACTTCTGTTATCTTACAACAACAACAATTTTTATTTGTCAATCAAGACGCCCCGAGGAGCAGTTAAATTACAGTTTAAATTAAAAAGTACAAATAATTGTGGTGATTTTTTTTGTTTTCATTGAAATTACAATACATGACAATAAAACTAAAACTATATAAGAGAAGGGAGAGAAGATGTTTATGAAATTATTGTAAAGATAAAGGTTGAATGGAACATCTGTGCATAAATCATAACAGTTTTAGGAAATCTGAATAAGATGCTGTTCAACATAACCAAGCAGAGACATGTACACTACCCCCCCCCCCCCCCCCCCCAAAAAAAAAAAAAAAAAAAAAAAAACCACCCCAACACCAGTACTTATTCAGATGAAATCAACCTGTAACCAGAAATATCTTGGGTGGGCGTAAACGGTACGACCTGAGTCTAGAGCAATATGGACAAAGCTCAAAGAAAATATCGCCCTTATTCAAACTGTTTCGCCATGAGAATCTACTCAATAGAACCCACGGTGACATTGTAATAGCGTCAAAATAGATCAACAACTATATATTGATTTTGAACGGTTTTAGATAGAAAAATGATAAAATCAGTTGCGTAGGTAACCACATGATTTGCCTGTATGATCAGTATCTCTCGCATGGATAACAATGCAATGCACTCATCCTTTAAAAATCAGTTATATACTAGTACAAGATAAACTGAACTGTCACAGTTGTTTTTTATTTAAAAATGAATGCAACCCACAACATTGGAGACATTTCATCTTGTTATATCAAATATACATGAAATATTTGCCACTGGACGTTAAGCAACCAACAATCAATCAATCTTACACACCCAAGAATAGTTTTTCGGTTTTCAGAGTTTGTCGAATTAAGGTAAAGTTATAACTTTATAGTTAAAGTGCAAAAATCAAGTATCAAAATCGTTCAACTAACAAAAAGGGACGAGCATAATGTATAATTCACACAGGTAAAAGTTCTTGTATATAAATACTTACCTCAATTGGCTTGTCCAAGGTCTCGGCAAGAAACGCAGAAAATTTCTTGGCAAAATCTTTCGGTATCTGTTCTTTAGTAAGACTAGTTGTTATCTGCACAATAGGCATGTTTACATGTATGTGTATAATGGAGTAATGTGTATTGAATTTGTTTATCTGACTTATTTAAATGTAATATTATGTCACATAAACACATGTATAATTAAGCGACTTCTCATTGGTAAAGATTAGAAGCGGGGAAAATTTAAATCGATGTTTATAAATAAATTCGAGAGAAGCCACAGGTTTTTGATATTTCTTACAGTTATTATGTATTATACTTTATCATGTTTATATATAAGTCCATTTTTCTCTATTGTTGTTATTTGGATCGTTATTTCTTTTTCCGAGAGTTGAATGGGGTATAGAAATATGGCCAGTCCGGCATAATAATCTTGCTACAATATGCTTCCGTTTGCCTGTGAGGGATGTATAAATACGCAGCCACGTCAAGTCAGAATTGTACAGTTAAATCTAAAGCATCGTGTAGAAAGAGTGTTAAGCTCTTTGTGTGGTAAAGAAGTTCCGAACCCTCGAAAAAAAAATATCAAGATGAGGAGCCTGTAGTTGGTCAGTTACAATTCCTATTAAACATACCTGCATTTAACAGTGGCATAAATATAAATAAGATGTGGTATAAGTGCCAATGTCTGTATTCCCCGTCTCCATCCCGGTAGGACCCTTTCTTGTATATCGTACTTAATCTTTTCTTTGCCTTTCTTCATTTGTTCTCGTCCTGGTAATCGCAGAAATATTTACCACTGGACATTAGGTAAACAACAACCAATTAAACAATACATCTTTTATTCTCTACTGTATACCACATCGTTATAAATATTCTCTTTTCTTTACAATTTAGCACACCATTATTCCGTATTCTTTAGTTGATGGTTAGCTCTCAAGTTCGCGCATCTTTTATAAATATCATAGCTATACAGATAAATGAAGAAGAAAACTGAAAAACCGATTACAATGACATTAACGGGGACCTCCTAAACTCTTTGATTGATTGATGATTGCTTAACAACCAGTGGCAAATGAGATTCGATAGGCCATAGATAGGGAAAGAATTTTTGACTTGCAACATATCACCTATACGAATCCCTTAAATAGTTGTTGAAATATTTTTTTACGCACAGATAGCGGGATACTCGTATCTTCAAGAGGTATCGGATTTAGTTTCCCCGTCAACCTATATCAATAGCAAACTACTTTACTCTGAATATATGGCTCTGTCAGAGGCGGATTTAGGGGGCAGGGGGCAGGGGGCCCGCCCCCTTTTCTGTGATTTTTTTTGTTGATTATATAGGGAATCACTAAATCATGACCGGAGCGGGCCCCCTCTTAGACAGTCAGTGGACCCCCACTTATGAATATTTCTGGATCCACCACTGTCTGTTACCTCTGCAGAGACAAGATTTTAAGTAAAAGTACATGACACTGCATTATGTATGAATTATAAATGTACTGCAAGTTTGTGTTACGTTGCCAAATTAAATACCAACGCTGATCGAGCTCTCTATTACACAGGCTGAAATTTGTCTTTTCCTCTTTTTCGGTAATTGTTCAATTTTACTCTTTTTCGGTAATTGTTCAATTTTAGAATAAACATAAAGGATGAATCAATTTGTTTTTCTGCATTGTTAGTGACGTTTCTGTCTGATAACTTAATGTATTCCCAAGACATCGTCTGTTTCGTCTTTTATCGTGTATAGGAGCATGTAGTTTGTTTGTTTGGTCAAAGACCCCAAATCTGAACATCATGTGTAACAATTGGACAAATCATACCAGTAATTTATCTTTCCCATGCTTAGTCATAAATATTTCATCATATTTGAATAGCATTTGTTGATGTCTAGATATATATGAATGGAATAAACACGGCTGCTGTAAATGACTTTACTAGTCAAAACTGATGTCTTTTCATTTAATTGCTGCAAACAAACAATTTACCCAACATGGAACAATAGCGCAATTTTCATTACTTTTAATAGCAAATATTACAGTTTGAAGGACTGAAAGAATATAAGTGTTTCCTTCAAAATCAGAGTATTTTACATGTATTAATACACAAGTATGACCTAATTTAAACACACCCCCTTCCGACTGGGACGACATCAAAATTTCAATGTAGGTATGTAGTTTTGAATAAACTTAATTCAAATAGTTTGTTCACTGACTAAGAAAAGATTGAGTATTTTCAAGTATGGTACTTCATCATATATAGCTTAGTGTAATTTGTCGCTGTGGATATCGTTCTTATATGTGAAGACAAGGATGTGAAAGGATCTTTTTTATAGTATGTAAATTAATTAGCTGCATCTTTTGTAATTCCAATGATAAAGATAGTAGGATTCGGAGGGAGGAGTGAAATTTGGTATATTTTGAAAAAAAGCTAGATATATTTAGCCTACTCACAGAATTCTCTTTTGTTACTTTCTAGAGGTGTGCCTGAGACGAAGGTTTTATATATACTTTATTCATATTCGAATATATGAACACTGTTGTTTCTTATTTGTGTACTTTATTGTTTATTATATTTGTTAAAATAATATCATAATGATATTGTATTATGCTCCTTGTCACGGAGCCCATTTGATAGAAATAAACATCTTCTTCGATCTGTATTAGTGACCGCTGTGGATAGTAAACTTGGAATTGATATACATAGCAAAAAAAAAGTTATTTCTCATATATTTGTGTTCATATTAAAAAGAAAAAAAAACCACGAAAACTAATTGAAATTATTAAAAAAGATATATCACTGAATATGGAAAAAAAAGGGGGCACTAAAAAAATGTCCTGTCCCCAAGTACATTGAATCGCTATAGTCCTATAATATATGCCTTCGCATTATATATTCACTATTTAACGTTTTCATGCTGATATTTTCATTTTTTATTTTTTGTCTCGGGTGGCACATTGATAGTAAAAAAAAAAATATCAGAACAGCAAATAGAAATAGTAAATAATGCCCCCGAGGTCATATGTTATAGGACTAATTGAATCGCTAGTAAATTCACTTCTCTATTGTTCTATAGTTAGTGGTTTAAGTTCGGTTTTCTATTTGCAAGGAGAAAGATATGAAGGATTCCCGATTTTTCTTTTCCGTGTTTCCGAGTTGGCATGGAATGAATGACTAGTCCCTTCCAGCTTTTCGTAATGCCCACTTTTAGGAACGATAACTCTAATTATCACTACGATAACAGATACAGGCAACAGCCCACCACATAGTTTCTTGTAAAATATACGAGCAGATAAAAAAATGTCATCGCAAAGTATACCCGTAAAAAAGGCAGATATGAATGTTCCAGCAATGGAAGAAGTTGCAAAAGGTGAAATATAACGAAAAGTATTCATTTTAGATAAGTTTTTACTAAGGGTCAAAATATAGTACGTGTTTATATGTATAAGGACATAAAAGTTGACAACATGTGTATTTATGTACTTTTAAAAAAAGTTGAGAATAGACCAATCTGAAATTTAGAAAATTATTTCAATATATTCATATATAAGTTCATTATTTCTTTGCTATTATAGGCTTTTGTCATGGACCCCTTTTTTTTCTTTTTCCCTATTTTCGTGTTTACAAAAAAAATAGACGGAATAATATTTTTATTTTTTTTTTTTTTGTGTCCACACATGTTTTTACGTGTGGACACATGTGTGGACACAAAAAAAAAAATTAAGTAGCCAAATGATGAAAAGAAAATATGAAAATGACAAATGTACCCACACAAGAGACAGTTTATTCGGTCTAACAAAAAATATAAGATACAATGTATACGAATCTAATTTCCATGTTCCATCTTTCACCAACTATTGTTTTTTAAATTTTTAAAGTCCTCCTCTAGATATATAAAAGTTAAATTTATATTGCATATCAGAAAGATAAACTAGTCCTATAACATATGACCTCGGGGGCATTATTTACTATTTCTATTTGCTGTTCTGATATTTTTTTTTTTACTATCAATTAGTCCTATAACATATGACCTCGGGGGCATTATTTACTATTTCTATTTGCTGTTCTGATATTTTTTTTTTTTACTATCAATGTGCCACCCGAGACAAAAAATAAAAAATGAAAATATCAGCATGAAAACGTTAAATAGTGAATATATAATGCGAAGGCATATATTATAGGACTAAAAGATAAACATGATAAAATCGGTTTTGGATTTTGATGGACATTTTTTTTTTCTTTCCTGTAAAAGATGTAAAGAAAAAAAAACACCTGAGTTGCATTTGACACGGTCCACTCAATTCCTACCTTTAACTCACCTATCTATGCATAGATAACTATTGTCCATGCCAATCAAGGCCAATCAATACAATTAACAAACCAGTTGTTACCTGGGAGGGAGCATCTCCAAGTTGTTTCCCATCTTAGTTAATGTTTACACCTTCTTGGTTTTTTTTAACATGCATTCACATCTGTTATTTTGTAGTACTAAATGATGGTTTGGAGAAGAACTTTTCAACAGTCAGTGTGAATGTTGTGGATTGTCCTGATCTGACCCAGAAACCGTATGGTCTTTCAGCACCAGGTAAATCTTCATGTTACAAAGCCTCATCAAAAACAAACCCAGACACTGTATGGTCTACAATCACCAATTAAATCTTCATGTTACAAAACCTCATCAATAACAAACCCAGACACTGTACGGTCTACAATCACCAATTAAATCTTCATGTTACAAAGACTCATCAAAAACAAACCCAGACACTGTACGGTCTACAATCACCAATTAAATCTTCATGTTACAAAGCCTCATCAATAACAAACCCAGACACTGTATGGTCTACAATCACCAATTAAATCTTCATGTTACAAAGCCTCATCAATAACAAACCCAGACACTGTATGGTCTACAATCACCAATTAAATCTTCATGTTACAAAGCCTCATCAAAAACAAACCCAGACACTGTACGGTCTACAATCACCAATTAAATCTTCATGTTACAAAGCCTCATCAATAACAAACCCAGACACTGTATAGTCTACAATCACCAATTAAATCTTCATGTTACAAAGCCTCATCAATAACAAACCCAGACACTGTATGGTCTACAATCACCAATTAAATCTTTATATTACAAAGCCTCATCAATAACAAACCCAGACACTGTATGGTCTACAATCACCAATTAAATCTTCATGTTACAAAGACTCATCAATAACAAACCCAGACACTGTATGGTCTACAATCACCAATTAAATCTTTATATTACAAAGCCTCATCAATAACAAACCCAGACACTGTATGGTCTACAATCACCAATTAAATCTTTATGTTACAAAGCCTCATCAAAAACAAACCCAGACACTGTATAGTCAAACCCAGACACTGTATGGTCTACAATCACCAATTAAATCTTTATATTACAAAGCCTCATCAATAACAAACCCAGACACTGTATGGTCTACAATCACCAATTAAATCTTTATGTTACAAAGCCTCATCAAAAACAAACCCAGACACTGTATAGTCTACAATCACCAATTAAATCTTCATGTTACAAAGCCTCATCAATAACAAACCCAGACACTGTATAGTCTACAATCACCAATTAAATCTTCATGTTACAAAGCCTCATCAATAACAAACCCAGACACTGTATGGTCTACAATCACCAATTAAATCTTCATGTTACAAAGCCTCATCAATAACAAACCCAGACACTGTATGGTCTACAATCACCAATTAAATCTATATGTTACAAAGCCTCATCAAAAACAAACCCAGACACTGTATAGTCTACAATCACCAATTAAATCTTCATGTTACAAAGCCTCATCAATAACAAACCCAGACACTGTATGGTCTACAATCACCAATTAAATCTTCATGTTACAAAGACTCATCAAAAACAAACCCAGACACTGTATGGTCTACAATCACCAATTAAATCTTCATGTTACAAAGACTCATCAAAAACAAACCCAGACACTGTATGGTCTACAATCACCAATTAAATCTTCATGTTACAAAGCCTCATCAATAACAAACCCAGACACTGTATGGTCTACAATCACCAATTAAATCTTCATGTTACAAAGACTCATCAAAAACAAACCCAGACACTGTATGGTCTACAATCACCAATTAAATCTTCATGTTACAAAACCTCATCAATAACAAACCCAGACACTGTATGGTCTACAATCACCAATTAAATCTTCATGTTACAAAGCCTCATCAATAACAAACCCAGACACTGTATGGTCTACAATCACCAATTAAATCTTCATGTTACAAAGCCTCATCAATAACAAACCCAGACACTGTATGGTCTACAATCACCAATTAAATCTTCATGTTACAAAGCCTCATCAATAACAAACCCAGACACTGTATGGTCTACAATCACCAATTAAATCTTCATGTTACAAAGCCTCATCAATAACAAACCCAGACACTATATGGTCTACAATCACCAATTAAATCTTCATGTTACAAAGACTCATCAATAACAAACCCAGACACTGTATGGTCTACAATCACCAATTAAATCTTCATGTTACAAAGACTCATCAATAACAAACCCAGACACTGTATGGTCTACAATCACCAATTAAATCTTCATGTTACAAAGCCTCATCAATAACAAACCCAGACACTGTATAGTCTACAATCACCAATTAAATCTTCATGTTACAAAGCCTCATCAATAACAAACCCAGACACTGTATGGTCTACAATCACCAATTAAATCTTCATGTTACAAAGCCTCATCAAAAACAAACCCAGACACTGTATAGTCTACAATCACCAATTAAATCTTCATGTTACAAAGCCTCATCAATAACAAACCCAGACACTGTATGGTCTACAATCACCAATTAAATCTTCATGTTACAAAGCCTCATCAATAACAAACCCAGACACTGTATGGTCTACAATCACCAATTAAATCTTCATGTTACAAAGACTCATCAATAACAAACCACGACACTGTATGGTCTACAATCACCAATTAAATCTTCATGTTACAAAGCCTCTTCAATAACAAACGCAGACACTGTACGGTCTACAATCACCAATTAAATCTTCATGTTACAAAGCCTCATCAATAACAAACCCAGACACTGTATGGTCTACAATCACCAATTAAATCTTCATGTTACAAAGACTCATCAATAACAAACCCAGACACTGTATAGTCTACAATCACCAATTAAATCTTCATGTTACAAAGACTCATCAAAAACAAACCCAGACACTGTATGGTCTACAATCACCAATTAAATCTTTATATTACAAAGCCTCATCAATAACAAACCCAGACACTGTATAGTCTACAATCACCAATTAAATCTTCATGTTACAAAGCCTCATCAATAACAAACCCAGACACTGTATGGTCTACAATCACCAATTAAATCTTCATGTTACAAAGACTCATCAATAACAAACCCAGACACTGTATGGTCTAAAATCACCAATTAAATCTTCATGTTACAAAGATTCATCAATAACAAACCCAGACACTGTAGAGTCTACAATCACCAATTAAATCTTCATGTTACAAAGACTCATCAAAAACAAACCCTGACACTGTATGGTCTACAATCACCAATTAAATCTTTATATTACAAAGCCTCATCAATAACAAACCCAGACACTGTATGGTCTACAATCACCAATTAAATCTTCATGTTACAAAGCCTCATCAATAACAAACCCAGACACTGTATGGTCTACAATCACCAATTAAATCTTCATGTTACAAAGACTCATCAAAAACAAACCCAGACACTGTATGGTCTACAATCACCAATTAAATCTTCATGTTACAAAGCCTCATCAATAACAAACCCAGACACTGTATGGTCTACAATCACCAATTAAATCTTCATGTTACAAAGCCTCATCAATAACAAACCCAGACACTGTATGGTCTACAATCACCAATTAAATCTTCATGTTACAAAGACTCATCAAAAACAAACCCAGACACTGTATGGTCTACAATCACCAATTAAATCTTCATGTTACAAAACCTCATCAATAACAAACCCAGACACTGTATGGTCTACAATCACCAATTAAATCTTCATGTTACAAAGCCTCATCAATAACAAACCCAGACACTGTATGGTCTACAATCACCAATTAAATCTTCATGTTACAAAGCCTCATCAATAACAAACCCAGACACTGTATGGTCTACAATCACCAATTAAATCTTCATGTTACAAAGACTCATCAAAAACAAACCCAGACACTGTATAGT
This sequence comes from Mytilus galloprovincialis, assembly GCF_965363235.1. Classification (NCBI taxonomy): domain Eukaryota; kingdom Metazoa; phylum Mollusca; class Bivalvia; order Mytilida; family Mytilidae; genus Mytilus; species Mytilus galloprovincialis. The sequence goes on from NC_134842.1 coordinate 19,270,100, forward strand.
CTACAATCACCAATTAAATCTTCATGTTACAAAGCCTCATCAATAACAAACCCAGACACTGTATGGTCTACAATCACCAATTAAATCTTCATGTTACAAAGACTCATCAATAACAAACCACGACACTGTATGGTCTACAATCACCAATTAAATCTTCATGTTACAAAGACTCATCAATAACAAACCACGACACTGTATGGTCTACAATCACCAATTAAATCTTCATGTTACAAAGCCTCATCAATAACAAACCCAGACACTGTACGGTCTACAATCACCAATTAAATCTTCATGTTACAAAGCCTCATCAATAACAAACCCAGACACTGTACGGTCTACAATCACCAATTAAATCTTCATGTTACAAAGACTCATCAATAACAAACCCAGACACTGTATAGTCTACAATCACCAATTAAATCTTCATGTTACAAAGACTCATCAAAAACAAACCCAGACACTGTATGGTCTACAATCACCAATTAAATCTTTATATTACAAAGCCTCATCAATAACAAACCCAGACACTGTATAGTCTACAATCACCAATTAAATCTTCATGTTACAAAGCCTCATCAATAACAAACCCAGACACTGTATGGTCTACAATCACCAATTAAATCTTCATGTTACAAAGACTCATCAATAACAAACCCAGACACTGTATGGTCTACAATCACCAATTAAATCTTCATGTTACAAAGATTCATCAATAACAAACCCAGACACTGTAGAGTCTACAATCACCAATTAAATCTTCATGTTACAAAGACTCATCAAAAACAAACCCTGACACTGTATGGTCTACAATCACCAATTAAATCTTTATATTACAAAGCCTCATCAATAACAAACCCAGACACTGTATGGTCTACAATCACCAATTAAATCTTCATGTTACAAAGCCTCATCAATAACAAACCCAGACACTGTAGAGTCTACAATCACCAATTAAATCTTCATGTTACAAAGACTCATCAAAAACAAACCCAGACACTGTATGGTCTACAATCACCAATTAAATCTTCATGTTACAAAGCCTCATCAATAACAAACCCAGACACTGTATGGTCTACAATCACCAATTAAATCTTCATGTTACAAAGCCTCATCAATAACAAACCCAGACACTGTATAGTCTACAATCACCAATTAAATCTTTATATTACAAAGCCTCATCAATAACAAACCCAGACACTGTATGGTCTACAATCACCAATTAAATCTTCATGTTACAAAGACTCATCAATAACAAACCCAGACACTGTATGGTCTACAATCACCAATTAAATCTTCATGTTACAAAGACTCATCAAAAACAAACCCAGACACTGTATGGTCTACAATCACCAATTAAATCTTCATGTTACAAAGACTCATCAATAACAAACCCAGACACTGTATGGTCTACAATCACCAATTAAATCTTCATGTTACAAAGCCTCATCAATAACAAACCCAGACACTGTATAGTCTACAATCACCAATTAAATCTTCATGTTACAAAGACTCATCAATAACAAACCCAGACACTGTATGGTCTACAATCACCAATTAAATCTTCATGTTACAAAGCCTCATCAATAACAAACCCAGACACTGTATAGTCTACAATCACCAATTAAATCTTCATGTTACAAAGCCTCATCAATAACAAACCCAGACACTGTATGGTCTACAATCACCAATTAAATCTTCATGTTACAAAGACTCATCAATAACAAACCCAGACACTGTATGGTCTACAATCACCAATTAAATCTTCATGTTACAAAGACTCATCAAAAACAAACCCAGACACTGTATGGTCTACAATCACCAATTAAATCATGTTACAAAGACTCATCAATAACAAACCCAGACACTGTATGGTCTACAATCACCAATTAAATCTTCATGTTACAAAGCCTCATCAATAACAAACCCAGACACTGTATAGTCTACAATCACCAATTAAATCTTCATGTTACAAAGACTCATCAATAACAAACCCAGACACTGTATGGTCTACAATCACCAATTAAATCTTCATGTTACAAAGCCTCATCAAAAACAAACCCAGACACTGTATGGTCTACAATCACCAATTAAATCTTCATGTTACAAAGCCTCATCAATAACAAACCCAGACACTGTACGGTCTACAATCACCAATTAAATCTTCATGTTACAAAGCCTCATCAATAACAAACCCAGACACTGTATAGTCTACAATCACCAATTAAATCTTCATGTTACAAAGCCTCATCAATAACAAACCCAGACACTGTATGGTCTACAATCACCAATTAAATCTTCATGTTACAAAGACTCATCAATAACAAACCCAGACACTGTATGGTCTACAATCACGAATTAAATCTTCATGTTACAAAGACTCATCAATAACAAACCCAGACACTGTATAGTCTACAATCACCAATTAAATCTTCATGTTACAAAGCCTCATCAATAACAAACCCAGACACTGTATGGTCTACAATCACCAATTAAATCTTCATGTTACAAAGCCTCATCAATAACAAACCCAGACACTGTATGGTCTACAATCACCAATTAAATCTTCATGTTACAAAGCCTCATCAATAACAAACCCAGACACTGTATGGTCTACAATCACCAATTAAATCTTTATATTACAAAGACTCATCAATAACAAACCCAGACACTGTATGGTCTACAATCACCAATTAAATCTTCATGTTACAAAGCCTCATCAATAACAAACCCAGACACTGTATGGTCTACAATCACCAATTAAATCTTCATATTACAAAGCCTCATCAATAACAAACCCAGACACTGTATAGTCTACAATCACCAATTAAATCTTCATGTTACAAAGCTTCATCAATAACAAACCCAGACACTGTGTAGTCTACAATCACCAATTAAATCATGTTACAAAGCCTCATCAATAACAAACCCAGACACTGTATGGTCTACAATCACCAATTAAATCTTCATGTTACAAAGCCTCATCAATAACAAACCCAGACACTGTATAGTCTACAATCACCAATTAAATCTTCATGTTACAAAGCCTCATCAATAACAAACCCAGACACTGTATGGTCTACAATCACCAATTAAATCTTCATGTTACAAAGCCTCGTCAATAACAAACCCAGACACTGTATGGTCTACAATCACCAATTAAATCTTCATGTTACAAAGCCTCATCAATAACAAACCCAGACACTGTATGGTCTACAATCACCAATTAAATCTTCATGTTACAAAGACTCATCAATAACAAACCCAGACACTGTATGGTCTACAATCACCAATTAAATCTTCATGTTACAAAGCCTCATCAATAACAAACCCAGACACTGTATGGTCTACAATCACCAATTAAATCTTCATGTTACAAAGCCTCATCAATAACAAACCCAGACACTGTATGGTCTACAATCACCAATTAAATCTTTATATTACAAAGACTCATCAATAACAAACCCAGACACTGTATGGTCTACAATCACCAATTAAATCTTCATGTTACAAAGCCTCATCAATAACAAACCCAGACACTGTATGGTCTACAATCACCAATTAAATCTTCATATTACAAAGCCTCATCAATAACAAACCCAGACACTGTATAGTCTACAATCACCAATTAAATCTTCATGTTACAAAGCTTCATCAATAACAAACCCAGACACTGTGTAGTCTACAATCACCAATTAAATCATGTTACAAAGCCTCATCAATAACAAACCCAGACACTGTATGGTCTACAATCACCAATTAAATCTTCATGTTACAAAGCCTCATCAATAACAAACCCAGACACTGTATAGTCTACAATCACCAATTAAATCTTCATGTTACAAAGCCTCATCAATAACAAACCCAGACACTGTATGGTCTACAATCACCAATTAAATCTTCATGTTACAAAGCCTCGTCAATAACAAACCCAGACACTGTATGGTCTACAATCACCAATTAAATCTTCATGTTACAAAGCCTCATCAATAACAAACCCAGACACTGTATGGTCTACAATCACCAATTAAATCTTCATGTTACAAAGACTCATCAATAACAAACCCAGACACTGTATGGTCTACAATCACCAATTAAATCTTCATGTTACAAAGACTCATCAATAACAAACCCAGACACTGTATAGTCTACAATCACCAATTAAATCTTCATGTTACAAAGCCTCATCAATAACAAACCCAGACACTGTATGGTCTACAATCACCAATTAAATCTTCATGTTACAAAGCCTCATCAATAACAAACCCAGACACTGTATGGTCTACAATCACCAATTAAATCTTCATGTTACAAAGCCTCATCAATAACAAACCCAGACACTGTATAGTCTACAATCACCAATTAAATCTTTATATTACAAAGACTCATCAATAACAAACCCAGACACTGTATGGTCTACAATCACCAATTAAATCTTCATGTTACAAAGCCTCATCAATAACAAACCCAGACACTGTATGGTCTACAATCACCAATTAAATCTTCATATTACAAAGCCTCATCAATAACAAACCCAGACACTGTATAGTCTACAATCACCAATTAAATCTTCATGTTACAAAGCCTCATCAATAACAAACCCAGACACTGTGTAGTCTACAATCACCAATTAAATCATGTTACAAAGCCTCATCAATAACAAACCCAGACACTGTATGGTCTACAATCACCAATTAAATCTTCATGTTACAAAGCCTCATCAATAACAAACCCAGACACTGTATAGTCTACAATCACCAATTAAATCTTCATGTTACAAAGCCTCATCAATAACAAACCCAGACACTGTATGGTCTACAATCACCAATTAAATCTTCATGTTACAAAGCCTCGTCAATAACAAACCCAGACACTGTATGGTCTACAATCACCAATTAAATCTTCATGTTACAAAGCCTCATCAATAACAAACCCAGACACTGTATGGTCTACAATCACCAATTAAATCTTCATGTTACAAAGACTCATCAATAACAAACCCAGACACTGTATGGTCTACAATCACCAATTAAATCTTCATGTTACAAAGACTCATCAATAACAAACCCAGACACTGTATAGTCTACAATCACCAATTAAATCTTCATGTTACAAAGCCTCATCAATAACAAACCCAGACACTGTATGGTCTACAATCACCAATTAAATCTTCATGTTACAAAGCCTCATCAATAACAAACCCAGACACTGTATGGTCTACAATCACCAATTAAATCTTCATGTTACAAAGCCTCATCAATAACAAACCCAGACACTGTATGGTCTACAATCACCAATTAAATCTTTATATTACAAAGACTCATCAATAACAAACCCAGACACTGTATGGTCTACAATCACCAATTAAATCTTCATGTTACAAAGCCTCATCAATAACAAACCCAGACACTGTATGGTCTACAATCACCAATTAAATCTTCATATTACAAAGCCTCATCAATAACAAACCCAGACACTGTATAGTCTACAATCACCAATTAAATCTTCATGTTACAAAGCCTCATCAATAACAAACCCAGACACTGTGTAGTCTACAATCACCAATTAAATCATGTTACAAAGCCTCATCAATAACAAACCCAGACACTGTATGGTCTACAATCACCAATTAAATCTTCATGTTACAAAGCCTCATCAATAACAAACCCAGACACTGTATAGTCTACAATCACCAATTAAATCTTCATGTTACAAAGCCTCATCAATAACAAACCCAGACACTGTATGGTCTACAATCACCAATTAAATCTTCATGTTACAAAGCCTCGTCAATAACAAACCCAGACACTGTATGGTCTACAATCACCAATTAAATCTTCATGTTACAAAGCCTCATCAATAACAAACCCAGACACTGTATGGTCTACAATCACCAATTAAATCTTCATGTTACAAAGACTCATCAATAACAAACCCAGACACTGTATGGTCTACAATCACCAATTAAATCTTCATGTTACAAAGACTCATCAATAACAAACCCAGACACTGTATAGTCTACAATCACCAATTAAATCTTCATGTTACAAAGCCTCATCAATAACAAACCCAGACACTGTATGGTCTACAATCACCAATTAAATCTTCATGTTACAAAGCCTCATCAATAACAAACCCAGACACTGTATGGTCTACAATCACCAATTAAATCTTCATGTTACAAAGCCTCATCAATAACAAACCCAGACACTGTATGGTCTACAATCACCAATTAAATCTTTATATTACAAAGACTCATCAATAACAAACCCAGACACTGTATGGTCTACAATCACCAATTAAATCTTCATGTTACAAAGCCTCATCAATAACAAACCCAGACACTGTATGGTCTACAATCACCAATTAAATCTTCATATTACAAAGCCTCATCAATAACAAACCCAGACACTGTATAGTCTACAATCACCAATTAAATCTTCATGTTACAAAGCCTCATCAATAACAAACCCAGACACTGTATAGTCTACAATCACCAATTAAATCATGTTACAAAGCCTCATCAATAACAAACCCAGACACTGTATGGTCTACAATCACCAATTAAATCTTCATGTTACAAAGCCTCATCAATAACAAACCCAGACACTTTATAGTCTACAATCACCAATTAAATCTTCATGTTACAAAGCCTCATCAATAACAAACCCAGACACAGTTTGGTCTACAATCACCAATTAAATCTTCATGTTACAAAGCCTCGTCAATAACAAACCCAGACAATGTATGGTCTATAATCACCAATTAAATCTTCATGTTACAAAGCCTCATCAATAACAAACCCAGACACTGTATGGTCTACAATCACCAGTTAAATCTTCATGTTACAAAGCCTCATCAATAACAAACCCAGACACTGTATGGTCTACAATCACCAATTAAATATTCATGTATCAAAGCCTCATCAATAACAAACCCAGACACTGTATGGTCTACAATCACCAATTAAATCTTCATGTTACAAAGACTCATCAATAACAAACCCAGACACTGTATGGTCTACAATCACCAATTAAATCTTCATGTTACAAAGCCTCATCAATAACAAACCCAGACACTGTATGGTCTACAACCACCAATTAAATCTTCATGTTACAAAGCCTCATCAATAACAAACCCAGACACTGTATGGTCTACAATCACCAATTAAATCTTCATATTACAAAGCCTCATCAATAACAAACCCAGACACTGTATAGTCTACAATCACCAATTAAATCTTCATGTTACAAAGCCTCATCAATAACAAACCCAGACACTGTATAGTCTACAATCACCAATTAAATCATGTTACAAAGCCTCATCAATAACAAACCCAGACACTGTATGGTCTACAATCACCAATTAAATCTTCATGTTACAAAGCCTCATCAATAACAAACCCAGACACTGTATAGTCTACAATCACCAATTAAATCTTCATGTTACAAAGCCTCATCAATAACAAACCCAGACACTGTATGGTCTACAATCACCAATTAAATCTTCATGTTACAAAGCCTCATCAATAACAAACCCAGACACTGTATGGTCTACAATCACCAATTAAATCTTCATGTTACAAAGCCTCATCAATAACAAACCCAGACACTGTATGGTCTACAATCACCAATTAAATCTTTATGTTACAAAGCCTCATCAAAAACAAACCCAGACACTGTATGGTCTACAATCACCAATTAAATCTTCATGTTACAAAGCCTCATCAATAACAAACCCAGACACTGTATAGTCTACAATCACCAATTAAATCTTCATGTTACAAAGCCTCATCAATAACAAACCCAGACACTGTATAGTCTACAATCACCAATTAAATCTTCATGTTACAAAGACTCATCAAAAACAAAATGTCCCATGGTTAACATTAAGTAATAATTAGGTAATACATTTCAAAGATATAAAGTGACATGGTGTGATCTCAATTATCTGGTTTGCACTGTTTGCTGGTCTGCCACAGTTTCAAGGTAATTAATTGGATGTATCAGACTCAGCAATAGTTGAAACAGTGTATTGTGTAATTTAAGATGACTGTTGTAAAATTTCAATCTTCTAAACATTTTTGAACAGGTTTGAATGGAAACCCCAGACTTGCTGACATTGGTGGACCTCCCTATCTGACACCATTGCCACAGCTAAACAAGGTACACACATAGACCTTATCACTATTTGAAAATCTCTGCGATTTCTGGGCTTTTCTGTTTGGGAAAGGGGAGACAACTCCTACTCCAAAGTATCACATGCCAATGTTATACTGCTAATGGTCAATACTGTAGCACATACCAACTCATGAAACCAAATGACATTACAGCCGATTTCGATAAGTTGGTAACTAAAGGTAATATCTTTGGTTAACTTGGTTGCTAGCTGAACCGTGAAGTCATTGTTAGGTTAGGTTAACTACCCTACTTTAAGGATGTTCTCTGCTCAGTTTCAAAATAAATATCTTTCCATAACACTAGTATATATTGATAGGGGATTAATTGAGGAATCAAAAAAGCAAAAAAAAAAAAAATAGGGGTCAATGTGCTTGTATTTGAGATATTAGCCATTGGAAATTTGGCGGGAAAATGTTGTCTCTTGAATTTTCATAGCTTTATCATTGACCAGTTAAAGTTCTCAAAAACTATTTAAAAAATAAATAAGATTTTATAAGACTTTTACAAATGGCTTATAATTGAAAAAGATTACATGAAAAAGATTTATAAAAAGAAAAATGGGGGTCCATGGGCAAATTTTGTTAAGGCATTTAGATTGATAAAACCAGAGGATTCCGAAAATCTGACAAAAATTCCAAAACATGACAAGCGAACATCCTTAACAGATGACTAGTCTGACAAGTAACCAATCTATCTGTCTGTAAGACTAGGCTTCTTCGAAAGGAGGGTAGTATACCTTACCTAATAATGACTTCACGGTTTAGCTAGCATGCAAGCTAACTAAAGATATAACCTTTACCTACCAACTTATTAAAATCGGCTGTAAGAGGTTGACATACTAAAGTACTTTGTTTTAAACAACATGTTTGAATATTGAGTCTTATATAGGTTGTAAATAGTCTAATTCGGTGGGTCATATTTGTGAAAAGGGAAGGGTATTGTAGTTAAACGACATGAAGGAACATGTCCGATATCATCTGTGAAACGTTATTCTATAACAGTCAACCAACAGTGATGGCATCCATAAAATTTACGAAGCGATGATAAGAATATTAAGTCATGCATTTCTAAGTTGTTGGAACTACATTTTGTGTACCTGTGATGAAGAAAAAATGTGTTTCATATTTTGTTAGTCCCCTGTCGATGAAGTCAGTTTTCTTCACTTTTTTCTTCATGCTTGAAGAAATTGATTTGCTATTTGGTGTATTGTTTTATCATGACAAGTTACAGATCAAGTTATAATGTTGTTCTGGTCTGATGATTTTGTACAGAGTTATGGTCCCTTGTCTTAGAAAATTCACTAAAATAATCTTTTTTCCACACTTTTTTGTCATGTTTGTCATGTGTAAAGATATTGATTTGATAATTGGTAATATGGTTTTATCATGACAAGTTACAGATCCAGTTCAAATTTTGCTTCTGTTCTGATGAATTTGTGCAGAGTTATGGTCCTTGGACTAAGAAAAATTCACCTTAATAATCATTTTTTAGAATGCTTGAAGATATTGACTTGATATTTGTTTTTGTTATATACATGTAGTTTACACCATGACAAGTTGAAGATCAAGTTAGGATTTTTTTCTGATACAATGAATTTTTAACTAGTATGGAACTATGCATTGGCTTGCAATACTCACAGAATGCTTGTTATCTTTTATATTGCTTCGGGTTGGTAGAATAATCTGAATCCTTTGTGTTTACAGGTCTATACATTTACCCAGATAGCTGAGTTGGTTGACTTACCAGGAGCATTTATGATTGGAGCAGGAGCAGGGCCACACAAACATATTGGGTGTTGTTGTGAGGTGTGTAGGAAAGACAAATTTAATACCTGATCCAATTTTGGCCATAGCTTTGGTCCTTATTATTTAAATATGCTCTTTAACTTCTGTATTACATTTTTGATTTTCTACTATTTTGGGCTTAAACATCAATGAAGAGACATAGATTGCTGATATGTGCAAAATGTTTTTTAAGTACTGTGGATTCATTTTTATTCGTGGTATACCAATTTTCGTGGGTTTCGTGGGTCACAGCGAACCACGAATTTAAGAATTCAACGAAGAATAATCCCGAGAAATGTGTATGGAGTCGGATGTTTATTTCCGTTTATGTTATGCAGTTCTAGTATAGTGTTGACTAGCGATAAACATTGTAACATAACACGTGTTCTTTATTGATAGAAGATACAAGTATTTTGATTAAATCTATAATAAATATATCGAATATCAGTGATAATTTACTTTTTAAAATTGATTAAAACTGTTCATGGAAAATAACTGCAAGTTGTTAATTACCGTGTCATAGTTTGGTTTACCAGTGATTAAAAATCAAAAGGATTAAGTACTGGGATATTGCCCGTAGGTAATATTGTTTATGACAGGAACATTTATTTTCACACCTTATACTTATATCACTGTTTATTATATCGTGATTAGGGAAATGAGCTTTCAATCATAAAGTTTTGAATGCCTTATAGAATTCAGACAAGCATTTATAAATTGTAAAACAAACAAATAATTAGTTGTCTCTGTCCATTATTGTAATCGAAGTTATCAATGAACACTTTAACCTAAAATGACCAAGCGAGGATTTTGACAATTCAAAACTTTTTCAATGAATTCCTTCTTTTTTGTTTTGTTTTATTATTGATCAAACCAAGGAGATTATATGATCTCCTAAATCAAAAAGAAATCCACGAATTACGTATCTAATTTTATTTTTTGTTATCAGCGATCCACGAATTTACGTATACCACGAAACGTCTTTTTTTCTCTATCCACGAAAATTGATACCCACGAAAATTGATACCCACGAAAATAAATGAATCCACAGTATATGTTACGATGTACAATGAAAAATTCCACCCCTTCGTCATAGAGCACTGGATCTACCCCTGCTAATTATGTATTTCATTGTAAAGGAAAGTAGGTAACCTTTTTTACTCTTAATTTCATTTCCATTTGTTTATCAGTTTCTAATGTTTATTTTCTTTTGAAATTGATTAATATTTTTAAAGAAAAATCTATTGTTAAAATAATATAATGATAAATGGTATGATTATAATTTCAATACTACAACATAATTTAAAGAAGAGAAAATGCCAACAAAGAACCACAACTGTTGCAACGTATATTAGTCAAGAAATAGCAAAGATTCTTAGTTATGTATTTACACCAATGAAAACCTACATGAAATAGGCAAGTACACTTACTGTGGTGTTATTAAACACCAATCAATTATTTGTATACCTGTTTTAAAACTTAAAATTCTATTTTCAGCTAATTAATGATGTAAAGTTGGACAAGTCTGGAAATGTGGCTGTTATGAATTCACACATTGCAAAAGTCAGTACAGAGGTATGATTAGAAAATCTGAAATTCTACATCTTTTACTCTTCTCTTATATTATTAAGCACCAGACCTAAAAATACAAATACATAGATAAAATAATTTGATATTTGTCATTTCTTTGAATTGAATTATACATTTGTTTAGGATTTAAAAGTGGAAACTGGCTTCAGCATATTAAGTTTAGTCATATGCTTTTTCTAAACAGTTTTGATAAATCCACAACATATGGGAGATAACTCTAAGATACAATGGGAGATAACTTTAAGATACATTGCAATCATAAAAATATTTATGCACAACATGTTATTTCATGGGTAAACTAAGAAAAGTGAATCCAGCAAACAGAAAAAGTGTTCTAACTGGTGTTGAAAAATAAAAAATTACGCAGTATCATTACCGGTCCATGTATGTGTTATACATTTTCTTAATAATGACCTTAAAGTCATTTTAATTAAAAATATTTTTTTGATAGGATGGAGGTTGTATCCAGGAGACACTCACTAAAAATGAATTTTCTTTGATGGGGAATTTTTTATGTTGTGATGGCAACCCAGGAAAGGTTAGTAGTTCTTTCATAAGTCATAAAAAAGACTTAAATATCTTTAAGATAGTATTTTGCGATGTCTGGGCTTTGGTGGCCGAGTGGTCTAAGTAGTTACTACTGTAATCACTAGCCTGTCAACACTGAGGATGTGAGTTCGAACCCCTGTTCATGCAAGTGCACTCGACTCCAGTCTTAATTGACTACTATTGTCAGTTTTCCTATCGAAAGTCAGTGATTTTCTCCAGGCACTCAGGCTTCCTCCACCAATAAAAAACTGTCTGCCACTAAATAGCATAAATGCGGTTCTTAAAAGGGAGTTAAAACACCAAAAATCAATCAGTTTTGCGTTGTCCATTAAAGGTAATGTGGTAACTTATAGTTGACCAACATTGAAAACTATTTCATGGATAATTCATGATATAAACATAGAAACATACCATATTAATTGTTCCTTGGTGCAATATGAATTTATAACAGTTACTAAATTATTTTTGGTAAACAAAATGCACTGCAATGCAAAATAGACTTAAAAAGGTGGAAAATAATGAGAAGAAAATCAAAACTTATATCTTGAAGAGATTGACAAAACGATGGCTAATAAACAGTGAAAAGACAAACTTTCAATCCACAGAACACTTTAAGGATATACTTGGGTGAGGTTTTGGAACATGTGTCAAATGTTCGGACTGCTTGTTTTTTTTTTCCATATGGTATAATGTAAAATATTTTGCCCCATAATACCCATTTGTTTTTTCATATAAGACTTAAAATAGCTCATAAAAGGTCATTTGCCAAAATCTGAGCAGATTTTTTATTTTTAATCATTTGATTTAAGACCCAAATAATACCAATGCAAATATAAGGTAAAAGTCTGAGTCAGCCTTTTCCTGCCATGTTATAAAAAATTAAATATCTTAAAAGGAGCTGCACAACCTTTCAATATTTTTAGCTTATTTGGTTCCTAAACTAATGCTCTTTTGACTGAAAGTATCAATTTTAAGTGGGTCTCATTGGGGTCTAAGCGTGACGCGGGATTGCTGATTTTTTGTAAGCGTGACACGTGAAAGTCAAATTATTGTGTGGGGAAAACGGGAAATGAGGTCTAGCGGGATCCGGGAAATGGCAAAAAAATGAGAATTGCTTACGTACATAGTGTAAGCGGGATACAGGAAACTGACAAAACAGTAAGTGGGATCCGGGATCGGAACCCCCCAATGAGACCCCCTTTTAAATTCTTGTTTTTTTTTTATTTCACCTAAGTACATCCTTAAAGAATTAAAAAGACTACTGTACAGCAATTTAAATTAAAGAATGTTGCACCTAAGATATATCTAATAGATTTTGAATACATTGATATACTTTACATTAGAAAATGTTTTGTTTTATTAAATTCAGAGTACACAACTAATGGAATGATTTGTATGGCCCTGCAACAAAGTTGTTGGTGTCATAAAGTATAGTTTTACCGTTGTCCATCATTCTGTCATTCCGTCATTCCCCAACAACCCATTATACAGACTCTTTTTTTCTAAATGCCTTCAGATATTGGGCTGATATTTGGTATGTGAGTTAACCATGATGAGTTACAGATCAAGTTTAAGTTTCATTCTGCTCTGCTAGTATTTGCAGAAATTATGGGCTTTGGACTTGTATAATTTGTTGAAAATCACAGTTACACAGACTTTTTTTCTTAAAAGCTTCAGATATTGGGCTGATTTTTGGTATGTGAGTTAACTATGATGAGTTGCAGATCAAGTTTAAGTTTCCTTCCCCTCCGCTCATTTTTGCCAAAATTATGGTCTTTGGAATTTGAAAAAATCACAGGTACTCAAGAGTTTTTTTCTAAAGGCATTTAGATGTTGGGCTGATTTTTGGTATGTGAGTTAACTATGATGAATTAGAGATCAAGTTAAAGTTTCGTTCTGCTCGGCTAATTTTTGCCGAAATTACAGGATTTTGACTTTGATAAATTGTTGAAAATCACAGTTATACAGATTTTTTTTCTAAACACCTTCAGATATCGGGCTGATTTTTGGTATGTGAGTTAACCATGATGAGTTATAGATCAAGTTTAAGTTAGATTCCTCTCTGCTAATTTTTGCGGAAATTACATGCTTTTGACTTTGATAAATTGTTGAAATTCAGTTAAAGACTTTTTTTCTAAACGCCTTCAGATATTGGGCTTATTTTTAGTACATGTGAGTTAACCATGATGACTTATAAATCAAGTTTATGTTAGGTTCTGCTACCCTATTTTTGTCAAAATTAAGGGTTTACGACTTTGAAATTGTTGAAAATCACAACTATAAGGACTTTTTTCTATACGCCTTCAAATTTCGTTTGTGTCCACATGTGTTGTTGAAATTGCAGTTTGTCAACTTGAGACGGGGCCATTCGTGTTGTTTCGACACATCTAGTTGTTGTAAAATCTCTCAAATTGTTCAATTTCAGCATTTTTGTGATTTCTTTGAAATCAGGTCAATTCTTGAATTAAAACTATTGTGGTGATAGGCTGAAATAATTTAAACATATAGATGTCACCAAATTATAAAACTATGTCCCTGACATTGATGTTTTACCTGATATACTTGTGTTCTTTTTAGGTGATAGAAGTAAAGGCTAGTAAGAGAACTGGAGAAGAAAACTTTATGTCATGTATCAGGAAAGTCCTAGGCAGTCATTATGGCACCAAACCTGTGGCACTAGGTGGCGTCTTTCTTGTGGAGAAAGGGAAAGCTAACCTTCATATCATGGTATATATATATATATATATAGAATTATGCACTTTCTTCAATCTCTGTCTGAGTATTACACATTTTGTATTTAAGTTTTGTCTGTTTTGGTTAAATTTCTAGAGTTATGCCCAATAACAAATGGAAAATTTTTTTGTGTCAATTTCACATTTAATGTCTCAACCAAATATTATGAAATTTATACACAATGTGTTTGCCATAAAACACAGATCAACTTTGAATTTGGGTGGCATTATTTTTACAGTTATGTCCCTTTATCATGATATACACGAGCAGGGGCATCATATGTGTACCATTTACACATTCTCCATTTATTCTTCAAGCATTTAGGCCTACTTGACTACCATTTTAAATTTGCTCCTGATACCTGAAACAGCTTTTTTTTATCTTAGGATTTGTAAACCATATCTGTATGATTCTTGCACAATTAAATAAGTTGAATAAATTTTGTTTTTCAGCCTGATTTTTCTAAAACACCACTGACTACTCCAGAACAAGTAGGTAAATGGCTAAAGTTTTATGAAATGGACAGTCCATTAGTTTGTCTTGGAGAACTTGTGTCACATGACCCAGTAAGTATTAGCTTACAGTGTTTTGATAATGAATTTATAATGTTTACCAAAGTTTTGAATTCTTGTATTAATTAAAATCTTCAAATGTAGCCCTAACAATTCTTAACAGATAATACAAAGCAATGAAAATGCAAAATGAAAGCAATGCTCGCAAGCCTTTGAATAAATTTTTTTTGGGCACATCCTTTCCAATTTTAAATATGCTGTAGATACAGAGTGAGATTGAAATGTCTGTTTAAAAAAGAATATTTAACTGGAACATTAACACTTATGTGTAAATCATACTCAATGTGTCTCTTTTCAACTTATTTGTAATTTCTCGTTTCAGGGTATGGATTTACGAGTTGAACATTTCCATTGTTACAGTGAACATGGTCAGGGTGGTCATTACCATAACGACACAACACCAAATGAAGTGGAATACCGTGGATATTTTATACTAGCAGACTATGTATACAGGGTAGATCAACCTCCTCAGACAACAGAATTAGCACGATAATGGCTTAGTCCTGTTAATTTATAGTGAAACCTTGTTATAGTACACTTTGTTAATGATGCTGTCAAGAAGTTTTGTGCTAAATATAGAAGACCAGAAGTTTTATCAGACCTCAATAGCTTTACGCATTTCATTATTATCCTGCATTTTGAAGGGGGTATATTGTGATTAAAAGTCGGTTTATCTGTCTATGAATTGATCTGTTCCACTTTTAAATCTGCATGATAGTCAAGGTACTTAAATACTCCCTAGAAGTAGTAGTATCTGCAAAAGGTCCAGAATTTCATCACAGAATTTAAAGAAACTTTCACTTAAGCTTACTTGCATGATTTACTTTATTCTTGGGACTGTTTTTAATCATTGTTAGAATTTGTTTAAGCCTTTCTCATAATCTCATCCATATAATACCATTGTTCACCTCTCATTTTGTGTTTTGAACCTTTATCGTATAGGATAATTTTTTAGCAAATCACAAATTTTTCATTGGTTAATATTGGGTGTGTTGGGCAACATTTTGTGAGTTTTGCTAGCAGTACTTCTTGATCTAATTAGGATTTATGGATTAGGCCACAATCTGTAAAAATTCTTTTAATCAGACTAACATATTTATCATAATGTGTATAGGTGCAATACATGTTTTTTTTTAATCTTTTACTAGTCCTTTTACAGTTTAGAAAATTGTTTATTAGTATAAAGTGAAATATATGAAATGTTTTGATATTATATTAGGGAGATTGATCAGCATATATTTTCATGTCAATAGCTTATTTTATTTCATTAAACTTTTTTCAAAAAATTCTTAAAGCAATGAGATGTTAACATAAGGAGCTTTATAACAAGGGTTTACTGTATTTTGCAATAGCTTGTCTCATAAAACAAGTGACAATCAGGGTATTAAAATTGACAAGTTTTATATTTAAATGAATTCATGTGAATAATTATACAATTGTTAGATACTGTAATTGTTTTTGATTTTAATAAAGATTTTATGATTTTTTTTCCCCTTCTTTTTTAGCCATGATAACATAATGTACTTATGCTACTGTTGAAAAACGTAATCTTGGCAGCATTTCATTATATTTAAACTTACTGCTAGTGGTTTCTTTGAAACTGATCTAATCACATACAAATGCATGTGCACTTTTAAAGACAATCGACTATGACCGAGAGGGAGGGGCCAAACTGAATATCTTCATGGCAATAAAGATTTGCAAATGCGAATCCTCAAACCCAATATCATTAACCTACCACTAGTGGTTCCCTAAAATGTCTAACCTGCTTCACTGACCATTGTTTTTATGTTGAAAGTCTTAAGATAAAGGTTTAATTAAAAACATCACAGAAACTTGAGTCAGATAAATGCTGTTGGACACCCATCTTTTGCTAATGATACATTGTAATTGAAAAACAGACCAAAACCCCCAAAAAACATGGTGATACAGTAACCAATGAACCATGAAAAAGGGGTCACGGTCAGATAATACCTGCCAAACAGAGATATACACATTAAAACCATTCAATACACCAAATAAAGTGGACATATTGCTGAAAGTTCTGAAAATCTGACCATACCACATAAACTTTACATTGCCCAATGAACCATGAAAATGAGGTCAAGGTTAGGCTAAACCTGCCAGACTGATATTTATCCATTACAATCATTACTTACGCCAAATATAGTTGACCTATTGCTTATAGTACTTGAAAAACAGTTCAAAACAAAACTTAAAATTAGCCAGTGAACCATGAAAATGAGATCAAGGACAGATGAAAACTGCCAGACTGACAGGTATCCACTAGTCATTCCATACACAACATTTTTGTTCAAGCAGTTGCTGAACTATAAAAATAAGGTCAAGGACATTAGACATATGACAGACAGAAACTTTGTCACAAAAGCTATCTGCATACAAGATATGAAACATCCAGGTCTTTACCTTCTGAAATATATAGCTTTAAACAAATGTAGAGTTTATGCCACCACTGCTGCCGGATAGTAATACCTATTGCACAGGCGAGACAAAAACCAAAACATTGTTGACTCAACTGGTGGAAACACGCCTTTGTCTCCCTTTTTAGCTCACCTGGCCTAAAAGGCCATGTGAGCTTTTCTCATCACTTGGCGTCCGTCGTTGTCGTCGTCGTCTGTCGTCGTTAACAATTTTTCAAACATCTTCTCCTCTGAAACTACTGAATGGATTTGAATAAAACTTAAAATGATTGTTCCTTAGTTTATCCTGCACAAAGTGTGTGCTTCGATTTTTGATCCGTCAAAAAACATGGCCGCCGTTACTTAAAATAGAACATAGGGGTCAAATGCAGTTTTTGGCTTATATCTCAAAAACGAAAGCATTTAGAGCAAATCTGACATGGGGTAAAAATGTTCATTAGGTCAAGATCTATCAGCCCAGAAATTTTCAGATGAATCAAACAAACCATTGTTGGGTTGCTGCCACTTAATTGGTAATTTTAAGGAAATTTTGCAGTTTTTGGTCATTATCTTGAATATTATTATAGATGAAGATAAACTGTAAACAGCAAAAATGATCAGCAAAGTAAGATCTACAAATAGGTTAATATGACCAAAATTGTCAATTGACCCCTTAAGGGGTAAATGTCCTTTAATGACAATTTTTCACAATTTGTTCATCATATTTGCTAACTTTAAAAAATCTTCTCCTCTGAAACTACTGAATGGATTTGGATGAAACTTAGCATGATAGTTCCTTAGATTATCCTGCACAAAGTGTGTGCTTCGAGTTTTGATCCGTCAAAAAACATGGCCGCCCTTACTTTAAATAGAACATAGGTGTCAAATGCAGTTTTTGGCTTATATCTCAAAAACGAAAGCATTTAGAGCAAATCTGACATGGGGTAAAAATGTTCATTAGGTCAAGATCTATCAGCCCTGAAATTTTCAGACGAATCAAACAAACCATTGTTGGGTTGCTGCCACTTAATTGGTAATTTTTAGGAAATTTTGCAGTTTTTGGTCATTATCTTGAATATCATTATAGATAAAGATAAACTGTAAATAGCAAAAATGATCAGCAAAGTAAGATCTACAAATAAGTTAAATATGACCAAAATTGTCAATTGACCCAAGGGGTTATTGTCCTTTAATGACAATTTTTTCACAATTTGTTCATCATATTTGCTAACTTCGGTTACGCAGGTTTTTTTTGAACTTGACCTCATTTTCAGTCCATTGCTAAGTTTTAAGTGTTTGTGTTTTGGTCTCATTTTCTTTATTTATAAACAGTAAGTCATATATATTTGTAATATTGAAGAATTGTTAGCTGTACATGTTTGCCTGGCATGGTTCAATATGTTCAATAAGGCATTGTTTACCAGGTGAGCGATTCAGGCTCTTGAGAGCCTCTTGTTAGACTTTGTAGAGGTAAAGAAAATATTGTTCTTATACCAACTGCAACAAGAATTGGTTATCTGTGCAGTACTGCATGTTGGGACTGTGATCCTGATTGATTTTTATCTCTTGTGGCCAGAATAAACATGTTATTCATTGGAGTATGAATGAAATAGATAGAACTTGTAAAACAATGGCAACAGATTCTCAACATATCTTTACGACAGAAAACCAATCCCCAAATAAAGTAATTTTGTTCGTATGTTATGCCGTTACACTTCTGTCCAAATGGGTCTTTAAAAAGGTCAGAATATGACAAATTTGTAGATTAGGAAGTGTGTTCTTAGTTTTATTTTAATTTTAGAAGACACATTACTGGTATAAAATCTACTTTAAACAAGGATTTCTCAACATGGATGGCAGATAAACCATAAATATGGTGTTTAAAATAAGCTTGTGATTGTGTGACCTTTATAGCTTACTATTTAGTATTGTTATTGCTCATTGTTGAAGGTTATCAGGTGTTTTATAGTTTCTTTAATCCACATCACTTGATCCCTTGCAATCAAACCAAATCTTGAATCTTATTTTGTGAAATTGAAGCCAAGATGAAAGCTTCATATATCACATTGTCTAATTGTCTGGAAGATAAAGATGGCATTATTTCTGTGAATTTGAAGAACAGTTTGACAATGAGTACTTTGACCTATACTGGTTTACTTTTACAAATTGTGACTTGGATGGAGAGTTGTCTCATTGGCACTCATACCAAACTTTTTACATCTATATAAAAATTCATTGTTTGAGAATTGAAATACTGATAAACCAGTGAATTAGGTAACAAAATTGTAAAGTCATCAAATTGCTGGAAATTTTGTACCCAGTAGAAATAATTCTCATTTAATATAATATCACTATAAAATCGAAATATAAATCAATATTCATTTTTTTTTATATTTTATTATGAAAAAATCATCACCAAAAAATTGGTAAATACCCCCAAAAAATAGCACCAAACTAAATTTGTCACCTTTTCTCACATACATAAACAAGTCAATCTTTGTTCTTGCTAGAAGATAAACAACATTTCCAGTAATAAGTAGAGAGTAATCTCCCTTTGTACTTATTTCTTTCATTAAAACTTCTAAACCAAAAACATCAATCAAGTTGAAGTAGCTAGTGACATATTGTGTTCGTTGAGGTACTGATCGTGTCTAGAGTCCTTGCCTTATTCTTCTCTCTATATACAATTTACACAATTTAGAGATTCTTTTTGATTGCCTCAATAATTAGATCTGCTGTTTCTGGGAATTTCATCTTCCTGGGTGGTCCTTTCTTTACTCCTGTCCATATTACAGTTTCTGTAAAATAAAAAAAATAATAATGCAATGAGGATGTTACTGTTGCAATACATAATAATTTGTATCGTCCAAGATATTGCACAAAATTCTGACACCAATATTAATCTGTACAATAGCATTATTTTATTGCTAAATGGAAAAACACAACTTCATTTCAACTTTCTGAAAATGTTTTCATTTTGAAGCAATTAGGTTTTTCATGGAATGCTGTTAAACATCAATTACTATTGCCAGTGGTTTTTTTACAAGGATGCAACGTTGATATACAGTAAAATTGTTCATATTGAAAGGAGTGTTTGTCCCATTATTTATTTGTCATGGCTGCCAAGGCTGCAGACCAAATATGAAGTCATTCTTTTCACTGGCATTGGAAAATTGTATATTGAAAATATTGACATATTAAAAGTATTGACAAAGAGGAAGATGATGCTAGACAGCTATAAAAAGCACTTAACACTTCATAACTCATTAGCTGTCAAGCTACTGATCACCAAATATGAAGTCCATCTGTTAATAAACGTTGGAGATGTGTGTGACAAAAATATTTAGACAAATGAATTATCAGATCAACAAGATCCTAGAGTGTGAAAGTGGGAATATGTGAATATTTACGTTAACCTGGAAACATTTTTGTAACCAATTAACTATAAATCTACATAATGTATCTTTATTTCCAATAACTGATTAAAGCCTCAGAATTTTTTATTAAGTTATACAATGTACATTGATATGACTTTTGCGTGACAGGATTATAAATCTAATTAGTATACATGTTAAACTGATGTCACTCAGTTATTCTCAAATAAACCTACCCTTCCCACCCTTAATCAGAGTGAATTCAAAACTTCCACGGCGAGGTTTGGAAGGATTGAAATCAACTTCTACCTCACCAAAGGTCTGGCGCAAGTCTGCTACTAATGTTTCAGCCCTGCGCTTGAATACTTGTCAGGATTTGCTGAAATTGAAAACAAAAGAATTAGGATTATAACTTTACAAAAATGCAATTGAAACTAGAAACATCATGACGCTCGATTTGTTAGTCAATGTTAGTTACATTATGATCTAAATCAGTATATTCATGATCCTTACAGCAGTAAGGCTATCTGGATAGCATGTTGTTTGAAATTCATGTGGAATTACTTTGATATCTTTTTTTTCTTAAAAAGAATAACAACTTTTGTGTTGATGGCTATTGACCTCATTATTTTGATGTGCTTTATTGAACTGCAAGTAGTCCAAATAATTATGACGTCTGGCAAGACTATTTTATTTTTTTTCTGGGACGCCTTCCTACAGCGTCCCAGAAAAAAATTAAAATAGCCTTGCCAGACGTCATAATTATTTGGACTAAACTGCAAGTACTTTTCACTCTGATGAGTGCAGTTATCCTATAAACTGTTTCAATTCATACTTTAAATGTTATATGAGTAAAACTAAGGAAACTTAAAAAAAAAAGAAACTTTTTAATAGTAAAACAGAGGCGGATTTAGAGGGGGCCTAGGCCCCCCTTTTTGGAAAAAAATTTGGTTGCTTATATTGGGAATCACTGAAGCGTGACTGGAGCGGGCTCCCCCTTAGGCAGTCAGTGGGCCCCCAGTTATGAAAATTTCTAGTGTAAAATATTGAATAATCTTGGAAAATGTAAACTATTACAGAGCTCCAGATAAGCTGCGTATTTGCGTGATCACGCAATACAAATAATTAAAAACCCAATGCAATTGCCCATTGCAAGGTTCAATAACCCAATTATATGCCAAAACCATGAGTTTTCAACGCTTTTATTCTCTATCTTTTGCGTTATTTACCCTTAACAGTTTATAGTCTTCACGTAATTCTATTTTTATAATATATATAATTGGAAATGTCCTTTCGTTCTAAAAATAGAGGCCTGCATCAAGTAGCTGAAATGGGTTCCCGTTGGAATTTTCTATTGTTCAAAAGGTATACATATTTATGAAAACATTTCAATCTTGTCAGCGTTTATCCAATTAGCGTGTATCATGTTGTCATATATATTTTTTTTAAATTTCTCGGGATTTATCATTACATACAATGAGTTAAAACGAAAGTTAATGTCCGGTAAAAATATTGAATAGAAGCATGTTTTCAGCTTCTTTTGAATAGCTGAGGAAAAGTTATGATGATAAAAGACTCAGTTAGTGTTTTTAGGAAGGGTCCATCGAATTCACGGGCGTACGTGTTTGCGTACCTTAACGAGAACATTACTAATAACGTCCCAGAAAAATATAAAATAGCCTTGCTAGACGTCATAATTATTTGGACTTATAATAATAATGGGGTTTGTCTAAAACGAAATCAGTTGGAAAAAGTGAAAAGCAAAATCAATTATGACATGATATGTAGTTGGAAAACATTTCTAATAAGGGACAACTTAACCCAGATTTATGTAAATTGAATTAAACAAAAACATTCAAGTATAATTTTAGTTTATATACTATTTTTTTCATTTTAGTTGAGTGAATACGCATATATCCGTTTTTTACAGTTTACATTAGTTGTGAGAAAATACAAAACGTTTGAAACAGGACACAGACACAAAGTGCTCGTCAGTGAATAAAACAGCTACATGTAGCACATATACAAAGAAAGAAACATATATATTTTTTAAGATGGGAAAATATTCAATATTGTGTTGATGAAAAAACCCAATACATTAAGGAGCTTGGTGGTGAAAAACCCCAATTTGATATTTGCTTGAGGGGTGAATTAAAATTGAAAATGCAATTCAAAAACTTTATCACCCAATTACATAAGAAAATGGTGGGTAAAAACCCCAATTTGTGAATTCTTATCTGGAGCTCTGCTATTTTATTTGAATGTAACAAATTTAAAAAGGGGGGGGGGGGGGGGGTGAATCTCTAAATACAAACTCAAATTGGGTGTCAAATGTTATACTATTATGAAAAGTTTCCTTAGATTTAAACTCTTAACAATTATGGTTATCATGGTTGGTTATGTTTACTATCACAATTGAAGCAAGGATTTGTATAGTACAAATCCTTGATTGAAGATAATAAAGCTAGCTGGCAAAAAAGACAAAAACCTGTTTCATACACGTGGTTTCATACCAGTATTCAACAATGAGTTTGAAAGCGTCTGCTTCTGAGGCTTTCTTTGATTTTTTCGTCGGACTATTTTTAACAGTTTCTTTACTATCAGCTGTCTCTTGTGACTTTCTTTTCTTAGCAGGCATTTTAGTCTTGTTTTCCTCTTTCCCACTTTTACACCTGGCTATCGTGCAGTAGGATGAGTCCAAAAGAGTTCCGTAAAAACGCGGGAAAATGTTATTGGAAAGGTTTAAACAATGGAGTGGGATATTGGAATGGAACCGATTGATCGGTACGGTAGTGCTAATACAGAATATTGAGATCAATGGAATATAAGAAATGAAACCATATATACTCTGTTTGAAAAGAGGGACCAAAGATACAGGAAGGACAGTCAAACTCATAAATCGAAAATAAATATTGATAACGTCTGCCGGTTAAAAATGAAAGAAGACAAAGAGACAAACAAAAGAACACATGACACAACATAGAAAACTGACTAAAGAATAA
Organism: Mytilus galloprovincialis; assembly: GCF_965363235.1. NCBI lineage: Eukaryota > Metazoa > Mollusca > Bivalvia > Mytilida > Mytilidae > Mytilus > Mytilus galloprovincialis. The sequence continues at coordinate 19,294,301 of NC_134842.1, forward strand.
GGAACACGAACCCCACCAAAATCTTGGGGCGATGGAAGTTATGTCGATAACCTGGTATAAAACCATATGTATATACATATAATTATATACATTTACTCTGAGATTACTATATTACAGTTATAGTAATCTCAGATTTACTTTTGAAATTGCAATGGTCATATGATGGTGATCAAGATGTCTTTTACGTTTTTTTTTATGAGAATTGATGTATAGTTTCAGTTTAAGGCTCCCTTACTATATTATGTACTCAAATTGTCCATGTTTTTCTGGCAGGGTTATAGAAAGGCGGTGTATGTTCTGTATATTTGTCATCTAAACGGTACATTCTTTCAAAAACGAAATTCAATTCTGTTCCCCATGAAACTAACTGTTACAGTCTTTTAAATAGATATTTGAAACATAAGGAGATTAATATGAAATTTGGTATGTATATCTAGATGTATTTCAATGTTTTTGCATACATCTGTTGGGTTGATGTCCCATTGCAGTAGGTCACTAATCCCTATTCAAATTCGATGTAATTAATTGATAGTTAGAAAGATTGAAAAGATTGAAAAACACGCACTATATCGAATTAAAAACGTTCAATCATTATTTGCCAATGGTTACACAACTGAAATCAAATTAATATTGTTTAAAAATAGTTGAAGCACCTTCCTCATCATGTTGCGAAACTATTACATTGTGTATTGCATCACCGCCTATCCGTCTAACTCTAAATGTCCAAGCCGCCTTTGATCTTTGCGACATGTGTTTTTGTTAATGAAACGAATGAATACTGAAAATATTTTAATTGCGCAAACATTGGTTTAACCAGAGACATATAATTATATTATAGTTCTCTGGTTTAACATGGTCCGTATTTAACCACATGTAAGTTTCTGTGGGTACATCTGGCTTTGTCAAATTCACATCTGAAAAAAACAATAAAAGACAGGATTGAAATATTTATTAAATAGTGTATAATTTATATTCTGCAAAATTTAATGCAAACCACATCGCGCAACTTTTTCACACTGCTAATGCAAAATCTTAATCTACCAAGGGATCAATGTATCGAAATATGATAAATTCAAGATTTGAAAAAAAGATTCAAAATTAGAAAAAAGAACTTTAACGTACAAAAGTTTGTTATACCAATTAAAATTAATCAATTTCACGATTAAAATAGGTTTTTTAAAAACGATAATAACTTTGTTTAATGATGTCAAAACATTTTTTTTTCAAATTGTAAAATAGTGATATAAGTATAACGTACAAGTTAATGTATGTTGCCTTATTAGAGCCACATAACTGGAACGACCTTTCCAATAAACAGTTGTGATGAAACAAATCCAAACAGACTATATCATAGGCTGCTTGTAATCCATCTTGTGTGGGAACTGATGGTATGTCAGTGATTGTCGAACTAGTTGGACATGGTCCAGAGTGGACAGCATGTAGTCTTGGGTGGTCACAAGTTGCTATATTTAAAGCACACCTGAAAGTGAATCAGGTGTACACATTTTCAAAGTAAAGACACGAACGATTACAAAATTTGATGTTTTCTGTAAATTATATCACAACTCTTGTAAAAACCGTAGATGCCAAATGTTACTGTGTAGTGTTTTTGGACTGTTATTTAATTATTTGCCATGGTGATGACTTTTTGGATTGTATCCTTGTTTTCTTCTTCCTCTTTTGTCAATAGAAAATCTATATTGATATATATAATAACAATTATAATCATCAGTTAAACGATATAATGACATAATAATTGTACTTCATAAATCTACAATTTATATATACACATTGTAGTAAACTTCTCCTTAACTATTAGATACATACATATTAAGATAAACTTCTCATAACTATTGAAGACATACAGATATTATATTATTCTATTGATTTTGTATTTACATTGTATGCAAGATCAACTTTATTCATTCAGTGTATGTTCACTTGCTGTTAATATGTCTTTTGATTGAGTTAAGCCATTTCAATTGATATTTTATAGTGTGTCTTTCTAGGTTGGGATGTAACACTATTGTTTCAGATAAGGGTGAAGGTTTGGTACCATTAGACGTTTAAACCCGCTGCACTTGTAAGCACCTGTCCGAAGTCAGGAATCTGATGTACAGTAGTTGTCGTTTGTTGATGTGGTCACAGTCATAAGTGTTTCTGGTTTCTCGTTTTTTATATAGATTAGAGCGTTGATTTTCCCGTTTGAATGGTTTTACACTAGTAATTTTTGGTGCCCTTTACTGATATACTTGCTGTTCGGTTTGAGCCAAGGCTCCGTGTTGAAGACCTTACTTTGACCTATAATGGTTTGCTTTTATAAATTATGACTTTGATGGAGAGTTGTCTCATTGACACTCATACCACCTCTACTTATAGCTATATGTTGTGGTAATCTTCTCGTAACTATTGGATACATACATGTTGTAGTATGTTTTGCCGTCTGACCCACATGTTCTAGCCTCGTCACGTGCTCTGCAGTTGATTCTGTCTGCAAGCTCACAATAATATCTCGTCAAGGCTCTGGTATTACAAGGTGATACAAAAACTGAGAAAAAAAAACATGTGCTTTGGACATTGATCTATTTTTTTAATATTGTGGTGGTTTTTTTGTAATTATTTGTTTTTCTAATATTTTAACATACTTTCACTTGCTAGTATTCAGTGTGTTTCTTAAAAAAACAACCTCATTTATATAGTTTAAAAAACAATGAATAGAAAAAAGAAATTAATATATTTAAGAAATCGTCTGCTGTGCGTTCAACATATCATCATTTTCCAGTGGCAATTCAAATACTTTGCCTTCCATTTTAATTCCTCTACATAGCATATATAACTTTCTAATTTTATCAATTGTTCATTTGCTCTCATCTTGAATATGCATGAAACATTTGTCACTGGCATCAACAAAGCATTAATTCTTACATGTTCCATGATATTTAGATTAATTAACTTCCATTTCTCAAAAAAAAAAAATCAAGTTCACAGTAGGTCAGTTACTTTTTGGTTGCATGGCTGGAAGGGTTGTAAACATTAACCTGATACAAAAAAACCTAGTCTTACAATGCAGATGCAGGGGCGGATCCAGTCATTTCAAAAGGGGGGGGGGGATCCCAACCCAGGACAAAAAAGGCGCGGTGGTCTAACTATGTGTCCCCATTCAAATGCATTGATCGGCCAAAAAAAGGGGGTTCCAACCCCCGGACCCCCCCCCCCCCCCCGGATCCGCCAATGAGATGGTTAACTTGTTTGATTGTATGTTGTTTGCATAACGTTCTTCAATCTTGGAAGGATCATGATGATTTGAGTTAGGGTGTATAAACTACTGGCATATGTCAGTAACTGCCAGTAGTCCTCTGCTTGTCATTATGTTTAGTTGCCTATAGGTGTTTAAACTACTGGCATATGTCAGTAACTGCCAGTAGTCCTCTGCTTATCATTATATTTAGTTGCCTATTCTAGCATCGGACTCGGACTTCTTTTAAACTGACTTTTACTGTGCGCTATTTTTGTGTGGCTTTTCATTGACTAGAGGTAAAGGGGAAGGCGGAGAACTCAAAAAACATGTTAAACCCGCCAAATTCATTTGCGCTTATCCCAAGTCAGGCACCTTAAGCCTTCGTTAATCTTGTGTGATTTAAAAAAAATGGTTGTTTATTTTACATTGACTAGAGGTATAGGGGAAGGTGGGCAACTCACAAAACATATTAAACCCGCCTCATTTTTGCGCCTGTTCCAAGTCAGGCACCTTAAGCCTTCGTTAGTCTTGTGTGATTTAAAAAAAAAATATGGTTGATTCATTTGTATGTTTTGGAGTTTAGTGTGTTTACAATATTGTTTTTTGTCAGCTCAAGACCGCCTTCGAGTGCAGAATTTTATCGCTGCATGGGTCTAAGATCTATATGTGGCCATAACAGTGTTCTGTTCATTGTTCGGGTTGTTGTCTTCCTTCGGAAATTCAAAAACAAATAAAAACTAAAAAAGCAAACCGACACAACATTTGAACCCGTAAATACTGTATAAGGACATGCATTAAATTTTAAAGATTATTTGCTTAATTTCTCACAGAGGGGTAAAATGCAGATAACAAGTATTGTTTATAAAATAAATTGTCTTAACTAACAATATACTACATACCTTGGATGATCAACAAAACTAAAATGGAATCATAATTCATTTCAACAAAAATTCCGTGCTCAAAATATCCAAGTTCTGTTTCAAATGATAAGTTATCATAAAGAGAAGAAATAACCTTAGGAATTTGATGTTGTGGCCTATATTTAGGTAACTGGAAGGGCATAACATTAGAGGGAACATGTTTTTGAATTCAACAGAATGTGTATACCTGTTTGACTTTTTTTTAAATCAACATGATACGTAGACATTTAATTCATGTATGTATGCATACGAGATCGAAATAGCCATGCAGACTATCACAAAAAAAAAATATATTTATATGTAATACAACTTCAAGGGGGACACACTCCAAAAGACCATGCATTGTTCTTTTTTGGCCCGTTCATTTCAGAGTATTTCGGACTATATCCTTATGCGGTCCATCACAATTGATAGCGCATTTCTTTAATGGTGTTGCATTGACCGCAATGGCTAGTAGAAATGTGAAATAAATGTGTAGAATTCGAGCCTTTATACACAACATTCCATAGATCTTATGTAAAATCTACAGATATACATCGCTGAGATAAGGCAGTCGTGATATATTGTCACAAGTTTTTGACATTGATAGTCAAGAGAGTACTGAACACCAACGTAACAATGCTTCGATATATAATCCTTCTTGTGCCTGCCATTTGTAAGTAAAATTATATTTTTTTCAGGATTATATACAAGATAAATGAAGATGCGAATAAATGTCAATGAGACAGCAAAACGACGACTCAAATATCAAAATGACATCTAGAGGTCAAGCGACATATCTACAGTAACAGCAGGTGTCTATATTTAGCTCTTAAAAAGTCCCGAGTGGAAATAGTTTTTTTACAGATATTCAATGTACACTAAATTCTATAAAATTACTTGAAAAAATTTCAACATTCCCTTTTAAAAAGTTAATCTCGTTTTCACAAATAAAGACGAAGGAAAGGCACAGTAGGTAATGAGTATGATGAAAAAATAGTTTCAATACACGCAGCAATAAAATACTTGACTAAATGATTTACTGAAAATTTCATTTAATTCAAATCGTTTTGTAACTTTTTGAAATTAAAAAAGGTCATTTTCTTTTGACTTTGTTTAACGGTAATCCCTAGATGTTATAGCTGACAATATGGTATGGCTTTGGCTCATTATTGAAGGCTGTACTTTGACGCATCGTTAATGTCGTATTCTTTTCATTTGGTATTAGCTGGATAGTCATAAAATCCCCATGTTCATTGTCCGTTTTCGTTATGTAATTATTCAGATAATTGTTTTTTCTATTTGTTCACTCACTGTTTAGTTGATTTGGTTGTAGCGGTAAAAATCTACGGAAGGTCGCCAGAAGTTACATTAAAAAAGTATAGGTTAATAGGAGTGAAACAGGATGATTCTTGCATGAGATGGAATCAAGTTATTCTATTCTGAAAGAACTGTGAAATTGTATGAATACGATAATGTTGCATGGCTTGCTCCACACAAGTGAGATATTGGTATGGATAACAGTAGGGACTGGAGAAGTTAAGAGATGAATTTGCATGGAACTGCGTGCTGTTAATGTTCTGTATATTGCAAATTGAAATCTATTGGAGTTGTTTGATGGTCGTTGGTTGATTTTAATTTGTATTGGGTTTTTTGTTGTTGTTTTTTTTTTTTTTTTTTGCTTACATGCAACATGATGATTCTTGCATGAGATGGAATCAAGTTGCTACATAATATTCTTTAACCTGATTTTTTTTACTTCTTATGAGGCAGATTAAAAATTTTCAACACCGATTTTCGACATATTTTTGTCCCTTTTTAGTTTTAATCGTCCTAGCGGAGGAATATGAGAGAGAAAGAAGAGGTTATCGTTGTGCAATGTTTCTTGGACATCATTGTTTTGGTGAACCATATGACCCCCAGTGCGGATCTAACAACATGACTTATTATAATAAGTAAGTTTTACAATACGTTTTATAATAGAAACATAATACAATTGAGTGTGGATAGGAAACTCCAAAATAATTTAATAACTACTTAGTACTAAAAGAGCAATTTCGTTGAAAAGTGCATCTCTAAACTACCAACGAACGGTCATTTACCATAACATGTAATTACTATTACCATTTACTATCATTCCCTAGTTTACTGTCCACAGCGGTCAGTGATAATATATATTGTATGATTAATGCATATTGTCTCATAAAACTGCATTCAGTGGCGTCTCTTTCTTACAGATGCGATTTCGCCAAAAATCACTGCCAAGTCAAAACTATTCATCTAGCTCACAATGGCACCTGTCATGGAGAAAGTCAACAAGGTACTCTGAGCCACGGGGAATGGATCGTCCTCCAGTATACATGTGAAATGCTGTTGTTGAAAGGCTGTCCCGATGATATTGCTGAGATATGTGCTTCAAACGGAAAGACATACAATAATGAGTATGACAAAAAAACATTATTTACACTGCACTTTAACATACCATTGATATTCAAGAGATAAGATATACGCTTGGCCATTCAACTGAATTTTTCCGTATATTATAAATCGATTGACAAGCAGTCGATCTAACCATGTGAAGTCAAACTCGACAGCTTATCTTTTGCCTATTGTGGTTGGCTGAATATGGTTTGTTTTTTTTAACGTTCAGCGACAATACAATTGTTTTGAAAAATACATTTAAACTTAAGAAACGTACTCGCAAATTTCAATTTAAGGTTAATTTTTTGGTCTAAAATATGTTAAATGTTTTATGAAAAGTGTGGTTTGTGGTAAAATCAACTTGAACCTTTGTACATATGTTCATTATGAAGAAAAGCATTTAATATGTACTCCAAATTAGATTTAAGACAAAAAAAAATCGCAATTTTCTAAATTTAGAAATGTGATAGTAGAAGTGGTTATGCATGGTTTCTTATTGATCCATATTTTTGTTGTTGACTAACTTTTTGTCGACAGTAACAGCAACGTAAGCATAAAAGAAAGGGTGTTTATGGAACTACGTAATATAGGCTGTATTTTGTTGTTGTTGAAGTTAGATGGAATAATAACTTTTTTTTATACATTACAGATGTGAATATGAACTGCAAAGATGTATGCACCCAGAGCTTACCATTCTGAAGAGAGAGGCTTGTCTAGCTTAGGTTTCAGCTACGATATTAAAATATTTAAACATTAGTTCAAATGTATTTTTATATATCTTATGACTTTCATCGTAACTGACTAAGAGAAAAGTTATGTCATCTTTACAGCTGATTGCATTGACTATGAAGGTAGAGCTAATATCTTTGGCTAGCTTGCATGCTAGCTGAACCGTGAAGTCATCAGAAGTTAAGATATATTACACTCCATTCGACGTAGTCTAGTCCTACAGGCAGATAGTTTCGTTATCTGTCGGACTAGTCTACTCTTAAAGAAAGGTAGTTTACCTAATCTCATAATGACTTCACGGTTTAGCTAACAAACAAGCTAACCAACGAGATAACCTTAACCTCTTCGACTAGTTTGGACAATATACTTTATAAACAAAAGCCTTTACAATGGTCACATGTTTTATTGTCAAATGATATTGTGTACATATAAAGCTTTTGCAGATTCTCCTTATAAGCTCTTAACACCGGTTAAATGTCATATTCTATATCGCCAACTGTACAAAGCGTCTCACAATAACAACGCTCTAGTCCTATTCTTTAAATAGTCTATGTTTCGGCTTTCAGATATTTTCTTGTACAAGTCACTTCTTTGTCGCCCTCATATGCAACTAGTTTCTAAAATTAACAAATAAAGAAACATAAGAAATTAACAAGATTAATGGGAGTAACATGTGTTCGTGTTTTGTCATACAAATAATTGGACAAATTGGAAGGCATAACTCAAAAGTGATCAAATACTACATGGTTTTACACGAAGTGGAATCCCAACTATTCTATATATATATGCCAATGCATATCAAAGAATACTTTTTACATTTGTATTTTATATGTGAGTTCTTCCAGCACATCGATTTTGCAAGAGTGAATTTGTTACTCTTGAAATATGAACAAAATGACATACATAAAATGACGACATGGTCAAAACTCGAACAAACTACACTAGCGCTGTAGTTGTGGTTTATCGCAAAGATACTGTACAAATAATGTCTTTCTATAAACTTTGTGTATTTAAAATCCCAGTACTGAGGTTTTCATTGATACAAATACAAGTAAATACACATTGTATGGAACTCCGTGTTGAAATCTGTACTTTAACCAATGATGGTTATTCTTTTAGAAATTGTGACTTAGATGGAGAGTTGTCTCATTGGCTCTCAAACCACATCTTCTTATATCTAATGACATAAAACTTACCAGAGTCATTGTGTTGCCATCAAATTCTCGTGATATAAGTGAATTGCAGTCTCCCTTCTGGTCAATATCTAATCTGTTACCGTCCAATCGTGCTATACTCTGTAACACAATATATAATCATGATTTATATCAAAAGCCTTATTAGATTGTTTTGAAAACGCCAATGCTTCTGATCGGACATAATTTAAAAACTTATATCCTGGAACAATTTCATGATTTACACTAACTTTCACCTGATTGATAACGGAATTCTTATGATTAGACCTTATTTTTGGTTGCTATAAATGATAAGCTCCACCATTTGGTCAGCGACACAGCATCGTTATATGCTAGCAAAATGCATCCATGAAATGGTTTCGGCTGAGCTTAGATCGATCTTGTTATGTCCAATTTTCTATCTTTTTTACTTTTTCTACATGTTCTATGTGTATCAAAACTTGGCACAGAGAGTTCTTGGTGAAGGTTTATTTATTGAATACGAGAAGACACGCGATTTTATCTTTTTTTTCAATTATCACAATTGCCAACGCACAAAATAAGTGAACACTACCGTTAAAAGAGATAGGTGAACGAATTTCGAAAAAGGCGGTTGCTTTTAGTTCCGTTTGTTGTATTTGATGCATGCATAGGTATTGTGGTACATTTCTTTTCTACAACTTTGTATTGGTTATAGCATGAAATTACTACACTGTACTCACTTTAAATGCTGCTTAAAGTTTGACTGGTTTTACTCCATTTTGAATACGGTGTGTTGTGATGCGATGACGTTTTGATTTTTTTTGTTGCTTTTAGTCCATTTTTATTGAGATACATAATGGTGCTTAAAAATTTCATTGGTTTTTAGTCATAAACTATTCTGCATGAGCAATGAATTGCAATATTTCTTCATCTCTGGGCTGGGGTTAATTCCCAATTTAATTTTATACGAGCCAAAATGTTGGATGTTTTTTTTTTAAATAAATTAAAATGCATTCACGTAAATTTTGAAAACATATAGTTATTCATATTGAGTCATGATTTTAACATTTTCATGCAAAAAGGACTATACCTGAAACGAAAATTAAGATGAACTTTATTAAACAAAACACAATCAAGAATGATATTTGAGCAATAATAATTTAATGACAGTTTGCTTTATTATATTTTTTAAATGTGGTTATTTTGTTACCTGTTGCGCAAAATTTATAGGATAATTCAAATTAATTGAAGATCAGAGGTGATGGAAAATGAACACTGAAAATTTGGCAGAGTAAGTCTACAGAAAAGATCCCACTACGCAACATTTTCGGTGGCTGTGTATTATCGCTTTTAACTGTCATCTGAAACAATATGTTCGGAGGTTGCACTGTTTACCTTAGATTTGATATTGTGTCTAGTTTAAGGGCAAAAGGACAAATCTGCTATTCTACACTTTTAGAAATGGGATATATAAAAGGCGAGAAAAGTGGGGATGTGTGACATAGGGGAAAAGTGGGGATGTGGGATATAGTAGGTAAAACGTTGAGGTGTGGGATGAAGTGAGTAAAAAAGTGGGATATGGACAAAATTTTGGAAATGAGCGCCCCGTGTCATCTCTCATAGAAACAGGATCCAATTTATAGCCTTTAAGTTGTCTATTAGTTACCTTCACTTTTCGTCCATCTGCTGTAGTTTCATTGAATTCTTCATTAAGTTTAAAAGTGATCTCTGTTGTTTTTATAGTAGTTATAGTTTTGATGGTCCAGTTGTCACCATCCACAGATATTTCTATTGTTGGCTTGGCCATGTTTGCCATCTTTCTCATTACTAACCCGACACCTAAAACATCATGTATAATTAATAATTGATTTGTATTTGATTCAAGTTCAGTGGCCAATATTTCATACATAAATGAAAAATGTCAACCTTGTGTTAATCTGTCTTTTATGTGCGTGGGTGTTGTTGTATTGCTTAATTTAGCATTGAAATATGCCACACATAACTTTTTATGTATATCCAAAATACTATGCTGTAATAATTATATGCAAGATTTTGGGTACTAAGGTTATAACCCCTTTAGATTTTTCAAAAATACGGACTGCATAACAATTATCAATATTTGACATCATACTTAATCAATTGGGTCGTCACTTTTCAATGGATGAAATCATGTATAATTGATGATTTATTTGTATTTGCGTCAAGTTCAGTGGCCAATATTTCATGCATAAATAACAAATATCTAACGCAGAGGCGTATTAAGAGGGAACCAGGGTGTCCCCATCCCCTTTTCGTGGGAAAAATTTGGTTGATAGTGAATAAGAACCGTTGAATTAAGACAGGAGCGGGTCCCCTCCTTGACAGCCAGTTGGCCCTTTGTGACAATTTCTTGGTCTGCCAATGGTACGTGTGTTGATTTTTGTGTCTTTAATTTGCGTGGAATGTTGTCGGATTGCTGTCGCATTGGAAGTATACCACATATCACTTTTAATTTATATCTGAAATAATTTGCCGTTGTAACATATGCGCGCACGATTTGGAAATCTAATGTTATTACCACTTTAGATTTTTCAAAAGAAAGAAAAATATTGACTGCATATCAATTAAAGTTCTTGTTGGACATGCAACATATCAAATCACATAGAGCATTGTTGAGTCGTCACTTTTCAATGAATAAACTACAATTTTTTTTAGAAAATATGTCAATTATCTATACTACTGTTTTGGAAAACTTTTTACTGACATATCATCGTAGCTATACATCTGAAGCATTTTGAATTTCACTTTTTCGTTTTAATTGAATTTCTCTATAAGGGAAATGGGCGTTAAAGAAGGTTTGCATTTCATTACTTTTAACTTTCAGATCAAGCTGACCGTGTGTCTATTATCTAATAGAGTAATTGTTAGAAGGGGTCGTGCCCTATATTAATTACATTTGTGTCCATTTGATTTGACAGGTCAGGTGAAAAGTCACCGGACTATCCTCAGTACAGGAAGATAAATGACTTATATAATGGTCATCGGTTATCAAGTTGACTAACGTAGCGAAACAAAATATTATAGTAAACAACGTATAAAAGTACGATTTCTTTAAACAGGGTCGAGTAAATAATGGCGTATTTATATTGCATTAAGTACGAAAACGAAATTAATTAAATCTCCATATTATTATGAGAAACAATGAGTTGTCAGACAAATTGTTTTACTCGTATGGTTGATGAGATTTTGTTTACATGTCTGGTAAGCAAACATTGATATTTCTTTTTGAAAATGAAAATAAGTTTTTTTTATGCTGCAAAACGCTGCAATGAAATTTTATTAGAGCAAACATATATTTTATACTCGTGATAGTTGACTTGCATTAATGATTTGTATTATATCTAAAAAAATGGTTTATAGTCTCTCCATGATAACTCTCTATAGAGTGGTTCGTGTTGTTATCTTGTGTTTAACAATGCTATATATTTTATATGTAACAAGTGGTGAAACTTTAATAAAGTATTTGTCTATAGTCTTGTCTAGAAATAAAACTGTTGAATCATACGGTATATTTTTTATATCCTTTTCCACAAATGCATTTATAATTCTGCGCATTTAATCTTCTCCATTTGTTTTAGGTTGGTTTCGTGCATTAAAATATGCATTAGATTAAGATCATCTTTATGATATCGTACACGTGTACCATACACTCTCAAATTCATATATAAAAACCTTTGATCTCCACTTAAGAAGTAGCCACTTTTAACTACATACGAACAACAGAGGAAAATATAAATAATTTAACGCCACTAGAAAATATTCATATAATAAGTTTATCTTCCAGATTAAATGATTAAATAGTTATCCAGCTGATAAATTCAGTTTTAAGAGTACACAATGAAAACATGCACTCCATAATATTATTAATACATTATCTAAAATTTTACATTATTTACATTATCAGAAACTACATTACATCTACCCAATACCTTACCCAATGCTTTCATATAATCATCAAAATTATGAGATTCTGCCATTTTCCATGTTCCTAAGGCTAAGTCTGCCATTGTAAATAAATTACTATTTTATAGGAATAGTCGAGTTGATGTGTCTATACAATACAGTATATCGATTGAAGGTGCAGTAAAGAAAACATAACTCATGACAGTAATCTTTTATAAAATTGGCGGGAAATTCGGTACACGCGTCTTTTAACTAATTTTTCATTGAACTTTTTTATTTTTTAATGTATCATCGTCAAGGAGTTTGGTTAGTTCAATATTATACACTTATTGACTGGCTATGAGGACCACGGCCCGAGGCGGTAACTATTTCCCGACGTGAGAAATTTAAGTATCAGATGTTTATTAGTCTGAATAAAAAAAAAATCACATTCAGGACAATGAAAGATTTTGAGTAAGTAAGGCAGCTATTTTCTGGGTAGGTAGGGTAAGGGCCTAAAAACAAAAAAGATGGATAGAAAATATTCCTTCTTTCTTGTTCCAGAACGAGTCGGATTACGCCCGTTTTTGATCGAAAAAAAATCAATAGCTGACAGCGATGTTTCTTTTTTCTACCATAACCATTCACGCCCCCTTTCTTTGAATCCAGTGGCGGTTCATTCCACCTATGCCAACATTTTGAAATTTAGGTATAAAATTGTATGAAAATATGTTGGTATAAATGGAAAAAATATAAAAGATTAAGTGTTATAAAAACAAAAATTAATTAGAGGCCAATCAATTTACAACCAGTTTAAAATGGCAGCAGTCCTTTTGCGCCAATTACAGTTTTTCAGGGGTATCATTTGCGCCAATTTTTTTTTTCCAAATGTATCAATTGCGCCAATATTCGAAACTCATTTGCGCCAATTTACCCGTACACATATCTATCATAAATATAAACGATTAATATATTTTTTTTTCTTAGTTTTGGCTTAAAAAATATCATATGTTCGGAGATATTTCACCATGAAGATGAGCATCTGAAGAGAAATGACTTTAAATGCATTAGACAATGTACAAAGAGAGAATAAAAAAATATTGCTTTGTTGAATATTTAATAAAGATATATACCAAAAGAGAAGAACATAGAAGCTTTTTCTGATAATGTTTTGGCTACATATGTTGATAACACAGTGCCTTGTTCTCACAATGCGTATGGGCTTTGTTATTAATAGGAATTATTATGAACTGTTTTATGCGTTTCAACCTTAAATGTTTGTGTATTTGGACAATACAATGAAGTTACAAGCTACTACATACATTAAACTGGGAAGTACCCATGCAGCAGCAGAAAGAAGATATGTTTCAAAAAAGGAGTAGGGAAGTCATTTTTCTTCTAATTGGCGCAATCGTATTGTGTTTTTTTTTGGCTAGGATGAAAAATTTTGTCCTGCCTTTTTTTTTTAGTTGTAAACTCTGTCCTGCCTTTTTATTTTTCACTCTATTCGGTCCTGCCTTTTTTTTTATTAGTTTATCCTGACTTTTTTTTAACTTAATTGTCATCCTGCCTTTTTTTGGCAAAGTGTCTCATCCTGCCTTTATAATTTTACTCAAAACTCCTGTCCTGCCTATTTTTTCAAATTTCATCCAAGCCCCCCCCCCCCCCCCCCCCAAAAAAAAATCAAATGGTAGCTCCCTTAGTCTATCAAATGACAAGAATATTGTAATTTCTTGAAAAGAAAAACAGCCACGTACTTTATGATTTGGAAAGGGGGTAAACAAAATATATTGCATACCAATATTTCATTATGCATGTATGTATAACAACATTAGGCGTCGGTCCGACGTTCGTAAACTCTTCACTTATTAAACATCTACCTGAAAACCAGTATCCATGATTAAAGGAAACTCATGTCATTTTTCATATTAAATGTATTATCAGACCTTTTTATGCTCGATTTGAGATCTTAGTTTATTGTTCAACAAGGCTGTGGTCAAACAAATTTTATGAGTAGTTTTAATACCGAGGGTGTGTCTTGTTTTGTTAGTTCTCATTGGTTTGAAGTTTTAAGACCTTCATTTTTGGCCATTGGAAAATTTCCCGCCAAAGTGTTTCAAATTGCACTTTGTCTTCAAACGAACAAGATGGACACAATTTACAGAAGCAAAAGATTTACGATGTAAACTTTGAAACTGTTCGTGAAGCCACAAAAACCCAAGGTAAATATTCTGAACCCCTTGATATGCTTCCAGGTTATTTTCATTATATGAATCATTCAGAACACCGCTTTTAAAATCTTTTCTCAAAAATTTTGGATATGAAAACAGAAGACCATCTGAAGAAATTTGAGAAGCTGGCTCGTGTTCATTTATCGTTCTAAATATGCATGAAACATTTGCCACTGGACGTTAAGCAACCAACAATAAACTAGACTGGGTTGATGCATTCCGGCATGATTTGTCAACTTTGCAATAGCAAATATATTAATGTTTGTAAAAGTCACACAAACTGAAAAGGAATATTCATTAATATAGATAGCATATATTTTGCTCAACTATCGATAGCAAAGTTTTGAAAATTCTTATTTATATTTTTTTCGTATTTTACTGATAAATGGACTTATATTTTTTTACAGTTAACATGAAGATGCAGCCTGGGGTTGAAGTGTATATCGTCGCTGTTATGCAAAAACCTCGTATCTCAACATTTTGCGGAAATCTTTTTATCGATTATTTAGAATTAAATATGTATGTTCCACTATATGCGAAAATATCTGACCTTCTAACCAATCATCAACCCGAATTCTGACATGTGACGAAAAAGTGTAGTCGGATTGGTGAGACATTTTGTTGTGCAAAAATATCGTATCTCAAAAGAAAAAAATTTTGCACGGCAGCTGACATTATTACAGGTACAGTTTTATCAATTTTAGGTTCTCAAAGCTAATATATTAGCTTAAAAATAATGAAAATACAATATAGGTGCAGAAATTTTTGCTCGTCTTGGTAATTGATTGGTTAGAAGATCAGATATTTTCGCATACAGCGGAACATACATATTAAATTCTAAATAATCGAAAAAAGATTTCAGATTTTACTGCCTGGTGTAAAATTATCAAAACCTTAGATACGAGGTTTTTGCATAACAGCGACGATATATATGATTAAGCTATATTTCAAAAGGTAGAAGAACTTGATTCTTCATATCTGTCCTTGGTCCACTTTTTAGTTTATCAGTTTTCGTGGTCAAACTTAAAAATTTGAATGCAGGTTCTTTGAGCCTCATGCTTCAGATTTTACTGTTCTTTAACAAGTTAAAAAGAGTTCCCTTGAGGGCAATTCTTTATTATCTGAGCAAAATTCAGTTACATATTTTTTTGCAATACTTTTGTCAGGTGAAAATATTTGGCTTCACGGCTGGTTACTCAAGTGTGAAGTTAGTAGATTGAGTGTATAAATTATCATGTGATCAACAGGTTTGAATTGGGCTTCATTTTTAGTTTAAATTGATCTTTACTTGGACAAACCCCTGTGTTTTTCCTTAAATTTTTTGGGGACATCAAATGAGTTCAAAGTTATAGACGATTTAAGGTATCATTTATTTATCAGAAATTTCTTTAATGTGATCCATTTTGTTTGATTTACTACTAGAGATGTAAAACATCTTCTTAATGTCTGTGCATGTCTATGATAAGCTTTACTTGAGATACAGCATAGAGCTTTTACTTTAACCATTTAAGATTCATGATTGATTGTTGGTTGCATAATGTCCAGTGGCAAATATAACAAGAAGAATAGAGCTCACATTCATGTATCTGTCTAGGGAACAATTAAGTTTAACCAATCAAATTTGGGTAAAGTTATTGAACTGGTTGGCAAAACTTACTGAAAACATCTATGTTGAAAACCTTGTATTACATGTAGGGTCAATACTCAAAAAGAGTCTATGGGAGCAACATTGCTAAATCAAAAAATTTCCCAACAAAACTTTAGGGAAGGTATGGGTACAGTAAACACACATACTTTTTTGTTTGCAACATATTTTCTGGAATAATTTTAATATTAAATGTTTCTTTTCAGTACTTTGACACTACAAACTTAGTCATCTAAAATCTAAATTGGTATTCAGATGCATCTAGGAAAGCAAGACAGTATATCAACTTCATTTCACAAACATGTTGATTTTCCCTTGATACAGTAGACCAAGTGAATACAGGTATAGTCAAATAGTTTATTACAAAACTTAATCAATTTTTTTTTACCATCCGGATTACTAGCAGTTTTATCTGATAATATATTGTACTATATGTATATTAACAATTAGATTGTAAGTTTCTGTAATGATCTAAACTAAA
Source organism: Mytilus galloprovincialis (assembly GCF_965363235.1). Classification (NCBI taxonomy): domain Eukaryota; kingdom Metazoa; phylum Mollusca; class Bivalvia; order Mytilida; family Mytilidae; genus Mytilus; species Mytilus galloprovincialis. The sequence continues at coordinate 19,311,020 of NC_134842.1, forward strand.
TATACCTAAACAAAATTTTCATAAATGTTTGAGACTGAAAGCTTCTGAATTTGTTTTTTGATGATGAATTTCTCCCAAAATTCTTTTTGATAAACTTTTCTCAGATTTGACTACTATTATGATTTGGACATTAAAGTATACAGTGGTATTCATCTTTGATAGACCTAGTGCTACAGTTTAATAGGTAAACAAAGAATATGCACACAGGAATATCCATCCAGAACACAAAATCAGTACATAGACAGCATAAATAAACAAACAAAAGAAAGGAAAAGTGCTTTTATTGCTGTTCTTCATCTCATACATAATCAATTTGCACAAAATTTATCATTTTCACTCAAAAGTTTGAATAAGTTTTAAAAAAAAATCAAATGTATGAAAATATACTTTTTGTTGCTATTGATATACATTGAAGTCATTTATACAGACATACATTTTATCAATGAAAGTTATCATTATAAGTTATAATAAGGTAATATAAGTTAAGTACTCTTTTTTAGCTCACCTGGCCTGAAGGACCAAGTGAGCTTTTCTCATTACTTGGCGTCCGTCGTTGTCGTCTGTAGTCTGTTGTCGTTAATTCTTACAAAAAATCTTCTCCTCTGAAAATACTGGGCTAAATTAAACCAAACTTGACCACAATCATCATTGGGGTATCTAGTATTAAAAATGTGTCCGGTGACCTGGTCAACCAACCAAGATTTATAAAAAATGATAAATAATATAGAGTTTTAAGTTCCATTCTTTCATATTTATTAAAAAGAAATGATGTTTTAGAGGAGCCAACAACTGAGCAGAGAGCAGAAGAGAGATTGATGACCTTGAAGAGTAAGCAATGTGAACAGTAATTAGACAGCTGTTAAGTATATCTTGGGTTACCAAATATTATGGTAAGAACCTCATCTATAATCAAACTTGGTGAGTATTCTTTTTGTTGGTTAGATATTATGCATCATTATGAAAAAAGGGGGATATAGGGTATAAATCAACAAGGCAGCTACCCAATGAAAATAAATAACCAAAGACATCTACATGTCTTCAACTATAGACTGATGTTTATACAATACATGAACTTGTAAATCATCCAAAGTCTAAAAGATTTGTGAATAAAATGAACAGACTAACAAATAACTTACATACACACCAATATCTGACCTAAGCACATGAGCATGTTGCAGGGTGAAACTTTTTTATATAAAGCCCACCCTTTTTGTGCAATGCCTAACCAAACTACAAAATTTCATACAGAAAACTTTTCAAATTGAAGGGTTTCAAATTTTGAATAAGCTAATTTGTTAATCTTTTAAAAAAAAGAATGCCAGATGCAATTAACAAACAACAAAATATTTGGAAATCTTGACTCCCCGCAAGAGAAAAATGTCACTCTTATTATTGAGGAAAATGGCCACTACCTAAATGGTCTTTAAAATTAATTCAGAAATTGCTCTGGTCATTTTTCAATATTTAACAAGTGAATGGAGTTGACTTTTAATCAATGGGAGATAACTGTGACCACATGGATCATAATTCTGAAAACTTATCCTGAAATCCTGGGCTTAAAAACTTGAAATCCTGAGGTCCCGAATTTAAATAAATTTAAATCTCGACATCCCGAAATTCGAAAAAAGAATTCCCGGATCTTGAAAGGGTCAATCCCCAAATCTCGAGCTTAAAAACACCCAATCCAGGAGTCCCGATAAAGGTCCTATCCCCCCTCGTATCTATAATTGATAACTAAGATAAAAGAAATACAGAAATTGTTTACATTAAATTGCCTTTTGCCATGCTTACATCAACAAAAGATTTTTTTTTCTTTTTCCAAAATAAATTCCAAGGCTAAGATGTAGGATGCCATTCTTCTAACAAAATACCACAGCATGGAGACCCAAATCAGCACACTAAAATGTCCAATGTGTGTCCTACATCTTGAAATAAATATCATTTTATAAATGTTTAAATATCTTCAAAAACATTTAATATTATTTTTTTTTACTCATTTCTACTCTGTTGAGACTATTTCACTAGCACTGCACTTTGACTTTGACTAAGACAAACAAAATGTTTATTGAAGTGGAATGGCCTTAGTGATGACTTGGTTGAGGACATGGAAAGCATTTTGTCATTGTTGGTTGTTTCGTGGGCTTTGACCTCTTGAGTCATAAAGACCTTGTGTATGTTAGTTCTATTGAAATGTTCAATGCATTGTCAATGCTAAACATTTGATTGACTTTGACTGATTTTTTTTTAGTTTCTGAAGAGTATAAATGAGTTTGAACAAAGTGCAGCATAATTTTTTCTACATGATAAGAAGATTTGATTTTAATATTTTCACCAAATTTACTGATGATAGCAAGGCTTATGGTTTGTGCAATACTAGAATATGCTTTTTTTTCACTAGGAGCTTGTCACTTTCACTCAAAAAACATTAAAGAATCCATCATATTTGTAAAGCTAAGCTTAAGGTTTGATATGTTATACACATAGGAGCTTGAAATTGTTAAAAAAAATAATTACGTAATTATCTTGTGTATTTGTTTCAGCTTCCATTCACTTTTTAAAAATTTGAAAAAATACATAAAGAGGCATTTGCTATAAAAAAGACAATAAATAACAGCACTTCATTTTTGATAAACATAAATTAAAGTGGAATAATGAAGTAATGACCTGCAATTAGCAAGTAGATATAGGAAGATGTGGTGTGAGTGCCAATGAGAAAACTCTCCATACAAATAACAATTTATAAAAGTAAACCATTATAGGTTAATGAATGTCCTTCAACATGGAGCCTAAGTGGCTCACACTGAACGACAAGCTATAAAGGGCCCCAAAATGACTAGTGTAAAACCATTCAAACGGGAAAACCAGCGGGAAGCAGTCTGTTTAGTTAAATTTTGTAAAAATGAGCTAAAAACATTGCTAATTTATTATTTTTTTCCAAGACTATAATTTAACCTCAGTTTGGTCTGTATGCATGCAACATTTAATAGGTACCATTGTAGTAGACGGTTGCTCAGCTTGGTCAGATAAAAAAAAGAACAATGTCAAACTAAAAAAATGAAACAAGGGAGCCACTGCACACAACAGGTTTGCTCAGACCGGTTTTTCCAACAAAAAATACGAGTCTTATACAAAATTGAAAATAATGTTAGAGACAACAACCCAACCAAAGAGCAGAAAACAGCAGTAGTCCACTAATGGCTCTTCAACTCAACCAGAAAACTCAGCATTAGGAAGCAGGCTTCAACAGGCCCTACACAAAAATGTGTACTAGTTCAGTAAAAATGGATATATTACTAAACTCAAAAACATATAAATGAACTAAAATTAAAAAAACATACAAGACTAGCAAAGGCCAGAGGGTTCTAACTAAAGACAGGTGCATAAATACAGTCGCTAACTAAACAGGTTTGAGAGATCTCAACCCACACCTATACCTCTAGGAGCCAATGTAGAAAAACAATTCACACAGTAAAACTCATTTAAAAAGAAGTCTGTGTCCCATGTCAGAAAAGGTAACATAAGAAACAGACTAAATAAGCCAAATGGCAATAGTTTTGGTATTTTCACAGCAGTTACAATGCTAAATTTCATGGAAAAATAAAGTAAAAAAAGTTAATTAAAAAAAAAAATTAAATTAAATTTTGAATTTTACTTTCAAGAAAATAGAATAAAATTCAATTGATTTTATTCTTATATGCCCGTATGTAATGTTGTATATTTATTTATGTTTCATTTCAGAGTTCACCAACAGATGTTTAATTTTATAATTTTGAATTTTGCAGATTGCAGCAGGGAGATGTTACAGTCATAGACCTTGAATAGACTCCGTTGTACTAGGCCAGGGAGGGTAGCGCATAGTTTCCGCAGCACTATACAATAGTAACAAGATCACTCTACCATGAGCTTGTTAAAGGGCCCGTTTGATGAAAGTGACACCAACGTTCTCCAAAACACTACAGATTTTTTTGCAGATGCAGCAGAGAGGATGTTTCAGTCATGCAACGTTCTCAAACACTAATAATTTACAATTTTTGTTTGTTGTAGATGCAACCTCAGTCATAGACCCTAGAGTATGGCTCTGTTGTAACAGATGAAGAAAAGTGGCATATAAATTTCTGTATGTCCATTTCAGTGATGGAAGTGACAAATTACTAATCTTTTTTCTTCATATCCATTTCAGAGTTCTTACAAAGATGTATAGGTATACGGTATTTATTATTTCTGTCTTTTTGTGTATTTTTGTCAATGAGAGAAAACCCACAGAACAAAATCAATATAAGTATTAACTGGTGTTATTTGAGACAGAACACCCTGGAACACAAGAAGTATTCCAGTGACCTCACAAAATTTAACACATGAGACATCTTACTTTCACCTTTTTTAAATGAAGCAGCACATCGTGTAATCAAGAAGTTATTCATGTCCTGGAACATCTAGGAATAGCATATCGCTAATAGCATTTCTACAATTATCCTAAAAATTCAAACAGTCGGGTACAATGATAAACAAGAGATACACAAAAAAGGAATATACCAAAGGGCCGATATTAAACCATGTGGTGAAAAAAGATAAGACAACACATAACCATAAGAAATGACAGAAAATTGTCTACACTGATAACAAAATATTGTACAGCAACAATCCAACCAAAGACCTAAGAGGTTCTCAGGCATCAAGCACCAATCCAACCAAAGACCAGGGATGATCTCCAGCACCGAGCACTAACCAAAACAAAGAACAGGCATGAACTAGGGCAAAGAGCACCAACCCAACCAAAGACCTAAGAGGTTTTCAGACTCCAAGCACCAATCCAACCAAAGACCAGGGATGATCTCCAGCACCGAGCACCAACCAAAACAAAGAACAGGCATGAACTAGGGCAAAGAGCACCAACCCAACCAAAGACCAAAGAGGTTTTCAGGCTCCAAGCACCAATCCAACCAAAGACCAGGGATGATCTCCAGCACCAAGCACCAACCAAAACAAAGAACAGGCATGAACTAGGGCAAAGAGCACCAACCCAACCAAAGACCAAAGAGGTTTTCAGGCTCCAAGCACCAATCCAACCAAAGACCAGGGATGATCTCCAGCACCAAGCACCAACCAAAACAAAGAACAGGCATGAACTAGGGCAAAGAGCACCAACCCAACCAAGGACCAAAGAGGTTTTCAGGCACCATGCACCAACCAAACTTAAGAGCCAGGGATGATCTCAGGCACCAAGCACCAACCAAAACAAAGAACAGGCATGAACTAGGGCAAAGAGCACCAACCCAACCAAGGACCAAAGAGGTTTTCAGGCACCATGCACCAACCAAACTTAAGAGCCAGGGATGATCTCAGGCACCAAGCACCAACCTTTCCAAAGACCAGGGATGATTTCAGGCACAACACACCAACCTTACCAAAGACCAGGAATGATAATGATCTCAGACACCAAGCACTAACCAAAAAAAAAGGGTGATCTCAGGCACCACAGAATGGTAGCAAGTATTTGATATGTTAACTTATTTACTAATTGTTTAAGTTTTTTTTTCATTCTTTGCTCCATTTTTTCTATCAAAAATTGTCAAAATGCAACATAAATTTTTATGTGTTTTTTCATCTTCCTTCAAAATGTTAATATAATAAGTAAATAATTTCTTGAATAGAAAAAAAAATTGGAAATGTTAATTTACTTTAATCAACGAATGAAAAAAGAAATGTTCAAACCTTTTTCATGCATAACCAAATTATTAAATGTGTTAAATAAAAGATTATAATAACAATATCTATATTTTTTGGAGTATTATTAAGATAAGCTTCTATGAATTTTTACAATTGAACTGTTCCAAAATTTAATAATTTATCTTTTTTTACAGAAAATATAAGGTAAAATAACAAATAATGACTCTGCATGGTTTACATGAAAACACTGATATCTTGAATGACAGTAGCATATAGGTGGATCCAGGGAGCCTTGCCCCCCCCCCAGGCCCCCCTTTTGTGGGAAGATTATATAAGGAATCACTGTAGCATGACTGGAGTTCTGGATTAGCCACTGAGTAGTGAAATAAAAATTCACTAAATTAGAAGGGGAGGTAACTCGTATGAAATGAGGGTTTCGATACGATATGGTATTTCAACTAAGTGATGCAATTTTGCTCTAAATTTGTGAAATAAAATTCAGGTACACTATGCCAAGATCAAAATTCATGTATAATTTACTCTTGGGAAAGTTGAGGGGATACATTATTAAACCTAGGGTATTTTATTATTAATATATACTGCTTAAATGTAATGCTACCTGAATTGAAATCAGTTTGCCCAGGTGAAAAAGCCTCCTCCACTATTTTATGGTAGAAGGATTTAGTATTGGGAAAATGTGATTGAATTTGATTCTGAATTTCTGAAATTAGTTAATATTTATATATAAAACAAAATCATTTATGATTATCACAAATATTCACCATCAAAATTTTTAACAATGTTTCTGGATTATGATGAGCCATTTTTAATTATAAAAGTTTTCCTCATGTTATTTATTACAGAAGCCAAATGATCATTTGATTAATAATAGCCAAGTACGTAACACCTTCTTCTTTATTCTCATTCTCATATTTAAAAAAATATTGAGATAAATTAATGCCGATATAAATACAAGTGGTACTTATATTACATTCTTGTCAGGGGATTGTTGAATAATTTTCATTAAAAATTCATATTTAAAACTTCCCAAAAAGTATTTTCTTTTAGAACATATTCAGTTTGCATACGTAAATGACAGTATTTTTATTAAGCATTTCATGAGAACCATGTAGTTAGAATTTTGACTGGAAAAATGGGGCATTCAATAGTGATGTAAAGATACAAATTAGAAAGTGCTATAAAAACTGGAAATTAAATGGAAAACGCAGAAAGAAAATTGATTTGATTTGGTTACAACATACACAAAAAGCATCCCCAGTTATTTAACCATTGAACAAAATTTTCTTCTGGAATGCAGTTAAATGATTTGCCCATCAATTTCAGTAGTTCAATTTGGCATATTTTAATATGCAACAACATTTGAAGCTAAAAAAGAGGTTGGAGATTAACCCAGAGTGGATTGCCCACTTATTAAATTTGTTAATTTTTTGTCAAATTGATCCATGTTGAAATGGGGATAGTTGAAATAACTTTGGATGAGGTTTATTAAGTTGTAAAACATTTAAGGTCTGTGGGTCCAATGATCAACAAATATCAATAAAACATTTTAAAACATTGTCTTGTTTGCATTGTCAGTGCTTTTAGGTGGTTGAAATTGGGTTGGCCAAAATATTCCTGCAGTTTTTTTGTGGTTCACTAGTTAAAAAAGATAAAACTGAAATTTCAGATTTATAATTAAACAATTTCCCTAACTTTTTTTACTGTTTCAATACATCTTGATTGTCAAATTGGAGAATAACATAGTACATTTGTACTTGAAACTAAATTTAGGTCACAGTCATCTGCATTTAAAGTTTCATTGCTGAACAATAATGTTCATCTTAAAAGTTGTTTTTGAAGACAAAAAAACAAATATCAAATTATCATTTCAGAAATACATTGAACTTGGAGCGCTGCGTCTCTTACTAACAGTTTCTTTTTGCTGTAGCTTGCAGTAGGGTCTGGTTGTTTCTTTTGTTTTTTTCATTGGTTCTTTGAATGGTGTTATGGTTTTCAAGTGTTCAGGATATGGTGTTCTGCTTTCAAGGGAATATCTTTATATGTAATTCTGAAATGAAAGTATTTGATATTTGTTTGGTCATTTAAATATTTGGAAAAAATATGATTTGGAGCTTAAAGCTATTTGAACATTAAATCTGAAAAAAAAAAATGTATAATTTTCGAAACAATGTCAAAAGCAATTAAATGTCTTAAATCAAATTCTAAATTGTATTTGACATATTATGATGTATTGGAAACCAAAAAATTAAATATATATTTGTATCTTAGATTGAATTCAAATACAGTATTGTGAAAAATGTCCCAAAATGTTATTTACTTGAGCGTCAACAAAATTATTTCAGGGTATCTGTTTCTTTAAAGCACTTGTAATGGTGAAGTAAAAGTAACATTTCAAAATTATAATCTAATTGGATGCATCTCTTATCTATAAAAATCACTTAAAACTTTAACCAAATGGGAGGATAATTAATTAAATCATTTCAAACCCGGGGTTATCCCCCCCCCCTAAAAAAAACCAACAAAAAACAAACTTCATTCTGAGTTATCTAAAACTATCATCATTTCCCAGAGTTATTTAAATAATCATCCCTAGTGTTATATGGTAGTAAAATCTGTTTTGCGGCGGATATCTCATTCTTGGGTTAATTTTACAACTCTAATCCCCAATAATATGCTTTCATTCAGACATTTTACAAATTCTTCATACAAATCCTCAAAAAATAATCTTGTGAAAAACTAAAATTTGTGGTTCACATGAATAAAAAATAAAAAACTGTCAATAATAATGAATCCACAGTATTCACTTTTTGCTTGCAACATACTTGAAGTCAAGTTTCATCATTAAGCCTCAAATGTTGTATATATTTATTAGCCTTTGACTTAAGTCTTTAGTTTAAAAAATGAGACATAGCGATCCTTCATTCCGTCGTCGGCGTCGTCCTTGGCGGTGTCAGCATATTTGAAATTTTAATAACTTTCTTAAATTCTCCTGGATTTGTACCAAGTTTGGACAAAACCTTGTTTATGATCATAAGATAGTATCCTAAAGTAAATTTTGTAAAAATAAAATTCCATTTTTTCTGTTTATCACTTATACATGGACTTAGTTTTTCTTCAAGTTAACATAACATACAGTCTGCTGTTAAAGTTTTTTAAACATTTATTAGATTCATAAACTATTCTGGATTTTGACCAAACTTGAACAGATGCTTCTTTCAATCAAAAGATAAGAAAAAGACTAGGGATTGCTACAGTGAATCAATAAGATAGACATATTTTGGTTCCTATGGGTCCTTCATCAGGATTGAAACTAAAGGAGAGTACAGAATTCTGTAATGAAAATTTGCATTTCACAATGACACCATCAGAATAAATTACAAATAGGGAGTGAACGTAGATGTGAACTTTAACTGGATCAAGAATGTTAAATAAAATGTTTTTGTAAATTTGGACGACATTTGACTTGCAATTATGTACCATTTACGATGCTGGATGTAGTACAGACTTGCTTACCGTACTATTTCAACACTGGAAGAAGTATGTTTGTCTGAGCGAAGCCAATTGGAAGCACGTACCTCATGGTGAAGCTAATTGGGAGCACCTACCCTCTGTCTTGTTGCGAAGCTGATTGGAAGCAGTACATATATACCTCTGTCTGCTAAAGCTAATTAGAAGCAGTACCCCCGGCAGAGTGGTCCCAATTAGAGGCAGTAACTCTGAGCGAAGCCAATTGGAAGCATGTACCTCTGCAAAATTTGATTAAACACTATTCAACAAATTTTATTTGACATTCTTTTTAAACTCCCATTATTACCTTCTTTTATTTTTTATTTATTATTTTTCCTCCTGTCGACATTGTGTCTTTGTGAAGTGCAAATTATCATTTAATTTAATTATTCCAACAATCCCTGAAGTATTGTTATAAGAATTATCATAAGTGAATCTTTTATAGACAATTCAAATAAAAAAAATACTATGCATTTTGCTGATTATATATTTTACTGGGAATTTCACTTAATGTAACTGTAAATGTAAAATACCATTAATACTTTTTGTCCAGCCTTCAATTTAAGTTGAAAAAAATTAGACCTAACCATCCTACATTCTGTCAGCGGGTTGTCGTTGGCAATCACAAATATTCACTCTTTGCTTCAAGTTTTTGAAATTTTGATAACTTTCTAAAACTATTCTGGGTTTCTACCAAACTTTGACAGAAGCTTGTTTATGATCATAAGATAGTATCCAGAAGTAAATTTTGTAAATAAAACGAATTAATTTTTACATTTTTTACTTATAAATGCCAGGATACAATACATTCACTCTGTGGTTAAAGTTTTTAAAATTCTAATAACTTCTTAAAATATTCTGGATTTGTAACAAACTTGGACAGAAGCTAGTACAAACAAAATGTATCTAGAAGGAAAATTATTTAATACTTTGTTTCTGTTTTTCAGTATTTTACTTATAAATGGACTTAGTTAACCTTAAATACAATCTGAAGTTTTTAAAACATTTATTAGACATGTTAGATTCATAAACTATCCCAGATTTTTACCAAATTTGGACTGAATTGCTTCTTACAATCAAAAGATAAGAAAAAGACTAGGGATTGCTACAGTGAATCTCAGACACTGGGTTCTGGGGAACCCTTACAATTTTTTTGATGATCAATGCAATTGAATCGGAACATAAACTAGTTTGAACCCTGCATTTTATCCTGGGTGGGAGCCCCCTCTCTTTAGAAATGGCTTAAACCACCCCTGGGGGTTTAAATAATTGCTTTTTTATCATTTGAAGATGTAAGACTATTTACGTTATTACATGGGATTTGTTTCCTCTACAAATGGCCAAAAAGAGCTGTTTCCTGTCTGTGTATTGACTGGAGTTAGTTCTGACTGTTATCCTCCATTTAACATGTTTAAGGAACCAGTCATTCCAAGAGTTACCTTGTGCTAGTCCATCTCTATTAATGTCAAGATATCAGTGATTTCTCTTCTTTTCAAACAGAGGTTTTTGGAAGCAGTCTTATGAAAAACAAAATTTTGTCATCACCTGCAATTAATATGATACATGTATCAAACTTGATTTGGGAACAAAAATGTTTCTTTCGAATTGTTAATTTTGTAACTTTTTTCTTCAGCTATTAAAGTTTAAAATTTAATGATTTTTATCACATGCAATTTGAATTTGGACAATTGTTTTTTTATTCTAAAGAATCAGCATTTTTTTACCATTTCTTTAGTTCACAATTTTTCTTTCTAAATTTGGTCCTAAAAAGATTTTCTACTTCATACCACTATTTTGCATTTAATAAATTTGTATTTTATATTTTCAGTGTTTCTTGTATCATCAAAACTTCAATGAATGATTGCACTCGTGTTGAAGTTGTGTAACTCCTAGTATGAAATTGTTTGAGGAATTTTCCCCACTTTTATTTAAATTTACAGACGGTACCAGTTTTGTGTAATTATAACTTAACAGCAGTTTGAAATGTTTATAATTTTTCTAATTTTTCTTGAAGTGGGAGCTTTTTATCTAAAATCTTTTTAAGAAGGTAACAATTTTTGTTTCGAAACTCATATCTTTAGAACTCTCATGCAAATTGATTAAGATTGATTGTCATCAACAATTTTTGACCTTTTAAAATTCCATATACCTTATTTAAATTTCAGTCCATTCTTCATTGTTAAAGGAAAATATGAATTTGGACAACTGAGCTACTTCAGGCTATGATCAATTTTTGGAGTATAATTTTCATGCTTATGATGTGCATGATGATAAACTTAAAAGAAGGGATATTTTTATTAAACTATGCTCCAAAACATTAGAAAATGTTTGTGATTTATAGGTGTTAGCCAATTACTATTCTGTTCTTTTTTATTACCTCTTTTTTTAGGTCTTTACATATCAGATGTCTCCAAACTAATATTAAAGAGCTATTATTTAGAGCTCTCTAAATAAAAGAAAATACAGCTGTTACCAATTTAAAAGCACACCTGGTATTTTTACTGTATTTTATGTATGAATTAAAAATATTATTTGTATATTACATTGAGAATTGCTTCAACTGCCATGAATGGAAAAAGAAAATATTGTGAGATGCTTTGGAACATTCTTGTGATAATTGTACACTTGATTAAATACAATGGAAAGGACATTTCGTTAAGTGCATAAATTGGATTCAGTGAACTGGACCAGCATAAAGAATTATGTTGAAAAGCATGAAAAAGTAACCATGGTAGCAGCTCCAAGGAAGATGGTTAAATAAATCTTCAACCAAGTCTGAGGCTTTACCAAGAAAATAAGAAGGCAAGTTTAATTAAGTCAAACAAGTTCTATACATTATTTTATAAAAAGTGTATATTTAGAGCATACAATGCAGTTACAGTGGAGAAAGTGATGTTACTATCGTAAAATGTTATTTTTTGCCTTTCAATGGGAGATAACTCATTGTAAAATGTGCAGATGATTTACCTTTATGAACAATAAAATATTTTTAAACCATTATTTTTGTGGAGTTGAAATTCAATAAGTGAATTTATAAGACTTTTTTGTAATTTTTCGTCTTTTACATTGATTTTACAGTTATTGATGTTATACTTATGTGTACACGTAGTAAGAAATCCAAACAATATTGGTAAATGTAGGGGAAATGGAAATAAGTAAAGTATATAAATAAATTGTCAATTTTTATATTTTAGGTTCTTTCTGTGACATGTTTTCATGGTGTGGGAATAAGACTTGGTGGTCTAACACAGCTAATATATAGGTAGGTACCAGTATACAGTTTCGAAAAGAAGAAAGAAAAAAAAAGATAAATGTAGTACATGTATAAAAATAATTAGATCCATTTTTTACTTTCCTTGCCGTGAAATAATCAAACACTAAATTTCTATTATTTATTTCTACCCTCTCTTGATAGTACAAATACAATGTATAGTGTAAATTGAAGGATCTAACATGGTTATTTGGTTTGTTATGTTGTTGGATTGCTGTCTAGTCAATATGTTCTCAACATCTAGTACATGAATATAACCCATTTCTTTTTAATTTTAATACAGTAACAAGTGATCCTTTTAAACCATTTTATTAATAATATGACAACATTTTATATTTCAGGTTAGCTTCACAGCTTGTCTGTAAGGATTGAAGTTGGGAATGGGCATTGGAGCTGGCTTTTATGGTAAGAACTATGAATTATTCAGCAAAGAACATGTACAAACCTAGTTCTTCATTATGCTAAGAAGTATTATACTTTAATTGTGCAGAGAAGTAGTATACTTTAATTTTTCTTAAAACTATAATCGTATATATAATCTGGAAGGAGAACATTAGGAGGTATGAAGATAAATAAAGGAAATAAAAAATTATACTGTTACTTAGAAAATCTAAAATTGTCCCCATATATAAAGTAAAGAAGATCATTGTCAATGAAATAACTCTCCCAGAGACCAAATGACATGGATGTAAGCAACTAATGGTCACTATGGCCTACAACAATGAGCAAAACATATACTTTACAATTAACTATAAAACAGAAAGTAGGCGACATGAAAAAATGTGAAACAATTCAAACAAGAAAACCAACAGCTAGATTTATGATGAAACAATGAAATAATAACAAATATGTTAGACAGCAACCAACTACTTGTCATCCTTTGTTTGCTAAAGAAGACTGGTTGTTTGTAAATTCATGTCAACACATCACTTTAAGACCAAGTAAATCAATTTTCTATGCATCATCAATGCAATAACCAGTTACTGATTCCTTTGCATTGAATATTCGTTGTTCTGACAGATATTAGAATGCATATTTCTTTTTCAGGTGACTTCAACTGTGGCTGCAAGAAATTATTGTGCAATACAACTGAAACAAAAAAAGAATGTAATTCAGACTATTTTTGTGTATGTTTGAAAAAATGTTTATAATTTTTATCACAAATAAAAAAAAAATGTAAAGATTCTCTATTTTCAGCAAGACTGGAAGTTGTATGCTAAATTGATACTTCAGAATTTTACAATATAACTTGTAGACCTACTTGAGACTATTTTAATAATGGTCCATGTGTATTTAAAACATTTCCAGTAGGTTGAGAATGGAGAATCTAAAAAAAAAAAAAAAAAAAAAAGAAATGTATTTTTCTTATTTGTATGATATAAATATTTTTCCAATGTTTTGTTATTTTTAGCATTGTTTTTAGCTCAAACAAATTATTTCAAAATAACCATAGTAAAGAAACATCCTGGTGAAAAAAAGATTGATTGATTTTTAGTGTATACTCACCACTTTCAGTAATATTGATTATATCTTGGGTGACCATTTTTTTAATGGTTGAGAAAGTCAGAGTAATGGGAGAGAACCACCAAGGTGCTAAATATTTTTTGTAAATGTTTGAATATTTTATATCAAATTATTTATTTTTAATTATAGCTCTACCATTTTGTATTTTTGTTAGATGTGGAGTCCCAACAGGTGAAATTTTTTGGCAATGGGAGGTAATAAATTCCCCTGTTTAACTCCTCATTCTCGAAATTTCCTCATGGTAGGGAATATATAACTATTTACTTGATTTTCACATTTGTTTTTGCTTTGATATCAGATGCATACTAGCTAATACAAAACAATGTATTATTGACTGTTATTCAGAGTTCTGTAAATAAAAAAATGTAAACAGAGGTCTAGATAATAGTTTTGAGGGAGGGAGAAATCATGGGTCATTACGGGTAGAATTGATTTGGTGACATTTTCAAGATATGTGATTAATTGAGAGTGCATCTGATATTTTTTATTTATTTCTATAAATAATGGACCAACAACTGAAAGATTGCAATTAAGATAATGATGACAGCCACCCTGGCAGCCAGGAGAGCAGCTCAAAGGAAGATGGTCAATAAAATCTTCAACCAAGTCTGAGGCTTAACCATGAAATTGAGAAGGCAAGTTTATTGAAGTCAAACAATTTCTATACATTTTCTAGAAATACATGTGTATAATTGTTAAAAGGTACATATTCATCTTTATTTTCTGCATGAAAAACATCTTTGAAGAATTTATTTACAAGTTTAATATTTTTGAGATAGCATGTACATAAACAAGAATTTCTATTACAAATACAAGATTCTGAGATAGGAATCAACTTTCAAGGGGAGACTACTTTAATTAACAGCAAGATTTGTTTATTCAATGGGAGACAACTCATTTTCATTATTCAAAGTAGTTGAGTGTAGAATTCAAATCATAAACCTTTGACTTTTTTTGTTTGTTTTTCAATCTTTTGTATAAATATTACAAAATATGTGAATGTTAAACTATTGGTACATGATGTAAGAAATCAGAACAATTTGTAAAGTATGATCTTTAGGTTGACATATAAATTAGTTTGTAAAATTAATAAATGTATTCATTTCTTTTTAGATACTTTCTGTGGCATGTTTTTATGGTGTGGAAATAAGACTTGGTGGTCTCGTACAGCTAATATGTAGGTAGGTGCCAGTAATATTAATCCTGTTTAAAAGATAATAATTCTATAAATAATATTATTTGGAAATAAATACTGACTTTAGGGTTAAAGGTTTATAAGTTTGGTCAACAGTATACTCTTTATTTTATCGGTACCATTAAATTTCAGCCTTTATCATAGAATATCAAAAATGCCCCATCTGGTTACTTAATGGATATATTTCAAAAGACGTAATGCAACATAAAATAAATTGCTTCTTTATAATACATTGTAGACTCTATAATTAACCATATTGGGAGATATCATCAAAATGCGATGATTTTATGGATTTTCTGACCTAAAAGCTTTAAGAATAATACCTTTGGTCAAAAATGTTTAATAAACTAAAGGTGCTAAGGGTAATATTTAAATTACAAGACATAAACTATTTCTGGATCAGGGAAAGTGAATTATGCTAAAAAAAAATTCTGAATTGTGAAAAATTGGGCCTTCATTGGCGCTTTTGCGAAAAACAGCAGAATTGCATAATCAACAGGTCATAACTTAGTAGTTTATATTGTGAGGTGCCAAAAAGATGATGTGGTTATTTTGTATCAATAATGATACCACAACACTGTATATGTCAAATTTGTAGTTTTTGGGCCTGAATCAAAAAAGATTAAAATCTTACGGCCAACTTTAGCTTTTTTAAACCTACCCCTTATAGGATTGAAGTGGGTTGTTGGTTTGATGTCTATTATTACATGTATATATTTTACCCATTTTATAAACCTGTAACGTAGATAGAGTATTCCAGAAGTGATCCTTTAAAACAATTTTGATTGACCAAGCATTTTATATTTCAGGTTAGCACTACAGCTTGTCTGTAAGGATTGAAGCTGGGAAAGGGCCATTGGAGCTGAATTTTATGGTAAGAACTAAACTAGAGGCTCTAAAGAGCCTGTGTCGCTCACCTTGGTCTATGTGCATATTAAACAAAGGACACAAATGGATTCATGACAAAATTGTATTTTGGTGATGGTGATGTGTTTGAAGTTCTTACTTTACTGAACATTCTTGCTTCTTACAATTATATCTATAATGAACTTTGCCCATTAGTAACAGAGAAAAATATTTGGTAAAAATTTACATAAATTTACCAAATTAATGAAAATTGTTAAAAATTGACTATAAAGGGCAATAACTCCTTAAGGGGTCAATTGACCATTTAGGTCATGTGGACTTATTTGTAGATCTTACTTTGATGAACATTATCGCTGTTTACAGTTTATCGCTATCTATAATAGTATTCAAGATAATAACCAAAAACAGCAAAATGTCTTTAAAAATTACCAATTGGAGGACAGCAACCCAACAACCGGTTGTCCAATTCATTTGAATATTTCAGGGCAGATATATATTGACTTGATTAACAATTTAACTCCTTGTCAGATTTCCTCTAAATGATTTGGTTTCAGAGTTATAAGCAAAAAACTACATTTTACCCCTGTTCTATTTTTAGCCGTGGTGGCCATCTTGGTTGGATGGCCAGGTCATCAGACACATTTTTCAAACAAGGTACCTCAAAGATGATTGTGGCCAAGTTTGAATTAATTTGGCCCAGTAGTTTCAGAGGAGAAGATTTTTGTAAAAGATAACTAAGATTTACGAAAAATGGTTAAAAATTGACTATAAAGGGCAATAACTCCTAAAGGGGTCAACTGACCATTTCGGTCATGTTGACTTATTTGTAAATCTTACTTTGCTGAACATTATTGCTGTTAACAGTTTATCTCTATCTATAATAATATCCAAGATAATAACCAAAAACAGCAAAATTTCCATAAAATTACCAATTCAGGGGCAGCAACCCATTGACGGGTTGTCCGATTCATCTGAAAATTTCTGGGCAGATAGATCTTGACCTGATAAACAATTTTACCCCATGTCAGATTTGCTCTAAATGCTTTGGTTTTTGAGTTATAAGCCAAAAACTGCATTTTACCCCTATGTTCTATTTTTAGCCATGGCGGCCATCTTGGTTGATTGGCGGGGTCACCGGACACATTTTTAGCTCACCTGGCCCAAAGGGCCAAGTGAGCTTTTCTCAGCACTTGGCGTCCGGCGTCCGTCGTCCGTCGTCTGTCGTCCGTCGTCTGTCGTCCGTCGTCGTCTGGCGTCGTTAACTTTTACAAAAATCTTCTCCTCTGAAACTACTGGGCCAAATTTAACCAAACTTGGCCACAATCATCATTGGGGTATCTAGTTTAAAAAATGTGTCCGGTGACCCGGTCAACCAACCAAGATGGCCGCCATGGCTAAAAATAGAACATAGGGGTAAAATGCAGTTTTTGGCTTATAACTCAAAAACCAAAGCATTTAGAGCAAATCTGACATGGGGTAAAATTGTTCATCAGGTCAAGATCTATCTGCCCTGAAATTTTCAGATGAATCGGACAACCCGTTGTTGGGTTGCTGCCCCTGAATTGGTAATTTTAAGGAAATTTTACTGTTTTTGGTTATTATCTTGAATATTATTATAGATAGAGATAAACTGTAAACAGCAATAATGTTCAGCAAAGTAAGATTTACAAATAAGTCAACCTGACCCAAATGGTCAGTTGACCCCTTTAGGAGTTATTGCCCTTTATAGTCAATTTTTAACCATTTTTCGTAAATCTTAGTTATCTTTTAGAAAAATCTTCTCCTCTGAAACTACTGGGCCAAATTAAACCAAACTTGGCCACAATCATCATTGGGGTATCTAGTTTAAACAATGTGTCCGGTGACCCGGCCAACTAACCAAGATGGCCACCACGGCTAAAAATAGAACATAGGGGTAAAATTCAGTTTTTGGCTTATAACTCAAAAACTAAAGCATTTAGAGCAAATCTGACATGGGGGTAAAATTGTTTATAGGGTCAAGATCTATCTGCCCTGAAATTTTCAGATGAATCGGACAACCCGATGTTGGGTTGCTGCCCCTGAATTGGTAATTTTAAGGAAATTTTGCTGTTCTTGGTTATTATCTTGAACATTATTATAGATAGAGATAAACTGTAAACAGCAATAATGTTAAGCAAAGTAAGATTAACAAATAAGTCTACATGACGGAAATGGTCAGTTGACCCCTTTAGGAGTTATTGCCCTTTATAGTCAATTTTTAACCATTTTTCGTAAATCTTAGTTATCTTTTACAAAAATCTTCTCCTCTGAAACTACTTGGCCAAATTAATCCAAACTTGGCCACAATCATCTTTTGGGTTAGTAGTTTGAAAAATGTGTCCGGTGACCCGGCCATCAAACCAAGATGGCCGCCATGGCTAAAAATAGAACATGGGGTAAAATGCAGTTTTTGGCTTATAACTCAAAACCCAAAGCATTTAGAGCAAATCTGACATGGGGTAAAATTGTTTATCAGGTCAACATTTATCTGCTCTGAAATTTTTAGATGAATCGGATAACCCGTTGTTGGGTTGCTGACCCTGAATTGTTAGTTTTAAGGAAATTTTGCTGTTTTTGGTCATTATCTTGAATATTATTATTGATAGAGATAAACTGTAAACAACAATAATGTTCAGCAAAGTAAGATTTACAAATAAGTCAACATGACCAAAATGGTCAATTGACCCCCTTAGGAGTTATTGTTCTTTATAGTCAATTTTTAACAATTTTCATAAAATTTGTGAATTTTTACTAACATTTTCCACTGAAACTAATGGGCCAAGTTCATTATAGATAGAGATAATTTTAAGCAGCAAGAATGTTCAGTAAAGTAAGATGTACAAACACATCACCATCACCAAAACACAATTTTGTCATGAATCCATCTGCTTCCTTTAATATTCACATAGACCAAGGTGAGCGACACAGGCTCTTTAGAGCCTCTAGTTTAAACTAGATACCCCAATGATGATTGTGGCCAAGTTTGATTAAATTTGGCCAAGTAGTTTCAGAGGAGAAGATTTTTGTAAAAGTTAACGACGACGGACGCAGGACGACGACGGACGCAGGACGACGGACGACGGACGCAAAGTGATGGGAAAAGCTCACTTGGCCCTTCGGGCCAGGTGAGCTAAAAATAGATTGAACTTATAATTCATCCAGGAGTATGTCAATGCACCATGGATTTAATTATGTACACGTGTAGATCTAACATTTTAAAAATGTTTTCCAAATTAAAAGTTTTAATTATACCGGTAATCATAAGGGTATATAAGAATAAAGAAAGGTTATAAGATTGCCAACTACACAACTATCAATAAGAGAATCAACTTACAGTCACCATAAGACATTCAACAATGAGCAAAATCGTTATGAATTTTAATAATACAACTGGTTGATTATCACAATAGGTACTCATATTCATCATTCTAATCTCTGATGCCTAACTTTGAAGGTAGATTTTTCTGAAATCGGTAATATTCATATTGCATTTTTGTCCATTTATTAAAAAATCACAAGAATAGATGCTTGCATAATTTGTGAATTTACAGTACCAGTTTTAAAGTAAGCAATAAGAGGCCCTGAATATGACAAAATGTGAAACAATTTCAAACACGAAAACCAACGCAATGATTCATAAAAAAGAATAAACGACAATTAAGACACACATTGATTACTTTTTCGTCCTTATTTGCTAATAATTGTATCAGATGATGTTTAAATTTTTATATAAGTTTGATCATTTGTTTAAGGATGTTTATTTCTTTTACAGGAAACTCTGGCTGCCGCATACATTGATTATGTGATATAACAGTGAAGAATATTAGTCAGAAATTTTTTGTATATGTTTCAAAAAATGTAATTTTTTACACAAAAAAAAAATGTGTAAAGATTCTCCATTTTCAACTAGATTGGAAGCTTGTATTTAAAATTTCCAAATTACTCTTACTTTTCTTATCGTGCTTATGGAGACTGTTTCATAATTTAGATCTTATTCGTTATTCCCCACCCCCTGTAACTGTATTTCATTTTTACCTTGAAAATGAAATGAAACGGACCAATTTTACTTGTAAACTTAATAATGGTCTGTCTAGTCCAAAGGCTTCCAGTCAGTTCAGAATGGAGAATCTAAAAAAACAAAAAAAAACAAAAACAAAATGTATTGTGTTTTTTGAGTTTCCTGAATTGTTAGATATTTTTATAACTTTTTGTTATTTTTTTGCAGTGCTTTTAGTTAAACAAATTACAATTATTTCACAAGAAGCAGAGTAAAGGAACATATTGGTGAAACAAGATTGATTGATTGAATTTTGGTGTATAATGCCACTTTCAGCCCAATTTGTAATATCTTGATGGCCATTTTTTATGGATTGAAAAAGTTAAAAGTAATAGTAGATACCCACCAACTTTTCCCCCAGGGAACTGTCAATTCTAGTCAATTAAGCTTTGAGTCAATACACCTACCACAGGTTGGGTTTGAATTCTCAACCTCATTTTGACATGCTAGAGATGCAATAATACTTCTTAGACCACTGCCACTACGGCCCTTAGGTAAAAGTTAAAAGTACTGAATTAGTTTTTGAAATGTGTTGTAGTTTTTACATACTGTATTATTTTTTCATTTTAATTATACTATATTTTGTATTATTGTTAAACATGTTAAATATAGGAAGGATGTGGCGTCTTGACTGGGTCATATTTTCAAGGTAAGGGGAGGTAATTCCCTTGTTATATTCCTCATACTTTAAATTCCCTAAGTGTTTATAGGGAATATAATTTTTTTTATTTAAATATTCACTTTTGTACACATTTTCTTTAAATATCAGATGTATACTAGCTAAAATGACTATTATTTAGAGCTCTGTAAATAAAAAAAAAATATGTAAGCAGAGCTCTATAGATAATAGATTTGGAGGGTTTGAGAAATAGCGGGTAACTACAATTGATGAGGGGAAATTTTCAAAAAAACTGATTTTGTTAAGTGCATCTGATATATTTTTTTTTTTTATACATGTGTAATGTTATTTTTGAAAGCAAATGGACAATAAGATAATGAGGACATGGACCTCCTTGGCAGTTATGATAGCAGCTCTAAGGAAGATGGTCAACTATATCTTCAACCAAGTCTGAGGCTTTACCAGGAAAAATCTGTGGTGAGTTGAAATGTTCCACAAAATTTATAATAATATTATTATAGACTTTTAAAACTTTTTATTTATTAAGGGTTTTTATACGACCGCAAAATTTGAAAAATTTTTCGTTGTATATTGCTATCACGTTGGCGTCGGCGTCGTCGTCGTCGTCGTCGTCCGGCGTCCGAATACTTTTAGTTTTCGCACTCTAACTTTAGTAAAAGTGAATGGAAATCTATGAAATTTTAACACAAGGTTTATGACCACAAAAGGAAGGTTGGTATTGATTATGGGAGTTTTGGTCCCAACATTTTAGGAATTAGGGGCCAAAAAGGGCCCAAATAAGCATTTTCTTGGTTTTCACACTATAACTTTAGTTTAAGTTAATAGAAATCTATGAAATTTTGACACAAGGTTTATGACCACAAAAGAAAGGTTGGGATTGATTTTGGGAGTTTTGGTTCCAACAGTTTAGGAATTAGGGGCCAAAAAAGGGCCCAAATAAGCATTATTCTAGGTTTTCGCACAATAACTTTAGTTTAAGTAAATAGAAATCAATGAAATTTAAACACAATGTTTATGACCACAAAAGGAAGGTTGGTATTGATTTTGGGAGTTTTGGTCCTAACAGTTTAGGAATAAGGGGCCCAAAGGGTCCAAAATTGAACTTTGTGTGATTTCATCAAAAATTGAATAATTGGTGTTCTTTGATATGCCGAATCTAACTATGTATGTAGATTCTTAACTTTTGGTCCCGTTTTCAAATTGGTCTACATTAAGGTCCAAAGGGTCCAAAATTAAACTTAGTTTGATTTTAACAAAAATTGAATCCTTGGGGTTCTTTGATATGCTGAATTTAAAAATGTACTTAGATTTTTAATTATTGGCCTAGTTTTCAAGTTGGTCCAAATGGGGGTCTAAAATTAAACTTTGTTTGATTTCATCAAAAATTGAATAAATGGGTTCTTTGATATGCAAAATCTAACTGTGTATGTAGATTCTTAATTTTTGGTCCAGTTTTCAAATTGGTCTACATTAAGGTCCAAAGGGTCCAAAATTAAACTAAGTTTGATTTTAACAAAAATTAAATTCTTGGGCTTATTTGATATGCTTTATCTAAATATGTACTTTGATTTTTGATTATGGGCCCAGTTTTCAAGTTGGTCCAAATCAGGATTCCATATGAAATATTGTGCAATAGCAAGAAATTTTCAATTGCACGGTATTGCACAATAGCAAGAAATATCTAATTGCACAATATTGTGTAATAGCAATTAATTTTCAATTGGAGTTATCTTTCTTTGTATAGAATAGTAGTTGATAATATATGTTGGAAATTTGCCAGACATGACTATGATGTCATTTTCTATTTTTATTTGCCAATAACTTTATGTAAATGACTTCATTGGAAATTTGCCAATATAAAATGTTGCTGATGAAGCTTTTTTTCCTTATCTTATCTAAAATGTTTTTAGATAATGTATGTTGGACATTTGCCAGACATGACTATGATGTCATTTTCTATTTTTATTTGCCAATAACTTTATGTAAATAACTTCATTGGAAATTTGCCAATATAAAATGTTGCTGATGAAGTTTTTTTTATTGTTTTATACAATAAACAATGTATATTCACTTTTACTACCAACCAATCTTTACCATTCAGTGATAACAAGCACTTTATTTTACATTTTAATATTTTATGATGTATTTAAAAGAGTAGTTATTGTTGCAAACTCCATTAGAAATTTGAATTGATATCAGTTTTGGAAAAAGGGAAACGGGGATGTGAAAAAAAAGGGGGGGGGGGTTAAATTTTTCTCATTTCAGATTTCATAAATAAAAAGAAAATTTCTTCAAACATTTTTTTGAGAGGATTAATATTCAACAGCATAGTGAATTGCTCAAAGGCAAAAAAAAACTTTTAAGTTCATTAGACCACATTCGTTCTGTGTCAGAAACCTATGCTGTGTCATGATCAACTATTTAATTTTAGATTTAAAAAGTTTGAAGAAGAAATCTTTAATTGATTTGTAAAATCTTGACATTTGTTTTGTGTAAAAAAAAACCATGTAATGTCAAAAATTTGATCACAATCCAAATTCAGAGCTGTATCACGCTTGAATGTTTTGTCCATACTTGCCCCAACTGTTCAGGGTTCGACCTCTGCGGTCGTATAAAGCTGCGCCCTGCGGAGCACCTGGTTGTGTGATATTGAAGATATCTGCATCATTTCATAACATTTTTTTATAACTTGTATTTCATGAAAATGTTTCCTACCTTATGTATCAGGTCAATATTTTGAAGATATTATATAACAAATTCATAAGAAATGATACAAGGCATAATTATGTTTCTCTTCTTAATTTTATCTTTTAAATATTTTTTTTTATTTCAGGTTGTTGAAATTACAATGTTTTCCTGGTGTTGGGAGTAAGACATGGATATCTGATATTGTTAACATGTTGGTAGGTATTAAAGCTTTTATTTTTAATAATTTTAATAGTATTTGATATCAATAAATTTTTTGAAGGCTTGAAATACTATACAATATAATGAAATACAAGTTTATTTTTTGCCAACTTAATAAAATTGAAAATGTAAATCGGGAATGTGTTGGAGAGATAAAAAAAAAAACTTACAAAGGGCAAAAAACATAACCATTAGTTTGATTTTGAATACCAATTATTTTCTTGCAGAATTTTGTTTGTTATCTGAGAACTTTTAAAAAATTATTATGATGTACATGTTTTTTGAAAGTTGAGAATAACTGACCTTGAACTTTGTTTTACAGGTTAGCATTACAAGTTTCCTTGGGGTTACTTGCTTGGGGATTTATTAGAGCTGTTTTAAGGTGAGAATTTATTAATCAAACAATTTAAATTTATTTATTATACATGTATCTAATTTTAAATGCCCCTAGATATCTATATATCTATCCTAAATATATGTCAATGTAAAATGTTGTACCTTTACTTTAGAAGTGTATCTAATGTTTACTGATTTGTCTCCCTTGCCCTGAACAAGATTAGGCTGAGACTACAATTCCTCTATCAGTTCTTTATAACGTTTTGTCGCATTTAAAAAAAAATGGCCTATTCTTTTTGTCTAATTTTTGGTGTGTGCAAATTATGTACAGTTCAAGTCCAAAAATAGTTTACATCATACAAATTTGGCCAATACACATCCATACCCCTATAGGCAAGTCAAGAGATGTTCCGAAAAGTGTAAATACTACCTTTTTGTACCTGGCGGAATCACTCTTTCCTCATCAAAATCAGTGAAAATAAAACATCCAAAAGTTTATTTCAGCTCTCTTCTTTCATTTCCACCCCAGAAAATGTATGAGAAAGGAAAAGAAAAAAAATAAAGAAAAAATACACTATAATTAAAGGGAGCTATATTCATGGACAACGAAAAGTGGGGTCATTAATTGTGGTCTTGGGACAGATGTGAAGGGGAGATAATCTGATATCAAGTAAAACCTAGCTATCATAAAAAAAGATGATCATGTATGATAACTGCTTTACATTCAGTCATTCATATTTTCATTACAAATTTCAAAAGAATTTATTCCTACTTTTTTATCATGGAGAAAATTTTGTTTGGATCTCGATCAGTAAGGGTCAATAAAACAACAAATAACAAAATATTCATTAAATTTTACTTTTTATTAAGTGAACTTACCAGCAGCTTCTGCATTCACTGTGTAAAATATTTCCAATAATTGCTCAGGTATTTGACGTCAAGTCTCATAATTGTAAAGTTTGGAAAAATTATTTTTGTGTATAGACAAATTTCAGTAAAATGAAGTAGCAACAATAAGAAGAGTTTTCACATTCATTGATATGATTTTTTTTTAAATTGAATTTTATTATATACCCTTAAGATTATTTTGATAAAATAATTGAAACTTAACTTTTTTGCTTTTCAGTTGAAAGTGTAACAGTTGCTGCCTTGTATGGTAAAATCCTCAGACAATAATCCTGCAAACAATCGGATGAACTGTTAATATATCTATTGGAACAATCTGTAGACAGTATAGTCTTGTAAGCAGAATGAGTTTTTTTTAACAAATTGTATTTTTATTGCTGTATTGAATTTCAAATTATAGATTTTTTTTTAATTTATATTACTTGCATTCAATTATTGTTTTGTGATTGATGAAAAATTAAACTGAAATTATTGTTATTTGAGGGGTCCCAAAGGTATGCCATATGGTTTCTCAAAGTACCCACAAGATGTACATAGGTTTACATATATATTTTAAGTTATGTAGCCTTACAAGTGCTTTGTGAAATGAATTTTGTCGGTTACAATTCAAAATAGTAGGATTTTGATGGCCAAACACTATGAAAAGAGAATATGAAACTAGTACCCTGTTAAATATTTTAACTACTAAGTTTTTGACCCCAAATAAAAATGTTTGGGTTTTGGGTTTGGTTTTACTCCACTGACTGCCTAAGAGGGGACCAGGCCAGCCCAAGTGATTCCCTTTATAATCAACAATTTTTTTCCCACAAAGGGGGGGGGGGGGGGGGGGATCCCTCTTAACCGCCTCTGCAATGGGAAGAGTTGAGTAATTCTCAAAAAATAATTTGTACATGCATGTTTTAATATTTTTATATTATAGCTTTTACCACAGTTTTACTTTGTATAAGAATTATATTGTTTTTGGATGTCATTTTTAAAAGTTGAGACAAACTGAGGATTCTTTTTTTATATGGAATTTTATTATTTATTTATAAGTTGAGGACTAGAAAGCCTTAAGTTTATATATTAAACAAAGAATAGTCACTAAATAATTACAAAATTTATTACATGTATCAAAAAATTTACATGATTTTTTTTTAATTCATAAACTTTTATACGTAATTATATAGACTAAAAAATTACATTAGGATTATTTCCCCCAATAATAAAAACAACCAGGAAAATAGATAGCATCCTCAGTACTGTCATTAATATTTTGCATTATTGTAATATTTTGCTACTGATACCAAACCCATGATGCAGATCCTTTTCCTCCTTTTTATTTAAAGATAATTTACAACCGTGATCAAAAGCATATCACAAGTAACTGTTTGTTTGATATTTACACACATCTTAAAATAAGCAGATTGTGTTTGGTTTCATTTGGTTATTTTGTATCATGCAGGATCATAATAATTGGTAATTAAAATTTATTTGGAAAATCATCTTATCTTAATTGTATCTGGATGACAAGTAAAGGGGGAAGAGGTTTCTGTGGTCGAGGGTATGACACATGCAGATGCTTTAATTATATTTATTTATATTTAATTATATTTATTTATATTTAATTATATTTATTAGGGTCCCACCTTTAGGCGGGTACCCTATAGTGATCAGTCTGTCCGTCCGTCCGTCCGTCCGTAACACTTTCGTGTCCGCTCCATATCTAGAGAACCATTATGATTTCATACTTTATACTTTACATGTTTATTAACCACCACCAGAATACGTGTCATGATGTATGTGCAACTTCCTATGTCAAAGGTCAAGGTAAAAAAACTTTGGTTTCAGTTGACAACCCTGTGTCCTGTGGTGAAGATCGTGTCCGCTCTATATCTTGAGAACCGTTATGATTTCAAAGTTTATACTTGACATGTATATGAACCAACACCAGAGGCTGTGTCATAATTTATGAACGACTGCCTCGGGCAAAGTTCAAGGTCAAAAACTTTGGTTTCAGTTGACAACCCCATGTCCTATGGTAAAGATTGTGTCCGCTCTATATCTTGAGAACCGTTATCATTTTGAAGTTTATACCCGAAATGTATATAAACCAATATCAGAGGGTGTGTCATAATTTATGTACAACTTCCTAGGTCAAAGGTCAAGGTCAAAAACTTTGGTTTCAGTTGACAACCCCATGTCCTATGGTAAAGATCGTGTCCGCTCTATATCTTGAGAACCGTTGTCATTTCAAAGTTTATACTTGACATGTATATAAACCAATACCAAAGGGTGTGTCATAATTTATGTACAACTTCCTAGGTCAAAGGTCAAGGTCAAAAACTTTAGTTTCAGTTGACAACCCCATGTCCTATGGGAAAGATCGTGTCCGCTCTATATCTTGAGAACCGTTATCATTTCAAAGTTTATACTTGACATGTTTATAAACCAACACCAAAGGGTGTGTCATAATTTATTTACAACTTCCTAGGTCAAAGGTCAAGGTCAAAAACTTTGATTTCAGTTGACAAACCCATGTCCTATGGTAAAGATACAATTTTTTAATGCACATTATTCACAGCGGGGCCCACAGAGATGGCTCCCATCTCAATGATATCTAGTTTATATTTAATTATATTTCCATCACTTGGCGTCTATCATCATCATTGGCTTGGCAGTGTATCATCAGCAGAACTTAGGGATATTATAACTTAACAGGGTTGTCTTTTTTAAAACTTTATTGTCCAAACTTTAAAGGTGCTGGATAGCTTCATACTTGTAAGAAGATGGCAAATGGTCTTTTTATTTGACTAGCTATATATAGTTATCCCATTTTTATGTGTGATATGGACAACTATATTTGGTACAAATAATTGACCACAATTGTCGTCCCTTGATTTTATAGTCCCTAGTGTTGACAGTGGCTTACTTGCCAATGTTTTTTATACCCCTTCCAAAGTTATTTCTCCATGTTTTATGCCTCAAATTGCCAGTAGGGGGGTGAAATTGCACTGTAAAAAAATTGGGTCCAGAATTTTAAAGGAAAGTAGTGATTTGGTTCAGCTGAAAAAGGTTAAAAATTAGCACTTCGGAAGCTGTAAAGATTTCAAGACGCCCTAGACATAAAATTGTCCATATTTTGAGTTAGAGCCGATAAAGTTTTCTATAATTTTGATATAATTTGTCCCAAAAGTAGTACAAGACACTGTAAAAATTAAATTGAGAAAGCGCAGGTGGGATTTTTTAAATTTTCATTTATGTTCTAAAAGAAATGCACTACGAAATAATTGCATGTGGTCTCGGACCTGTATATGGATTTATTGCTAGGTATACATATAAAAAAAGAAGTGCGATGCCTAATGAGACAATTAACTCTTCACAAGAGACCAAATGACAGACATTTACAACTAAGGAATCTTATACAACATCAGTGGTCTTGTATTAGTGTGTTCGCCTCAAATTGGAACTCTGGAATGTTAAAACCTAAAGGACTCAAAAATTGGTATTTGCAGCTGCTCTTCTTGTGGATTGCACAAAGCAGGATTAAATATTCATGTACCTGTCCTGAATATGCATTTAATTGCCACAGGACTTTTAACAGCTGTCCATCATTACAATCATGAGAGATCGCCCAGCATTACAAAGTCATGGTTCAGTGATTAATATTCAGTTTTGGGTTTAGGTCACATTTTGTTTCTCTCACATGAAATTATAAGTAATTCATTATGTTTATTCAATGAATAGAATAATTGTAAGGTTCACACGTCTGTCTAACAAGGTTCATCTGACCTTGACCTTATTTTCATGGATATTTTAGTCCATAGTTTTTTTTTGTCGAGCCTGCGACTTGTCACAGATAGCTCGACATAGGGATAGTGATCTGGTGGCGGCAGCGGTGTTAGCTAACTTCTTAAAAGCTTATATTTTTGAAGGTTGAAGACCTGGATGCTTCATACTTTGTATATAGATGCCTCATGTTACGAAGTTTCTGTCAGTCACATGTCCAATGTCCTTGACCTCATTTTCATGGTTCAGTGACTACTTGAAAAAAAAGTTAAGATGTTTTGTAATGTTAAATTCTCACTTATTATTAGTAATAGGATAACTATATTTGGTATGTGCGTACCTTGCAAGGTCCACATGCCCGTCATACAGTTTTCACTTGACCTCTACCTCATTTCATGGATCAGTGAAAAAGGTTTAGTTTTGGTGGTCATGCAAGTCCATATCTTAGATACTATAAGCAATAGGTCTTGTACATTCGGTATATTGAAGGACTATAAGGTGTACATGTCCAACTGGCAGGTGTCATCTGACCTTGACCTCATTTTCATGGTTCAGTGGTTATAGTTAAGTTTTGTGTTTTGGTCTGTTTTACTTATATTGTATGCAATAGGTCTACTATATTTGTCGTATGGAATGATTGTAAGGTGTACATGTCTAGCGTGCAGGTGTCATATGACCTTGACCTTATTTTCATGGTTCGGTGGTCAAAGTTAAGTTTTTGTGTTTTGGTCTTTTTTTCTAATACTATATGCAATAGGTCAACTATATTTGGTGTATGAAAATATTTTATGATCTATATGTCAGTCACATAGGTTTTATTTGACCTTGACCTAATTTTCACAGTTCATTGCTCAGTGTTTAGTTTTTTGTGTTTTAATTGGTGTGTTTATAAGCAATAGGTCAACTTTATTTGTTGTATGTATGGAAGAATTCGTTAGCTGTACATGTCTGCCTGGCATGGTTCATTTAACCTTGACCTCATTTTCATGGTTCATTGGTCTGCAATGTTTAATTTTCTTGGTTAATGTTAAGTTTATATGACAGCTACCCAGTTGTCACAATAAAGCTTTATATTTAGGACTATCAACATACTATCAATGATTGGTATTTAAAGAAGGCGAGACATTTCAACATGTGCACTCTTGTTTTTATTAGGATTATTTCTTAGAAGTAAAAAAGAGTTATAAAAGATATTCAAAAATAGGTTAACTGTATTTGGTATACAGAATGATTGAAAGGTTAGGCAGCAACCATTTGATTTTCTGGGGGGGCTATGGGTTTTTTTTCTGGACAAATTTTTTTTTTCGCCTGTGGCGAAAAACAATCTATTTTTTTCGCGACAAGTTGAAAACAATTTTTTTCTTTCAATTTTAGCATTACATATAGTGGCAGCTGAGGGTGAAACAAACAATTTTTTTTTCTCAGAATCAAAAACAAATTATTTTTTTCTCCAAAAACTGGAAACAAACTTTTTTTTCCAAAAAAAACCATAGCCCCCCCCCCCCCCCCCCAGAAAATCAAATGGTTGCTGCCTTAACGTGTTTGTCTGATGAGGTACACCTGACCATGACCTTATTTTCTTGTATATATTCTGTGTTATGATAGCTGGAAAAAGCGTACGGCTGCAGTGACCCATTTTTTTCCCGATGACATCGAAAAAGCATTTAGTATGAGCCATCTTTTTTTCTTCAAATTCTGTAATTCAGTAGCTTACCTTTCGTCTCCATTATGATACTGAATAATCTGTACGATGCATACAAAATGTGTTATATATTCAGTAGACAAAAACCGTGATTAAAAAATTATTACACTGAGTGTATAACATCTGAGGAACACAAATCTAAGAAAAAAGAAGTATGCGGAGCGGGTTGGGTTGATTTCAGGTTCATCCTTCTTCAATATGGCACAATGCTCTGGTAAGTAAAATGCTTGCCTAAAAAATTGTGTATTATCATGAAATAGTTAATACTGAAAATACATAATATTAATTTTTTAATTCGCTCCCAACATATCTATATGTCGGTTAAAAGCTCATTATGTCAGTTAAAAGCTCATTAGAGCTTTTTATTATTATTATATTGATATTTTGGGAGGCGACTTTCCGGATATGGAACTTGCGCCCATTAGAGCTTATGTTTGTCTATGTTTTATATATCATTGGCCGACTCTAAGGGAGCTACCATTTGATTTTTAGGGGGGGGGGCTAGGATGAAAACTTTTGTCCTGCCTTTTTATTTTTCACTCTAATCGGTTCTGTCTTTTTTTTTTTTTTAGTTTATCCTGACTTTTTTTAACCTAAATTGTCGTCCTGACTTTTTTTTTGCAAGTGTCACATCCTGCATTTTTTTTTCTCAAAACTCCTGTCCTGCCTATTTTTTTCAAATTTCATCCTAGCCCCCCCATAAAAATCAAATGGTAGCTCCCTAAATAAAGCTTATTTATTATTATTTATTATATGATTTGCCCTATTAAAATATTATTTCTGCTTGCCAAACAAAACTTCAATTCTAAATAGCCGATATTTTCCCATCAAAACTAGTATTTCTATATTAAAATAAGTACATGTAGTTCGTCACACATTAATTTGGTTGTTAGATGAATTTTTAATTGGTTATTGGACAAGCCTTAAAAGAGTCACATGACTATAAAATGGATGCAGTGCGGCAGATTTTAAAAATATTTACAAATATTTACCTGATCAATAATCATTGATAATGGTTTCGCATGCTTAATAAATTATATGGACAGGATTTCAAAATATTACTTTCTATCTGACATCGACACGAAAATTTCCAAATCATCAACCGAGGTAAACGGATTCTGTAAAAAATCACCCAGATAGAATGATAGATAATTAAATCAAGGACATCCTTGATAAGATATATAACGAAAATCACAGACATTTGTTTCTATCCATAGGAAGATCCACTGTTTATAAACGTATATAAATAAACGTTTATTTTATATCTTCCTATGGATAGAAACAAGTGCCTAGGACAAAATTCCAGGACTCAAAATATGTAAACAAGGGATATAAACCCCTGACCATGCTGGTTGTGTCTAGCAAAGATTAGAAGACATTGAACTATAAAAACATTTATTTATTCATTGTCACATTCATCATTGACCTCTCTGATATCATGGCTATGGGATTCAATAACAAAACCTGTTCAAACTTAAAGGAATCTACAACATAAACTCAATGTCATGATCAGATGAAATATATGAATGTCATTAATTTGCTTTCTTGGAGATGACCTTGACGTTTGACCTTGTAACTGTTGTCAAGGTCATTAGTACCCAGTGTCATTGCTCACTGCCCGTAGGAAATTATAAGGTGTAAACCAGGCGTAAGTGGTAGTTACGTGTCTAGATCCAAGCGTAAGCAGTCAGGGGACTTACTGAAAAAGTGATTTTTAAATCACTTATTTGATTAGCAAATTCAAGGTTTTGTCACAAATTTGGATTTTGTAGTTTAATTCAACACATAGGTTTGAATAATATCTTTTAATTAGTAAAATCAAAAAATATGAACTTTTTGCTTCTTTTAAGTAGCAAAGTTTATGCCTTTGATGCTATCATTTAGCTGAAAATTCTATTTTAGCTGAAAAAATGCTATAATAATGGCTTTACATAATGAACTGACCCTTTCTTAAAAGATTTTTCACAGCAGTGGGAGTATTTTTCTGTGAAGTTGAAGGTTTCATCTTTTAGATTATGTAATAAAATTCTACTGTTCGCGATAAAAATTTCACTGTTCGGGGGTGTTGAAATTAGTGGGGGTTATATATTAAAAGAATGATACTTAAAGAAGTGATTTTTGGGAAGGAAATTGAGGTCTGATACTTAAACGTGATTTTTATGTCATTATCCTAGATTCAGTAAAAGGTCATCACCTGAAATGACCTGGTCATCCTAGACAACACAGATGTTGGTTCTGATAAGTTTAGAAACATAATTAGTCCCTGGATCATTAGTATTCTATATTTAAAGCTACAATAAAATTAAATCACTTCTTCTAGTGATTAATTTGTACTACTTAAATAGGTGATTATTAAAGAAAGACAACTCTAACTTCCAACCTTTATGGAAATAATGTTACTTGAAAATCACTTGTTTAAGTAAGTCCCCTGACTAGTAAGGGAGCAGGAAACATAAATTTGTAGTCCTTACGGGCGTAGAAAAAAGCAGGAAACCTGGCGTAAATTAAAATAAGCAAGGCGAAAATTGAAATAAGCAAGGCGTAAATTTTCTTACGGGTGTAAAACTGTTGGTTTGGCGTAAATAGAAATACCCATAATGCTTTGTTTAAAAAATCATGGGATTTTTTTTTCAAAATTTGGCTCTTTGGTTTTAGTTTATTACGCCTAATTTTATGCCTGGTTTACGCCTTAGGTACGCCTTATTTACGCCAAGTTTACGCCTGGTTGACGCCTGGACATGCATTTTGTAAACACTGCAATGCCGCCAGGATAAAGTATGATTTTTACGCCTGGTTTCTGTGTCATATACGGGCGTCACAGTTCGTACAGGTGAAGACCCCATTGGTCTAGGGGCTTTGGTTATGTAGTAAAAGTTTATTTTGTCTTTTCAGAAACCTAAAACAGGGGTTTTATACATGTCCAAGTGTAATGATTTTTATTCCCAGAAAACAATATGAAATGTTTATGACCAATTGAAGTTAATTTAAAATGATTTTTTCCTAAAGGGACAATCTTGAATTCATCCAACCCGTCCAAATAAATTGTTGGTTATTAAATACAACCGACATGAATGATGTACATGACCCAAGTCTTACAGTTTCTTTAATTCTGAAGTTTCCTTTCACAAATGTCCAACAAACATGACATGCATGACAAATATGGATAGGACGAAATATATATTTTATTATTATAAACAATTAAATGAATATTATAGATTTGTAAACAATGAGTTATAATAATAAGTATAATATTTCTAGTTTTTTTTTTACAGGAAATACAAAGATGGTGCAAGAAATTGAGAACTTTTATGGAGTTTATTTACTTTACAATGTAAATCCAAAGTTTAAAGGACGTACATACATAGGATTTACAGTTAATCCAAATAGGAGAATCCAACAACACAATAAAGGTCGGCATGCAGGAGGGGCATGGAGAACACATGGAAGAGGTCCATGGTAAGTCATAACATGATCATGGACTACATACTTTTGATTCAGTAGGGTCATAGAGAACACATGACAGAGTTTCATGGTAATTCATAACACTTAGGAAGGGCAATGAAAACAAATAAAAGGGGTAAGTGATATATTTTGTACATGTATGAAATTACAATTTACAGGATAAGAACTGCATGCTGGGATGCCATGCAGAACAAGTGAAAGGAGTCTATGATAAGTCATATCAGGATCAGGGACTATACATGTAAGAAGGTCATTAAGAACACATTAAAGGGGTACATGGTAAGTCATAGCATGATCAGGCACTGCACATAGGAAGGGCATAAAACACACATAGAGGCATAGTGGTATACAATTGATGAACTGAATGTAAGGTCCATGGTAAGATTTAACTCAATAAAGGTCATAATACAGGTGGGATGTGGGTAGCTGCAAAAAACATAGATTCTAGGCAAATAATAAAAAAATATAAGGACCTTAACGCTACTGTCCTGTAGCTAGGGGGTGTGTAACCCAGAGAAATTGTAAGGTATGCACACTAACGAGACATAACCCCACTTCACAACAACAACAAAGTAAATCTAAAATGGTATATCATTACAAGAATCTTGAAATTTACATCTGAAAGGAAAATCATTGGATAGACTTACATCTGGAGGTATATCTGTGGATATGCACCTCATAATTATGGTAATTTGCTTTTAATTTTCGCTTTTTTTTAGGATTTTCTGTATTGCTGTAACATAACTTTTCCATTTTATATATATTTAAAAGAACATTTTTTTTAATATCATTTACAGTAAAGAGGACACAGAAAGGATAATCGTGTGTGTGTGCAAAACAAACTAGGTTGTAAGTTATATACTGGTATTGAAAATATAAAAAATATATGCATTCATTTATATCTACATTTATGATCAATCACTTATCACATAATTGACATTCTATTTTGAATATAATTAAAGATCTTTTTCTCATTTTGTAGGGAAATGGTTTTGATTATCCATGGTTTTCCAAATGAAATATCTGCTCTAAGAGTAAGTACTTAAAGGGATAAACTTTATATTTTTATGCCCCATTTATGATTTATGGGCATTATGTTTTCTGGTCTGTGCATCCGTTCCTTTGTCCATTTGTTTATTCGTCTGTCCCGCTTCAGGTTAAGGTTTTTGGTCAAGGTAGTATTTGATGAAGTTGATGTCCAATCAACTTGAAACTTAGTACATGTGTTCCCTTTGATAAGATAGATAAGATACTTTTATTTCATTTAAAAGGCCCATGAAAAGTAAAGTAATTTATTACAATGATTTTGATAATTGACACAATAATGTTGATATAAATCATATATAAATATAAATATAATCATCTCAATTTTAAGATATGATTTTTCTAATTTTAATGCCAAATTGAGAGTTTTTAACCCATTTACATGGTCAACTGAACATAGAAAATGATAGTGCATATGGGGCATCCATGTACTATGGACACATTCTTGTTCCCATATGATTCAAAATATGATAGTTGAGTGGCGGATCCAGGGTGGGGGTTCCGGTATCCTTTTTTTTTTTTATGATCAATGCATTTGAATGGGGACTTGTAGTTGGAACCCCTCTTTGTCCTAGGTTAGGAACACCCTTTTTAAAATGGCTGGACCCGCCCCTGTAGCTGTTGTTCATTCTTTTAATGTGTTTGAGCTTTTGACTTTTCCATTTGATTTTCCTCAGAGTTCTGTATTTTTGTAGTTTTACTTTTTGTTACATATTTGTTTAATATCCTTTAGGATGAACATTATATCCTTGGGTAGTCTTTATCATGTTTATGAGAAAACAAAGAGTGTGATTTCAAATGTTTCCTGTACATATTATTTATAGATTTGACAGTTATTTTGCCAAGAATTGGCACACGCTTGCAAAGTGATAATTTAAGATTTTCTTTTCCAAGTTTGAATGGGCCTGGCAACATCCTGACAAATCAAGAAGACTCAGACATGTTCCTGGAAAAAAGAAAAAGGAAACCCCATTCCTTTTTCGGTTCCGAGTAGTATCAGAAATGTTAAGAAGTGGACCCTGGAATAGACTTGCACTAACAATCAGATGGTTAAAACAGGAATATGTTACAGACTTTGCCCCTGACAATAAACCACCAGTTCATATGCCAATAGCTTATGGTTTAGTGAAGGTTAAAAAGGTTGGATCTGATACAGGAAGGAGTAAGAAGGGAGACAAGTCAGAAAAAGAAGCTGTAGATGAGGATTTGGTTAATCTTTCACAATGTGGTAACAAGTATCCAAGATGTAGTGTTTGTAATAAAAGAATTCAGGTATATGGAACACTTTTTTAGCAGATATGCATAATAAAATATTTCCGATAAGTTATAATCATGAGAAAGCAGCCCTACAACACGAAACACCAGAAGACATTTAAAAAATTGTTTATATTCTAATAATTCATGGTATAAGTTTGTTGTTTCCTCTACTAACTTCTATGGCTCAGTACATTGGCATGGTCATCATGGTCATATTTCAACCAGCAGCTGACCAGTAAATAAATAAACCAATCATAGTCCTTAAAATATAAATACATGCTGACATAGCTCTATAAGAAGTCATGTGTTAAGAAATGTATCTGATCCTGCTGAATGGTCTACATCCAAACACAATGATTGCATTTTGGTGTAAAATACTTTCAGATGTCAAAATACATCGTTAAAAGATCTCAAGTAAGGATTCAAATCATCTATAGAAGATGAATGAATGCTTTCTATTTTTTCAGGCAGAAGATCATACATTGAAATGTGTTCATCCAAAATGTCAGATGGTATCCCATACATTATGTTTAGCCAATAAGTTTCTGTCAGACAAAGGAACAATGACTGAAGTTTTACCAGTTGATGGTACCTGTCCCAAATGTAAAGGTGCTGTGTTGTGGGGTGATTTAGTGAGGCTCAAGACAGGATGTTATCAGAACCTGGAAGAGGTAAGAAATTAAGACTCAAATAACTAATTTAAGTCTCAGGGTAATGGATATTTTCTTTAAAGAATCCAGTTGAAAAATGTATGTTTATTTATTAAAAATATTTATGATAATTAGTGTGTAGCCACAGGCACTTGTCTCAGACCCCCTATATACATTAATATAACAGGTACATGTATATAGGAAAAAAATGTTCTGAGACAAGTGCCTGTGTGTGTAGCTTGCAATTTATAAATGATTTTTCACAAGCTAACATAGTGATCCTTAATTCTGCCATCATCATACTGTCAACATTAAGTTTCAGACAAAAAACAAAAAGTGTCATGCTGTAGTTAGAATCTATTGTTTTAGACATCAATGACATCAAAAACTTTGATAAACCTTGATGGAATGTATTTTAATGTGGACAGAACCTTCTTCCTGATCAAGCATTTACAGCAAAATTTTGAAATTGCCATGTAGTGAGACCAGCTCATACGAGCCTTTAATTTGCTTGTTGTAATTTACTTTTCATGTATTTATTGTATGTACAGTACACACATGGATATTCACTCAAAAATTAATGCTGGTTATGTTTGATGATTCACTTAGAAATTATCAACCCTATTAGCATATAGAAATAGGATTATCTATTGGGCTTCTTCTGGACAACAGTAAAACAATTGCTTAAATTGGGCATCTGTTTGAAAATGGGATGTATAAATTAGAAGCCACTTCACATCAGAAAAGTGATGTCAAATTGATGTTTCCATTTGACAGAGTGCCATGCAGTTTAAAGGTTTAGAACCTTTGCAAAAACTCTCTGAGGGGTTAAAAGGTGGCCTGTTGCAAGACAACATTTCTGCCTAATCTATTTTCATCCTGATCATACAAGACATATTTGCCACTAAATGTAAAGCAAACATCAACCAATCAATTATCAAGATGTCTCTGTTAATTCCAGAGGTTTTTCTGGAAAGGGTCATAAATCAGAATATTGTCTCATGACAGAGTGATTCATTTCAAACCAACAAGAGATTGCTATCAGGGTAATCTGAACAAACGACATACTATGAAAGGCAATGAAATCTAAAGGAATAAATTTGGCAAATGCTGTGTTAATAATGTCTTAAAAGTCAAATATAATACAAATGCATACATAAAACCAATCTAATTAAAAACCGATCTCTCATCGCTCCTGTTTTTGATATGTCACGTGGGAGATCTAACAAAACCGGCTTTGAGGTCACATGTGAGTGAACTAAAAGTTATGAATTTATAAAGATATGCAAATGAGTTGACGACCTATTAATAAGCCAATCAAAAAAGTTTATGAATTATTTTGACTGACGATTTCGTCGTAAATAAAATGAGTTACATCCCTTTGCCTTACGTTAAACTTCCAAGATCGTGGAAGATTCAATTTCATTGGTCGAAAAAGACACACCTACGAGGTCACTCACATGTGACCTCAAAGCGGGTTTCGTTAGATCTCCCACGCGACATATCAGAAACAGGAGCGATGAGAGATCGGTTTTTAATTAGATTGACATAAAACAGGTCTTGTATGATTTCTAATTCAAGTTTCTTGTGTATAATTCGGAGTTTAGTATGACGTCCATTATCACTGTACTAGTATACATATTTTTAAGGGGCCAGCTGAAGGTCACTTACTGGTGCGGGAGTTTCTTGCTACATTGAAAACCCATTGGTGGCCTTCGGTTGTTGTCTGCTCTATGGTCGGCTTGTTGTCGCTTTGACACATTCCCCATTTCCTTTCTCAATTTTATATAATCGAGTTGTCTCTTTGACACATTCTCCATTTCCATTCTTAATTTTATTTTGAACTAGCTAGTTAAGTAATTATGAGTGTAAGAAGAATTAAGGACAATTTGTAATAGTTGATGACAAATAACTTTTTTTTTTAGTGTGGAAGCTCTGATGATGAAGAACATGAAGATCATTGGGCCAATGAACTACAAACTCAAGTCACATGACTGCCTTAAATTCATGCCACATTTTCCCAACAGGATTAAGATCATAGGAGTTTAATGGAATAAAGTCCTTAACAGTGCATTATAAGGTACTGTGATATATGTGAGTAAAGAAGTGAGGAGTTATATATGGATTTTGCTTCAAATTCGACATGAAAACATTTCAATGTTAGAATTAAAGAATTAAGGACATAAGAATAGATTTTACAAAGGATATTAGATAGATTTGAAATACCAACATATGCTGTGACAATATGGTTTAACCACATATTTGCAGTAACATGTTTTACATTACAAAATTAATAAAAATCCATTAAACAACAGTTAGTGTTCAAAAGTCTTATGGATATATATTAAGACTTGACAGACAAATGTTATATTTTAAGAACTCTAGATTATTCTTGATGTATTAAAAGTGAAGTAATATGATGTTCAGTCTTTCTTTATTTCGAGAATAAACATACATTATGTGACAGCTACAACAAGCCAGGTGACTGAATTTTAACTGGCTCAAATTATCTCTTTAATCAGTTATAGTTAATTTTTCAGTTTGTAAGAGATAATGTGGTGTATTAGAGCTTTACATATTGTATTGACACATGTCTAATATTGTCCCAGACTGTATGTTTCCTCTAGTTGTGTTATTGTCTAATATTGTCCCAGACTGTATGTTTCCTCTTGTTGTGTTATTGTTATGTTTGTCCCAGACTGTATGTTTCCTCTTGTTGTGTTGGTGTTATGTTTGTCCCAGACTGTATGTTTCCTCTATTTGTGTTATTGTTATGTTTGTCCCAGACTGTATGTTTCCTCTTGTTGTGTTATTGTTATGTTTGTCCCAGACTGTATGTTTCCTCTAGTTGTGTTATTGTTATGTTTGTCCCAGACTGTATGTTTCCTCTATTTGTGTTATTGTTATGTTTGTCCCAGACTGTATGTTTCCTCTAGTTGTGTTATTGTTATGTTTGTCCCAGACTGTATGTTTCCTCTAGTTGTGTTATTGTTATGTTTGTCCCAGACTGTATGTTTCCTCTAGTTGTGTTGGTGTTATGTTTGTCCCAGACTGTATGTTTCCTCTTGTTGTGTTATTGTTATGTTTGTCCCAGACTGTATGTTTCCTCTATTTGTGTTGGTGTTATGTTTGTCCCAGACTGTATGTTTCCTCTTGTTGTGTTATTGTTATGTTTGTCCCAGACTGTATGTTTCCTCTTGTTGTGTTATTGTTATGTTTGTCCCAGACTGTATGTTTCCTCTTGTTGTGTTATTGTCTAATATTGTCCCAGACTGTATGTTTCCTCTAGTTGTGTTGGTGTTATGTTTGTCCCAGACTGTATGTTTCCTCTTGTTGTGTTATTGTTATGTTTGTCCCAGACTGTATGTTTCCTCTTGTTGTGTTATTGTTATGTTTGTCCCAGACTGTATGTTTCCTCTTGTTGTGTTATTGTTATGTTTGTCCCAGACTGTATGTTTCCTCTAGTTGTGTTATTGTTATGTTTGTCCCAGACTGTATGTTTCCTCTAGTTGTGTTGGTGTTATGTTTGTCCCAGACTGTATGTTTCCTCTTGTTGTGTTATTGTTATGTTTGTCCCAGACTGTATGTTTCCTCTATTTGTGTTGGTGTTATGTTTGTCCCAGACTGTATGTTTCCTCTTGTTGTGTTATTGTTATGTTTGTCCCAGA
Source organism: Mytilus galloprovincialis (assembly GCF_965363235.1). Taxonomy (NCBI): domain Eukaryota; kingdom Metazoa; phylum Mollusca; class Bivalvia; order Mytilida; family Mytilidae; genus Mytilus; species Mytilus galloprovincialis. The sequence continues at coordinate 19,351,490 of NC_134842.1, forward strand.
CTGTATGTTTCCTCTTGTTGTGTTATTGTTATGTTTGTCCCAGACTGTATGTTTCCTCTAGTTGTGTTATTGTTATGTTTGTCCCAGACTGTATGTTTCCTCTAGTTGTGTTATTGTTATGTTTGTCCCAGACTGTATGTTTCCTCTTGTTGTGTTATTGTTATGTTTGTCCCAGACTGTATGTTTCCTCTTGTTGTGTTATTGTCTAATATTGTCCCAGACTGTATGTTTCCTCTTGTTGTGTTATTGTTATGTTTGTCCCAGACTGTATGTTTCCTCTTGTTGTGTTGGTGTTATGTTTGTCCCAGACTGTATGTTTCCTCTAGTTGTGTTATTGTTATGTTTGTCCCAGACTGTATGTTTCCTCTAGTTGTGTTATTGTTATGTTTGTCCCAGACTGTATGTTTCCTCTTGTTGTGTTATTGTTATGTTTGTCCCAGACTGTATGTTTCCTCTTGTTGTGTTATTGTTATGTTTGTCCCAGACTGTATGTTTCCTCTAGTTGTGTTATTGTTATGTTTGTCCCAGACTGTATGTTTCCTCTAGTTGTGTTGGTGTTATGTTTGTTCCAGACTGTATGTTTCCTCTTGTTGTGTTATTGTTATGTTTGTCCCAGACTGTATGTTTCCTCTAGTTGTGTTATTGTTATGTTTGTCCCAGACTGTATGTTTCCTCTAGTTGTGTTGGTGTTATGTTTGTTCCAGACTGTATGTTTCCTCTTGTTGTGTTATTGTTATGTTTGTCCCAGACTGTATGTTTCCTCTTGTTGTGTTATTGTTATGTTTGTCCCAGACTGTATGTTTCCTCTTGTTGTGTTGGTGTTATGTTTGTCCCAGACTGTATGTTTCCTCTTGTTGTGTTGGTGTTATGTTTGTCCCAGACTGTATGTTTCCTCTAGTTGTGTTATTGTTATGTTTGTCCCAGACTGTATGTTTCCTCTAGTTGTGTTATTGTTATGTTTGTCCCAGACTGTATGTTTCCTCTTGTTGTGTTATTGTTATGTTTGTCCCAGACTGTATGTTTCCTCTTGTTGTGTTATTGTTATGTTTGTCCCAGACTGTATGTTTCCTCTTGTTGTGTTATTGTTATGTTTGTCCCAGACTGTATGTTTCCTCTTGTTGTGTTATTGTTATGTTTGTCCCAGACTGTATGTTTCCTCTTGTTGTGTTATTGTTATGTTTGTCCCAGACTGTATGTTTCCTCTTGTTGTGTTGGTGTTATGTTTGTCCCAGACTGTATGTTTCCTCTGGTTGTGTTATTGTTATGTTTGTCCCAGACTGTATGTTTCCTCTATTTGTGTTATTGTTATGTTTGTCCCAGACTGTATGTTTCCTCTTGTTGTGTTATTGTTATGTTTGTCCCAGACTGTATGTTTCCTCTTGTTGTGTTGGTGTTATGTTTGTCCCAGACTGTATGTTTCCTCTTGTTGTGTTGGTGTTATGTTTGTCCCAGACTGTATGTTTCCTCTAGTTGTGTTATTGTTATGTTTGTCCCAGACTGTATGTTTCCTCTAGTTGTGTTATTGTTATGTTTGTCCCAGACTGTATGTTTCCTCTTGTTGTGTTATTGTTATGTTTGTCCCAGACTGTATGTTTCCTCTTGTTGTGTTATTGTTATGTTTGTCCCAGACTGTATGTTTCCTCTTGTTGTGTTATTGTTATGTTTGTCCCAGACTGTATGTTTCCTCTTGTTGTGTTATTGTTATGTTTGTCCCAGACTGTATGTTTCCTCTTGTTGTGTTATTGTTATGTTTGTCCCAGACTGTATGTTTCCTCTTGTTGTGTTATTGTTATGTTTGTCCCAGACTGTATGTTTCCTCTTGTTGTGTTGGTGTTATGTTTGTCCCAGACTGTATGTTTCCTCTGGTTGTGTTATTGTTATGTTTGTCCCAGACTGTATGTTTCCTCTATTTGTGTTATTGTTATGTTTGTCCCAGACTGTATGTTTCCTCTTGTTGTGTTATTGTTATGTTTGTCCCAGACTGTATGTTTCCTCTAGTTGTGTTATTGTTATGTTTGTCCCAGACTGTATGTTTCCTCTAGTTGTGTTATTGTTATGTTTGTCCCAGACTGTATGTTTCCTCTAGTTGTGTTGGTGTTATGTTTGTCCCAGACTGTATGTTTCCTCTTGTTGTGTTATTGTTATGTTTGTCCCAGACTGTATGTTTCCTCTATTTGTGTTGGTGTTATGTTTGTCCCAGACTGTATGTTTCCTCTTGTTGTGTTATTGTTATGTTTGTCCCAGACTGTATGTTTCCTCTTGTTGTGTTATTGTCTAATATTGTCCCAGACTGTATGTTTCCTCTAGTTGTGTTGGTGTTATGTTTGTCCCAGACTGTATGTTTCCTCTTGTTGTGTTATTGTTATGTTTGTCCCAGACTGTATGTTTCCTCTTGTTGTGTTATTGTTATGTTTGTCCCAGACTGTATGTTTCCTCTTGTTGTGTTATTGTTATGTTTGTCCCAGACTGTATGTTTCCTCTAGTTGTGTTATTGTTATGTTTGTCCCAGACTGTATGTTTCCTCTAGTTGTGTTGGTGTTATGTTTGTCCCAGACTGTATGTTTCCTCTTGTTGTGTTATTGTTATGTTTGTCCCAGACTGTATGTTTCCTCTATTTGTGTTGGTGTTATGTTTGTCCCAGACTGTATGTTTCCTCTTGTTGTGTTATTGTTATGTTTGTCCCAGACTGTATGTTTCCTCTTGTTGTGTTATTGTTATGTTTGTCCCAGACTGTATGTTTCCTCTTGTTGTGTTATTGTTATGTTTGTCCCAGACTGTATGTTTCCTCTTGTTGTGTTATTGTCTAATATTGTCCCAGACTGTATGTTTCCTCTTGTTGTGTTATTGTTATGTTTGTCCCAGACTGTATGTTTCCTCTTGTTGTGTTGGTGTTATGTTTGTCCCAGACTGTATGTTTCCTCTAGTTGTGTTATTGTTATGTTTGTCCCAGACTGTATGTTTCCTCTTGTTGTGTTATTGTTATGTTTGTCCCAGACTGTATGTTTCCTCTAGTTGTGTTATTGTTATGTTTGTCCCAGACTGTATGTTTCCTCTAGTTGTGTTATTGTTATGTTTGTCCCAGACTGTATGTTTCCTCTAGTTGTGTTGGTGTTATGTTTGTTCCAGACTGTATGTTTCCTCTTGTTGTGTTATTGTTATGTTTGTCCCAGACTGTATGTTTCCTCTTGTTGTGTTATTGTTATGTTTGTCCCAGACTGTATGTTTCCTCTTGTTGTGTTGGTGTTATGTTTGTCCCAGACTGTATGTTTCCTCTTGTTGTGTTGGTGTTATGTTTGTCCCAGACTGTATGTTTCCTCTAGTTGTGTTATTGTTATGTTTGTCCCAGACTGTATGTTTCCTCTAGTTGTGTTATTGTTATGTTTGTCCCAGACTGTATGTTTCCTCTTGTTGTGTTATTGTTATGTTTGTCCCAGACTGTATGTTTCCTCTTGTTGTGTTATTGTTATGTTTGTCCCAGACTGTATGTTTCCTCTTGTTGTGTTATTGTTATGTTTGTCCCAGACTGTATGTTTCCTCTTGTTGTGTTATTGTTATGTTTGTCCCAGACTGTATGTTTCCTCTTGTTGTGTTGGTGTTATGTTTGTCCCAGACTGTATGTTTCCTCTTGTTGTGTTGGTGTTATGTTTGTCCCAGACTGTATGTTTCCTCTTGTTGTGTTATTGTTATGTTTGTCCCAGACTGTATGTTTCCTCTAGTTGTGTTGGTGTTATGTTTGTCCCAGACTGTATGTTTCCTCTTGTTGTGTTATTGTTATGTTTGTCCCAGACTGTATGTTTCCTCGTGTTGTGTTATTGTTATGTTTGTCCCAGACTGTATGTTTCCTCGTGTTGTGTTATTGTTATGTTTGTCCCAGACTGTATGTTTCCTCTAGTTGTGTTATTGTTATGTTTGTCCCAGACTGTATGTTTCCTCTAGTTGTGTTATTGTTATGTTTGTCCCAGACTGTATGTTTCCTCTAGTTGTGTTATTGTTATGTTTGTCCCAGACTGTATGTTTCCTCTAGTTGTGTTGGTGTTATGTTTGTCCCAGACTGTATGTTTCCTCTAGTTGTGTTGGTGTTATGTTTGTCCCAGACTGTATGTTTCCTCTAGTTGTGTTATTGTTATGTTTGTCCCAGACTGTATGTTTCCTCTTGTTGTGTTGGTGTTATGTTTGTCCCAGACTGTATGTTTCCTCTTGTTGTGTTATTGTTATGTTTGTCCCAGACTGTATGTTTCCTCTTGTTGTGTTATTGTTATGTTTGTCCCAGACTGTATGTTTCCTCTTGTTGTGTTATTGTTATGTTTGTCCCAGACTGTATGTTTCCTCTAGTTGTGTTATTGTTATGTTTGGCCCAGACTGTATGTTTCCTCTAGTTGTGTTATTGTTATGTTTGGCCCAGACTGTATGTTTCCTCTAGTTGTGTTATTGTTATGTTTGTCCCAGACTGTATGTTTCCTCTAGTTGTGTTACTGTTATGTTTGTCCCAGACTGTATGTTTCCTCTAGTTGTGTTATTGTTATGTTTGTTATTGGGTTGTTGTCTCATTGGGTTCCTCTGATCTCAAATAGAATCCTTCAAGCAAGGAATGCATTCAATACTCTTTAGTTAATTGACCTGTTGAAGTTAGTCCCTTAACACTGTTTTGAATTTGTTCAGTCAGAGTTTGTAGATCTTAGAATCAATGGCTTTAGGGGAAACAGGCTAGCCGTGTTCAACCCACCATTTGTTCTTAGAATGTCCCATACTAAGTCAGGAACATAGCAATTATCCAATACCGGTAGTTTGTTTCTATGTATGTTGTCGTTTGTTTTTGTTGCACTTCAGTGTTTCTGTTTTTCCTTTGTTTTCCTCTTATAGTTGATGTGTTTACCTGAGTTTTAGTTTGCAATCCGGATGTGTCTTCTCTTAATCGATTTATGAGTGTTGAACAGTGATATTCTACTGTTGCCTTTATTTGATATGGTAAACCTTGTGAGGTTTTAATTATGAATCCCACCTTTATATAACATGGTGACGTAATAAACCATATATTGTTTCCAATTCCACTCCAAGGAAAATTATCAATGTTGACATAAAGAAAACGAATTTTTGTCCTTGTTAATGACTGCAATTGTTTTGTAGAGTCCAGCCTTACATTTTTTTTGGAAATTTGACAAATCCTATCCAGTTCATGGTCCAAAGTCAATTTTCTTATGCAAAAGTAAGAATAAACTAAGGGGCACTACATAATCCATAAGTGGAAAAAGACATATGACAATGAACAAAAGAAAGAAGACGAAATAACAAACAACAGTCCCTTAGTTTAAAAACATTACACAGAAAATTAACTTGAGGCTTCCAGTGGCCTGAATTAATCACTTGGAAAAAGTATGCAACATAAGAACTTAAGGGCAAACGATACAGTTTTGAACCTGTATTTACAAGTTGATGAAAATTTGCATATAGGCTATTTTTTACCTGATTAAATCAAATATGAAATAAAAAATATACCTTCATGTGCTACTTTTTGAGTAAAATAAGGTCGAAATTGTGTATATTTGCTCAAAATTCAGATTTGTGTCCTTATTTTCTTTTTCGAAAGACAAATTAAATAGAAATGTCAGTTAGTGGCAATAATAAAGACGTTAAGGGCATACGATACAGTTACAGGGAAGGTAATGACGTTGCTAACGTAAAATGTTATTTTCGCGACGTCAAACTCTGACATATCGGGAAAAGATGCATTTTTCGACTGATTTTTACCATTCAAACTGATTTAATTTGAAAACGAGTGCATGGACCCCTATTTTTTAAAACAGCAATTTGTTTCATTTTGCAAGGAGATTATATGACCCAAATTTTATAAAACTGTAAATAGCGCAATTTTTTTAATTTTGATAAACATGCAGCAATAATTGACGTTTTTTCCTCTATTCATGAACATTTGATAAATATAAGAGTTATTTCGGAAAAAAAATTGCAAAATTTTTAATAATACTTATAAAATACAGAAATTACCGATTATCTAACAAAAACCATTTTGTGTTTATCTTTTAAAACAAAAAAGTTATGTCTTTCTTTCGAAAAAGAAAATAAGGACACAAATCTGAATTTTGAGCAAATATACACAATTTCGACCTTATTTTACTCAAAAAGTAGCATGGTATTTTTAAATTTCCAGACCTTCGTCCTGGACGTCACCTATTACAGGACCTAGCTCCAAGTATTTATTGTAAAAAAAAATCAACGTTCCTGAACTTGCATCAATATTTGACACTGGTTGTAAAAAAATCAATCAATCAACTGGCTTCCAGTAATTTTGAGTACTCTCAAATCTGCGCAATCTAATTAAAAACCGATCTCTCATCGCTCCTGTTTCTGATATGTCGCGTGGGAGATCTAACGAAACCCGCTTTGAGGTCACATGTGAGTGACCTCGTAGGTGTGTCTTTTTCGACCAATGAAATTGAGTCTTCCATGATCTTGGAAGTTTAACGTAAGGCAAAGGGATGTAACTCATTTTATTTACGACGAAATCGTCAGTCAAAATAATTCATAAACTTTTTTGATTGGCTTATTAATAGGTCGTCAACTCATTTGCATATCTTTATAAATTCATGACTTTTAGGTCACTCACATGTGACCTCAAAGCCGGTTTCGTTAGATCTCCCACGCGACATATCAGAAACAGGAGCGATGAGAGATCGGTTTTTAATTAGATTGAAATCTGCGTGTAATGGCCACAATTATTCAAAATTCGTAAGCAGGTAGGGATTTTACAGTAGAGGATATAAAGAAATACGAATTTCTTGAATTTTGTTAGGCATCGACTATGTCTGTATGTATTTGCGTGGCTAGGGTGAAGGTTTAAAATTCAAAAGATTGATGGAAGTTGATGTCTAGCCAAAAGGGTAGTTCTATTATATAGTAGTATCATTGTTTACGTGCCTATTTTTTTAATGAAGGATCGCCATTATGTACTACTGGTATTAAATAAGTTAAACGTATATATCAATTAGAACGGAATAGATATGATAATACCAAACAGGTGTACTGCTTAGTTAAAGGGATACGATGATCTACGCTGGGCAATGCATATTGTATTTTTTTTATAGTACGGATTGTACTGCGTTATTCAATTCACCAGTCAGATGTTATGGTACATAATTCATAATTCTTCGAGCTTTTCATCATGTATATTATAATTATTAACATTAAATAACCAGTAAATTTAATATTTTTGTACATAAAATTTTGCAGCTAAAACGCTGAAAACCGTTTTCCGTCGGGGGGCTTCACCCCCTGAACCCCCTACCAGGGCTCTGCCCTTGACCTGCTGGGGGCCTTAAGCGGACCCCAGGCCGATTGTTGCCTACAGTTGACTGAATACCTAGCTACGCCCCCGTATTTAAAAAAAAACGTAATTAGGGGCACCTCGATATTGTGCCTCATGATTTTAATGAACATCTGGACTAAATTGCAAGTGTATATGCATATACTAGTTTGTCTCAGATATGATTACACCTACATGGTAAACTACCTTAACAAAAAATTCAAAATTATTATATATGTGTTGGTTTAATAAATTCAACAGTACTATAATGCTATATTAAATTGAAAGAAACAAATCCGCGTTTCCAACTAAAACACAGGGTAACACGTCAACTGTAAGAGAAAAACAAAGGAACATCAGAAACACTGAAGTGCAACAAAAACAAACGCCAACATACATAGAAACGAAATGTTTGATAACAACTGCTACATTCCCTACATTTGATGAAAAACGGAAAGTCCCATATCAAATGACATAATCTAAATCTCAAACACATCACACGAATAGAAAACAAAGTCATTTGTAAAACTTGAGAATGTAGTTTTAGAATTGATGTTCAGTATCACCAAAGCAATGTTAAGCGACTTGTTTATCTTACAACATGCGTGTTTTCAATCAGATTGAGAAACCTTGGTATGTTTTAACACGAGTAGTCCACGCTGCTTCTTTCGTAGAATTCGCTAGAAGTATTTTTGTGTTTTTTTTATAATCTGCAATCTTTTTGTGAGATGTGTGGTATAAATGCTACGGTTGGCAAATAATTGTGGGTATTATATATGGACCATTTGTGCATGTTGTGGTCATTATTATTTGTCTATTTGTCTTTTTATTTTTATCTATGGCGTTCTCAGTTTATTTTCTATCTATGAGTTTGACGCTCCGCTCCCTCTGGTATCTTTCGCCGCTCTTTTAGATACTAAACCAACGGAACGAATGGAAAACAACTGTCACAGTCCTGACTTGTCATACAGTCTTGGACAGAAAATAAGGTTAAAAAACAAAATAGTAAATATATATCTATAAAATACAAATAAATATTGAAATACAATTTGAAAATCTTTACAAATACGGGACTACAATAAATTTACATGTTAAAACTTTTAGCGCAACAGAACACCGAATTATTCGAGATAAAGTAGATCTTGTCTACAAGAATTTGTGTTTCAATCAAACTTGTTATCAGGATAAGACATAATTTAAGTGAAAACAAACACTCCGGGATAATAAATTAAAACATAACAAAACAAAACAAAATACAAATACCTGTATAAATAATATTGAACTCCTTAATTATGTATGCATAAAATTATAATTATGCATAGAACAAAAACTATTTTGCAAAGGCAGTTAATTGGTAAAAATTGTAAATTATAGAATTGTAAAAAAAACTCTAGTAGGGGACCAGAATAAATTAAAAATAAACCCTGCAAACAGATTTGACCCTAGTTGTTGCGAAATTCTCCCCAAAAAAGAAACACATTTAGTTTCTTCACATAATAGCAATAACTGAACTAGAAACCCCCAAGTTGAAAATAATTTGAATACTCTACTATGAATTATAACGAAACAATGATATGGATTTAAATTTTAAAAAAGTTCAACTTTAATATTGCAACTTAACTAATATGATATTTGATGACGGCAGCTATATGCATCATATTCACAGATACTTGTAGACTAGGTTGCCCTCAACTTTAATTGTAGGATTAGTCCCATTCTCATTTGATTTTTATTTATATAACACTATCTATCACTCACTCTCTAATAAAAAAGAAAAGGTTGTGTAATCTGCTCTGCAAGTACCTACGACATTATGGCATATTTAAATATAGAATTCTATTGCACAGAGCATACTTCCGAACGTGAACGTTTGATATTCTGTGTCATTGAGACACCAGTTGATATTATTCTGTGTGATGGCGGTCTGCGATTTTCTTCTATAGCACTAGTCTGTAATCTTGCAGAAAGTCTCGCGTGATCTGGTGTTCGGCACATCATGTGTCTTATGTCTTTCTTGATAAGTCTCATTGAATCCGGTTCTTTTTCTGGTTTAATCTGTCTGCTTGGGAACGATTGTATTATTTCCCGGACTGGGTCACAGAGTTCTAAAATTATAGTGAGAATCAATACACGGCCATCCTCACAACCAACGACAACTGTTCTGTCGTCTGCTCCTACCGATACACACGTGGCACAGCCATGTACAAACATGTGACCTTTGACAATTCCATCACAAGTTCGCACGACAATTACTTCCCTAAAATTTGGAGTAAGGCCAACAATAAAACGACCATCTAAAACAAATCGTGGAGTACCTATTCCGAATTGCTTATCGATGGGTATAACAGACTTCGGGTTAACTACATTGAAAACAGATCGGTTTTGGTCCATTATGATCATGGAATTGCGAGATAAAGTTAAGTTGTTGATGTCTGACGATGGCGAAAGAAATTCCGGTATGTGTTTAAGGATTCCTTTGTTCTTGAAATCATACACAATAAGACCCTTTTGAATATACGATGGACGAACGAGGCCCTTCTCCATTTCAAAAACATATTGGTCCAACCCTTTTGCATACATAAGAACCAATTGGTTTTTCAAGTTCGTTTTGACATCTAAAAATTGACAATCTTCTGCTGCTTCTTCTAAAACGTTTTGAATCTTCAGAAAAGTTGTTTCCTCTTCCGTTCCAGAGATGTCCTCCAACAAAAGCTGTACCTCATAATGTCTTGATCGTTCTTTCTTTGATTTGGAGTCGTGGGTTTTATTGCAGATTTGGACGATTGCTGTAAAATAATTTGTGCTTCCACATAGAACGATACACGGAGGTGAAACAAATTCTGTACATGGTGGGAAAGGTACAGTCCTAGTAATGCCATTTTCTGCCTGAACAACAGAAAGAGCATATGTATTGTCACTCCAATCATAACGTGAATAATTTACCAGTGAGATGAAGACTGCATATTCACTGTCCTTAGTGAAATTCACAAACCGATTGTTACCAGAATAATGTGTTCTTTTACTAGCCTCCAAATCCCAAACTACATCATCACGAAGTACTCGCCAAACTGTAGAACCTTCAGTCATATCTTCTGCTCTCTGACCACGAGTTACAGCAAACCGCCCATTAGGTGACAAGATGACTTGTCTGACTTTGTCGTCCGTATTATGACTATGCTGAAGGATGTCTGTTACTTGACCATTTCGTAAACTCAATACCTTTGCTTCTGGAACTCTTCCCTCAAATGCCACTATCTTCTGACTGACGGTTGATAGTTGTGCTCCAAACACGTTTCCGGGAAAGATGTTATTTGAATGCAGTATATTTGAATCTATATTTTCTAGATTCCAAACTTGAAATGAATTATCGGCCAGTAAAGACACTACTTTGTTGACAGCATTGGAAGTGTACACTCTTAGAATTGGTGATACAGAAGACTGAAGTACTCTCAAAGGATTACCCGTAACAGTATCCCAAACGGCCAGAAATGTATATCTTGATGCCACAATATACTTATCTTCCGGTGTAAACTCTGCTCCTGTGAAATTAGATGATTGCTCTACTATAACATCTTCCGGTAGTTTATCGAACTTCCGTAACAGTTTATTGTCATGCGTATACACCAAATGAAGACATTTTGCACTTCGACAAAGCAGATATTTTTGTGTGTTTGAAATAACACACTGTCGTAGTTCAAGGTCGCTGAATATGAATTTGCATGTGAATTTACGACTGACAACGTCAAACTCAATTGATTCGACGATTTTTGACTTAGTAAAAATGAAACATTTTGGTTTGTTGTTACTGAATATGATATCTTGCGGAACATCTGATGCTTGCGCCATACATTTGCGCTCCATCAATGGCATTTGATAAAGCAGAATATTCTTCTCGGAATTGAATGCGACATAGTTCTCGTCTGGACTAACCGCGACGGCATGCGCATGAAAGCTGAAACGGTGCAGAACTGACTTAGCGTCTACATCTATTATGTATGGCCCAGTGCCCTTTTCTACACAAAATGTGATATATTTATTTGACACTTCTATATCTGAAACACGTCCATGTCCATATACGATTTCACCATGCAGTTCACCGCAATCTGATCGATATATTTTTATCATTTGGTCATTCTGAATTATGTTGAGAAATCGTCCGTCACGAGTCGGGTGTATTTCTCCAAGAGGCATCATCATATCTGGCCTCGAATCGCCTCTCGATAATTCCCAAACCCTAACTCGAGAACTAAAATGAGGCTTTGCTGTTAATAAAATACCATCTGGGCTATTGAATACGTCAATATCAATTGGGCAGAACACGTTTCCACCTACATCACATTCGTACTGTAAAGGTCCACCAGGAGCACTGTATATTTGACAGTTCGGAACAAGTGGACAATGAGCTTGTGCTGCTAAATCGCACTGGTATATAAGTTCTCTTATGTAATTGAAACGTCTAGAATGAGGAAGCAAACGACCGGTCAACTCGACTCCTAGTGAATCTACATCTGCTTGTAAGGCAGCTCCTGACATGCGTAAAGCATCGGCTACTAAGGTTGTCTCTCTGTCGCGAAACATATCGAAGTCGGCAAGTAAGTGTTCTAATGATGATGCTTTCAGGCGATAATAAATATAATGAAAGTTGCAAAATGTTTCTGACCGTAAATCTCCATGTCGACCACTAGACATTAGGCTAAATGGTAGTTCTGTCATTTTTCGTTTATTATATAATCCTCGCACCTCTGACTCGCCGTGAAAATTGTGCTGAACAGGAAGGAGCCGACACGCTTTATCATCTGAAGTCATCATCTTCTTTTTTGCCGTCAATCTTGATGGATATGTACAAGGTTTCCTAGTGAATCCTCCCCATTTTCCTAGGAAATAATCTGCAATGGTGGAATGCAGCTTCTCTTCGTCATTTCTAACGTATCGACCATGTGCTACGATCTTGAAGCAAGGGTATTTCCAACATAGAACACGAATACTGTCGCATTCTTTTTCCAGTAGGTAAGGTTCAAAATACTGTCGAATAACACTTACGAGATAAGCCGGATAACGTCTTACCTTCGGATGCCAAGTACAGAACACGTGATTCAAATTGTCTTCATCGGATGATAAAATATCAACCAGTTCGGATTCTGATAAGCCGTCTCTTGAGGCTGTTAAATATCCGAGTACTCCGGATAAAATATGTTTCCCGAATTTTATTTCTGCTCTATGAAAAATATTATCAATAACGTCATTGACGCTGTTTCCAAGAACTTGAGTTTCCGAATCATCATACGAATGCCATAAGGAAACTTCGTCGAAAACTATTTTAACAAATAATGGTAGTGTACAGTTTTGAAATGCATTTTGAACAAGCTTCCATTGATCATAAGAGACACTTCGACGTTCTTTGTTCATCATCACTTTCATGACATTTTCACAATCTGTGTTTGATAATGGTATAATATCTACAATGTTGTCTGGGCATTTGTGTACGAGTCTTGTCAAGCATTCTTTACATTCAGAATTTACCGAAACTACAATTTTAACATTTACTGCAACTCTTGATGGTAACCATTCTAACTTGTGTCCATTTTCAAACGTTGACAACATGTCAAGCGAATCAATTAGAATTATAAGCATCCCGCCAAATTCTCCTCTTTGAACCATTTCAATGAAATAAAGTTTTAAAGCTTTGAAGTCTTTTGGCACATCATGGCGATACTTGCCCATTACAAAGGCAAGTTGGTTACACAATGAGTAAAGCAGCTCCTGCGCAGTGACCGCATTTTGTGTTTGACCTACGAACCGGAACACCAAAGCTGTCCGCATTGCAAGATCTTCATTCTTTATTGCTATATTTACATCTGATGCAATCTTTGCAATTATCGATGACTTTCCTGAACCGGATACACCTGTTATTACTAATGGCTGATCAGTTTCAGAAAGAAGATATTCTTTGACCTTGCTAAGAATGTTGTCTCTGCCTACAAAAGGCTGTGATGAATTTATTGACGCATGCCAATGTTGAACAACTTCACGATATAAATTGTCACTGTGGAGTGTATTTTGATTTTTAACGGAATAATCTATTAATTTCTTGACTGAATTGTGCAAGTATCGACATACATTTTGTGTATATTCATCTACGTTTTTGTAGTGTATACCATTTGTACTAAAATCAACAAAATTTTCCCTGCTGTTATTTGAATCCAGATTTCCCAGAACTTCTTTCCTAAGAGAATTAGCAGCAATTTCGGCGTTTATATCCTGTTCATTGTTGCAAGGAAGAATATCTAGGAATTTCGGTCTTTTTGATGACGTCAGCAAATCGTCCATGTTTGATACAAGCCTACTGAAAAACAAGCATTTATCGTCTCTGTCTGATTGGTTCAGAATGCCTTGCTGGATTTCCTGATGAATTTCTGAAGATAAATGAATATTCAAATACTATATTTTGCTTTTAATATATATTTTCATACAACGCTTACTTGTTAAATAAATGGCGGGTGCATCTATTGAAACAGGATCTGCGTATCATTCCGGAATACATGCGATCACTCTCAGTTTTTGTTCGGTTTGTTTTGCTCAGTCTTTAGATTTCTATGATGTCCTTTGTGGACTTGTTTCTCTTTCTTTTTTTCATTTTTATTGCCAAGACATTGCCACTTTCGAGTTTCCTCCGCCTCTTTTGCCTTCTTCATTTTAAAACTGGCTTGATTATACTAACATACGGTAATTCATACTTTTATTTCTACATTTTAAGTTTTTATGTGCAATAGTTATACAAAAAAAACTAAATGGCATTTGATTGTCTAGTTATTTTTATATTGGTTTTATCCTTCCTTAACGTATGCTAGTGTAAGCACAAACCTCATGTAATCATTTGATATGCAGTATAGTTCATGGCTTCCAATATTGAAACAAGCGTAAAATTAAAATACCGGTGAGCATGACAAGGCATATTGTGTTTCTTGCATATCATTGAATAGGTTACCCGAGATCCAAAGCTTTGTGTCAACAAAATAATGGATATCACATACCAAAAAGAGCCATTGTAAACACTTACCACTAGATGTATATTTCAGAAACTTTTCCTTGCTAATTTTGTTACTTTCCAAACACGTTCTTGCAGCGTCTTCCAATATTTCCTGAACAGTTTTCTGTGTATCTTTCCACATTTTTAGAGATGGATCTATAAATGAAAAAGACATTTGTTATTTTTCTCTATCTTTAAGTCACTTTTCAGTGATCTTCTTGGTTTTTTTTTGCCTGGATTGGATACATAAACTATGTTGGTATTTATTCGTATAAATTTATTTGATGTTTGTCCGTATATATATTGGTTTCTTTTTTGTTGTATATTTTATACATCTTCTTGTTTGTTTATTTTTGTGCCTTTGTTTTTCACACTTCTATATTGAAGTAGTTTTTTCATCTGATTTTCTGTTCATATACATCAGTTGCGGAATCTTCTACAAGGTCCTAACTACATTATAGCAAGTCAATCATAGCATCTTTACCTGAAGGGGAGAGGATCGGATCGAAGATATAACTGAAAAACCATAATACATGTACAAATGATTTTTACCTTTGTCGGTACTAGGACGTTGAAGTCGGTACACTGCAGGGTTTATGTTTGTATCTTTTTCATAGATCACGTCTAATAATGCTATGTTTTCCTCCTCCATCAACGATTCTTTCAACAGCTCAAATTCTTCTTCCTCTATCGTCTCTGGTGGTGTAAATCGTTTGTATTTCTGTCCTAAAATTGCCTTTTAAATGAGAAAAAAAACGTATGATTAAATTTGCTTATTTTGCATTTTTCATAAATTTCGATACTATTCTATTGGTAGGTATTCGCATGATTTCATTTACCATTGTACAGTTGTTAAAAAATATAGTTGAAATCATACTATTTTCATTTTTCTTAATTTTGATTTTATTATTGTAATTAATTTGACCACTGGGCTTCCAGTAAGTTTCAATTTACTTTTTATGAAAATTTATTTTGGTAGAATAATCATATAACAAATATTTTATACAAATACATTTGAAATGATTCGAGCCGAATTGAAACATACCACAATACACGGGCCCAAAGAATGTGTTTGGCAGTGTTGGAGCTCTTTAAGGCATGTTTCTGTAGATGGCCATCCATTTTCTGAATAGTCTATACCCCATCTCATATCAATTGCCTGCATTAATAAAAAATAATTAAGATACTGAAAATTTTATCTTTATCAATATGTATATTTATCGGTAATTCGTATATTTTTCCTTTGATCTTACTGCCTAATATTTTCGAGTATCAACGTACTGGCTGTATCACTGAAAATATTAGGCAATACATGGTGTGTCGTCATAATAACCCGATAAACAGAATAATAGGTAGTTTCGTTTTTGATACTGACTATATCATGTGGAATATTTTAACCCGCCCTAACGGGCTCGTCTAGATATTCCACATGATATAGTCAGTATCAAAAACGAAACTACCTATTATTCTATATGTATTATTTTAAAATGATGTTTTTGTAATGATATATTACTGTTTTTGACCCATACAAAATGTGTAAATGATGAAAAACATACGTTAAATGTTAGACAAATGGAAAAAAAGTGCAACTGTCTTACTGAGGTTTATTTCAATAAGTTATTCCGCATAGTACTGGTTTACTTGTGTTTCGCAAAGACATCTGGAACCGGTCAAATTGAATAATAGTATAATTGAAAACTTAATACATTACATCGGATTTTTCTCTTAGTTTTAAACTTTCGATATCTAGCAGGATTTCATTAAAATTTACCATTTACTATGGCTGTCTGGTCAGTCATTACAGTCCACGTTTGACAAAATATCTCGAAGTTTTGTTTTCGTTGACAAGACAGAACAGGATAAAGCATCTATGAGTTCACCACGTGACTATGCAGCTATATATACTTACATGAAAATCCAGTCCATGTGTCTCTTTACAGTAGTCTCTTAGAGCAGGATAAACATCCTCAACAAAAGCATCTCTTTCAACCTCAGAATCTAAATAAGCAAGAGAAATATTACATGTAAAACTATACACAAACGGAGGCTGAGGCTGATTAGTGCTTAGGCGTACATGTAGTTAATTTAGGTCTTTATTACGACTTGGTTAATAGTAATAAGGATTCGGGTTTGTGAATGTTATAATGAATCTAAATAGCTTAAACGCTTTATCATGACTTAGTCAACCGTTATGACGGCTCAATTTCGTGATCACGAGTAAATAAGTTGTGATAACGTGTTAACTTAGTCCTGATACCGAGTTATATGAGTTATATAAAAACTATACCTAACCGGCTTCCGTGGGCCTATCATCTGTTAGCTTTCATTTGAATGATTAACGATTCGCATGTTATATATACCTTTGGGAAATCAGGCTTGTCAAGGCAGTACATATCGAAACGTTAACTGACCTATCTTTTAGTTTCATTTTTTTTTAAATTTTAAACCAAAAAAGATTTTAAATTTTACAGTCAGGGCTTATATATTTAAAGAACTAATATACTCTATATGTATACCTGTTCCCGCAGAGCAGATGTATATTTTAATCTCCTTAGACCTAATGTGGGGGATATCTTCTGCTAGAATGCCACCAAACAGTATCTGTTTTGTATGAGATCGTTCAGTATCCATTAGGTCTTTATACCGAAGAGGTACTTCCATCTCTCTTCGGACTTCATCGGTCTCATCCTGGTCGATGACATCATCTAAATGACGTAGTCTGAAGGGGTTTACTGGACCTGCAAAATACAAAAAAGTCCCTTTAAAACAGGGTCACATTTAAAATAATGTCTGTTTCAACTTTCCCTATCTACCCGTTGTAAACAGACCAGGAAGGCAGGTTATTTTTTTAACTGGACGTTGTCCAGTGGAGGCCAGTTGTATGTGCTCAATTAGATTGCATTTATTTTAATAATCAATCTTTTCGCGTTCAATCACTGTTCAAAAATGGAAACAAATTTATTTCGGGTATAAAAATAATTTCGAAATGTTTGTGTAAAATAATTTTTTGAACCGGTAGGGGAAGGGTAAACAAATATATTTTTTTTTTGGCCCAGCTTCATGGATCACGGTCTTATACAAATCTAATGCTATTGTTTTTTGTTACATTTGTATGTTTGTGGGCTTCCAATTATCAACTTGCTCAGTCTGAAGCTCTTTATGTTGTGTTTTTACTGCTGTTTGTCTTTGCCTTTTTAGTTTTTTGCCATGATATTTTTTTGTTTTAATTTATGATTTTACATATCCCTTAAGCTTTGGTGTCGTTCGTCTCTCTTGAAAGTGTAAATTGTGTTGTGTTATGATTGTAATCGGATCTTTCTCTTCATGAAGTATCACTTTATGTAGATAACTGATGCTTGGATGAATAGTCATATTCAAGCCTAGGAATGAAAATATTTGCATATGCACCATGAACAACTTAAATAAATGTTCACTCAACTACTGCTGTGCATGGTTGACAAAAAGTCTTAACTGAATCCATGTCCAGTAATCGATATTACAAACATGTTTAGGGAGAAATCTGAAGTGTTGTTCGTTGTACTTTTCCACGCCAATAAGACTTATGCACAACGAACCGTCTTTTCCAATACAATTCCTTCTTTGAAGTTTTTTTTCTACTGTTATGACGTGAAGGTATTATTAGTCAACGCATTCATATTTGTAAAAAAATGGACTGATTTATAGACAAGGTCCACAGTTAAACTAGCAATGTCAATAACCGTTTATTTTTTGTAATTCAAAATAAGGTTTTTTAAAGAAAAATATTAATGACAATCTCACCTTTTAATGTCATTGTCCACACTTTACCTCTTCATATTGTTGATGAATGGGAAAAATTAGTCCTGTCATTCCGACTTTTAATTTAAGTTTAACTGCATTTACATGTTATTGCTAAGCATATTAATTGAACATAAAGATTAAACTTTTTGAGTTTCTTCCTTTGTTCACATAATATATTTTGGATTAAAACATTCATAAAATTTTAATCTTTACGTTATGGTTTAAAATGGACCATGAGATTATAAAATCTAAGTGTTGAAAGAATTTTATTGATTTATAATGAACGGATCGAAAAAGTCGAACTTGTGGATTTTATTTGACGAGCAAAGGGCTTATAAATCAAAACTCTAAGGCTGTAAAAGAATTTAATAAACTTCTGCATGAATGACAAATGATTTGTCGTTTTGTTTGTTGTGTCTGTGAATGTGTTTTCTTTGTTTGCTTTATATAAAGATAAGTGTATTATTTTTAATTAAAAAGGATGACACATTGTAACAGTATTATAATTATCATTTTGACAGTTACGCCCCTTTCCCCCAAACCCTGCATCAGACCCTGGTAAAAGAACAAAGATTGTATTGTTTTCATCATAGGCGGATCTAGGAGGACCTGGGGCACCTTTCGTGGGAAAAATTTGGTTGATTATAAAGGGAATCACTAAAGTATGACTGGAGCGGGACCCCCTTAGGTCAGTCAGCGCCCTCTTCCTTTATGAAAAGTTCTGGATCCGCCACTGTTCATGCGTGTAGATTCGATGGAACTTGAATATTCAGGTCATGTCTTGAAAAGCAGGCAAAATCTGATATAGCTCCATCTCATTGAAGTTGTAAATATAAGTCTCGCAATTAAAATGGAACAAATGAAACTGAACGCATAGTATCTTGAACATTTATTCAACATAAGTATGTATTGAAGTTTGAGGAAAACTAGCTTTGTCATTGAACTTGCAACACGATTTACCATAACTGAATTGTATTACTAAAATTTAAAGTAAATCTGAGTCAATATTTAAACTTATATCATTGATAGATAGATGTCTGTGTATTCGTTACAATATAGGTAGAAAATATTTACACCTTGGTCCACATAAAATATTCTAATTTATTGACACTTGATATAATGAGATTCTTTCTGAACTTTATGTCTCTGTTTTATTCTAATAGCTTAAATGTTCAACACTTGATATGACTTCTTTTACCATAATAACTATACATTTTAAAAATTAACGTTACTCTTGTCTGAAATTAAATAGGATAGATCCATTCAGGAAAGGTTGTAACATTTTCCAATCTGTAATATTTATATATTTGTTAATGTGTTTTAAAAAAAAAATAGTTTTCATATAATTAGTACTGTGTCCGTCTGAAGTATGTAAAAAATAATATTAAAACATTGAAATCCGATCTAAATAACGACGTTTCGTTTTTGAGTAATTAGCTGCACATACTTTTCAAAGTGTAAAATTGTTTTCTGGACTTATTCATCTTTTTCCGGGTTTTTTTCTCGACTCGTGAGTTTTGATAGTCACTTTTGTATTTTCCGCCTTATTTTTCTTCATTCTGGTACATCCGGTGTAGGCCAAAAGAATTCAAGCAAAAATTGGTTGAGAAAATTATCTGCATTGTATTGACCTCTACGTCTTTTTGTGTTTTGTTCCATTGCAACATGTACTACTTTATTCATATTTGTATTCTTTTATCTTGTTAGATCTTGTCTAATATAAGAATTTTAACAACAACAGAATACATACTAGTAGATGAATACTCTTTCAAATTATATATATATATATAACATTTGACAGTGCATCATTGTATAATAAATGTTGCGTTGGGTTTATGGATGAGCCTTATTGTTTTGTTGTATTATGTCCTATAACAACGGTAAGATATATGGTATACAGTTTCAGTATATATAATTCATCATCAATCAATTAGCATGATTCTCAGATATTGACATATGTGACACTTGATATATTTCTATAGTGAAATTCCAATGTTAAAGTTATCTGGTTCCATGAAGGCAAACTGTTTTACACAAGATGTGTAGGAAAAAAGTTTGGAGGAGGCGTTGTTACTAAGCTAAAAAAACGAATGTCTAATTCGTTTGTCTTTTTTGAACAATACAATATGTTTCAACTAATTATGAATTGAAGTAGAGACTAGTAAATGAAAGAGCTGAGGGTTTCATTGTCAGTTTTCATTGTCGGGTGTGGGTCATAGAGTTTTAAAAAGAAGTCATATTTCAAAAATGAAAAACGAAAGTAGACTGTCGAGCGGAACGAGGCAAAACCATTTGGGACAATGTCATGTCAAAAAAACTATAATTTTACCGATTAAAAGGGGATACATGCCCTCTACAGCAACCACTTGAATCCACCACTGTCTTGTATTGATTTCTCTTGGTCAAACTGGCTTGTGAGCTGAAACTCTTCAAATCTCAAATCTGGGAAATTTTCACAAAGTCCGAAAAAAAGTGGAGTGAAAAAATAATACACTACTCCATTTTCAATAAGTAATTGACTAATCTAATTTATTTCATATGCATGTACAAATTGAATGATTCTTCACACAAGTTTCCAACAGAAAAGATTCAAGCAAGTAGCGTAATAGTAGACTGGATTGGCCAAACTTCTAAAAAATCTATAGTCTTCTTTGGTTTCCTTTCAATACACTATATTTACCAGTACATACATGTATACATAATTTATACATATGATTTGAGTTGTTATTGAAGTTTGTACGTATCAAAACATTTATTTAGCTTTTAAAAATTCAGTTTTCAATGAAAATTGCCATGAAATATGAATGACACTTGTGTCACAAGGTTTAATCCAGTATCAATAAGGTGTAAAGTCATTCAGTCAATAGTAAGCGAGGTCATTCGGGTTACTACTGGTGCTTTCAAAGGTCACCTGAAAATTGACAATTTTGTGTAATAGCTTTCTTTTTTAGATGAGCAGTTCATGACCACAGGGATGTTTCAGTATACGGATATAGATAGTAAACTGCACATTTCTAAAAAAAAAATGGGGAAGCCAACGTAAAAACAGGTTTATGATTTACAGAAAACACGAAAAATAGATTCGAAAATCGAAAATCGTTGCTAACAAAATTTTATTCTTCTGACCAAGTCCCTGTGTTCCTGCCAACAATAAATCCGTCACCTGCCTAGAAGGTCATATAAGTATATGTATTTGGCATGTTTAAGTGGTGCAGTTTAGAAAATAGGAGGTAGTTGGTTATATCGTTTATAAACCACATACAGCAGATTAAACATGGAATCGAATTTTAAGCTTCTTGGCTCTTTTTCTGGTAACTCTAGAAACATGTTATTTATTGTATATGTAAACAATAGCATTAGGTATTTGTATAAATAAGGAATTACAATTTGTTGAATTGCTTTTCCATTAGGGACAAAGTTTATCTGAATTGTATACGTTTCTATTCTTTATAAGGTATAAATATACTCAAGTACAATAAATACTGATAAAATACTGATTATATATACCCTACTTTTGACACTTTATCTACTCCTAACTGGTGTTGTATTTGTATACAAGTCGTAAATTAGCCTTAGAACATAGATAAAATGTAGACATTAAATCTTTCTTATACATACGACAAATGTAACATATATTCTTATACGTTTTAAGATTCTTTTAAGAACTTTTAAATGCAAAGGACTAGTTGTGTCGTTAAGCTTCCGACGACCGATAAAACAGCATTAAATACTATGGGTCGAAATAAAGGTATTCAAACTTTTTATCTAAGATTCTTAAACCCCTTTGCCACCAATCCCGCCTGTAACCGTGATGGCGACCACATTTTTTTGATGGGCAGTATGACCCTTCAAACTTTATTAAGACTGCCCCAGCCGAACTGTCTTGACAGCAAGGACTTCAACCATGCAATTCGTGATCCATAAACTCTTCTCAGATGTGTATTTATGAAATTATGGCAAATTGAATGGATGGCCATTTTAGAGTTCAAAATCGGAAAACGTGAAAAGTAGCCAAAATCAGGTGGGTGAGAGTCTTTTGTTGGCCACTATACGATACCGGTATTATCATAAGTACATGCATACATGCATGTAGGTGGTACAGAAGCTTAGGAAATAGGCTTACGGATAAGCAGAACCACCTAAAGGTCATCTCAAGGATGATATATAGGAGTATATTCGTGACGTTGTTATTATATATATACTTATTATATATATACAAAACTCATCCTATATACCATGATTGAAATTTCGTTTTTGCGCCAGACGCGCGTTTTGTCTACAAAAGACTCATCAATTCATTGACGCTCGAATAAAAAAAGTTAAAAAGGTCAAATAAGGTACGAAGTTGAAAAGCATTGAGGACCTTACATTCCTAAACGTTTTGGCAAATACAGATAAGGTAATCTATTCCTGAGGTTATATTTGCATTCACATGATTCAGTAATTTTGAAGTCTTGGAGCAAAACCCTTTCGTTTTGAGATAAAAAAAAAAAATGTTTTGGGCTCCCTCATAATAGAACGACTACATCCAAAGTAACATGGAAATATGCTGTGTTATTTGTCTATCTATATCACGATTATAAATTCCTTCATGAGAAATAAATAATAAAATCATTCAACTTAATCTTTTATAATGTGAAGAAAAACGTTAAATTTCTCTTAGATATGTATGATCATGGATTAACATACTAAAAGGTATGCACAGTTTTGATGAGATGCGGACATGCTGTTTTTAAGGTTTTCAAATTAAGTAAATATTTATGCATTAAACAAATTAAATGTAGAACACGGATACGTCTTTCACCAAAAAAATACTTTAAAAGGAAGTTAAAGCTACTTAAACTTAATGTAAATTTTGTATTTAGTGGTAAAATTAAATACAGCTAAAACGGGCCTTTGAAACATTCAAAGTATTATTCACATTATTTGTTTATTGACTTGAAAATACAGGTATCAATATATATATATATTTATCATTTAATGATAAAAGTTAAACTTTTATAATTTATGTCTTTTACTTACAAATGATTTCTGAAGGTCATATCTTTTAATTTCTTTTAAACATAGTATTATGAATTCCATACAATCCTATTTCAATAATAACCTTCAATTTTCTATAATAAATAGGGATGTGGGGTATATATGATATACATAAATAAGACATCAACCCCATGACACAAAAAAAATAAACCACAAAGATATATATTCATGATATTCTGGAGGTCAGCATACATTTGATTTGATAAAAAGTCCGTATCAAATACCCTCCAAAAACTATAGTCAATTAAATCAATGAAAGCATTTAAAAGAATACGATACGTACTGTGCATCGATAATGACCTATGCAGACAAATCAATCTTGTGTCTTTTATTTATTTATTTTTTCTTACTCAACATGCTCAAGTTATCCCAATTTACCTTTTAAATCAATTTACTAGCTAGCTCATAACTATGACATAGAGAATAAAAGGTGGGTTCCAACCCAGATGAAAGTGTTTGTGTGTGTATGGTGGTAGTGGTGGTGGTAGTGGTGGGGGTGGGGGGGGGGGGAGCAAATACATATCCCCAGTCAAATGTGTTGATCGTCGATAAAGGGGGACGGGTCAAACTTTCGGACCCATTTTTTTGTGTATTCTTTTATTTATATAAAAGTCATACTATCTTAGGTCTAAATTATACAGTTTGTTTCAATTCATTCAATACAGCTCGTAACAATTATACGTGTATATAAATCTTTAATTCAGGTGGTCTCGTATACATTTTATCATTACAGTTGTCTGAAAAAAGATTTTTGACAAATGCAATGGAATCTACGAAAACTTATATAGAATTAACAACTATTGAAAACATATCTGACTACTTGACCTCAAAGCAAATATTGATCCGGATTTTCTACCAGTATATCCGGATTCTAAACTAGCAAAGACTGGTTACTAATAGTTGACAAAGCCTCAGCGAAAATTTTAGGATCGTTCGTCACTCCTAATCGTAACCTTCAGAAATAAAGCTTGTTTATAAAGGTCGTAGTCACATACATATTTTAATGAACAATTATTTGATCAGATTAAGACTTTGTTATACGTTATTTATGGTCATTGTCATCATACTAGTTAGAATTTAATAAACAACAGAATTATTATTTATTTCGTGGTCGTAGCTGATCTGCTGATCTGATTGAATATTTTCTCGTGAGAATCAGATATTCGTAAATAATCATCTAAACAGATTTGATCAAATCAATGGTCATATTTAAATGCTTATTAAGAATGCATACTATATTGTGTATAACTTGAATGGCTTTATGTGTGAATGCACAAAGGTATTGCAGTACTGTTACAATGTCTAGGTCGTTCTTTGCCAGACAATTGGTGACTCAAACGGTGTTGTTCAATGATGGCGAAGAGAACGTTTTAATAAAGACTTTTCTACAGGTCAGATGCATACTCCGACATCATCTGATGTCGATCACTTTACTTTCAAGGTGAAAATAAAAGAAGAATATTTCTGAGGAAAAGAATAGCCAACTCAAGCTTTGCAATTTTCTTAGTAAAAAGGGGCATAACTCTAGAACTGTAAATGAATCGCACCCACATTTGAACTCTGTCTGCTTGTTTGGTTGTTGTTAGCATTTGGTACGAGTTTCATAAAATTTGCATGAGGCACACTTAAGTGAGCGCGAATACACGAAAATGGGACGGACGGTATGACGGACAAAGATAATGGACTACATCTGATCAGAAGACAAGCCCCATTGTCTTAAACCATGCGTTTAATTCTGTTTCAATTAAGTGGTAGGTGGAGACACCTAAAATGGCAACTGAAATAAAATAACTTAGTCTTAAACCATGCGTTTAATTCTGTTTCAATTAAGTGGTAGGTGGAGTCACCTAAAATGGCATCTGAAATAAAATAACTTAGTCTTGAACCATGCGTTTAATTCTGTTTCAATTAAGTGGTAGGTGGAGTCACCTAAAATGGCAACTGAAATAGAATAACTTGGATACATTGGGTTATTTTTCATCTTAATTGGATTCTTGGCTCGTGTACAGACACCCAAATCCCTGTTTTCCCTCTTTACATAACGCAGTTCTGCAGCAGCACTTTGGTCAGATTAACATGATACTTTCATTACGTCTAGGCAAATCCATTTTACAACCTGTCATCTTTGTTGGTGAATGACTTAAGAGATCGAAACTGACCACTGGATCAACACCCGCTATCTACCAATACCCAAACGCAAAATTGCGTTTTGTTCAAACTACAATGACCGCATTTATGTTTGACAAACACATAGAAACTGTAAACGGTAGAACATGGGCATATATATGTCTATTTTACTTATTCTGGAGAACAGAAGGGTCTTGTTAATATCCTTTACAAATACTAACAAGATTGGTGACGAGGATCTGAGCGTGGTGTTAAAAGACTTTAATATCAAAAGTCAATAGCAGCTTAAATTACACCTTGTGTATTCCGACAGCATTAGACAGTAATCATTTTGTCAAATGTTCCTATGTTATACTTTATTAAAGGGCCGACAGCTAATTTCCAATGTTGAAAAAGTAAACATTTAGTTAACACAAAACGGTCTTATCAGTTTTATATGTAATGAATTTGATCAATATTAAGTATTTTTCGATTAAAATGATCGATTTGGAAGAAAAGTAAATACTATTTCGTTGGTAATTACAATAGTTAAACATTACCAATCCATAACTAATAGTTGGTTGTTAATATAAACTGATAGTTTAATGTTTAGTCAAGTAATTACTTAATTGTCATTGGTAATTATAACATTACGATTTGTTTCCCTCCCTCAAACACGCCATCAATAAAGGGTGTTTCATTTTTGAGAACAATTCTTTCAGTAATATCTAAAAAAAACATGTTGATTTTTTCCCATTTGAACAGAAAATTATCCAATACTTGACTAAATGGTTTCAGAACAATGCTTTTATCTCACTACATTGAAGACCTGTTGGTGACCCTCTGCTGTTGTTTTTTATTTGGTCGGGTTGTTGTCTCTTTGACACATTCCCCATTTCCATTCTCAATTTTATTTTATTTCATGAAAACCATTTACTCTCTTGAATTAAGGTAACATACGTTCTAACCTCAGTTGAAAATGGCTATTTTATTAAACCAAGTGCTAATTGGCCTTGCGGAGTTAGTTAATATGTTCTTACGGGTTCACACAAATGATTTCAGCTTCGTATGTTGTCTTGTATTCAGAATAGACTAGTCACTTGCTTGAAGCATTGAATCTGTTTTGCAGGTCGGGACCAATTATTAACTTAGCTGATAATCTGATTTGGTAATGTTATCCGGTGCATGAAACTAGGAAATATTTATGTTCAATGATAATGTTTCAAGCAGTTGCTGTCGTAACCATATATACATGTAATTTCGTCCAGTAGCCCTTAAAGGCTTAATTTTACATTTGCTTTTTCAAATACATGTAATTACGCCCAGTAGCCCTTTTATGCTTGATATTACCTTTGCTTTTCCAAAAAAAGCAGGTTTACTTTTACAAATTATGAATTGGATGGAGAGTTGTCTCATTGACACTCTAACCACATCTTCTTATATCTATATAATATTCTATTAATCCCATTAAGAATGCAGATGTTTTCAGGTTATTTGTTTTAATTTTTCGAAAAAGAGTAAAAAGAATAAAAATATTGATTGTCAGAACATCATTTTGGTTAATTAGCACCAACATCGTTTATAAAATTGCAAAGTATCGATATCCTCGATGCATTAAGGAAGCTTGCTTGTCATGTTTTGGAATTTTGGTCAGATTTTCGGAATCCTCTGGTTTTATCCATTTGAATGCCTTAACAAATTTTGCCCAATGACCCCCATTTTTCTTTTTTGTAATTCTGTTACATATATAATGATAAGCTGTCTGTTAAAGTCTTATAAAATTTTAATTATTTTTTAATAGTTTTTGAGGACTTAAACTTGTCAATGATAAAGCTATGAAAAGTCAAGAGAGAACATTTCCCCGCCAAAAATTCAATGGCTAATATCTCAAAAAACAAGCATGGTGACCTACATATTTTTTTTGCTCTTTTGATTCCTTTATCCATTCACTATCAATATATGCTAGTGTTTTGAAAAGTTAATTACTTTGAAACTGAGAAGCCAACTCCCTTAAACATTAAAACGTACGCAAATTCAATGTTTTCAATTTTCATCAGAGGATTTTGAACATTAAAAGGGTTATTTCAAATAATTAAAGTATATCAATATAAACCAAAATAGAAGTTTGATTTACGTCAACAGCAAGCCAAAAAGGCTATCAACTACAGAAAAAAAATAATGTCTTCTCAAATAGCTAAGTGCCTATACTATATACCTAGCAAATGTTTTTCTTCATCACATTTGCGTTAAGAATTAGTTAAACCGATCACAAGGCAAGAACCTCGCCACTGGATCTTAATGAGTTTGATATTTTTGAATTTGCTGTAGAATTTATTTCGGTATAAATTGTTTTTACCCGGATTGATTTCTATAAACATCTCGGGTCTAATGTTGAGAGGAACTAGGGATTCGATGGCGGATCCAGAACTTTTTTGTAAGGCGGCTCAAGTAACGCTACAGTGATTCCCTATATATAATCAGCCAAATTTTTCCCACGAAAGGGGGGGGGGGGCTACCCACGAAAGGGGGCCAAACCAGACACCGCCTAAGGGATTGTATGATACTAATTAATGTCACAAAATGTCTACACGCACAATTTGAAAAAACCCAAAGAAAAGGAACAACGCTTTATTGTTATATTGTTATTATTCATCTCAAAAATAGTTGAAAGACTACATTTTGATCTCTTGATGACTTTTGGTCATTTGAGTTGTTGGGTTGCTGTCTCATTGACTTATTGTTTTACCCAAACCTCCCTTTATTCATCTTTCATAGCATAATATGATCACAAATTTCTAATTTTTTGTTTGTTTGTTTTCCTACGACATTACAAACAGATAAAATACTTGTTACTATTTGCTCGTTTGAAATTAGATATTATTGCCTTATTGATCACCAACGCATTGTATTGTATTAGGAGAAATAGCTATTTAAAATGACAATCAAAATATTACATCATAGACTATATGATTCAATAAATCCGTTTAAGACCTTACCGTCTTCTATGGCTAATCCATTCATAGCTGAACTAATCCTAATTCGATTCCATTGTTCATATATTGCATAAATATAGTATTTTTTTGTTTTTTTCTTCTGGTTATAGTATTAACTCGAAGATTAATCAAGTTCCGAATAACTGTTGTACTTGTGAAAGATGGAATTAAAGTTCGATCACAATACCCGGTAGCTTCGCCACTAGTTCTTTTTAAATTAAATCCAATGACAAAACAATGAATTTTAAAACCTTAGCTACGTCTAATAGATTTGTACAAATTTGCTTATTTAAATCCCCTTGGAACACTATCAGTCAGGAAAATAAACATATACCCATCGAAGTCTGATCTTTTTGTAACGATCTATAAAGTTAAAGGCTACATACAAAGATTCGTTAGAGTCAGTTGGTTCACCAGTTTTATGGCTTCTAATATGGAGAAATGATATAATACACAACGAACGCGCTATACTTAACATATATAATTCAATTTAATTCTTCTTTTAAATATTTGTTGAATAGAAGGAATAAATATTGATAACTTATTTGGTATAAACGTTTTTTGCTAATGAAATTCGTATTCAACTGTACTGAGCAGAAAAAATATTCAAACGTTTTCCAGTTTGTTTGTTAAATTTCCATTTGAAATTTAAACGTAGTTATATATATTTATTTGACTAATGTGTTTGTTCTGTGTCATAGGACACCAATAATTAAATATCAGGAATCGTATAATGTATCAGTAGTAATGAGAATCTCAAATTAGTATTCCAAGATTATTTCAACGGAGAAATGACAAAAGATACATTATATTTTATCCTTTTTAGTACACTTATAAGGCTTTTCGAAGATACTGCAATGCAATTGCAAGAGGCGGATGTAGTGGGATGGCCGAGTGGATTTTTTTTTTTTTGGGGGGGGGGGGGGGGACTGTGTGTGGTTGGTTGAGGCAGTCTTTTTATGGACTGAAAAATTCTCTGAAGCATGAATGGAGCGTGTCCCCTCTTAGGCAGTCAGTGGGCCCCCTCTCATGTTTTAGGGATCCGCCACTGATATTTAATATATTGTTTCTCCTAAATCTTTGATAAGTTAACTTATGTCTTTAAAATAACAAAATGAATCTTGTTAAAAATGATATGAAACATGCTTGTCTCTCCGAGCTTCCAACACCTTTAATTATGTCTTATATAGGAACCATTACCGGGTGCAAAGTATAAAGTGGTCTAAGCGTGTATTTATGCCTAAAATATTTATAAAACCATACCATACATGCTTCCTTTATGCCCGCGTCACAATGTCCCGATTTACATATACGATGGACACCCGAATGCGAAAATTGTAAGTTCGTACGAAGTTGGTCCCGATCTCGTTAAAATACCAAAAAGTGACCGAAGCAAGTACGATGAATAACGAAGTCTATACGATGGTGCCGAAATTATATACGATAGCAAAAGATGGACATACGAAGGTTAACCGAAGACGGGTATTTAAGCTTCATATCTCAGCCGAAGCCTACACGATGGATCACGAAGGCTACACGATGGATTACAAAGGCTACACGATGGATTACGATGATGGCGCGATGGCCATACGATGTCTAAAAGATACGAACAGAATTTCGACAACATATCGTTTCTGTACAAGTCTGCCATGCATGGCGGGAAATCGATCTTTTTGTCTAATTCTTATAAAACTTAGTTTATTATCCCTTCGCCTACTACATGAAAGTTGCGTGTAGATAAAACTGTTATGGACACTCTAGAGCCAAAATGCTCAAAACTTGGTATGGTGTTACTCGTTAAGAATATCTTAAGCGCTATTGACTTAAAAGTTCAAAGGTCAAGGTCACAGTGGCAGTTGTAATACAAGGCAATATCACCCTTGTGGACACTCTAAAACCAATATACTTCAAAAGATGTTAACCACATCTGGTATATTGTTCCTCCTTGTAATGATCTGACATTTTTACGTTCAAGGCCAAAGGTCAAGGTCATGCAGATGGACTTGTTTTTTCTCCTTGAAATAAAAAAAAATGTAGCATAATACACAGGAAATCGGTTGCTCATTTTTATACCTGCTGGTTCTAAAGACAATATTAAAGGTATTTCCAGTTACTGAATGTTTTGGTTGATTTCTAAAAAAAATAGTTTATGTATCAAATATGCATATTCAATTTACCATTTTCTGTATGTGTCATATACAAATATAGTGTCCATATTTGTCCCCAATATGTTACATACGAGGGGATGCCACGCTCGGCATTGCCTTGTTTGAACTGTAAAATGTGTGCACTAGTCTGAATAATCACCCATAATTGTGCCCATGTTTACTGATCTATCTTAAAGGTAAGGTAATGGGTTCGTTGATCCCTTTTATTCAAAAAGAGCTCTTTCCAGGAGAATATCATAATATTATAGACAAAAGGAAGGATGTGGGAAAGCAACAAATGCGGCAAAATATGACATATAGAAAACAAAATGGTTATGGAGTAAACATTCGTGTGACAACAACTCAGACGATACATAAAAAATCAGAATAATGAAGAAAAAGTTGGTTTCCCTATATACGTGTACATGCAGTATTGGTGTACGAGGCGCGTTTATGATTTTCATTATGTAACTTGATATGAAAAATTGACAAAAAATAATATTTTACTTGTAAAAGTAAATCCTGAGCCTGTAATAGCTGCTCTTCTTGTTCCATTTGAATTAATTGAAACAACGCTGTCGCCTTCCTTGTTCTCATAGAATCATATGATATGAGCTCCATGTTTTGTGAACGTCTTTCTTAACTGTCGTATTAGACTGAACAGTGCATATCGCGCATGGCACTTTAAATGTATTTTAGCGCGAAAATTAACCTACATTTAGCTGGATTTATTGCCGTCGTAGTTCCATCTTGTCGCCTTCGTACTTTTATTCGATGGCAACACGACGGGATTACGAGGTCTTCACGAAGTCGTGTTGCCATCGTAAGACCTTCGGGTATCTTCGTGATTCATTCGTGTAGACATCGCAATGTCAAAACTGCCCGATGGAAACGATGGAAACACGAATGCAATACGATATGTAAAGATGCATTCCCGGTGACATTACGATGGTGAGGATGGTGATACGAACTCAATACGAACCCTCAACATCGGACGCACCTTCGGGAATTTTTTAACATGTTAAAAAATTTAGAACCCTTCCCGAAGTTGTCCCCGAAGGCTAGAAAAAGTGGCCGATGGTTCTACGATGGTTAAAGATGGCACTACGAATAGCCCGATCTGGATACGATCAGTCCCGATTTTGAAAATTTCCATTATCGTGTTGCCATCGGCGTAAAAATCGGGACAGTGTGACGCGGGCATTAGTAAAGTAATTAACTATAATTTCATGAGATTTTTAAGTTGTCGTGTCAATATCCCTTCTCCCAAAATACTTTACGGGTACTTATCGAAGTCAAACATACGCCCTTATACACGGTGTTTACAAACAACCAACATGCAAAATGACGACATTGTGTTAATTAAAGTTTGGATATACATGTATAGGGCCACAGGATGTGAACAATTACAGGTCACTGTACGGATTACACCTATGTATGGTGGCCGGTTATGGCCTGGCCATTTTGCATTTCGCCCTTTATATTCTAAAGGGTGAAACACGAAATCGCGCAATCAACTAGAAAAAAATATTTCATGTTTTCGCGTTTTCACCCTTTATAATATGAAGGGCGAAAACGCCAACTGGCCTTAACCGGTTAGGCAGCAACCATTTGATTTTCAGGGGGGGGGGCTATGTTTTTTTTTTCTGGACAATTTTTTTTTTCCCCTGCGGCCAAAACAATCTTTTTCTTTCAATTTTAGCATTACATATAGTGGCAGCTGAGGGTGAAACAAACAATTTTTTTTCTCAGAATCAAAAACAAATTATTTTTTTCTCCAAAAACTAGAAACAAACTTTTTTTCCAAAAAAAAACCCATAGCCCCCAACAGAAAATCAAATGGTTGCTGCCTTACCATACATATGAGCCAAATTCGTATTGTACGGTAAGCAATGAAAGGCCCGGGATAACAAGATGTAAACTTGAACAACTCGAAATTTATATGTAACTACTAGATTCAAGTTTATAAAGAAGTTTTGACCTAATGCAATCACACATGTCATTATATACATATAGTTTTGCTTTATATATAAAATGCAAATAATATGTAACCATGGTAACTATATTTGGTGTATGGAATAACAGTAACGTCTTACCTCGACCTAATTTTCATAGTTAATTTGTTAACACTTAGCCTGTTTCACATGTACTATCGGTAAATTGCATGCGGTGTATGGAATGATTGTAACGTTTACATGTACTTGTGTGATAGGGTTGGTTTGACCTTGATATAATTTACATGAATTGATATTGAATTTTGGGATACTCATCTTAAATTTTCCAAATGAATTCTATTATGACCAATAAATCTTCAGAATGTAATGTAGTGTATTTCCTTTCCAAAATAGTGGCCATCATGTTGATACCTTCACTGTGCAGGTTTGTTTATTGTGTGTTTTAGTTTAACAATATATGGGCTGCATGGCTAACTCCAGTCATGCTTGCGTTATTCCTTATATAATCAAACAAATTATCCCCATAAAAGGGGGTCCCGGACGGTCTCCTGGAAAACCCTTTAAATCTGCCTCTGCTAACTAGTACAGTTATGCTGTGCCTTTATCAAGTCTGCTACTTGTAAAAGACTGTACAAGACAAGTTTGATTAACTTGGGTCTCATCCCTTTTGCATATCTATACCCCCACGCAATTTTCGCGTCAAGAATAATGTTTTGACCCGTCTTTCTGCCTGTCCATCAGTCCTGTTCTTTTCATTGCAACTCCTCTGAAACCAGCATAACAGAATCTCATGAATCTTTATAGATAAGTACACGCTATAAAGATGTGCATTCCGATAGGAAATTAATGATCATTTTTTTCTAGGAGCAATTGGTCTCAATATACTAGTCTACTGCAACAGTTTGTTATTGTAACTCCTCTGAATCTACACAACAGAATTCCATGCAACTCTGTATGATAAGGACATACTAAGTAGACATGAATATAACAGGGAATTATGATTTTTTTTTGTCTCCGAAAGCTCGACACAGGGATAGTGATCCGGCGTTAGCTAACTTCTTAAAGACTTTATATTTTAGAAGGTGGAAGACCTGGATGCTTCATTCTTTGTATATGGATGCCTCATGTTACGAAGTTTCTGTCAGTCACATGTCCAATCCAATGTCTTTGACCTCATTTTCATGGTTCAGTGACTACTTGAAAAAAAGTGAATATCTTTTGTAATGTTAAATTCTCTCATATTATAAGTAATAAGATAACTATATTTGGTATATGCGTATCTTTCAAGGTCCTCATGCCCGTCACAGTTTTCACTTGACCTCGACCTCATTTCACGGATTAATGAACAAGGTTTAGTTTTGGTGGTCAAGTCCATGTCTCAGAATACTATAAGCAATAGGTCTAGTATATTTGGTGTATGGAAGGACTGTAAGGTGTACATGTCCAAATGACAGGTGTCATCTGACCTTGACCTCATTTTCATGGTTCAGTGGTTATAGTTTAGTTTTTGTGTTTTGGTCTTTTTTTCTAATACTAAATGCAATAGGTCAACTATATTTGCTGTATGGAAATATTTTATGATCTATATGTCAGTCACACAGGTTTTATTTGACCTTGACCGCATTTTCACAGTTCATTGCTGTGTTACCTTTTTGTGTTTTGGTCTATTTTTCTTAAACTGTTAGCAATGGGTCAAATGACTTTCAAATGTGTGTTGTTCAGCAGATAATTATTTTTTTTAGTATATATTGTGAGGAAATCCCAGTAAAATGAAGAGAACCTGATAATCCAATTGGAAATGGTTTTGATATGTGAAGGTAAGCATTTGATAGTGTTCATTTTACTTGGAATCTTTGCTCTGTTTATGCAAGATCAAGAACGCTGATGATGGACAAAGTTGATGTCAATTACACACACTGGCCTTTTTAAAAGAAATGAAATAAAATGTGAATGACAATTGATTCTAAATATAAATTAAAATAATAAGACAAAACAAGAGGCTTTAGAGTGACAGCAACCTGGATTTTCCTGTAGAGGTTGAACCCTGAACAGTTGAGGATGCAAGGACACAAGATTTAAACAGCTCTGAATTTGGATTGTGATTAAACAGTTGGCACATCATAGGTTTGCACCATGAAAATATGTGGTCAAAGAACTGACAAATTTGAATTTAGACATTTACCTAATCTAATCCAATATCAAAATTGAATTGTTAGAATCAGCATATCAAAGTACCCCAAGAAATCACTTTTTGGTGAAACACATATATATATAAAATAACATTTCTGTTCAAAAGAAAATAACTCAAAATAAACTAAAAACCAAATGACATAAAAAGGGAAATAACTCAAATGCATATAACAAAAAATAATAATTTGCTACTGTAAAGTTACAACTCAAAAAGGAGAACAGCTTAAACGTGAAAACAAACCTCGACCTTCATTAGGGAAGCTGGCTTGTCATGTTTTGGATTTGTTGTCAGATTTTTCAGAATCCTCTGGTTTTATTCATTTGAATGCCTTGAAAAATTTTGACCTTTGACCCCCTTTTTTCTTTTTGTAAATCTTTTACATGTATAATGATAATCCATCTGTTAAAGTCTTATAAAATTTTAATTACTTTTTAACAGTTTTGTGAACTTCAAATTGTCAATGATAAAGCTATGAAAAGTCAAGAGAGAATATTTTCCCCGCCAAAATTGCTAAAACAAGCGCGGTGACCTATATATTTTTTTTTGCTCTTTGGATTTCTTTATTAATCCCCTATCAAAATAAACAAGTGTTTTGAAAAGTTAATTACTTTGAAACTGAGAAGTGAACTAACTCCCTTAAGTCACAGGAGACAACATCTATTTTGAAAAGATTTTGGCAGTCGCCTGCCTGTCGTACATCCCCAAATCAATAGCCAATTTTTCATTCGGGGAGAACAAAACCAAAACCAAACATCAAATTTGTGCATTAATAAAAATAAAGACATAAGGATGCTTAATTTTATTTCATTTTATCTGCATCTAAAGATTTCATAACTTTCCATCAATATAAAGTTGTCAACAAAACCAAAAATTTACATACATCAATTGAGGGATGAAATAAATGGTTAAATTATATCACAGAAAAAATAAATAAGTAAGCACTTCTATCATTAAAAACTGTATGCACCAAAAAATATGAAATAAAAATAAACCATGTTGTAATAAAATAATCTCTAGCCCAAAAAGAATCTGAAAGGCGAAAAAAAAGCTTTGTTCACCAGAATAGTTCAAAAGTATCAGCAGAGATAATTGGTTCTGAAATCTCCTTTAAAGTTAACATAACAACAAAACTAAATCATTCTGGTAGTAAAGAACAACAACTTTAACACATTTGGAATAATACCTTTAGTTCTCTTTTGCTTTCAAATCAAAACAATAAATCAAAATATCAAAAATGTCTCACTAATAACATGATTTATACTCCATTCTAACAACATACTTTTTTTAACATGTACTTTTAACATTACAGAACATTGATAAGTATATATAATTTAAAGAGGATTACATGTACAATCTCAAAGATAAATAATCTTCAATAAACAGTTAAAACTTACAATGTAAAAACTGTACAATAAATATCTATATAAAGAAAAGCTCAGGTAAATGCTCATAAAACTGAGATTCTATGATAACAACATTGAAGTTAGGGAACCAGTCTTTCTTTATCAAATCAGGTAGTGATGTTAGGAAACCAGTTTTTCAATAACCAATCAAGTTCTTTTTTCAAAATGTTGTTCTTTGGTAAAAAAGCAGTAAAATATCAAAGCCAAGTATTATGCTAAATTTGACGACTTCGTTGATTAATCTAACTTTAGTAGGCATGTTGGGCAACAAACAATGATTGATCGGCAGCAGAACTCTTGATGTCACCCTTAAATTGTCCAACAGCTGCCAAACCATTTGCCTGAAATACACATTGAAATAAATTCATTAAAATTAACAGAGCTACAGCCTACATAAACCTGAAATTAATTAAATATACATTAAAAGGATTGATAAATTGATTGATGTTTAAAGCCATTTTCAACACTACTCTGCTATTTCCTGCTATCAGTTTTAATTGGTGGAGGAAGCTGGAGTCTCTGGAGAGAAACACCAACCTTCCATAGGAAACTGAGTTTAACTGACTATCCTAATCAATTAAGGTTGGAGTCAAACCTAACCCTAATCCTAACCCTAAGTTCACTTAGCCATAGCAGCCAAAATTTAAAAGAAGGAAGAACTGTATGTTCATGTGTATTTTATTCAAAGTTTTTGTGAGCAACGTACAGTAAAGATAGCATCTATTTGGCAGTTGGAGCATAAAATCAAACATTTCATTAGTTTTAGTATTGGAAGAGGTTCAGCTACAATCAAAGACAAAGAAAGATAACTCCAACTTTTAATATTATTTACACAATGACATAATGATATTTGCAAAAAATACACCATGTTTATGCACCATGCCCAATCTATGAATTTTTAATTGATACGAATAGGATATAAACAATGTTGAAAGGCTCAATGGAAGTGATTTCTCTCTCTCAAATGTAGTGATCAAAATCTAGAAAATTGAATATGAAGAAGTGTTACGCTTCAATAAGAGGTATTTCATTTATCATGAAGATTATTTTGTTTTGAACCAGGCCACAATAAAGTCTTCTAATTACCTTAGCTCTATTCATGAGTTCTGTCTGTGCAGTTTTTATATTTTCATCTTTTCCTTGCCAGGCTTTAAGTACAGAAGCTTGTAGAGCTCTACCAAAAGAGAATGTAAGGGACCATGGTTTCTTTCCTTCACAGGTATTGATGGCATTCAAATTAACGGAAGCATCATCTTCAGACTGACCTCCGGATAAAAAGGTTACACCTGAAAAATATAAATATAAAGCTCTTAAAACACAGTTAGTTATCTTGGTATAATCAAAAGAAAAAATATGCACTCAGGGGCAGCTGAAGGGTGTATGCATTTTCAATACTGGTGTAAATTTCTGTACACTACAAATAAGGTAATGGTAACAAATTTATTTCTTATTTAGCTTTCCTTTACGTTTTTATATTTAAAATGAACATCACATTTTCACTCATTACTTATATATAAATGCATCTGGCATGTTCCCAAGTTGAGTTTCTTTAAGGACATCTATACATACCTGGAACTGCTGGTGGGACAGTCCTACTCAGAGCCAATACGGTAGCTCTGGCATTTTCATCAGCAGAGTTCCTCTTAGAACAGCTCATTCCAGCAGTAACCATGTTAGGTTTGAGTAAAGTTCCTTCTAGGAAGACATGATGATCTGCTAAAGCTTTGTATGTAAATGCTAAAACCTAAAATAGATTAAAGAAGTGTTGTTTAAGGTGAAAATAATTTATTCGTACGGTAGTGAGTGACAGTATTTTCCTACCTACATGTACTTATTTGGATCCAAACTTGGGCCCTGTCCCAAATAAAAATATGCTCTATTTTTCCCACATGTCAGCTCTAAAATTCCCAATTGTATATAGACATCGTTGCAAGATTTTGTTGGTCTCATAATGTGGTATTTTGTTTACAAATCTCTTGAATCTTGTTTGCAATTCATGCAATTATAATTTAATTCTTTTCGGCATGTAGGATTTTGCACCTAATTTTTCAAAATTTTCTTGGGGACCCCACTTCCAAGTTACACTCATGATGCTGTGTGTCATTGGTATAAATGAACTAATATAAATATCTCAAATCCAAAATGTCACAAAGTTTTGTCCCCAATTGCATTGGCCCTGGGCCCCTTTCCCTAAACACTAGGAAAATCAATTTCCTTAATATGTTTATTGAAAATCATAAAATCTTGGTAATCAGCCAAAATAAAAAAAACATGAAATGCAATACCAACTTAAATTTTCTCTGCTACCCGAATTTACAAAATATATAATATTTCTTTCCTACATGAAAATCTGAAGAAACATGGGTCACTTTAAAGTGATGAAACATGAGGACTGTTTTAATACCTGTTCTGTGACTTTTTGTGCTGTTGCTAGATCATGTTCTCCATCTGGTAATACTTCTGGTTCTACAATGGGAACTAGTCCATTCTGAAAAAGAGCATCCAAACTTTACTTCAACAGTAATTATCATTGGTATGAATTTAAAACTTAATTCATTAAGCTACTGAACAGTAAAAAAAACAAATTGGTGTGCAGTCAAGGGGAAGTAACTCTAATGCATTATAGTGTTTTATTGTGTTACCAAACTTGAATATATATGTAGATACAACAATTGTACTCCTAGATAAAAAGCAACCATCACACTCATTTAATATTGACATCGTAGACATCTTTCAAAATATTATTATTACTATTAAGACAGGAGTTTGTAATGTGTGTGCATATATGTATATCTATTTATGTATTATATTTTGTTAACCCTTTCACCTATAGCTGCCCAGACAGAAGATACTCTTAGACAATGGCTTCCCTGGCTACTATTACTCAAGTGGGAGATCTTCATAATAAATGTCAATAAAAACTTGTCTGTAGTTATTTGTGTCTTTATTTCATTCACTAACACCATGTTCACAGTTTTGTTCATGCTTTAATAATTTTTTCTTCATAAAACATTCCAATTTTCAAATTTTCAGCATTATCTATGTGAAATTCTCAAAATTCTGTTCTTTGACCCAAAATTATAATTTTAACCCCAAAACAGCAAAATTATTTTGAAAAATTTAATGAGGCTGTACAAATTCCCGACACTGATCGAAGTCCATTCCAAGTGTTTTGATGTAAAAAAAAAAAGTATACTAGTTTGGCTTCAATTCTTCCATATTCTTTCAAAAAAATGTTCCCTCATTTCAAATTCTCCTAAATTCCGTAAATTTCCTCTGATTTTGTCATGCTTTTCAACAAACAGAAGCAACATGTTTACACTTTCATCTGGGTATTCAAAGAAGAAAGATAACTCATGTTTGCACTGTTTTGAGCGGGAAATATAAAAGAGGTATTCCGATCCTGGTTAAACGAGACTCATCGTCAGCTGTCTGAAGCGTGAATCCTGGTAAACCTGAACTCATCGGGGAAAGGGTTAATAGTCCAGACTACACGAATGAATTTTATTTTTACAGGACATTCGGTCTGGTAAGCATCCTAGCTTTACCAGACCGAATGAAATTTTACAAGACCAATTTTTTTTTACATCTAATTGTATATTATCCGACAAAAACAACAAACATATGACTTTGTTGTGCCCTACTCCTCCCCAAAATGCACTAAAACAAAATGACGTAACAAGAGGGTATATTGTTATGAAAGTTGTGCACAATTGCTTGAATGCATTTCAGTGAAGAGTAATGTCACATTTTATTGGATTTTGACAATGTTTGTGAACTAAAACATAATTGTTTCTGTATAAAATATTATTTCCTGTTTCTTCTTTCTTTTTCATATATCTTTTGGTTTTCAATTCTAGTGTTTATATTTCATAGCTGAATTTTGTGTTCTGCTTGGATTTTTATTCAGTTATTGTATTTAATCGGCAAACCTGGAATTATCCTTATCCGTTCCCAGACTCTGATCCGGTTTTATTTACATTTCCGGTTGTGCCAATGATGGCAGCCATTGTTGTTTTTGACAGTCAGATAGGTTTTTACCCTGATTTACACATTACTGAGTGGCGATTTTTGGCATAAAGCTAGCGGTTGAACAAAATAAACATCGCTGTGATGAATAATAAAGATGAAAATAAATTTGAAATCGTTTGGCAATTTTGCTAGAATGTTAGAAAAATCCATGAAAAAAAACACCAGACATTCGGACCGGAATTCAACAAAATTTTACCAGACCGATCCATTATTCACCGGATTTGTCCGACGGTCCGACATATTTCGTGTAGTCTGTAGTCTTGATTGTGATTTCAAAAAAGAACATATGAAGACCTATTACAAATTCATTTACTGCTTACCTGTTGACAAATGCTGGCATATCTAGCCAGAACATTAGCATTTTCTAACATAGCTTGATAAGAGGGAGTATATTGTTGGATTTTTAGAACACATCGCCATTTAGCAAACTGAGCACCATCTTTCTTGTACTGTGCACATCTCTCTGAGAGACCATCAAGACCTAAAATTTACAAGGAAAAGTAATTGTAATGCTCATGTATCAATCAACTGTGTATAGTGTAATTAGTAAAAAGATAAAAGATTTGATTAAATTAATGTAAAGCAGGAATAACTAGTCTACTTACACCATTGTTTGTGAATAAGTATATTTTAGAACCTTTTAATGCACTATTTTCATTATCAACCGTCTTGTAAAGAGAAAAAAAAGTTATATTTGTATCAGTCTCTTGCAAATCACTGTTTAATATCTTCAATATAACCAAAAAGATTGAAATGTACGTTTCCTTTTAGTTACAGCAGCAACATCCGTTTTCAAACAAACACAAGAGAACCACCAGTGGAGCAGGTTCTGCTAATACTCTACAACAGCTTCTGTGATCATCCCAGTTTTTTTATGAGATTGTGTTTCTCTGTCTAAAGTCTTTTAAGTGATCAAGAAAGTGTCTCATGAACTTGTTTATCTTTTATCTTTTTTGATTTTTTGCCAGTAATGAGGTCCAGAACTGTTGTCAGTTCATCTGGACATAAGAACTTTTTATATTTTCCTCGGTATCCCTTCTCTATTTGGTATGTATACCTACCCTGTGTAGTACATTCATTATCTGTTCCAGCCAATGGCACAACACCTTTGTCTACTTTGATGCCTGGAATTATACCCTGATCTTGGAGAAGTTTTGGGAATGGCACACCAGCTTTGTTTTTCTGGTAGAATGTTTCATGGAACATGATGACACCACTGATGTTTTGTGCCAATGATGTGTCACATGTGAACAGGAGTTCTCTGTAACGTCTCCTGTTCTCTTCCGTGTTCTCAACATTGATTGGTGCAAATCTCTTACCAATAGAACCTAAAATACAATCAAAACCGATGAAATCTATGTTCAACTTAAAAGTTTCACTATATTGTATTTTTTCTGATTGGTGTATCTTTTCTGACATGATTTATGCATTAATCAGTCCAAAACATGTTAAACTGAACCAACATACATTTGTAGGAAACAGAGTTTTACATGTCGGTAAGGAAGCTTTATATGTGTCCAGTTAAACCTGCTTTAAAGGTCACCTAGTTTAAGCTGTTTGATAGCTGTCTTGTCAAGGTGAAGGTCTTCACATTTTGTCTTGATCATGCCAACATACATGAAGAATAGTGATATTTATACATGTACCTTTTTAACCTCATTTTAAAGGTCACCTGTCTTGTAAGGTCAGTTTTCTCACGGAGGGTGTCCTTAATATACATAATTGACTATATTTCCATTAATTATAATGTGTACCTGTAGATTCATCAGCAGCTAAAATTCCTTTACCAGGGGCAACAATGGCATTGGCAATCTTTCGTAGCTCATCTTCCTGCTCAGGTGAAAGGTTTTGTGGGAAAACTGGCATGGTTGTACTGAAAAATCAAATCAAATTTTTTAAACTGACAGGTTTCAAGGTTTGTTTACAAGAAACTAATTAAGAAAAGCAACAGCCCAGGGTTCCCGCATGCATAACTAAACTCAAAACTATTCAAAAGAGAGAATGTGACCTGGTAATATGATAAAATCAAATATGGAAGACAGGTACCAACGACAATCACTTTGCTAGAGGCTCATGAAATTGAATTGATGACAGTTATATAACAGCACAACACAATTAAAAATCCTCAGAGTAGATATCAGTCGGACATCGATCTTAAGGTTAACACGGATCACAAAAAAACCCTGCAGAACACAGAAACAAAACCTACAAAATTCTGATCCAAGATCACTCACACAACATGTACTGAAAGCAAGCCCAAAACCAACCCAACATGCAATCATTTCCAAAGCTAAAAACAGATGCATACACTACAGTATGCAGTACAGGTTTTAAATCCTTGCAAGAAAACTGTAAAAAAATAAATGCTTTAATTGGGAATGTGTCTTTAGGACACTTGCATTAAACATTGTTAAGGTATATGACTCAAAAATGGTCAAAATAAAATGTGTACTTGATCTCAGATTCTGAGTTTTGTGGTATTAAGCATTGCGTATAAGCATGATAAGTAACATAACATTTGATTGAGGCAAACTAAAGTTCGAGATTGGAAACCAATTCTGGGACGTACCAATGGACGGATGTACAGATGGACAAGGGTAAAACTTAATATAAGTATCTAACAGAGATCATTTCTAACTTAATTTGTGCATTTACATTTAAACAATATATATAATTAATTTGTACAACGTTAAAAAAATTAGTGCAAAGATAAAATACATGTATGTGCAATGATGTGTGTTCTTACGTAAATTGTATGCCTTCCTTATATATAATGTTCACCTGCATCTATGTGGTTCGATTTTGAAGTCAAGACTTATACACTGTAAATTTAATCTTGCAGTTTAAAAGAAACACTTCAATAAAATTGAGAATGGAAATGGGGAATGTGCCAAAGAGACAACAACCCGACCATAGAAAAAAACAACAGCAGAGGTCACCAACAGGTCTTCAATGTAGCGAGAAATTGAGGCGTCTTCAGCTGGCCCCTAAACAAATATGCACTAGTTCAGTGATAATGAATGCCATACTAATTTCCAAATTGTACACAAGAAACTAAAATTAAAATAATACAAGACGAACAAAGGCCAGAGGCTCCTGACTTGGGACAGGCGCAAAAATGCGGCGGGGTTAAACATGTTTGTGAGATCTCAACCCTTCCCCTATACCTCTAGCCAATGTAGAAAAGTAAACACATATAACAATACACACATTAAAATTCAGTTCAAGAGAAGCCTGAGTCTGATGTCAGAAGTCAAGATGTAACAAAAGAAAATAAACAAATGACAATAATACATAAATAACAACAGACTACTAGCAGTTAACTGACATGCCAGCTCCGGACTTCAATTAAACTGACTGAAAGATTATGATTTCATCATATGAACATCAGGCACAATCCTTCCCGTTAGGGGTTTAGTATCATACCATCATAACATATATGAGAAGAACATAACCCGTGTCATGCCAACAACTGGTTTTTGAAAAAATGTGTTCAGTTCCGATGCAAAGACCCTATAAGTGAATCAATATTAACGCCAAAATATGCAATCTTTAATGACCTAACAACAGAATCGTAACTATATACCTTCTTAATAAGTCTGTTCAAAGGTTCTGTTAGTTTTTGAGGTGAATACTGATAGATACAAGTGCCTGTGTAAACCAAAATTATATCGGGGTGAAATTTGTCACTGTAGTTGTTGTTATTTTTTCATCCGGAGGAAAATATTTCCCTGGGATATTTTTTCCTTTGCCGTGAAATTCTATCTGGGTAGTTAACTTATTGAATAGTTATTAGAAAAAAATTATCCTTTACAAATACTATGAAATAGTGTATTTGAATTAAACCTATTTTGTAAAAAAAAATGTATTATAATGGGAATTATTTCACAAATTATCATTGAAAAAAATTCCTGAAAAAATTCAAGTAAATATCATTCATTTTGTCATTCTTTAAAAAACAAAATTATCATTAAACATGCATTAATTACTACTGTTAACAGTAATGGAAAAATTTGATTATGATGATATTTTTAACTATATAAATAGTTTTCTCTGGCATGTTTGT
The DNA here is from genome assembly GCF_965363235.1 of Mytilus galloprovincialis. Classification (NCBI taxonomy): domain Eukaryota; kingdom Metazoa; phylum Mollusca; class Bivalvia; order Mytilida; family Mytilidae; genus Mytilus; species Mytilus galloprovincialis. Next base: position 19,395,545 of record NC_134842.1, read on the forward strand.
CTGGGGACAAAGATGTTGTTGTTGATTATATTGAAATCAGATAAATTATAGCATAACAATTGCAATATATTGGAACAAAAGCAATTTTAACAGCTAGATAGTATTTACCTGTGAAATGTTATCTGTCTTATTAAAAATTCTTGTTATATAAACGAGTATATAAAAAATAAGATTCAAGGAAAAATTTCACTATGAAATAGATTCAGGAATATATTATATTAATATCTTTAACAAAATGTTTAAAATATAAATTGCTCATAATTACCTCCCTTTGATAAATTATGCAAGTTTGTTCTACAATGCACGGGGGGTTAACTTCCTATTATTGGGTATACGGGGATGTGCCAAAAATATGGGTCATAATTTTGCGAGATTTTATATAAAAATGACCCTCCTTTTTAATGACATCCTATATTAAAATGCATTTACGTTTGATAACTGTATATTGATTTGGGGTATGATCTACACACCAATCCAACAATCCATGCGTATATAAAACAATACAATATATGTGCACCAAACGATGTCAATTCATATATAAAAACTTAAGGGCAGCTGGTATATTTATGAATTATGAGTGATGATGAGTTGGTGCTTATATAAGCATGGGTCATATTTTAAGTATTGTATATAAGTATAGTTCATTCTTTCTTAAATATTTATATAACTATAGGTACTGAATTTCAGTGAATGTTATATTAAAATGGGTACGTTTTTTGAGGCAAAAATGGCACACCCCTACCAAAAAAATATCAAAGTTACCCCCCCGTGCTACAATGTACCTTTGTGAAACATTTTATAATTAAATTCAGGTATATATTGATTGCGAGTAACTTACATACTAGTTAGTGGGACTATATTTCACAAGATTCTGTGAATTATGATACGGCAAATATATACCGGTACATACTATCCGCAAAACACAGATAGATTTTCACTCCTCTGTAAAAAATTCTACCTATGAAATACCATGCCTGGAAAAAAATTACCGTGACAAATATCACAGAGGAAGAAATAAACCATTACACCTTTGCTAAAATGGCATTAATTTTAATGAAAAAATAGTGTGATAAAATTCAACTGCCTATGCTTCCTATGCAAGTCAACTTTTTTATAAACACATACATTGTATCCACAATAGGAAGGTAGAAATTATATCAGAATACGAATTTATAGTATCCACATTTACTAAACTTACTGTTAAAAGCAGTCTCTCTGTCGGCGGAATACATAATATTTCCTTACTAACCTTATTAATGGGTTCTTCTCTGTCTGAATAAAAATATCTTGGCAATAAATGTCCTTTCAAATTACAATATATCAATAGAGAAGGTCACACTCAGTATAGGAAGCAGGCGCATAGAAAGGACAAGGTCGTATAAATTCACCTTCACGGCTTCAGCTGTTCTGTACGTGGGGTTGGCAGTGTACCATAAAAATATATCGTTTAAAACCTTGACATGTGCTGTCAAAATTATTTTCAAAATGTTTGATCATTTACAGGTTATAGTTTTGGAACTCAATTAACATATGTATCGCATAACTGTCTGCAAATTACCTTAATTTGGCGAGCTTGTGATGCAGCAACCTTGTTCCTGTCGGCAACAAAAAATACGCAACTTCCGTATTTTGATTATGACGTCTTCTTTTCCTAGTAATCTCCTCCGTTATCGGAGCACCCGTATCACACGACTAAAACCGTATGTAAAACGTGAACGTCTGTTTAGCTCAGGAATATAGTACTTAATCGTTAATCGAAAAAGAAAATAATTATAGAACAGACGAGTCACAGGACTTTCAATTTGTATACCGGTTATTTAAAAAAAAATGTCGAAAATTTAGTATTGAGATTGCAAAATTGATTTAAAATAAGTTGACTAGTACTACTTGAATTTAAACTACTGTACAATCAAAACTAACAATATTTTGTCTCTCCCAGCTGTTACCATATTCAAAAGAAACGCATTTCTCAGAATGGTAATGAAGAAGAGGTTGAGATAAAATTTTAGTTTTTTGTGTAGCCAATATTAAAACTTTTGTTTTATCCAGTCTAGATCTGTGAAATGATAGATTTCAGTTTGCCAAAATTGGTTATCTTCTTCTTTAAGTTTTCCAGTTTTCCCATCTGAATAAAGATGATAAATAACTGGTGAATACCATGTATACGTGGCCTATTTATTTAAAACTAATTAATATTTTAGTTACACAAAACGGTGCAGAGAACAGATGTAGTGATTAAAACTATGTACAGGAGATGAAGCTATTCAAATGATAGTGGAGAGAACAGCATATGAAGTAAGCTGCTCTCTGAAAGAGTCGACTGTCTGTATTTACAACTGTAGTTGGTAAAAGATTCCAGTGCGGTATTGTGTATGGGGAAAATGAAAATCTGTACGCCTGAGTCTTTGGATGTATAAATGTGTCTGAAGGTGAGCATGATGTTTTCTGGTTCTTGAGTCTGATGAAATGAGAATTGTGCTAGATGGTATAGCAACAATATGATGTGTGATCTTGTACATCATAACCAGGCGTGCACGCAGTCTGCGTTATGTTAATTGAGTCTAGTTGAGTGTGTTCAGCATGTTTGATACACTGCTAGTGTCATGATACCTGTTGCAGGCATACCGAGCACTGAGCTCTTTTTTGGACCATCTCTTTTTTTGAGATAGATTCTGAAGTGTGGGGATCCCAAACCGAGCAAGAGTACTCGAGTTTGGGACGGACAAGTGCTTGGTATGCCTGGCTCTCAATTTTTTGATTTGATGTTTTCAAATTTCTTCGAAGGAAACCGATTATTTTGTTGGCTTGCGAGATATTGTCATCTATATGTTTGAGTAACCGTTTCTAAAATATGATTGTGAAGAGTGTACTAGTAATTATGTTGTAAAGGTTGACATTAAGTTGTGACAGAGAGAACATAACACTTGTCTGAGTGGAAGGCCATCAGCTAGTCCTCTTCCCATTTTGCAGCTGCATCAAGATCAGCTTTAACATTTTGGTTATAATGTTGTAAATAATTGACAAAGATAAGCAGGTGCAAGACTATTTACACACTTATACATTAATACTCCTTTGTGATATGTGATTCTTGTTTGAAAAGTTAACAATTTTAATTGTTTAAATACAGAATATAATGCTTCAATCGATTTAGTAAACCTAGTCTAGTACTAATCACAGTACATACTTTGTTTGTTTGTTGGTTCCATGAAAGACAGTCATCGAAATAGACTGCACATTCAGGTATGGAACTATCATGGTAGCATTGTAGATTAAACAGTTTTTCACCAGAAATTAAAGGAAAATGATGGTTACAACGATAGGTAATCGTATAAACTCGAATGACGAGCAAAACCCAAGGAAGCTTTAAACATTCCATGCATGACTAAACTCAAAACTATTCAAAAGAGAGAATGTGACCTGGTAATATGATAAAATCAAATATGGAAGACAGGAACCAACGACAATCACTTTGCTAGAGGCTCATGAAATTGAATTGATGACAGTTGTATAACAGCACAACACAATTAAAAATCCTCAGAGTAGATATCAGTCGGACATCGATCTTAAGGTTAACACGGATCACAAAAAAACCCCGCAGAACACAGAAACAAAACCTACAAAATTCTGATCCAAGATCACTCACACAGCATGTACTGAAAGCAAGTCCAAAACCAACCCAACCTATTAATATCCCATGTTTACCAACACCAAAATATTAACATGCACACATCTAATCAATTTCAAGCAAATATGTCATAAACAGTACATGAGCTTTTAAAACGCCTAAATACAAGCACCGACAGGACACAGGATCACAAGTGCCCTTATTCGCACAACAACCTACACACAATCATGATTCAATCAACAAAAACAAACAATAACTCGAGCACGCACAAAGACGACATATGCTTTTCGACTTTACTTCTGAATCAATTGTTCTTTCATTTTTTTTTATTTGAGCTTCACTCATGAGTCTTTTGTAGACGAAAAGTCCGTCGGGCGCCCACAATTTTAATCCTGGTATCCATTATAAGCGCAGTTATATGTTCCTATCTTCCACACTTTCACTGATTTTTAGAGTTTGTTCTTATGTTGTGATGTGATGTTACATTACTATTTCAAGTCAGGAGTCTATAAATCAGTGGTGTCATTTTGTTGTTGATTGTCATATTTATTTTTCTTTTATTGTCATAATTAGTTTTCCTGTATGAATTATTGCACATTGTGTCATATTGGGCTTCTTATTGCTGACATTATGTTATGGTTTTTGTTCATTGTTGAAGGCCTTAAGGTGAAATAAACCAGCTTACATGCACGTGATTTGTAATGTTTGGATCGTTGGGAATAGTTTTCTCAATATAATATATACCAAATATCCTTATTTTTATATTCCTATGAAATATTGGCAGACATAACCATGTTGTGGAAAACATACAACGGAGTTGTGAGGTACCGGTTTTCGTGGATTTCGATGATGTGGTAAAACTAAAGATTTAAATGTTAACAATTTTGATAGACTTGTATCTAGAATTTGACATATCCACAAAATCAAATTTATACGAAAGCACTATACTAAGTAAAACATCCACTGATGCCAAAATAGGAATGGTAAGTGAGCGGAGGAATTCAATCCAGTTGGAGCTGTCTATATGAGGATTGTAACGTCTCTTTTAAGGTAAAAAGCACAGTTAATTAAATTGAAAAGGATATTTATTACAACATTCCAAACATCGTGTTTCTGATAGGGAGCAACCATTTAACTTCAAGGGGGTAATGGTTTTCTGTTCGAGTCAGATCTTTTTCCAATATTAAATACTATAAGGTATGGAGATGATAAGGGTTAGTAGTATTTTTGTTGTTATCTGCTTGACAAGCATATTTTTTTTTTTTTTTTTTTTTTTATCAAATTGGGAATCAGAATTTGTTATTTTAGAAATAAAAACATTTGAAGTTAAATGGTCCTTCCCTAAGCCTATTAAACATAAGAAAGTTACCCTGGCTCATTACTATAAGTTTACAAAATTTAAAGTGTTCGAACTAATAAATTTTCTACCGCATAATTACTTCAGGTATATTTGGCATAACCTGTAGGAAAATAGGTCCTCAATGGTCTCCAACTTCGTACATCGTACATTATTTAGCCTATTTGATATTTCTTTATTCGATCGTCACTGGTGAATCTTGTCTAATATTTATTTATGTAAATGTGAATATTTAAATGTGGACGTGCTCTGTATGTATTTGTCAGGCTACCATTATTGTTAGAACGTTCGCCTTGTATGTACGATTAAATATTGCTTTTAGATTGCTTTTAAATTTTAACATTAACAAGATGTTTGTATTCGAAGGATGTTGCACAGGTAGCAAATTACATTATGAGTTAAACTGAAGCTAATAACACATATTTTGTAGGGTATTGTTTTGTTTTTGTATTGCACCGATTCTCTTTATTCTCGGTTCCCTTTCACATGATTCAGAAAAATAATAGAACAAGCAAAACAACATATACACGAAATAAACATATATTTTCTGTAAAGTTGGCATACAAAGATCCATACAATTCTTATTATCAAGTTTATTTTTCTTGTCATCATGGCCCACAGTCAACGTTTTTCCAGCTACACACACTTCCTATTCTCTTGCATAATCCCTGTTTACGATAACAATCAGTGTCAGCGTTCAATGCTGAGGGAAGCTGACATCCTTTACTTGAGTCAAATTTTCCAGGTTCATGTCTAGGGTTCACAATTTCCTAAATAAAAGAATAAAAAAACAATATTTGCATGAAATAGAAAATAATAATCTCACAATTTGTAAGTCATGCAACTTGTTAAAAAAAAGCTACATTGCTCATACTTTTACATCTACTGTACATATGCTTTTCATGCAAAATCGAATAAAAACAGACAATACCATGCAAAATAACCACGACAACAACATAGCAAAAAATAAAAAATAAACAGCTCGCATCCCATCATAAATCTAAATGTACCTAGGCGATGAACAGCTGTAAGCAGATCCCGCTCTTATATGACACACATCTGGTTGCTCCTGTCAAGCCATATTATTCACTAATAAGCCTCATTCCCGTTAACCTTTTTTTATTGAAAAATAATGCCTGATGGTTCAAGAGTAACCGTAAAAATAGCTGGTATAAAATAAAATCACAAAAATACTGAACTCGAAGGAAAATTCAAAACGGAAAGTCAAAACACACCAAACGAATGGATAACAACTGTCATATTTGGCTTGGTACAGGCATTTTCTTATGTAAATTCATTCATTTTAAATTGGAAGTAACTTATAAGTATTAAGTTAGTTTCAAGTGACAGTGGGTTCTTATAAACTTCGTAACGATCAATATATTATTTGACATTTGTATTATTGAACTTATAAATACTGTTATGGTCTACATCATTTATGAGTTTGCGAATTAATATTATTCGATATTTAAAAGTTATCACTTAAATACCAAACTCCAAGGCAATTTCAAAAAGGGCAAGTCCATAACAATTGACAGAATCGAATTCTATGTTATGTCATGTGTTCTATTGTTTGTCTATTTCTTTTTAGCCTGGCGTTGTCAGTTTATTTTCGATTTATGAGTTTGACGTACCTCTGGTATCTTTGGTATCTTTCGTCCCTCTTCTATTAATGAACATGCAGAACGAGTGAAAACAACTGCAATATTCTTGACTTGGTGCAGGCATTTTTACAGGAAAGGAGTGGTTAAACTTGGTAAAGAAGCCAGCTTATCCTCCATAATAAAGTTATACATTTTTCTCATAAAAAGAAAAATGAATTCACAGCGATAGATATTTAATTTATGCGTTTATTTAACGAAATAATACAATTCGATCCAAGTTAAATTCATAAACTCAAACCAACGGGAGGCATTTTAGGATAATACAAAACCGATTTTTTTTTAAATCAAAAATTGAAATAAAATTTAAAATGCTATACTTGCTCTTCATCAGATATCATACCCTTGTAATTGGTTACACTAACTGTATTTCTTTTTTTAAATTTGGGATCTCAAATCTGTCTTACTTTTTTTTTATATTTTGCCTATTGTATTCTTTTTATTCAAGCGTCACTGATGTGTCTTTGTATCCATTCGTTTGATAAGTTTGAGCTTTTGATTTTACCATTTGATTAGGGACTTTCCGTTTTGTATTTTCCTCGGAGTTCAGTATTTTTGTGATTTTACCTTTTATGTAGCCGGCACTTTGATACTGACTCTTAGTAGTGAGTTTTACTAATTAAAAAGTTATTGCTGGTAGACGTGTCGTCCCCGAGGGTATCACCAGCCCAGTAGGAGCACTTCGGTGTTGACATTAATATCAATTATATGGTCATTTTAATAATTTTAAATTTCTGTTGTCAAATTTTATCCCAAGAAAAGATTACTTCGTTATTGGCACAACTTTTTGGAATTTTGACTCCTCAATGCTCTTCAACTTTTCACTTGTTCGGCTTTATATCTTTTTTGATATGAGAGTCACTGATGAGTCTTATGTAGACGAAACGCGCATCTGGCGTATTTAATTACAATCCTGGTACCTTTGATAACTATTATTGAAAATTTTACTATTATATCTTTCAATTGATTTAAAAATCAAACAACAATGAATCAATGTAAAATCAAAAGTGTGTTAAGTTATTGAAGGGCATAGTCATATGTGAAGCCTTAACAAAAACTAGTAATTCAATATGTGATCCTTGTTTATGAGCATGAGGACAATTTTCAATATACTTGTACAAGAAAGTACAGTTAATAATATAAAAAAAACATATTGTAATTTGTATATCGATATAAGTCTGAGTGCCAATGGGACGACTCTCCATACAAGTCACACTTTGTAAAAGTAAACAATTATAGATCAAAGTATGGTCTTCAACACGGAGCATGGGCTCACACCTAACAACAAGCATTAAAGGGCCCAAAAATAACTAGACTAGTGTAAAACCATCCAAACGGAAAAACCGGCGGTCTCATCTATACACAAAGAAAAAAGTTAAGCACCCCCTGATATATAGCATTGTAGTTTTTTTTTTTACCAAGAATGTTAATTTGAATATCAATATTGATTTTAACCTTACAATGTTCTTTATAGTATACAGATGCGAGCATACATGTTTTACTGGTCATTAAGATATCGACGTATCATGCACGTGAACCATGCCTCCCATGCAAATTACAAAATGCAGTTTCCCCGCGCTTCAAATTTGAGTATTTCAGTCAGGCGATCGGAAAATTGAATTCATACTCTGTAAACATGTCACGAAGACCAATATTGAAGGCCCAAAAATGGCAGATTATCGGCATGCGGTCATCAGGATTATCTTATAAAGCTACTGCACGTCAGATGGGCTACCAGTACACTGTAGTCAGCAGGCTTGTGCGGACACACATCCAAACCAATAACGGAAAAGACTTTCCAAGATCAGTTAGACCATTGTTGACATCGCAGCGTGAAGACAGGGCACTGCAACGCATGGTTAGACGAATGCCATACACAACAAGTCCTGTTCTTAAAAGAGAATGGTTACCTCATAGACAGCTATCAACCAGAACCTTGAGAAACCGGTTGAAATCAGCAGGACTGAAGTCAAGGGAGGGGAATGAGACGTCCAATGTTAACTGACCGATATCAACAACTTCGTTTGGCATGGTGCTTAGATCGTCGTGGTTGGAACTAGAGGAACTGGAGGAAGATCCATTGGTCAGACGAGAGCCGGTTTCTTCTGCTTGTTACAGATGGGAGATTGAGAGTTTGAAGACATAAAAATACAGCATATACCCCAAGGAACATCAAAGAAACTGTCCCTTACGGTGGAGGCTCTGTGATGGTATAAGGATGCATCTCTCATGACTAAAAAATGGACTTGGTCACAATACGAGAAAACCTTAATGGTGATCAATGCATAAGATAAGTTCTTCAGCCTTATTTTGATAACCACCAATTAGCTGCAAGACCCTTGTTTATTGATGGCAACACTAGGCCGCATCTTTCAAGGGCGGTTATCACATTCTTTCAAGGCGAAGCAGTATCTGCTCTTCCATGGCCTGCCATGAGGCCAGATTTAAATCTGATAGAGCTTATTTGAAACACGTTAGGTCGTCGGGTACAGGGCAACGGACCACGTGTACAAAATTTACCGTAGTTGGAAGCAGCATTGCACCGGGAATGATGGCAAATACCACAGCAGAAAATCCGACAACTAACTGGAGGGATGAGACGCCGGGTTGAGGCCTGCATCCAATCGGTGGTGGTTTCACCCGATATTGAATACTGAATTATGGATATCGTTAACAGACTTACAATGGACGTTTAAGTGAAATGACAATAGAATCATGCATATCGAACTCAGAAAATCCATACTTCAAATGGACATTTAGTGTTTAAACTGGACTTTTTGGTTTGTGACAACCTAATCATTAAATTATCATTTCTGTTGCAATTTGTTGTGTATTTCTTAAAGCTTATGTCATGTCCTAACAGTCTGCATTACTATTTTTGCGACCAATTGTTCCGGGATCCCATGACCCTTCTCGTAATATTTGTCAATTCGAAAACACGTGGGGGTGCTTAATCTTTTTCTTTGTGTATATATAAAAAACGAGAAACACTTATGGACCTATTCAACAAACGACAACTACTGAACATCAGATTCACGAATGAGGACAGGTAAAAACAAATGCAGCGGGTTTAAACGTTTAAAATAGGTACCAACCTTCACCCTTATGTGAAACAATACTTACTTTACAATCACAATTTTGTACGTATGAATCAGAACCGCCACTGAACAGGTACAACATCAACTCAAATGTAACATCAGTGATCTTATAAATGAAGTTACCACATGTTGAGGTAAATATTCTTCCTGTTTTTGTGCTCCTCCGACCTTAAATGAAAAAGAAAGCGTTTGGTTGATTTATACTACCATAACTTATCATGTTATTTAATCAACGTATTTCTCTATTCTTGTGTAGAAATATGCACTTGTATAATCAGTTTATACTTCTGGAAATTAAAAAATTGTATAATTGATATTATATAAATCATTTGTTAAATTCGGATACTTGTTCAAATGCAAAGACAAATTTGTACAATATTGCATATCAAGTACCTACATAACATGCATCAGGTATCAACAAGCATGTAAACTCGTATAAAGAAAACCACCAAGAGTCATATTTGGCTGTCGTGTGTTTTTCTTAAAAAAGAGAGAGAATCTAATTATTATGAACTGAAAAAATACAGATAGTGAACACTTCAAAAGTTTAAAAGTCCGAAAAGACCAGTTTTTGTCTTGATTTGCATGAACTTTTACTCGACATTCTCCAAAAGTATGACTTGTGTCTTAATTTTTCTTGACAAATTCTCATTTATATTAAATTTGTATGAAATTTACTCGACATATTCTCGACATTCTGAATATGGTCTTACAATTTCTTGACAAATTCTTGACATTTGAATACTGTCTTGAAATTTCTCGACATTTTCTCGAATTTTTATTTTTTCTCAGTATGGCTTGACATATTCTGAACATTTTGAATTGTGTCTTAAATTTACTTGACAGTTCTAAGTTTTAAAAATCATGACCAATATTCATGATATAACTTTAATCTTTACTTCTCTTTATATAATAAACTGTTCTCACGTTACACTCCTTACAACAAAAATGAAAGTTTGGCATATAAAATAATTGAAAATTTGGGTATCTAAATATTTTAACAATTGCAAATATGGCTATGAAATCTAATGTATAAAATAATTTAAATTTTGGTGTGTTGATATAAAACAATTTAAATGTTGATGTGTTGATATAAAACAATTTAAATGTAGATTTAAAAAAAAATACAAATTTTGATTCATAAATCTTGCAAATCAAATGAATAAAACCGATCATTGTGTAGACATATTTCATTCTACATTCATAATATTCAATGTTAATATGGTAAATAATTTTTGTACAAAAATGTGATTTATATAAATAGCAAATTATGATGATATACAAATCATTCATTTAACAGAAGAAAAATTTGTGTAATTTCATCTGTTGGAATATATATTAAGTTTTACACATGGCCAGGATGTTCCCTATAAAGTTAAGGTATTCCACACCCCAGAGTACACGCAACTGTAGAAATTACTGATTCACCTGTAATCAGCCATACAACTTATCAGTTGACCGACCATGACACTACAATTTAAAAAGTTTGTTGATAGATGAAATTATGAAAATAATCATTTTGATGAAAAAAATTGAATTAAAATGGAATTTCTTCATCAAAAATAAGTATTTTATTTTGACATAAAAACAAATTGAATAATTCCCAAAGATTAAAAGACAATTATTATCTTTTGAAATGAATCTCAAACAGATATGCAAAATATATTTTTTTTCCTTTTCAGGACGGAGTTATCACAAACATTTATTTTTTTATAAAAAAATTATAAAATTCAACACTCACATTTGAATAAAGAATGTTTTTGGGTTGTCCCAAAAAATGAATAAGGTTTTTGAATCAAGATGAAATCAAATTCTTTGACCAACACAAAGCCATCCCCCCCCCCCCCCCCCCCCCAACCCCCGTTCTTTTTTTTAGCCACACAAACCCTAAAGATAAATTGTGGGGTCCAAAAGAGACACATGATCACATTTTAAAACTGCCTACAAGACACCTATTTTAGTAAAACAAATTTGACTGGCAGTTTTGCGAATGGCAAACATCTAAATGTTGTTTGTCAGTTGTTACTTCGACTTATATTCCAAGTGAAAACAATTGATTAAACGTTTAATAAAAATAAATCAAAATTAAAATACATGGGGAATTATTCAGGGTATTCCAACTTAGTTGCACCAAAAGGGTATCTTACTATACCAAATTAATTATTGATTTTTCAAAATTTAGTTTAGCCATAATAAAAAGGAGTATATAACAGCAAAATAATGTCATAAACAGTGCAGAATAAGTCTGTACACATTTCAGACGAAATTTATACTGTTGAGATAGTGTCAAGACATATTTAAGACTATCAAGAATGTGTCGAGACATATTCAGAATATCAAGAATGTGTTAAGACATATTCAGACATTATTAAGAATGCCAAGACAGATCGAGACAAATTTAAGACAGTCAAGAATTGGTCGAGACTAATCCAGACTCTTATTAGATGATATAGGAAGTGTCGGGAAATTTTAAGACAATGTTCATACTGTCAAGACACTTGTCAAGAAAAATCAAGAACCTTATTAGACAAATTCATACTATGTCAAGAATTTAAAAAAAATGTTCAGACAAATTTAGAATGTCGAGTAAAAATTCATGCAAATTCAGACAAAAACTGTTCTTTTCAGAATTTTTGACTTTTGTAGTGGAAGAAAGACAATTTAGTATTGTAAACATGCCAATAACAAACTAGTCACTGAGCGTTTTACAGTAGAATGCAATGAGTATGTAGGTAAAGGTATACTAATATCTTTGGTTAGCTTTATTTGCTAGCCGAACCATGAAGTCATTATTGGGTTAGGTAAACAACCCTCGTTTAAAAGTAGAATAGTCTTAAAAATTACCAATCTTTCTGTCTGTAGGACTAAACTACTCCGAAAGTATGGTAGTATACCTAACCTAATAATGACTTCATGGTTCAGCTTACAAGCAAGCTAACCAAAGATTCGACCTTCACCTACACTTTCAGTTGTAGACGTTTGAACTTTTTGCTTATATTTAAACCATGTTAAAACTATGGTGTTACTCTGTACCTGACAATACATACTGTTCTCCTACAGCCATGAATCTTACACCACACATCGAAGAAGTGGAATACGTTTCTATGATAATTGTTGAACCAATTGTTTCATGAACACCCTGAAACATTCAATGTACAGTTTAGCATTAATATTAAACAATGTTGAACCAATTGTTTCATGAACACCCTGAAACATTCAATTTATAGTTTAGCATAAATATTAAACAATGTCGAATCAATCGTTTCATGAACACCCTGAAACATTCAATAGATATAGGAAGATGTGGTGTGAGTGCCAATGAGACAACTCTCCATCCAAATAACAATTTTAAAGAAAGTAAACCATTATAGGTCAATGTACGGCCTTTAACACGGAGCCTTGGCTCACACCGAACAACAAGCTATAAAGTGCCCCAAAATTACTAGTGTAAAACCATTCAAAAAGGGAAAACCAACGGTATAATGTACAGTTTAGCATAAATATTAAACAATGTTGAACCAATTGTTTCATGAACACCCTGAAACATTCAATGTACAGTTTAGCATAAATATTAAACAATGTCGAACCAATTGTTTTATGAACACCCTGAAACATTCAATTTATATTTTCGCATAAATATTAAACAATGTTGAACCAATTGTTGCATTAACACCGGGTCACCCTGAAACATTCAATGTATATTTTAGCATAAATATTAAACAATGTTGAACCAATTGTTTCATGAACACCCTGAAACATTCAATGTATATTTTAGCATATATATGAAACAATAAAAGCAATACTTTTGGGTTAAGGAAACACGATACCGAATGACATATCTCCCGTCAATTGTAAAACAACAAAATTAATACCTTTGTTTTAAATGAAAAGCAATTATTTTCTATATATAATTACGACAACTGAGTATTTCGTAATATCTTTTGTTGTAAATAGGGTTAAGGAATAAACTAAGTGTAGATATAACGTACTTTAATAAAACCAAAACAAATACAATTTGTACACCGGATCATCATGTTCATAACTGATATCCCGAATCGGGAAGAGTGATGTGTACACCGGATCATCATGTGCATATCTAATTTCCGAATCAGAAAGAGTTTAAACAAATCCAACTTTATAAGAAATTTTGTTTACACATCTATGTGTTTGTATTGAACCAAACTAATTATGGCTTCTGTTTATTTTACATTCAAATTGTAATATTTGATTCGACTTATTTCATCCAAATGCTTTTTTCTGTAAAACATTCATAAAAAGTTCTGAATTTTTTTATAGCTCCACTGTAAATAACAAGTCCATAACATAAAAGATACCGCAAAAAGTAAACTGACCCCCAAAATACCGAATTACGAGAAAAAATTAAAACAGAAAGTCCCTTAAAAAATGGCACAAATGAAAAGCTCAAACACATCGAATGAATGGATAAAAACTAATTGTTATATTCCTGACTTAGTACGTGCATTTTCTTGTGTAGGAAATAGTTAATTAAACTGTTTTATAGCTATCTAAACCTCTCACTTGTATTACAGTCGAATACGATTCCATTATTTTGACATCAATTTGTGAACAAAACAAACAGACACAACTGTCGATAAAAAGTTAACAACAGTCAATATTGAGTTATAATCTTAATCACTATAAAAACAAACAAATACGTCAACAAAATAAATCATATTATTTCGCTGATACTACATTTTCCGTTTTATTTAAATAAGTAAAGATCTAACTTTAACATCTCTTCTCGCGCACGTGGCGAAAAAGCGAAAAAGAAATCGATCGCAAAAATTAGTTGGTTTACAGTGTTCGATATGTTCATACGAAAATTTTCTGATTGCACGGAAATATGTGGTTTTTTTAAATTTTGCAATCTATTCTGTCTATCTTACCTTCAATGACTTGAGTAGTTTGAAGTGATATTTTATCTCATCTCCTCCCTTAGGAATTTCCTTTTTTATTACTCTCCCGACCAGTACTAAGAAAGGATAAAACATGGTTATTGGCACATAATCCAATCAGACAAAGGCACCCCCTAAAACCATCACATCATAAGAAAATCCAAACCTTTACACACATAATTAATTTTTTCAAACTGATTGAAACTAAGGCATTTACTAGAAGTTATTCGTACACGATGGAGAAAATAAACCTTACTTTGAAAAACTAACACCAGAGTCCTCGACTCACCGTCAAAATTATCGCATTAGAAATCTAACCTTTGCAAAAAATCGTCTGTGTTAGAACGCTTTTTATAACGGAAACCATTTTTAGTTCCGAAAATTACTTCAGATTTAATTTAAAAAAATATAAACACCATGAACACATCATGCTTAGGGAAAACATACATAATTCAATTCATAAAATCGTTGGGACAACACTTTTTCCAGCTTATATCTTAGTACGATTTCGTCTGTTGCAAATGTGGTTGGAATACACACAAATGCGTCATTGTTGGAGCTTTTCAATATAAACTTTTTTTTAATCTTTTTAGTCGATTTACGAGATCTCAACATCGGTAAAAAAACAAATTAACAAAAAATACCGAACTCTGCAGAAAACGGAATGTAACTAGAAAATCAAGTGTCAAATTCAAAAGCTCAAACTCATCAAACGATGAATAACAACTGTCATATTCCTAACTTGGTTAAATCATTTCCTAATGTAGAAAAAGGTGGATTAAACCTTGTTTTATAGCAAGCTAAGCCTCCTTTATGAAATCTTACGAAATAATTGTTACTTTTTCACATTTTTAATAAATAAAAATAGCTGCAATGTTAGATGTACAATATATCTAGAGACAATTATTTCCCGCCAAATTTCGAGTGCTTGTATTTAGCAAAACAGTACACAGATCTTTCATTTTTCTCTCACTTTTTTTAGTTCTTTTATTTCTATACAATCATTTTGAATTCGAGATATCAGCCTTTGAAAATTTGGCGGGAAAATTATCTCTTGATTTTTCATTGCTTTATAATTGACAAGTTAAAGCTCTCAAAAACTATTAAAAAATAACAACGATTTTATAGATTTTTATTGATTAAAAGAAAAACGGGGGTCAATGAGCTAAATTTATTAAGGCATTCAAATGGATAAAACTAGAGCATTCCGAAAATCTGATGAAAATCTAAAAACATGACAAGCGAACATCCTTAAAAAGCTTTCAAATTGTTTAAGGTATGTATCATTACAACATAAACAGAGGACGATTTATAAATAAGAAGGGGGAACACGGAGATTTGACAGATTCTTGTAAGCGAAATATGAATTGAAATCAATTGGACAGATTTATGAATATGTGATTTATAAAAAAAATATGAAACTTTTTTTGACAATCAAACACTGAAAGGTAATGCCTATTAAAAGAAGTTCAAAATGGGAGAACAAAAAACCTTTTACAATTTGAAATTTGTGTCACTTTGTTTAAACAACTGAATTGACTGACACGTCGCAAGAACTAAAGAGTTTTATTGCACCCTGTCCACATTTGTTATTTATTTTATTTTAATCAATATTGTAGAAAAAATAAATCGTGAGAGTTTTATTTCACTTACTAGTCTCCTGTTTTTGAAGTGTACTACTTATTCAATTGACACATGCAAAAAGTGAAAAAACAAACATACCAAACTCCGAGGAAACATCAAAACGGAAATATCGTATCATAAGGCTAAATCAAACAAACGCATAACTGTCATTTTCCTGACTTCGTACAGTTTTTTTTTATGTTATAAAGGGTGGAATAAACCTAGTGTTTTAGCTCGCTAAACCTCTCACTTGTGTGCTAATCCCATAAAATACCATTATATACATGATATGAACGACGATATGTAAACAAAACAAACATACATTATAGTTAAAAATGTCAAAATTGGGGTACAATTGAAATCTGGAGGAATAGATATTAATCTACTTACATAATTCTGAGGTGAATGAAAGCTAAACAAAATACTCACCGACAGAATCTTCCCTGCAAAATATTCTTTGCGGGTGTTTTACAAAGCACCGACATCCACTTGATATGTATGTTACCCATAGCAAAATTACTAATATGCATGTTACTTTAAAAGACATTTTCAGAAACCTGTTGTTTTACACGTTATATAATCTCATGTTATACAAAATGTTATATTTTCATCGATATATAAATAGTTAACAATCACGTGACCGTGTTTATATTTACATGAATAAATTGATGTTTATTAAAATATATAACATGTCATTTCATTTTTAATACAGGATGTTTACTCAAATTAACTGACGTAAAGTTAACCACATATTCCTCATATATGATCTCTTCATTAACTCACCACAGGTTAACCGTTTCCAAAAGGTACAAAGTACTTAGAATTATCATAAAATTTACGGAAGCTTTTTTTTTTGTGTTTTTGTTATTTTAGAAAAGAATGAAAAATCAAATGTAGTTGTTAATATTTTTTTTAATTTTCGATACCATTGTTGGAGTCTAATTTTTATTATTATTAATTATAAATATCAACTATATTTAAATATTTCAAATACGTGTATTTTTTCTGGACCCTGATCCGCGTTCGAATACCAGTCAGATCTTTTGATAGGATTGATCTCAAAGTAATAATCTCATCGCCAGTAAACAATGTACTTTTAATCAGTATAGTATGAATAAAAAGTTATTTTCAGTGGTTGACAAACCAATGATACCGCTAATTCTCAATATGATGTTAATGTGTGACAAAGATGCTTCAATAAGTTTATAACATTTCAATTCGCAATTAACATGTTCAACGGATGCTCGGTATTTTGCACTGAGTTGTTGAGCGTCCATCATTTTCTCTTTTTCATGTTTCTACTTTCTGGTTAAATATGATATCTGGTATTTGTCGTCTTTGGTTGATGAAACTATTAAAACTCTTTCTCTCGACGGGGATTAGGAACCACCTAACTTCAAAAGATAAATAATGGAGATATAAATGCAGGCGATGCTACAGCGAAAGCTGAACAAATTGTCTCAGATAATGTTACAGCCAGAACTGAAGATAATTTTTATGACGCTCTTGTAATTCTTAAAGCCACAAAAGACCATTCCATAAAAAGTAAATAAGAATCGTTTAGGATGTATACCTCTGAGGAGCAAAACATTTCTAGATTGAAACTTTTTTTCTCAACCTGATTTGTGGGTGTATCTTAATGTTATTAATAATAGGGCAAAGGAAAAATTATATGGTGGTACACATCTTTTTTGCTACGGCCATTTGAAACTAACCAATTCTGATAGTTATTTTAACATTTTTCATCAATTTTTACTAATTTGTGAATATTGTTATAAACAAATCACAGTTTCACATTTCAACTTTTTTTTTTTATTATAAATGACTGAAACTAAAAAACTACTTATTGTAATACATATTGTTTTCACAGAGTTAAGTTTGATTTAAATTCATTGATATTTTCCACTAGTTTCAATGTTTTGGAAATGATTCTAGAACGGGATTTCAACGGGACATAAACGTAAGAACATGATACATTCTTAATGCAATTAGGTTGCAGTAACCATAAAGGATATGACAAGTTATTACGAAACAGGTTTTAAGATAGTTGTAAAGCCTCGGAGTCGATTTAAAATATTATGACGCATGAAACAATCATACAAAAAACTTAATACCACAGTCCCACTAGGCGACGATCGCACTACCATTTGTGAAAAAAATGCAAATTTTGATGATCGTAGTGCGATCGTGTAGATCGCAGTAAGGTCGTATCACGGCCGTTGTGAGGTCTTCAAGATCGTGATGAGCGTGGCCAACTTTGCAAAACAATCGTGGTGCGTTCGTGATGAAATCAAGTCGTAGTAGAAGCGTAGTGAGAGCGCACTAAGGTCGTGGTAAGATCGCAAAGGTCCCTGTAAGCGTGATTCTATTCGGAGAGACTGCGCTACGATATCACAGCGACGTTATTATGACCTCACTATGACCATCACGTTCTCGTCGCGACCAACTACGACCATACCACGTTTACACCACGCTGTTCAAGACCACAGTGCGAATCTAGCACGCCCTTGCTGTCCTCATCACGCTCTTCTTACGACATCACTACGTTCATACTACGACCATCATTCTCATTGTCATTTTCACATAAAACATATCTAATCTCTCCAGGTTTTGTTTCTCTGTATGCAATTAGGACTTCTTGTCCATTTTCTCTAACGGCTCAACCATGCTTCTCGTTTTTATTTATATTATATCGTTGGTTTTCCCGTTTGAATGGTTTTGCACTATTAATTTTTGGGGCCCTTTATAGCTTGGTGTTCCGTGTGAGCCAAGACTCCGTGTTGAAGGCCATACCTTGATCTATAATGGTTTACTTTTATAAATTGTTACTTGGACGGAGAGTTGTCTTATCGACACTCATATCACATCTTCCTATATCTATTGACACATATGTGTCATCTCTGCTATTGTTCACTAAAATATCGTCATTTAAGCTTGATGCACCAGCAATAGGTTTTAATTTAGGTTGGATTGGTCGGTCCGACATCTCTGCTGGATCAGGATTCGTTACTATCAGAGCTTCCTTTGCCTATCATCAACCCCTACCACCACGCCCACGTGTTCAAGTAGATTTTGGTGGCATGACTGTATTGTTTCCGAGAAATCTACGTATTAATCAGAAATAGAATGAATGGAACTGTATTGATAAGGAACACGATGTTGACGTTATTGCTGAGAACGTAGTAAGATCGCGGTATGCACGTAGTATAATCGTGGTAAGATCGTGTTGCAATCGGATAACTCGTGGTATGGTCGTAGAGAACGTGATGAGCGTAGAAAGATTTTGATAAGCGTAGTGAGCATGGTGAGGTCGCAGAATAAGCGCGATGAGAACGTGGTATAATCGTAGCGGGATCGTTGTAGAAGCGTAATGAGGACGTAGTAGCATCGTGAAAGCAACAAAAAATCATATTTTCATGCCGCTCATACCGCGACCTCACCACGATCTGAATTTATTTTACATCGGTGAGCGTGGTGCGATCGTGGTCTAGTGGGACTGGGGCTTAAAGTATAATAATAACATTATATTTGCCTGTATGTCCAATACTTGGAAGGTTTTTTTTATAAAATTTATATCAAAAGTTTAAATCAGGAATGTCTCGGACACTTCAAAAATTAGCTTTGACCAATTGTTTTAAAAGAAAGATTTTCCAGGAAATTAAAATCTATAAAAAAAATACATTGTAATTGCTCTAACGTAAACAATTTTTGCCAGATATTTATAGTATTTGGTATTGCCCTTGGGCATATAAAATATGTGAAACGTGGAGGACATTGGAACCATATTCTTTTATTCTTATTTAAAATCATCATGTACAAAAGTATGCCTTACTACGGAGCCCCATAATTCCATGTAAATGTGAATATTTCGATTGAAGGAGATTTAATCTGGTGCGCACAAAATTAAAAATCGTGAACACGGCTTTTAAACTATGATATTAACGTATACACATAAGTAGTGAATCGGTTGTTTTTGTGTGTGTAGTTTTTCTATAAAGCATTGTCTATTAATAATATAACAATTATATCATATTACTTGAAGTATAAAATACATTGTTTTGAAAGAATATAGCTGTCATATAAGACAACCTTAGTAGGTTTTATAGATGTGCTGAACAATGTTCATCTAACAAATAGCGTAATGTAAGTTTCGTTTTTTGTTAAATAACGAAATTACCCGGATAAATTCCTTATCTAAAAATTAAAAAAAAACAAAAATACCGAACTCAAAGGAAAATTCAAAACGAAAATTTCCTTATCAAATGACTAAATTTAAAATTCAAACGAATTGATTTGTTAAAGATAGTTTAATAGCTAGCCAAACCTCACACTCGTATGACAGTTGCATAGAATTTCATAATATTAACATCAATGTGTTACCAAAACAAACAAACTTAATTCGAAAAATGTCAAACATTTGTGTACAGTGGTCATCGACGTGTAATATGGGGACGAAGTCCCCAATAACAGTAGAAAATTCAATAAAAAAAAAAATCGGGAAAATTTCCCGAATTTTTCATTGTACTAATGAACTCAAAATCGTTCAATTTTTTTTATGTCATGTTTTGAAATCCCGGACCTGCGCAGAAATGTACAATATACTTCCTTTTTCCGGTCTCGTTTGTATGAAACTTTGAGTAAAATATATATTTATCAGTCTAATATAAAATAGAAAGGAACGCGCAATACCAATTTCATTTTTAATAATTCCTTGATATGAAAAAACGTTACCTAATGATAGCGTTTTTTTGTTTACATTGCATATGACGTCATAATTTGAATAACGTCACAACTTAAATCCATAACAACAGAACCAAAATCGGAAACGTTACGGTATTTCCGTGTCTTTTTTTTTACAAATAATTAAGTTACAAATAAATAATTCATACAGACTTCGTCCCCATTTACAGGTAATGCCTGCCTCATATTAATCTTAATCATTATAAAAACAAACACCTATGTAAACAAAGAAAAACAAATTGTCATAAAGACAAAGCAAATAAGCAAGAATAAAAAATCCGGAATAACCCAAAAATGACCATAGCTCAATAATACAGTAGAGCTAAATATTTATAAAGACCGAAAGTGCCTAAAGAATATAACCAAAAATGCACTAAACAGTTTAAAAAAAAAATACGAAGACAATTATAATGAACACAATAACACTGCATTAAGATTACAAAGGCTTAATGCATTATTTGTGCAGTTGAAACGGTATATTTATCAACAAGGCCTAGTATTTTTCGAGGATATTTTTTTCAGAAAAAATGTCGAATCGTCCTTTGACATAACCCTGGTTCGTCAACTTTCTGCTCAGAAATTTTATATAAAGCATAATTTGCAGATACAAGCTCTTGAATACCGAATGGGTTTGAAAATGTATTCTAGTATCCAAAATAAACTCATCATAGATACAGGATTAAATTTTGTATTTAAGCCAGACGCGCGTTTCGTCTACAAAAGACTCACCAGTGACGTTTGAATCTAAAGAAGTAAAAAAAAAGCCAGATAAAGTACGAAGTTATAAAGCATTGAGGACCATAATTGCTAAAAGTTTTGCCAAATACAGCTAAGATAAATTATTCCTGAGTTAAAAATCCTTAATATTTTAAAAATTCAAAAGTTTTGTGAACAAAATGCAGTTCCAATGGGCATATTGCTGCTAAGGTATGCATGGGAATGTATATTTTTTTTAATTAAGATAGTCTCGTTTGTTATAGATAGTGGTACTGCACACTTCGGGGTATAAGTCTAAAAATAAGATTGAGAACGCCGTGTCTATTGTTTCTTTACTTTCTAGATTTGGAGGATATACTAATTGAACCCAATCAGAAAAGTTTTGATTGTTAATAGAAAGTGCATCATCAATGTATCAAACTATGAAATTAAAGGACTTATTGTTGTGTTTGAGGGGCACTCATACTTGTATGAATTGAGAGAAGGTCGGCAACGAGAGGTGTATGGTTCGTTCCCATAGGAATACCAACAATTTGTAAGAGAGAGTCTACCAGCAAATTAAACAAACATGTTGTCAATAAGAAACTTCAGCATAGTGATCACTTGTTCCTCAGTGAGGCATTGTTTTACCTTTTGTTCACAATTTAACAAACTATGCCTAGTGGAATCTCAAAGTAATACACAGTATACTTATAATGTATGCTTCCAAATTTTAGGTTTAAATGCATTGTGAATGACTTCATTTACACAATTTTTCAATTTCACATGGGGAATGGTTGTTTAACTACTTGCTTAACAGAACCAGTTTCAGAGAAAAATGGATTACATATTGATTTCATTTGTTTTCTAATCATTCAAGAAAGAAATAAAAGATAAAGAAACTTATAAATTTAGTAGCTTTGTACCACTTTGAACTTGGTGTCAGATGGTCGTACAATTTACTTATAGTTATAAAAGGCTGGTGGGAATGAATAAGTATGGTATCCGCCTTAACCAAATAGCAACTCATGACCTATAAGGCATTTTGAAGGTGATAAACTGCAATGAAAACACTGTTTTGCTGATAAATTAATATTTCCTTGTGTTTCAAAAAAATGGGTTTCTCTTATAAGACATGTTCACTATAAGCCGATACCGAAACCAAATCCGATACCGAAACCAAAAATAGTAGTGAGGTAAATGTTAAATGTTAATGTTATGTCAATTAGCTCAAACCTTTCACTCAATTATATTGTTTGAAATTGGAATACACTATATGGGATATTACTTCAATTCATCAGTTCACATAAATCTATCGAAAAATCTGAGTTTAATTCATTCAATATTAAATACACTTATATATACATGCAATTTATAGACAAATTATTTGTCATGTACATTTATCTTTTAGCAGGTTTCGTCGTAGGTATAGAGCTGCACATAGTTCTACAATAGCCGCATTATCGTTCCCACTATGTCGATAAAACCTATCATTTCATAAATTTTCATACGTCCTATGGGAATGTTCTACATAAACTCTTCTTGCACGAATCTTTTCATTGAGAATTTTGCGTTGATGGCAAAACATTGCATTTTGAGTGCGTAGATGCCTTACAGTATATGGTGTTGCAATATGATGTTCTGATGAGTATATGGTATCACCAATTTAGTAACAATCACGAGGAAACGGTAATATCTTGTGTGGACCGGTCGCATCTATCAATCTGAAAGTCATCACGTCATTATTATGACCTAGAAAACAAGAATTGATGGATCTTATTTTCTTTGCTGTGTCTATTATGACCTGCGTACTAATATAGTGTATATGAACATATTCACTATAAAACAATGCCTGGTTTTCGGTTGGGCGATTTATTCTATGGAAGATCCCATCAATATATCCCATTGATTCTTCAAACTCTGGCCTTGTTATCATTGATCTGAAAGCTTGATGGATAACTTTGTGAACTAAAGTATTGCTAACATCAACCATCAAAGCCATTTGTTCAAATGAAGGTTAACAAATCAAATGAAAACCATAATACCATTTCTTAATTCTCTTGACCTATTCTGCTTAGCGCTCTCATAAATATCAAATATATACTTCATTAAAATTATGAACTGTTGATGGATAATTGGGCTCTGGAAGCAACTGGAATGTTAAGAATTTCGTTTATTTATACTGACATAAAAATGTTTGCCTTTATAATTATTTGTTTTGGTTCATCTGTAAATTAAAGGCTCTCTCATTTTTTACATATAGTTGGAACTATGTACAGTTCATTCTATTCGACGAAACTTTCATTACGGTTTCATTATTAAATAATTATCAAAGGTATCAGGATTATAATTTAATACGCCAGACGCGCGTTTCGTCTACATAAGACTCATCAGTGACGATCATATCAAAATATTTATAAGCCAAACAAGTACAAAGTTGAGGAGAACTGAGTATTCAAAATTCCAAAAGGTTGTGCCAAATACGACTAATGTAATCTATGCCTGGGATAAGTATACATCATTATTAATGTTAATCCACATTTTAATTGTATGTAACTTGCATTACTGTATTTAATACTCGTTGAATTAACTTTGTTTTTTGCTATATTAATGAAAATTTTTAAATTGAAGGTATAATCCATTTAGTGTATGCAAATGTCAATCAATATAATGAAGTAAAAAGGGTTGGGTTAATTTAACATTATATATTTTCAACATTTACCTCACTATTATGTTTAGTTTCGGTATAGGTTTCGGTATCGGTATCGGCTTATGGTGTACATGTCTATTGATCCATTCAACATCTGTCGGTTTTCAATATATATAAAACAACACGACTTTACCTTCATTTGCTTTGCTTGGCACGAATGAACAAAACACAGCATATTCAAAATATGAAATGTAAACATATTTTAATAATAAAAACAAAATTATTTTTAAATGTGATACTCTACGTTAAATACGAAACATCGGACGAACTAAAAAAAGTCTTGTTTTCTGGTAACAGTTTGATAATCACAGAACGTATACACTGTTTTTCCCACAA
This sequence comes from Mytilus galloprovincialis, assembly GCF_965363235.1. NCBI lineage: Eukaryota > Metazoa > Mollusca > Bivalvia > Mytilida > Mytilidae > Mytilus > Mytilus galloprovincialis. The sequence goes on from NC_134842.1 coordinate 19,420,307, forward strand.
TCTAGTTTTCGTGATAATTCTATGTTAAGTTTACTCAGGTACTTCACAGTCGTTCTTTATGAATTCAGCAGCAGCATCGCAAGGTCCACCATTTAAAGTGTTTGTTTGTAAATCAAAACTATAATACCTGTACCAAAAACAAATAGTTTATAAATAACTGTCCAAATAAAACAAATGGTTAATAAATACCAGTCCAAATAAAACAAATGGTTTATAAATACCAGTCCAAATAAAAAAATAGTTCAGAAATACCTGTCTAGTATAGTATAGTTCATACCAATAAAGGACGAAAGATACCAGATGGACAGTGGAACTCATTGATTGAAAATAAACTGACAATGCCATGGCTAAAAATAAGACAAACAGACAAACAGACAAATAATAGTACAGAAGACACAACATAGAAAACTAAAGAAAAAACAACACGAACCCCAGCAACAACTGGGGTTTTTTGCAGATGCTCCACATGTGGCAACCGTAACGTCGTAATGTTTATAACATTTGCTGTTTTTTTTAATTACATAGTTAGTCAATGATGATAAAAGAATATGAAGTCGTTATCAAGAATATAATGGTAATGTTCTGGGCCATATGAGTATTCGAACCATACGCGTATGGTCATAACCATATGGATATACTCATATGGTCCGACCAAACCAGTATATACTCGATTGGACATAAACAGCTGACGGCATAGTATATTGTTGCGCTTGTATGTGCGCATAAACAATAGAGGGATTTGTCTTTAACGAAACGGATCATATAAGTATCTGGACCATATATGTATTTTTTTCAAGTATGCATTAGAAACGTTTCAATAATAAAATAAAAAATTATCTTAAACAAAACAATGATGGTTACATAGAAATGTATATTTTTTTTTATAATTCAAAGGCTTCATAAACATTAAATATAGATGCCACAGTCAGTTTATCTTAGTTTTCATCGCTAAATGTATACGTGCACGTATGCTTAGGGTAACATTAGCTTACACACGGTACCATAGCTTTAAATTTTTGTATTTGCACGTTTTGGTTTTAGTAGTGCACAATCACTTTTAGTTACGCCTTTTGCTAGCGAGTGAAAAACTAGCTTTCTTTTCACGTGCGAGCAGTGATACCAAGGTCGCGGGTCATTACGCTGTTTTAAGAAGCTCTAGATAATGCATATGTTGTACTGACTTTCTGCTGCGTCTGATGACTTTTAGCGCCTGGTGTAAAACAAGAGAAAGTTCTGGTAAATGAAGATGCTTATTTCTTGAAATCAGCAATCAAAGTGCTACAGATTTTACACAATAAAATAGCAAGTCTCATTTGATAATAAAGTTAGAATTTCACAAATGAACTAAATTAAGGGACATAACTCTATGCAAATTTTAACTAATTAAATAAAACTTGCCCAAACTCTATTTTATCAAGTGAAACAGCTTTACAAAACTTTACTTACAGGTTAATGCATAATACAATATGTTAAATAAACCGAATCATTTCAACTAAAAAGGATACTTAATTTCAAATGTTTTGTATAATAACGTGTTGCTATGGAAACAATAAAAATACATATATGGTCCAAATACTTATTACGGATTTAATGTTGTCAAATCTTGGGTTTTGTGTTATTTTTGTGGATAGCTGTTTGTCTGTTTGTCTTTTTTCGAGAAAAAAACCCAAATCAAGACAAGAAAGAATTGATCGTAAAATACTATTTGTAAAGCAAGCCCAAAGCTAAAATATCTAAGGCATCTATACCAGTTTAACTGAAGCAATGTGTAACATACATTTGTATTTGACACAAAACGGTAAAATTAAAGGAATTTTTGTTTTACGTTTGTCTTAAATCAGACAGATTTGTTTGTCAGGTCGATGCCTTTCATAGCTGATTATATCGTATAGAGTTTTATCAACGTTGAAGGCTATATAGCCCAAGACCACAATTAATGAATATAGTTCCTTTCAATTAGAGTGTATTTTTCCTTATTGTTTTCTTTCCCTTCCTCGGTCATTTCTTAGATTTTTTTTGGATGAAAATGAAAGAAGAGAGGTGAAATAAATTTTTGGATGTTGTATTTAAACTGATTTTGATACGGAATGAGTGATAAGGCCAAGTGCAAAAAGGTACTATTTACAGTTTTCGGAACATCTCTTGACTTGTCAATAGGGGTATGGATGTGTATTGGCTAAATTTGTAAAATTGATTGCTTCAATCTTTCTTAATTTTGGATATATATTTGGACTAGAACTATACATTACACACACAAACAATGTGACAAAAGTGCAAGGTGCAATTTTTTTAATGATACAAAACGTTATAAAGACCTGATAGAGGAATTACTTGTGGTCTGTGGTCATATGGTGACCTATAGCTAGTTTGGGTCACCATACACTCTTCGATTTTTTACTATCTGACGAAAAAGTGTTGCATGTTCCAAATAAGTACTACTACCGGTTAAATAATTAAGGCATTTAATGAAGTGTTGTCAACGATTAACCGGTTAACCGGTTAACCGGTCGAACGACCGAATACCGCATACCAAAAACGCTAACCGGTTAACCAGACTTTTTTTCAATTTTGATAGATTTGATATAAATTTGTATTGAAATCAATAAATAGTTATGTTTTATTTAAAAAATGTCGTCGTGGAAATAATTTGACAGATCAATTGTCCAGTATATTGATTTCTATTGTTAATCCTAAAAACATAAAATTAATTAGAGCTCGGGCAGGATCTTAAAAAAACATAATTAGTATTACATGTTTTTTAACAGTAACTTTAAATCAGTGATGCGATTAAATTTTACTTATTACTTCGTTTTTTCGTTTTGAATCTAATATTGTGTAAACCTACATCTAAATGTGCAACCTCCGTAGTGCTAGGCTTAGTCTTATTTTAAACGAAATGCTAACTCAAAAATTAAGAAATGCAAATCAATGTGAATGTACTCAATGTATACATGATAGTACGAGTAACATACTTAAAGAAACAAGCAAACAAAGAAACATGTCGTACGGTCACCTATAGTTGTTCATTTCTGTGTCATTTTGGTCTCTTGTGGATAATTGTCTCATTGGCAATCATACCACATCTTTTTTTTTAATGATTAATCATTTCAAATTGAAACGCTTCACATTATTTTCGGAGACAACAAAGAAAAAGAAAGAATAATCGGTTTCCGACATATTCAATTCTACGAGATCAAGAAGTTTTTTTTTTATTTTTTCAATCTGAAGTTGGTACAACCGCTATATAGTTGATACGGTGTATTCGATTATTAAAAAGTCAAACTTCACTAGGAATCCTCACAGACAAGCCTTATAATGCCAAAGGACAAACTTTAATTCCATAAGCGTAAATTTATGACTTAGATGAAAGGTTGTCAAATTGACACTCATACCTCATCTTATCTATGTGTAGGGTACTATTGATAACGCTTTCAAACACTAACTTAAACTACCGGTTAACCGGTTAATCGGTCGAACGATTATCCGAGTAACCGGTTAGGAAAAAGTGTACGATTTGACAACACGAATTTAATGATATTGAAAGACAATAGCAATCAAAACCAAGGAGTAATAAAAGACTCACAAAACCAAAGGACATTTACATCAACAGTTATAAAAAATAAATAAGAAACAACACGAACTCCACTAAAAATCGGGAGTGAAATCAGGTGCTCTGGAAGGGTAAGCATTTTCTGCAGCGTATACGGCACCCGTCGTGTTATTTCTTTGTTTAGTACGAGTAAACTTACATGTTAGATTGGAAGAAATAAACTGTCTGAGTGTCGTACAGCATAGCTGCTTCAGTCCCAGAGGGTAATCCAGGGAACTCTTCTGATATTAATTTGATCGATTCAGAACTGATGGTGAGGGTGGATAAATCTAACTGCCATACCATACTATCCTAAAAAAAAAGTCAACATCTGTTCATTTACAGACATAAGTAAAAATAAAATAAAATTTTTAAATGATAAAATATTTAAACAAAAAACTCCCACCTTCAAAGGAGAACTAAAAATTAAAATCCACTGTACAGTTTATAAGTTCAACAAAATTAAAAACATTAATAAATGTGTTTATAAACAATTTCATGTTTTCGTCGATTGAATTGAATAAAATTCATAGATGAATACTACAGAAGAATGAAGTTTGAGTAAATTAGACGATCATCGAAAAATCGGTGTTGCAATAGGTCACTTATTCAATTTTCATAAAAGAATCATCCGATTAAAAAACTCAAATCCAACCAGATGGCTGCCTTTTTTTCACATCCAATGTACGCAGGTGACCTTCGCTGCGTATATCATGAATATATATACATTCCATAAGGCAGAACAACGTACATTCCAGCGTAACCGATCTATAAAAGTCCAGTTCATCAATTTTTTTTTATTCTGAAGTGAAATATTTACTTCTAAACAAGAACTGAAGTTCATTTCATAAACAATAACTACTTAAAACAAAACGAGCTCTAATAAAAAAAACCATGGAGTGGTTTATGTGGTTCCGGAAGGTTAAACTTTTATCTACCGCAAAAGACAAAAAGAGATGTTTTGATAAAAACAGTATACAGAAAAATAAACAGCAGCTGTCATACACATTGGTAGAAATAGAAACAACTGGTTTGTCTTAATGAGAAATAAAATGTTTGCCCACTAATTCCCGCCCGGTCGGAAAGAACATACAAGAAAGTAGTACATATTTAAAACAAAATAGTTCCTACGCATAGCTGTTATTTTGTGAATAGCGGGTATATTTGGTTAGTTGTGGTATCAAATGAAAGCTTGGGGACTTGGGATCACTGTAGAAACCTTGTTGAAAGATTTATTTGAATAATAAAGAAGTGTATGAAATTTTGAAAGAAGTGCACATTTGATCTGTTGTTCAGATCAGAAGTTCCTGTTTTTGTACTATCAAACTTCCATGAACAAGTACGCTCTATTATGCAATTAAAGGAATGTTGATTTGTTCAGCTCAAGTCAGGATAAGCTTCAGTTTTGACGTGAAATAACTGCCACTTTTGTTAACTTAAGACAAAGTAGATAGACCTTAATGCTCGAAATTGCAGAATTTAACATGGAAAGCAATGGGGCTATGAATTAGTGGTTTTATACCTAGCTGAATTTTCAAATTTCTTGTTATGCTCCAAGTGTATTATATTTGTTTTAATAACTATTTACTACTTACACCTAACATATACACCTGGTTTTCACTGACAGCAAATGCGGCACGTGTTTTCTCTGGCAAAATCTTTCTACCTTTTTCTTTTTTAATTTTCAGCACCCTTGTACGTGTTCCTTCAGAGTCGAATTCATACAATTTTTTGCCTGTTAATATAAAACAATGAAAATATTCATGACTTTTGTGTTATTTCATATGCACTCATCCGGGAGTTGCGTCAATACTAGAGAAGGCGCTCGTTCTGACTATTTTGAATGTATAGATACGCTGAATCATCCTGTTACCGAAGTAAAATTGAATACGGTGACTCCATTCGGCAATCCTCGGTAGAATCCGCTATTCTCCTTCTACGGAATTGGCCGGGTTGAGACGGTGACTCGTTTGGAACGAGTATTATGCTATTTGTTAGTAAAACTTCGTGGGAATGCTTCGAAAGGAATGGACTTGGAATATTTTAAAGCAAAAGAGAAACATTTATAACAAAAAACCCTATAAAAATATATAAATGACAAACAATACTAGTTTATGAAACGAGAAGTGAGATATGTGAATAGGATCTGTGACCCAAATATTTGCTAGTGGTTATTCAAATTATGAGGACATCCATAAACCTTTCAAAACAATAACAAATCGTTTCTTAATAACCTTCCTTACTTCTGTGAGAATGTTATGAAGAGAGTCATAATAGGAAACGTATGCACTGGAATATCGTACCTCTTGAAAAATATACATGTATACTTTTTATTAAGATACTGGAATGTTGTTTCATAGAAATGGAAAATTCACAATGGAAAATCTGTATCTAAAATATGTTTAACCAACCATCACTTGTAATTGCAAACCTTAAATCAGTATATGAAGCAATGAAGCAGACTTGAAATTTGCATGTGGAAGTTTTATAGTCACGCGTAATACAAAATGTGTATCTAATTCAGTTTAAAAGAATAACATTTGAAGGAATAAGCATTGCAAAAAGAAACTTTGAGAAAGTTTTATTTACCTTTTATGAGATATATGTTATTCGTGTCCGGTAGAGTAAAAGCACCATCTACCTTCCTTGGAGATTTTCTAAAAACTTTTTTTGTTTTTTCAGTTCTATATAGTCCACTTTCAGCAGTCATCATCATTACGTGTTTTGGTTTAACGAAAAACAAATACTCTCCATTTGTATCTATAACAAAAGGTGGTTTTGTTTATGAAAGGAAGAGAATGATATACATCCTACATTGCGATATATTTTGAATGAAACAGACAAAAACTATTGGAAAAGAATAGATTACAACTACACAAGTACTTGATTAAATCATAAATTTGAAGAAAAAAAATGATTCCGCCAATAAGAAAGCAATTTAGACCTTAAATCACCTTGACGCTCTTTAACTTCGTACTTGTTTAGCCTTTTGAAATTTCTTTTGGGTCGAGCCTCATTAACGAGTCACTGATGAGTCTTTGGGTTTCTCCCGTCTGGCGCTTATGCAATAAATATCAATCCTGGTATTTATGATGAGTTCATTTAGTACCTCAATTTTGCGATGAAGTTAAGAATTTTTCGTATTCGCGAGATAATCTTCCTTACAATTTGTATCGTTTGACTATACATTATCCCTTGCGTCTGTTTGAAGAAGCTTAACGTTACAACACTTCGATTTGCAAATATTTACACGTTACAAAAAATAGATTCATATTTAAACTTTAATTACATATTGAAAATTCTAATCGTATGTAGTCTTTTAGCACAAATCCATTGCAAAATAAAACTGTATTTTACGAAACATACTTTTAATTGTAGCTTCATAACCATTAAAGCACAGTTCCGGTCTGTTGTCTACAGGAGGCGGCGTCACTGTCACTGCTGGAGTAGGTCTTGGAGCATCAGTGGGTAGAGGATCAGTGGGTGAAGGATCAGTGGGTGAAGGATCAGTGGGTGAAGGATTTTGTTGTTCTCCTACAAGAATTAAGTTTGGTCTGTTGAGTATATCATACGCTGGAAAAAGTGCCACTCATGAAAACATGGAAAAAAAACATGTGTTTTACATGCTTGGTAAGATATAGGTATTTTACATGCCTTTCCAAACGCACGTTTCACGTACGTAAAATATACATAAAAGATGCGTGGCGATTTTTCCTGTTTAATTTCAAATAATTTTGGATTTCAAATACAAAATCCAATTGTAACGCTCAACTAAATCCATTTATTGAACGACAAAGAAGATAAAACCAGCGTGCACGTACATCACTTCTTTTCTTAATGTTCGGTTTCATCACCTCTTCAATTTTTGAATTATTAAGAATGTTTTCTTCTGATGTTTCAGACTCGTTGAAACCTTGTTCTGGAATTATTTCCAAAATGATACAAGTGGAAAATAGAAATGAATTTAATAAATATCATAATTAAACTTATAACTCTGTGAAATAAATTGTGTACTTACAATAAGTACTTTTAGCAATATTTTTTTCAAATTGTATTACCAATCAAGCCAGTCCAAATTTTGAGAAAAAGGGTGAGGGGTAAAAGAAATGATTTTACCAGAAACATGTACATCCCATATCATTGTTTCTTTTCAAATTTCTTAGACATGTTTTTTTTAATCATTTATAGCAAAGAAGCTGGATTGATATCAATTGTGTTTTTAAAACAGAGAAAAATCACAAATTTACAAAAATTGACAGCATGGTGAATTTGACACGAAAAAGCATCAATTGTGTTTTTAAAACAGAGAAAAATCACAAATTTACAAAAATTGACAGCATGGTGAATTTGACACGAAAAAGCATCAAAATATGATCAAAACTTTCTTACATTAACACCTGTCTTTTAGATTTTTTTAAAACTTAAATTTATTCAGATTGGTCCATTTCATCTTTATTGAAGCACGAAAAAAAGATAAGTATTGGAACTGTAATTTTTTTTCAGCCACAAAATAGGTAAAAATTGATGAAAATGGGAAAACAATCAAATTTTGTACTTCTAAAAGGTCGTCGTAAAAATATAAGTGCACTACCAAATGAATTTTTCTTCACCAATTATATTTTTACAGTAATATAAACCCAAAAATCAGGTTAAGATAAAAAGTTAAATTTTTTTGGCTTCTCATATATGTACATCCTTAAGTACTTAGGTAATGAACATCCCTAAAATACATAAATTGTCCAAATTACAGAGCCGATTGGGGTAAAATTGATGTTATCAATGTGCCACAATAAGCATTTGACATGAAAGGTACATATGTTAGAAATATATCCCAACATTCTTTGAAGCCATGCTTCCTTTTTTTAATCCAACACTATTTATATGTTAGAATTTAAAATTACGATATCATTTCAAACCTGTAATCAATTTCTAAATATAGGAAGATGTAGTATGTCAGTGCCAATGAGACAACCCTCCATCCATGTAACAATCTATAAAAGTAAACTATTATAGCTCAAGGTCGGAGCCTTGGCTCACACCGAACAGCAAGCTATAAAGGGCCCCAAAAATTACTTTAGATGAAGAACATGTTTTTGAAATGATATACCAACAGCAATCTTGTTATGACGGTTGGATATTGAATCTTGGATTTCATCTAATTATTGAACCCAGCAAAGGTCTAAATTACGTCTTATTTTAGGGGCCCATATGACCCATCTTCTTACTGAATGTTTAAATCCCCTCATCTTAACTTAACTAAAATTTATTTGGCTCGTTTAATTTTCATAAAATTTTAACAAAGTATTTGCTTTGACCCTTTGAAAAAAATATAAAAATTTGAACCAACCGTTTATCAGAAAAATTACACTGGTTATATAGCAGTTTGACAAGCACTTAGTTTGATAATCGAGAAGCTTAATATTCCCTTAACAACACAAGGTAATTAAAACATTTAGCTGATTTTACAGAGTTAACTCCCTGAAGTGTTAGGTACCACCTTAAATCCTTTTATATTATACGTTTTTATCTTTTTTTTAAAGGCCCATGGGAATATCCTCTTATTGAACGTGTATACCTTATTCTAATTACTTTGTTTTCTTTTAATCAATGGAACCGATCCTCTTACTGAACATTTTTATCCCTTCGTCTAAAATACGTTTTTATTTTCCACGCCACTGGAACCTTCACTTACCCCCTCATAAAATGCGTTTTTATTTTCAAGGCCTCTGAACCCATCCCGCATTTACTGAAGTTTAAATTCCCTCATCTGAAATACATTTTTATGTTTTTTTCAGGCCCATTGACCCAATGTTCTTACTGAATGTTTATATACCCTATTATAAATTACTGCGTTTTTTTCAAGACCAATGGGACCCATCCTCTTACTGAACATTTTTATCTCCTCATCTAAACACGTTTTTATTTTCCAGGCCTCTGGAATCCATCCCGCTTTTACTAAACGTTTAAACCCCTAATCTAAAATACGTTTTTTTCTAGGCCTCTAGGACCAATCCTTTTACTGAACGTATCAATCCCATAATTTTCTGTAATTTATATAATTTTTTATTCAAATAAAAGTAAACCATAATAGAATAAAAAAGAATATCAGTTTTATCAAATCTACTTATGATTAATGACTAAAGTATTATTTATTAAAATGAAAATGTTTACAATGGCCTTAAAATATTAACAGTGAAATTTTAACGTGGAAATTATTCTTAAAATTGCTTTAGGACATTTCGGACTGCCGTATTTCAATCTTTCACATACTAAGTAGGGTAATGGTTTTTATAAAGGAATCATGAGACCACTAGCCCTTTTGAAGCAGCTAGTATATCTCCTTCTTTCAATGGACTCGTATTTCGATGCTTGATTTTCAATACGTTTTTTTTTATTGTGTTTGTTGTTATATATATATATGTATATGTATATACTTAGTATTCTAATTTAAAACTGATGAGGAAAGGTAACACCCGGCCACCAAAAGCTTTATTTTTGTGAAGCCTAGTTTGACGAGTGGTCAAGCGTGTCGGACTTAGTGCAAGACGTTTTGGTGTCACGATATCTCAGCAGCACGAGTTCGAATCCCGGCGAGGAAAGAAGAAAAAAAGGAATGTAAATAACCCTGTATCAACATCACTGCTGGTTATCCGATGGGTAAATCTGTTGTTGAGATGTCACTGGTTCACACGTACTTATAAATATAATTATTTCTGTGACTATATCATGCATTAATTTGTAGGTATGTCCTTTGCAATAGATATTTCATCTGATCTGTAATAATTCCATCTGCATGCTTTATATTTCATGTACGGAATACCACGCCAGATTAAAACTGATGAGAAAAAGTAACACCCAGTCACCGACGGCTTTATTATTGTTAAGCCTAGGTGGCCGAGAGGTCTAGCGCGTCAGATACAGTGCAAGGCGAGTTGGTGTCACGGTATCTCAGAAACATGAGTTCGAATCCCGACGAGGGAAAAACAAAAATTTGTGAAAGCAAATGTACAGATCTAACATTGTTGGGTTGATTTCTAGACGCGTTGTATATATTTATATATATATATATATATATAATATATATCATAAGTACGTCTGAACAAGTGACAACTCTACAACAGATTTATCCATCGGATCACCAGCAGTGATGGTGATACATGGCTGTGTACATTCTGTATATAAAACTCTTCTAAACATCAACCCAACAATGTGAGATCTGTAAATTTGCTTTCGCAAATTTTTTGTTTTTCCCTCGTCGGGATTCGAACCCATGCTACTGATATATCGTGACACCAAACCGCCTGCACTGTAACCGGCGCGTTAGACCACACGACCATCTGGGCTTCATATATATAAGTACGTCTGAACAAGTGACAACTCTATACAGAATTATTCATCGGATCATCAGCAGTGATGGTGATACATGGCTGTATACATTCTGTATACACAACTCGTCTAAATATCAGTCCAACAATGTTACATCTGTAAATTTGCTGCCGCAATTTTTTTCTTTATATATATAATTTGTTTATATATCAACCCAACAATATTCGATCTGTTTTGTTCTTCCCTGGCCGGGATTCGAACACATGCTTCTGAGATATCATGACACCAAATCACCTTGCACTATGCCAGACGGACTAGACCACTCTACAATAGTAAAGCTTTCTGTACATTTCCTCGTCAGTTTCAATCTAGCGTCGTAACACAGTTCGTGCTATTTAAAGCATGAAGATGGAATTTTTACAGATCAGCTGAATAATTTATCGTAGAGGGTCTTACAAATTAATATAGGATGCAGTCTCGGAAATAGTTATATCATTAGTACGTCTGAACAAGTGACAACTCTACGACTGATTTTATCCTATATACGATCTTTCTTACGAGGGCACTGAATCGTAAAGAGTAACGATACGTGTACACAATAAATTAATTATATTAGCGCCTAAAAAGTGTACAAAACAGCAACAATGATAAACTAGATTTGTCATTGCAAGCAATAGCGGATGGCACCCTTCCCACATTGCCAGGCGAGTGGCAGCAAACTAGAAGATTCCAAAGTCAAAGAGTGCATCTACACATTCAAATTATCATTTTTGTAAAATTTAATGAAGTTTGGAGCATTTTGAAATATTGGACATTTTTGATGTTTCCATGGTTACGGCGGCCATTTTGAAATTTCCAACTTCAAAAGTCAACTCTGCTTATGCCAGTGACCATTTCTGTTAAGTTTCATCCAGTTTGCAGGATTTTTATTTATTTTTAAAATCTTTGACCTTTTTGCATTAGTTCCAAGGTAACTACAGACATTTAGGAAATTCCAACTCCAAATGGCACATTTTCCAATGTTGCTCATCGTTACTGTGAAGTTTCATGAAGTTTGGAACATTTTGAGATTTTTGAAATTTTTGGTGTAGTTTCCATGGCAACATAGTAGTGCCAATGAATGCCAAAATCATCCAACACCTGTATATAGTGGGCACCTACATTGTATTCTAACATGACGTCCTTCAAACGCTTTGAGTACACACCCGTGGTAAAATATGAATATATTGCCAGTGCTGTTCCGATTGTACTCCCACGTCATATGCTTTTTTATGAATGAGATACCCGACGTCATAGAACAATGACGTTAGAATGTAAGCATTTTACGGGAAAATACACGCTTGTGAATCCGAAAATCATCACAAGGAAACATACACAAATGATGCTAAAATGTGGCAAAAGCCCTTTATTGTACACCATATAAGACATATAAATAAATTATCATTCAAATTCATCCAAAACTGTCTAAATACATTATTTTAAACGCTAGTTTATTAGTGCGTTTATTTATGGGAACGGCAAATATTTGCCTACACCTAGAGCGCTTCGATCCAAAAGAATTGCCGTATGTGTCCTATCAGAATCGAAATAATTCATGGGGGCTTGAATATATCTAGATTTTACCACGGGTTGTCCCTTTATGCCGATATTTTACCCCTCGCTATCGCTCAGGGGTAAAATATTTGTCATAAAGGGCCAACCCGTGGTAAAATCACGATATATTCAAGCCCCCATGAATTATTTCTTAATTAAAATATAATGGTTCTGAGTTCAAGCATATCCAAACAGTTCACCAAAACAAAAAAACTGGATTTTTTCACATTTGTTTCGTTTCCATGGCAACGGCAGCCATCTTGATGATGCCATACCCCACTGCACTATATAATGTGGTGGTCAACATTATGGTATATAGTTCCATCAATATTGTTCAAGCCAATTCTGAGAAATAGTATGGACAAAAAAGTGTGGAAGAATAAATGTAACTAGAATTGCCATTGCAAGCAATAGCGGATGTCACCCTTCCCCCTATTGCCACTAAGCGGCAGCCATTTCAAACTTGTTTAACAGTAAATGCACAAATATATGCATGGCTATTCATCTTTTTGCAAATTTTCAGTATATTCAGAGCATTTTAAAGTATTTCACATTTATATCGTTGCCATGGCAACGGCAGCCATTTTGAAAATTTCAAAGTCAAAAGTCTCATCTTTACTTGTCAGTTACCAATAATATCAAATTTCATTAAGTTAAAACCATTTTGAGAATTTTTGACATTTTTGCAGTTTCCATGGCAACCGTGGTCATTTTGGAAATTCCAACTTCAAAAGTCATATGTAGACTTGACAGTCAACAATCATATCAAGTTTCATCAATTTTGAAGCATTCTGAAATGTTTGCTCCTGTCTCCATGGTAACATAGTAGTTCCAATGATTGTCAAAATCATTCAAAACCTGTATATAGTGGACAACTATATTGCATAAAAATTTGATGATTTTAAGTTGAAGCATATCAAAGGTATTCACCAAACCCGGAAGTTTTTGGAGCATTTTGACCTTTTTGCATTGTTTCCATGGAAACGGCAGACATTTTGGAAATTCCAACGCCAAATTCCACATTTATTAAAGTTGCTCATCGTTATGCTAAAGTTTCCAAAAAATTGGAGCATTTTCATATTTTTGAAATTTTTTATGTAGTTTCCATGGCAACATAGTAGTTTCAATGATTGCTAAAATCATCCAAAACCAGTATATGGGTGGCACCTTTATTGCATTTAAATATAATGATTCTGAGTTTAAGCATCTCCAAATTATTCACAAAACCAAAAACTGGAATTTTTCACAATTGTTCCGTTTCCATGGAAACGGCAGCCATTTTTTATGGTCTAAGACCCTACTGCAACCCGAAATTTAGTGTTCCTCCTTATAGTTAACTATCATTAAGATTGGTTCCATTGTCTCCAAAAAAAGTGGCGGACAAAATAGTTGGAAGAATAATAATAATAGTAAAGAAACAGAGGAAAAGCAATATGTCACCCGACATTGTCGATCGGGTGACATAATCTATACTATTAAACGAGAAGACCTCATTTTGGGTGTCGCTTCTCCTCTTTCCACAATAAATTAATCAACACGCCTCTGTGTCCTATAGGTATAGTACATAGTCGCATTTGTCATCTATTCATAGGATTATTCAGATTGAGTTATTTTGGGAGAAAAAACGAGAGAAAAGGCATCCGGATATTGTCCCGCCATTGGACGAAATTTTAAGTCAGATTAGACTTCCGGTTTGCGTTTTTCTGTATACTTTGAACATACATATACAAAGAATAAAGTGTATTTTCAGAATTCTATCTGCTTTCATTTTCAAGTTTACTATCAACGGCGGTCACAGAGTTTATTAAATAGAGAGGGTCTGTATACTATATCAATGACCACCATGGACCGATTAGTAAACTTAGAATTGAAAGTAAATACACTATATTTATAAGTAATGAATTTTCATAATATACAGATAAGCGCTAAAAATATTCATGTGAACTTTTGATACCTTTTCTGAAATTCTCCAGTCATTAAATCTTTTACAAAATAAAAAGAAGATGTGGTATGATTGCCATGTTGAGCCAATTCTCCACAAGAGACCAATATGACACAGAAATTAACAACTATAGGTCACCGTACGACCTGCAACAACGAGCAAAGCCCATACCGCATACTCAGCTTTAAAAGGCCCCGAACTGACAATGTAAAACAATTCAAACCAGAAAACTAGCGGCCTTATTTATGTACAAAAAATGAACGAAAAACAAATATTTAACACATAAACAAACGACAACCACTGAATTACAGGCTCCTTACTGAAATGTCCATAACATACTAAATGATATTGAAATTGATAGAAAACCAAAAATTGGGAATTTGGAAATAAAGGAGGAGGGATGAAAAAAAGCATTTTCCTGTCCCCAATAAGCTATGACTTATGATACTTTTGCTGAAATTCTCCAGTCATTCAATATTTTACTAAATTCTTCCAACAACACTTTACATACTTTAAACTACGCTCTGAACGCCCGCGATTTCGCGGGTGTGTTCTAGTAATAATAATAATAAGACAAAAAGAAACGAACAATAACAATATGTCACCCCAACTCCGTTGAGGGTGCCATAAAAAAGGAAACATTAAATGAATATATCTATACATATTCCGGATAACAAATATCCTTCATCGGTTTGATTATGATGTGAATTGAATCGTATGAGTCTATTCTGATTTAACTATAACAATCTTGAATTTTATGCATTAAAACGTTTGTACATTTCTAAAATTTCAAAAATGACGTGTATATCCAATTCTCTTTTTTTCTTTTGTTATTGTAACATATCAAACATCAACATTTTCTTTTAAAATGTAATGGCAATCTTTAAATTTCGTCAAATGAATATGGAATTTTTGTTATTTGTAAAAAACTTATACTAAAGTCGATCTTATTTTCTTACCGTACTGAGAACGTATGCCGGCTATGTCGTCTGGGTGAAGTTGGTAGTTTGGTATATATCCAGTGTAATACGGTGCCATCAATGCATCATCATTTTCTGAATGGTCAAGGCCAAGAGAATGTCCGAATTCGTGTGCAGCAACAATGAACAGATCTGCACCGGTTTTATTGACAACCCAACGTTCGCCGTCGTCAAAGTGAGCATCGCCATTTTGAGGGTAAAATGCATGAGCAAGCACACCTCCTGGAAAAATATCAATCAATGACGTCAATGATGACAATTATATAGGTCGAAATCTTCGAACGAGTAAACGATCAATACATTAATTGTACATACATTATTTGCATTGCTCTGATTTTAAGCCTAGAAACTGTATAAATTTGCGTCATCACCTTCGAAGCAATTAGCCTCTACCGACACAACATTCGCTATATAATGTTAAGAAAGGCTGTATTCTTTTTTAAATCAAACAAATTCAATTTAATCAACCAAATCGTGAATTTCATATAAATGTATCTGATTCTATGCCTTTAAAATGATCAAACATGTTTGATGCGGATTTAATTGTTGAACTTACTCTTTCGTGTCGTTATTTATTATGTAAATGAAAAAAATGTCTCTCATGCCTCGTTCACACGTACATTTAATTCGAATTGAATTCAAATCGAATGCGAATCGAATTCGCTAATCGCGTTCACACAATCTTCGTTTTTAATTCGAATTCGAATTGGCCAAATCTCATTATCCAATTCGCATTAGAAATGCGTTTTTGTTAATACGAATTAAAAGTTAACGTCGTTTGGACAGTAAGTGAATTTGACGCGCATTGCAATTCCAATAAGAATTTACGTTTGAACGTAAAACATTTCGAATCGAATTTTAATTACGTGTGAACGCAGCATCATTCTTCACCATGAACAATTGAAAATGTAACGTACCTTCGCCATCGAAAGGGTCATTATCACCATGAGAACCTTTCACAAATTTGATTTTAATATCCTCCCCGGAACTAACTTCTGTAAAGGACAAATCTGCCACGTCCGACCAGGCTTTGAGTGCTCTAGCTATTTCAGACCTATTAAACAAAAAGTGTAGCGATAAGGACCAATAATGCTAGAGCTTCATTGACCTGGTTAGTTCAGATCTATGTAACAGGGGTAGCCTAGTTTTTATAAGTGCTCTGGCTGGTTTAAATTTACACAGGAAGGGAAAAAACTGTCCGGTAAGGTTTTAAGTGATCTTGCAAGTTCATATATATTAAACAGAAATTAAAACAGAGGCTAGGTTTTTAGAGCTCATTTTAAGTAGAATCTATTCAAAGAAAAAGAAAACTGGTCAAGGCTTTGTAGTTAAAATGAAAAATTGAGAAATGCAAAATGATTGCTGATCAAATCATATATATAATATTTATACGAATAAAGATCATCAGCAGACGATGTGGGGTATATATCAACGATACAACGAACAAAACAGAACCAAAAAAACATGCAGATAGCTATAATGGTTTAACAAAAGTAGAGAACAACCAGGCAATTCAAACGCTGTCAATCAACCCAGCATGCGAAAAACAACTGCCATATTCCTAACTTAATACAGAAATAAACCTGGTTTCATATTTGATCTAAAACTAGAATGACAACAACATTTAGTGTCATCAGTAGACAAATTTCACAATGTGTGTAGCTTTTAATCTACCAGTGTATTTAACAGTAGGCAAAAAAAATCCTTAAAAATTCCATTGAAACTTTTTTCCAAAAAATGAAAATTATTAAGATATCACATACGACAACTTCTGACAAGATTACGTTCTGGAGAAATGTAAATACAATTGGCTAGCTTTAAATAGATGTTTAAGTTTCACTCCTCTTAATCTCTATCAATAGAAAAACAAAACTTACATAACAAATATCTTTGATGATGCCTAGATTAAAATAAGTACAGGAAAAGCCATTAACTATAAGAAATTGATAAGATTGATAGCCCAAACAAAAATATATCAATTAACGATCACGGCTAAGCTTCAAGTACGTTACCTAACGGTGTTCTGCGTGTTTTTATATGCTTAACGTCCAGTTGCAAAAGTTCATGCATGTTCAGGACGAATGTAATCAAAACTGCTTACCGGAGTTCACATTCAAAAGTAGAATTTATCAGTTTTAACTGCAGTGCATGTATCAAAAAAATGCAGGTTCTACTTTTAAACAATAAACGATAGATTATGAAATGTAAGATTGTTAGGAATTTAAAAAAATTAACGATAGATTATGAAATGCAAGATTGCTAGGACAGATCACTATGACAAACATTATACCAGACTGCACGTGGTATCTTAAAATCAAGACCTTTAAAAAATCAAAATTACCAAAACGGACAAGGGTCAAAGTACTCGTGACTGTTCAGTCTTATAAACAGAAATAAAACTGAGGTAGGCTAGCACGTCACCTCACAAGTGCAAGTTTTCAAAGATTTCAGCGTTTTTTTATTACAATAAGGAACGTTGATGATATTTGTTTTTAAATATTTTGTGTATGGCTTTCAAAAGATATAACAGGTCAATATGATGAGCAACTCTCAGACATAACTTAAAGTACTTACTTTAAAACCGAATTCGACAAACGATCACTGAAATTAGTAACTCTCCAACTCAAATTCTTTTTCGTCCATTTTGGCCCTATGAACATAAGTAAACTTGTTATAGATATGCAGATATATGAATATTAAATGAAAGTCACTCAAAATATGTCAAGAAGACTTTCTTTTATCTCAAATTGTTACCTTTTATCTATCGATTTATCTATAATGTTTTAATTGTTATAATCAGTGATAGGACATCGTTTGCGTTAACGAATATGGATACAGTATAAAGCTATTTTTTTTTAAAGACAACCGTGTATAGATTACGCCTAGTACGGCGATTGTAAGAGTAAGTCGACGATGGGTAGCGCTTGGTTAGTTCCAATAAACGATGGTTAGTTCCAATTATAATACCGACTTGTAAAAAGACGTATGCAAAGATTTTATTACTTGAAAAAAAAATTGCATCTATTTTATGACATTCAGTTTCGATGAATTATGTTTACGAATCAGTGTGTACTTTTTGCAAACTTAAAAATGTCCCTTTCCTTTCGGCGGATTCATGACTGAAGGAATTTACACAGTTAAAGACTTCAAACATGCCGACAAAAGGAAACTAAATATTGCTCAAATGTTGTTATTTGAATGCTATCGTATGGAATGACTTTGAAACATTGAAAAAAAACTGTGTTTCCCTTATCAAATGAAACGTGTATTTATCAATCGTTTAGTTACAAAAAAATCTATTGACTCTAAGTCACGTCGGGTGTAGTTATTTCAATCATCGTTGCAATGTTAGCTAGATAACAAGTGCCCAGTTTAAATTCATTGACACTAACGCTAGTCTCCTGGTGTATCTTGCATTGTTAGCTAGATAACAAGTGCCCAGTTTAAATTCATTGACACTAACGCTAGTCTCCTGGTGTATCTTGCATTGTTAGCTAGATAACAAGTGCCCAGTTTAAATTCATTGACACTAACGCTAGTCTCCTGGTGTATCTTGCATTGTTAACTAGATAACAAGTGCCCAGTTTAAATTCATTGACACTAACGCCAGTCGTCGGGTAAAGCTATTCAAATATCATTGCATTGTTAGCTAGATAACAAGTGCCCAGTTTAAATTCATTGACACTAACGCCAGTCGTCGGGTAAAGCTATTCAAATATCATTGTATTGTTAGCTAGATAACAAGTGACCAGTTAAAATTCATTGACACTAAAGCTAGTCGTCGGGTGTAGCTATTTCAATCATCGTTGCATTGTAAGCTAGATACCACGTGACCAGTTTAAATTCATTGACACTACCGCTAGTCTCCTGGTGTATCTTGCATTGTTAGCTAGATAACAAGTGCCCAGTTTAAATTCATTGACACTAACGCCAGTCGTCGGGTAAAGCTATTCAAATATCATTGTATTGTTAGCTAGATAACAAGTGACCAGTTAAAATTCATTGACACTAAAGCTAGTCGTCGGGTGTAGCTATTTCAATCATCGTTGCATTGTAAGCTAGATACCACGTGACCAGTTAAAATTCATTGACACTAACGCTAGTCTCCTGGTGTATCTTGCATTGTTAGCTAGATAACAAGTGCCCAGTTTAAATTCATTGACACTACCGCTAGTCCCCTGGTGTATCTTGCATTGTTAGCTAGATAACAAGTGACCAGTTAAAATTCATTGACACCAAAGCTAGTCGTCGGGTGTAGCTATTTCAATCATCGTTGCATTGTAAGCTAGATACCACGTGACCAGTTTAAATTCATTGACACTAACGCTAGTCTCCTGGTGTAGCTTGCATTGTTAGCTAGATAACACGTGACCAGTTTAAATTCATTGACACTAAAGCTAGTCGTCTGGTATAGCTATTTTAATCATCGTTGCATTAAGATAGATAACAAATGGCCAGTTTAGATTCTTTGACACTTAAGCTAGTCGTCGGGTGTAGCTATTTCAATTACCATTGTATTGTTAGCTAAGTAACTCGTGTCCAGTTTAAATTCATTGACAATAAAGCTAGTCGTCGGGCAAGTTATTTCAAATACCATTGCATTGTTAGCTAGATAACACGTGACCAGTTTAAATTCATTGACACTAAAGCTTGTCGTCAGGTGTAGCTATTTCAAACATCGTTGCATTGTTAGCTAGATAACACGTGACCAGTTCAAATTCATTGACACTAAAGCTAGTCGTCGGGTGTAGCTATTTCAATTATCATTGCAATGTTAGCAAGATAACAAGTGATTAGTTTAAATGCACTGACACTAAAGCTAGTCGTCGGGTATAGCTATTTCAAATACCATTGCATTGTTAGCTAGATAACACGTGACCAGTTTAAATTCATTGACACTTAAGCTAGTCGTCGGGTGTAGCTATTTCAATGACCATTACCTTGTTAGCTAGATAACTCGTGACTAGTTTTATTTCATTGACTCTAAAGCTAGTCATCGGGTTTAGCTATTTCAATTACCATTGCAATGTTAGCTAGATAACAGGTGACCATGTTTAATTCATTGACACTAAAGCTAGTCGTCGGGTGCAGCTATTTCAACCATCGTTGCATTGTTAGCTAGATAACAAGTGACCAGTTTAATTCATTGACACTCAAGCAAGTCGTTGGGTGTAGCTATTTCAATCACCATTGCATTTTTAGCTAGATAACACGTTACCAGTTTAAATTCATTGAAACTAAAGCTATTCGTCATGTTTATGGTACTATAAAATACCATTGTATTGTTAGCTAGATAACAAAAGACCAGTTTAAATTTCAAAGTATTGATTGCTAATTATATTGTGGAGTCGTTTCCTACAATAAATACAATCGAGATCAGAAATGGAAAATGTGTCAAAGAGACAACAACCCGACCGAAGGGCAGAACATAGACCAAGGCTACCAATGGGTCTACAACAAAGCGAGAAAATCTTACACCGCATCAGGTGGCCCCTAAACAAAATGTGTACTCGTTCAATAAAAATGGACGTTACACCAAAGTTTTAAACATATGAAAGGATATATCAATTATACATGCAGCATTAATAGCACAATGATCATAATTTTAATATGTAATGCAATTACATATATTATAACGACAGTATGACCCAACTACATCATCAGTGCATGATTTATATAATTTGTATATATTAAGTAGAGACAAAATTGTATATAGGCACCTGTTTTGTATGGTTTTGGTAAACCATCTGAACCGGGCTCCATATCCGGAACACCACATCTTGGTGTGTTCATCTTTTGTACGGTGTCTTGATCCAGTTTGCCTGTTATAGGCAGATTGTTAAACTTCTGAAAGGACCTGTAAATTTATATATTGTTCATTAATATCAGTATGTTGCTTGTCTGTAAAGACTTTAAATTCAAACTAAGAATTTTAAATTTCATTTAACATTTTTGGTCAGAAAAATATTATGAAACACTTGATTATGTGTCGGCAAGATTTCCATGTGTTCCCCTTTTCATATGGTCTGTGTTTTATTCCGTCAACAGAGGGGGTTCAAAAGGAAACAGTATGGTCACCCTCCGCCCTCCAAAAAAAAATCAATCATTATAAAGTAATGAAAAAAGAAGGTGGTATGATTGCTAATAATACAACTCTCAACCAGAAACTTAATTAGATAGAAGTTGCAACTCTAGGTCACGGAACGGCCTTCAACAATGAGCAAAACGCATACCAAAAAGCAAGCTATACATTAAAGAATAATTCAAACGAGAAAACGAATCATGGCCTGATCTATGCACAAAAACATAAACAAAAAAAAATTATGAAGAGCAATAAATAATTGTGTGTGCCTAACTGTCATAGTGTAATAATTCCAAAATATTTGTTAGATCAAGAATTAGCAAAGTCTTTCAATATAACTTGATTAACTACTGAATTCAAAGTTATCATTTAAAAAGTGATGAATAAGGAAAAACATAAGTGGTAATTTCATTTATTAATTGATTTATTACAGGTGATAATGTTTTAATATATTCTCCCTTAATTTGTTTTCCAATATTTTCTCTTTGAAATAATGGACCATGGACTTGTGACCTTTTCTTATTTTCTACAATTTTTATAAGATGCACTTGCGGATCGAGAATTTAAATGGGACCCATGTGAAATGAAGAAGGAGAATAAGGCAACCTCTGATAAAACATTTTAAAATATTTCTGCATTGCTGTTTATTTTGATTGTTGGTGTTTTAACGCAACTTTTAAGAGCCACATTTCAGTGGGCTATTTCGTGGCGGTCATTCTTCATAGGCAGAGGAAGCCAAAATGCCAAGAGAAAACCACCGACCTTCGATAGGAAAAATGGCAATCATAGTCAATTAAGAAGTAGAACCTTTGTTTTATTCTCATGATTTAGACCACTTGGTCTCCGCGAGGTTCCCTGTTTATTTAAAATTTTATCTGCTTATTGATATTGTTTTTATTATGATAACGTGTTAATTATACACACTCATACATGTATTCATAAACGGATTATTTTGAACAAATAGGACGCGTTACTCAGTTGAAAATGACGAATTTGATCATACAAAAAATTAAAATTGAATAATTTATTTAAAAAGCGGATATCGTAAATAAATCACATAAGTAAAAATGAAATCGGGAAAATTTATTAATTTAAAGATAAACGAATCCTCCGGTATGGTTATGCCATCGAATACTTAGATGCGGATTAAATTGTCCACCCAAAGAAGCTTAATTTTTTAAGTCCTAAATTTTAGCATCAAATAAAAACAAACCGCTTACGTTAGGTTTCACAGGTCAAGAAATAGAAATTTGGGAAACACTTTATGCATGGAGTAATATCATTTTGGCGATCAATGTCTCCGTTCAGTAATGCTCGAGGCCTAAAAATCAAAAAGCTCATACAAACGTTTTAACTGATACAAAAACATAAACTAAGCAGTAATATACTAAGTAAGTCATGAAGTACTTTAAAAACATTTGTATGCGGTAGTATAACCATTTACATTGTCATCTTTTACGATACAGCAAGAAATAAACAACATTCAGTAGTTGTCATTTGTTGCTGTATATTATATCCGATTTTCATGCATTATTTTTTACCGGCCGTTTCTTTTCTCGTTTGAATAGTTTTCAATTCTCCATTTTGGCCTTTTACAGCTTATTATGTGGTTTAGACCTGTACTTTGGCAGTGTACGCTATATTTCATTTAAAATCTCAAAATCTAGTGTTCATGGAGTCCTGTTGATAGAAAGATATACTAGGGCAAATAAGATTTTTTTTTTTTCATAACTTTTTTTTAAATGCAGTGTAAACCATTCAAATTATATCTAAGAATACATTTTACTGCCAGATATGTTTTCTTTAATCAAGTCACGATATCTTAGCTAATACTTGTTACTTACTTTAAAGCCTCTGTCCTCTCAGAGGTACTGTGCAGTTTGAATGATTTAGCGCTTGACATATAACCAAATTGTTCGAGATAACTCTGAAAGTAGATATTGATTTGCATATTAATTTATACAAATGAGTAATGTAATATTGAGTGCATCGAAGGAAATTTCAACATATGAGAGTGTTACAGATCCAGGGATATGTATTTTCGTAATAAATTCTTCTGATACTAGATTTTTAAAGTGTAAGAATTTATTCCAATTGTTTGAAGAGAGCATATCATAGACCTTGAGCCCATGGATACAACGTTATCAAGTTGTTAGAATTTCTTATTAAAAAACATCCAGAAACACGACTCTCCGTTCTGTTAAGCCCCAGTCCCACAAGACCACGATCGCACCACGCTTACCGCGATCTAAACAAATTTAAATCGTGGTGAGGTCGCGGTATGAGCTGCTTTAACCATGCTACTACGTCCTAATTAGGCAGCAACCATTTGATTTTCTGGGGGGGGGGGGGGGGGGCTATGGTTTTTTTTGGAAAAAAAAGTTTGTTTCCAGTTTTTGGAGAAAAAAATAATTTGTTTTTGATTCTGAGAAAAAAAAGTTGTTTGTTTCACCCTCAGCTGCCACTATATGTAATGCTAAAATTGAAATAAAGAAATTGTTTTCGACTTGTCACGAAAAAAATAGATTGTTTTTCGCTGAAGGCGAAAAAAACAATTTGTCCAGAAAAAAAAAAACCATAGCCCCCCCCCAGAAAATCAAATGGTTGCTGCCTTACGCTTCTACAACGATCCCGTTACGATTAAACCACGTTCTCACCGCGCTTATTCTGCGACCTCACTACGCTTATAAAGATCTTTCTACGCTCTTCACGTTCTCACTACGATCATACCACGAGTTATCCGATTGCAACACGATCTTACTGAGATTATAGCACGTTCTTACCACGATCTTACTACGTTCTCAGCAATACCGTCAATATCGTGTTTCATATCAATATAGTTCCATTCCTTCTGTTTCTGATTAAAACGGAGATTTCCCGGAAACAATACAGTCATGCCACCAAAATCTACTAGAACACTAGGGCGTGGTGGTAGGGGTTGATGTAGAGGCAGAGGGAGCAAAGTATGAACGTCATACTAAAGTCCAAATAGTACACAAGAAACTAAAATTAAAAATAGTACAAGACTAACAAAGGCCAGAGGCTCCTGCCTTGGGACAAGCGCAAAAATAGTGGGGTTAAACATGTTTGTGAGATCTCAACCCTCCCCCTATACCTCTAGCCAATGAAGAAAAGTAAACGCATAACAATACGCACTTTAAAATTCTGTTCAAGAGAAAGTCCGAGTCTGATGTCAGAAGAGGTGACTAAAGAAAATAAACAAAATGACAATAATACATAAATAACAACAGACTACTAGCAGTTAACTGACATGCCAGCTCCAGACTTCAATTAATCTGATACTATACACATAAGTAGTATAATACTTGTCATCAAGAGATGTCGGAACGACCAATCAAACCTAAATTACAACCTATTGCTGGTCCATAAAGCTCAAATGACGATATTTTAGTGAACGATAGCAGAGATGACACAGATGTGTCAATATATATATATAGGAAAATGTAGTATGAGTGCCAATGAGAAAACTCTCCATCAACGTAAAAATCTATAAAAGTAAACCATTACAGGCCAAGGTACGGCCTTCAATACGGAGCATTGGCTCACACCGAACAGCAAGCTATAAAGGGCCCCCCCCAAAAACTGATGTTAAACCATTTAAACGGGAAAACCAACGGTCTTATCTATATAAAAACGAGAAGTATGGTTCAGCCGTTAGAGCAAATGGATAAATAAATTCAGACAAACAAAATCTAGGGAGTTTTTTTTATCTATTTTTTGTGAAAATGACAATAAAAATGATGGTCGTAGTGTGAACGTAGTAAGGTCGTGAGAAGAGCGTGATGAGGACGGCAAGGGCGTGCTAGAATCGTAACTATGGTCGTGAACAGCGTGGTAAAGTCGTAGTGGAAGCGTAGTTGGGTCGCGATGAGAACGTGATGGTTGTAGTAAGGTCGTGATAACGTTGCTGTGAGATCGTAGCGCAATCTCTCCGAATAGAATCACGCTTTCGCTACGCTCTCGCTACGATTGTATAGCGACCTTTGCGATCTTACTACGATCTTAGTGCGCTCTCACTACGCTTCTACTACGACCTAATTTCGCCACGACCGCACCACGATTGTTTTGAACATGTTCAAAGTTGGCCACGCTCTTCACGATCTTGAAGACCTCACCACGACCGTGGTACGACATTACTGCGACCTACACGATCGTACCACGATCATCAAAATTTGCATTTTTTTTTATACAGATCGTAGTGCGATCGTGGCCTAGTGGGACTGGGGTATTAGATTGGTAAATTCAGGTTTGCCATTTACATTAACTTCACCTGCTATCCCTTAGGTAAATGAAGGTATGGTTATGTAATGTTTATTGGTTGTTAAGGTAACAAACAAGAAGAATCTTGTTTTATATATGCATATTTCATGTAGAAGGAAGCGTTGTGTAGATTTAGACGTTGGCGGGAGAGTCAATGGTTGGGTCCATTTGTATGGGGGTGTTTGAGAGGTACTCTTGTGTTCGGTATCGGGAACATTTAGAGAACACCCCTATTCATTAAATAGTGAATTCGCCCTAGAGTATATAAGTGGGTGAGGAATACAATTCGGGTTCTGTCGATGTTCTTACAGAAGAAGACTGGCTTACAATAGTGATTATGCTACATAGCTGTAAGATTGATAGGACAACTTGTACTGGGGACAACTTGTACTGGGTACAAGTTGGTCTAACATTGGAAGTTGGTAGAGCAGACTGTCTCACTCGGAGAACAGACTGCAATAGTCCACATTAGTTGTTAGTGACACACTGTCCCACCGGAGGTCAAGTTGTTCCAGCCCACACTGTATGTTAGTTACCGACTGTCCTACTAGGAGGACAAGTTGTTCCAGTCCGCACTGTCTGGTAGTAACGTACTGTACCCGCCGCACTGTCGTATAGGACAGATTGTTCTATTAGGAGAACAGGCTGTGTTATACTAGTAATTATATTTGTGTATATATAATTGATTTTATTGTTCATTGTTACTTTGTATCGGCAAGGAGCTACTGTATATATTTTGGTTCATTGTGAATAATATAGATAGTTATAGTTTTCGGTATTGACGTATTGTTTGTGGACAGCTTGGATCCAAGTATTTACTGGAACGTTCGTTTAAGATATAAACGCCTGGTTACACGTTACACATTTGGTGGCTAGCGGTTGGGATTCAAGTTGTCTATCAAATATTATTTGATTGATTGATCGTCATTTAATTTATTGTCAGTTCACATCAATGTTTACTTTAAAGATTAAAGTGAATCAACCGTGAGACATAGTTGTAAGTCACGGCTGAGTTGTAACACGAGTGTATTATTTAATAAAAATTGATTCATTTTGATTACACTGTACTGTAATAAATATGTCAAATATTGACGATCAGATTGCTGAACTAAGTAGACAAATACAGTCTCTTAGCGAAAGCACAATACAACATGGACAAGGTTTTATATCTTCTACACCTAGAGGTCAGGGTGTACGTCCAAAGGTTGTTGAAAGCAAAGAACTTGATTCAGGCGTAGTGACGACAGGGCCGTCTCTATCAACACCTGTAGGATTAGCCGTGGGTGATACACTACCTTTGCCAGATAGGGATATCATAACAAATCCTCAGGTAATTAATAGAAAATACATAGGGCAAGACAAAATTCAAAATGTTAGTCCTAAGCAGGAATCAATAAAAAATCAAAGCACTGCTCATAATGTAAGCTCTGGATCAAATGATGTTAAAATCAAACCTTCAAAATATGATGGCCTTACACCTTGGATGGATTATTTATCACACTTTGAGATGTGTGCCCTTGTTAATATGTGGTCTGAACATCAAAAAGGTTTGTACTTGGCCGTGTCACTGATTGGACAGGCCCAAGCAGTTCTTGGTGATTTACCAAAGGAAAAGAGGCAAATATTTACAGACCTAGTATTTGCACTGGAGGAACGCTTTGCTCCATCCAGTCAAACAGAACTTTATCGCGTTCAATTCAAAGAACGACGCCAAAAAGCAAGTGAAACTCTACCGGAGTTAGGTCAGTCAGTTAGACGACTGTCTAATCTGGCATACCCTACTGCCCCATTAGAACTAAGAGACACACTTGCCAAGGAACAATTTTTGGACGCATTAGTAGACTCCGAAATGAGACTTAGAATTAAACAGTCTCGTCCTAAAGGTCTCAATGATACTATACGGCTGGCAGTTGAGCTTGAGGCTTACAACAAAGCTGAGAGTAGAACAATGAAAAGCATGGGTCACTTACGACAGACTACGAGTGACGAACGGACAGAAGCATCTAAGAGTCCGGATACTGTTGTATCAATGGAGAATATGGCGACATGGATGCAGACAATGGAGAATAATTTACAATCTTTAACGAAAGACATGATGACGCTTAAGGATTTAAATTATCAAAAGAAGTTCCAGCCACGTGGGGAGACCTATAATACTCAAAGCAACAGAAAAAGAGGTGGTCCTTGTTTTAGTTGTGGTGAAATAGGACACTTTGCAAGAAATTGTCCCAATAAGGTTATGAGACAAAATACTAAAGGACCTGATACGGACGGTTCGGTCAGGACACTGAAATCGGGAGAAAAGGTGACAAATAAAGATAAAGGCGCTGTCATTTCAGCATCAAAGGATGCAGGAATGTATGTCGAGTTACTTATTCAAGATATATTTGTCAAGTTTGTAGTGGATACTGGAGCTACGTTAACTCTTGTTTCTAACAAAGTGTACGATCTTATTCCTGACTTGTATAGGCCACATCTGAATGCTACTAAGTCACAAATTAAGTCCGCATGTGGAAACTATTTAAACCTTAGAGGTAAGGGCAATTTTAAACTAGATTTTGGTACAGAAAGGTTTACTTCAGAGGCCGTAGTAACTGAGCTACAAGTTGATGGCATTCTGGGTTTAGACTTCATGAAGAAAAACAAGTGTCTGGTTGATGTGTCTGAAAACATGTTTCACATCGATAACCTTAGTGTTCCCTTAATTTTTCAAGGTACATTAGGATGTTTCAGGGTGGTTTCTACAGAATCTGTTACGATACCAGCTCGATCAGAGATAGTAGTTTCTGGGAAAGTTTGCTTGTCGGAAGGTCAGACATTGCCAAATAATGATGTTTTAGTAGAAGCTAGTGAAAATAAAGGGAAAGATTACATTTTGACGGCACGTTCCTTAGTCAAATCAAATGACAGTATACCAGTCAGACTCATGAATGTAGAGAACGAGGCTAAGACTATATTTTCGGGGACAACTATTGCACAGATGTGTGAAATCAGCCACGTAGCAAAATCTTTGCCCTCTCAGAATGACAGACAAAATAAAAAGGGGTTGAGGTCAGATTTGCATGATCTTTTGAATAGGACATCTGACAAACTATCAAGGTCAGAAAAACAGAAGGTCAAAGGTTTAGTGCAGGAATATGAACGTCTGTTTGCTGAAACAGATTCAGACCTAGGTAAGACTAGTTTAGTCATACATGAAATAGAAACTGGTAATGCTAGGCCTTTCAAAGAGCCTCCTCGCCGCACACCTTTTCATTTATCAAAAGTTGTTAATGACAATATAGATAAAATGTTAGAAAATAAGGTTATTGAGCCTTCACACAGCCCATGGGCTGCAGGTATAGTTTTGGTAAAGAAAAAGGATGACACGTACCGTTTTTGTGTGGATTACAGGAAACTGAATAGCGTGACTATCAATAAAGACGCATATCCACTGCCTAGAATAGATGAATCACTTGACCATCTTGCAGGAAACAGCTGGTTTAGTACTCTTGACTGTTGTTCTGGATATTGGCAAGTTGAACTGGCTGAGAAAGATAGACATAAGACAGCATTTGCGACTAGAAAAGGGTTGTTTCGGTTCAAGGTAATGCCGTTTGGGTTGTGCTGTGCTGCACAAACTTTTGAGCGTTTAATGGAAACTGTTCTAGCAGGGCTCCAATGGGAGGTATGTCTAGTATATCTAGATGACATTATTGTTTTTGGCAAGACATTAGATGATATGTTGGTTGATTTAAGGACAGTTTTTGACAGATTAAAATCAGCAGGCTTGAAGCTAAAGGCTAAAAAGTGTAACTTGTGTGTGACCATGGTTCGTTATTTAGGGCATATAATTTCAGAAGATGGCATAGCCACTGATCCTGAGAAAATTAAAGTTGTACAAAATTGGCCTGTTCCAACAAACCCTACTGAAGTTCGTTCATTTTTAGGTCTGTGCAGCTATTATAGAAAGTTCATCAAAAACTTTGCCTCAATTGCTAAATGTCTGCATGTTTTGACTGAAAAAGGCAAAAGGTTTGAATGGATATCTGATTGTCAGCATGCATTTGATCTACTTAAAGTAAAGTTGACAAACGCCCCAATATTAACACATCCTGATTTTAATAAAGAGTTCATCTTAGATACAGATGCTAGTAATGTAGCATTAGGGGGTGTCTTATCACAACGTCATGAAGACGGTACGGAAAAGGTTATAGCATATGCCAGTCGCTCAATGTCTAAATCCGAGCGTAGATATTGCGTGACTCGCAAAGAGTTGCTAGCTGTGGTATACTTTGTGAAGTATTTTAAACCATATTTATATGGGAGGAAATTTACGATCAGAACGGATCATAGCTCACTTCGTTGGTTGTTGAATTTCAAAAATCCAGAAGGCCAAGTAGCTAGATGGATTGAGACATTGAGTGCTTATGATATGCACATTCAACACCGACCAGGTACCCAACACAGAAATGCTGACGCACTGAGTCGTATTCCCTGTAAACAATGTGGGTATACGTTAGACTGGCAGTCAAAAACGAGCAGTGATTGTCACAAGACTGAAGAAAGTCAGGTTAAAATAGTAACTAGTCAGATGCCTGACCATGATACAGATTGGACGTTGACAGATAAACAATCAAACAACCCAGACCTTAAGTTAGTTAAGCAGTGGCTGACAGATGGTCAAAGGCCACAATACAATGAGGTTTCTGGTAAAGGTTTCTTTATAAGGTCAGTATGGAGTCAGTTTAATAGTTTAGAACTTCAAGATGATTTGGTATTCAGACATTTTTATGACAATGAACGGAAAGTTGTGAAATTGCAAGCTGTAATTCCACTGTCTGAACGAAAACAAGTTTTACACTTCTGTCACGATGCAAAGTATGCAGGTCACTTAGGTATGCGTAAGACTTTAGAGAAAATACGTCAGTCTTACTATTGGCCAGGTTTGCAAGCTGACGTTAGAGCATATGTCGCTGGTTGCGATAAGTGTGCTATGAGGAAAACCCCAACGAAAAAGAAACGTGCTCCAATGGCCATAGTAGAGACAAATAGTCCTATGGAAAGGTTAGCTACTGATATTCTTGGGGAACTTCCGGAAACCGAAAATGGCAATCGGTATATCTTAGTTGTTTCGGACTACTATACTAAATGGACAGAATCATTCCCTATGCCCAATATGGAAGCAAGTACTGTTGTCAAAATTATTGTAGAGGAGGTAATAGCTCGATTCGGTGTCCCGTCCTGGATTCACTCTGACCAGGGACGACAATATGAAAGTAGGTTGTTTCAAGAGGTCTGTAAAGTACTTGATATCAAGAAAACCAGGACTACACCATATCATCCTCAATCGGATGGTATGGTAGAAAGATTCAACAAGACATTAGCGACAATGCTTAGTGCATATGTACAAGAACATCAAAGGGATTGGGATAAGTATATCCCCTTTGTTGTGATGGCATATAGGGCTTCTGAACATGACACAACTGGACAGACTCCAAACCGTCTTATGTTTGGTAGGGAAAGTACAACCCCGTTAGATATCTTGTATGAAATGCCGCCATCAATTAAAGGTATACCACAGCATAAATGGGCTTGGGAACTAAAAGAAAGGTTAGAGGATGCCCATTCTTTTGTTAGGCAAAGAATGCCAGGAGAAATGAGGAGACAAAAGAGGTATCATGATCTCAAATTATCATATGAAAGTTTTAGGTCAGGAGATCAAGTATATGTCTACTTCCCTGTAAGGAAAACGGGAAAATCCCCAAAACTGACTTGTTTTTGGAGAGGGCCTTTCACAATTTTAGAGAAAAGTGGTGACCTTACCTATAAGGTTGACTGTGGTATCCGAGGGACCCCACAGATCATTCATGTGGATAGGATAAAACTCAAGCACAAGCAAGTGTTGAGAGGGGAAATGTCTGAAGACATTGATAATCCCCAAGTAACAGAACCACGTGAAGCTGATATATTTGATGATGTCATAGATCAGGATGACAGAATAGGTATAGAAGAAGAAAGTGGCCGCCGTGAAAGGAAAAGACCAGTCTGGATGGCTGATTATATACTTGATTAAGGTTTAGTTTATTGTTGTATATAGATTTAATGTTTTTTTGTTTTATATTTGCAGAATCAAGATGGCAAAAACAAAAATTACTATTAGAAAAAAAGAACAGTGGAAGTTAAAGAAGCCTACTAAAGCTTTTCAGACATTTAATGGACATCCATTTCAAACCAAAGATATTGGTTAAATAAATTTATTGTATTTTAGTCTTATTTAATCATGCGGGACGCATGTAGATTGAGGCGTGGGTTATGTAATGTTTATTGGTTGTTAAGGTAACAAACAAGAAGAATCTTGTTTTATATATGCATATTTCATGTAGAAGGAAGCGTTGTGTAGATTTAGACGTTGGCGGGAGAGTCAATGGTTGGGTCCATTTGTATGGGGGTGTTTGAGAGGTACTCTTGTGTTCGGTATCGGGAACATTTAGAGAACACCCCTATTCATTAAATAGTGAATTCGCCCTAGAGTATATAAGTGGGTGAGGAATACAATTCGGGTTCTGTCGATGTTCTTACAGAAGAAGACTGGCTTACAATAGTGATTACGCTACATAGCTGTAAGATTGATAGGAGGACAACTTGTACTGGGTACAAGTTGGTCTAACATTGGAAGTTGGTAGAGCAGACTGTCTCACTCGGAGAACAGACTGCAATAGTCCACATTAGTTGTTAGTGACACACTGTCCCACCGGAGGTCAAGTTGTTCCAGCCCACACTGTATGTTAGTTACCGACTGTCCTACTAGGAGGACAAGTTGTTCCAGTCCGCACTGTCTGGTAGTAACGTACTGTACCCGCCGCACTGTCGTATAGGACAGATTGTTCTATTAGGAGAACAGGCTATGTTATACTAGTAATTATATTTGTGTATATATAATTGATTTTATTGTTCATTGTTACTTTGTATCGGCAAGGAGCTACTGTATATATTTTGGTTCATTGTGAATAATATAGATAGTTATAGTTTTCGGTATTGACGTATTGTTTGTGGACAGCTTGGATCCAAGTATTTACTGGAACGTTCGTTTAAGATATAAACGCCTGGTTACACGTTACAGTAACTAATATAATTATGTAATTGTCCCCGCTACATTCTTTATGTGAAATCATATGTATAGGGAAACCTACTACAATAATAGTGCACAATCTAGCACAGAATCGTTCAATAAGCATTTTATTAAATCAAACGCTTTTACTTAAAATGACTATAAAAGAGAGGCGAAAGATACCAGAGGAACAAACTCATGAATCGAAAATAAACTGACAATGCCATGGCTAAAAGTGAAAAAAGACGAACAGGCAAATAATAGTACACAAGAAACAACATAGAAAACTAAAGACTGAGCAACACGAACCCCACCAAAAACTTTGGGTTATCTCAGGTGCTCCGGAAGGGTAAGCAGATCCTGCTCCACATGTGGCACCCGTCGTGTTGTCCATGCTATTACAAAACCGGTAAATAGTATAATTTGGTAGGTCACGATTTATCTATAACCAACTCGCGATGGCGTTCATAAAATTTACGAAGGGATGATTTCAACTTCACCATTTGAAACTCTTGGTTTAATAGCTTCCTTGTGAGTAGCAACCGTCTATCAAGGAAATCATGATAGGAATTAAATACAAGCGCGGGAATATCGTAGCAATTGGGAGATGTATACTCCGTGTGCAGGCGCTGTTGGAAAATGCTTTGACTATACTACATGCATATCAAATGAATTAACCATATGTATATAATATACTTTTTTTTATACATGAAATGCATGGAAACCAATGTGAGTTTTACATTTATGATAAACATGGTTTATATCTTTAATTTCATTAACTAATGAACAAGACAAATTTAAAACAACCAAATATATAATTCTATAAGAATTGGTATCTAGTATCAGCTCTATATGTACATGTATATCTAAAACATATATATCATGTCTATGATAGCATTGTGACGGACCCGTTTTTTTCAAATATAGCAATGTAATTCTGTATTTTGGAGGATTAGTAATGGTTATACACAAACAATGGTAAAACACTCACATCAACTGCACTAGTGTCCCCATCATTAACGGCACGAACGTGCCTGTGTCTGTATAATCCAAGACTACTTGTAAAAAAGCCTATCAAAATTATAAGCCTCATTGTTCTTTTGATAATAAATGTTTATTATTTATGAATGGTCATAAACATCATTTTATATAGAGGTTATTTTCGTATCCTTCTCAATTACAATACTGTTATGCTTATTTCAGTTTACGAAGGTTTGAGCACACGTGCATCCTTATTATTACACGTAAGCTGTAATTTATACAACATCCGTATCGCCTATGTCATCAATAAAAACTACTTACTTACTTACTTATATATGTCATTAACTGTGTCAAACAAAAGATCAAGATCACCTAGAACGAAATTGGCAAACGAGACTGAACTAGAATCAAATTTTCTTATAAGATCTGTCTAACATCAGTTGTGTATGTTTAATATAACAAAATGTCTATACCAAATCCAAAAAAGAATCTTAAAACAATCAGCAAGCTATAAAACAATAATAAAAAAAAAAGGATCGTAAGCAAGGCGCAAAAATGTCACTTGTAATGCGGTCACAATTATAGTCATCTGGCTAATGTTCATAGTACAAAAGTCAAAAGGAGTATTTCACTACTTGGATGATTTAGCGATATATTTCAAATGATTTTTTTTAAAGTGTTATTTCTTTTCCTTTTGAAATAACATTTTTGCAAATGAATACATGTCTTATGTTATTGAATACAGAAATGTTTGCCATTGAATAAAGAAATGTTTGCCATTGAATAAAGAAATGTTTGCCATTGAATAAAGAAATGTTTGTCATTGAAAACAAATTGTTTTGCCCTTGAATATAGAAAAAAAATCTGATATTTAATTATCCTTTCAACGAGATCAGAGAAGAACACAAATATCCTGTCTGCAGATGTTTTATTACAGAAAATATAAATTTATGAATAACAAGCAATTATTTGAACTTAGCATTATTTTTAATTATGGAATTTGCATATTTTCTTGTGCTTGAAATTTTTAATAAATTCAATGTTTCTTTGGTATTATTATGTTTTGAGAGGTTCATCACAATTCCCATACAATGTATTTTGGTTAGATAGTGTTGTGCGCGGCATAGTACATTCTATTGACAATATACTATCTGCTTTGTAATAGAAAGTGTTGTGCGCAGCCCAGAACATTAAAAATCAAAATAAACATGGAATTTATTAAAAATTTCAAGCACGAGAAATTATGCAAATTCCATAATTAAAATAATTAATAATTAATATGTCAAAAGAAAACACATTAAATCCAAAAAACCTATCAACAAGATGCGTCATAAGAGAAAATATAAAATACACCACTCTCCTAACATCAATGTGTTCCATTAGAGAAATAATGAAAATCAGAAAAATCAAGAAATCTCATATCAACAAAATGCGCCATAACAAAATAAATTAAATGTACAAATCACCAAGATATGTCATAAGAGAAAATATCAAATACACCACAAATCCTCTGTCTTCAAGACTTGTCATTATGAATAATTAAAAATCACCCACAAATCTATCAACAAGATTTGTCATTTATTGAAGTATAAGATCCACAAATTTCCCATCAACAAGTTGCGTCATCTGATAGAGCATACAATCCACCAATAGCGTTTCAACAAAATGTGTCATTTGAGAAAAACTGAACTTATTTCGATTTATCAAAATAATGGTTAATTTATTATGATAAAAGAAAGTGTTGCAAGTCCAAACACCCGATAACTCCACAGAGCACTGGTGGCAGTGCTGTTATTGGGTTCTGGTTCAGCTGCAACTGATGACATATTTTTGTTCATTTCTTGACCATTCATTCCTTCCTCTCCACCATCTGGAGTCATAGATGTACGTTCCATATTATCATTCATGTTGGCGCCATCATTGTTAATTGTATTATTTTCTGTACATCCCAGGTCTGTAATAGGAATAAGAATCTTGAAGGACATACCAGGTACTATGATTGTAAAATTATCATTACAGATTTAACAAATGTTTAATATGTTGTACATATTTATTTTTCGTTTATTTTGTAGGACATTATTTAGGCCGTTAGTTTTCTCGTTAGAATTGTTTTACATTTGTGAATTCGGTGCCTTTAATAGCTGACTATGCGGTATGGGCTATGCTCATGGTTGAAAGCCGCAAGGTGATCGTTAGCTGTTGATTTCTGTGTCATTTGATCTATTGTGGAGAGTTGTCTAATTTTTTATAGTATTATTGTATGGTATGAAAGACGAAAAAATAACACATAGCTTGAGTGTTTTATTGAAGTACATGTTACAACCTTTATGCCAATGTGTGCATACGCATACATTGCACTCAGATTGCTAATTAGCAAATGCTGGCCATCTGGAAGGTAAACGTTGTTAATTAAGCTTTAAAACAACTGCAATTTCAGTAAAATAATTTTTTTAAACTGTAATCGGAGACTTTTTCCTTTCCTTTGACTGTTTCTTCATGATCATTCGAAGTGTATGTCTTAACTTTACTGGATAGATAATTTTATTATGTAAAAATGAAATCTTCTCCTACATACAGCCGCCAATATTGGAGTGTACGGTATTATGTAGCATTGTATTTTATTGAACAGTTATTGTGCTGTCTATGGTACCGGTGTATAAAGACATGTGGTTTTTGATTTATATGTTATTGTAGGTATGTCTCTCTGTACATGTTCTTGTACTATAGATTGATGTCATATTTAGTAGGATAAAGCGCGGATGTCAACAGATATAGATTTTTTATAATGTTTCAAATAGGTCTTATCCAGGAATTTTATCTGATGATGTTTCCTTATTTTAACCAGCCGATGACCTAAACTGTAAAATCGGCACCTCTTTCAACTATAGGGACATTTGAAAATACCAAGTATATAAAACAATCATAAAAACTCTTTTGTTGTCTGTACCATATGTCATCAACAGAAGGTATTTTCAAATTCGTGTAATTTCTCGTAAAGTTATTGAAATTTAGATCTTGACATATTGTGACAACACCTGCGATTCACCTTGAAAATAATTACCTAGCATTGTCACTATTGACAGGTACATTAAGATTCTCACTGTAGGACAAGTCATCTGTACAAAAATAATAAATTCAACAGTTATAGTCGCTATTCTTTAAATTCTAAGAAAACAATGGTTAAGCAATGCAAATATAAGTGATGGAGATATAAATAAAAATCACATATTTTACAAAATGATACAGTGGCTGATAATATTTTCCTAATATCGTTTAAGTCTACTATGTTTCAAAGTTTTTGTCATTTACGTCTAAAAAAATGAAAAGATAAGTACACTGACAGAATAATAAAGTGACATTTGTAAAATGAACTTAATTATTCCGGAGCACATGAGATAACCTCCAGTTTTTGGTGGGGTTCGTGTGGCTTATTCTTTAGTTTTCTATGTTGTGTCATGTGTACTATTGTTTGTCGGTTTGTCTTTTTCATTTTTAGCCATGTCGTTTTCAGTTTATTTTCGATTTACGAGTTTCACTGTCCCTCTGGTTTCTTTCGCCCCTCTTTTATCAATAATCAATGTATCACATTCATATACGCATATACAAAACAATATTGTTTTGCATGGGAAACTAAACTTAAAATAATGAGTGTATATGTTATCAAATATTTCAAACGGGTAAGCATGTCATTTGCTTTGTGTGGTACATAGGTACTTGTTGCATACAAAAGAAAAACCAAATCAACCAATGGCTGAACTGTACATTATTTGGCGAGTTGTCAGTATTAATGGGTCACGATTAAAATATGTTTCAATATTCGAATTTTTGCCCTTTTTTTTTTATTAATTTTATGACATTTAACTTTCATGTAACGACAGACAAAAACGCAATAAACAATATATGTATATATATTCCGGGCATTGTTGAGAAGTTTTATTGCAATTTCCGGACATCGATGCACATACTTTGTACTGTGATATAGACATTTATCTAAATTCTTACCTCCTATACATTTCTAGGAATATGATTGGTTAAAAGCGTCCTCGTGGAGACCGTGTATATTTCATATTAGGTTAGTAGGGAGGAGGTGCTTATTTCATACACGGTTAGTAGCGGTGTTACGTCCCTTTATATTCCCAATTAGATTAGAAGGGAGGCGGGGCTTATTGTATACACGGTTAGTAGTGGTGTTACGTCTCTTTATAAAAACAAAACGGTACTGAGAAAAAACTTAAAGGTTTCAACAGACGAAGAAATTAATTATTAAGATTGAAATAATTTCATAAAACACATTTAAACCTAACAAGTTGTTATTGTTGACATCTGTTTTTGTAGAATCAATGGAAGTAGTTTCTTAATGCTAACAGTATTGAAGACTTGCTCATTTTGATAGGTCACTAGTCTAAATTTCACACGTAAAGATAGTCGGTAGGATGAATTCGTTACATAGTGTGCTAGTGACGTAATACGGTATACATGGGGTCAGTAAATTCTATATGGGGATTCGAGCTCGAATTCGCTCTCATCCCAAATGGAATTTACTGATCCCATATATACCGTATTACGTCACTAGCACACTATGAAACTAATACTATCTAGCAGAGATTTCCTATGAACTGTCTTGAACGCGCAGTGACGTGTGAGCTTTTTTCTACAAATTGAAGTCCTTACTGTGACTTTGAGGTGAAAGAGAACACTACAGGCGTTTTTACTTTGCTTTCTTGTTTCCAAAAAATAGAAATATAATACAAAAAAATGGTCAATTTAACCTGATTTTATAGCCATCTGAACCTATCACTTCAGTCGAATAAAATGCCACAAATGTGCAAAAAACACCAACATAAAAGGACAAAATATCAAAAATTGGGGCTCAGCAGTCAATATTTTGTTATTAGTCTTAATCACTATAGAAAAAAAACCAACTACGTCAAAAATAAAAATAATAAAATGGCATTAAGGTAGATGGGGTGTCTAAATTATAATCCATAGAATCTTTTAATAATTTGCCAAAATGTAGTTCATATCCTGCTTGTTTAAAAACATTAATAAAAAGAATGGGTCACCGGACTTATTTTCACGCTACAGGTTGTTCAAAATTGTCAAGATTTTGTATAGATTATGCATGGAAAACCCATTTTTCCGCCATAAAACGCAAACCACACCATATAATTTTGTGATTAAATATGAGAAGATAGCTTTAATATTATGCTTTCAGATAAGAAAAAGAAAAAATGGGCTCACCGGACTCGTTTTCTTGCTACATGTAAAAATGGGTAAATTCCTAACACATTCTATTGTAAAAGTAACACTATCTGGATTATCTGCCCTTGCATTTGAGTTGCCTCCCCTTATTTGACAAAGTTGGAAAAAAATGAATCAAACAAAAGGATTCTTATTTTTGTAAAATACAATAATAAATATGATCAAACATGGCATTTTCTATATTATAACGAAAATTCTTACACATGAATTACCTACTGCTATAAAAATTTGCACATTTCATCAAAGATCTAGACCTTGTTTTCTAGTATTTCAAAATCCAAGATGGAGGAAGACACCCTATATACCTTAAGGCACTCTATAGATAACGTGCATAGACAAACATGAAAGACAAGACTACAAAAAATTTACCATTATTGATAGCACAATAACACAATTACGGGATGAATGAAAACCAGAAACAGAAAAATGAATTTTATCACATTGGCATGCATTTAATATATTTCATTAACTTAAAACATTTCCAAACTCTTAAATGATGTACATATTGTTACTAATTCATTTATCTTGACTGTTATGTGTCAGATACCAGAGGGACAGCCAAACTCATTGTTGAAAATAAACTGACGAGGCCATGGCTAAAACATTAAAAAGACAAACAGACAAATAACAGTACAAAAGACACAACATAGAAAACTAAAAGACTAAGTAGCACGAGCCCCACCAAAAACTGGGGGTGATCTCAGGTGCACCAG
This sequence comes from Mytilus galloprovincialis, assembly GCF_965363235.1. Lineage (NCBI taxonomy): Eukaryota > Metazoa > Mollusca > Bivalvia > Mytilida > Mytilidae > Mytilus > Mytilus galloprovincialis. The sequence goes on from NC_134842.1 coordinate 19,460,146, forward strand.
AAAGGTAAGCAAATCCTGCTCCACATGTGGCGACCGTCGTGGTGCTTATATTATTACAAATCCGGTAAAACAGTCTAATTCGGTATGGCCCATTCGTGAAAAGGGGAGGATATTGATGTTACGACACAAGGAACATATCCGATATCATCTGTGAAACGGTTATTCCATAACGGTCAACCAACTCGTGATGGCGTCCGTGAAATGTACGAAGGGATGAATTTAACTTCATCATTTAGAACTCTTGGTTTGATAGCTTCCTTGTGAGCAGCAATCCTCTATCAAGGATATCACGAAAGGAAAATACAAGCCGGGGATATCGTATCAATTGGGAAATATATACTCCGTATGCAGGCGCTGCTGTAATATTGCTACATAGAAATGAAAAGATCCCAATTGGGAAGCTGAAATCATCTCTTTTGTCGTAAAGCTTTGTTTTCAACCGACTCTCATTGTCAATGTCTAGATGTATTTCAAAATATGAGGTGGACCTAACTGTATCTGTAGTATCCTTTATCTCTAGTTCGATGGAATAGATTCGTTCAACATAGTCACTAAGTTTTGTATTATTCAGTTAGAGAACATCATCTATATAGCCGAAGTTAAAGTTAAAGGTTTTTGCTAACTTTTTATCTTTCTTCATAAGAAGTTTCTGTATGAAGTCGGCCTCATAATAATAAAGAAACAAGTCGGCAAGAAGATGGACACAATTGGTTCTACATTTAAAAATGCCTGTACCAAGTCAGGAATATGACAGTTCTTGTCCTTCGCTTTTGATGTGTTTTGTCATTTGTTTTTGCCATGTGATTATGGACCATCTGATTACATTTTCCTCTGTGTTCAGTATTTTTGTGATATCATTTTTATAACGCCTGAGAAGCAGCTGCAAGCTATGAAATACATAATGAGTTCGTGAAAATTATATCCCATATCACGTTCTAAAGTGGGAGAAATTTATAAATCAAAAATTAAAATCGTCTCGCTTGTATTAGATTCTGGCACTGAGATGACCGCTTATGTCAAATTCTAGGTGTAAGTTTAAAATGAGGTAGATGAAGCCGTATCTGTTATTTCTTTAATTTCTACTTCTAAAGCATATAATTAAAAAAACTCAAAGCAATAAAATGTGGATTTGTTAATGGGAAGAATGGCATCAATGTATCTATAGAATGCGATATTAAATGATAAATACGTGTGAGGATGTTGTGTAATGAATTATTAGTACACCATAACCTTTTTTTTTTTATTTGAACAACTCATTTTACGTACGTAACAATGATAGATAATGATGTATCTGATTATAAAAAATAGAAATTTTATTTCGAAATTGATAATATTAGAACATACCACCATGAATGATGTTTAAAATAAAGTAATTGTAAGGAAGTCCGAATATAATTGAATGATACGTCGAAAAATAATGATAAAAGTATACGAAAAACAAAATGAAAGCAAACATTTTACATATCGTTGCCTTTTTGACCTTCTATACAGGACTATACGGAAGTGGGTTTCTAATCGTTGAAGACCTATACAGGTTTTTTGTTTGTATTCATAAGGTTGAATACATTTGTTATTTGTTAGCTGAAATTTCAAGTTCAAGTTTACAGAACAATGCATTGACAATTAATTAAAAATTGTAAATTTTTTCCGAGATATTTCTTTTACATTTAAGACGTATTGGTAGAAAAATTATACCTCGAGCGATGTCAGTAAATATTGAATTCATTAGTTCAGCAAATAAACAAATTAACCCCTTGCTTATGGAATGGAGGTTAGTTAATCACAATTCAGAAATGAATGTCACATGTTATATTGATATTAACATCCATCCTGTTTGTACAAGCTACAAGCGCTAATCCTTTTTTTTAGGATGTAACTTCACAAGGTAACAGTTTTCTGGAAGGTATGTCACCCTATCCGTACACATTGTACACACTTCGAGCCGAACAGTTTTTGTTCTTACGCGTAATGCCACTTGTCTGTTGGAAATTCAGCAAATATAATTTCATAAACAGTCCGGAGATCGAAACCTCCAACTTCTACAAAAAGACGGTTTGTGGAAATTACATTTAAAAGAGGGACGAAAGATACCAAAGGGACAGTCAAACTCATAAATCTAAAACAAACTGACAACGCCATGGCTAAAAATGAAAAGGACAAAAAAACAAGAGCACACACGACGCAACATAGAACACTAAAGAATAAACAACACGAACCCCACTTAAATGATGCGCAAAAGAAATCCAATAAAGTGCGTTATCGAACAGGAGTCAACATAGCATCAAATAGGTTCCATATCGGCCTATGTATGTTTATATCCAGTGTTCATTCTGGTATGAGGAACGATGGACATGATATACCTTATTATTATTTGGAAATCTGCGCCTCTTGAACTAATGATGTCATACAAGAATAACTTTCCATTAGGTGCCAGATATTTTCTATTGTGACGTCAAAATTTCACGGTGACCGTTGTGATGTTCAATAATGACTGAAAAATAGCGTTTATAACTTAATGTGTTTTTTATAAAAGACAAAAACGAAATAGAATCTAATTATCTAATTCTGCAACCATCAACCTGTTAACGATAATGTCTTTTAAATGTTGAACTGTTGGTATACTGGAAGCAAAATTACTTGTAGTAAAAAATTTGTACTCACCCTTTCAATTTGAAATAAACGTTTGGAAATCTTTTAAAATTTAACAGAAAGAATTTTTCTTCAATCTAAAATAATGCCTTTTGAAGAAATAGAATATACTGTCATGTCATATATTATACATATTCAATAGATTTACCTCAATACAATTATTGATTATTTAGTAAATGGATCTTTTTCTGTAAAAACACATGAAAGATACCAATCTTAATATTTGTTATACCACGTGTACGATATTGGATTTCATGACTGATTTGAAATAAGTCCTTATTATGAACGGGTTATGAAACGATGCGTTATTTATTCCATAAGATTAAAAAGCACTAAAATTACAGCTTTACTGAAAAGAATATGTTGCCACATTCAAATAGTTTTGTATAACATCTTGTATGCTATGGGCTCAGTTTAGCAATAGCAAAATTCAGATTTCACAGAGTGACAAAGTTGCCTCCCTTTAAATTAATTAAAGAAATCGAAAATTTGCACAGCGGATATTAGTGCAATGTGCAAAACTGTCTATGCAAATAGTTTTGTATAACATCTTGTATGCTATGTGCTAAGTTTAGAAATAGCAAAATTCAGATTCCACAGAGTGACAGAGTTGACTCCCTTTAAATTAATTAAAGAGATCGAAAATTTGCGCAACGGATATTAGTGCAATGTGCAAAACTGTCCATGCAAATCTACCCAAAGGATGCCAAAAATAAATCGACACAATAAATAGATCACAGAATCATATGTTTGAGGAGTTTTCAGCACGTAGAAGAAATTTGAGTCTATAAAAAAAAACCCAAAGATCATGAACGACTCTTAGAGAATCAGACTACAAACACAAAGGTTTCTGGTTCGTGAAAATTTCAGGGTCTTAATTTGGGGCTCTCACTTGACATCATTTGCGAGTATGGTCTTGAGAAACAATGACAGTCCGTCGGAAGGGGACGATTAATGACCGACCCGTGTTAAGAGAGAGCAACATCTCTTTCACGTAAAAGACACCCTTGTAGATTTCGAAAAAGGCAAATAAATGCTGCTACAAGGCAGCACTCGCGCCCGCCAAGTGGAATGGGATTAATATAAGTTGTAATAACTTATGTATCAATCCACTATAAATAAATATTTTTAAACTAAAAACAACCCATACAAGTTGCTTGTTCTTGTCTGTAAACCTAAACGAGTAGTATTGTGAAGATCCAGTACCAATCAAGCTTGTTGCATACACACAATAGACCACAGAAGCATTATTGTCTATTCAAATGACAAATACAACAATTATGTTCATCCACAGAGGAAAAAAAAATTGGAATGTATTTTACCTTCTACCCGCCACCACGTATTGATTCAGTATACGGAGAGTTCGGACATTAAATTGAAATAATAACGTTACAAACTAAAATACACGCTATATATGAGAAAATCATTGAAATCATTTTAACAAAGGTTTATGTATGTCCCGAATCAGAAGTACCGTAAATACTTCTCACAAGGGAGCTATTAAACCGAGCGTTAAAGTTGAAATGCTCCCTTCAAAAAATTTAACGAACGCCATAACGAGTTGGTTGACCGTTATAGAATACCTGTTTCACAGATGACAACAGATATGTTCCAATTGTCATTACCACAATCTCGTCCTCCAAATGTCAAATACCGAATTTGACTTATCACCGGAGTGATTACACAATCAACACGATGGGGGTCATATATGAAACAGGATCTGCTTACCCTGCTGAAGCATCTGAGATGGTAACCTCCGATTTTGGATGGGGTCCGTGTCGTTCGGTCATTAGTTTTGTATGTTTAGATTTGTATACTGAATTTTACTGATTTTTTATTTTTTTTTGTCATGGTGTTGTCAATTTATTTTCGACTTATAAGTTTGAATGTCTTTTTGTTATCTTTTGTCCGTCCTTTATACACAAAAATCCTGTGACATTGTATGTATTGGAGAAATCATGTGCCACGACAAATTTCAGGACACGACACGACTTAGATAAAATTATATGAAAGTTAAATGTATTCTATGTTACATAAAATTAAACTTAATTGTATCTTCATTCATTTTGCAAAATATTTTATGAGCAAATACTTGAACTTTATTCAATACTGTCCACTCAGTTACAATGTTTAAATCGTCTATTAACGCTATTGCTGTCCTGATGTCTTGTGTACAAATCAATCAATCAAGACAACACCATATAATCATTACTTGAGAAAGACATCTCATGAATGTAATCCATCCTATTTTTCTTTATTTCGATATTGGTGGTGATGATTTGAGTCTGTTTGACGTCCAGTCCAATACATATTGAGGCGAGACTATGTGGATACGATACGAAAAGGAAAGCTGCTATGCAAATGACCGACTCGATGCGCTAGTTATTAATTAACAGGGTCAAGGTCCGCATGTCACCATACCCACACACCTTTTTCTGAAGACCCTTGGCCATCTCGTCTTTGCGTTCACTTCAAAACGTCGAAAGATAACTCGAGAAGCCACAAATGTCAATTTTTCATTTATTTTGTTTGTTCAGCATCGTATCGAACATCGTTCATTCGATGCCTTCACGCTACCATTATTACCGGATTTGTTATCACATGAGCAACACAACGGGTTTCACATGTGGAGCAGGATCTGCTTACCCTTCCGAGATCACCCCTAGTTTTTGGTGGGGTTCTTGTTGTTTATTCTTTAGTTTTTTATGTTTTGTCATGTGTATTATTGTTTGTCTGTTTTTCTTTTTCATTTCTAGCCATGGCGTTGTCAGTTTATTTTCGATTTATGAGTTTGACTGTCCCGCTAGTATCTTTCGTTCCTGTTTTGTAGAGACTTTTTAATTTATGTGCAAAGAAACCGCATACTTTTGTCCATGATATATTGGTTGAAAAATATGGACCTAATAATTGAATCCACTGAAACATAAAGTAAGAGACTAAAATTCGATTTGGTGGAATCAGCCGATCAAATTAAAAATACATAAAGAATGACGAATAAGTTGTGACATTTCTTGTCATGTTTTAAGCACTGTCTTTTGAGTTTGAAATCTCGACTCAAATTTTACTTATCTGAAACATTATTCTGGCTGAATCATTTTGTTTTTGTCAGATCATTCTACATCAATTTTCAAATAAGAAAAACATGATTTAATAAAACAAATAATCCGTTAAAAGAGTAAAAAGTCACCTTGCATTCGGAAGAAAGAGCAAAAACTTTATAGAATAAAAACAATACCAATTGTAGACATGACAGTTGTCTCATTGCAATCATACAACATCTCTTAATTTGTATATTGAATTTGTTTCAGTACTTCTGTACAAACACTACAACATAATACAATAAAATATATTTATTCATGCATCATCTATTAAAAGTAAAGTATACAACATGTGTTTGGTAAATACATTTCTTTTCAATTCAATTTTCACACCAGAGAACCTTCCATAGCAAATCACTGAGGTTCATAACTAAAATTTACTCAATACATTCATTAGAAAACGTATATTGTTTTTTTCTTTAAAGTATGCTAAAATCTTTTATGTCCAACACAGTATGACATCATTAGATTGTCGATGTGTGTTATGACTCATTTCTGTTATCAGTAACACTACTATATATATGAGGTCTGGACGGTTTTTTTAAAACATTTTAATTATTATGTAATTATTATGTAGTGAAATTGAGAAAGGAAATGGGGAATGTGTCAACGCGACAACAACCCCACCATAGAGAAGACAACAAGTTTTTTCTATCTTTTCTTTATCATGTTTAATGTTTTCTATTCTTTATATATCATAGGCCAACATTTTGCTCTGTTCTTACTGACTGTTTTCTCTATCCCATTTCCCCCCTATTTCTCTATTTTTGTGCATCATGTTCTATTTTGTAAATTCGATCCATACCTTCATAGATACACAATGAAAGCAATTCTGCATTCCTCATGATACTATAAATATTTTCAATTACCTTTTTTGGCACCAAGGAATATAGACAACAATCATTTACAAAAACAAAATTAAATCAAACTACAGGCTTAAGTTTCGTAATGTATATATTCAGATTCAATATTTTGCTTGTTTTAAAATCTCACTACATACAATACAAAAATGTAAAACAAGATACCTAAATACAGAAATCATGTATAAAACAAGTAAAATATATGTTTATACCAATCTAAATAGAAATAAGATTTTTCAAGACTATATCAACACACATTTACATCAATATAAAATCGTATAAAACATGTTAATAGTAGGTTATTTTAAAGAATAATGTTTCCCATTTTAAAAATCATTTAAACATTTTGGCAACAATGTATTAAAAAACATTTTATAATAGATATTTATGCATATATATTTTTTCTTCTTTTTCCAACGAGTATAAAAATAAACCATTATATCCTTACAATTATGTCTTATCTTCTGATATTCACAGGACAGATCTCATAAAATTTATATATTACTTTAAAAAAGAATGAAAACCAGCAAGTGTGTTCACCTAAATGAAATTTAAAACAACACTCTATTTTCGTACACATTGAACATATATTTGATTATAAACGTGTTTCGTTACCTATGTTTTTCGTAACGAGAGGATTGAAATATATATAATATATAAATATTTTCATTTGTGTAATGTATTCTGTGATTTTCAATATTTATTTCAGGTTAGAAAGTCCATTTTTTCCACCAAATTTATGTACAATGTCCTCTCTAGATAATATTTGTTCATCTTCTAAGCTTCCGCTTATATTTCCATTAGGAAGTCCTTTATTTGCTACATTCTGTACAACGTAATGATGACTTTTCGATCTACAACGAAAAAAACATGCATATTTCTATGCTAGAACAGGCTTTTCTGTTGCCATAATAACTACTCGTAGTGTATACATTTTATTATTCTAACAATTCTAGTCTGTAATACTTCTTGCAGAGGCAATACTGTTAACATTGTCAACATTGAGCATAAACGTTATAATAACATTATATAATATACCGGCAATGTCATATTCATAACAGTAATACTTTTCGGAGTGATTAATCGCATGGTTGGCATGAAATAACATGAGATGCTGACTCTGTCATCGCTACCGGTTACTCTTCCGTCTACCCTGAATTTCTTTTCGAACGGTTTACCAGAGTTGAACATTGATAAACTAATGTAGCTCTGTGTGCGTATTTTTTCCATACATTTCGTCAGAATTTAATAAAGTTTTAAGAGTGTGTTAGACATGCAATTTTTAATTAAGCAAAACCGTCACACATCTTATGTACGCAAGTATATGCCTAGAATGAAAAAAAAAATAATGAAATGTCAAAGTCTCGGTTATCTTATTATTGAAGCAGGTCCACGAAATAGGACAACATTGTAAACATTAAGAAATATAATAGATTCATGCCTTTGCTATGTTTTAATTAATCGACACATTCCAACAGTTAAGTTTATTTTCCGTAAACACTGCAATATTTATGAATGCAAGTATTCTCGGTGAGCAGGTGTACACAATTTACGAGCAAAAACTTATCAATAAAAGCCTTGATGTAACTCCTGAGTTTATGGTTGTAGCATACCATGTAATAATACGAATTACATCTTTCTTCCTTAATTTAAAACAATACTTTAGTAAAAACGTAGTTCAGAACATTACGTATTCTACGCAATTCTTATACATGAAAATGTTTAATATTTTCCATTCTTAAGTCTTGAATAGGATTATTATTTGATCTGATTTAAATTAAAATCCTTAAGAAAATGATACTCAGAATGCTTTACACAATTGGCTCAAAACGTAATAAGACTTCAGATAAATAACAGATGACAGTATCCATAAGAGTTTACCTTTTACTTAAAATATCGTCCGCTTCCTGTGGTCTTGTTAGAGTAAAATGATCTGAAATATATCAAACCAACAGAAGATTAATTGTATGATGTAGATTCTAAATAAAAGATTTCAAAATGAAAATATCAATTATTTTTTAATCAAGGATATGCACTCCATAGAAAGACAAATGTAAACAATCAGAGAATTACCACATCGCAGCTTCAGGTCACTTTTAGGACAGTAGACGGTGAATTAAAGCATTAATTTTGAATTTTATAATTGACATATGATAACATTAAACTTAGATTTGTTCTTGAACTCGTCCAATTACTAGTAGATATGAATCATTATGAATAGAAAGATCATTTGAATTAAATTTTATCACTGGTTCACACCATTCAATTTTTATTTCATTTCCGCAATTGAATCGTGTTTATACATTTTGTGACCTGTGGGACAATCTTTGCAATGTTTTTATCTCTCTCCGACTGATGTTTACTTATTATTCTTATGTATCTCTTTGAATTTTTTTTAAAGTTGTAAGTCGTTCACTGCAGTTTGCCATCTGTCATATCTCTTAATTTCATATGATCCGTATTATTGTTTCGGAATTTTGCTTTTGCTTTTTTGTTTTTGTTCCGTTCGTTGTCTTTCCTTTTCATCGGACTTACTTTTAACTCCCTGATATATTCATATTTTTAGTTAGTTGTCTACTTACAAATTTTCGATGAAGTTAAGGGAAATTTGCTTAACATCGTCTAATACGTAATTTAAATATTTACACTTAATGAACATAACGTCGCTGGGCTTCCAAAATGCCGTATATGACTTTTTTTTGGCTAAAAAGACTTTTTGACAACAATGGTCTAGGCGGGAGGAAATATTTGGTATTACAAAATAGCATACAGTTAGACCAATCAAAACGTTTGAAATAAGACTTTTGACAAAACTGTTGTATGAAAACTTGAAAATCGTTGTATAGTGACTTTGGGAATGAAATATATGTACATTTCTTTATTTCTGTGAAAATAATTTCAGTTCTCGGTTAATCCAGAACTGTCAAAGTTTTTATTTCACTGCTATTTGCAAAAATGTTCAAGTTCACATACGACATTTTGGAAACATGCATTTTGTCAAAATTTTCAACGCCTGTTTGTGAGATATTTTTTTCTTGAAAAAATTGTAATCTACAACATTTTGGAAGCCCAGCGACGAATTAACTTTGTTCTGTAAATATCGATCTCTATTATATGCTTTCTTGTATGGTTATGTTGCTAGATAAATCATTTTACGTACCTGTCCCATTCTTACAAACTTGGAAAGTAAATTCTTTATCGACATCTTTTGAAGTAATTTCACATTTACCTACAATTACACACAAGCAATTTATACAATATTTTCACTTTTGATATTTTAGAAGCTGCTAAAACAAAATGGTTTTGCAATTTTAAAGAATGACCCAGTCAAAATGAACCTAGCTACCGATGAGGTTATCATTTCATGAAGATGAATAAAAGTCGCATACAAATGGAATGCATGTAGCTCTGCTGAAATTAATATGTGGTATGGGGACGATCTTGTACGAAAACAATAAAATGACAGTAGACGGATCAATCTTTATCATTTTTTAAAAATTCGATAGATGAAATGTAAGGTATCTTTTCTTACTCTCCATCTCCAGAAGCACATGCTTATTTTGGTTCATATAAAATTTAGGAAGATGTCATCATTCTCATTTTCTACCATGTTATACAGCAGATGTATTGATGTTTAATCTAGCGTATACAAAATAGTGTAGATCTATTTTTGGGGAAAAGTTTAAATATTTATTTTTCAGATTTGAATTGTCATACAAGTGAATGGTTTAGCTACCTATGAAACCAGGTTTAATCAACTATTTTCAACATACGGATATACATGTTAATAGCTATAAACCAAAAAGCAAGCACATGACATAAATGACACAAAAGGAATAAAGTTGTAAAACCATGTCTGAATTCATTTGTCTTAACGATTATACTTTTAATGTTGAAACTGTATTTATCAGAGATTTGTGTTTAATTGATTACATTCTTGTAATAATGAAAAGAAGATGTTGTTATTTAAGAAAATTACTTGTATTGCACAATCTTCTATAATATAATCTTACCCCCGTGTGTTTCACATGGTGAAAAGTTTAAAACCACCTTTGTTCTGTAGGACAAAACATCAGCGAAGGCAGATGTCATTTCACCTTTTAGTAAAACGTATTGAAGGAAGTATTTTGCCCTTTCTACCCTTGGCAGCTCTCCTTTTGTTGATATACACTTATCAAGCACTGCTTTTGGAATGGTTTTCCCTTTAAACGTCTCCTCCATTAGATCAGTATCAATTTCAACGGCAATGTTTTTCAAATCGTTGATGATAGTTGTTCTGTAACATTCTGGAAAATATTTCAGTAGACGATTAAAAGAGAAAGAAACTACCTTAAAATTATCATTTATGTGTGTAGACGTATAATACATGTATTATGTAATGTATCTCATATTATACCTATAAGCTTGGAACATTTGAACATTATTAAGGATTGGACAATTGGTATTAACACCAAATTCATAATCGGAATGCAACATCATTAGAATTATTGCATAAGGATTTCCTTTAATGTTAATCATGTACATTAAATAATGCAAAACCGAGATCTTGCTTATAGTTTATTTATACATCCATGACATTTATAAGCAACATGTATTCAGACAGAATTTATATCAATGAAAAAAAAATGGTCTTCGATCAAATTTCATTTATCATATTTGCTTTGAACTATACGATTTTCAAACCTGCACAAATCATTTTTACAAGTCGATTTGCCATTACATCGTTTCCACATTCCTGCAGCAAAGATATAAATGTAGCCCATACTTTGTCAGCATCGTCTTTTACAAGATCCAATAGGATATCAGTTGGTTGACGATCTTTCATTTCAAATACTTTAGTATCTGGAACCATTTTTTGAAGAATTTTGGCAGCGTTTTTCAATTCTCCGTTAATGAAATATCTGTTGATTTGTAAAACTTGTGTTTTACTGAATTCAATTGTTTTTCCTGAAAAGAATTTAAAAAATATATACATTTCTGTAAAATGAACATATATAGTAGTTTTGTTTTAATGTAAGCAGGCTAGTAGGAAAACGTGAAGAAATTGAAGAAAACAATAATAAAGCCAGTTGTGCGTTTTCTGTAATTCGTAGTAGATTTAAATGGGTGTAGGTTAGTTAAATTATATGTTATAAGCCGTATGTCGATTACATTTTGTACACTTTCCAGGCAAATGTTTTCAAAATAGTTTACTCAGACTTTTCGAATGTGAAACTTTCAAAGAGGGAACGAAAGGCCTTATTTATATACAAAAAATTAACGAAAAACAAATATGATATACAACAAAAAAAGACCGTTATCAATACTTTATCGAGAATCGAAAGTTAAATTTCAAACTTTAAAAATCGTCGGCCAGTCATGCATTTTTTAGCAGTAAAATCTAAATAAATATTGTTGTAATCGAGATATCGTGATATAATATTTTTTTACATGTTTTTTGAAAGAATTAAAACAAATTGAGTGTATGTTAGTCTTTCATGTTTAATATATTGTCCCTTCGACATTCCGTTGTTTAATGCTTGGAATTGTAATGTTCAATACTAGTACCGTTTCCGTCTTTGAGAGGTAAACTGTATGCATTCTTCTTAATTGATACTCTTATAATCTGTTCATGTTTTAATGTCTCTTTCACGTTTTCCAAATACTTTGTAACATACATAATACAATTTTCTGCATTACAGAGTTCTTTGTAAAATGGTTTCATGGAATGTAGAAAGATGTGTATGCATCCTGGCTGAGTATCAAAAACGTCGATGCCGAAGTTACATTCCCTTAATTGAACACTTAAAACTTCTGCTGAGTTATCATTCATTTGGTTAATTGACACCTGTTCGTTACTATCAATTGTCAACGAGTGCATATTATCAGAAATGTCGTATGTGTCGATTGGTTCTGTATGTCCAATATTGAAATCTAAAATAAAACATTTATTTTTACATGTTTAAGTTGTATTTGAAAAACAATGCCAGATAACGAGATTTTCCGATAGGTAGACAAGCTGCATGGCAATTGTCCAAATATGTTTTTGTCGTAATTAAACGTACGAAGGAAATTGGTTGCATTTAGATATCTGGGTTCATCTAGATAAAGAATGCTCAAAATCAAATCTAGGGATGCATAATTACGAAAGAATTTTACTCAATTTATGTCCAAAAGGGATATTATTGTTTCATCCACCTTATTTGAACTTTGGTGGATAACTGTCTCATTGACAATCATATTACATCTCCTTATTTTCGTATTTACAGAAAAGGCAAGTTCATCTAAGATCAACGTCAAAGAAGATCGTAGGTGAATGTTTCCAAGTCATCCTACGTTATATCCTCGAAACAATTGATTTATATTTGCCATTTCGAGGTCTTTTATAGCCATATTTGCCGGTAAGGGTTTTGCTCATTAATGCAGCTGTAAGATGACTGATATTTGTTGACTTCTATGTCATTTTGCCTCCAAATAAAAAAAATATTTCGATTTATAAGAAACGATTTCTGCTGAATACAAAGGTAAGACTGATATCGGCGTCCATTCTCTAATCCATGTTCGTTCATCAAATCGGCGTCCAAATATTACTCCTCAATAAAATAGCATTCCAAATCGATGTTACAAAATGATGTCGTTTATTGTCTTTTTGGCATTCTCATTTTTTTTTAAATTTGAATAACAATATGAATTATCCCCGTTACTTCAACAAAAGATGCAGAGAAAAAAATGATCGAATGTCTTTTTTTGTGATTCATCATTTAAGACGTTGATAATCCACCATTTTCTACATAAGAAAAATGCCTGCACCAAGTCAGGAATATGACATTTTTTTCCATTCGTTTGATGTGTGTGAGCTTTAAAATTTGCCATTTAATAAGAGGATTTCTGTTTCGAATTTTCCTCCGAGTTTTGTATTTTTGTAATTTTATTTTATGAAGATTTAAATTTTGGACACTGATTTGAGAACCTGATGTCAGATTTGGACGTCGATTTAAGGAACAGACGTCAATAAGGAACATATATGCATGAAATATTTTCAACTTAAAATTAAGCAACTTACAATTTCTTAACAGTCAAATAATCGGGGTGCTCTAACTTGTTTTGTTTAACATTCTAACAATTGTCATGCTTACCGAAAGCCATCATTTGCTCAATAGTTTCAAAGTTGTTGTTCTGAAGAACCATGTTTAATATTGGCATCATTTCTTCTGTCACGTTTTGTATTAAGATGTTGTGACTGGTTCTTGCTTTGTCTTCCGGGTTGTTTTGTTGCATTATCTTTTCTTGTTGTGCATCGCTGATCAGATTATCGCTATGAAGTGACCTGACAAAACTTTTGGTCACGTCTAGATAACGTTCAAAGTACTGTTTAACACCTGGATGTTGCAATGGTGATTGGTAGCCTGTATAAATTTTCGTGAGATAAGAAAAATTCAGAAAAGTACAAAACAATTTAAAAAATCATTTGTTTTTTAGGGTTAATTATTTTTATCTCTATTTCAAAATTAATTATTTTCATAAGAAAATCTACTTTCAATAAAAGTTTTTACAATACTTGTAAATGAAAATAACAGTTTATGAATTGCGTGTTGATGAAGCGCTTTACTGAATTTATCTTTACCAGGAACACTATGATTTTAACATTCGAAAGCAAGCAAGTTTAGAAACATTTTGAGCTTCATGACAAAAAGAACCTACTATGAAAAACAAAATCCATTTAAATATATTTACTTTTTGTAACAATAGCATTTGATAAAGCTTCTGATACTTTTTTTACTATTTGAGATTATACTTGCCTTCAGCCATCTTGATGTCAATATGTTTCTTGCTTTGATAATGCACATAAAAATTAAAACGCTTTAAATCAGGTACAGCATCCCACCTGCAAGAATCTGAAGAAACATTGAAAACAATATAAATTTGTTCTTTCATAATATTTTGGATTTCGGCAATTTTATTTTTAAGGATTGATTCAAAGTCATGGTCAATACAAAATTGTCTCAATTTACAATCGTGATCGTAAGTATCACAAACTATATATAGTTCAAAATAAGAAACAACTATTATTGGAACAATACGTTTAAAAGAACTGTAAACGTGGAAATAAAACTTTGTTTAAGTCGATTTTAAGATAACATATATCTCCTATATTTAGCTTTAGATGAAAGATTTGTTTTGATTATTTTTTGAAAAGACTGTATGATATTACTTTGATTCTAAAAACACGACATTTAAAGAGTTTTTCTGGATTTATCTTCACTAAGCAACACTCAAAATCTAATATTTTAAAACAAAGGATGTATAAGAACAGAAACAGTTAAAGAGTTAGAAGATAATAAATTTACAAAACAATAAAGCCAATCAATTAGGCTCAGCTTTGCATCACAGAGTCGAAACTTGAGTATCTTTATCATTTTATTTACAGTTTGAGATGGGTTGTTTTTTGTATCGCGACATACCGAAAAGATGATTGACACATGATATCATAAAGTATTTACGGTTTCATTTGTTTACCCTGTGCAACCTTTAATATCGAGTTTTCTCCACAAACACTCTTCATTTTTTGATCGGTACTCCTCTTTGCCATTCAAGTTAACATCAAAAGACTTGTTTCTATTGTTCGTTCAATCCTAAGGGTGCTACGAACATTTTTTTTAGATTAGTGTTAAAAGCCAGTTCTTAATTTTGATTTTTCAAATAACTTTGCACTGGTACATGATAAAGCCATATTGTGCACTAGGTTGGAAAACAGTGCAAAGGATCAACTAAAAGTAGATTTAAAGTATATAAATACTTTTTATAGATATAAGAAGTTGTGCACAAATTGTTTGGAATCTCTGTAAAGAAGCAAATCATATCCCTTATTTCATATATCGAAATTATAGATTACAGAATTTGAATCAGTTAAGACCGGATGTTGTTTATAATAAACTTGAAGGTGCTTATTATCACCATTAATTTATTTGAAAAGTACAATAGCAAATTTACATTTGAAATCAGGGTATAATACACTGTCTTCTAATACCAAAAGTTACTTTTTTTAAAACGAAAACAACAATTTGCAACTTATTTTTCTTCTCTAAAAAACTTGAAGTTGAAAGATTTCATGTTCTGTGAAACATTTTTTTTTAAAATATAACTTTTCTATTCATAATTCTTTTAATTGCTTTCAACAGTTACTTTTTTTTTATTATCCCTGGCATCGATTCAGCTGAAGTCGTATTTGACAAGTTTTATATAGAGGCCAGTAGTCAGTATGTAAAAATCAATGCTACGTTCATACTATGTAAAATGTATGTATAAAAAATTTGCAATTAATGTAACTAATACGAGTTTTCTAACGTCAGGGTATCCGTTTTAGCCGCAACCTTTTGGATTTATTGTTTTCGTATTAAATGCCTTCCGACCGTTTTGATTCGAGATGAGTATGTAGACAAAACGAGAGTCCTTCATAATGCATTATAAGCATAACACAGTTGATGTGTTTTAACACTGAACTAAAATAAAATATATATTTTTTTACATGTAATGGCTTTCAGCATATTCAAACATCACAATATCTACTGTTGATACAAACTATAGTCTCACCGAAGCTAACTTTACCACTGAAAGAAAAAAAAAACGAATGAAATTTTCATTTTAATATTAATCTTTATCGAAAGTACTTTAGTTTACTAATCAAAATTATAATGTAAACTTTGATCGACCTTTTTAAATTACATAACTGTCATTTTGATAACTTTGTATTGTTTTAGATAGTTAGTGATTTTATCAGTAAAATGGTAGTGAAATCTCCTTTTAGTGTTCATATTGAATGTTTCAGTAATGAATATAGAATATGCAAAATTGTAACGATCAGAAAATAAAACTTAATATATAAATTCAGCTATCAAGTTATTGAATAGTATTGTTCAAATGTTCTATGTGTCTTACTAGTAAAATCTCCTAACGTGTTTCTAAATGTATTATATAGCTCCAGTACTACTTTTATTATAAAGACTTAAAGAGTTTGTTTATTTCCAACTTTCCTCTATCAAATTTGTAGAACATAATAAGTCTAAGAAAAAGGTACAGCCAATTTCATCTGTAATCTCTTTACTTAGAGAGTATAAAAAAGATTAAAAATCATTTTTTTATGTGTTTCTCAAAATATATTTAAACATGATTTGAAAAATTTATGTTTTGATAAAATAAAAAGAATATTTAATAGTGCATATTGCTTTTGAAAACCATTTAAAGCATAATCTAATTAAATAATGTTTTTTTTTATATCACTTGAATATAGATTTATTGTATTTAAGATTTTGTAATATTTTGCACTAAAGATTTTTTTACTTGTATCTGAGACACAATTTCTTTAACATTATATCGTTTAGGGTTAATAATAATATTCGTATAAATTTATCTGTTTAGTGATTGTAAGTGATCAAATTTTTCTAAAATATCATACAGCATTTTTGTACTTTGAATGATGTCAAATGTCAGGGTTTGAAAATTTACATGAAAAATTTGTTACGAATTTGTGATGTCTTAGATTTAGACAAGAGTCAATTATCTTTCTAATAACGCTTGATGTGTTATCACTTGATTGATCAACGTAAGTCATAGGAATCCCATAATGGGTATTAATATGAAGCAGGACTACTAACCAAATGCGAGGATCTTGTTGTTATAGATGAAAACCTATACAGGCAGAAAATCAAATTATAGGATTTGCATTAAAGATTATAATCCAAGCTCTATATGATAAATTCAAATGTTCTGTTAGTTTTCAGTTTTCGTTGCCCTACGGTGTATCATGTATAATAATGTTTTTTTTACTACCGTTTACTGTTTTTGACCATTGCGTTGCCAGTTTCTTATCGATGTATGTGTTTGAATATCTAGTCTCTCTTTTAGGAGTGCGTTTAGAAATATAGATCCCATAACTGCCGTAAGTGTGTTACAATATTTCGCTACTCGAGACAGTTAATTTTTAATATCTAAAGCGAGAGGCTTGCCGAGATTTTTAAATTATTAGAATTTAACTGTTGAGAGTGGAGAAATATCGTTTTACACGATTTAAAGTGGTGGAATCTTTTTCTGTAAAGAATTTTATCCATCCTCTTCTAACATTTCAGAAAGTGTTTCTTTATATGTGATGTCATCAGGCATGTTCGCCTTTTTCATTTCGACACAATAGAAAATTCAGAAGAAATCAAGAAAAATTCGTCATAAAAAATTTCGACTTATCATTTGATGAGTACAGACATTTCACTAATGATGAGAAATATTTTCTCACACCTCTCAGGAAATGTGACAATAGTACAAAATTAGTGAATAAGTCTTCTTGTTGTAAGAAGATAAAAGTTCACACCTGGTAGTATGAAATTTTGAATTTTATAATATTATGTTGAAGGCTTTCAGAAAATGTCCTTAATGTGAAGTATATTCAGGCGAATTGTATCGTACTCACTACTGAAATATACATGTGATGTTGGTAATTCGTTACTGACCTTTAATAGAGCTTCTGGTTGAAACTGTCCTGTTGGTTAGTTCACGAGGAAGTGAAAATTTTGATAAAACTGTTCGTATTAAAAATGAGTTTAAATGACGAAATATTATTTGCTAAATAGAAAGAACAAATAAAAATAATGATAACATGATAACATGATGTTAGATAACGGTTGGACTGACATGCATCAAAATACTTTTATAGATTATTTCTAAGTATTAACGAACTATTATAAATAATTTTGTTTGCGATTGCACAGTTTGTTTTACATAATCATTTGAAAACTTTTACTACATCACGTAATGCTACAGATGGTCGTTGAAAAGGATATCATATAAATAAAAAGATTTGTGGTATATATTTCAAAGACATGCATTTCAAAGAAACGTAAAAAAAGAATGAAAAATCTTTACAAAAAAATTTCAAAAGGACACTTCCAACAAAGTGAAAATTTAATTCAATGGTCAACAACAAATAATTGGCGCTCTTACACTCGTTGAATTACTTATTACAAACATTTTGACAAAGCTTGTATTGATAGAAGTATTAATCCTTTCTGAATATCCTTTAAAGTCTTAGAAAGGCTTTGTCAATTTGATTATGTAAACGGTAAAGGTTGCTACTTCTCTTCATACGTCACTAACACATGCATGTTACCAAATAAACCGAACACAATACATAAGAAAATGCCTGTACCAATTCAGGAATATTACAGTTGTTATCCATTCGGTTGATGTGTTTGAGTTTGATTTTGCCATTTGTTAAGGGATGTTACTTCTTGAATTTTCATCAGACTTCAGTATTTTTGTGTTTTAATTTTATATGTAATACAACGGGTATTCAAAAAAATCGGGTGCAACATTATTTGTTGATATCGTTATACAATGTAATTAATTGTTTATTATTACATCTTAACACAAACAGTAATGTCAAATTCAACTATGAAATCCATTGTCTTTATATATATCTTTAATGTTTATTTTAAAGAAAAACTATTAGTGAGTTGATTACTATTACGATGAAGACGCATCCAGAATATTGAAACAAAAATCACAAACAGTGTATAAGGTAATAGCTGTCTCAAGAATTTTGAGATTTCTTTCAGGAGATGCAAGAACTCTTAATTCTTTAATTGCTAATCATTGTTTTGTTTGTACTAATGGTTTTGCGCTGTAGTATACAATTATTGTAAAGTTAAGAGTCTTTAGAATATGTTCTTTTATATACGTTTGAATGTTCATACACTAATCGATTAACAAAATCTGTGTTTTAGTTTATGTTGTTGATTCGTCTTTTTACCATTTTTGATAAGATTGCTTAAGAAATCGTAGTCTGCGGTAAAATGAAAATTAAATCTTCGTCGAATTCGTCTTGTCTTGGCATATCTACAATTAATTGCTACTTTGTTTAGGTTATTTTTTCTGTCAAAACTAACAATAAGAATCAATGATCATGCCGTATTATATAATATTGTGCATGTTAGTTTCATCCATGAGATAACATTTTTAACGTGAAATCTAATCGTCATACACTAACAGATAAGATAACCCAAACACTTTCATATTTGATAAATAAACAAAGCTTTGATGAGTGGCACGTGTGACATTTGTTAGTTACTGCGTAATGCTATAAATATATATATATATAAATAAATGGATATAATAGAGATAATGCAATAATCGCAACCTTCACATTTCAACACTGAATATAGATACCATACAAATACAAATTCAAATTCTTAATTACCTTGAATATTACAGTTCATCGATGTCAAAACAAAATTTTAATAAAAAAGTATAACTAAATAGACAGAGAATCTTAATAATATGATGCTTATTATCAACAAATACTTTTCATCGCTTTGTTACTTTCTTTGTACGAATTAACGTATATAGGGTTCCTTTTTCCGTTGGTTTTTTTTAATAATAAAGACCAACATACATTTATTTCCCGTGCCTGAGGAGATATGAAGATTTGTTCACCCAAGAATATTCATATTTCACGAGTGCTCTGCCCGAGGGAAATTTGATTTTTCGAGGGTGAACAAATCTTCAAATCTCCCGATGCAAAGGGAAATTAATGTTTAATTCCACTTCCTATAAAATTGAGAATGGAAATGGGAAATGTTTCAAAGAGACAACAACCCAACCACAGAGCAGACAACAGCAGAAGGTCACCAACAGGTCTTCAACATGTTCTATGCAGCTAGAAATTCCCGCACCCGGAGGTGCCCTTCAGCTGGCCCCTACACAAATATATATACTAGTTTAGTGATAATGAACGCCATACTAAACTCAAAATTGTACACAAGAAACTAAAATTAACAATATTACAAGACTAACAAAGGTCAGAGGCTCCTGACTTGGGACAGGCGCAAACATGCGGCGAGTTAAACCTATGCTTTGTTTATTATCAATACAATAGATATTATTTTGCATACATTTTGTTTTCTTATCCGCTTGTTTTTATAAGTTAAACTAAACACGACATACCAATTAATAAACAGTAGGGATAAAAAAAATAACATAAGTCTTTTTGTTTTTATGTCTGAAATAAATTTGAACATGATAATGATTATTGCTATCGCTAGTTTAAGAAAAGAAGAAGTTCAAAACGTTACGTATACATTAACCGCGCGTAACGTCGCACGATGTAATCCCGACATTTCAGAGGGGAATATGATCCTCAGAATGGAATATGAAGATTTGTTCAATGACACGTTGGATAGTCTTGGCCAACCAGATATTGATTTAATTATCAATATGTGTAAACAGTGGAATAATACCATTTATACATTAGAATCTAGTCGTTGGTTGTAGCTATTTCAATCATCGTTGCATTGTTAGCTAGATAAAAAGTGACCAGTTTAATTCATTGACGCTAAAGCTAGTCGTTGGGTGTAGCTATTTCAATCATCGTTGTATTGCTAGCTAGATAACAAAAGACCAGTTTAAAATGGATTGCTATTATATTGTGCAGTCGTTTCCTACAATAAATACAATGGAGAACGGAATTGGAAAATGTGTCAAAGAGACAACAACCCGATCGAAGGGCAGAACATAGACCAAGGCTACCAATGGATCTACAACAAAGCGAGAAAATCTTACACCGCACCAGATGGTCCCTCAACAAAATGTGTACTAGTTCAATAAAAATGGACGTTACACCAAACTTTAAAACATATGAAAGCATATTTCAATTATACATGCAGCATTAATAGCACAATGATCATAATTCTAATATGTAATGCAATTACAGATATTATAACGACAGTATTGTGACAGTGCAAAAAGCAGCTTCGTTTATTATTTTGGACTTTAATTTAAAATTCTCAATTTTGATATTTTAGACTTTAATTTTCTGTGTTTTATAATTCATATTATTTTATAATTTTGTTTCTATTTACATTTCATATCCAGGACTTAAAATCAACATGCTTTGATATGCATTTAATTCTCAGTTTGGACATTGAGTGACATGTTTCAATCTGTTAGCTAATTAGTGACATTTTACCTTATTCATAATGTATGTTCTTAATTGTCTTAATCAGATTATCGTTTAATATTTATTCTTCAAGTTCTAAAAATAGTTTAATCTTTGTCAGTGAACAATATTACTCAAATTAACTGTTATTTGTTATGTCTATACTTGTTAATTCAATTGTGTATAAATACTTGTTTATAATTTCTATAAGCAAGATTCGGACTCAGGGAGCGCGATACAGCTAGGATAAACAGCTATATTCAGTGTAAAAATATTATCCGTGCTTTACCATTCTCTGGTATGCGTAATTCACCGTTCATTCAATATTTGGATATTTCAAATGTGCTCAAAACAGAATTAAAAAGTGTGAAACAGAAAATTATCAAGGAAAAGAATACAAATCTAGAACATCAAAAGTGCATCGAGGCACTCAAAACTCAATTAAAGAATCAGCAAATCATCGAATCAGAGAGAGACCAGTTCAAGCAAGAACTTGAAAACCTTAGTCAACAGAAAGAAGAAAGTGTTGCGCGTATAAACGTACAGGAATATGTCAATCAAATTCAAGAATTACAGGAGCAATTAATTGAAAAGGACGGAACTGTGAAAATGGTCCAAGATCTATACTATTTACGTTCGACCGAATTTACGGATGAAATCCAATCATTGAAAAATGAAAAACAAGCATTGGAAAAAGAAAAGGCAGACCTATGTTCAAAGGTATATTTTCAAGCGGATTCGATTTCTCAATTGACTTTTCAACTTCAGGACCTTAACCACGAACTCCATCTTGTATCCTGCCAAAACCAACAGCGACCCAATCAAAACAGACACTATAACAACCGAAGAGGCGGCCGATATAGATAGTGCTAAGTCCGAGGACGGACTTAATTGGGAGGAGAGGCATATGTGACAGTGCAAAAAGCAGCTTCGTTTATTATTTTGGACTTTAATTTAAAATTCTCAATTTTGATATTTTAGACTTTAATTTTCTGTGTTTTATAATTCATATTATTTTATAATTTTGTTTCTATTTACATTTCATATCCAGGACTTAAAATCAACATGCTTTGATATGCATTTAATTCTCAGTTTGGACATTGAGTGACATGTTTCAATCTGTTAGCTAATTAGTGACATTTTACCTTATTCATAATGTATGTTCTTAATTGTCTTAATCAGATTATCGTTTAATATTTATTCTTCAAGTTCTAAAAATAGTTTAATCTTTGTCAGTGAACAATATTACTCAAATTAACTGTTATTTGTTATGTCTATACTTGTTAATTCAATTGTGTATAAATATTTGTTTATAATTTCTATAAGCAAGATTCGGACTTTACACTGAACACAGTCTATCTGTAATAAAAGTAATAGTATTCCATGCTGAATTATTGGTTTATTCATTGCTAGTTCCAGAGTCTCAAAAGTTAGGTTTCACCAGTATTCAGGGTTCTCATTGTTATTCAGAGCAATCGTTCGTTGTGTGATCAGGTGCATCACACAGTTTCAGTAACAAGAGGCCATTCAGTCAGGCTCTAGTTACACGACCATACAAGTCACCCCAGTTTCCCCGGTGACAGTATGACCCAACTACATCATCAGTGCATGATTTATATAGTTTGTATATATTACGTAGAGACCAAATTGTATATAGGCACCTGTTTTATATGGTTTTGGTAAACCATCTGAGCCGGGCTCCATATCCGGAACACCACATCTTGGTGTGTTCATCTTGTGTACGGTGCCTTGATCAAGTTTGCCTGTTACAGGCAGATGTTAAACTTCTGAAAGGACCTGTAAATTTATATATTGTTCATTAATATCAGTATGTTGCTTGTCCGTAAAGACTTTTTATTCCAACTAAGAATGTTTAAATTTCATTTTAATAAGCTGGGGTCACACATTCACAATTTTTACTGCCGTCCTTGACAGGACCATTCCCGACTAAAATTTATTAAAAGTCTGATCAAGATCCTATGAATCGTGGATGGAAATTCAAACTTTAATTAAAATTAAACAATCAGATATTGTTCAGGAAGCGTCGATATCCAACCGTTTCCTAGCGAATTTATACCGATAATCCCGTTCTAAATCCGCTTCTAATCCGATTTGTTTCTTTTGCCAGGTAAAATTCGACCGAGTCTGTCACGACTGCGTCCCAATTCTACCAAATGTAATCCGACAGAGATCAGATAGTGACATGACAGTGAACCGACGCTGACGGAAGCTATCCGTTCGAAAACTGTCGGCATACTCGGGATGATCAGGTACTGTCCGTCGGAACGTAATCCTATCACTGTCCGTGCTATCGCATTTCAATCGGCTTTGTCTGGTCTCAGTCGTATTATATTCTGTAATTGTCGGGACTCTGACGTGGGTATCATTGACGAATTTCGAATTAATAACGGGACTTTTTCGGAACGGTTTCGGCAAAAACGGTTCGCAATCGACAAGATCTGGATGCAATCTGGACTCAATCGGCTGAAAAACAGCAATGAAAAACTTCTCCAGATTATTCCCGTTCCACAGGACACCGTCCCGAAAACACAGAACATTGTTAGGAATTCGATCCGTGTTGACTGGCAAGTGATTAAAGAAGTAAAACTATTTGGACCACTTGGTCACCGAGGCCCCCTGTTTAATTTGAATTTTATATGCTAATTGATATATTTTTTATTATAATAATGTATTAATTATACACACTCTATGGTCGGGTTGTTGTCTCTTTGGCACATTCCCCATTTCTATTCTCAATTATATGTATTTGTAAACGGATTATTTTGAACAAACAGGGCACGTTACTTTAAAAATGACGAATTTGATCATACAAGTACTATATATACCATGGTTCTTACAAGTTCACATATTTAAACAAACGAATCCGAAGGATGATTTTGTTTAAATATGTGAATGAGTAAGACACATGGTATATAAAATTTGTATTATGAATAAAATGATTGACAGCTTGAAGACCTTGAACTAAATTATTGGAAATTGATCACGTTACAGTTTCATCCAATGAAACTGAAGCAAAGCTCGCACAAGTAATTCAAGCGACAAGGATTAAATAATTATTCTAATGACGGTATGATTTGTTGTTTATTTTTGGTTTTCAAGGTATCATACAAATTAATTATAATTTACTGTTTGTTCATGTCATTGAAAAATGCATATTTATACATTTAAAGTTTTCGTACAAACTGCTTTTCTTCCGTTGTTTTATTAATTCGATTATTAGATTATTTATTAAATTTATTGTTACAAAAATTTATGTTACAAAAAATTTAAATTGAATAATTTATTTAAAAAGCGGATATCGTAAATAAATCACATAAGTAAAAAATTTAAAAATAAACGGATCTTCCGGTATGGTTATGCCATCGAGTACTTCGATTAAATTGTCCACCCACACTGAAAGAAGCTTAATTTGTAGTCCTTTTTAGCATCAAATAAAAAAACCGCTTTAGTTATTTCACAGGCCAAGAAATAGAAATTTGGGAAACACTTCATTGCATGGAGTAATAGCATTTTGGCGATCAATGTCTCCGTTCAGTAATGCTCGAGCACAGACACGTGCTCGAGGCCTAAAATTCAAAAATCTCATACAAATGATAAAAAAAAACATAAACTAAGCAGTAGTATACTAAGTAAGTCATGAAGTACTTTAAAAACATTTGTATAACCATTTACATTGTCATCTTTTACGATACAGCAAGAAATAAACAACATTCAGTAGTTGTTATTTGTTGGTGTATATTTTATCCGATTTTCATGCATTATTTTTTACACAAATCCGGCCGTTTGTTTTCTCGTTTGTCTTGTTTTCAATTCTCCCTTTGGGCTTTTTATAGCTTATTATGTGGTATAGATCAGGGGCTGTATGCATAAAACATCTTAACTTAAGTATTCCTTAAACTTAGATTTCACTAAGGAAATTATGGTATGCATAAACTTACTTAAGTCTTCACTTAACTAAGGAATATTTAAATCGGAGTCTTTCTCTAGTTACCGTATAATATATATTAGCTCATCACATGTACTCATCCGTGTAAAGGTTTGTAATGGTTATTTAAATTTATTGATCAACGCATGCTTTTATTTTAATTTTTTTTAAAGAGCTGGGATTAAATTGATATAGGTATGTAAAACAATTCAATAGAACGTAACATAGTATAATGATAACAATTGGCGCATATAAGACAACGCTTTTTATGGTTGATGTTTTGACGGTTGAGCATTGGAAGAAAAATATTTCGGTAATCCAAAACTTTCCTCTACTTAATCTTTAATTATCTTTCATGGTTGTAATATTTTCTGGAGACAATATATTTTAAATGCTATTTAACAAGATCAAGGTTTCAGTTGCGTAGAACAAGACTGAGTGTAGCATTGTAAGCATGACATTATTGTGCTAACAAATAATTTTACAAAACACTTTTTTCAATAAAATGTTCACTATAATCGTTCAGCTTATTATGCGCTGCCACCTCCCTGCTTACATTTTGCTTATGGTTTAAAAAAAAATCTATTT
Organism: Mytilus galloprovincialis; assembly: GCF_965363235.1. Taxonomy (NCBI): domain Eukaryota; kingdom Metazoa; phylum Mollusca; class Bivalvia; order Mytilida; family Mytilidae; genus Mytilus; species Mytilus galloprovincialis. The sequence continues at coordinate 19,486,246 of NC_134842.1, forward strand.
TGATGTGAAATTAACATTTTTATCACTTCCCTTTTACAACAAAAAAAGGGGGAGGGTAGATTTTTTCCCCAGAAATCAATATACAAACTGACTAGGAAATTTTCCAAAAGCCCTACAATCTTTACTTAAACAAAATATTACAGGAAGTATATTCTCCACATCTTAACGTACTTAGCAATATTTTGGGAACCGCAATATATCTCACTGAGTATATAAGGTAATATGAAAAATAATGCAATACCATTACCAGTAAGGTATTATAAATGCCTTATATAACCGACGAATTCCATGGGGGTGTAGCAGTGGGGACTTCTGATTGCCGTAACAGTGATTCTAAACAATCAACCTAATTGTTTCAACAAAATGGAAGTCCATGCTCCCCCCCCCCCTTTATCAAAGAAATTCGCTTCTGATTTTGTCCCTGTAAGTGATTTTTTTAGGGTATGCCCTACATCTTTATAATAAAACTGAATTGAAAATTCAAATGACGCACCCCCCGACCCCCCCCCCCCCCCCAAAAAAAAAAATAAAATAAACTAACGGTTACAATTGACATCGCGCGGTGTATTTTAACAATTTTAAAAAAAATTGTTACATCCCAGGTCCTTTGTTCTAACAGGGGTGATCTGAGCTGGATCACTCCTACCAGGAGTCCATAGTTTGAGTTTCTTTGTTATGCATGCTTTCCTTTGTTCTGTAACATTTTGTAACATTTTGGCGGGAATGTCAAATCCACTATAAAACTTATAATTAATTATACGGAAAAGACTATCTATCAAAATTCACATAGAAAAAATCCAGTGTATATGCTAGGATTCGAACTCGAGACCTTTAGCATATCAAGCCACGACACATACCACTACACCAGGACGACTGGATACGAATTACTATTAATTTGACATACTTAAAGGAAGCGAGATCTTCTTTTTATAAGTGGGGCGAGTTGTCAAACCTTTATTCAGTGGGGTTTAAACCTTTTTCGTTAATCACATGAATAAGTGAGTTTTCAGACTGATTGTTTAATTTGATTTTACACTTTTTCAAAAGTGGGGCGAGTCGGTAAACAAGAGTGGGGCGATTTTTTTATAAAGTGGCGATATAGTGTGGGCGAATTGACATTATTTGATATCTACTCACCGTGTTTGAGGGTCATTAAGGGTATCATCATATAGTAATATATAAAGTATATTATAATGGTTGTGTGGCATTATAAACTTGATTTTATGAATTTTAAATAGTTTTCCGTCTATAATCTAAAACAGCTGGGATGTAAAATAGTTATCCCATTCGGCCTTGGTGTGTCAGTGTTACATCACCCTCTGGCCTCTGGCTATCGGGGTGATCTTACACTGACAAACTGCGTCCTTGTGGGATAACTATTAAAGTACTTTTCGATATTTAACAACGAGATTGGGAAATAGTATATATAACTACTAACTGTTATCTCTTGATTTGTTGATTATACGTGATTTAAAAATCACGATGATCGTTAATATTTACTTATTATTTAGCAATAAATAAACGAATAATTAGTATTTTATTACTGATATACATATTGATCAATCAAATTGTATGTAGCCTATTAATGTTCTACCAAAACCGCAAACTTTCGACTGATTTTTAACTATTTTTGAAAATTTAAGGTAGCTCTATATGTACCTTAGACGTAAGTGTTATCTTAGGCGTTCCCTAGTATAAGGAGTTTTATGCATACCACGTAAGTTTTGTGGGCGTGACTAAAACAACTAAGATTTTACTTATGAAATACTTAGTTTTAGATTATTTATGCATACCACTAAGATAAAAAGGGCAGAGTTTCCTTAACTTAAGTGTTTACTAAGGAAAATCTTAACTTAAGTAGTTTTATGCATACGGGCCCTGTACTTTGGCAGTGTCCGCTATATTTCATTTAACATCTCAAAATCTAGTGTTCATGGAGTCCTGTTGATAGAAAGATATACTAGGGCAAATAAGATTAAAACATTTTTTTTTTTCAATACCTTTTTTTAAATGAAGTGTAAACCATTCAAATTATATCTCAGAATAAATTTTACTGCGAGATAATTTTTTTTAAAAGTAAGTCACGATATCTTAGCTTATACTTGATACTTACTTTAAAGCCTCTGTCCTCTCAGAGGTACTGTGCAGTTTGAATGATTTAGCGCTTGACATATAACCAAATTGTTCAAGATAACTCTGAAAGTAGATATTGATTTGCATATTAATTTATACAAAAAAAAGTGAAAGAATTTATCCCAATTGTTTGTAGAGAGCATACTATATACCTTCCACCCATGGATCCAACGTTATCAAGTTGTTAGAATTTCTTATTAAAAAACATCCCGAAACACGACTCTTCGTACTGTTAGATTGGTGAATTCAAGTTTGCCATTTACATTTACTTCTTCTGCTATCCTTTGGGTAAATGAAGGTATGGTAACTAATATAACTATGTAATTGTCCCGCTACATTCTTTAAGTGAAGTCAAAATGTATAGTGAAACCTGATACAATAATAGTGCACAATCTAGCACAGCATCGTTCAATAAGCTTTTTATTAAATCAAACGCTTTAACTTAAAATGACTATAAAAGAGGGACAAACTATACCAGAGGAATGTACTCATAGATCGAAAATGAATGCTATGACTAAAAATGAAAAGACGAACAGACATATAATAGTACACAAGGAACAACATAGAAAACTAAAGACTGAGCAACACGAACCCCACCGAAAATTGAGGGGGGTGGGGGGGTGGATCTCAGGTGCTGCGGAAGGGTAAGCAGATCCAGCTCTACATGTGGCACCCGCCGTGTTGCTAACGTTATTACAAAACCGGTATATAGTATAATTCGGTAGGTCTCATTCATGAAAAGGGAAGGGGATTGAAGTAACGACGTCAGAAACATTTCCATTATCATCTGTGAAACGGTTTTTCCATAACAGTCAACCAACTCGTGATGGCGTCCGTTAAATTTACGAAGTGATGATTTCAACTTCTCCATTTGGAACTCTTTGTTAAATAGCTTCCTTGTGAGCAGCAATCCTCTATCAAGGAAATCATGCAAGGAAATACATGCCCGGGAATATCGTATCAATTGGGAGATGTATGCAGGGGCTTTTGGAAAATACTTTAACTATACTACATGCATATCAACTAAATTAACTATTTGTATATAATATACTTTTTTTTATACATGAAATGCATGGAAACCAATGTGAGTTTTACATTTATGATATACACGGTTTATCTCTTTAATTACAAAAAAATAATGAACAACACTAATTAACAACCAAATAGATAATTCTATAAGAATTGGTATCTAGTATCAGCGCGCGCTACATGTATATCTAAAAATATATATCATTTCTGTGATAGCATTGTGACGGACACGTTTTATTTTCAAATATAGCAATGTAGTTCTATATTTTGGAGGATTAGTAATGGTTATACACAAACATTGGTAATACACTCACATCAGCTGCACCAGTGTCCCCATCATTAACGGTACGAGCGTGCCTGTGTCTGTATAATTCAAGACTACTTGTAAAGAAGCCTATCAAAATTATAAGTTTCATGATTCCTGATTCTGTTGATAATAATTGTTTATTATGTGTTAAATGTCATACACATCTCTTTTTACTAATAAAGAGATTATTTTGTATCCTTCTCAATTACAGTACTGTTTTGCTTGTTCGAGTTTACGAAGGTTTGATCACACGTGCATCCTTATTATTACACGTAAGCTGTAATTTATACAACATCCGTATCGCCTATGTCATATATACATGTATGTCATTAACTGTGTCAAACAAAAGATCAAGATACGAAATTGGCAAACGAGACTGAACTAGAATCAAATCTCCTTATAAGATCTGTCTACCATCAGTTGTTTATGTTTAATATTAACAAAATGTCTATACCAAATCCAAAAAAAGAATCTCAAAACAACCACCAAGATATAAAACAATAATAAACAAAAAGGATCGTAAGCGAGGCGCAAAAATGTCATTTTTAATGCGGTTACAATTGTAGTCATCTGGCTTAAGTTCATAGTACAAAGGTCAAAAGGAGTATTTCACTACTTGGAAGATTTAGCGATGTATTTCAAATGATTTTTTTTTAAATTATTATATCTTTTCCTTTTGAAATTAAATCTTTGCAAATAAATACATGTCTTTTGTAATGGAATACAGAAATGTTTGCCATTGAATAAAGAAATGTTTGTCAGTGAAAACAAATTGTTTTGCCCATGAACACAGAAAAAAATTGCTGTTTCTTGTAATGATTCTGAATAATTTGTATGATTTGTACTATCGAAAATATGTTTAAATAAATATCTGAGCGAAATCCTAGCATGTATACGAGGCAATGAGATAATGAAAGAATGAAACACTTTGAGACCGAACTGTTGAATAAAACAACTTAAACGGGGAAATCAAAATTACTAACCTTACCAAACGAAATATCATGCAATTTTGTTTGTGTTTTTAGCTATGCATGTACTCATTTTGTTTAATTGATGGATACTTTATAATCTTGGGTTTTCATATATAATATACAATAGCTTCGTCGATCATGAACTACACCAACATTCTTGGCTGATGTCAATCAAAACATGAATCCCTCCAAAACTTGGATAAACATATATGCACTTTAACTATTTGTTGTTTCTGTTTTTTAATTGCAACTGTCGTGTTACTCAATAATCGAAGGTAAATCGTATTTGTTAACAAGAAATGAAACTTGAATTGTAGGCTCAGGGTTCGGCCATCACACAATATATATTAAAATTTTCATCTATTAAAAATTAAGTGCAGACAGGAAGTATTCTTTTCCGTAATATAAAAAGATAATATACTAGGTATATCTTCTTATGTTTCTCTTCTTTAAACATCACGTAAAAATTGATTTTAACGTTAGGTGATACGATCGTTCATGGCTTTGGTTGGCTTCAGTAGTTGTAATATAATTACGACATTCGAGCATTTCTAGTCAGAACCTTTAAGGTTAAAATCGCAACAATGTCTTGACAGGTTTGAGAAAAAAGTGCTGTAGATAATTATTTATTTATTTTCCATGAAACATAGTGTAACAAAATTAAGGATAAAAAATCTATGGTCTATAGTACAATCAACAAAGTTAACAGCACACTATTATATACAACTCCTCAGTATAGCAAATATAGAAGAAGAAGAAAACAACAAATATAATAACAGGTGCGTAATCAGAGAGAAAACAAAATCCACAGGATATAAAATTTATAAAAATCGGATATTAAATTATCCCTTCAACAAGGACAGAGAAGAACACAAATCTCCTGTTTGCAGATGTGTCGATTACAAAAAATATAAATCCTAAAAATCTTCTTTCGACAAAAATGTGTTATACAAAAATATTAAACCCACATGTTTTCTGTCAACAAGGTGATTCTTTACAAAAATATAATATTAAGAAATCTGCTATCAAAACGATGTGCCCAATAATGTGTATGTTTACAGAAAATATAAATTCAGATATCAACGAGATATGTCAAAAGAAAACACATAAAATCAAAAAAAAACTATCAACAAGATGTGTCAAAAACTGAATTATAAAATGCACCACTCTCCCATCAACAAGGTGTTTCATTAGAGAAATAATGCATATCAGAAAAATCCGGAAAATTCATATCAACAAAATACGTCATAAGAAAATACATTAAATGTACAAATCAACAAAATGTCTCATAAGAGAAAATATAGAATACACCACTCTACTATCAATAAGATGTGTCGTTGGGATATTTGTAAAACCCACAAATCCTCTTTCGTCAAGATGTGTAAATATGAATAACCTGAAACCACCCACAAATCTATCAACAAGATTTGTTATTTGTTGGAGTATAAGATTCGCAACTTTCCCTTCAACAAGTTGTGTCATTTGTTGGAGTATAAGATTCGCAACTTTCCCTTCAACAAGTTGTGTCATATAGAGTATAAGATCCACAATTGGCGTTTCGACATAATGTGCCATTTGAGAAAATGCACTTATTTTGATTAAACAAAACAATGGTTAATTTATTATGATAACAGAAAGTGTTGCAAGTCCAAACACACGATAACCCCATACAGCACTGGTAACAGTGCTGTTAGTAGGTTCTGTTTCAGCTGGAACTGCTGGCATATTTTTGTTCATTTCGTCTTCTCCACCATCTGGAATCAAAGATGTACGTTCCATATTATCAGCCATGTTTACGTCGTCAGTAAGTGTTGTATTCATACTAGCATTAGCGTATTCTATAATAGGAATAATTATATTGAAGTTAAAAATGGAGGCAATGGTTTCAAAATGTTTTTTAATATACAAATATGGAAATGTGATATGATAGCCAATGAGACAACTATTCACAAGAAACTAATTTGTTGCAAGGCAAAATGTCTGTCCTTATCCCATATATCCTCATTTTCCATCTTCATACTGAATGACAAAACACGAAAAATCAAATGATGCAGACAGCAACTATCGATAACAATTATATTACAGGCTCCTGAATTTGGAAAGGCATATAAAGAATGTAGCAGGGTAAATTATGTTTGTGAGCACTCAATATTCCCATAATCTAGGAAACTGCTGTTACAGCAAAATATAAGAACAAACTTAAAAAAATCCGGATGTTCAAAAGAGTTAACATGCAAACATTTTGCTGTGAAAGACGAATAATAAGAATGCCATCAAGATTTGAAAGTACATCAACGGTTTGATAAAAAAAACCCATAGCTATTCTTTATTTCTTCGACCAACAGTGGTAAAGAACCGATTATTACGTTTTTCAGCCGTTCTCCCTGTTTGTATCGTTGTTAGCGTATGTTTCTTCTCGACGTAAAACCAAGTGACCTTCTATGCTCATGAAAAAACATCACCAGCTAAATGTTGTATGTTTAGTTTCAGAGCAAATCTTTGATTGGTTTCGTGTTGCTCAGGCTTTTGATTTCTATTTTGTGTTATTTAACTATATTATGCTTGTCTCTATTACAAAAGGAGCTGTATGACACGTCCATGTTAAAATTTGATTTGAATACAAGTATCTGTTATACCGAACCAGTTTTCTATGATAGTGTTGACCTATCTAACTTTGAAAAAGAACGTTTTATCCGCCATTTTCTACATAAAAAATGTCTGTACCAAGTCAGTAATACATGTGCGGCAGTTATTTTCTATTCGTTTTATGTGTTTGAGCTTTTGATTTTGCAATTTAAGTAGGAATTTTTCGATTTCAATTTGCGTTGAAGTTCGTTTTTTTGTTATTTTGTTTTTTAGTGAAAACTTAACTGTAGTACTCATAGCAAAACGGTACAGAGATATTGAGTAACAAATTTAAACCCTTGTTTACGTAACCATTGGTTTAAAGAGTCAACATTTGTTTAAAGAAATGGGATCTTTTAATCAATTACTGATTTGATTATGTTATTACACTTTTAACACAGTTATTCACATTTGCCAATTGTTAACTGATTCTATACCGAATACAATGGGATACTGCCTACGTAAAGCATGATAAGTTGTGATAGATTCGAGGCTAGCAGTATTAAAGCAGAGACTCGGGAAACTGATCGAGAACCTTAAACAAAACCAATACAGAAACAGCTAGTTTATTACACTTTTTTTATAAATGATTTCAATTCTAAGACTATACAAAGAAACTTACTGTAAAAAAAATATAGGAATTTATATTTGAACTTGGCTTTTCGCAATTTCAATGCATCATGAAATTTATGATATTTCGTCATACAATGTATGACTTTTTTGTACTTAATATTTCCTAGTTCAATTCATTTTATCTAGAAAATAAAAAGTAGCTAGGAATAATAATTCAGAGAGTTGTGCTCCTTACGCAGAAACTGCTCCAACAAAGTTATGAGGAGGACAAATTAGAATTGATACTCCGTTAATTTTATGGACACCATCACGAATTGGTGGATCCATACGACGTGTCTTTGACCAAACTAGCTAAGGATATTTTTACCACATGGTAGAGTGTGGTTTGTCATTATGTCGTCTAAGTCTTTTAATTACCAAACGTGACTTATTCCCGATTGTGATTGTTTTGCTGAGTGTGAAATCGCATTACTATTAGACGTGTTACGGTACTTGTCTTTCCCGAATTCATGTATTTAGTTTAAATGTTTAATGTTATATTTGTAATTCTCATCGGATTTTGTCAAATGTGTTGACGTCTTTTCTATTATATTTATATGTTATGGTAAAGAAAATTAATCACCGCATTCATTTATTAGATTTGATTTTGTTCAACGTAATCAGTACGATACTTAACGTTTGAAGTTAGATTCAAAACAAACCGGACATAGCTTTATAGTATAGTTAATTGCTACCTTAGTTTGCTATTAATAAGTATTAAAATGTGCATTGTTATTAAATGCAATATCAGTATTTAGTTCAAATATAATCTTAAAACAATTCTTATTCTATCTTATTCAGTCAAATGTGACGTCATTTTTCATTTTTTGATGATCTGTTTTGCAAATTCAAATGACGTCATTTTTTTGGTCATTTTTACAATTTCAAATATGACGTCACTTGGCGTTGAGGGTTATTTAAACTTATTCGGATGTGTCTACATTTTGTGGTGCAAATGTCTGGTTATGTAATGTATTTCAGTTGTTTCCTGTAATTAGTATTAACTTCAGTTATATCATGTACATCTTTTGTATAATAATTTTATAAATTTACTGTTTGCAAAAGTATAAATTATTCTAAATAATAGGGATGTTCTGGTAACTAACAGAAAACCCTGGCCGTTTTTTGGCATAACTTTTTTGATCTTTTGGTCCTCGATGCTGTTCGACTTTGTGCTTGTTTCGGCTCTCAAACTTTTGTATCTGGGCGTCACTAGTAGATCTTGTGTGGACTAAATGCACTTCTGGCGTATTAAAATTTTGAACGTGTTGCCTTCTGTTGGCTGTTGCTCGTGTGTTTCTTTGTCAATTGTGTTCTCCAATGTATTTATATTGTAGTCCTGTGGTGTTGAGTTGTCATTTTAATGTTATATTTCACATGGCTATAAAAGAGGGAGGTTTGGCATGCCACAAAACCAGGTTCAACCCACCATTTTTTCCTTTAAAAATGTCCTGTACCAAGTCAGGAATATGGCCATTGTTATATTATAGTTCGTTTCTGTGTGTGTTACATTTTAACGTTGCCTCGTTTGTTTTCTCTTATTTTTGAGTGTAAATTCACATTGCGATAAAACGTGTCACGGTACTTGTCTATCCCAAATTCATGTATTTGGTTTTGATGTTATATTTGTTATTCTCGTGGGATTTTGTCTGATGCTTGGTCCGTTTCCGTGTGTGTTACATTGTAGTGTTGTGTCGTTGTTCTCCTCTTATATTTAATGCGTTTCCCTCAGTTTTAGTTAGTTACCTCGATTTTGTTTTTTGTCCATGGATTTATGAGTTTAAACAGCGGTATACTACTGGTGCCTTTATTTACCAATTTTAACTCTTGAATCATTTGCGTTCTGATGATAGATCAACGGAATTTAAACAGTTATATGATAAACTATTATAGTTTCATTGACTGTTTAAACTCGTTACAAAACAGGTAACATTATTCGCACTAGTTGTTATTTCAGGAATGACTTATTTGTTTGTTCTGTCTATCAAGAATGAACAATCATAATATTCACACTAAATAACAGTGTCAAATTCTACTAGAAATTGATTATTACAAAGGTTATACATGTACCCTAAAAGTTCTCTAACTGTGTAACATATTTCCATAAAATGTAATGTTATTCAGCACCATGAAGTTGCTGTTGTTTTGGTATACATACACAAAATTTGACAAAATTCGTCAGAATTGCGATTTATGGCCACCACCTGGCGAGATTAGTTTTGTGATCTGATAATAAATAATGTAAACTTTATATTGTAAGAACATTGGAGTCCTTGGATGTAAGTGAAGATTTTTAGACTTTTTAAAGAAAAGGAAATTGGCCCTACCTTTTTAACAAAGGGTTATACTGTTAGGTATATGCATAGAAGCTAGCAACTGTGTCTATACATCAATTTCTCTCATTTCCTGTGTAATTTATATTATCTATCTTATCAAAAGGATAACGTATATACTAGTAGTTCTCTTTTTAAATAAATTGGTTTAGTGTTTTCTTTCTGTTATTAACTCACCTAGTACTGATATTAAAGATAGACAAATTCAGATTTTAGCCCAGAGCTCAGTCATCTGAAAAAATAAATGTGTATGCATGCATGAACTGTGTTCCACTCGTCACAGTCTTGCTTTGGTTTTTTTTCTGATTTATCAATTTGGATGTTGATGAAATCCCCAAAATGTGCATGCTATTTAGACTTAAAAAGTAGATGAACAATCTTTAAAGTTATTTACTTCATACAAACGACCAAGGACTCAGCTTATTTAACAACAAAAGTCCCGTCTTAAAGAAAACTGCAGTCCTATTGAATTTAAGAATTTTGCTGAAAATGAAAGCGTTTATTTACTGTTCACACCAAAAAGTTACATTGACAGTCTCGGAAGGCACAAACCAATAAACCCTTGCTGTTTTTGAACGATGCAAGCAAAAACAAGATAGATACAAACATATTTTTTATTCTAAAACCCATAAAATTGTCGAGGACGTCGGTGTACTACATTTTAATAAATTTGATATTAAATATATATTAGAATTGAAATACTGAGTTTATAAGTTTTTCGTTTATATATCTATTTTACGAACTGAAATATGAAAAAACCTACACCTGTATATATTTAAAATCAGGTATCGGACCGATTGTTTGCAATATATATCTTTTAATATCTTAAAGATCGACCTATCTCACTAAACAAGAATCCACCAATCTACTTGGCTCTCTCCCCAAGTTCCATATATGAAATACCATTTAATGATGATATGTGAGAATTAACGATTATGTGTGTATAGTTGCCTTTTGTTTTTTGTAGTGTAAGTTTAAAAGAATCAATCTGACCTTCGTAAGGAAATCAATAATATTTTCAAAAAAGGTAGAGTTTCATGAATATTTTATAATATAAATGTATATCAGTTATATTTTCATCGTTATGTACTAAGACCATAATGGTTTAAATTGAGAATATCCATTGGGAGTGTGTATGTAGAAAAATTACATTTTATTTCGTAGTCGTCCTGTGTATTTGATACATGTAGAAGAAACTAATCAAATCATTTCATATTGCTGAATAACTTACTTTTACTGTTAAATCTGTTTTTTGTGGTATCCATTTGAAGTGACTCTGTACTTATACACCCCGTTATTGTGTTATTGTTCTGTGATAATTTTGCATCATTGTCCTTTATTTTAGCTTATATGTTTTGTCTATATGCCTTTTTGTGTTTATTTGTCACAATGTTGACTACTTTACCCCAATTTTTGACGTTTTTACCTATCATCTCTGTTTGTGTTGTACATAAAGGCAACAGTAGTATACCGCTGATCGATACTCATCCTTGTCAATATAATGTGATTTTATTTCAAGTGAGAGGTTTACCTAGCTATATAACCAGGTTTATCCACCATGTTCTACATAAGAAAATGATTGTACCAAGTCAGGAATATGACAGTTGTTGTCCGTTCGTTTGATGTGTTCGATCTTTTGATTTTTCCATTTGATTAAGGACTTTCTGTTTAGTTTTTTTGTAATATTACTTTTTTTCCTACAATTGGCTACGTAAGCAATATTATCTTGTACATATCTATCAGAGACAAGCGAAAATTAGGTTAAAAACAGATAAAATTATTATGAAGATGAATACAATAACTTAGGGAATTGCAGAATTGTAACAGAAATATAGGTTGCGTCTTCACAGTACAAGTCTCTTGCTGTGCCCACAATTTAAACCACGTTAGGTCAAAACTTCACATTAAATTGGTAAAATTGAACATAACAATCAATGAACCACAATAAATCTCACTGATAAGTTAAGATTAAGCAAAAAAAAGAAGAAAACACAAGCAGAAAACCAAACAGAACAAAATAAAACAAAATAAAAACAACCCATGCCTTTAATCATCTATCTAGAAGATAATATTTATTATTCCCCAAGTGTACTATTAGTATAACTCATCTCATTCTATTTCCATGAATATATTTTTATCTGTTATCTGAATTTATTGTCCTTTGGCTCAGAAACTTCTGCACAATTAAATAATGTAGTGCCATTTTTTCATCATTTCCTTGATATTTTCGACATTTTTTGTATAAACGTATCATATGTGACAGTTTCGTCAAAAGTTAGTTTGGTATTGTTTTGTAAAAAAAAACCTGAACAAATATTGTTTTGTTTTCATTTTCCGTTTTTTGGAAAAGAGGAAGAAATGATATCCATGCTCCTCAAAATAACCCTTCCAACTATTCTGAAATCATAAGCCATTTAACCCACATTCAATTCAAGGTCTAACACTATGGTAAGGTCACTTTGTTGAAGACTGTATATTGATTGTTTCTGTCTTTCCCCTCTTATTTTTGGATAAAGTTTTTTCTATATCAAAATAAATAAATGTATTCTAAAAATCATATATTTCAAATACATGTACTTACCTATTCTATTATTTTAGTAGTTGAAAAAAGATCCTTAATTTATAATGTTTTGATAAAAGGGGAAATAAATTTGGTCTGAATTGTACTTACCTTCTAGAGAGCCATTACACTAAGAAAATAATTCAAAAGTTTGAATGTTATCAAGCAATTTTCTAATTGACACCTTTAATTGGAAAAGATATTTTATTTCATAATGGCAGATTTGTTTTTAAGGTCATGTGTTTATCTGAATATTTTCATTGATTTTTTAGTAAAAGGATCTTGCTTTGTACAGGTGTCGACTGAAAACGAATGATATAGAAAATATATAAGATTTAAAAAAAGAGGGACGAAAGATACCAGATAGACAGTCAAACTCATAAATCGAAAATAAACTGCCATGGCTAAAAATGAAAAAAAGACAAAGAGACAAACAATAGTACACATGACACAACATAGAAAACTAAAGAATAAGCAACACGAACCCCACAAAAAACTAGGGGTGATCTCAGGTGCTCCAGAAGGGTAAGCAGATTATGTTCCACATGTGGCACCAGGTGACAGTGTGCACCTGGTTACATAGCTTTCATATAAGTAACATTTTTAACTTTTGTTAAGTTTTTACCATTCTGTCATACTTACAATAAAAAAATAAAATAACTAATGTTCAAATGTTAAGTTAAATCATGTTTTATTTCTATGTAAAATTACAAGTTCAAATACCCTAACAATACCTAATAATTCGATAGCAAGTTATATACATTCGAAAATGTGAAAAAATCGTTGGATACATTACTAAGTAAGACCATTTGATTAATTGAAGCTATGTAAGTATAATAAAGTTTGTGATAAATGGAAAGCCTACAAATAAAAATCATTTTTTGTTCTGATATATTTCCTTTAATGCAGACGTTTTGTCTTCGTGATTTGTTTATAAAATATGCCTTAATCGTGGTAGTTATTATCATAAAATCAAAGATATACAAATTGAACCAATTGCTCTGTAAAACTTCTATATATAATTATCGAGAACAATGTACGGAGAGTTCTGAATAGAAATACAGCTATGTAAATAAAGACACTTTCATACCTCAGAAAATTGCATTATACCTTTTTGGGAAGGTGTGGGAGGTGGAGAAGCTGATTTAAACATTTTCGAACTAGACTAGATTTAAACTGAATTTATGTTATTTTAATTTACGAAATGTTCTTAAAATTATATAATGCATAAAACTGCGTTAAAATTTAGATAAGGCTCAAACAAATAGAAACCGGATGTAAATTACCAATTGGGTTAATACGGCTTTTTCCGTATTTGACAGAGCCAAGAAGCTGTACAGCGACTCCACCAGTATTGCACATGCTGATTTGTCATCATTGAGGCTGATTTGATCATAACCTTTTATAATAAAATGATCAGGCATGTCCCCCTACTTGTGCCATTTTGGATCACCGTGTTCGTGTATTTTCTTCTTTTTATATGCTGAGTGTGTTTATTCACTTCTTTTCAGATGGTTATTATTATCTATATGTACTCCATTACCACCTTTTACACCAACGACAACATCGTTTAACCTAAAACGAAACAAACATTTAAGAGCTAAAACATTCTTGAAATAAAACGTATCAATCTTTTATTCTTAATTGATAATTCGAGTATATTCGGGAAGAGAAGCTATTTATGATATCCAACTTACATTTATGTAATGACAGTTTGTTAATTACAAGAAAGTTACCTTGTTCAAAGATATCTTATCTTGCAGAGATTCCAAACATGTGTAGTTTGTAGTTCTTTTTTTTTAATGAAATAAAGGAAACAATATCACATCATTTCAGGTTTATGTTGTCATTTTCAGACTCAAGCTTGCTTTTCACATAAAAAAGAATGCCTTCTATGTATTTCCATTAAAAGGAATGGATGACACAAGGTACCAAGATCATTCAATCAAAAGCTTGTATGTTTCCACGATATGTCATTTATAAACTTTTCACTCTAACAAATATCATTCATGTCAAACACAAGGGGATATACCTCTTGTTTCCTGAAACCGAACCGCTTCGTTAAATTATATAGATCATCATGAGGAGGCACCGATTGATTTAGAGAACAGTTAAAGCAAAAACTTTAATAATTTATATAGAGTCGAAAACAAGAAATACAGTATAAATGCAGATATCTCTCATATGGAAAAGTGTACGAGGCCGAACTTCATACAATGCTTAATATTTTATCGTATGTTTTTCTTTGTTGTGATGTTATGCTATTGTTTCAGAAAAAGGGAAAAGGTTTGGATCCATTAAAACGTTTAATCCCGCTGCAAATGTTTGCACCTGTCCTAAGTCAGGAATCTGATGTACAGTAGTTGTCGTTTGTTTATGTAATATATACGTGTTTCTCGTTTCTCGTTTTGTTTATATAGATTAGACCGTTGGTTTTCCCGTTTGAATGGTTTTACACTAGTAATTTTGGGGCCCTTTATAGCTTGTTGTTCGGTGTGAGCCAAGGCTCCGTGTTGAAGGCCGTACTTTGACCTATAATGGTTTACTTTTTAAATTGTTATTTGTATGGAGAGTTGTCTCATTGGCACTCACACCACATCTTCCTATATCTATTGTTCAATAACATATATCAAATTTTTATTTTACAAGAGCAACATATCAGAAACAAATGTGGCGTAAGAAAACAAATAAAAACCTGCCAGTTCGTAGCAAAATTGAAGATTTTCTATTATCTATTAATATTTGTCATTACCAACAATTTATTAGCATTTTCGTCGATGACTTTAAGATAAAGAGCAAACTTTAAAATTTATAACCTGACCTTGACCTTTTTCATTTGATGGAACAAGAAGTTTAAATTGATATACCTTATGTGTATTTCACTTAATGAACATTGATATATTCCAAAATACTACACATCTGCATTAAACATATACATATTCCAAATAGTAATAAAGTAATTTTAGCGGGAATTTCTCGCTACATTGAAGACCTGTTGGTGACCTTCTGCTGTTGTTTTTTTCTATGGTCGGGTTGTTGTCTCTTTGGCACATTCCCCATTTCCATTCTCAATTTTATTAATATAAAAGATAATATAAAAGACTTTTAAAGTAAAAGATGGTGTACCTGTCACTGGACAATGTATCTGCCGCACTGGGGGTTAGCAATTTTTTCAAGCAAAACTTGTCTGAAATTGAATCAATTCAACGCTATATAATTATTATAAATATTTCTTTACTCAAATTGACATCCTTCATATTTAATTGAGACATTAGTTTGTTAGATATATTCGCCTTGTTTATTCAACACCTTGCAATTAAAACACAATAAAAAAAACTCTCTGGAAGAAACTTCATCTTCCCATTCATAATTAACTATGTGCAAATGTCATTACTCACAAACTATATAGTATCTATCAAATTATAAAATTGGTAAAGCGTTGAGGAACTGGTAAATATTTGTACCAATAATACATTAATTATTTTTTCACAAGCATCATTCAACTGTTTTTGAAGATAATACTATTTTTAATAAAAATTCTGCAGTATGCAGTAAATACCAACAAACTTGTTTGTTTGTGATCAATTTTAATTACTATTATAGTACCAGTTTTCCTTTTGAAGAAGTCCCTCAAAAAAAATAAAAGATGAATTGAAATGTAAGATGCCATTGAAGATACAATATCTTATGAAAGCATATGTTTTAGGGAGGGAATGCCTAGTTACACCACACTTGCAGAAAAGACAACCATAGTCCAAAAAACCGATACGGTCGTCATAATTCTAATTTGGAGATTGCTACAAGAAATATTTGGATGAATCTACAGAACCTACCTTTCTCATCCTTGTAAACGAGGAACGTAAATTCTTTATCGGGTTCGCACGCTGAAGTATCCATAATTTCCCCTAAAATTACATAATTTAGAAAAAAATGAAAAATGATGCAGATCGTAGTATTTTCTATATTTAATCAAACGAGGAAAAACAAAAAAATTATGACTTTAAAATGTAAAATGCTCCTGATCTTGTTTAATCTGTCATTTAGTACTTCAACTGTTACAGTTCTTGTACATCATTGGCTTACACATATATCCAGCGTTCCTGATAAAGTTCCACACAGCAAAGCGCTTTGGACGCATGACATTTATAAGTGTTGTTCCCAATTTAAATTTTGACACAAGAAATTATAGTACTATGATATTGCTACCCCCCCCCCCGAGATAGACGAAAACTTCAAATTGTTTACGTATATATAGACGGTCTAGATACCAAAGTGACATTTAAATATAATTGTTCGAAAGCAAACCAATAACACAATGGGGAAAAAAAAGAAAAATAAAATACAAAAACCAATAAACAAAGCAAGACACAGAAATAGTTATATGAAAAAGAACAAGATGACACCGCCCACAATACGGCGATTAACTCAAATGCTACGGAGAGTTTACTAATATATATGGGTGTATAAAGAAAATGACGCAATGTATGTAAAAGAAAAGTATAAACATGTACGATTAAACACATCACAAATACCGGGAGTAAAATTGTGTATATGCGCCATACGCGCGTTTAGTCTACAAAAGACTCATCAGTTCAATGACGCTCTAGTAAAAATAATTGTAAAGTACGAAGTTGAAGATCATTGAGGATCAAAAGTTCCTAATAGTTTTGCCAATTATAGCAAATTAAGGTAATCTATTTATGAGGCAGAAAAGACTTCGAAAAATTTGTAGACAGTTTATACTTTTAAAGCATAATCATATAATGATTAATCGCCATATTTTCCTACCTCCATGAGCTTCACAAGGTGAGAAGTTTAACACCACATTTGATCTGGAAGACAACGCATCAGCAAAGGAAAGTAAAACTTCCCCTTTCAATAAAACATAATCCAGGAAATATTTTGCTCTTTCCAATCTAGGAAGTTTTCCTTTGGATAAAACACAATCTTTCAAAACTACTTCAGGAATGTATGGTTTTCCTTCGAATGTCTCCTCCATTAGATCAGTATCGATTTCATTCAAAATATTTTTGAAATCACATATAATGGTTCTTCTATAACATTCTAAAACAAAAATGAATGTGACGTCATACTTTATCCTTTAGCTACTAGTATATAATTTCATATACAATGTATGTTCTATAAACTTTTATATTCTTTTCCTTATTAGAAAACGATTATTTTGAACACTTATTTCACATAATTGACTTTTAACTTGTATCAAAATATCAAGAAATAGTTAAAAATTATTGCAGTGGACACTTGTCAGTACATTATATAATTCAAAGATCAGGTATGATTGCCAATGAGACAACAATCTTCAAAATTAAAATGCAATTATAAGCAACCTCATTTAACAATTCAACATTACCCAATTGATATTATTTTACCTGCACATGTCATTTTTTCAAGTCGATCTGCAATTGCGACAATATTCAATTCTCGAAGTGAAAATATCAATGTTTTCCACACTTTCTCGGGATCTTCTTCCATAAGAACCAATAAGATATCAGCAAGTTTGTTCTGACTGTGTTCCAATCTTCCAGTGATCGTTTCCAATCTTGCAAGAATTTGTGTGCATGGGTTAATTTCACTGTTGATATAGTATCTGTTGATCTTTATAACCTGCTTTTTGCTGAACTCTAGGCTTTTTCCTATAAAGAAAGAGAAAACAAAAAACTGGCAAAATAGTACTTTTAATTTTTTATTATTACAATAAAAATAAACATTACTGAGAATTGCCGCTTACATTTTAATTGCCCGCCCCACATGTGAAGCAAATTATGTGCATCCTTACCAAATTCTTCATCTTATTTGTATAGGTTTTGTGAATTTTGATCCATATGCACTTTATAAAAGAAAAAACATATTCGAGGAAAGGGAATAGCATCACTGTATATCGTAAATATATTAAAAACAAAACATTTAGCATACTTGATAGATGGTCAAATGGAATATATATCACATTAAGATACTGATCGACCATGTGAGACTATCATGGTTAATCAAGGTCTTAAAAAACTCACGTAGTAGATACTTACTTGCAGACTGTACACCTTGACTTACGTAAAGAAATTTACTGTGAAGATATTTTAAAATCAACCCATAGGTGAAAATTTTAGTGACCGATATTTAAATTCGTAAACGATTAGGAAACAACGAATCAAAGTAACAGAAAAATTAGTAAATTGCATAAACTCAAAACTCCGAAAGCAACAGGGAGCTTCGACAGGATTAGAGAGTTGGCTTTTTGGGGACATAATATCAGACTTTTTATCCGATTATTTGATTTTGTTGTTCCAAAGTATCATATTCTAAGTTATTACCCTTTCCGTCTTTTAGAGGTAAACTGTATGCATCCTTTGTAATAACTATTTTTATGGTTTGGTTAGGTTTTAGGGTTGCTTCAACATTCTTCAGAGACAAGCATTTCTCAATGTAAACCCGACAGTTGTTTTCTTCACACAATTCTTGATAAAAAGGTTCCTTGGAATGTAGAAATAGATGTATGCAGCCAAACTGCATATCATAAAGTACAATGTTACTCTCTTCTATAAAAGCATTCCATTCATTAACTGTGGTTTCAATAATTTGATTAGTTGACCCTTCATTGCTTGGATACAATGTCACCAGATGTGTGTCATGGTGTTGTTCTGTATTTCCAATCGAAATATCCAAATCTAAAGAGCAACATTTATTTAAATTAAATAAGTTAAAACTTCTTGTTTCTTAATTACTTTTCGAAATATTGATATCATCATATATTGTCGCAACACATTTACAAACAAATAAAAACCCTCTACATTGTTTATCTGCATATTGACCGTTCCATATAAATAACAACTTCCCAGTCGAAACCTCTGCTGGTGGATTATCAGTCCCCGAGGGTATTTCGTTACTGACAGAATATATAATAATCTTCTCTGAAATGGTCCGTTTGTAAATTTGGAATTATAAATAACTAAGGTTTTTAATCCTTCAGGCAAAATTGCCCTTACATAAATTTGGCTATATGTCTATGTCTTTTTTGGTCATATAGTTCTTCAACTGTTTATGTTATTATACGTTATTGGCTTTCAAAAATTTAGTGTTAAATGTTCCTCGTGAAGGTAAAATACATAAAAGCAATTCAGACTCCTGAACTTTATAACATGTTGTTATAGTTTTTTCCCATGATGTCAATTTAGATATTAAATAATGTTCATTGAGATCAACTGACTAATTGTTGTTTGCATCATACGTGTATCCTATAACAAAAAGAGAAATTATAGTCGGGAAGAGAGATAAGTCGAAACATATATCTTGTTATCAGTTTATGTAAAGTACATGAGTCGGAATAATAGAAGAGTCAAGTGAATGGCGAAAGAAAAAAAGGATAAAGTGTATAGAACATATGTTTTCTTGAACTATGTCAACTGTTAGTGATTTGAATAAACATGTATTTTCATATGTAGAAGTTTTAATGTTATTAAATACACAAAGATACAAGAATATCAGACTTAAACACACACTACCTAGTTCTGATGTTTCACCTATAATCATTTCTTCGACTGTTTTTAAACCATTTTCGTGAAGTATCGTATTCAGTATTGGAATCTTGTCATCAGTAACGTTTTGTACTAAGATGTCGTAACATGTATTGGCTTTCTTTGACTCACTGCCTTGTAAAATCGTGTCTCTTTCGTCGTCGTTAATTAGTTGCTTTCTCCTAAGGGAATCCACTAGCCTTGTATTTGCCTCTAGCTTATCCCTGAAGTATCGCTTAACTTTGCCATGTTTCAATTTGCTGACATGACCTCCAACTAAAGAATTATATGCATAATATGATGCAGATGTATTTGTAGAATCCGTTCAAAATAATATTGAATGAAAAGTTGTCTTAATGACACTCATACTTCATTTTCTTAAATCTATATTTCATTAAAAAAAATATTGCAATATTTTTTTTATAATGTGTTTGACTCTTTTATGTATTCTAAATTTATATAATTAAGTTTAACCATTGAATATAGAAATGTTTTCTAACTTTTTATTTTTCTCATTTGATTGATGTTCCTTTTAAACTTTTGTAGATACGCGTACTTGGAATCATGAAATGGTTTTTATAAACGTCTAGTACTCACCTTCTGCCATTACAAAGTTATAAAATCGGCAAAGTACAGAATGCTGAGCGTTTTTTAATACAAATGACGTGTCACCTCTATTAAAATCTGAAAGGGATACAATATATTTTATTTATGCAAATGTGAATCAAGCTTTTAAAGGTTGAGCCTATTTCTTTTATTGTGTTGATACTCATCTGAAGGTTCGATGCTCTTCAACTTTATACCTCTTTGGCTTTATAAGTATTTTGATATGAGCGTCACTGATGAGTCTTATGTAGACGAAACGCGCATCTGGCGTACTAAATTATAATCCTGGTACCTTTGATAACTATTTACACCACTGGGTCGATGCCACTGCTGGTGGAAGTTTCGTCCCCGAGGGTATCACCAGCCCAGTAGTCAACACTTCCGTGTTGACATGAATATCAATAACAAGGTTATTTTTATAAATTTCCTGTTTACAAAACTTTGAATTTTTCGAAAAACTAAGGATTTTCTTATCCCAGGCATAGATTACCTTAGCCGTATTTGGCACAACTTTTTGGAATTTTGGATCCTCAATGCTCTTCAACTTTATACCTGTTTTGCTTTATAAATATTTTGATATGAGCGTCACTGATGAGTCTTATGTAGACGAAACGCGCGTCTGACGTACTAAATTATAATCCTGGTACCTTTGATAACTAATTCGACATGCACGTATCAAAGACAGTAAACATGCTCAACAATGCCTTAACAATTATTGTATTTTTGTCTAAATATAACAATTTGATTCAAATTTGTTTTATAAAAACCACTTTCAGTATTTAAAATCCTTTATTCAACTTTTACATAATTTTGTCGTTAGCTTATTTTAGCGCCACTGATGAGTCTGTTGTACACGAAACGCACGTTAAGCATACAATATTTAGTTCTGGTTACTTTGATGACTTTATTTTCAAACAGTTAATGAAATGTTCAAAATTATCAATCTTACTGCATGACCCATAAGATTATATTTATTTTACCGAAATCTTTTATCAGATGTAAACAAACTCCCTTTTTCTCATTTTTGAGCATGTTTTATTTTAATGAAGTTAATTTCATCAAAGTTAATATCGACGTTATGCAATTTGAGCATAGTACTTTATCGTTTGCTTTTCCGTGAGTAACTTACTTTGGCCCTCACCAAGTTTGAACATTACTGTATATGATTTGTTTGAATTAAATTTCCGCCAATCTTCACTGTAAAAGCTGCAAAAGATTATATATGCTAATAAACAGACCAATACAAATATCGGAAACAAAGAGGTTTATGTTTTGTGTTCAGCATTCAACAGAGAAAAGATCGGTTTTCCTTAAAATACTGACACAAAATATATTTTCTTATTTCACTATGTAAAGAAAAATAAATCATCATGACTTTCTTTTCGAAATATTTTAGTTTGAAATTCGCATGTTTCATGAAAAAATCAAACTTATAGTTTTCAACACTTTTCCGAAAAAATAACAGAAAGTTTCATACGGAAAGAGATCTTTTTAGTGAAGTGTTTATGCATCTGTAGGCCTTTGATGTTTCTGAGATTATTTTAACAAAAAAAGCGAATAATTGTTTCACTTTTTCACTTTCAATAGTGTTTGAACAAAAAAAATCTTATATCTTAATTGTAAATATATCTCGTAGCTAGTGCCCCTTTAAGAAATAACCGATTTAGTTTGATAAATTTACAAAAAAGAATGAAAATGTTAAATAAATATGAATTGTGTAAAAATAATTGTTTCACCAATACAGAACATGCTGGTGTACGTGTAAACGAAGATATTTCAAACGATCTAACACAAGCCACATGTGTTTATCATACATGTCATATGAATCAAAAATGTTTTTTCCAAATGATTAAAAAAAAATCAAAAGAAATTAAAAAATTAACAATATAATGACCAAGTCCAAGTTGTAAGCATGTATTTTTACAGATATTTGAGAATTTCAACGCCTGTGTGATGAACAATAGAAAAATCATATAATGTTTTGTTTATCTCTTTTTAGATAAAAATTTGATTTGGCTTTGATTTTATACAGATAAAAAAAATTATCAGTCGATATTTAAGTTTAACATTCCTGAAGTGCTTTCTATTTCACGTTTAATTATGTTAAATAAAAATTTTAATTCAAATTTATGATTACAACTGTCAATTTCGATCCGCATTTTACATCTTTTAAGTTATAAACAGTGTTTTATTTTTTCATGTACAAGAAAGTATATAGAGTACGTGACAGTTCAGGACAAACAAATCACTAACTGTTCATAAACGGATCAACCGCAAATGAACAGTGCTTAACCAATTGTTTATCCCTTAGTTACTGTGTCTGCTCTAAGTTATGAATATGAAAGTTTGTTTTTCAGTCACTCCGTTGGTTTATAAAGTTATTCATGTTTTCTGTTATTATAAGTTTGCTCTATTCTACATAAACATGATTCATAAAGGCTGTACATTAGTATTCCACGAAAGCCTTATTTTATAGAGTATTGTTATTGTTAAAAAAACTGAAGCCAAAGTTGTATTGTAGATATATGAATACTTATAGTCGTTTCAAACTGACAAAACAAAATAATACTAGGACTAGTAAATGTGTTCATGTACACAAAATAAAACACGTGTTTCTGAAAAACAATTCACCATTTACGCTGTACTCAATACCAAAAGTATGGAGGGAAAATGAATAAAAACCACAAATATCCTTTACCGTTAGTAGCACAGAGTATCATCGTAACTAACCTTTATACGTGGAAGTGATGACAAACATTTCAGTTCTGTTGATAGATTAGCTATAACAGTTTTGTTTGAAATATATATACACATAAACTTGGCAACAAATCATAATGTTATCTGGACTTTGAGATACATATTTTATAATTTAAAAACTCAGTTTAAATGTAAATGTGCAAATGTGGTCTCTCTAATAACTCGAACTATTGGGAGAATTTAAAAAAGATGAACGATGATTTTTTTTCATTTATGAAAATTATAAAATTAGTTATATTCGTGTATTCTATGGTGTACAGAATTAGGAGATAACTGTTTTGTATTTTAAGCTTCGACGGCATCAATTGGGGATTTGATGGTCGCAAATTGAGTTTACTGGCGACGCGTTAGCGGAGACAGTAAACGGGTATTTGCGACCATCAAATCCCAAACTGATGCCGTCGGAGCTTAAAATACAATATTGTTATCTCCATTCTAATGAAACTGACAGAAAACAATGTTAAAACATGTATTTAAAATCTGTCATATGCCGTCTGCGCTTACGCGTACGTCCCATAGCATCAATTGTCAATTGATGCCATGTAAGAAAGTGACGTTATCCAATCAAAATGAACGTTACAAACGTTGTTGCATTAGAATTTTACACCGTTGTAGGAAATTTATACACTCTAACATGTCTAAGGCGCAATGTTGGAAAACAATATTTTGATGATTTTTTTTTAGAAAAGTTTTTTATTTTTTTTATTTTAATCTTTCCACTCCATTTTCTGGTTTTTTTTCAAAATTTAGCAAAACTTTTATTTTTAGAAATGTTGGCAACATTTTATTTATCACCAGATGAACAAGGGTGGGTGTTATTTACATCCAGTTGATTAACCAATCAGATTGCAGGATTTTGGTTGCGTTAGAAATTATTATATATTATTACCTTGCACAAAACTATATAAAAGGAATATAAATGACGTAAATAACGGGACAATACAACATTAAGACTCCAAAAAGACTCTGCCGATCACCGAAGCTTATGTACAAACTCCTCAACACTGTAGAATTTGGTATTACTCATGACTAAAATTCCTTCTTTAGTCATCTTTTATAGGTTGTTATTAAAGGACACTTACTTCTTCAAAGACTTGATTAACGATTTCAGCAATATCGACTTATTTGAAGAAATTTCATAGTGGATAAAAAATAATACAACACATTGGAAAAATTGCCACTGGAAGACGGCGACTTGTATAAGGAGTGAGTCGACTCACAATTTTAGTCGTTCCATATATCATCTTGCTTGTGATTTTTTATGTTTAAAATGTCTATCTTTTTATTCTTGTTTTCAACTTAATAGGGAAAACGCAAAAAACATAATAATAAAATCTCCATAAACATATGAAATCCATTTAGAAGTTGACTGACAATTTCTGACACATTGACTTATTCATATATCTTGTCGTGCTGATCTTGTTTTATTTTCAAATTTATATCTATCTGTTTCAGTTTTTGATAAACAAACTAAGAAAAATGTTTAAAAAAACATCTATTAAGGGCACTTAGTCTTGAATTGGACAACGATTTGTAGATATTGCCCTGAGGATCATTTTTACCATCTAAAGTATCTCTTTATACTTTACGTTTTATTGCAGTGCAGAGTTTCTGGTGTTTTGTTGTTTTCTTCTGATAGTTGATGCGTTTCCCTCGGTTTTACTTTGTATACAAGATTTGTTTTCGCTTAATCACTTAATGACTATTAAACAGCGTATCCCACTGTTGCCTTTATTTAAAGTGACATATGAATAGGCCATTACACAAAAAATTGAGGGTAATAAGCTCAATAACCTTTTTAAGTCGTCGTCTACCACTTATGATGTTAATGGTAGATCTCAACGTTTTGAATAATTCTGTTTTGTACATGACTGTCCTTTTCTCTACCTAAAACTTTTTTAATTGTAAAAAAACTCACATATTACTCTAATCTTTTATAAACTGACATACAACTGCGCTAATTTGACAAAAATGGTTGGATTTTAATTTTAAATATTTACTTTGAATGACTGGCTTTCCATCCTATTGTCAATGGAAACATACCCTAAAACTGTTATAAAAAAAAACTTAATTATAATTTAAAGTTCAACCCAGATCTAAATCAAATGATCCAGTGGCGAAAGTAAACATAGAATAGCAAGGAATACTGGAAAACATATAACAAAACATCTTGGCAATTGTATTCAGTTAAGAGAGGCAAAAAGACAAATTTATTTAGAATATTATAATAATTTTTAAAGGAACCAGAGTTATAGTTTGATACGCCAGACTCGCGTAACAAAACAGAAGAAACTCACAGACTTAAATGCATACTTCCATTCGTGTCGTGCAACTCAATTTAACATCGCAAAATAAAACTTAACAAACTAACAAGCATTGGCAAAGTGAACGTTTTGACTTGTTTATTCAAGTATGTATTGTGTATAGTGATTTTTGTGCAACATTACGTTGATATCTGTTTGACTTGTATCTCTTAATGCTTTTATCTACACTCATTAGATTAAATTATATGTATAACTCGTCTGAAACTAGAACACTTTCACTCTAAAAGTAAAATGATGGACGTTGCATGCATATAATTATTTATACACATGTAGATATTTAAGTGGCTTACGTAATTTGGGTGATAATTTGGTGATAATGCTATCTATTTATCTTTTCTATCATCATACTGAAGTTGCACTCTCATATCATTTGATTCGTTTCAATCTGTTTGAAAGAAAAATATGTCGTCTAAATGTTAAAAAATTGACATTTTTGCCGATCACCTGTAAATCAGTTGATTAAAATATGATGTAGTTCCTATAAACAAATAAGGATAGTAAACATAGATTTTATAAAAAGAAGATGTGGGATATGTTGTCAAGCAGACAAAAAAAAATGAACCACCAAAATTCACCTCAAAAATATGGTCTTCGCTAATGATAGGTGTCTATACAATATGTGAACCTGTAAAGTGCACATAGTCTCCAAAAGTTTTAATAAAACAAACAGTAATGATATGTTCAAAACTGAACCAGTAGATCAATGTTAACCTTATTCAAAGTTTGTTCATATACCAATTCGTTTTTGTTTCAATTTTCTAAAGAATTTACATCAGTTAGTTTTTCAATTGAAATTTCGAAGCTTGTGCATTATACTGTACTGACATCTCATTGGTTCAAAACCTTAAGAGACTGACAACCAAATAGTCATCCCATGAATCGATTGAACTCTAATAGAATCAAAACTGGTTCTTCGACAGAGTAAGGGTCTCATATTTCGGATACATCACCAGCCATAGGAATTATAGGTCAAAAATCATCCCTCTTTAAGAACTCACAATTTGTTATCTGATTTGTCTTTTACCAAGAGTCAATTATTTGCATATTGTAAAAAAAATATTAGTCCTTAATTAAATTGGTCTCGCACCATTTGATATTTGATTATGAAAATAGGTATGTAATTAAAGCTTTATTCGTCTTCTGGTACAACTGTTGATACATTACACACTAGAACTTGGATCTCATTTATTAACCATGGGACATAAAAAGGACAAAGTACGATAAGGGGAATTTATGGTCCCCTAGCCAAATAAATTTATATGTCTTAGTATGGAAACTTGAAAAAAAAACAATTATCATATTGGAAGCCTACCAACGGTTTTTATCAACATCAAAATTATCACATAGTAATTGCTTTATTGATACAAATTTAAACAATTTCAAATTATTCTTTTTATCTTAATTTCAAGATTATATGTTCGCAACAAAAATATACAACTGTTCATACTGTTGGAAATGATTTTTGTTGTTATTCTGCGGCTTACATGTTGGAACAACTATTACATTTTTCATTTGTCTGTTTCTCAGTGATGAGTGTTGTTGCTTTTGTTTGTATTGTATTTTATTCACGTAGTGATGTCATTTTAGGATTCTTTTTTAACATTGCCTCATAAGAGGGAGGTTTTGCTAGAAATATAACGAGTTTCAACCAACCATTATTTTCTGAAAAATGTCCTATACCAAGTCAGAAATATGTTAAACATATATAGCGTGTTTCCTTGTATGTTGGCTTTTGTTTTTGTTGCACCTCAGAGTTTCTTGTTTTCACTCGATTTGAGTGTGTAACCTGGATTTGTTTTCTCTCAATTGATTTAACACTTTTGAACAACAATATACTACTGTTGTCTTTATTTTTAAAGACATCTTTCAATTTCATATAACTTTCACAATACTGATTCCACTCTCAATAAACTATGTAAGATAATAACAAACGATATAAGGTATTTTTAATAAATATATATTTGTATAAAATCCATGTAGTAAAACATGAGACAGGAATGTAAAAAAAACAATAAATAACATGTACAAAACATTATCATTTACTATCAAGAATTTAAGGACGGAATATATTACTTAAAATAATTTAGATATATAATATTAATTTAGAAATTAAAGCATGTATATTATGGACAACTGAATATAATATATAGAATATGAGAAGCAGAAATGTGTTATCAAAATTATTCACTAACATGGTTTATGGAGAGTAAAACATACCCTGTTACACAATTTGTAGATGGAAAATAATCACAATAATTCTTCCATTTACAGTAAGCTATTTTCATTTTCATGCCAAAGAGCATTTTCAGATATATGCTTAGTACTTCATATCAATGAAAACTGGTATTTTAAAAAATGGGTGTATCTGTCAGAAACAAAATAAACAAAAATACTGTGTACAAATGTGAAAATAAATACTTGAAAACATACCATTAACACAAAACTTTAATTCTGAAAAAACATGTGTATTGCCCAAATGTTCAAATGCTTGTTTTATAATCAAAACTTTTAGTAATTTTCCTTATGAAGTGCACTATTTTCTACTGTTAAACATAATAAGAGATTTCTTTTTCCCTACTGTAGAGGAATTCAATCACCCTGCTTTGACTTCTTTATACACATAAGTTCATTATTTATTTGAAATATATATATATATCTTAATGTGTTATAAGTACACACAAAACCTATTCCAAAGCAATTTCAAAAGTCTCTTTTTTTATAGATATAATGTAAGCAAATTACCCTCAAATTTTCATGAGATAATTATAGGTAATTAAAAAATAAAATGGTTTTCTTCCTCAAACCTTAGTTAACTTTCAACTTGATTCATCATTACAATTGAGGATGAGATTAAATTTAGTCAACTAACTCTGTAGAAAGACAAAATCACAAAGATCGAAAGGAATTTATTGTCAAAATACCTCAAACTGTGTATCAATTAGTAGAAGAAAATGTAATTTTGTAGATATGAATGAAAAGAAATTAGGAATATATGTCAATAAGAGAGAAGACTTGTTCAGAATAAATGGTTTTAGTGAAATCTCTTTTCTTTTTCAAAATAAACAAACTTTTTGAAGACAGTCATAAGACTATTGTACATGTATATAAATAACAGAAGTTGAAAGGCAGTAAAAAAGAAAGGTCTGCCTCCTTGTTTTTATATATAATTAATTGAATATTTTTGGGAAATGATTCTCTCTAGATTTTTCATACATTTAACATTGGCACCTTTTTTCTTTCAAAAATCATGAAAAATAAATAAATTTTTCTTAAAAATTTAAAAAAGGCTTTTTAAATTATATGTTATAAAATTATGAAAACCAAGTAGGGGTTAGTTTGGAATCATTTTATTGGCACTTTATGGATAAAGCTAAAGGATTCCAAGTATCTGACATAAACATCAAAAACAAAAGTAGCAAACAGTCTAAATGCACAGCTTTTATAGTAATAAATTAAACTAGATCTTTTTCTAAAAATAGATCAAATAGCATCCTAAAATAAATAAGTTTTTTAATCAACAACAATTTTCCACTTGCATTTATCTTTATTTCGGTTGTATCATCTTTATTTATCTATATGTATAAATTACCGGTACATGAATATGGAGTTATTTTCCTTTACAGACACAACTTCTCACATAAGACCATTTTCAATAAAAACAATTAAAATTTATCGATATAATATTTCATAGAATTAAATATTATTTGCACAGGTTGGCTTTCACCGAGCACAACATGATAACTGCATAACTTTTAAAACATAATCTACAACATAATTAAACAACTACACAATACTCTAAACATTCAATAAATCTCCAACTCTAGATCTGTTTAATACAATGAAGATATTGCACAAAAGCCTCCAATTCAAAGGCACACCAAAACAGTCAATTAAAGAGAAACAGAACATTTTCTACTACTATGAATATATATAATATGACCAGATCATGTTAACCAACACCTTACTTTGAAAACAGTTTAAAAGGGGGAAAATTATACTTTGTGACCATGAAAAAAAAGATAGAAAAACAAAATATCTTCCTTAAAAAAAGTTAATATATCTAATAAATTGTTTAGTATAATTAAGTTTGAGCATAATTGTTTCAGAACAGATAAGCTACTTGCATTATTTTTCTATCTGCAGAAAATAACAATTAAGGCACAATGATAAAGTTTAGTCATTACATAATTGAATCCTTCCTTTACCAGCAAAAACCCACACTAAATAAATTTGGTGCAAAAAAGTTTTTTTTATATACCTTTATTAGAAAAATTCAAACCAAAAAAATACAAATGTTTATTGAAAGCAGATAGTGGAAGCTCTCTTTTAATGGACATCAGCCCTCATTGACAAAAATCTCTGATAAGCCAAGGTATTTTGTCAGTCCCACAAGAAAACCTGTGAAATCAAAGTCTCCTTGAAGAAAAATAAACATAAATTTACCCTATCAGATGTGTCAAAATTTAAAGTAAAAGCAATTTTTGAAAGAAAAAAAGACAATTTAAGTCAAAACATCATATGTTTTTTTTTATTGTACATCAAAATTAAGTTTCCTTATTAGTATTTGGTCAATTAATTTGTTTGTATAACAATTAGATTAGCATGTTACAATTATTGTATGTTGATATCTGTAATGTTTGACCATGGAGAAAATTATATTTGTCTAACACTCCCTGTTTATATATCTGGTAAAAGTGTGGGAGATTAAACTTAATATAACACAGCCATTACTGAAAATATCCAAGTACTTCTATAAGCATAAGACACTGATAAAATACTGTTTATAATATGATTTTTAAGCAATAATATCTTACCTATTTATCTAAATCATAATGATCAATATTCTGATTTACAAAGGAACATATGTAAGTGTACTTTATCGAAAAGAATCTATTTGTTTCATGTCAAAATAAATTATTTTTTTAATTAAGGGGTAAATAACATGTGAAATTTTGATGATATTTTGATAGTTCATACTTTCTTCATGTGTTACACATTTCCTATGGTTTGATTATATGCCTTCAATTAAGACGTCTGACCAATCTTAAAACCAAGAGTGGTTACCTTGGTTGTAAAATAAGATGGAAAAGACTGTTTATCAAATCTTCACTAACAAAGTTATGTATAGCATTTAACTTGAAAAAAAATACAATTCAAATGGCTTTTATCAAATAGCGGCCGAATTTTTGAAAATTTTCATTTTTTGGTGAAAATACAAATTTTGAAAGACTGACTTATACAAATGTATTAACCTTGTTAGAAAAATTATCAAATCAATATCCAGTAAAGAGACATTTCTAAACATAAACTAATCTAAAGACCAAAATGTATATTTGTACCTTTAAACAAGAAGTTATGACTCGTTGGTTAATAAAATTTTATGTAACTAACAACATACATATTCTAAAATAGTGTTTTTGGTCAAACCAAAGCAGATAACAGTGCATTCAAAACAACATAACAAATTGAGCATGAGACAGTTTTGCAATAAGTGACTGCAAAATGCTATAAAAGTATAATATTTTGATATCTAAAGTCTATTATCTTCAACTGTTGTTGTTGTTCTGTATAACTGCATCTGGTAATGGTGGCAGCCTAAGAAAAAAATATGCTGATTATCTAAAAATCTGTATAATAACAAATTCAACAAACATGTCAACAAATTATAACATGAGCCATGCAAACATTGTATGATATTTTATAAACCTGCTTCTGATGGGTCAAACTCAATGTTTAGTAAGTCATTGATTGGACTATGAAAATATGGCAAATGATGCCTGATATATGTCAGAAAGAAACTCAGCAATTATTGCATGCATTTATTATTTTCATATTTGAAGAAAAAACAAAATGTATAATTCATTATAGCAATTTCAGGAAGAATTCCCTACAAATACAATTATGTATTCATATAGTTTTGTACCTAGTATTAATGTCATATTTTAATATTTTGCTGTAATTCAATGTACTCAGACAGCATAAGGCATGCCCTGTACTGTATCCTTGTAAAGTAGGTTTAAAGTTACATGTATAAGGAGTGCAAAATTAATAGATTTCTGTAGGAAAATTGGCACTCTTAGTCAATTAAGATGGAGTCAAGAGCACCTGTCCAATTGAGGATTCTAACTCACTTCAGTATTGTCTGGCTAGTGGTGAAGAAAAAAAATCTATTGTAAACCTTTAACTTACCCTTTCAATGTGAACTTTTTCTCACCAAACACCCGTAACATAAAGCAGGCAGTCTCATTTGATATGTATGTGGAAGGTATGATGACATAGTGGCCAGGTTCTAGTTGGAATCTCTGACTTACTTCTCTATAGTTTATATACACACCAGACCTTCCACAGTCATGGTGATATCGGAAATGTCTTGTATCAAGTCTTCTGTTAGGATTGTCTGTCTACAATGGTAAATAATACATAAATTATAATAATGTATTTGAAATATATATTTATAAATACACTTAAGTCTCGTTGTCTCAAACTCGGTTGACTCGAAATTTTGGATGAGTCAAAGTTTTTACGTGGTCCGGACCTTTATTCCATACATAAATATGCAATTTTGACTCCTGATGAGTCGAAATTGGATGAGTCGAAATTTCGGTTAAGTCGAACTAAATTTACGGTCCCAAGGTTAACAAAAGCATTCAAAATTCATTTTTTATCACGAAATAATACACATATGTCAAAACATGACCTCCTGGATTGAAGAGTTAACCTGACAATACACGTGTAATTAAATTTCCGGTCAATGACCACTGTATTGATTGATGACATGCTTTTTCCATGAGTGTTTACCTAAAATTATCTTTTATAAATTTTTTATAAATAATTAATGAAACATTCTAAATGTTCATGAAAAAGTATTTAAAATGTTTACAAAACAATTAAATTGTGATTTACACTAATGAGCTTTGGTGTGTATAAAGTGAGGATTATGGCTTCCGTTGATCGGAGAGCCGGTGGATGTCCATGAAAACAGACGTGACATTTTTGCAGAGAGAATCCATCAACATCATCCAAATTAGTCTTCTAAATTGCTTTCTTGGATGCAATTTATCATCCATAGATTATATACTTTCAATTTCAGTCATTATTTTCTTGTTGAGGAAAACTTCTGCAGATATTTTCAGGTATGTTTGAGACATGTGCTCTGCCCATATGGGATCCATTAGTGGTTTCCATTGGAGAAACTATCAGACCTATCATTTGAAGTCTGAGAGTTCTTTCTGTTCTCCTAATGGTTCAGTAGTTTCTTTCCGAGATCCTTTTCAGTAGGATTTTCGGCTTTCCTCTCCCTTGATACAGCAGGGCATTTGGTAGTGTTGGTTTTAATAGATTTTGTCCTAACCAATTCCTCGTTATTACCTAAGATATATTTTGCCAAGGCATCTGTGGGGCATCTGGGGTGATCCTCTACCATTTAAAACACACAGATATCAAAAAAGGATATTTGATACATAGAAAAAATACACTTTTTATACTTTGAGGTCTGAGCGAATCAGGTGAGTGTGTGAGTTCGTATGTTTTATTTTGTTACATTTTATTATGTTTAGGGATGGTTAACTTTCTGGTAATAAGACCCGTCACGGCCTGGCTGGGGAATTGGGTAGGCAAATGCTCACATTAATCTGTACCGATATAGGCTCCAAATGTTTCCTTTATATGCCATAACTTATGGTGGTGATCCTTATAAAGGATGCTTATATGGAGACAAGAAGAAAGAAGAAGATGATTACCTAAAAACTACTCAAACAGTGTCTTTAGTCTTGTTATATTTTCTTTTCAAAAGAAAGAGTGAGATAAAACAAAATGAATAGAACTCAACATTTTCTTAAATCTCTTGTATCCGAGAATAAACAATTTTGTCAGCTACTACCGACCTGAATAAGCAAACTATCCATTGGAAATTACTCATTTGGAAAAGCCATAGGATTTTTTTAATTGAAACAAATGAATAAGTAAAAATAGTTATAATAATAAAGACTGTGGCACACAAATACATCGATCTGATACTAGAATATCGATCATTGCCATATTCACCCGGATGATTGCTTAAAGCGCTTACAGTGCTTTGATTTATATCAAATTGTCAATACCTTATATAAGACAAAGCCAATCTGCAGACTCATGACATTAACATTTCTTTTTGAGCATTGATTGCCTAAAGCGCTTATAGTGCTTTGATTTATATCATAGTGTCAATACCTTATATAAGACAAAGCCAATCTGTAAACTCTTGACTTTAACATTTCTTTTTGGAGGGACAGTTGCCTATAGTGCTTACAGTGCTTTGATTTATATCATAGTTTCAATACCTTATATAAGACAAATCCAATTTGTAGACTCTTGACTTTAACATTTCTTTTTGAGGGACGATTGCCTACAGAACTTATAGTGCTTTGATTAATATCATAGTGTCAATACCTTATATAAGACAAAGCAAATCTGTAGACTCTTGACTTTAACATTTCTTTTTTAGGGACGATTGCCTATAGTACTTACAGTGCTTTGATTTATATCATAGTGTCAATACCTTATATAAGACAAAGCCAATCTGTAGACTCTTGACTTTGACATTTCTTTTTGAGCGACGATGCTCCTGCATTAAGGCTATGACTACACTACACATGCCCTCAGAATCAGGATCATCTTTTAGTGGATTAAAATTATCTGAAAATTATAAAATTTCTCAATTCAAATATAAAAATTAAACTATTAAAATATCAAATTGAAGCACACAAAAATATAATGAAACAACAATGTGTCCATAGAATATTGATGTCCCATCCACACTGTAATTTTTCTATGTTCAGTGAACCATGAAATTGGGGTAAAAACTATAATTTGGCATTAAAAGTAGAAATATCATATCATAAGGAACATGTGTACTAAGTTTCAAGTTGATTGGACTTCAACTTCATCAAAAACTTCCACGACCAAAAACTTTAACTTGAAGTGAGACAGACAGAAGGATGGACAGACAGATGAACAAACGTACAAAAGAACAAACATACACAAAGACCAGAAACTTAATGCCCATAAATGGTGTATAAAAATAAACTGGTAATGATATTAAAACTTGTATCATGCATTAATGATGTAAACATCCTTTAAACTGCCTTGAAGTAATTTAAATAAGATTACCTGCACCTCTTTTGGTTGTTTTGTATTTTTTTGAGAGAGGTTGTTGTTTTAATCATTTTTTAGGAAAAAAAACATTTGGTGTCTTATGTATATTTATGCTTTTGTTGTAGATGTAGTGTTGATTCTTGTCTTATCCAGCATGGCTGAATCAGCTAGCAAATATATTTTTTACCTGGTTCATGGAGTGTAAGAACAAATTGTGGATTAGAAGCAAAGTCGAAAAGGTTATTCCTTGAACCTCCTGCACTTTTACCAGCAATCCAGTCTCCCTTCACCACTTCTACATGACCTACAATAGATATAGAATATAATGACTTAATAAAAAGAGATCTCTATATGTCCTGACTAGTTACTGAAACACAACTTATCAGAAAAGGCGTTTACTATGGCAATGAATTACTAACACTCAATACACTTGACCAAATAATCAATCTGTCCCCTCAAAAATTCAATACTAAGTGTACTTTTCAAAATCTCTCATAAATAGGGTATCTATTATCTGAAACTGTCTATATCTGTTGGTTTTCCTGTTTGAATGTTTTTACACTAGTAATTTTGTGCCAATTATAGCTTGTTGTTCGGTGTGAGCCAAGGCTTCGTGTTGAAGGCCGTATATTGACCTATTATTATTTACTTTTATAAATTGTTATTTGGATGGAGAGTTGTCTCATTGGCACTCACACTACATCTTCCTATATCTATATAGCTAAAAGTATTCTGTTGTATGATAGAAATATTTGATTGAACAAATAATCTTTACCCTAAGCGCTTTTACTAATGAAGGTAAATCCAGAAAAGCACTTCAGATGCATTTTTTTTACTACTTCTTATCTATCAGTTACAATAATATATAGATTCATAATGTTTTATAGGAAAAATGGATGAATATAAATGACAAGTGTAATTTACCAGCAGATTCAACTTCCTCATCATCCTCAAAATCTGGACCAGTAAGACATATTGTCACCTCCTGGAACTGTTTACAGAAATCTCTGTAGGACATCCAGAATTCTCCATCGTCCTTTGATTGAAGGCCAATTTCTTGTTTAATGTCCTCATTTACTAAATTCCAATTAATATCACTATAATACACCAAAAATATATATAATAAAATTAATACAAACCAGATGCTCCACAGGGTGCAGCTTTATACGACCGCAGAGGTTGAACCCTGAACGGTTGGGGCAAGTACGGACACAACATTCAAGCTG
Source organism: Mytilus galloprovincialis (assembly GCF_965363235.1). Taxonomy (NCBI): domain Eukaryota; kingdom Metazoa; phylum Mollusca; class Bivalvia; order Mytilida; family Mytilidae; genus Mytilus; species Mytilus galloprovincialis. The sequence goes on from NC_134842.1 coordinate 19,522,387, forward strand.
GATTCAGCTCTAAATTTGGATTGTGATTAAATAGTTGACACAGCATAGGTTTCTGACACAGAATGAATGTGGTCTCTAATAAACTTAAAAAAATTATTTTGCCTTAGAGCAATTCACTATGCTGTTGAATATTAATCCTCTCAAAAAAATGTTTGAAGAAATTTTCTTTTTATTTATGAAATTTCAAATGAAAAAAATTGAACACCCCCCCCCCCCCCCCCCCCCCTCAGTTTTTGTTTCACATTCTCTTTTCCTTTATTCCAAAACTGATCTCAATTCAAATTTCTAATGGAGTTTGCAACAATAATTACTCATTTAAATACATCATAAAATATCAAAATGTAAAAAAAGTGCTTGTTATCACTGAATGGTAAAGATTGTTTTAATTTATCAGTTGGTAGTAAAAGTGAATAGACATTGTATATTGTATAAAACAATGATTTAAGTTGATTCAACTACTATTCTGGACAAAGAAAGATAACTCCAATTGAAATTGTGCAATTAGATATTTCTTGCTATTGTGCAATACTGTGCAATTGAAAATACTTGCTATTGCACAATACTGTGCAATCGAAGATTTCTTGCTATTGCGCAATACTGTGCAATTGAAAATTTCTTGCTATTGCACAATACTGTGCAATCGAAGATTTCTTGTTATTGCTGAGTACTGTTCAATTGAAAATTTCTTGCTATTAGATATAGGAAGATGTGGTGTGAGTGCCAATGAGACAACTCTCCATACAAATAACAATTTAAAAAGTAAACCATTATAGGTTAAAGTACGGCCTTCAACACGGAGCCTTAGCTCACACCGAACAACAAGCTATAAAGGGCCCCAAAATTACTAGTGTAAAACCATTCAAACGGGAAAACCAACGGTCTAATGCACAATACTTAATATAATAATTTTGGATCCTGATTTGGACCAACTTGAAAACTGGGCCCATAATCAATCAAAGAGCTGATAGCTCTGAAGTGGAAGAAGGTGAATAAAAGGTAACTTGAATTACCATAAAAGCAGCCCCACTTACCCAGGCTGCTTTGTTCCATTATCGTTAAAATGTATTTTTTTCTTCAAACAAGAAAAGGTCATAAGTACATCGATTTCCCATCCGTACACTACAATCATTTTCTATTTTCAGTTGACTATGAAAATTAGGTAAAATCTTTAATTTGGCAGTAATTAAGAAGATCATATCCAGAGGAACACATGTGTACTAAGTTTCAAGTTGATTGGATTTCAACTTCATCAAAAACTACCTCGACCATAAACTTTATAACCAGAAGCAGGACGGACGGACAGACTAGAAAACATATTGCCCATAAATGGAGCATAAAAATAGTAAGACTTGTTACATACCTGCCAACTTTTGAAAGTTCCCATATGGGTTTTTACTGCACAACAACAATTTTAAAGGTTACAATTTTTAGCGACGTATTTTGCAAGATCTGGATTGTCTAGAAAAAGTGTCATATTTGTATGATGAACTTACATGCCTTTTCCTTAAGTCTGTTTGCATGATTCTAGTTATATATTAAATCGGTAAAAAAAATATACATGAAGCTAGCAGACCAGGGTTTATTTTCCAGATTAAGAATATTAGATGCTTGTTGAAATTTCCAATTTTGAATTATGCACAAAGATGGACCTTTAACAGGTTGGGAACAACACTCCAAATGAGGGTAACCTAACTGGAAGATCATCACAACCCACTGTAAAAAATGAGCACAAAAAAAGTCATTTATATTCATATTATTTGATGAAACTTTTCCCCAAGAACTATGCATCTATTAAGTACTGAATGGTCAAAACATCATGTTTTTTTATCGACATAAATTTTGTCGTAAATGTAACCAAATGATGTAGAAATTGTGTTTTTTCTTCAAATTTCCATCAAATTGTAATGTTTATAGCTCCCTTATTGCCTCTCTATTTGAATAAAATAAAACAATAAGAAGAATCTGTTTCTTGTTTTGTTTTGTTTTTGACAAATGATTGTTCACTGCTTGCAAAAAAATCATTATATTTATATATCTTATCTGTATATATTTTTGTTCATGTCTCCATCTCCTTATCATTTGTAAATGTATAGACAAATAAGAAAGAAATAAGCTCCATATGTATATTTGCAACATCGTAAATTAATTAAAAAAATAACATACACTAACACTAGTACTGCATGGATTTTAAGCATTATGAAAGTCATATTTGTAGAAAGCTTAAAAAGACTTAAAAACAGTGTAAAATATCTTGCTATTTCTTAGCTTACACAATAAAATCTATTATCATATACTTTGACTAAATAACATATGTTTTTTACCGTATGATAATAGCATTAAATTAACGTAAATTCCATATTTTTTCGAATTGGTGCTTAGCGGGCTGATATGAAATGTTTATCACATGCTTCAAGTGTTATCACATGCCTTTCCGTAAAGTTATCGCATGGCATTCCGGTAAAATTCAGCAAATTCCGGAAAATACACCTCAATGCTACGTTTTCACCGAAAAACATTACAAAGTAGTGTACAAAACAACTATTTGCATACTGAAAAGTATATTTTGTAAAATAATTAAAAAAACAAAAGCAAAAATGCATTTTTTAAAAGTTTCAAACATAATTTAGAAAGTTACTTTACAAAAAGGTTGACTTTTCCAAACAGTGTTTATTATGTATATTTTTGAAATTTTTTTTGGTCGTTTCGTCAAAATTTAAATGTTTTTCTTCCCTGTTGAGGCATATGATAAAAATATATCATATTGGATGTACTAAATTTGGGGTCTGACGTCCGTAAACCGGCTTTTCACTCTTTAAACATCTATTTGGGAACCACGTAAAAGGATCAATATATGAATCTGTGATTTTTCTCCACCGTTGAAGCATATGATAAAAAGATCATAACATGTCATTTTTCATATCGCATGTATTATCAGCCCTCGGTCAATATCAGCCCTCGAGCCATGCGGCTCTTGGGCTGATATTGAACCTTGGGCTGATAATACATGCGATATGAAAAATACCATGTAATAATCTGATAATATAAACTAACATTAACAAGTTTAAATTTGAAGATTCTAACATGACGTCCTTCAAACGCTTTGAGTACACACCCGTGGTAAAATTTGAATATATTTCATGGGCTGTTCCAATCGTACTCCCACGTCATATGCTTTTTTATGAATGAGTTTCGCGACGTCATAATACGATGACGTTAGAATATGAGCATTTTACGGGAAAATACACGCTTGAAAAACCGAAAATCATCACAACATGGCAACGTAAACAAACGATGCTAAAATGTGTTATAAGCCATATTTGTTTAAACATTTAAGACATATAAGTAAATTATCATTTAAAATAATTCAAAACTATCTATATGCGTTATTTTAAATAGTTTAAGCATGTCACTAATTCAGTTTACTCCGTTCTTTTACGCCGATTTAATAGTGCGTTTATTTATGGGAATAGCAAATATTTGCCTCCACCTAGAGCGCTTCGATCCAAAAGAATTGCCGTATTTGACCTATTAGAATCGAAATAATTCATGGGGGCTTGAATATATCTAGATTTTACCACGGGTTGTCCCGTTATGCCGATATTTTACCCCTCGCTATCGCTCAGGGTAAAATATTTGTCATAAAGGGCCAACCCGTGGTAAAATCACGATATATTCAAGCCCCCATGAATTATTTCTTAATTTTACTAGGAATTAATCTAACTACTAGACCTTTTATTAGTCTTTTTTTTTTTTTTTAATTGTGAGCCTTTTTTTTTATCTTTATTCAATTCTTCAACATATATATACAACAGATATATTACATATTACACAAAATATCACAAGGCAATGTTTTTAAGTATAATCATATATAATCAGCACAATATTTAGAAATTAAATGTTATTACACCTTCGGTTTCTTGTACCAGAATATTATTCTTTAAAAAGTGTTTCTCAAAAATATTTCTCATACATCTTGCATCACACAAATATTCATACAGGTAAGTTATATAATGTTTTACAGTGTATTTAAATAGTCTAATAAGATCAACATTACTGTTTAAATTTTTAAGTAAATTCCTTCTTCTGAAGATACAATATCTCGCTACAGATAACATGAAATTGACAAAACTTACATTTACGCCTTTGATAGATCCAAATAAACCAAACATAAATACCTCTTCATACACTAAATTATCAATTTTGTCAGAATCAACATTATCAAATAAAACTGACAACTTTTGTTGCATAAACAGATGAAATTCTACTAATTCAGAACATAATAGAAATAAATGAGTGATATTTTCTACTTCCTTTTCACATACATCACATACATTGTAATTTATAAGTTTCATAGTCATAAGTTTAGAATTTGTGAAAATACAATAATGAGCTATTTTGAAATCTAGATCCATTAATATAGATGGTTTCCAATAGAAATTAACGTTTTTCCATACTTTACAAAGATCATTCTCTTCAATCTCAAAAACTTCCGTCCACTTTTTATAGCAAATAGGATGCTGACATAGTTTACTAGTAAGTAACAAATACAGTTCTTTTGTCGAACACATAGAAAACTCTGAAAATTTATCTTTGAAAATGACCTTTTATTAGTCTAGTTGCACATATTGTAAGTTGACTTCTTATAAGTTATAAACAAATTTATCATATAAACTTCAATTTAATCCTTGAAAGGAGGTCTAGATTGCTAAAATAATTTATAAATTTTAATTTTTTTATTTGTCCAAAATCATTTAAATTCATTTAATCAACATCCTTTTATAATTATTTGATTAAAATATTAATCATTTATAGTCTTTTTACAATTTACATTTTTAAAAGCAAAATAACTGAAAACAGGATAAAACAAAGGGAAGTAACAAAAAAGTATTTCAATATTCCCAATACACATTGTTTTGATAACACAACGGCAGTTAGCCGGAGGTAAACATCGTTGATTACCAGTATGTTTGACACCCAAGCTGTCAAGTGAAGCCATATAATTATACATCTTCTTTGATGTTCAGGTAAAATTTAACACAGGTGTCAATTACACCCGTACAGTAGTAAGAAATGATCAAATATGGCGTCTGAAAAATTTCATACACGGGAGTTTTTTCTCCTTAACGGGAGGTTCACATTTATGTTACGAAGGGCATCTAATTCACATGACAAAGGAAAACCATGAATAAAGACAACACTTTGTATATCCTTTTTATTTATATAAAAACAAAATCTTCTTGTCTGCAGGATTGCAAATTCGTAACTTCAAGGGCGAACTTGTAAACACGGCGAGTTGTCCCGATACCAAATTCACGAATGCGTAATACAAATATCTACAGTTAAAACATCCTGTTACAAGTAAACAAATAACGTTCATGTGGATGAGATGAAATCTAATAATTTACATAAATAAAAGGGTCATATTTACGAAATGAATGCGGCATACAGAGACTCAATGTAAATGGTTAGCCCCTTAAATCTTCAGAAGACTTGACGTCTTCTTCCACTAAAAATCTAGGTACATGTTTGGATTCAGCATATCAAAGAACCCCAAGAATTCATTTTTTGTTAAAATTAAACTAAGTTTAATTTTGGACCCTTTGGACTTTAATGTATATCGTCGTGTCATATGTTTTCGTATGTCATATGTTTTCGTATCAACCACATTTCCGTCGGTTTCGACTGCATACGCGTACATTGTGGCATGTTTTTCGTTTTCTATATTTAGAACAACAACACCACTACAACTTGACATATTTAAAACATATTCAAAGTCACTTTTTCAAGACGTAAGAACAAATTTATTAAAACTGACCTATTTAGCCATTTTTATTTAATGTCTAAAATATGCATCACAGGAATAGTTGTGGAAAAAAATCTGAAGGGTTAAAATAAAGTCCAGATATGTTTCTTGCAAATCAGACACCGGATCTTCAAGACATATGACTGTCATGTGTTTTTTTGGCCGTTTTAATTACAAACCATCGAGTTAAAAATAGCAGGGTTCTTATATAAAATGGTTGTTCAAAAACTAATTATTCAATATTTCATTGTCAATTTTTTTTATACATCCTTGAGACATAAAGATGAAAAAAGTCTTAACTTTTTATATTTAATCCTAAATTTTGAAAACTGCATTTTATTTTAGAAAAAAATAATGATTTTGTACAAACCAGGTGCAAATCTGAAATTAATCAAAATCTAAAAATTTCAGCACAAGAAACACCAACCTTACACTATTTACTAGTAATTTTTAGTACTGAAAAGTATTTAATAACTTTTTTATGAGTCAAGCGATCACCAGAACCAAGACTTAAGAAAATATTAATTTCCGGATTTTGTAGTCATTTCCTGTCTGTGTACTGATCCAATTTTTATTTCATACGAAAACATATGACGCCGTTTTTTGACATACAAAAATCGCAAAGTAATCGGAAACAGTAAAAAATCGTAGTAAGCATTAACAAAAAAAGTAGATGCCTAAAAACAATCTTCAGGACATGCTTTTTAAATTTGAGTAAACACCTGAATAAAAAATCAACAGTGAAAACCGTAAGCAGTGAAAACTGTTATTAGTACGAAAACACATGACACGATTATACCAATTTGAAAACAGGGCCAAAAATTAAGAATCTACATACACATTTAGATTTGGCATATCAAAGAACCCCATTTATTCAATTTTTGATAAAATCAAACAAAGTTTAATTTTGGACCAACTTGAAAACTGGGCCAATTATAAAAAATATAAGTACATTTTTAGATTCAGCATATCAAAGAACCCAACCGATTCAATTTTGTCAAAATCAAACTAAGTTTAATTTTGGACCCTTAGGACCTTAATGTAGACCAATTTGAAAATGGGACCAAAAATTAAGAGTCTACATACACAGTAAGATTCTGCATATCAAAGAACCCCAATTATTCAATTTTTGATGAAATCAAACAAAGTTTAATTTTGAACCTTTTGGGCCCCTTATTCCTAAACTGTTGGGACCAAAACTCCCCAATTCAATACCAACCTTCCTTTTATGGTCATAAACCTTGTGTTTAAATTTCATAGATTTCTATTTACTTATACTAAAGTTATGGTGCGAAAACCAAGAAAAATGCTTATTTGGGTCCTTTTTTGGCCCCTTATTCCTAAATTGTTTGAACCTAAACTCCCAAAATCAATACCCAACCTTCCTTTTGTGGTAATAAACATTGTGTTCAAATTTCATTGATTTCTATTTACTTAAACTAAAGTTATTGTGCGAAAAACCAAGAATAATGCTTATTTGGGCCCTTTTTTGGCCCCTAATTCCTAAACTGTTGGAACCAAAACTCCCAAAATCAATCCCAACCTTTCTTTTGTGGTCATAAACCTTGTGTCAAAATTTCATAGATTTCTATTAACTTTAACTAAAGTTATAGTGCGAAAACCAAGAAAATGGTTATTTGGGCCCTTTTTGGCCCCTTATTTCTAAAATGTTGGGACCAAAACTCCCAAAATCAATACCAGCCTTCCTTTTGTGGTCATAAACCTTGTGTTAAAATTTCATAGATTTCTATTCACTTTTACTAAAGTTAGAGTGCGAAAACTAAAAGTATTCGTACGACGACGACGACGCAGACGACGACGACCCAGACGACGACGCCAACGTGATAGCAATATACGACGAAATTTTTTCAAATTTTGCGGTCGTATAAAAATCCTTTCCTTTTTACAAATAAATGAAATTTTAAGTGTATAGCAATCTCTTAAATACACCAGCTTTTTGCTAATACATGTATAGGCAATATGGCATGTGCAAAAGTCTTTAGTTTTATTTGTTGTGTTTTGTGAACTGTTTGTCTTTTCATAATTTTTCAGTTTTTTTCATTGTCAGTTTGTTTTTTTACTTATAAGTTTGAATATCCCATTGGTATCTTTTGCTTCTCTTGAATGTAGTCATTCTAACCACACTGTGTGGCACATAATTGCATCCTCTTACATTCCATATGTAAAAATGTACACCCTCAGCATGGGTCCTATTTTTCGTGGGAGAGAAATTCCCACTTCAATATCCCTCATCCTCCACTAAAAGCAAATGTGAGAAAGCAAGCCAGCTGTGTACCCTTTACATTATTTTTTTAAACTTTAATTTGTTAATTTTCTCTCAGATTAAAACAAAAATTAGTGTAATTGAAAAAAATAGTTTTCTTTCAAATGAAAAAGTTTCGTACTTATCACTCCACGATCCCTTCCATTCGTTGTTATCTCCCCATGGATTACGTATCCTCACCATTTTCTCTTCCCCTCGTTGATGTTTGATCTAAAAAAAAAATTAAAACCAGATGCTCCGCAGGGCGTAGCTTTATACGACCGCAGAGGTTGAACCCTGAATGGTTGGGGCAAGTATGGACATAACATTCAAGCTGGATTCAGCTCTAAATTTGGATTGTGATTAAATAGTTGACACAGCATAGGTTTCTGACACAGAATGAATGTGTTCTAATGAAATTAAAATTTTTGTTTTCTCTTAGAGCAATTCACTATGCTGTTGAATATTATTCCTCTCAAAAAAATGTTTGAAGAAATTTTCTTTTTATTTATGAAATTTCAAATGAGAAAATTGAACCCATTTTTTTTAATCACATCCCCCTTTCCCTTATTCCAAAACTAATCTCAATTAAAATTTCTAATGGAGTTTGCAACAATTACTACTCATTTAAATACATCATAAAATATTAAGATGTAAAAAAACTGCTTGTTATCACTGAATGGTAAAGATTATTTTAATTTATCAGTTGGTAGTAAAAAGTGAATATACATTGTATATTGTATATATAACAAAGATTTAAGTTGATTCTGGACAAAGAAAGATAACTCCAAATAAAAAAAATTCTTACAATTAGATATTTCTTGCTTACTATTCTGGACAAAGAAAGATAACTCTAATTAAAAACAAAATTGCTATTTCACAATATTTTGCAATAAGATATTTCTTGCCATTGCGCAATACTGTGCAATTGAAAAGACTTGCTATTGCACAAAACTTAATATAATAATTTTAGATCCTGATTTGGACCAACTTGAAAACTGGGCCCATAATCAAAAATCTAAGTACATGTTTGGATTCAGCATATCAAAGAACCCCAAGATTTCAATTTTTGTTAAAATCAAACTAAGTTTAATTTTGGACCCTTTGGACTTAATGTAGACCAATTTGAAAACAAGACCAAAAATGAGGAATCTACATACACAGTTAGATTTGGCATATCAAAGAACCCCATTTATTCAATTTTTGATGAAATCAAACAAAGTTTAATTTTGGACCCTGATTTGGACCAACTTGAAAACTGGGCCGATAATCAAGAATCTAAGTACATTTTTAGATTCAGCATATCAAAGAATTAATTTTTTGTCAAAATCAAACGAAGTTTAATTTTGGACCCTTTGGACCTTAATGTAGACCAATTTGAAAACGGGACCAAAAGTTAAAAATCTACATACACAGTTAGATTCGGCATATCAAAGAACCCCAATTATTCAATTTTGATGAAATCAAACAAAGTTTAATTTTGGACCTTTTGGGCCCCTTATTCCTAAACTGTTGGGACCAAAACTCCCAAAATCATTACCAACCTTCCTTTTATGGTCATAAACCTTGTGTTTAAATTTCATAGATTTCTATTTACTTATACTAAAGTTAAGGTGCGAAAACCAAGAAAATGTTTATTTGGGTCCCTTTTTGGCCCCTAATTCCTAAACTGTTGGGACCTAAACTCCCAAAATCAATACCAACCTTCCTTTTGTGGTCATAAACATTGTGTTTAAATTTCATTATTTTCTATTTACTTAAACTAAAGTTATTGTGCGAAAACCAAGAATAATGCTTATTTGGGCCCTTTTTTGGCCCCTAATTCCTACACTGTTGAAACCAAAACTCCCAAAATCAATCCCAACCTTTCTTTTGTGGTCATAAACCTTGTGTCAAAATTTCATAGATTTCTATTAACTTAAACTAAAGTTATAGTGCGAAAACCAAGAAAATGGTTATTTGGGCCCTTTTTGGCCCCTAATTCCTAAAATGTTGGGACCAAAACTCCCAAAATCAATATCAACCTTCCTTTTGTGGTCATAAACCTTGTGATAAAATTTTATAGATTTATATTCACTTTTACTAAAGTTAGAGTGCGAAAACTAAAAGTATTCGGACGACGACGACGACGACGCAGACGACGACGCCAATGTGATAGCAATATACGACGAAAATTTTTTCAAAATTTGCGGTCGTATAAAAATACAAAAAGCTGTTAATCTTTCACTGGCATGTATCTATAACATTATTACAAACTCATTCATTCAATTTGAGGAAAGTCTTATGACCATATTGATTATTTGATTCAAGCATTACTGTTGAGTCTTTTGTAGACAAAAAGTGTGTCTGACTGACTGACTTTTTGTTCCCTTGAGCTGCAATATCTCATCCAATTGTAGCTAAAGAAGTTCTGAGTACATTTTGACACTGTTTTTTTAGTGTTATGTGGTCTAGATAATTATATACAGACACAAAGAATGGATTTTGTGCATGTAAACTTGATTTAACCACATCATATTCTAAGCTAGTACCAAGTCACATTGTCCTGACAAAGTTTTGTTTATTGTTGTTTGTCTTTCTTTTAATACATAAAAAATATGAAGATGTGGTATGATTGCCAATGAGACAACTCTACACCAGAAACCAAATGAACTATAATGACGACTTACTTTCCTGACAGCTGTTATGGTATAGGCATGCCCAGATACTAGACCATTAGGATCAGCTTTATTACTAAATCTCCAGTCTCCCTGAAATAGTTCAGTCATTTCTATAAATAAGATTTTTATAATAATGTGAATTCATTTATTTTAGTGGTTACCAATTTTCATGGATATGTGATTTCTTGCTTCTGTCAAAGTCTGGATACAACTGAATAGAAATTTGTATTTTGTTTAACATTAGGAAAATGCATTCAAACAGAAGCAAACAATGGACATGATGGATATCATACCAAATGTTAACTATCAAATTTTGCACTATATTGCTTTTGATTCATGCACGATATGTGGACTGAAACCATACTTGAATTTCTAAAAGAAATATCCTATTTGTTATCTTAAAATATATGATTGGACACTGGAAGGCAATGAAGAGAGATTAAGTTTTGCATTCGGTATAAAGTTTATAAGCAAATTTTCTTTTAAAATAAACCAGCTTCCACTAAGGAAAACAGACAATTTATTGATGAAATGCCTATTCCAATATATATAATGATAATATATAATATATATACAGTTAACTGTTAAAAAACTGAAACATGTGTATAAATAAATAGCTATGTATGCATTTTAATTGTAATGTATATCTTAATCAAAGGACCATAGACAACTTCAACAATGACTCACCTTTCTTGAGCAGGTAATAAAAGCACCAGATGACCTTGCCCTCTCTATGATTCTATAAAGCTGAGGGTCTTTATTTTGTATAATGTGTCTCTCTGCCAAACCTCCTGTTAAATCCACCAGAGCATCCATTGTTTGTCCACCTTCTATGGCCTCATAAGATCCATGTAACCTGTAAAAGGATGATACAAGTTTACAGATTGCAACAATATAAGCCTGCTTTAATAATTCAAAATTTTAAAGTAAAACAAAAAATGACATCAACTTGTATGGTACTTATAAACAACAAAGTCAGGAAATATTCTAATTTTATTTTTTCCTCCCTTACAAAAATCATGGACCCAGTCAGTCAGGGGTACTACTTGTACAAGTGTATTTTATTTACTTGAAGAAGTGAAAAAAATATACACATATAAGTAAATAAATAATGTTTGAATAATCTCCCCTTAATTTTCTGAAAAATTTACTTGTACAAGTAAATATTTCTTACAATCCCACAAAAATCCTCAAGTTTTGAGATGTAAAATCATGCCTTTAATGATTTTTCCCATGTTTGCTCAATTTTTTTCATTATTAAAGTTCAATGTTTCATCTCGTTATAATCATCAAAGAAACTGATTGAGCAAAGATCTTGTATATTTGCGCAAGGCATTCAAAAATTGCTCCTTTGGGGCTTGTAAATGAGCAGTATTAAGAAGATAACAGACAAATGGGACTTTCATTGTCCATGAAATTACACTTGAATGATTTGTAAAGACATCTGCAAAGGGTACACAATTTAAAATTCTATTAGAGCAAAGAAATCTTCAGAATTCAAGAAAAGAAGAAACAATGATTTTTTTACCTAAACAAGTACAAAAAATCTGAATGCCGAAGGGACATAACTCAGCCATTTTTTTTTTTTTACCTATACAAGTAAATAAAATTCACTTGTATAAGTATCCTACAAATTTACTTATATGAGTATATTTTTTTTTACTTCTTCAAGTAAATAAAATACACTTGTACAAGTAGTACTCCTGACTGCCAGTGATACTTTTGAAAACATTTTTCTATGTGAATGCTGATTATTATTATTTCCTGCCAATTCATTAATTATATTTTACAATGAAATCTTGATCACAAAAATTCTCCTTATTGAGGTTCTCTTCCTCCTACCTGCAAATAAATAGTGTTCATGAGCCTGTAATTCAGAGGTTGTAGTTTGTTGCATTATACTATATTTGTTTTTGGTTTATATTTTTGTTCATTGATTAGGCCATGAGTGTTCTCCCTTAAGTTGTCCTACAATTTCACATCATGGCTTTTTATAGCTAGATGTGCAATATGGGAGTTGAAGGATGTACGACCAACTAACAATGCTACAATTCATTTGGTCTCTGGTGGAAAGTTGTCTTATTAGCAACCATACCACATCTCCATAATTTTATACTGCAAGGTTTATTAAGTTTTTTAGTCTGATGTATATATATATAAATAAGATGTGGTATGCCTGTATTCCAGCAAAACAATTTCCACTATATGTTATACCAATGTAAGATATAATCTTGCCTACATTTCTACTCACTTTGCATATGCCTTTTCTACGAAGGCTACCCAGAATTCACAAGGATCTGTACACTTGCCATAGATCAGTTTACCGTCTGCAGTGGGTAATAAATCATCTATATAGACATCTTCCCACTGTCCGAACCGCCAAAATCTAAAATTTAGGCTTCCCTTGTAACCCTCACCAGATAATGACTGGTCACTTGGCACAATCTAAAAATAGAACAATAATATTCTAATAGAGTGTCTTCCATTATTTCATAATCTTCAAATCTTGAATTGTATGCCCAACTCTTTAACAGAAAAATGTAATGTCAGCCATGTAGTTGAGAGGAGAACTGAAGAAGGTCAATGGCAGAAACATCTTGAAAAATTGGTTTATTGATACAATTAAATAAAGTTTTATTGGTATTTTGAAAACGAAGAAAACTTAAAGATAAAAAAGATAGAACATAAAAAAAAGTTAAAAGCTTGAACAATTTGATTAATTTGTTATTGTTGTCATAAAAGTTGTTAAACAAATGAGGAGTATCTGTAGAATAAAAACATAGTCCCAATCTTTCCATAAACAAAAAACAAATATTTTGTGTAATTTTTGGAAATATTAAAGTTGAAATTACTATAAATTACTTTTTTCATGAAACATTCTCTCTGAGACACAGCAGCACAAGCTGACAGGAACCAACAATCTCCCAGAATTCCCTGTTTTATATCATCCCTAGTAGCACCATCTGAAATAAGTTGTGGTGACTGCCATTCTTCAACAAGATCCTATATGAAAGTAAGATTTAAAAGTTATATATATTTAACACAGGAAATGTAAATAACTTTACAATCAAGATATAAATACTGGTGTAACACATGTACATTTACAAAAACCCAAGAATCAACAAAATGTTAAAATTAATATAATCAACACATGTATTGTAAATGTTGTAGCATATACTGTAAATTCAGAAATTATTGTGTGCATTTATTATTGCGATATTTCATTTAAGACTCAAATGTAATTTTAATTTTTACGATTTTGTGAAAAATCCTGTTTAATTCATATACAATGTACAATATTTCACAATGCGAGTTTAAATTATTGCGTTCACAACTCTGTCCTATTTTTCGCAATAATAAAAACATCACATTAATTTCTGAATTTACAGTACTCAATTTACTTCTAGAACTATTATAGTTAAAGTTTGTAAGGGGTTTAGTGAAGCCCTGTGTCTCACTTACAAATACTAATGTCAGTGTGAAAGTGTAATGTTGACTTTAAAATGAGTCCATTTATCAAAGAATTTTTAAGAAATTCACAAAAAAAATTTATAGATGACTTTGCTTGGTCCCAAAGATTAGCTTTCATCAGATTTTTCATTTCAGATATATATATATCTAATCCCAGAAATAATCTCTTTGTCAGTAAAATACATAAAAATGAAAGAAAGAAAATCTTAATATTGCTCTGGAGTCAGTTTCACAAAAAAACTTACAACTAAGATAGATCTTAAGTCATGAACAATTCAGTACACTTATGACAATTCTTAGTTGTAAGTTTTTTTGTGAAACCAACTCTTCAGGATACAGTGTTTTGGTAATAAAATAGCTTCTGTCGCTTTATCATAAAATTCCAAGTAGGTTTTACAAAATTTTGGATGTCTAAAAATATTTAACAACAAATTGAACCTAAATGTTGAATTGATGACACCATCACCACACCATCAAAAGAGAAAAACGCACAACATACTAGTACATTTGTACAACGCTAATGATTGTTGTGAGTATCAGTATCAATATTTACCTTTGGTCTTTTCCATGTGATCATAGAGGAATCTTTATCACTAAAGAATAATGCTGCAGTGTCTGCTGGGAAGTCTGTGTCATTAAAAAGTTTCTCATCGTCAAGTGATCCAAGAATTTTCCTTATTTTCTCTTGAGTCTAAAATCAAAATAATCTAGACAAAATAATTTAAATAAATAATAAAGAAAGGTAATGTCAACACATTCACATTCTACAATGCGTGAACATTGAAGAAATTTAAGTGAAAACCTTTTGGTATGCATTAAAAAAAACATCTGAATTTATATAAGAAATAAAGGGGGAATATGTCCATGGGACACAGATGAAACCCCCACTGGCAGCACAATGTAAACAAGGGACTTAACTCAAGAGCTGTTAAAATAATGCTACCCAAATTTGTATTATCTGAGTTTTTGTGGCAATAAGCATCATGAGCACTGTGTACACAATGACATCTTTTACTGTAACACCTAGTTAGGCATTCTCAGGCATGGAGTTCGTGTTGTTTATTCTTTAGTTTTCTTTGTTGTGTCATGTGTGCTATTCTTTGTCTGTTTGTCTTTTTCATTTTTAGACATGGCGTTGTTAGTTTGTTTTTAGATTTATGAGTTTGATTGTCCCTTTGGTATCTTTCGTCCCTCTTTTGAAGACATATGTAAAAAGTAAAAACATAATAAGAGAAGGGAAACAAAAAATTCAGAGATTTTTCCATTTGTAAAGGGCATACATTGTGTAACTCTAGATAGGTAAAAATTGCACCATCAAAATTCCAAGTTGACCTGTGTTTTGTGACAATGAGCATTTTGCATAAGTTTCATAAAATCTGGTTGAGGCAAACTTTAAAACATGCTAAAGTTATAGAATTGAAACCAGAAATTCAGCAACAAACAAAATTTAGATGGATTGGCTTGGGCCCAAACAACTTTGGAAGGATTAATTTGTGCAGAGGGATTTTGGATGGAATCAATGAATAGGAATCTGTTCAAGCCCACTCACATTGGCCCCCTTTCACTTTCTCACACTACATGTTCACACCAAAAGTTTGTTAGCACCATACACAGTCAATGACAGTAGGGCCCAATTTTTATTGGTTTTGTGGAACCAAGTTTTGGTAAGTGTAAATTACTATAACGATATATTTTTTTATTGTTTCTTAATAAAAAAAAAGTCACATAATCATTCCTCAAATTTTATTCTAGAAAATAGAATTATTTGGTATTATATAACGTGAGGGTACCCATATTGAACCTATTTTGACAGATTTTTAACCTGCATGTAATTATACTTCATTCAAAAGTTTTCATTTTGTGTTTATTTTGTAGATGTATCATTATTTACTATACATGCTATATCATATGGTTTCACCAATTTTATGTTGAATCCATATGGAATCTTACAAAAATTGGTCTGAACTGACCTCTAAACCATCAATGATTCTGTAATGAGGAGAAACCAAATTGCATCCATGCTTAAAATGTTAAATTCGCATTGTCAAAAGTCGAATAACAGAGCCATTGTTTAATTTCATCAAATATTTTAAACAGTTGGATATAAGTCCATGCTTATTCTTCATCTTTTAAGAAATCCAAACTTGTAACACAACTGTAGTTGCTAATTTTTAAAAGATGACGTTTTGATGACATCCCATGGAGGTGTTTCTGTACACTTCATTTTTTTCAGTAAACACTTCATCTGTAATTGATGAATACTGTGAACGTTTTGTGTATCTCTACATTTTTTAAATACATGAAATATGTGCATAATATCAAATCATAAAAATACAAATTATTTAGTCTCTACTATAGGAGATCTTGTAAGATTTCCGCTGCTATTTTTGCCAAATACATGCAGGTGAAATTTGGGTTCTCAGTGCAATTTGAGTTCCCTAAGGTTAAAAAATATCTACTATATAATAATGCAACTAAAATTTAAATAAAAATTGGGTGTGAACATGTAAGGTGTTAACAGACTTAAGGGGCAAAGATGTGAGATGCAAATGTGTAGGGTTCAAAAGTGTATTTGGCCTGAATGGACCTGATACCGAATCGACTGGGGGCCAGATCAACTTGAAAACATCACTTTTATCCTTTATAAATATTTGCCATATAGGACTTAATTGACCCACAATACAGGACTGGTGAACCTGTACAGATAGAATCGGGTAGAAAGGCTGGATCAGCTTGTGGCAGTTACAACATGACACTTGAGGACTGTCATTTGTCTCATTTAGCGGACAACATTAATTTACAGATGATTACCGTGATACCAAGTCGTCCATCTCTGTACTCTTCTTCAGGAAATTCAATATATGGTGCCTCGTCTGATTTTTTAGTTAACAGTGAGGAGTCATTGGGTTCTATTCCCAGACTATTGATCCCAGTAGCTGCTCGTCTTACTGGAACGTGCCCATTTGCTCTTATGCTTATCTGTGGTGCAGAGAGGGACCTTTTAGGCTTTGTATGTTTACTTGGATTTGATCCCATATTATCGATTTCATTTCAACTTAGTTTTGAACTTGGATGATTTAAAAACTATCATGGGATCATTTGCATCACATTGTTTACATCTCAGAAGTTGTTTCCACAATAATTAAATGTTCCGGTTAACCAAAGTTTCAGCTGAATCGTTCCGTAATGGATTTATTTTAAGATACCACTATAAACCTTTAAAAACTAAAATTTCAAAGCACCACAACGGATTCATAAAAAATAGGCAGTTGTTACTAAGTAATTAAACTCAAGGTTATAAAATTTTATAAAAACTTTGTTTTGTTTGTGAACATACCTACCAACTTTTCAAAACGCCCATGAGGGTTTTGTGCACAAAATGATTCTTACAATCCTACAAAACATTCAAGGATGCCTTCAAATGTTTTGTTATGTTGTGTTTTTTTTTCTTGCTTCTCCCAGAGACATATAAATACATATAGTTTACATGTCTCTGCTTCTCCATACTTAAACAATATCTTATCGGAGGTAAGATTGTTTGTTTTAAAATGTGGACCATGTTGCTTTTTTAAATTTCCATTTGGGAGCCTCCATGGAGGAAATCACCCACAATTCGTGACAGTTGGCAGGTATGCAATCAGTAAAAATATTTATACATTTTAACCAACATTTATAACAATACAACACGTAATACACATGCAATTAAATTCACAGCAAAAAAATGAAGACATATGGCAGAATATAAGCAAAAGCTAGGTATCAATGCTAAGAGCATATAAGTAAAAACTAGGCATAAAAGCTGGCAAAAATGCATAGCATGAAATATTTTAAAAAGGGGGTATGATCTAGATGGCAAATAAATTGGCATAATATATTAACCAAAAGCCTGCACAAACTGTGCACTTACAGTCATTTCCATTCCATGACTTTAAAATATTTTTAAACTGACTAAAATTAGCAATTTTTCTAAAATCATCAGGTAGATCATCCCATGAAACAACAGCAGTGTATTTAAAAGAGTTCTTACCATAGGTTGATGTTCGGACTTTGCTCGTAAAAGTCTTCATATATAAACATAAAGCCCTTTCCTGATTTTTTTCCAATTTGGTGGTGGTTTCTTTTGTTGCAGAAATGCCATGCCAAAGGACAAAAATTAAAATAAGTTAAAATAAATGTGTGGAATTTTTTTCTTCAATTTAGTAAGGTAGCAGCCAATGCGCTTTTAAAACATTCAATTGTTTAGATGCTTTACGACAAACATTTTTAATGTGGTGATTACAATTAAGATGATAGTCAATATCAATACCTAAAAGTTTGACAATCTCACAACACGATATTGTTACTGACTGTATATTAAAAACAGGCTTTTTTTAAATGTTTTCCCCAACTGCAATGGATTGGAATTTATCAGGATTTGCCTGCATCTAATTAAATCTAAACCAGTCAATTAAAACAGCACTTTCTCTTTCAAGTGTACATAATGGATTTTCAAAATTGTTATCAGCATATGAAAGAGTATATTATCATCGGCATAATTATTATATACAAGGTACCATGTTCAATAAAATAGAATATGTCATTTATAAAAATACTAAATAATTGGGACCCCAGAATTGAGCCTTGGGTACCCCTTTCTGGATGTCAGCCCAACTGCTGTGTACTGCTGAAGTTTGATTTGTTGCCTGCGATCTGTAAGATTTAGAAGAAAGACCGTAGGCAGATCATTTCTTAAAAGAATATCATTTGGTAAACAGTCAAGAGCTTTCGAAAGATCCAATAGAATAGCTGCCACATACATATTGTTATCCAAAGCTGTTTTCCAATCTTCAAGGAGTCTCAGCAAAATTGTCTGACATCCATGACCTTTTCTGAATACATATGAAAAAGCATGAAACATATTTTCAAAAAATAAAGTCAACTGATAACCATTTCACATTCTTTCGAAATTGTTGGTAAAATGCTCACAGGTCTATAGTCTTTTTATACAGTTGATCATTCTTTTTGTGTAATCGTGTACAACCTGATCTTCTATTCCCTTCCTTATTTTCATATGTTCTATATTCAAAGCAGCTACTGTAATGAAAAAATGAATGAACGTGAAACAGGGAAATACTTATTCGCTCTTAACAGGCAGTATGGTTCAATTTTGTCAATTAAAGCTAAGAAACTTTGATCATCGGATGAATAATTCACTTGCAAGTTGAATCCGTTTTCATGTGAACTGAAATGTACCCCCTTACCTAGAGATGGATTAAACCTGAAGTGTGTGTGTTTTTGTAATTTAAAGGTAAAGAATGTCAACATTGAAAGTGAAACAAATGTAAATCATACCCCAAAATGAAAATAATAGCACATCATTGGTTAAATGTCCATTCGTTTAATGAAATTTTTAACCAATCAGGATGTTTTGGTGTACACTTTTGAGTATATATTACCCAATACCCAGGATGCATTAGATTCTGAAACAGCGATTTGCAATTGCACGTGTTCGATTTCAAATTTCTATCTACGTTTATTTCATATCGCTTATATGACCATCAGAGGTCTTCGGAAGTCAACTCAATAGTTGATTAGTGGGTGTCAAGACTAAAATACACACGGAACGAAGCGCCATTATTATCGAGTCCATGCTCTGTAAATTGTTCATTTCATAGTTTTGTAGATCTATAATTTGAATAAATGTTTTATATGGTTATAAATAAAATATGAGAATTAAGTCAAATCGGGAAACATGAATTTGACAGCTAGTGTCCCTTTTGAAATTTGTTGTTTTCAAATAGTAATTGTTGTACATTGCTGCCTGTTACACATATACTTTTTTGTTATCTTAAAAATTATTTTTAATTCTACCCAGGAATATTCTGTTTAGAACGTACAATTATCCGTTGTTGACTTGGTTTTTATTTTTAAGCAACTGTTTCCGGAAGCAGACGAATTTCTCGGTCGTAAGTGTGTAGCCGTTTTTGTGCTATTTTGACTTTTCCACAAATGTTCTGCAACTAGAAACAAGAACACAAGGGCTCGATAACGTTATAGCTGAAATATGTCTCAAAATATTTCTATTTTTAAAAATCGAATAGTCTGTTCGAGAAACCCGCAAGTGGCAGTTTGCAACACATTGTCATTGACAATTGTGTTGACTTCAGTTTTAAAAAAAACTCCTAAAAATACTGACGTAAAGATATAGTTATATCATTCTGTATATCAAAAGAAAACGTTGTTCACAGACAAGGCCAACAAAAAAAAAAATAATATGAGGCAGGCATAAACCTGTGAATGGGGACGAAGTCTGTATGGTTTTTTTTTTTATTCAATCATGTTGATAAAAGAAACCGAAATACCGTAGGTAACGTTCCCGATTTTGGTTCTGTTGTCAGGGAATTAGCTGTGACATTCTTTAAGTTATGACGTCATTTTCGATGTAAACAAAAGAAACGCTTTCATCCGGTAACGTTTTTTTTATATCAAACAATTATTAAAATTGAATTTGTATTGAGATCCAATCTTATATTTGACTAGACTGATAAATATAAAAAAAATTCAAAGTCTCATGCAAACAAGACCGATATCTGCGCAAATGCGGGGAAAACCGGAACAGGAAGTAGATCTGAAAAAAAAGTTAACGATTTTGAGTTCATTAGTAGAATGAAAAATTCTGGAAATTTTCCCGATTTTTTTTTTTTTTTTTATTTTTTTGATTTTTCTACCGTAATTGGGGACTTCGTCCCCATATAATAGATATAGGAAGACAAATGGAAGATGTGGTGTGAGTGCCAATGAGACAACTCTCCATCCAAATAACAATTTAAAAAGTAAACCATTATATGTTAAAGTATGGTATGTCTGTTTACAATAACCTGACAGACCTAATTTGAGCGATTTTATTTCCATCATATAAAAGTAAAAAATTAATAGAACTTGTGTCAAAACTTGAAAAGTGAAGTAAGGGTTGCCAATAAATTTAATCAATTGCCTGATACATCCCAATGTTCACAATAAACGTATTTACACTTTTGGTATTTAGCTGAATCTTGTCTCCGAATGACCCTAGATCTACTCACAATCATCTCTTGATGTCAAGCAACAATCACTTTTAAATTGTGACGTCAAAATTGACAAATATTTTGAATTATGATGTCAAAGTTTACGGGAACCTGTGTGATGTTACGTAATGGTGGACAAATTTGCATTCAAGTGTAAATACGTCTATCGTGAATATGACAGCTGTTTTAAGGAAACTCGCAACTTGTGTAATGCAATAAAAAAAAATCTTATTTTTCCAACCAATAACCAAGGGAAATAATCCAGTCCTTAAAACTATGGGTGAACTCAGCCCCTGGACAACTTGGACCACGACAAGACAGACTGCACAACTTAAAATCATGACACAATAAAAAAAAATGGAAAACAAATATTTTTAAATGGAAATACTGACCTAACTACCCTAATTATTTTGATGATGTAACCTTAAACAGACATATATTTTTTTGGGCCTAACTTATATTTGAATGTTTTGCTGTGCACATTTCAACAACAAATACAAAAAAAAATGTAAATATTAAACAAATAATCATTGCTGGCATTAAAAATGATTATATGTTTTTCTTATTTCATGATTAAATATATATGCATCTCTGCTGAATAATGTTGGATTTTAGGGTGGATGAATAATATTTTTTTTTTGCCCACCAGATTTTAACAAGTCTATCATCACTAAACTATAAAGAACACTTCGATACAATAATGTCTAATGATAAATTATTCATTTGAAAAAAAAAAAAAGTTTTACAAGAACAATTTCTGCCTCATAAATATGAACAACTTTTTTTTGGTTTAATTTCCTCTTAAGATCAGATAAGATAAGATAACTTTATTAGCACTAACGCATTGACAATAAATGGTTATGGCAACAAATTGAAGACAAACTACAATTATAATAACATATATACAATGAAGGAGTGACAATGGATAACTAAGTTTATTAAATTGTATTAGGAAAGGTTGGTAATGTTATACTGCTGGCTTATATACACGGAGAGTGATCTGCTCCTCAATGGAGCAACTCCTGATCATTTGTTTTAAAATGAAAACTTATTACTTTCATAAAGATGTAATTTTATGAAATGGTATTGTTTTGTTTTTTTAAATACATGGAAATGATGGAGTACATAAAAAAAGCATATTCAAAGGGAGTTGCAATCTTAATTTGTTTTTAGTTACATTTAATAAACGTACTTTAAGATAAGAAGATAAGATAAGAATTTTATTAATCTAATCAAGAACCCATTAAGGGCATCATTTTACAACACAATATGATTTGAAAAAGCAAAACAGAAAACTAATACCATACTATAACGTTATGGACAGGATCAGAGCCTAACACAACATGTGTTTTATATAACTATTATATTAAATCTTATAACAATAAAATATTATATACCATATATATGATTTGGTTAAATCATTAATAATAAGTAAACATGTTTTGATTATTGTGTTTTACTTTATTTTTAGAGCAATGCAAGAAGAAGACAATAATGTTGACAAAGAGGAACAGATTGATGACAGATTTAATTTAAGTAGAAAAATATTTGTTGGAAACATAAGTTACAGGGTTAGTTATATCTATTTATAAATGTGTATCACTGACACTAGATATTGAAGGAAAAAATATGTTTTATAGTAAGAATTATTTTTTAGGATCTAGCTGATTGATCATCGGTACATTGTAGGTCTAGTATGAGCTTGTTCCTGCATCTATTCCTGCCTGGATATGTTTGATAATATTCCCTGTGAATGTAACTCCTCTAAAACTCTTTGACATAAATCTCTAACATTTGGTAGATAATTATATTGTTCTGACATTTCTATTCCACCATTTTCATGGGAGTTGTGGGTGCTTCCACAATTTTTTGGACTACATATGGACAATAATTTGCTATTGGGCTCCGTTTCCTATAACTATAGAAAAGTGATAAAATGGGAATTACTGTAAGAAAAGTTGCCATTATTTTTATCAACATACAAGTGTATGCTACTCTTCCCTAGAAAAAAAATTAAAATATACGAATTTCAAAGATTCTACAACCGTATTTTTGTGTCGTTTCTCACGTTACTTTTTGCTTCCGAAGAGCATAACGCTGACTGATTTATAGATAATCGTCACCGGCAAATTCGTAACTTTTGCTTTCAAATAACAAAGAACATCGACCAATAAGAATAGTGAGAAGAAAATGCCGAGAACTATAAGTATTTATGTAGCAGATGTAAGAACAGTGGCGTGATTTTTGTGTCCGATTTCGTAACGCAATTTTTAGATGATGTAATCTGCTTTCTTGTAATAGAATTCTTAAAAACAATATGCAAATATGAACACTCGCGAGATGTTCAAACAGGTAAATCCGAGATGATTTACATTCTTGTTTTGATCTTCGTAATAATTAAGTAAGAAAATTACGTTGTCGTAATGCGTTACATTTCACACGAAACAGAAGTCCAGTTATTTATTAAAATTGTTTTTGTCCTTAAGTTCTAACCATTTCCGGTCATACGTGAAACATGTGACTAACATGTGATAACGCCATTACGACTGGATGTACGAAATACTAGGTCTAAACATTGTTTTTGTTTCCAACGGGATGTTAGCAAACATAATCTGTAGACTTGTTTCGTCTTGTTTAAAAGAGGAAAATACAATTGTCAAAGAGATTGCGCCGGTGGTCTGTTATTTTTCCTATGTGCATAATGTTACATACGATCCTGTGTGAAAATAAATGCCTAATGACTTGACAAAATCGATTTCATATTTGACAGACGTTAGAACACACTTCGTTTCCCGATAATGATGTGAAGAGTCCTTGGAAAAATCAATCGAAATTACGTCTCTTATCATTGCACCAATGCTCGTTGGATTGATTTAACTTCAGCAGTAAATATTACTGGATATTTTAGGTGAATAAATATAATTTAATAAAAAATACATGTTAATATACCGTTACACTTGGAATGTACAAAGTTGGAATCTTTGTCACAGTTTTTAATTAATATTTTTTATTCATGTTCTGCAAACACTTATCAGAAAAGCAATAAACTTGTCAAAGGAGAAGTAAACTTTTACCATGCATGACTTGAAAGGAAGTACTTTATTGATTTTATTCCACTAAAGTAGGTTAAAATGTGGAAACCATGTAGATAGTGTACAGGTCACAAGTATCACATTGTGCCTATTTTAAAGATTTTAATTCCAAGTTAAAAGTTTTTTTCTTTACTGGATTTAAAGAATGTTACATTGCCAATGATTTGGAATAAATTGTATATAACTGGAATATCAAAACCAAATATAAATACATTTTTTTGGCTTAAACATCAAGATACAACGATTATTGTATCCTGTATCAATGAAGAAAATATGGATATTCTGAATAAATTGTACTAATTGTTTTCAAAACAAGCACATATTTAGGAGTTTTATAATACTGTTACAATTAAGATGGATTTTAAGAAAAAGTATACTGTTCAGATTATTTTAAGCAGATTTTGCAATAAAATAAAACTAAAAAAATGCTTTCGGTTTCTTATGGTTTCCTGTCAGGTTTAAAAAAAACTTTAATATAACATTGAAAATAGATTTTAAATATTAACATGAAGCAAGTAACACTAGTAATGGTGTTTATTTATGCTTTTTGAATTATATTGTGCAAAATAAAGAAAATAAAGATTGGTTTCCTGTTTGGTTTCATGTCACGTAAACGGTGAATCAAAATGTATTAATTTTTTCTCGAAAAACTCAATTGTTCCATTCATACTATTCTAACACCAACACAACCCACAAAATAAAAGTTAAAATTTTAGAACTTATAAAAAAGGATACAAAAAGAAACCAAAGGCCGAATACCAAATTATGGTCCATATTTTATATTACAACAATGACCCTTGTGAATACAAATTCCCTGAAACTGTTTGACAGAAAAAAAATCAACTTTAAGTAGTGTGGTTGTTTGTCCTAATTTGTAGTTGACTACTGTTAAAAGCAGAAATTTTTGTGGAGGATTTAGTTTTGTCTATTTCATGGAAGGAATATATCCACGAAATTAATATCCCCACGAAAATTTAACCACTTCCATTTATTGGAAACCTTGAAATTATATATCCCAATGAAATTTTATATAGAGACAAATTCACAAAATTTTAATCCCACGAAAATTAGTGCTTCTAACTTTCTACAGTATATTGTATCCTCTTTTAGATTCTGCCATTTATATAAGAGTTATATGACTTTTGACCGTTTATGGACTTTAATACTGCAATCATCATTGTGACTGCAACTACTTAGAGACGGTTTGTTGAAAGACAGGACAACTGTCAACGTATATTTGTTCCACCTAACAGAAGTTCCAATGGAAACTTTGTTATAAACAATTTCATAATACCTGTTCCCGTTGAAACAAATATTCTATACCATTTATTCTGTTAGGAACATTTACTGTAATATGTATTCCAGTGGAAATAATATTTCAGAATATTGTTTCCATTTGGAACTTATATTATGAAGGAACTTCTATTCCGTAACAACACTAGGGAGAAGTATTTGCAATCCTATGGTGTTGAATATATTATACAAGCATTATGATTTGATTGTTTTCATAGAAGTATAGATGGGACTTTGATCACAATTTACTTATTTACTTGCAGTGAGGTCCTCTATGATGGCTTGAATCACATTTTCTATCTTTTTTTAAACAGTGTTATTTTCAATTTCTTTATCATTATCTATTATGAAATGGACACAAATTATGATACTTGTCTTATACTAGAATAAAACATAGATACAAGGTTTGGCAAAACAAAAGCACTTATGGTCTTATCACACCTCCGGCTTTATATATTTTTTATGTAATAATGTCATAAACTGTCAAGATCCATGATTCATCATTGACAATACCTAGGATAATAGATATAAAACAATTATATCTGTTTTATTAAACTTGTTAAACTTGTTAGCCTTTCTAGAGAGAATGATATTTAAACCATATTAGTATACCTCCTTCTTTAAACACCACGAAAAATAGTTTAATTTTCTATATATATCTGTTACAGGTGACACAAAAGAAATTGACAAAGTTTTTCTCCAAATTTGGTAGCGTGGATTATTGTTACATGGTAAAAGATCATATACATAAACGACCTAAAGGGTAAGTCATGAAAGGCAGTGTTTTCTGAAGTATTGGAGAATATTGCATTGTAGTGTACATTTCAGTTATACTTCCCTTTACACTATCATCCAAAATGCATGTCACATTGTATCTTAAGTCTTTGAGAAATAAAACTGAACATTTGGTCTAGTAAACCTTTGTTCTTAACTGGACCAGACTGTTTTTACCAGACACATATAATTGATTTGTAAAAAATTAAAATTTTTACCAGTCATTTGGTCTTGTAATGCATATTTCACTTAACTTATCAGTTGACCAAACTAATATTTACTTGTCTTTGTCCAATATCTGGCGACCTTGGGAATGGCTTACATGTATGTTCAAATTTACATGATCACAATAACCTTCAGTATTTTAAACAAACATTTTAATTCTTTACTTCTCTAATTGCATAGGGTGATATTAGAAGTAAAATTAATGCAAGAATTTATATATTTATCACTATTTTCTTGAATATTGCTTTGAAGTTTTTGTATGATAATTATTCTTCTCCATCAACTGAGAATGAAGTTTCACATGTGAGTAGAGTGAGAATAAAGTTTCTCATGTGAGTAGAGTGAGAACGAAGTTTCTCATGTTAGTAGAGTTGGAATGAAGTTTCTCATGTGAGTAGAATGAGAATGAAGTTTCTCATGTGAGTAGAATGAGAATGAAGTATCTCATGTGAGTAGAGTGAGAATGAAGTTTCTCATGTGAGTAGAGTGAGAATGAAGTTTCTCATTTGAGTAGTGTGAGAATGAAGTTTCACATGTGAGTAGAGTGTGAATGAAGTTTCTCATGTGAGTAGAGTGAGAATGAAGTTTCTCATATGAGTAGAGTGAGAATGAAGTTTCTCATGTGAGTAGAGTGAGAATGAAGTTTCTCATATGAGTAGAGAGACAACACCATGACATTATGAGCCAACACCGTTAACTTTGCCAAATAAGAATGCAATAAACAGATGATCTATGAATGCAATAAACAGATGATTTATGATCTTTAAACACCTAGTTTATCAAAAACATCTCATCTGAAGGCTATCACCCTTCTACTTGTTCTATGAAATTCCATCCAAGAAAATCCCACTGGTTTTCAAAACATTAGATACTTTCTAAAATTATTTTTCCATATATATAGTGTTGTAAAGAAAAAACATAAGGAAAGAATCACATTCATAATGACGCTGTCTTTAGTTCATTAAGAATATCTGTTTTTTTTAATTACAGAATAGCATTTGTAACATTTAGTTCTACAAAAGATCTTACAGTTGCATTGAATGCAACAGAAGAGCAGTTAACTTTGGATGGAAGGTAATTTACAGAGATGATATTCTTTTAGGATTTTGCAATAAGGAAATCTTTAAAAATTCCATCTGGCCTTACATTTAAACATAAACTTCACAAGAAATTGTAATAAATCAGTAAAATAAAACTTGACAGAATTTACCAGATGCCAAAATTCAATTCCCCGTTGAACTGGCAAGCAGGCTGGTATTCAAGGGATCTGAATTATTTTGCAGCACTACTATAGAACAAATGTTAAATTTCAATTTTCTTTAATACCAGATTTTTTATGCCCCACCTACGATAGTAGAGGGGCATTATGTTCTGGTCTGTGTGTCCCTTCGTCCGTCTGTCCCGCTTCAGGTTAAAGTTTTTGGTCAAGGTAGTTTTTGATGAAGTTGAAGTCCAATCGACTTCAAACTTAGTATACATGTTCCCTATGATATGATCTTTTTAATTTTAATGCCAAATTAGAGGCTTTACCCCAATTTCACGGTCCACTGAACATAGAAAATGATAGTGCAAGTGGGGCATTCTTGTACTGGGGACACATTCTTGTTAGTAATTCTTTCTTGTTATGCTAAGATGGAGTGACATTTTTTTTGCGGAGTGGGCATTATGTTTTACCCTTTTCAGTCTGTATGTCTGTACGTTCAAAAGATGGTTTCCGTCCTATAACTTTAGTTTGCCTCCACCAAAGGCTATGCAACTTATACATATAGCTTATTACCACAAAACACAGATCAAATTAGAATTTTTGCGGTGTCCCTTTAACTTTTCTATAGTTATGGTATGGCTTATGCCCATTCACAAATGGAAAAAATTCCTGTATTTTTTCGTTTCCATTCTCTGGCTTTAAATTGCCTCAACCAAATGCTATGAAACTATACACAATGCTTATTACCATAAAATACAGATCAAGTTTGAATTTTTGTGGTGTCACATCAACGGTTCTAGAGTTATGCCCCTTCACAAATGGAAAAATTGCTGAATTTTTTGTTTCTGTTCTCTAACTTAAGTTTGCCTCAACTAAATTTTATGAAATATAAACACAATACTTATTACAGCAAAACTCAGATCAAGTACAAATTAGAGTAGGGTCACTTTTAATGTTCTTCAGTTATTTCCCTTAATAACTTTATATGATATGCAAGCAGGGGCATCATCTGTGTCCCATGCACACATTCCTGATTTATTATTAAGTAATAATTTAAGTCATTAATGTCCATTCATGTGTGTGTCTAGAGTCAGTAATATATATATATATATTTTCAGGTTAATGAGAGTTTTGTGTGCTGAAGAGTCCAGCAGAGTAAAACACAAGGAAGGCACAGTCTGGGATAGTCCATCTCTAGTAGGTTGCTGATTTTTTTTTAAGTCAACTCGTCAAAAGCATCAAGTGAGCTTTTTTCACAAGTCTTTGTTATTTTGTTAATTTATACAAAAATCTTCTCTTCTGAAACTGCTTTTTCAATTGAAACCAAACTTGGTCACAATCATCATTAATAGCATGATTAGAGAACCTTGTTTAAATATATATATATATGTGTGATGATCCCCTTGCCAACTAATATGGCTACCAATGGTTAGTCAGAGTTGTTAATCACTCCATTCTGTATGTGTATCTTAAAAAAAACTTTCAACATTGTTGAATTTGAATTTGAGAATGGAAATGGGAAATGTGTCAAAGAGTCAACGACCCAACAAACAGCAGAAAACAGCCAAAGGCCTCAAAATAGTTCTTGATTAAATCATAATTTTGTTTTTATACAACCGCAAAAATTAAAAATATTTTGGTAGTACATTGGTATCACAACGGCGTCATCTGCGGCTTCAGGGTCGTAATCGTCAGTGTTGTCCGAAGACAGATAGTTTCCGGATAATAGCTTTAGTATAAGTAAATACAAATCAATAAAATTTCCAGACAATGTTTATAACCACAAAAGGAAGGTTGGGATTGATTTTGGGGGTTATGGTCCAAAAGGTTTAGGAATTAGGGGCCAAAAAAAGGCCCAAATAAGCATTTTTGTAGTGTCCATTCAATAACTTGTGTTAAAGTGTATAAATCTCTCTTAAATTATACCACAAGTTTCCATACTACAAAGGGATTGTTAGGGGAGGGGGGGGATATTATGGCTCAAATCATTTATCAATTAGGAGCAAAAAAGGGGGGGAAACAAGGTTTTTTTCTGGTTAAAGGACAATTTAGACAATTTAAAAGCAGTGTAAGGGAGGAAATCCAATTACATTTAAAGAATACTGTTTTATATATGTTTGATGACCTCCCTTCCACTGCTTGAAACTGTGTCATTTTATATTTTAATATTATAAATTTGAATTGAGATTATTTTTGGAAAAAGGGGGGGGAGTACAATTTTTTCTCATTTCAGATTTCAGATATTAAATTGAAAATTTCTTCAAATATTTTTTTTTTAGGGGATTAATATTCAACAGCATAGTGTATTGCTCAAAAGCAAAACATTTTTTTAAATTTCATTAGACCGCATTCATTCTTTGTCAGAAACCTATGCTGTGTCAACCATTTAATCACAATCCAAATTCAGAGCTGTATCAAGCTTGAATGTTATGTCCATACTTGCACCAACTGTTCAAGGTTCCACCTCTGTGGTCCTATAAAGCTACGCCCTGCAGAGTATCTGGTTCAGTTTACAGCCAAAAAAGTGTTGCCAAAAAAACAAGTACTGATAAAAATTCCTCTGTTTTATTTTTCAGGCAGACAATGTTGAAAAATTGGTCATCAGTGATAATTTTGCAGATCACAATGATAAAGAAACTTCAGAATGTCTCTCTGAATGTCATATAAATAAACTTTGTGATGACACTATGATATTGATCATGTCTATGGTACCATGGAGACAAAGAATGTGCTTAGAAAGAGTAGGTAAAAGGTGGCTTATTTTAGCACAGAGGTCCTGGCATAAACAAGGCTCCATACATTTTCAGTCTGTGTTCAAAAGATTTGAAGGTAAGCATAATAATGTTTTTTTTTCTCAAAATATATCTTATATCTTCAGATGAAAAAAATATTTGGTTGTTTAAGGTTTATTCTTGTAAAAAAAGAAATTTTGTTGTTATTGAGAGTTCTTTTTTTTGGAATACAAAGTTTACTATTATTAGATTAAAATATAAATATGCATTAGAAGAGATGTGGGGCAAACATTAATGAGACAATAACCCAACAACACAAAAAATCCAGAAGATATGTAAAGTTTTTATAACCCAGCCGTCCTGTACCTAGCCATGGCAGTTTTTGAAAACTATATACATCCTTCTGTCATAGTTTGTCCAGATATATTTATGTTTTATAAAACTAGTTGCTTGATTTCTTGAAAGGGAGAACAAAAGTGTAGACATTTGTGTACATGTATTTCAGCAAAGTTGTTATATATTGTAATAACAAAAAAAGGTTTGGACTTAACATTAATTATGTAACATGTCAAGCACTAAATTGCAACATATGAAATAAAGTCGTGAATAAATTTATCAGAGACTATCAAAGATACATCTAAAATTTTCCAAATGATAAAATTTTAAATGCAATAATGAAATATACTGTAAAAGAAAGATGTGGTTCATTTTTAGGTTGAACAGATTCCAAGTTATGTTCAGTCCTAGTGAGATATGATTTATGTTTTTAGGTTTAACAGATACCAAGCTGTGTTCAGTACTAGTTAGGTGTGGAGTATACTTAAGAACATTGGATATGTCAGCATCACCAAGACTTCTCACAGACATGTCCATGGACGTTATAGGTGAATTCATTATTGCTATATTTATTCATCATTTGTTAGTGCATACCTTGCAAACAAATTTGTAAAGGCACAACATGTCACCATTAATAATTAGAGATATGTTAAACCTATGACTATGTTTTAAGGTTTCAATATATTATTGGATATTAAAATTGATAGAAATTTCCAACTTTTTGCTATAAAGAATTTTTAATAAATGCATTCAATTTATGTGTCAAAACCAGAAAAAGAGCAAAACTTAGAATAGAAAAACAGTTATATTTTGATTGGAAAATTTAAGGTTTAACAAACTGTATGAACATGATGAAGATAACAGTGCAGTGCAGTAAAAGCAAATTTATCAAAACAAAAGACTATTAAAAAGATTTTGTTTTGCCAGCTGAATAGACAATATAAAATAATTATACCGGAATATTCGCAAATTGCTAATTAAACATCTTTGATTTCCTTTCACTCCATGAATCCCTTTTCAAAATAATTTTGGTTCTATAAACAAATTTAGTAACAAGTGATATAGTTTAACATCAAACATATTTAATTTTTACTTTGTTACAGCTGAACATTGTCCAAACCTGGAAGTAGTAGATTTATCTGGAATGTCAATAACTGATATATCTCTGAGAACACTTGCACAGAAGTGTATAAAGTTAAAGGTATGATTTCATAGACAAACTTATTTTATGCATTTGGTCTTTAACACCTTTTTCAGGATAATTGGTTATAGCTTGGAAGTAGGTCTTTATTTGTGGAGAAAGGTGGGTGTCATGAAAGAGTCTCAACCTTTTGCATGAAAATTTACAATCTTATTCAATAAAGTCAAACACACCTGCTACCTGTCAGATTGGAACTCACAACCTCAGTGTTGACAGGCAGTGATAAGGTAGTTGAATAACCTAGACCATTTGGCCACTGATATATTTTATGACCAGGATGTACTGCTAAAGGAATGACAACGAAATTTGTGCTCCTGAAAAAAAAAAGGATATTACTTTAAATTTTGGAAGTGATTCTGAAGGAAGAGTGGTACAGTATTCAGTAACAGGATAATTTGTTCAAATGCAATATTAGATCAAAAAATCAATGCCAACTTGAAGAATTTGTGAAAATTGTAAATCAGCGATACTTTCAACTTGACAACATCAACATAGCACCGTCTCCAATAGTATCCTATTGTTCTGAAGATTATTTTAAATATGGCGCCTTAGATTCAATACTTTTATACCTTAATACTGATATATTTGTTTATAAATAAAATTGAGAATGGAAATGGGGAATGTGTCAAAGAGACAACAACCCGACCAAATAAAAAACAACAGCAGAGGGTCACCAACAGGTCTTCAATGCAGCGAGAAATTCCCGCACCTGGAGGCGTCCTTCAGCTGGCCCCTAAACAAATATATACTAGTCCAGTGATAATGAACGCCATACTAATTTCCAAATTGTACACAAGAAACTAAAATTAAATTAATACAAGACTAACAAAGGCCAGAGGCTCCTGACTTGGGACAGGCGCAAAAAATGCGGCAGGGTTAAACATGTTTGTGAGATCTCAACCCTCCCCCTATACCTCTAACCAATGTAGAAAAGTAAACGCATAACAATGCGCACATTAAAATTCAGTTCAAGTGAAGTCCGAGTCTGATGTCAGAAGATGTAACCAAAGAAAAAAAACAAAATGACAATAATACATAAATAACAACAGACTACTAGCAGTTAACTGACATGCCAGCTCCAGACTTCAATTAAACTGACTGAAAGATTATGATTTCATCATATGAACATCAGGCACAAACCTTTCCGTTAGGGGTTTAGTATCATACCATCATAACATATATGAGAAGAACATAACCCGTGTCATGCCAACAACTGTTTTTAGAATAAATGTGTTTAGTTTCGATGCAAAGACCTTATCAGTGACTCAATATTAACGCCAAAATATGCAATCTTTAATGACTTGACAACAGTATCGTAATTATATCCCTTCTTAATAAGTCTATTCAAAGGTTTTGTAAGTTTCTGAGGTGAATACTGACACCTTTGTGCTTTATAAAGAATATTTCCATAAAAAATTGGATGTGAAATACCTGAACGTATTAGAAGTCTGCATGTAGAGCTATATTTACGAATGATGTCTTTATACCGATGATAAAATTTAGTAAATGTTTTGACTAGTTTGTGATATCGAAAACCCTGGTGTAATAATTTTTCAGTAATACATAAATTTCTCTCGTTAAAATCTAAAACATTGTTACATACACGAGCGAATCGTACAAGTTGAGATATATAAACACTGTAAGATGGTGACAAGGGAACGTCACCATCTAAAAACGGAAGAATAACTGTATGTGAAAGACTTTTTGCGAAATTTGCGAAATAAAATGTCCGAATATAGTGTTGACACCAAAACTGCTACGTTTCTGAACAGTTTGTTAGAAGTTGTTCGCGATCTTCAGCATTCGAGAAGTTTAAAAAGCAAATTGAGAAGATAGCTGTTATTCAATGCACAGTTAACACACTTGCCCATAGAGTTGATGATATAGAAAATAATTTAGAGTATGTGATGAATAAGAGCACTGAAATGGAAAGGAGCGTTGAAAACATGGGTCACCTAATGCACAAAGTGGTAGATAGGTGTAAAGAAAACATTTCAAACATTACAAATTTGAAAAATGCAGAATTGCAACATAAAGATGATGTTATCGAGCTAAAGTGGCGTTCTATGAAAACCAACCTAATATTTACTGGAATTCAATTTCACAAAGAAAAAGAAAACACAGAAGAGACACTTAATTTGTTTATCAAACAAAAGTTAAACATTGACAAAAAAATAAACTTTGTCACAGTTCACAGATTTGGGAAAAGAGGTCGCAGAGGTAATTGTCAGATTTTGGCAAAATTTATTTCAACAAAGGACAAAGAAATTGTATTGAAAAATGGAAACAATTTAAAGGGGACACATTTTCGGAGTGCAAGAACAATTTCCAAATGAAATAGAAGAAAAACGAAAAATATTATAACTGATGGCAAAACAGGCAAGAAGGGAAAAAAAGAAAGTACTGTTGGTTAGAGACAAGCTGTATATCGTTGGTAATCTGTTCAAACCGAATACTGAAATATGTAGAAACGAAAAACTACAATAAGCATATGCCGATAGTAACATGTATCGGCAAAATATACCACAAAAATACTGTAACAAAAGATCAACACTTAGTCATGAAGCTGAATCTTCACACCACTAAACTAACATGTGTTGTACATGAAAGCAAGTTGCTCTTTTCAAATGTGAAAAGGGAACATTATTTCGTCAAAATATTATTTTGCTATCAAACTTTATATTTTAAAGACAATCCGGTACATATTTTAATATTTCTATGTAAACCTCTTGTTTGTTGTGACAGAGGGTAAAAATTGTTTTCTGTATACCATTGTATTTTCATAGGTTATTGGAATAAACTCGTGTACAATCACTTACTGACCAAAATGTGAAATAAAAAGAAACTTTCAGAGTACCAAATACGTCATACCTATGTATGTAGAACATCTGGAAACTAACTAGTCCTTTTCTTTATTTTTATAGTCTATTTGTCTACAGAGATGTTTCCATGTCAGTGATAAAGGGTGAGCAAAAGAAGTATTTCAATATAGTTACAAAACAAGGTCAAGGATTGATGACAGAAATTCTGAAATGATTTTGTTTACATTTTTTAAATAGGGCATATAATGTACTAAAAATATAAATCTTTTGTTCAATTAAAAAACGTATTTGCACATTTGTCCAATATATAGATGATAAAATTACTGAAATATTAGAAGTTTTTGTAATGATTGTAGTTTCTATGTTAAATTCAGAATGGATTATAGATACATTGAAAATTATATAGATCTTTTTTGTTACATGTTTAATATCAGTTCATTTAAAAGTTGGTTAGTGCCGACTGCGTATATTTATCAATTAGATTTTGCCTTTAGGTGTGACTGTCATGTATTAACAAAAAGGGGGAGAAGATGAGAAGATACATTTATAAGGGAAACAAAAAATGACAACACCATGGCCGAAACATAGACAAACGGACACTCAGAAGTCTGTAAACACTACCAAATATACTAAAGACTTAGCAGGACAAAATTTACCAAAAACCTAATGAGCTAATTAAAGAATGTCAACATGGTTCAAAGAATTGAGAAATAAAATGCTTCATATCTTGTTTCAGATTGCAATGGTTGTTTGAGAATTGTAAGCAGATAGAAAATGTCAATTTACAAGGAAACAATAATATCTCTGGTAATGTAAGTAATACACAACAACTCTGGAATGTCTTGGTATACTATATTAATGCTTATTTTCTCCAGTTGTTAATTTTTGTGATTCAATATATAAAATTTCCCTACTTCGATTAAATTTGTGAAATGAAACCCCAATGTTATTTATTTGTAGCAAAATTAAAATGAAAACATGACTTTTCAAATTTCAATTACAGTGTTTTCAGAAGATTGGTGATTACTGTAAAGTGTTAAACTTATCAGACTGCAGCAAGGTAATTATGCATGAAACTTCAGGTAATTCAACCTTCTCCTATAATTTTTCAAGGAATAATAGTAAGTTCCAATTTATGGTTTAGCTCCAAAATTTCAAATTTCAAAACAAAAAATTCCCTAAAATATTTCACAATATCACACTCAATGTATATTAGAATTTGCAAGATTAAGTTTCATTTTCTACAACTTAATTGCACTTAGTCTTTATGGATTTATCAAGGACCTAAGGAGACAAGTGAAAATGCCTTTTGCAGTGGTGATACTTGTCTCATTGACAATCATGTTACATCTTTTTTTTATATTGCCTAGATTTTTGAAACATTGAGATAACCAGGATAATCATTCATTAAATGAATAATTACGTATGTTATTTAATAATGAAAATGGTAGGTATTTGACCAGAAAAATAGTGTGTTCTAGGTTTCTTTAAAGATATGATATAACTGTTTTTCATTTGTGCAAAACTGCAGTTTACAAAATATGAAGAAATGTAATATCCTCCAGTAAAAAAAATCATGATCAGTAAAGGGATAAAAGAGAACTTAATGCCTATCAATCTGAGATTCCATAGAATATTTGCACTTGTTCTATGTAGTCAGTGAGTATAAAAGTAGGTAAAAATAAGAACTTTAATTGATTGTGATTATGTTATTTTTGTTTTAGTTGACAGACACTGGAGTATTGAAAATATGTCGCCATTGTAAACAGCTCAGAGAATTGTCAATCAGTAATTGTCAATTACTCACAGATAAAAGTTTGGAGAAAATTTCTGAGGTATGATCTGTAATAAGAGGAAATAGTTATGAGAGATGTATATATCAGGAATTCTTAGAACTGATAAAAAGGAGATATGGTCTCAAAAAAAATCTGACCATTACAAACATGAAATTTAGTAGGATTGGTCCATCAGATTTTTAATTTACAGTTTTGTATGCCCCACCTAAGATAGTAGAGGGGCATTATGTTTTCTGGTCTGTGCATCCATTCTTTTAGAAAAACGTCAGAGGGAATTCCCCAGTTTTGATAAATGCGAGAGTTCTCTGAATTCGATAATTCTATTTCTGTCATGTCAGAACTGAATTGGAGTTTTTCTATATGTTACCGTTATGAAACTGATATTTGATACTGTACTCTCATAAAGAAATGGAGAACCATCTAGGTTGTTTAATTATCATTTAATAAATGTTCTTGTTCCAAATCGCAAGTCACAGGTTTGTTTATGTATTAATGTGCATGCATATAGTTTTCTTGATTTCAAGGGGTATCAGATTGAATGGTTGCTCTGGATTCCCTACTTCATTGATTAATTTGAAACTCATGGGATCCTTTCTATGTTTGTCTGCTATTGAGGTTATTGTTGTTGCATAATTTTAAATCATATGCATCATTTAAATTAAAATAAATGTAGTCCATATCGTAAAGATGTACCTATAACACCCCTTCAGCGGAAATGGAGTTTTCCATATTATCGTTTCGAGTTGTCTCCCTTCCAGAAGTATTGAAATACAATACGACTGGTCAAGAAAAATTAACTTGTTAGATGTCGATAAACATCATATTATATTAAGAACGATCACAATTTAAACAGAGGAGTGTGTATGGAAAGGAGTCGTGCCCACTGACCCAAAGGAAATTAATATTTAAAGAGTTAGAAATGGGGTTCCTCCTAGAATTAACGGTGATAACATACGAAGTGAAATACCTTTTCTCACTCTCAATGACTGCTGTGGAAAGTAAACTTGGAATTGATAGTACAAAAATAAAACACAATAAGTACATTGCTCATACACTTGTATCTGGGATTGGCTATTTTTAAAGTTGAGTTACACTATTCAGATTATTACATTTTGCATGTGCAGTTGAATTAGTTTTGAAAATAATACTATCCAGCTGTACCAGGGTTGCCAAAAATGTGTGAGACTCATGTTCATGCTTTTTTGCAGCAGTATCCTTGGATCTATTTTTTCCTCTTTGATCTTTTCAATTTTGGCCAAATCTCACGTATTTGCCTAATAAAAAGTTGGCAGAACTGCTATACATGTGTCAATGAAAACTATGGCAATTGAATCCCTCAGAGCATTCTGCTCTTTGATTTATGAAGTTGACGTCATATCAACTTGAAACTTAGTACACTTGTTCCCTATGATATGATCTTTCTAATTTTAATTCCAAATTAAAGTTTTGACCCCAATTTCACGGTCCACTGAACATAGAAAATGATAGTGCGAGTGGGGCATCCGTGTACTATGGACACATTCTTATTTTAAAACTTTCAATTTGATGACAGGATAACTTTTATTAATGTATTTTAAATACCGGTAAAAGATAAAACATAATTGTCATAAAAGAAATCTTGTCCTGAACATGCATGAAATATTTGCCACTGAACATAATGCAACAAACAAAATCAAATTATAAGGAATCTGCTTCAAGTTAATTGCTCTGAATGCATTTTTCTCTGCTGAGTTTAGACAGGCATTTAAAAAATATGTGTAGGGACTGAACTCCTTATTGTAGCACTCAAAACCTTCTCTTTTTAATCTTGAACAAAAGAATAACAAAAGTCTTTTTATCAATTTGTTTCAGTGAAATATATTTTAGCTAAATTAACAGAATTCTTGTCAAAATTCAATTATTCTGCATATGTTCTTCAGTATAATCACAGTTTTTTGTATTCCAGAGTTTAACAAATATAGCCACCATCTACATAGAAAAGACATTTGCCAATGGTATGTATAAATTGAAAACTACGTTCAAACCTGTGATAAAAACTGCAATTTTTATAAGTTTGCATGTAAAACAAATTTCGTTGTAGAAGGGTCTAAATACAGCACAAACAACATTTTCCAAAAGACCAAAATAGTGAAAAAATATATTTTAACCAAAACGCATTTGACTAACAGGACGAACAACTGATGTTCTTAAACTCTGCTGACTGCCATTGGCGATTTCCAAATAAATTGATAACAAGATGTAACAAAATGGATCTTAATATAAATTTAATACTTAACAGAAAACATTAAACTTATGGCAAAGATGTTACACCACAAACATGAGGGGCAAAAAATGTACACCAGATCGGGATGTCGACAATAAATGTCTCTTCAGTGATGTTAGGGATCGAAACGGTATTTGGAAGGCCATATCATTTACCTTATGTAGGATAGACTCTTGAATTTTTAAGAGTCAAAATAGGATGAACGGATCATATAAAGCGCAGGGGAAATATGATACAAGTCCAAACAAAAAATTGAATTACACAATACATTCTGCTTTTTGCATTTACATTAAACATTAAAGTTCTGTAACAAAGGGGCTGCTGGCTCAGTCAATACGCCTTGTTACGGGGTCATAATTTTATGCGAAAAATCATTAGAAAAACGTTTACACCAATGACAGGAACTAGTTGTTGCAGTTATCAAAGATCAAACAGATTCACTTTTGATTATCATTTAATTCCAAGTCCAAGAAATAAACATAGGACAATGTCAATATCAAATGTACGACTCCTAACTGTAACTATCTCGACTCTCTGTTCTTACTCTTTATCCACACTATTTCTATTCTCTACTGTTTTACATTTATTTTCACACAATATTTATACTATCAATCAGACAATACTTCATTTGTAACAATACTCAAATTAATATGACATTTCATAACACCTAGCAATAAGTAACAGTTTTCACATAATTAATATAAAAGATAATTATAAGTCCTCATATATTATAATCCAATTAACACATATTCTCTTATATGCCTAATTCTCTCACATTAATTCTCAATCTGTCACAAATCCTTAAATATCAAATGTCACTAATTAACTCACATTTTGTTTTGACATGTAAATTATTAAATTTGTAAAAACAGTATTTTTGTAAAAGTCCAATTTTTGAATAAAATAATAAATTAAAATATAAGTCCAAATTAGCCTTATGACATATGGCTCCTCCTCCACTAAACACGTCCTCGTGTTTATAAAAGTTAGTAAAATCTTCCTCCATGTTCTTTTCTATCATGTCTATTGTTTCGCCGATGGTTAAAATGTCCTTGATGATACTCATCTTGTTGTTGAGTCCATTGTTGCGGTTGTGGCATACAATGTTGTGGTTGTTGATTCCATTGTTGCTGTTGTTGAATCAACTTTAGCTGGTTTTGGAGCTGTTGTTGTTGCTGGTACCGTTTTATCACTAAATCTTGTTGTTCATTTTTCTTTTTCAATTGCTCTATTTCTTCTTTCCAATTTTTTAGTGATTCTGTATATTGCTGGCCTACTGTTCTCTGCAATTGCTCATAATCAAATGCTAAATTCACATACTTTGGATGGTTTGCAACAATTTCCTCATAATCTTCATCAAATTTACACTTAACTAAGTGATGCTGTCTTCTTTCCTTATTGCACGCTTCCATGATACTCAAATTTTCACTTTTTAAAAATTCATTCCTCCAA
Organism: Mytilus galloprovincialis; assembly: GCF_965363235.1. Taxonomy (NCBI): domain Eukaryota; kingdom Metazoa; phylum Mollusca; class Bivalvia; order Mytilida; family Mytilidae; genus Mytilus; species Mytilus galloprovincialis. Next base: position 19,562,817 of record NC_134842.1, read on the forward strand.
TGCAGATTAAACATATCTAGATCTTCTGGTGTGGCTTTAAACTTTTCTAATTCCTCTTGTAATTCCTTAATTTGTATAACATGTGAATCTAAACTTGTCTTGATTGATTTTAGCTCTTCTTTCAAATCACTTATTTCTTCATCTTTCTTGCTATGTTGAAATTTAAAGTTTCCACTGTTAATATTTTTCTCTTTTAATTTTTCTTTAATTCTTTTCAATTCGACTTTAACTGAATACGTTGTGTCCAAAGCACTTACAAAAGCTGTATTTCTGGTGTTTGTAAATGGTAATTCCAGCATTTGTCGTTTTCTGTCAAAATGTTCATTGAATCTGGATCGGTCCCTGTCTGCTCTTTTCTTACTTTTCACTTTGATGTCATTACACTTCTGATGTCCTTTTACTTCCACTGATGGTTTATGAATGTTACACATTCTTGCATAATGTCCCTTTTCTCCACATTTATAACAATTTTTGAAAGTAGCAAAACATAATCTGCTATGCCCAATTCCACATTTACCACATACTGGTCTTTGACTTCGAAAGTTCGATAATCTCCATTGTGGTCTTAAATTAAATTCCATATTGTCAATTGTTGCTTTTAAAGGGGAAACACTCACTTGTTGCAGTAAAAGGTATCTGGTATCTTTGTTGAGATGATAAGTCAACTTGCCCGGGTCCTCCACCATATGTAACAAAGGGGCTGCTGGCTCAGTCAATACGCCTTGTTACGGGGTCATAATTTTATGCGAAAAATCATTAGAAAAACGTTTACACCAATGACAGGAACTAGTTGTTGCAGTTATCAAAGATCAAACAGATTCACTTTTGATTATCATTTAATTCCAAGTCCAAGAAATAAACATAGGACAATGTCAATATCAAATGTACGACTCCTAACTGTAACTATCTCGACTCTCTGTTCTTACTCTTTATCCACACTATTTCTATTCTCTACTGTTTTACATTTATTTTCACACAATATTTATACTATCAATCAGACAATACTTCATTTGTAACAATACTCAAATTAATATGACATTTCATAACACCTAGCAATAAGTAACAGTTTTCACATAATTAATATAAAAGATAATTATAAGTCCTCATATATTATAATCCAATTAACACATATTCTCTTATATGCCTAATTCTCTCACATTAATTCTCAATCTGTCACAAATCCTTAAATATCAAATGTCACTAATTAACTCACATTTTGTTTTGACATGTAAATTATTAAATTTGTAAAAACAGTATTTTTGTAAAAGTCCAATTTTTGAATAAAATAATAAATTAAAATATAAGTCCAAATTAGCCTTATGACAGTTCTCTCTGACTTAATGTTTAGTAGCTCATAAATGGTAAGAGGAATAGTAGAATATAGTATGCTAAGAAAATAAGAAAAGTATATACTATACAGGTTTGGTTTTATCTCATTATTCAAGGTCATACATGCTTTTATGTCATGGCTCTGGTGGATAGTTATTTATTTGGAATCACATGTCACATCTCCTTATTTTTATATAGTTTTCCCTACAGAAGATAATCTTTAGTGAAATAAAATTGAGAAAGGAAATGGTGAATATGTCAAAGCGACAACCACCCGACCATAGAGCAAACAACAGCCGAAGGCAACCAATGGGTCTTCAATGTAGCGAGGATTCCCGCACCCGTAGGTGTCCTTCAGCTGGCCCCTAAAATATGCATAATAGTACAGTGATAATGGACGTCATACTAAACTCCGAATTATACACAAGAAACTAAAATTTAAAATCATACAAGACTAACAAAGGCCAGAGGCTCCTGACTTGGGACAGGCGCAAAATTGCGGCGGGGTTAAACATGTTTATGAGATCTCAACCCTCCCCCTATACCTCTAGCCAATGTAGAAAAGTAAAAGAATAACAATACGCACATTAAAATTCAGTTCAAGAGAAGTCCGAGTCTGATGTCAAAAGATGTAACAAAAGAAAATAAATAAAATGACAATAATACATAAATAACAACAGACTACTAGCAGTTAACTGACAAGCCAGCTCCAGACCTCAATTAAACTGATTGAAAGATTATGTCTTCATCATATGAATATCAGGTACAATCCCTCCCGTTAGGGGTTTAGTATCATACTATCATAAAATATATGAGAAGAACATAACCCGTGTCATGCCAACAACTGTTTTTTCAGAAATAAATGTGTTTAGTTCCGATGCAAAGACCCTATCAGTGAATCAATGTTAAAGCCAAAATATGCAATCTTTAATGACCTGACAACAGTATCGTAACTATATCCCCTTTTAATAAGTCTATTTAAAGGTTTTGTTAGTTTCTGAGGAGAATACTGACATTTTTGTGCTTTATAAAGAATATTTCCATAAAATTTTGGATGTGAAATACCTGAACGTATAAGATGTCTGCATGTTGAGTTATATTTACGAATTATTTCCTTATACCGGTGATAAAATTTAGTAAATGTTTTGACCAGTTTGTGATATCGAAAACCCTGGTGTAATAATTTTTCAGTAATACATAAATTTCTCTCGCTAAAATCTAATACATTGTTACATACACGAGCGAATCGTACAAGTTGAGATATATAAACACCATAAGATGGTGACAAGGGAACGTCACCATCTAAAAATGGATAATTAACAATAGGAAATGAAAAATCATCTCTTTTATCATAAATTTTTGTATTAAGCTTCCCGTTTATGATATAGATATCAAGATCGAGGAAAGGGCAGTGGTCATTGTTATCATTAGCTTTATTTAAAGTAAGTTCTACAGGATAAATTTCTTTAGTATACATACTGAAGTCGTCATTATTTAGAGCCAATATATCATCCAAATATCTAAAAGTATTGTTAAATTTTTGTATCAAATGTTGTTTTGATGGGTCTTTGCTAATTTTAGTCATAAATTGTAACTCATAACAATACAAAAACAGGTCCGCAATAAGTGGTGCACAGTTAGTCCCCATTGGAATTCCAATAACTTGACGATATACGGAATCTCCAAAGCGAACAAAAATGTTATCAAGTAAAAATTCAAGTGCATAAATAGTATCAAAGCATGTCCAATTGACATAGTTCTTTTGTTTATTGCTACTAAAAAATGATCTAAAAGAGTTTGAACATATGTACTCGCATTCCGACTTTTTAAATGCCCAGTTAATTAGGGATGTGAATTTTTTCTTAATAAGAATATGAGGTAAAGTGGTATATAGGGTAGAAAAATCAAAACTTTGAACAGATTCAAAATCACCAATATATGCATGCAATTTATCAAGTACTTCCAACGAGTTTTTGACACTCCAAAAGTAATTAATTCCACTATTTTCAAAGGCCTTATTTGAACAATTTATTATCAGGTTTTTTATTGTACCAAGTGTACTAGTAAGTAAAACAGACAATTTAGTAGTTGAACAATGGCTGGAAGATGAAATAAATCTATATTTGTAAGGTTTTTTGTGCAGCTTCGGAAGCCAGTACATAGTTGGGACTTTCATTGTGTTTGGTTCTGCTTGTAAAGAAGTAGCTAAAAGTTTATGTTTGTTACAGATGTCGTTTTCTGAAAATGAAGTCAGTTGGAATGTTGGTGAATTCGTGATTTCCTTTTGCAGAACCTCTATATAAAATTTACGTCAAACAATAATGATATTATTAGCAGCTTTATCAGCCGGGACAAAAACAAATTCCTTGGCTAGTTCTGTTAGTTTATTTTTGATACGCGAAATAGGGTTTTTATAGTTTTTGTTGAGGGTAAAATGTTCTTTAAAATGTTGTATTCGAATATCAACTATCTTCATTACTGAATTAAAAAAAGAGTCCAAAGATTTTTTGTCAGCTTTTTCCCGTTTTACCCATTTCAAACAGTAGGCGCGGAGTGAGTCGTTGATGATATTACGACACTCATTCCAGTTAATAGTTGACGGGGGACGATATTTAGGTCCTTTACTGAGGAATGATTTTAACTCTCGGTCGCGAACGATGTTAAGGTCTCCTGTTATAACATGGGAAATTGGTCCATAGGTGTATTCTGAATTACTGCAATTACACGACATAGGTGTATTTTCAGTGATATTTACATCTTTACACAATTGGCTATAATTAAACACATATTTTCGGGTAGATTTCTTGTAAATATAACAAATGAGAGGGAGTTCAGTATTATCAAAATATCCAGGAATTTGGTCTTTAACAGAATGGTCGTTAAAAATACCGGCAATATTTACAAAATCAAAACCTTTATTGACATACTTTATTTTAATAAAATGTTTTTTATGATCTTCAGGGCGATCAATTTTTGGAAACAGTTTAGAATAACAATATGCCATTATAATTTGGACAATTTCATACTTAGGACTGTAATATGAAATTGTGTTGCAATCCTCTAAAATTTTATTTAATTTATTTATAGGTAAAGAACAAAGCTTGGTTAACAGATAATGTCTGCCGTTGTTTTTTGAAATGGAAATTAGGTCCGAAATATTTGTATGGTTGGTCCTAAATTTTCTTTGATTGCGATTTTTTCTGCGTCCATGAGAACGATTTTTACGAACAGTTTTAGAAACTATATCCAAAATGTTAACAGAATCGGTTCTTGATATATTGCCAATTCCCATGATATTATCATTAAGACCGAGAGGGTAGACTGTCTGTAATTTTTTAATCCAATTTAATTCATTTATTTTTCGTGATCGTACAAACTTGGAATGAGATTCACCAGGCTGCTTATTTACTACTTCTAAAGGTTGAACTGTTAAATATTTAATAGGATGACTGTGCTTCTTAAGATGTTGATAAATGATACTTTTGAATTTATTGGGTCTTTTAAAACGATACAGGTGTTCTTGCGTGCGTTTAGATAAATATCGCCCAGTTTCACCTACGTACTGAATACCGCATCCCGGTTTGTTTCATGTGAGTAAATAAATAATACTGTTTGTTTTTCAAGTAATATCAGTTTCAAAATTTAGAGAAAATGTGCGACCATTAAATGTGGACCTTACTGTATTGTTGGTGGAAAGACGGGGACACGTAAGTCATTTTTTGGCATGACACTTATCGATAGAAGGGTAACCACGATTTTTATTGTTAAAAACGTTAGCTATGGTAGTATTTTTAGATAAGCGATTCTGAAGATTGAGACGTGTAGATACCCTTTGAACGAGTTTAGTATTTAATATTTTTCCATTTCTAAGCTTCATATTTGTTTTTTGGTATGTAGATTTATTACAAAGGAGCAAAGACTGGCGTCCAGAATATGAACCATCACACAGTAGATTAAATTGTGTAAAAATGATAAAACTGTTCGGCTCAAGACGTCAAATGCTTATTGTCATAAGTTACCCGACAAATTTAACAAAAGATAGGGTATATCAAGGTAGCGACTGACGTCTGATTAAATAGATGAATGGGGCTGAATATTAAAATACTACTTTTTGATAGATATTCCTAAAGTAATGAACATAGAGAAGTTCTCGCTCGGACACACACTCCATAATCTAGTATAATATAAGAGCATACACCTTAAGCACGGGGAGGCACTCTACTGTCTCCACACGGCACTAAAAAGTATAGTGAAAGTATAGTTTAAGCTGTCATTTCCATATTTGTCATTTTATGTATGCACTTTACTGTAGCAAACATTCGCAGCAGGTAATGGTTTCAGCTAAGCGATTTTAGTTGAATGATAATAAACATTTATTCTTTCAGTATCTAGAGACGGACTGATAAAGATTGCCAAACTTTCTAAATTGGTAGGTATAGTCTAGAAATAGAAATTAATTTCTAATTTTACTTTTATTATATAATTAGAAGTAGTATTTTTGTATGATGGTTTAGACATAGTTTTAGCAGCTTAGAATAAAACCTCTATACATTAATGAACTTGATAAAGCACCTCGTCCCTTATTTTCATAAAGACAGAGCCTCAGCCTGACTCCTCAATCTATTTCCAATATTTATTTAAGGCACTTAATATCATTACTTAATCATACTTATGCATTTTCAATACATAAAATGTACAAGTTTTATACTTGAAAAACTGATTTTATTTTTCGTGACACCATGCATTTTATAAAAAACTTCAATACTGTGTAACAACCTAAATGTAAAGCAAATGATACAATTTTTGTTCGTATGTACACCACAAAGTGGAAAGCCAAAAAATGTTTGAAATATCAATACCAAATTGTCCAGCAGTCTACAATATATAAAAAAAAAAGATGCCTGGAAAATAAACACATTTCCAGTTGTGATTTGCGTTTTCTTATTTCAGAGAGATATACACATGTCACAGAATTTAGTAGTAAATGATGACTTACTATCAGCCATAGCCATTGGTTGTCCATTTCTAGAGTAAGTTTGGGAAATACATTATTCATCAAGATGGGCACTTTATAACATAAATTAGAAGCCATTTATGAAATTAAAATGAACAGAATGTCTCACATGTCTTTTGGTATCAAATATTACTATAGGTTTCAGGAGATTATCCTACCAGTAATAAAAAGATCGTATTTTCCTGCAAAAATGGAAATAGGTATTAAGCAATTAATTTAATTTTAAATGGTTTAAAAGCTAAAGAAAGACAAACAATACCATGGTCAAATTAAAACTATGAAAGGAAAAGACCACAACACACTAAACTAAATATTACAAACTGCTGCCATGCATTATGCATCTCAAAGTTGAGTAAAATATCGCTTCAGGAAATTTTGAATATCATTTATTTCAGTATGTTAGATATCAGCTAAAGATACTAAATTATCTTATTTACTTTTTATTCCAGGACATCATTATTTTGACAGAGATATGAAAGTTTAAATATTTTGAACCTGATTCTATAGTTTTTTCAATGAAGTATTAGCTTGTGCAATACTGATGTATCTAGCTTTGGGGTAAAAGATTTGGATTCTTTTTTATGCCCAACCGACGATAGTAGAGGGGCATTATGTTTTCTGGTCTGTATGTCCATTTGTCTGTCTGTGTGTTCCTTCGTTCGTTCGTCCGTCTGTTCATTAGTTCTTCCGTCAGTGTGTTTGTTTGTCTGTCCCGCTTCAGGTTAAAAGTTTTTGGTCAAGGTAGTTTATGATGAAGCTGCAGTCTAATCAACTTGAAACTTAGCACACATGTTCCTTATGATATGGTCTTTCTAACTTTCAAGCCAAATTAGACTTTTGACCACAATTTCATGGTCCACTGAACATAGAAAATGGAAGTGCCAGTTTCAGGTTAAAGTTTTTGGTTAAGGTAGTTTTTAATGAAGTTGGAAGTCCAATCAACTTGAAACTTAGTACACATGTTCCCTATGGTAGGATCTTTCTAATTTTAATGCCAAATTTTATTTTTTACCAATTTCACGGTCCTTTGAACATGGAAAATGATAGTGGGACATCTGTGTACTTTGGACACATTCTTTATTTTTTTTTTATCTTAGTTTAGATTAAACTGTTGAATGATAGCTGTTTGCATTGCAGTTGTGAGAATATTTTGTGATTTTGTCATTTATTTCAGAACATTAGATATCAGCAGTTGTCATAGAGATGTGACAGGAGTAGGCGTGAAGGCTTTGGATTTCTGTTCTAGTCTTACATCACTAGATATTAGTTATCTTTACAAGGTTAGTATGTCATATATACCAGTTGTTGTCACTGTGTTTGTCACATGTAGCTTTTTTTATCATGACTGACTCAAGATTTCTGATCAATTATCTATGGCCTATAACAACGAATTTAACCCATACCGCATAGTGAACTAACATAGGTTCCAACAAGAATGTGTCCATAGTACACGGATGCCCCACTTGCACTATCATTTAATATGTTCAGTGGACCGTGAAATTGGGGTCAATACTTTAATTTGGCATTAAAATTAGTAAGATCATATCATAGGGAACATGAGTATTAAGTTTCAAGTTGATTGGACTTCAACTTCATCAAAAACTACCTTGATCAAAATATTTAACCAAAACTTTAACCTGAGCTTCATACTATCTTTTTCTTTGTTCAGTGGACCGTGATATTGGGGTCAAAACTTTAATTTGGCATTACAATTAGAAAGATCTTATCATGGGGAACATCTGTACTAAGTTTCAAGTTGATTGGACTTCAACTTCATCAAAAACTACCTTGACCAAAAACTTTAACCTGAAGCAGGACGAACAGACGCACGGAGGAATGAACGGACGGACAGATGAACGGACGCACAGACCAGAAAACATAATACCCCTCTACTATCGTAGGTGGGGCATAAAAATTACAAATGTAAAACAATTTAAAGGAGACAACCACTGAATTACAGGATCCGGACTTAGGACAGGCACACTAAGCATGTGGCAGGGGTAAACTAGTGACTCACAGTGACTTTGAGACGAAGAACAGCAATAAAAGCCCTGTCCCTTTGTTTTTTGTGTGTTTTTTGCTGTGCATGCACTGATTTGTTCATTGATGGATACCCCATATCCTTTGTTTTTCTGTTAAACTAAGTCTTCAATACTTCTAATTTTCATCATTATCTAAATTTCTCTTCATGATAAATACTACTGCTTGTTTTGTAGGTAGATGATGAAAGTATACAAGTTTTATCTAGAAATGGTAGACTGAGATGTCTGACAGCCAGAGCCTGTTCTGGACTGACAGACAGTGGTTAGTATCTAAGAATATCTAACAATAAAGTATTGGAATTTAATTTTGAATGGATATTGTATTAGAGATTTCTGAGATATGGAATAATATGGAGTAAAATTAGAAAAAAGAAAAAAATACACTCAAATTTGTTCCACCTAGCAGAAGTTCCCTTGGAAACTTTGTATATAAACAATGCCATTATATCAGTTCCTGTTTGAACAAATATTCTATACCACTAATTATTCTGTAAGGAACAAATTCTGTAATAGTCATTCAAGTGGAAATAATTCTTCCATTTGAAATTCATACAATGAAAGAGATTCTATTTCATGTCTAAAATGACATCTTTATAAAATTGAGAATAGAAATGGGGAATGGGTCAAAGAGACCACAACCTTACCAAAGAGCAGATACCAGCCGAAGGTCACCAATAGGTCTTCAATGCAGTGAAAGAATCCTGCTACCAGAATTGGGGCTTAGCTGGCCCTTAAATAAAAATGTGTACTAGTTCAGTGAAAATGAATTTCATACTAAACTTCAAAATATAAAAATTAACTTTAAAAAATAAAAAAAATATATATACAAGACTAACAAAGGCCAGATGCTCCTGACTTATTGAAAGTCGTACAATGGACTATAATTGCTTACTACCACTTTAATAATATTAGCACTGGTAGATAGTTGTCCTCATTTGCAATAATACCAATTCTCCTCATTTTTATATTTCAGCATTTGAAGATCTTGCATGCCTTTGTCATAACTTAGAATCCTTGGATGTCAGTGGGTGTCTAGACATTACTAATCATACAGTTACTTCTTTCCTCAAGTCACCAGGTTCTGATCAGGAGAAGACATTATTGCTTTGTATTGGAGGTAAGTCAATTTCAATAGTTGATGTGAAATGTGAATTTATTCAAGAATAGACACCTTCATCATCATGCTTCAATTAAACTGTTTGTATATCCTAAAACTCTTATAGAACACGAGCATAGAAAACAAAAGACTGAGCAACACAAACCCCAGCAAAAACCAAGGGAATTTCTACGTGTAAAGCAAACAAGCTAATAATTGTCATCTATTTGTAGGGACAAGTGTTGTAGAAGAAGATCTTGATATGCATCATCCATATATAACATTCTGTGTTCATGACTTATCTCAGAACTACCTCAGAGCTGATACAGGAATTATTCTACCTGATCCTGGTAAGGTTTGTTTATCTAAATGACTTATCTCAGAACTACCTCAAAGCTGATACAGGAATTATTCTTCCTGATCCAGGTAAGGCTTGTTTATCTACATGACTTACCTCAGAACAACCTCAAAGCTGATACAGGAATTAGTCTACCTGATCCAGGTAAGGCTTGTTTATCTACATGACTTACCTCAGAACAACCTCAAAGCTGATACAGGAATTATTCTATCTGATCCAGGTAAGGCTTGTTTATCTAAATGACTTATCTCAGAACTACCTCAAAGCTGATACAGGAATTATTCTTCCTGATCCCGGTAAGGCCTGTTTATCTACATGACGTATCTCAGAGCTACCTCAGAGCTGATACAGGAATTATTCTACCTGATCCTGGTAAGGTTTGTTTATCTAAATGACTTATCTCAGAACTACCTCAAAGCTGATACAGGAATTATTCTTCCTGATCCAGGTAAGGCTTGTTTATCTACATGACTTACCTCAGAACAACCTCAAAGCTGATACAGGAATTATTCTACCTGATCCAGGTAAGGCTTGTTTATCTACATGACTTACCTCAGAACAACCTCAAAGCTGATACAGGAATTATTCCATATTGGTATTATTTTAGTAGGTTTCTCTATACGAATTGGATTTTGAATAAAAAAGCATATTCACCTGAGAAAGTGTTATTCACCGCGCTTAACGTCACGCGCTTTTACATGCCATGTTATGGTAAAATGTTTCCTGTAAAATTTGTTTTGGTATAATATGTTTGTCATTAAATACATTTTCTTCTCTCGGAATATGGAATAAAACAATTACTGTCTTTTGTTTTGGTAAATATGGGGTTTAATTGACTTTTGAAAAACTGATATTCACTTCGGCCGTCGGCCTCAGTGAATATCAGTTTTTCAAAAGTCAATAAAACCGCATATTTACCTCACCAAAAGACAGTAATTGTATATTATTCTATCTGATCCAGGTAAGGCTTGTTTATCTAAATGACTTATCTCAGAACTACCTCAAAGCTGATACAGGAATTATTCTTTCTGATCCCGGTAAGGCCTGTTTATCTACATGACGTATCTCAGAACTACCTCAAAGCTGATACAGGAATTATTCTTCCTGATCCAGGTAAGGCTTGTTTATCTTCATGACTTATCTCAGAACTACCTCAAAGCTGATACAGGAATTATTCTTCCTGATCCAGGTAAGGCTTGTTTATCTTCATGACTTATCTCAGAACTACCTCAAAGCTGATACAGGAATTATTCTTCCTGATCCAGGTAAGGCTTGTTTATCTACATGACTTATCTCAGAACTACCTTAAAGCTGATACAGGAATTATTCTTCCTGATCCAGGTAAGGCTTGTTTGTCTACATGACTCACCCTGAAATAACCTCGTAGCTTATAGAGGAATATTATTTTCTAAGAAGGTAAATTATTTCTTTGTTATATTGATGAATAATCTCTTTACTTTTTTTCATGGTTTTCATTTGTACAGGTGAACCACAAATTCAGGAGATTACCAAAACCACAAAATCAATTATCCACAAAAATGCAACTTTTCCTCAATCCACAAAAATTGATACCAGTGCCCACAAAAATAAATGAATCCACAGTAGTTGTCTCATTGGCAATCATACCTTATAATTTTATACGACAAGGGAGATAATTTACTCATTCTCATTACCCAGGGGGAGATAATTTTTAAATGACACCCTCTCAAAATTCTGACCTCAATAATTTTAACAACAATGCTGATGTTCTACTTGTTAAGAAAAACATAAAAAAAAAAAGTTTTGCTTTTGAGTTTTTTTTCTTCAAATAACTGTAGAGTTGTTATGCACATGACAAATTGATGATGACATCATAGTATTTTTTTCAACTTTCAATTTAAGACAATAATGACAGAACTTTCAGTATAATAAACTAAATAACACATAGCTGAGCATTTTATCAATCATTATGTTTAAAGGTACTGTCTTTTGTCTCCTCACCATGTTTTTCTGTAAGTATAATTTTTTTATCTTTTTGTAGAAATACATTTAAAGTAGGGAAATTATTAAGATCAAAATTAGTAACACAAAATGATTTTTATTTCACAGAACCAGATACAGACTCAGAAGATGACTCCAACAGTGAAACTAAACCAGTATGTGTATCAGTGGTGGCTGCTGGTGCTGAAATGGACAACGATATGGACAACGGTTGGGAAGAGTCAGAGTACAACATGTATTATAATGACAATGATCTTCTGTATGGAGATGATCCCCTAGAAATGGAACGCTTTGAGTTTTCATGAAAGAATATGAAATGTTTGAGATTTCATGAATGGAATTTGTGGCCCAAAACACAAAAGGAATACCTACAGATAGTTCTATAGATTGAAGTTACAGTCTTCAGTGAAAGTTGTAGTGAGAGTAACTCTTAAATCAAGATTGAATGCAGTTTATGTAAATATTTCGATTGTATTTGAAATTTGAAAACAAAAAGACAGTTTAAAAAGTATGTAGAAAATTAATGAGTTGGACGGATAGTAAAATCACGTATGAACTATAGTCAGAATTACTGGTGAAGAATTTAGAGCTTTTTGAAAATATTATCAAATTGACTGCAGTGCTGGTTAAAATTTCATAACAGCAAAACTGTGTCTTTATGAATACATAATCATTAAATCTTGGAAATGAGATTGTTGTAGTTGTGAATCTCTTTCAAGAAATATTCACACAAATTGCCTCAAATTTCATGTATGATGCTAACATTTGTAGAATAACATGGTTTCAGCATGTTAAAGATTAACTGTGATGAATGAAAAATAGTACAAAGCCAATTTGTTATCAGACCTATTATGCCCTCATCCCTTTACTGCACTTCACATTTCCCTTTCTTCAAGCTTTCCTTCTCCTTTATATAATATTTATTGTATAATAAGTTCCCATTCTTATACTGGTCACTGGACATTATGCATCATGAAAAGTTATTTGGTCGCCAACATTTCCAAAACACAAAAACTAGTAAAATATTTAACTATCATGATCAAATTTTGCTTTGATTCAACTATAAAACTGGAAAATGAAAGAGGTCGTGATGATTTGGAAATAATTAAAAAATTTAAATCATTCTATGAATGTCTCGGCTAAATCAGATGCTTGGGATATGGCCATTCAGATGAGCCTAGGATGAACATCCCAAACATTAAATCAATTGTCTCATTCCATCTGATTTAGCGACAAGACAAAATAAAAATAAGATTTCTATACTGGTTTATTTCAGGATTAAAATTGTACAAAGAATCAAAAATGATTTAACAAATAAAAATAAATATGTAACAAAAGCTTCTAAGTTAAATCTAATCAACTTCTATTCCCCTTCCCCTCAAACTCATGGTTGATATTGTGACCAGATTAAATTAACTTTTGAAAGTTATTTGGAATTATTTCTATAGCTTTGAATGTTTTGATACTTGCCATAGTGTTGAGCTATCAAAAAAATAAAACTTCTTGCATAATATGCTATGATCTATCAATTAATACTTGATAAACTTTTAATAAAAACAGTTAAAATCTTTTAACATGTTTAGGGACGACATCAAAAGTTCAATGAAGGATAAAAAACTTAATTCACATAGTTTTTTTTTCACTGACCCCCCCACCCCCCTCTTAACTTAATTTGGGAAAAATTGATTGACCCATATGGATATATGTAAAAATCAATGTCGGATAACCAAATCTTGCAGCTGTTCAACCCCCCCCCACCCCCAAACTATTTGAATTAAGTTTTTTATCTTACATTGATCTTTTGATGTCGTCCCTTAAGTAAGACATGTATATAGAATTTTCTTACTTATAACTTGTACATGTAATTACTTTTAAATTACTATGATGTTGTCATAAGGCAAGTGTTATTATGGACTCTGCTTTTTGTTGTTTAGAAACAGTTCCAAATACCATATAACTGTATGTAAAACGCGAGTAATGTCCTTACATAACTCAGGCCTTATTGATATCTAGATTCTAGATTCGAAAAAAAAAATCAAAAAATAATTTAATTTGGTCCAAATAAGTTTTATCATATTCATTCTCCTATCACCAGGACAAAGACAAAAGAAAGACATATAAAAATAGACATAGTTAATATAAAAAGCAAAGTTTTATAAAGAAAGAGGTATACAAAATAGCATGTTCCAATAATTCATGGACACTTGCAGAAATATGCTTGTTGTAAACATTGTGCAAGTACTTTTAATTAGCTATAGGCCATTAATAATATGGAAAATTATTAATAACAGATGCCATGGTTTTAACAGTGATCTCTCATTACTGTATAATACTTCCTACAAGTAATGCTGACTATATTTAAGAATTTTCCAACAAATCTTCCAAGATCTGCGAAAATAAATTGATACAAGCAATGAAATTTTTACCATTGAATTTGTAGAAATTTTAATAATATATGTTGGTTTATATATTATTTTTTTTTATAAATAAAAGAGAATTTAAGAGTGAGAAAAGTTGTTTATAAAAATGGCACTATAAAAATATGAAACTTAAAGCTTGTTGAGACGAAAAATAAAATGTTTTGAAAAAGGTAAAGATAATAAGGACACTGTTCCTAGTATTTATATGTTATAACTAATGTTGAAAATCACAACTATAACAACTCCTCCAAGTGTGTCCCCAGATTTTATCTCTACCTTTGCACAAAAAATATCAGCATTAAGCATTAAACTTGCTGACTGTGATTGTAAGCTCTCAAAATTTATCTCTGTAGTATAATGAATATGAAAATTTAAAACTGTGAAGACCTAACACTCACTAAGTGATTCCAAACTGTGAAAAAAGACTGATATTAGACTTCTCTTCATTGTCAAGTGTATTATGCATGATCAAAAGAATATTCTATAAAAATTATAATCTACAAGCCAGCTGAAATTGAGGCTACATGCCAAATATATAATGCACATACAGAGTTTATAGATACATGATTTAAAGTTGTAAAAGGTGGAATTCATTATAATATGTATAGTATAAAGATTTTATTTCCTTCATTAGAACTTTATAAAATCAAACCTATGTATCAGCAAAACATTACTTAAATGTAAAAACAAAAATCCTTAATATAAGTGTGATTACGACCCTGATTGTGACCATGTTTTAACATACAGTTATACATTGTCAAGCATTTCATCATTTCGGTTCTCAATTATCATTTTTCATGTGCAGAAAATCTAAATACAAAAATGTACATGTACATGTAGTAGAAATTTTTTTTGATTGAAGTTTTTGT
Source organism: Mytilus galloprovincialis (assembly GCF_965363235.1). Lineage (NCBI taxonomy): Eukaryota > Metazoa > Mollusca > Bivalvia > Mytilida > Mytilidae > Mytilus > Mytilus galloprovincialis. The sequence continues at coordinate 19,577,925 of NC_134842.1, forward strand.
ATATGAGGTTTTTTTTCATTACAAGTGCATTTACCCTCCAAAGTTTCATAACTTGACAAATTTAAATACATATATGGTAATATGAAACAGCACTTAACAATAATGTATAAAAGCTTGCACAGCAATTTTTTAAACGACGAACCACATAACTTTTCAGGGTAAAGAGGTAATATCTTATACTATAGAGACAGAATAATATATTTTGCATTACATAGTAAAATTTGCTAGTTTCTAATTTCTATAGGCAGTTATTGCTAATATCCATTATATCTTAGAGGTGGAAAATGGTCGAATCTTGCTGGCTCTTCGTAGTTAGGTGGGTTATATAAGCCCCATTTTGGTGGTGGTATTTCCATTGGGAATGGTCGAGGGTAAGAGAATGTTCCCATGTAGGCCTTATTGTGTGGCATAGGTCTCTGTACAGCTTTGTGCATGACCTCATTATTGTTAGGGATAAAGTCATCATGTACTCGGCTTGTTGGTTTTGATGGTCTCTCATAATGCCAGTTTATATTTTTGTAATCCACTGAAAAAATAATGAAGAAAATTATATTTTTGTAATCCACTGAAAAAGTAATGAAGAAAATTATATATTTATGTCATAGTGTTTAAAGTTTTTATAAACTAAAATTTGAAACCATGAACATTTCATAAGATAGTCATTACACCAGTAATTCCTCGTTTAAATGGTCTTTTTGACTATATCATTTCCTGAACACAGACACACTATTCTGATCATAATTGGGTTTTATTTATTTTAGTTACTGTCTTATTATTGTATACACCAGTTCTCCTTTTTAATTTATTGGTACATGTATCAAACAATTGTCTGCTTTAAACAGTAGTGATATCTATGGTTGCTGAACATCATAAGATCATAAGTTTGTATTGTTTAATGTTTATCATTTTGTCATTGATATGCCTGTCTGTCTGTCTGTCTGTGTGTTTGTTTTGTTTTGGTTTTGTATTGGTTTGTTTATTTAGTAACAATCCTATTGTTTGGATTTAAAACTAAAAAATTCTTATTCTAATTCTTAAGATCCCAAAGTCAAAATGTTACAATTCTTTTCATTAATAGTCATGATAATAGTACATTTTAGTGTATACCTCTTCTGGTTGTATTAGTTTGCCTGTTGTACCAATCAGGGTGTCGTGAAGTAGATCGTCTGGCATACCAGTCTGGATGTTCAGCACTCCATTTCCTCCAACCAGCCTAAAATTATTTGAACATGGAACTAAGAATAGATTTATTGTTAAGAGTTTTATGTTAAATGTAGCAAACCAGTTTTAAAGGATTTAAGATTATCCCACTGTTCTGATATTTATCTCAAGTAATGGTTTCAAAAACAGCTGTACAATACTATTTTTGTGAAGCAAAAAATCCATAAGATGTCATCATGATTTTTTAAGTATGAACATTGTAACAGTTTTTCTCAATGTCTAATGTCAAATGGTTGCCATAGAAATTGTTAATACATCCGCTTCATTATTGAAGACTTTGGTGGATAGTAAATTGTCTAACTGGAAATCATGCCACATCTCAACTAGTACAATATTAATAGTTCCTTTCTGTGGAACAAAGGAAATCAAATGCTCACCTAAACAGCAAGGTGGCAATGGCACATGATGGATATCATTAATTTAACATATTTAGGTTGTGATATATAATTCAATCTTAAAACTAGTGAACTGAAGCAACCTTTTATATTATTATGTATAATATACAAATGTACATATAACACTAGTACTTGAAACATGCAATGACTAAAGCTACATGTTGAATTATTCCCCCTTCCTGCTTATACTAAGCTTTTCTTTACTTCAATAAATTTGATATAAACAATCAGCATACTGTAAAAAAAAAAGTGATTTCTGTGCTAAATTATGAGCAGTGAAAATACATGCAATATATTTATATATATTGAACATTCTAGAAGCTTAACTTGGCTGTCATTATTATCTTAAACTCATGCTTGTCAATAATTTATTACTGAAAATCAGCCATGTCAATAGTACATACCGAAATTTTCTTCACTGTAAAATAACTATTTCTTAAAATAGATGACATTAACATGGAAATTGAGGACATTACTCAAGAATCCATTTTTTCTGAAATTTCATAGTTCACATTTTCGAACAATTTAAAGTCTTATGTCATGTATGTATATAGTTTTTGATGAATTAAAATTATAGTGTAAAGAAAAATATTGAACCAGTGAAGCATATTAACACTAATCGAATCATCTGTGCACATATTTATACCTTTAATTTGATTTACTGTGAACCCATAACTTATAATAGACAAAAATTATATATATACAATTCCTTAAAAATAAATAACCAACCTAAATTACTCCCAAAGACCTATTACAGAAAATTTAAACATATTGGGAATACTTGGAAGATTCATTTTACATATTATACCACATAAAACTAACTTGACATAATTTATAATCTTTCATACCTGAGCAACATCTGGATGACTACTGTGGTACACAGACCATTCATTTAACTTTGGTTGCCTGAAATTATAGACAAGAAAATAAAATTTCCTCTTCAAATAATATAATTGTCTTTAATTTCTACTCTGTTTTTTCAAGTTGTCTAATAAAACAGATTTTTTTTAATTTATGAATGAGTGGTAAACTTATGATTGTTATTTCTTTTTAACAATACAATGTACTCCTAATCGCCATTTGGAAATCTGCCCTGGTTGACTCGAGAATCTGCCCTGCTTGAACTTGATGTCTGACGATACAACAATCACTTTTCCATTGTCTCACATTGTGATGTCAGATATTTTGTATTATATATAGCGTCAAATTTTTACAGGAACATTTGTGATTTCCAGTAATGGTGGACAAATAAGAGGGTATGAATAAAATCAATGACCTTTACAGTTAGGTCACTGAGGAGTCAAAGACTCAAACGGTGATTTTCGGCTACAGTAAAAGTCAAATTGGTTAAACTGTTACAGTAATTGGTGAAAATACCCTTATCATAATTCGTAAGAGACCTTATAATGAATCGGTTCTGTTGATTTAGGAAAAATTAAGCCCGATTCATCAAAGTCAGTTGATTTTCTTATGGTTTAAAAGAAAGTGTATGTGTTTTATTGTCATGCAATATTTGGACTACTCTGACACTGTACATGCATGTAGCTAGTATAGGGGCATAATACACCTTCTTGCTAATCCCGGCTGACCCGGCCGCTTGAACTTTTGACGCATACAACAATCACTTTTCCATTGTGGTGTCAGATATTTTGTTTTATGACGTCAAACACCTTTAATTATGTGCCGTTCCTTTAGTCCCTTAATTTTTGTCATGCAAGACAGGGACTTTCTATACCAGCCCGTGCAAAACATACAAGTTTTCAACAGAAGAGGTGCGATTTTAAAGATAATAAATCTATTTATAAGTAGTGTTGTCCTAAACACTCTTTTGTTAAAATTGATGCTAAGACCGTATTCTCTGTATGCTTACCATTGCTTAGGGAGTTTGGCAGGCGTTGATAAAAACTGTTGTGCTGCTGCCATCGTATATTATTTGTCCCTTGTGTGACTGAAAAAAATGATATGCCTTTCTCTTTTTAGAGTTTAGAATAAATAAGTTTCGTTGAAATATTTCTTTGTGTTTAAATAATAAGTTGCAGCCCCCCACCCGATAAGTCCTTCAACGTTTCAGAAATCTATTCCTTGAATGTCGTAAGCGATAGTAGCGATCACTTGGCAACGTTTGTAAATAGTTTGCTTGGTAACCGTTTCTCTGTCGCTTAAACCCTTAAGAAAATTCTGTATATTTTTATTTCAAATATCAAATTTGTTATTTTATTATAAACAATTTGAACCACAAATAACTTGAAATACTTATAGTAATATATGTATAGTTGATTAAAGTAGCTAAATCAAAATAATCTACTACCCGTAACGGGCACCTATTTATTGTGTGTGATATAAGCGACTATATCAGATTTGTTATTATTTTGGAACCTTCTATCTGTCTATCAGGGCCTGACATACTTACCAAAATGGCAATGGCAGATACTTTATTCTTTAACGGGAAACAGGATAAATACCCGTACCATGTCAACTATCCTCCGAACGTCCCTAAATATCCAAGTTCTCAAGAAATGTTCCGGTAAGTTGAACCACATCTTATAATTTTCTTTTATAAGAATTCATTACATGTACACAATTTACCGTATTCTCTTTTCCACCGTGACAACAGACATTATATCTGATATTTTAAAATAATTATTTTATTTTCTCTTTTTATGCCCCACTTATGGGCGTTATGTTTTTCGGCCGGTCTGTGCGTCCGTCGTTCGTCCGTCCGCTTCAGGTTTAAGTTTTTCAGTGGTTATGGTAGTTTTTGATTAAGTTGAAGTCCAATCAACTTGAAACTTGATACACATGTTCCCTATGATATGATCTTTCTAAATTTAATGCCAAATTAGAGTGATGACCCCCATTTATACGGTCCACTAAATATAGAAAATGATAGTGCGAATGGGGCATCCGTGTACTAATTAAAGGACACATTCTTGTTTTTTAATGTTTTTGATTCCATCAGCATTCTTAACATTTGTTAAAATGTGTTATTATTTAAAAAGTTGAAAAGCCGGTTAATTTCAACTGAAACAAGAGGGTTAGTATAATCATGTCACAGAAGTTAAGCATCATCAAACATGATAGACCTATAACTGCAGTTGTCTGTCGTATATATGCCAAGTTAAAATAGCTCGATCAAGTTTCAAATGATTCAGTCTTGCTCCAAACATAAAAGTAATTGTTGAATTCTACAATCTTCCCTTTTAACACAATCAAGTTAAATTTATGATTTTAGGAAATGTCAAGCAATTATGGTAAGGTATATAAATTTGCATGACGAACATCAGTACACATGTATATATTTTTTCTAGTCACAGTGGAGTTATTTTATAATGCATGGAAAGCTTGGCAACCAGACTGTAATGTCAGACAAAAACGTTTATCTAGTTCTAAACTATTATTATTAATTAATCATTGACTATGACTGTTGTACTAATCATTTTTGCATGGTGATATAACAAGTTTATTAATGACCCCCATTAATATGATGGACTTCTGATGATATCAAAGGATGGATTGTAAATTCATTGTTGTTCTGTCGTAGTTATACTCTTTTAGAAATGTATATGGTACCTTGAAATTATTAATTTGTAAAAGGCTCAATCTAAACGATCAATTTCTCTGTCAAGCAGAATGAGATTCATGACTATGTTCTTTTGAAATTACGATTGTTATTAAACAACTTCTATTTTTATAATCATCACCAGTGACAAGTTGGATGTAGGCAGCAAATAAAGTCTGTGCCAAAATGCGGAAACGTAATACGCCGCTATTGAGAATATATGGAAGTATATACTGCAGTGAATGCAAGCTACACATGTAAAACCAATTTGTGGTGCCTAATTCAAAATAGCTTGAAGTTCATAAGTTGTAACTATACTCTCCATGCACCGATAGATTATCTGATTCAGATTATCTTGGATATATCTGAGATTGTCGTTTCCTCAAGTTCGGATTTTCAATCATGATTTTAGACAACTGAAGCAGAATTAATTAAACTCGATCATCGGATTTATTTGAACATTTCAAGAAAGGACATTATATTATAAGAATGAAAATCTACCATCTTAGTATGGCTGGACTTGCGGAAAATACAGTGTAAGGGGATGCAACCGACTCTGTACATGCACAATTCAAGGTTTCTTGGTATAATACATGTACAAGTACGTTCGGTGAAGACAGTTACATATAATATGCTAAATGTATTTGAACATTAAAGCAAAACTATGGTAAATGACAAAAAGAGAAGACTACGTATTCTAGATTAAGTACATGTATAAAATGCAGACGATAATAGAGACTTCTTGGTGAATATTCACAATTGATCAGTTCATGGAAGTTATATTGAAATATTACTTCCATGGTCAGTTGTAGTACAATTTAACTATCTGTCAAATCTGATAAGTGTTTGTCTTCAGTCTTGGAATGGAAGCCGGGGTTTATTCATCTCCTGTGGAGTGGATCGTAACCCTTGGCTAGCGAAGATGGGGATTAGTAAAATTTCATAAAGATCCATGAAGGCAAAACTTGATTTAAAATCATGGTCCATGTACGGTTACAGGGAGGATGAGCTGATGATATATATAAACACAATTTTTCAGCGTTTCGTTATAGCTTCATAAATAAAGTTCACTGCAGCTTTCATATTATTGCATGACATGCTTTTCACTCAAATAACAACAACAACAAATGCATTAAAAAATGAAAGTAATTGAATAAGTCTTAAAAGACGTAATATATGTTTAAAAATTGATTAGTAAGATCATCCAGAATTTTTCCTGATCATCCAGAATTTTCCCTGATATACATATATAAATCATGTACAAATGAATTTCCAAATGCATGCAATACAGCTTCAATAAAAATTAATAATGGGAACGGGGAATGTGTAAAAGAGTCAACAACCCGACCAAAGAGCAGAAAAACAGGCAAAGGCCATCAGTAGGTCTTTAACTCAGCAAAACATCCCGCAACTGGAGACGGGCTTCAGCTGGCCCTTTACCTAAACAAAATTGTTTACTCGTTAAGCGAAAATAGACAACTTTGAAACATATAAATGACCTCAAATTTACAAAAAATACACAAGACTAACAAAAGCTACGGGCTCCTGACTTGGGGGGGGGGGGCGCAAAAAATGCGGCTTTATGCATTAACTTGCATTGATATTTATTTTGTTTTGTTTTTACAGACGGGAAGTTCCTGAAAAATACACCAGGATAATTGGAAGAAAGTCGACACAGGTAAAATTGAATGACTTTTGCGGTTAAAGCAATTCACTACTAGTACTATAATATCCAATGGTCAATATATCACAGTGAGGGTCCGGGTTTCTTTATTAGAAGGAGGGGGTGTTTGTTTATAAAAGTTAAGAAAATGTATATTTTACAATCTTTCTTCAGTTTATAAAGGCATCGATAACTGTGTCAAACATTAATGAAATTTTACCAAACTTGAACAGAAGCTATTTCTTGATCTAAAGACATAATCCAAAGCAAATTGTTTCGTATTCTTTTGGGTAACGGACTTCGTTTTCCTTTCAGGTTAAAAATATCGCCAAGGAGGATATTTTGCCGGAGCCGGTAAAATAGCCCCTAAGAGGCTATTATGCCGGAGCCGGCAAAATAGCCACTGCCTAAAAATATATGTACATGTATATACTGTCTCAGGTTAAAGATATTCATACATCAATAACTTTGCCAAACCTTTAGGGGCTTATTTTTACAAACGGATAATGAGCGGATGCTTTATCTTCGAAGCTCGTGACCAAAATACAGCCACGAATAACTTTGTCACACCTTAATGTAATTTTACTTAACTTTTAACTCGAACAGAATGTTCGTCATGACAAAATAGAGCAAATGCAGAAAAAAAAACCAAAAAACATTTCTTGTTGTTGTATTCTACTGATGAATGATTAGTCTTTGGAAAGGACACATCACATGCACTTATTTGTATCCATGGGATTCCGAAGGCCAACTATCCGGCCATATATAATAGAAGCTTCTATTACATACGAATAATCGACTTTTCCATGGATATAGAAACAAGTGCCTGTGACACACTTATATAATTATATACTGACAGCAGGAATCGAAAGCGATACACATACAATTTATTCGAACTTTTGTTACCAGTAAAGTCTCTTTTTTTTTGGTGGGAATCTTTTTTGTCTTGGAAAAAATAATGTTTTGCCAAGCAATTCCAATCGATCTGAAATCTGACACTGTTAGTAAAATCAAACTGTGTCACAATTCATTTACTTTTCAGCATTGGACTGACAAATGGTACGATTCTGGATACCCAACTCTAAGAAGGGAAGAATTACCCAAGGTAGCTGATCGACACGAGCCTTGCAACCAACCATGGCAATACCAACTTGGCGTGTCAGCTGTGCCAAAGTGGTCAAAAGAGGGGAAGGATTGGCCTGTCTCTTCCAGATACCTGAAACAAGGACGACCCCCAACAGAAACCACACGCGCCCGTGGCATCAATCGTCTGTCCCTTCCAAAAGAAGAGAATTTCTATCCTTTCTCAAACTATATGACATCGACCTACCGGAAGCCAGTTTATTCCATATTTGGACCTCTACAGAAACGGCCGGTATACGGTGTTACACACCAGCACAACAGACATGGGTTCATGTCTTTTGAAGACTATTATTAAATGCACCCGTTTACAAAACTTATTTTAAACGTTTAAATGATCGCATTTTTATCCCATAGATGCATTTGTGTTCATTTTGCAATATATATATTTTCATTAAAATGTCCAATTTTGGATCGCTTTTTTAAATTTGATGTGAATTCATACTAAATTGTCTTAAAACCAGGAATATCTCAACTGTTCTTTAATTGAGCAAAATGCATTTATTACCTATAGTAATAATAAATATTTGTTGTAAAATAATTAATATATTGTCGGCAATGCTTTTCTAATGACCTTGACAGTTGTGTTTGATATATATATATATGCATTGTAACTTTTTATGGGAAGTTTGTTAGGCAAGTGATATTTTGTTACACGTTTTATTTTTGTTAAGACAACTTTTGCGCGGGAAATTGGGTGTTGTATTTATTTTTTTGAAGTTTTATACAATGACAAGTTACACTTACGATCACTTACCTTTACTTTGTTATTTTATTCTGTTTTCGAATTATTTTACTATGTCTCCCCAAATCTTCTGGTTGGAATTTCCGTCTTCATTGCTTTCCAATTTTAAGCTAGCTTTGTTTTGAAATAATTAAATTGATCTAAACACATCAACAACATTTTTTTTGTGCCATCATTCCTTGACAGATTGAATGTTCCATGTTTAATGACTTGTCTAACATGCACACACAGCTTTTATAAATCTGTCATGTCTATTATATAAATGTAGCTTTATGTTACATTTCTAGATGTATACATTAATTCTTAATAAACATATTAAGTTTATTCTGCTTGTTACTGTTAAAATATATTTATATGGAATAAAATTATGCTCAGTTATCATGTTGTTCTCTATGTGAAAGTCATGGACGACAACTTAATACTACAACAGTTGTTCTCTATGTGAAAGTCATGGGCGACAACTTAATACAACAACAGTTGTTCTCTATGTGAAAGTCATGGGCGACAACTTAATACCACAACAGTTGTTCTCTATGTGAAAGTCATGGGCGACAACTTAATACCACAACAGTTGTTCTCTATGTGAAAGTCATGGGCGACAACTTAATACCACAACAGTTGTTCTCTTTGTGAAAGTCATGGGCGACAACTTAATACCACAACAGTTGTTCTCTATGTGAAAGTCATGGGCGACAACTAAATACCACAAAAGTTGTTCTCCATGTGAAAGTCATAGGCGACAACTTAATACTACAACAGTTGTTCTCTATGTGAAAGTCATGGGCGACAACTTAATACAACAACAGTTGTTCTCTATGTGAAATTCATAGGCGACAACTTAATACCACAACAGTTGTTCTCTATGTGAAAGTCAAGGGCGACAACTAAATACCACAAAAGTTGTTTTCCATGTGAAAGTCATAGGCGACAACTTAATACAACAACAGTTGTTCTCTATGTGAAAGTCATGGGCGACAACTTAATACCACAACAGTTGTTCTCCATGTGAAAGTCATGGGCGACAACTTAATACCACAACAGTTGTTCTCTATGTGAAAGTCATGGGCGACAACTTAATACCACAACAGTTGTTCTCTATGTGAAAGTCATGGGCGACAACTTAATACCACAACATTTGTTCTCTATGTGAAAGTCATGGGCGACAACTTAATACAACAACAGTTGTTCACTATGTGAAAGTCATGGGCGACAACTTAATACAACAACAGTTGTTCTCTATGTGAAAGTCATGAGCGACAACTTAATACCACAACAGTTGTTCTCTATGTGAAAGTCATGGGCGACAACTTAATACCACAACAGTTGTTCTCTATGTGAAAGTCATGGGCGACAACTTAATACCACAAAAGTTGTTCTCTATGTGAAAGTCATGAGCGACAACTTAATACCACAACAGTTGTTCTCTATGTGAAAGTCATGGGCGACAACTTAATACCACAACAGATGTTCTCTATGTGAAAGTCATGGGCGACAACTAAATACCACAACAGTTGTTCTCTATGTGAAAGTCATGGGCGACAACTTAATACCACAACAGTTGTTCTCTATGTGAAAGTCATGGGCGACATCTTAATACCACAACAGTTGTTCTCTATGTGAAAGTCATGGGCGACAACGTATTACCACAACAGTTGTTCTCTATGTGAAAGTCATGGGCGACAACTGAATACCACAACAGTTGTTCTCTATGTGAAACTCATGGTCGACAAATTTATACCACAACAGTCAGTTGTTCTCTAAGTGAAAGTCGTTGGCGACAACTTAATACCACAACATGCATACAGTTGCACAAACAAAAATACATGAACAATATGACAAGAATACACAATTAACATACTAGGCATGTGTACAAACAATGATACATGACATAAATATCTAAAAAAAAACAGACACAACAATACAATACAATATAATATAATATAATATCTCAAAATAAACCAGACAAAACAATAGAAACAATGCAATACAATACAATATACAATACAATATTATACAAAACAATACACAATATACAATACAATACAAAATACAATACAATACAATACAATACAGTACAATACAATACAATACAATATTATACAAAACAATGCACAATATACAATACAATACAAAATACAATACAATACAATACAATACAATACAATACAATACAATACAATACAATACAATACAATACAATACAATACAATACAATACAATACAATACAATACAATACAATACAATACAATACAATACAATACAATACAATACGTGAACTGTAAAACTGTGGAAAGTTTTAAGGCAGTTTATCGCGCGACTAGTTACATTATTGGCGCACACACACTTCCTGGATAAGTTTTACTCAGTATTTTGAGTTCATTTCCAGTATTATACAGATACAGACAGATGTATGTTTCATTGTAATATGTTATTCTGATTGGCTAACTGCATATCACGTGTTATTCCTGAAACAATTGCATTAGACAATAAAATTTATCATCCATGATGACACGAGGTCCCACAATAACGTGCACAGGTGAATTAAATGAAAATTTGATAAAAATCGTGTTTCCATGATTCTAGCTAAAAAAAATGTAATTATAACATGTATAAGTATTGAATGCTTCTTTTTGTAACTTTATAGGATTGTAAAAGCGTTGACCGTGTGCACATTTTTAGTATGAAGCGCTTCATACAAAATGTACTTCGGTCAACGCTTTTACACCCCAATAAATTTACAAAAAGCAACATTCAATTCTTAAATAAAAAAATTATCTATTCGATCTTTATTTATTTCCCCTTTGTTCCGAACTTCTTTCCATAAATCTCAATTCTCCCCCCCTTTTTTTATTCTGCACTGTATGTCCATTATTCTACACTAATACCAATACAGACCTTCGGACATAAGTAATAATATTAGTGGCTATTTTTAAACATAAATATGTTTGCATTATATAGTTTCAAACTTCTTGCACTTATTTCAAAACTGCAACGATAGCCTTACTTTTCAGATTGTGTTGTTACTTTTTATAGATATGAATAAATGCTTTAGGGGATGGCATTAAAAATGAGGAGGTCGGGGAAGTACGTAAATTTTGTATGCCTATCGAATATTAAATTAAATAAAACGTTTTCACATTTGTAAACAATTTTTCTCTTTATTTAATAATTTATGTTGCAGAATATTTATTTAATAGTCTGTCTTGTGCAATTTTATTAATTTTCACCTTTGCGAGGCCAGGCTATTCATTTTCAAATCACCCCTCCCGAAAATCAAATGGTCGTCCCATTACCTAAAATATGTTTAAAATGTCTTATGTTGGGTAAAGGCCTTGGCTCATGTCTATTTGCCCAATCTGTGTATATGACGTCATAGTGATAAATACCCATTCCATGTCAACATGGCCTACAACTATCCACCGAACGTTCCTAAATATCCAAGTTCTCGAGAAATGTTCCGGTAAGTTGAACCGCTATTTTTTTTTTCGTTAGCATTGATTACATGTACACAATTTACCAAAGTCCATTCTCTTTCCAAATTTCCACACTATACAATTGAGAATGGCAACGATAGACAATTTATAATCTGCCATGTAAGAAAAATCTTTTTTTCGTCGCTTTTTCATTCAAACTTTGTGGCATGACAGTTATCAGTTAGAATACAGCAAATGCATTATCAAAAAGTAAAATTATATATAATAAAAATTATATTTTTTTATAAATTTATCTTTCACGGTTTGAATGTTTTTGTAAGCCAACACTAATTTGTCTTTATATAACAGACATAAAACCATGGGCAAATGTATGTGGAAATGAATACAATACAGCTTCCATGCATTTTTCAGTGCCATCAGTTGGTGTCCGTCATTATCTTAAATTTTTTTTTAGATTTCCTCCTTTGATCCAATCAATTTTAACCAAACCTTGTGTAATGGATATGAAATTTTGTTTTATTAACTTTAATGTCTACAGACCAATTATTTTGATGTATCTATAATTTTCATTTATTCTACTTTTCTTTTTAAATACTTTCTCTGTTAAATTTATCATGAAAAATGACAAAATAAGGAATTTGAATTCTACTTCAGTCGGAGTCGGCCTTGCACAGGCCTTCGGGCTTCTATGAAAATTATCCCACTGGAGGCAAGAGTTAGCCACCACTTCAGGTGCCGACTTTAAATAAAGATTACTTTACTTTAAAGATTACTTTAGGTGCAATTCGCAAGAGTTAGTTATCCTTTCTGGTGCAAGTTTTAGACGAATCAAAAACCTACATATAATTTGATATAATCCAAATAGTCAATTAAACCCTCATAGAAGATATTATGCTTGAAACACATATTTATTTATATTAAATTCTGTTTGAAGGAAACTATGAAAGAAGAAAACTTCAAATTACAAAAAATGATAAACAAAATAAAACCTAAAGACTGACTTAAATAGTCAATTAGACTAGGTATATAATGTTTACCTTTTGTTTTGTCGGAATCTATGGAAGATAAAGAAGGTTTTTACCAAATTTTGTGTTTTTGACTTTCAACTTAAAATTATAATAAATTTGAGAATGGAAATGCCTTTTTTAATGGGGAATGTGTCAAAGACACAACAACCCAACCAAAGAGCAGTCTAGACAACAGGGTCTTCAATGCACCTTTAATAAACAAAATTGAGTCTCACCAAACTGAATTTAAAAAATAAATCAATGAACAAAATCGCCTGATGACTACTTATTGAAATTGTAGTTATTTGATGACGATATTTAACCATTTTTTGTCTGTTTTTTTGTGTGTACTTTTATCTTAAAAATTGTCATAAAATGAAAGGGATAAATAGACACCTTAAAAAAAGCAAAATTGATACGCAAGACAAGATCAACAAATATGTCAACTTTGCCAAATCGTCCGACGACTACTTGTTGGGATTATTGCCCTTTAATGACTATTTTACCATATTGATGTTTTTTTTTATCATAAAAATTATCTTAAAAACTTTATAGATATAGATACAAAATTAAACAAGCAACATTTATCAGCAAGACTAGATTTACGAATTTAGAACATTTACCGTAATCGTGAGTCGACTCTGTATTGAAGTCAATATTGTTCATTGTGTTCCCATTTTAAGTGTTTTTGCATCATTTTAACTTGAAAACTAAATAGATAAAGTTTCTCTATATGAAACCAAAATGATTCAGCAAGTTAAAGACTTACAAATAAATCAACATGACCGAAATCGGCAGACGATTCTTGCTTTTGCAATTTTTATCTATTTTTCGTTTTCCCTATCATCACGAAAATTATAAATAATATACAAACACTTTTAAAAATTAAAGATCTGCAAGAGATTCCGCGGAACCCATGCCAGTGTCCCGCCTACGACTGCTGCTCTCAGTGTAAAAGTGTACTGAATATTAACTTATAAAATGATAAGTCCATTCGAAAATAAATATTTTTAAAATTTTACTCTGAATACTGCATTTTGGTCATAGACAAGCATCTGTCAAAATTTCATAAAATTCAACGAAGGTTTGGCAAAGTTCTTGTTGACGGAAATACTGAATCTGAATGTTAACTGTAAAAACAAAACTGGGCAATATATAGTTGAATATATGGAAAATGAAAATAAATATTTTCAAAATTTTGCTCTTAATATTGTATTTTTGTCAGAAACAAGCTTCTGTCCAAATTTTAAAAAAAATCCACGAAGGTATGGCAAAGTTATTGATGTTTAAAAAAGTTTTATCCCAAAACTGAACCTACATGGCGACGCCACCGACGTGATGGACAACGTAATCTATGATCGATATGTCTCGCTTTCGCAAAATAAATTTCGCAAGCTCGAAAGAAATTGTCAAAATTTTCAATTAGGAAAGTTGTGCCAAAATCGTTAGAAGTCTCTCAAGAGTAGTTATTGCCCTAAAATGATGGCATTTTCTACCTTTTTTTTTTAAGTTTTGGACACTGAACTAACAGAAGATAAAAAGAAACTCTTAATAAAAAAAATGAAGGATCAGTAATACATGTACAAGATACAAAGTCTTTTGTCATGAATTTTATTCTTGTCTACAATCACGGAGATTATCTTCGCTGAAGGTGGACACAGACCAAGGAGAGTGACAAAGGCTCTTTTTGACATATTCCTTTTGTTGCTTTTTTGCATGCAGAAACTATGATAAATTGATAGAAACTTGAAATGCCATGGTTATCTACGCAATAATATACGCAAAACATCATACTAGTCATTCATCGTTGATGCATGATCTACAAAACAAAACAACAGATGAGCGTTTCATGATCTAAGGAGCCTCTTGTTGGTGTTCATGATATTTTTTTTAATTTTTGTTTGCAGACGTGAGGTTCCTGAAAAATACACTAGAATAATTGGAAGAAAGTCGACACAGGTAAAATTGAAAGACTAAACTTTGAGGTTGCTTATGTATTTCGCTGATATACCTCTACCCAACAATTATTGCTCCCGTTTGAGATCAGACAGCGATACGACTCAAAAAGTGAAAAAGTCGGATTACTATCCTCAATTATCTGGAATGTCCTATCATTGTCTGAACGCAGTCGTTTAAGTTCGTAACAAATTCCTACGGGTCGGGAGGGATCCGAATAGTTCGGCGAAGTACCCCGACAGTAATGCGGGGTTCACACATTGCCGATTATTGCTCCCGTTTGAGATCAGACGGCGATACGACACGAAAAGTGAAAAAGTCGGATTACTATCCTCAATTATCTGAAATGTCCTATCATTGTCTGAACGCAGTCGTTTAAGTTCGTAACAGATTCCTACGGGTCGGGAAGGGTCCGAATAGTTCGGCGAAGCACCCCGACAGTTAGGTGCGTCCCGTAACATTCGGGGAAACTCAGCCGATTTTGTCTAGTCGAATTACAATCGCGTCTATGCCGTGACAGATTCTGCTGTGTGTCGGATCAAAATACTAATAATGTTCTGTGTATTCTGGACGGTGTCCTGTGGAACGGGAATGATCTGGAGAAACTTTTCATTGCTGTTTTTCTGCCGATTGAGTCCAGATTGCATCCAGATCTTGTCGATTGCGAACCGTTTTTGCCGAAACCGTTCCGCGGAACAGTCCCGTTATTAATAAGAAATTCGCCAATGATATCCACGTCAGTGTCCCGACAATTACAGAATACAATACGACTGAGACCAGACAAAACCGTTTGCAATGCGATAGAGCGGACCGTGATAGGATTTCGTTCTGACAGTACCTAATCATCCCGAGTATGCCGACAGTTTTCAAACGGATAACTTCCGTCAGCGTCGGTTCACTGTCTGGTCACTGTCGGATCTCTGTCGGATTACATTCGGTAGAATCGGGACGCAGTCGTGACAGACTCGGTAGAATTTTACCAGGCGAAATATACAAATTGGATAAGAAGCGGATTGAACACGGGATTATCGGGATAAATTCGCTTGGAAACGGTTGAATATCGACGCATCCTGAACAATATCTGATTGTTGTCGTGATTAAGTATTTGTTTTACAAATTTTAATTAAAGTTTGAATTGCCATCCACGATTCACAGGATCTTGATCAGACTTTTGATAAATTTTAAAATGAATGGTCCTGTCAAGGACGGCAGTAAAAATCGCGAATGTGTGACCCCAGCTTAACGCCCGTTTACAAATAATACGTATATGAGGGTCTGAATTGTGGTAATCACCATTTCTGCATTCGTTGATTTTTACACCATTTTCTCAACAACGACAACAAATATTTTTGTTGTACATAATTCTATAAATCCCATCCAAACCCAAATATATTTTAAGACATGAACATAGTATGAATTATAGTACTTCTTTATACATCAGCCAAGTTATAGGTTACAAACATGGAATCCAAGATTTCACCTAATATATATAGTACAGTTTGCGATGTTATATATATATGGTTAATTCTAATTCGATAGCTAGCGCGTTCTTCTCGTTGATATAGTATCTAACTTTAATATTTGGGGACATTTTTTATCGACTTGCAATCTACATTTATTAAATCTTCCATTGCAAGTCGATAAAAAAGTCCAAATGGAAGTATGATCTTTTAATACTAAGTATTGAAGACTTGATCCCTTTGATAGGCCTCTAGTCAAAATACCACACGTGAAGATAGTCGGTAAGATAAATTCGTTACACGGTATGCCAGCCCTAATATGAGAGCGAAGCTCGAATCCCCATATGGAATTTACTGACCCCATATATATCGTATTAGGTCACTAACACACCATGTAATTAATAATATAGCCCGTTAGTCGTCTATGTTCATAAAAAAACATATGACCCTACAGCTGTTGGATAGTAGTGGCATATGTTTTTTAAAATGCACATAGACGATTAACGGGCTATACATCTGACCTATACAGTCGAGACCATATTATGGTCTTATGGTCTTGTTTACTAAAATATGTATCTCTGAGCAAAATTATTCTGTTTTATAATTCATTGATTTTTTTCAGCACTGGACTGACAAATGGTACGATTCTGGATATCCAACTCTTAGAAGGGAAGAATTACCAAAGCTAACTGAACGACAAGAACCTTGCAACCAGCCCTGGCAATACCAACTAGGAGTGTCAGCCGTGCCAAAGTGGACCAAAGACCGGAAGGATTGGCCTGTCTCTTCCAGCTACCTTAAACAAGGACGACCACCAACAGAAACCACACGCGCTAGTGGCCTCAATCGTATGTTCCTAACCAAAGAGGAGAATTTCTATCCTTTCTCTAACTATATGACATCGACCTACCGGAAACCAGTTTATTCCATATTTGGACCTCTACAGAAACGACCGGTATACGGTGTTACACATCAGCACAACAGACATGGTTTCATGTCTTTTGAAGACTATTATTAAATGCACCCGTTTACAGTATTTATGGAGTTATAGATGATCGCATTTTTGTGGCATAGATGCATTTTTTTTTCATGTTTGTGTGCCTTGTTTCCTTAACAGATCGGATCGAATAAGCGTTATATGTTTAATTATTTGAACATTTACAAACGGCTTTATTATGTGTATATTTTTGTAGCTACATGTTACATTTCTAGAAATAGACAGTCTCTTTTGTATACATTGAGCTTACTATGCGTGTTGCTGTTAAATATATGTACATTGAATAAAAGTATGTTCTTTAATCATTTTGTTCTTTTTGTAAAGTGTGTAAGCAACAACTTGCCACAACAGTTGCACAAATAAAAATAATAAAGTACAGTACAAAGCAATATGTTCATTCCCAGTATGGTTCTTCAGAGGGATTTGACAACAATACAATCATTATTAGATTACTTCAACATTTTCGAAGAGTACATGCACTTCGTATTACGAGTAAATATTTAGGCATATTAGAAAAAGATTAAAAGCAGCAAATGTAAAGCATACCTACATGATAAACAGCAGCATTACACAACTATATTAGACTCTTTAAATAGAAAAGGCTGTATTAACTAATTATTATGAAAATATGTGGCACAGAGTGACTGTAGATGTAGCATATTTAGATTGTAAAATTGAGAATGGAAGTGGGGGATATGCAGTTTTTATCAAACGCAATCATAGGTTAATAATATTTAAAACTGATTATGTCATCATGTTTATTTTTTCATCACATTTCATCAAGTTGTATTGAACATTATTATCCTACTTGACTTTTTATACTAATATATAAAATGTATATGTTTGCATTTTGTTTGTTTTTTCATGATGAGGGCCTCAGGGAAGATTAGTTATATAGCTAACTGTGTAACCCTCTTAAAATAAAGTAGTGCTGTTGTTGTTGTTGTTGTTTGAATGTTTGAACTTTGTTTTCATTTAGACTTGGCTTGTATCATATTTTCCCTCCGGTTTATATGATCCGTTCTTTCTATTTCGAATCTTCAAACGAACGAACGAACGAACGAAAGAACGAAAGAACGAACGAACGAACGAACGAACGAACGAACGAACGAACGAACGAACGAACAGAACGAACTAACCAACGAACGAACCAACGAACCAACGAACGAACAAACCAACGAACGAACTAACCAACGAACGAACCAACTAACGAACCAACCAACGAACCAACCAACCAACCAACCTACGTACCAACCAACTAACCAACCAATCAACAAACCAACCAACCAACCAATCAACAAACCAACCAACGAATCAACGAACCAACCAACCAATCAACGAACCAACCAATCAATTAATCAATTTCACTTGAATTACATAGATGACAAAGTCTGTCGTTTCGTGACAAGCCTCGCCATCTTCCCGTCTCAAATGGTAAACGGTGACTATACCACATCTAAATTTGCAGATTGTGTGAACTGATCTTTATGAAATTAAATCCATTTTGTTACATCTGGTGATCCGTTTATTTGTCAATCGCCTATGGCAGTCAGTAGGGTTTAGGAACATCGAGTTGCTAGTCAATGCGTTTTGTTAAAATGTACTTTTTAACCATGTTCACTTTTTAGGGTCTTTTTTCAATCATTTGCGTTCATGTTTAATTCTTCAATTTTCGTTTATTTTTTGTAACTGTTTTCATCAGCTCGAATATCAGCTCTCCCTCGCAGCATCTCTTGACATTTTGCTTATAAAGTCAGTTCCAATAACAGAAACGGCAGTATTCCCAAAATATTATAAAGATTAACAAGTCTAAAATTTCACCACACCAGTTCAAAATTGAGACAGGAAAGTGTCAGGTACCTCTAAGACTCCTTATATTGACCAATCACTTTCTCGTTTTAAACTCTGGAAATGTGGAGGCTCTGAACATCATTATCTTTTCTCATCAGTGACTTTCTATACTAAGACAGTCCATGAATCAGAGTAGCGTAGTATGTGATGATGACCATATTCATCTCTTTCAAGAAATAGTAAAATGCTGCGTATAGTTTTCTCAATTTTACCACGTTAACTCAATGTATAAACTGATCAGACTCAGGACCACAGACACTAAATCCATCCTAACTGCTATTTGTAGATTATTTGCAAAAACAATAAATATTGTTGCTTCAGACCCCGTGACGTGTGAAAAAGCGGTCCTACTAAAAAGCGCCCGGGAGCGCCCGGGAAAAGAAAAAGCGCCCGGGGAAAAGAAAAAGCGCCCGGAGAAGGAAAATTAGCGCCCGGAGAAGAAAATTAGCGCCCGGGAGAAGAAAATAATATTTTATAACAATATTTTTTTTCCCTTAAAAAATAACTAATCATTTCTTGTTTTGTCCTTAATATAAATGGGGATATGTACGATGCTACATCTAAAGTGTTGTTGTACTTTTACATTTTAGATTTCAAAATTGTATATTAAAGTAAGTAAATAAATATAAATAAGAGTATATAGAAGAATCATGAAAGACATTGTCCTCGATCAAAATGTATATTTTGTTACTAAAAATAATCGGTGCCTGAGGTCTAATATTTTCGCAACGGCATGGTGAACACTTTTTTATACAGATGCTGAGATAGATTTATTATATCTTTTTATAAAACTAAAACTGTTTCAATGGCTATGGTTATCAGGGTTTTAATGCTTAGACTTAAATTTAAACCAAACTTCTGCTTTTTACCCCCTTGTTTTAACTTACCGGTATACATATCGTTTTGAAAAACATGTCTTTTGATGTCTTACATGTTATAAATCTTCCGCATAAACTGTGATCCATTATTATCAGTCTTTCGAAACAGTATTCATATATTATTGATAAAATTGAAATATTCATACTTGTTTTTGTGCTTTATTACAAACGTATATATATTATCTGAATTGGCAAATTACTTGTCTAAAGTAAAAATAAAGAATAAATCAATTTTCATAACTTAACAAAGGTGTCTCATGCCAATAAAATATAAAAATATTTTCCCCGGGCGCTTTTTCTGTTCCCCGGGCGCTATATTTTCTTCTCCGGTCGCTTTTTCTTTTCCCCGGGCGCTTTTTCTTCACCCGGGCGCTCCCGGGCGCATTTTAGTAGGACCCTGAAAAAGATCAAATGATTGAGGCACACCCATATTTCAACTTTAAAAACATATATAGTAATGCACACTGACTGTTAAACAAACTTATCACTTTTAACAATAAAAAATGCCTTTGTTTACATCAAGGATTTCAATAGTAACTATACAAATCCTTCTTTACATGTAAATTATTTCTTTCATTACAAATGTTCCGAGTTATCAAAATAAGATATGAATTCAAATGAGAGAGAAATAACGAATTTTGAAAAAGGGGAGGGCTAGAAAAAGAATAAGAACTTATCATGAATATTAATAATGCCAATATTCATGCCTAGATTTTATTATGACAGAGTTTGACTGATATTCGTTTCTTCTCTTATAGTCTATAAAATCATTGACCTATAACATACATTCGTTTCGTTTTCTTGATTCTGCAATTTACTATGACTTTGTCTACAAATATGGCTGCCTCCAGTCGAAATGGAATAGAAATTTTGAAGATATGAGATTTTCTATTTCTTAATTGTTCAAAGCTATATTGAAGTTAACTGACCATGTTTGAATAGTTTATTAAAATGCCCTTATTTAGAAGGAAAACAGGTACTGTCATATTAAGAAAGCCATGAACATTTGAAATAAGATATGTCCTGTTGGAGGCGTTTCCTGAAGAAAAAAAAGTATTGTTGATCATGTTGATAGACTACATTGCTTGTCCTTTATGTAGCACAACAGATAGATTTTCTTTTGAATATTGAACATATGGCTTCAATTAGATTTCATTTCAAAAAACTTGTTGTGTAACTTTCACTTTTAATTGTATGTCAATCCAAGGATTTGTATAGTGTCATAGTGATACAAATCCTTAGTCAATCTAATATGAGGCAGGCATTACCTTTGAAAGGGGACGAAGTCGGTATGCATTTTTTTTTTATTCAAACATATTTTAACTTCAAAATCTTTTAAAAAAGAATCGGAAATACCGTAAGGTTTCCGATTTTGGTTCTGTTGTTAGGGATTTTAGTTGTGATGTTATTTAAGTTATGACGTCATATTCAATGTAAACAAAGAAATGCTATCATTAGACCTGTAAAGTTTTCATATCAAAGAATTATTAAAAATTGAATTGGTATTGTGTTCCTTCCTATATTTTACTAGACTGATAAATATATATTTTACTCAAAGTCTCATGCATGTCATGACTATGATACCGGAAAAAGGAAGTCGATTTCTGCGCAAATGCAGGGATTTAAAAAAGTCTGAAAATAAAAAAGTTAATGGTTTTGAGTTCATTAGTAGAATGAAAATTTTTCCCTGATTTTTTTTCTTTTTATTGATTTTTCTACAGGAATAGGGGAGTTTGTCCCCATACTATACATTTTGTGCTCTAAGTTTAGTTCAACTACTGATGGTCTTTGCGAAACATACAGGGGTAGAAGCAGCAAAATCCTAGCACCTCAGTCCTTTTGGTATTTTTGACAATTTACAGACTTTAATAATCCATGGTCAGCAAAAATCAAAAAATATAATATGGATCTAAAAGCTTCAATTCTGCAGCTACATTTTAAAAGCACATCTGAGCGCAGTCAATAAACATATCAACAATTTTGGTATTAAGCTGAATTTTGTCTCTGAATTACCTCAGATCTTCTAATAACCTTCTGACATCAAGCAACAATCACTTTTCAATCGTTACGTCAAATGTTTTGAATTGTGATGTCAAAGTTTACAGGAACCTGTGTTAATTTACGTAATGGCGCAAAAATTTGCATACAAGTGTAAATATGTCTACATTGTATATAGAAAACACATTTGTGGTGTAAAACTAAATGCAACATATGGCGTTTCTAATCACAATTAATGTGGGGACCAATTGAAGAAAAATATAAAACAGTTTAATCTTCTGTATTTTATTTAAAGAGATACAGCAATGATTAGAGGCTGGCATAATTAAACTTATGGACACATTTGTCCTAAAGTTTTGGTGTCTTCTGCAGGGGGTAGTCTGTGAATAAAAGATTTGATAACATAAGATAAAACAATTTAAAAAAAAAAAACGGGCCTGAGAAGGGCATATATAATAATCATAAAAATGTGACTTTAAAAAACAATATAATTCAAATTGTTTCATTCTAAAAAGCATTTGGGTGACAATCATGAAATTTTCTCTATTGCATTGACAACATCTAACTTTAAAAGTGATTTGATAGAATTGATATATTTTATAGGTCAGTCAGGGTCAATGATACTTGTTCGAGTCATATTTGTACAGGTAAAATAGAGGTCAACACACATGATGAGATTGAGTTCAGAAAATTATGTTTTCATTTTAATTATTGGGATTGTTTTGCAAAGGAAAATTTACATAACAAGGCTTTAAAGATTTGAAAAGTTAGTTTCTATTTTTTTTTTTTTTATATGCCTTCGCAATTTTGGAATAAATAAAACATTGCAAAAATTTCTGAATTACAAAATGTAACAAAAGTAACACATTATTTAAGTAGTGTAAGTTTATATTGCTATACAGACAACATGAACATGTGTTCAATTTTTAATTTTGTTTATTTTAGATAAAAGTAAACTCCCTCCAGAAATTAAACAGTCTGGCAGTTTAAAGAGGACTCCATCAAACAGAAGTAAAGACTTGTCTAATGGAACTGTTTGTAAGTTAATCTTTAGAGTAACATTATCAGTAACAGTTTAAAGAGGACTCCATCAAACAGAAATAACGACTTATCTAATGGAATTGTTTGCAAGTTAATCTGCATTCTTTTGAATTAGTCACTAAACAAACTATACTGCAGATTCAGTATGCATGGTATAAAGTCATCAACTTTAAGATTTAAGCTGTCTTTTCTTCTTTGAATTTTTAAAAGTTATTAAATATTTTTCTTGACTGAATCTTCATATGGGGACAAAGTCCCCAATAACAGTAGAAAATTCATTTAAAAAAAAAAAAAAAAAAAAAAAAAAATCGGGAAAATTTTCCCGATATTTTTATTGTACTAATGAACTCAAAATCATTCAATTTTTTTTTGTCGCGTTTTTGAATTTCCGGATCTGCGCAGAAATCTACTTCCGTTTCCGGTCTTGTTTGCATGTGACTTTGAATAAAATGTATATTTATCAGTCTAAGAAAGGAACTCAATACTAATTCATTTTTAAAAATTGTTTGTTATAAAAAAAAAGATTACCTGATGACAGCGTTTCTTTGTTTACATTGAATATGACATCATAACTTAAATAACGTCACAACTAAAATCCCTAACAACAGAACCAAAATCGGAAACGTTACGTTCTTTGTTTACATTGAATATGACGTCATAACGTCACAACTAAATCCCTAACAACAGAACCAAAATCGGAAACGTTACGGTATTTCCGTTTCTCTTTTTAACATTGTTTGATTTATAAAAAAAAATCATACAGACTTCGTCCCCATTCACAGGTTATGTCTGCCTCATATTATTTTACATGTTATGTTATATGGAAATAAATATTTAGAATTAAAAATTTTGATTCATATAAAAAATACTTATACAATGTACAATATGACAGGACGTCAAGCAAGCAAAATAAATTAATTTTCAAATGTCAATCTAATTGACCATTTCAGAATTTAACATTTGTGTCTAATGCATTATGGTTTTTGTTTATCCAAAAGTGTGCACCAGAACGTCATAAACAATGCTACAGTGTTCTCCCCAGAAATTTTGGATAGCATCACATTTGGCGTAAAAAAAAATGTATTTTTTTCAATGTAATTTGTCGAGTCGTGGCAGTGCTCTATTTCCATTATGATATATGCGCAGTGGTCTCGCTAGCCCAAAATAGAAGGTTTCTAGCTAGAGCACTGATGCGTTATTGTTTATTACAAAATGTATTATATTTTTTGTATGCTATAGGTCCTTATTTGGTGAATAAAATATTCTTTTCAACCCTATTCTTTGTGTCAATATTGTTGCAAATTAAACCAATGATAGGAAGTTTTTTTCCATTTTATGGGAACAAATACATGTAATAAAACTACCCATCATAGTTCTTTTTATTCTAAAAATGCCAATTGTTTTCATATAACATTGTATATTTTTGTAGCACCTGGCAAGATTCTTCCAGATGATGAACTGTCCAAAGATGAAAGTAAGTATTACAGTTATGTGGATAAAAATTAGTTGCAATAGATGATAGATATAAGAAGATGCAAGTCACAATTTGTAAAAGTAAACCCTTATAAATTATTATAGGCCAAAGTACAGTCTTCAACACGGAGCCTTGGCTCACACTTAACAGCAAGCTATAAAGGGCCCCATAAATGACAAGTGTAAAACCATTCAAAAGGGAAAATCAACTGTCTAATCTATATAAAAAACAAGGAAACCAGAAACACTAATCAACATAGGACAACAACTGAACATCAGGTTCCTTACTTAGGACAGGTGAAAACAATTGCAGTGGGTTTAAACATTTTTATAGGTACTAACCTTCACCCTTACCTTACACAATAGTGTAACATCACAACATAGAATAACACACTATAAAACATCAATATAAATTGTTTAACTCATCGAAAGACATATTAACACAAGTGAACATACACTGAATAAATAGATTTGATCTATGACACAATATTTATGTAACTGGAGCATGATTATAGCTATTATCCTGATTTAGAGTAATTTCTCGCAATTTGATTGGCTTATATTGTCCTTATAAATTTCAGTACAATTTTTTTATTACGTCAATACGAATTATCTCCCTTATTTATTACGTCAATTGGACTTATCTCCCTTATACCATTGACCTAATAAAAAGTAAAAAATAAAGATTTACTTTATAGTTCTAATATTTTAAATTTTTAACAGGTTTAGATTAAATATCTTAAATATATTTGGTTGATTATTGTACAAATATTGAATTTGAATATAATAATATGTAATATAACAAAATCAGGATAAATTCGTTACACAGTGTTCAATCGTCCTAATACGGAATTATTCAGGTAATAAAATTCATATCTGGTTTGGCTTCGCCTCACCCGATATGAA
Source organism: Mytilus galloprovincialis (assembly GCF_965363235.1). Classification (NCBI taxonomy): domain Eukaryota; kingdom Metazoa; phylum Mollusca; class Bivalvia; order Mytilida; family Mytilidae; genus Mytilus; species Mytilus galloprovincialis. The sequence goes on from NC_134842.1 coordinate 19,603,650, forward strand.
TTTTATTGACCCAATAAATTCTCGTATTAGGACAATTGCACACTGTGTAACTAATAATATGTGGGGCATGTGTTATGTAATGGACAACCATCAATGCAATAATATTTTTGTAACCATTTATTTTTTAAAAACCAACTTAAAAGGACTTTTTTTTGGGACTACTGCAACACTGATACTTTTGAACACAACTCCACTGAGACAACTTAATAAAAATCATCATGTGTTGGAGACCGTATTATACTGTCATTTTAGTGGGACAATTTTACTGGAGTACTCAGACTTTGACCATTTTTGGACTATTTTGTGAATGTGACTGAATATTTTGCAATAATGTACAAATGATGTACAATTGACTGTTTTGGTCCATCATTATGAATTCACCATTTTATGACTATTTTTATACTGTTGTACTACAATTACACCATGTTCTGAATATTGAATGTCAAGAATAAGTACTGCTACAAAAGCTCTCGATTCATATAAATGTATTCTAAGTTCCTGTTTTACAATTCTATACCAGACACATAATGTTATTCCGCGTTTATTTAGCAGAAGGACATTTTTCACCATGGCCAATTGCAAGTAATCGTTGATATTGATTTGTATAATTTTACAGATTTTGAGTCGTTACACAAAAAATCGTCACAACTGTGTAAAACACTTCAAGAAATTCTCCACGACAAAAATTCCTTGGGACACTTCATACAGTTTCTTGAGGACAGAAAAGCCAGCAAGTTTCTTAGATTTTGGTTAGATGCTCAGAGTTTTCAGGCTTCAACATGGAGTCGCATAAGAAGCCTTGCTTTCAAAAAGAAGCGACAAAGTTCAAGCGAAAAAGAAAAATGTGATTCAGTGTGCAATCAAGAAGAATCTACACAAAAATGTCAGCATTCTGGTCTGTCTGATGACCAACAAATAGGTGGATATTCTGAATGTGATATTACGAACTCTAGACATGTTCAAAGTGATGCTGATAACATATCTGTGATAAAACCTAGTGCCAAAGATTTAAAAGGGGAAGTAACTGAAAATATTTCACCTTCAGGAGAGTCATTAACAAACTCTGAAGGGGAGGTAATTCAGAATGTGCCACCTTCTTGCCAGACTTTAATTAAATCAAAACCTATAACTGACAGTGCTTGTGAAGATAATAAAAAATGTCCAGAATCTCCTAATTCTGATGTTTTTGAACCAATTATCAAAGACTCTGCAATAAAAAGTTATTCTACCAAATATTCCAGTCCGAATTTGACAGACAAATTAAAAAAGAGTAAGTTTGTTGCATTTATATATGAGACCATGGCTCACTGGACCTTTGTTACGAAATGTTTTAATTTTATTATGTGTTTTCAGGCCTTTTATTCAACATTGAATAGTTACCTAACAACATGAACAATAATAAAAATCACACTATATTTTCATGATACAGTCGACTCTCGTTATGTCGAAGTCAGCCGGACCAGAAAAATATTTCGAGATACACGTAGTTCGACTCAAACAAACACCGGAAGTTCGACAATCTAAGGGACACAACTCTTGCTTAGCTTGGTAAAGCTAAAATAAATCTGGGTGAATATGGCAAGGGGATCGATATTCTAGTATCAGATCGATGTATTTGTATGTCACAGTCTTTTATTATTATAATGACATTTTTTTTACTTATTCAATTAAAAAAAAAGATCCTATGACTTTTCCAAGAGCGTAATTTCCAATCGATAGTTTCGTTATTCAGGTCGGTTATAGCTGACAAAATTGTTTATTCTCGGAAACAAGAGATTTAAGAAAATTTTGATTTCTATTCATTTTGTTTTATCTCACTCTTTCTTTTCAAAAGAAAATATAACAAGATTAAAGACGCCGTTTGAGTAGTTTTTAGGTGATCATCAACGGAAGCCATAATCCTCACTTTATACACACCCAAGCTCATTAGTGTAAATCACAAATTAATTGTTTTGTAAACATTTTAAATACTTGTTCATGAACATTAACAATGTATCACTAATTATTTATAAAAATTCTATAAAAGATAATCTTAGGTAAACACTCATGGAAATAGCATGTCATAAATCAATATAGTGTTCAGTGACAGGAAATTTAATTACACGTGTATTGTCAGATTAACTCTTCAATCTATTTTTAAAAATCCCGGAGGTCATGTTTTGACATATATGTGTATTAGTTCGAGTTAAAAAATGAATTTTGAATGCTTTTGTTAACCTTGGGACCGTAAATTTAGTTCGACTCAACCAAAATTTCGACTCATCCAATTTCGACTCATCAGGAATCGAATTACATACTTTTGTATGGAATAAAGTTCGGGACCACGTGAAAACTTCGACTCCCCCGAAATTTCGAGTCAACCGAGTTCGAGACAACGAGAGTTAACTGTATTACATCAATTGATGACACACATGTATTGTACACATAATTTTTACACACATATTTGCATGTTGACAGTCTTAAAACATGTAAAAAAGTTTGATATGTGCAAAAGTACAGTAATATGGTAGGTACAATGTTTACTCTATTTTCATGATTTTGTAGAATTCATTTTAAAGTTTACTACTACAGTAGTTGACATCAACCCAAATATGCATGACATATTTGCCACTGTAAGTAACATGAGTAAAGCAAGTAACAATCAATACATATTTACATATGCTATGTAGGCATTGTAGGTTTTTTATCATTATTCCTTTTAGTTTGATGGTGATGGATAGACTGTTTTAATAATCATGATAATCATGATAATCATCATGAATAATCATGATAATTATCATGAATAATCATCATAATCATCATGATCAGGATAATGGAAAACACTTGTTTGACATGTTTAAAGCAAAAAAGTTGTTTGAAGCATATGGATCACAAAAGATATGATTCATTGTAACCATGGTAACACACTGAATCAATATTTATGTTTTGTATGCAAATTAAAAGATATACAACATGTACAATAAGTAAATAGAATATGTTTCAATTTTCATTTCAGGTATAGAAAATGATGCAGTTCAAATTTTTTCCAAATATTTATCTAAAGATGCCACAGATCCTATAGGAGTTGATGATGTACTTAGACAGGAATGTATTAGTAAGTTACAGAATAGATAGGAAAATTATAATTAATATAACTTAACAATGACCAAAGCATTTTAAACATATTTGAACAATACTAGCAGAAAGTGTTTCATACAAATAGTGTGTGCAAGATCAATGCTTTAACGACCCTATAAAATTACAAAAAAAAGATTCAATTCTTATAATTACATTTTTATGCTATAACCATGAAATAACAAGTTAAAGCACATCTTTTTTTTTTTTTTTTTTGTGTGAGCATTTTTGAGACGTTGTTGTGAGAAGCACATGCTGTCATGAATATTGAATTTTACTGAAAAGTACAGTCTGATTTTGGAGTGTCCTACTATTGCATTCAGCTAATCAAAAATAAAAAGTTTTATGACACAAAAACATGTAACGTAATTTGTATATCATGTATAGCATGTATAGAGAGACAAACAAATGGCCAGAAGTAAAATTAAACTGTGCAATAACCGGTGCTTAACCTATTTTATGAGAGATAATTGAATTTCATAATGTAATTGATCTGCTTCTCTTTCAATTGCAATGATATATAATTTGAATTCAAAAGCTCCTCTGATACTGCGGATTCATTTATTTGCATGAGTAACAATTTATGAGGATTGAGGAAAGCTTATAAATATATCAAATATATGTATTTCATTAACCATATAAATTTATGGTTCACCAGAGTGTACCAACATGACCAACTACAGACACTAAATCCATGAAAATTTGTCCCCATAAATAATAAGGAATCCATGTATAGTAATATATTAACTATATTTTGTAGGTAAAATTTGTCGAGAAGATGGAGAGGTTGATCCTGATTGTTTTGTTGATTGTCAAGAATTTTCTGTTTCCAAAATAGAATCTGAGTAAGTTATTTATTAACAATGGGGAAGAAGGTTTAGGCCTAATGAATTTAGAATTGACTATCTTTGGATGCAAATAAATAAACAAGATTTTAAATGTATGTGCTTGCATAAAAAAATCTCTTAAAAGATGGGGGAAAGATACCAGAGGGACAGTCAAACTCATAAATAAAAAATAAACTGACAATGCCATGCAAAAAAAATCAGACTCAAAATACAACATAGAAAAATAAATACTTAAGCAACATGAACCCCACCTAAAACTGGAGGAGATCTCAGGTGCTCTGGGTTAGGCCAAAAATAAAATATTGTTTGTTTCCCCTCACACGACCGACCCGGTAAAATCACCGCGACCCGAAATATTTTATTGGCCATTCTTGTCCACTATTTTTTTTGTTGCTATGTTGGTTATTGGTGATATCTTTTCGATGCTGTAGTCAACGATCGTTCGGTTTTGGTGATACCATTCCGATGCTGTAGTCGACGAGCGTTTTAAATCAAGGTATTTTTGCATTGAAGCGTCTACATGATTCGGAATCAAGGAAAACAAACAAAATGCTTTCCACACAATCTTTTTTTTGAAAATAAAAATAAAAAAATTGAAGCATCTTTCAACCCGCTGAGTGCATCTTGATTTGCATTGTGTCTAACCTCTGTTCCTGTTTAAAGGATAAAATCTTTAAGACTGAGTAAAAATGGTCCGACTCGTGCTTTAAAATCTATCTACTTTGTCTTTGAACAGGTTGGGCACAAGTCAGGAAATGTAGGATACATGTATTCCCTGCTTTCAGGGAACGTCCCTGTTTTCTGGTGTAAAAAAACACAGTTTAAATGGGATTTCCTTGTTCAATTTATGGCATGAAAATTACAAAAGGACACGTTTTAACGTTATAACTGCATCAGTAGAATTCGTAAATACTTTAAAGTATTTTAGGAAATACAAAACATGAATATAAAGTGAAGCCTTGTTTCTTCTAGAACTCGAAAAAAAAAATATAAATCTTTGTTTAGGAATCAATTGACCAGGCTGCATGATCCAGGTGTAACTAAACATAACTGAATTCTGTTCACTTCTATTGAAAATTTTTATTCATTGAATTTTAATTCCCAAGTGATTAACATACATGTATCTTTTTGTCATCTCATAATTGATGATCGAGGTATGAATTGTTGAACAAAGAAATTGTTTTGTTGTGAGTCATGCATCAAATAAGACTTGAAATAAGCTTGATTTTTAACTAAAAAAACACTTGCTATCATTAAGCATTGTTATCACAAGTAGAATGTGCGCTTTTGTAGATTTCAGTACATTAAATGAATAGGAAAAAAAAGAAGGTCCCTGTATACTGTTTTTTTTTAACACCAGAAAACTGTGGTGTACACTGAATTAGAGTACAGGGAATACCCCACTTTTCTTGACTTGAGCCTTACCTGTTAAATTTTGTACAAATTCAATATAGAAAACCATATCAAGGAATAAAATAAAATAATTTGCCTACCTACCTACCCATACCCTAACAACCTCAGTCGGGAGAGGGGAAACAAAGATATTTTTAATGTTGGCCTTAGCAGATCCACTGTTCTAAAGGGAGGACATTTATAGACGACTTAAGCAACATGAACCTCACCAACAACTGGAGGTGATCCCAGGTGCTCTGGTAAGCAGATCCACTCTTCTAAAGGGAGGACATTTATATGATTTTGTTAATATATTTTGGAATGATACATGTTTGAGATGAGTTTATCTTATCAGCTTCATAAAATTTACTTTAAATTTGATTGATATAATTTGAAAGAAATATAATCAATTCTTTAGTTAAAACATTATGCACTATTAAAAAATTGTAACTGAAGTATTCTTTTCTTTCATCTGCTAAAGTCTTAGAATTTTATGTTGTTTAGTATTTAAAAGAGGTTATGTACATGGAAGATACAATGAGATACAAGATTTTTTATATTACATTCTCATTTAAATCATAAGCAGAAACCAAAGTTTGTATACATGAGACCAAATTTAACAAGAATATATCTAAAATGTCTTTAGCTCACCTAACCCATAGGACCAAGTGAGCTTTTTTCATCATTTGAGCTTTGCCACAATCAACAATGGGGTATTTAGTTTTGGACAAATACTAAAGAAGAATTAAAAGAGAGAAACTTTTAAGAGAAAAAACATTAGCAATACAAGATCAACAAAAATGAGACTTTTATCATGCATTCTATTCTAGTCTACAATGTTGAAGAGTGTCCATTCTATGTTGAAAATCATGAAGACCCAGGTGAGCAACACTGGCTCTCTAGAGTCCCTAGTTATGTTTATCTTTTCATTATATTTTCATGATGTTTTTCCTGAATTACAGACATTTTCCTAGCTACAATGGTAGTGAGTTTCACTTGAGGTACCAGATTGATTTGGTAACCAGTGGTCATATATACCTGTCTGATTTCCTATACTATGATCCTGCTTTCTTCTACTTCATGGAGGTAAGTACCAGATTAACCTGGTTACCAGTTGTCCTATAGGTGTAAAACCACCAAATCATAGTATGTAACATGCAGTTGTATATGAAAATAGGTTAAAAAAAAATATTACCTTGAATATGACAGATGTAGGAAATAATCTAAAGCTTGTACGCAGGTACAAAAGAGTTGAAAATTTGATTGGTTAACTTCCAGTGATGGTTATTTTCTTATATTGCAGTGAAATGTTATGTGAAATTTTCTCTACAATACTGGACAGGATAAAACTTTACTCGTGCCAAATATTCTTTATTTGAAACAAAGATAAATTGTGAACAATTTTTTGAATTGTGCAAGTTTAAATCATGCAAGCTTAGCTGTCTCCTAAAACAATTTCCACTTGCTATACGTTATTAGTGTTATTTGATCATGCAAAATTAAGCTTGAATAAATGTTTAAGATTGATTGATAGGTTGCTTCTTTCTTTATATTCATTGTTTAGATACATACATGTTATTTACTATAATGTGAATTTTGAGCCATATTGATAAGGATGTTTTTGGGTTATGACTTAGTTTTGCATGAAATTAGTGGAGTGACAGAAACGAATAAAGTAAAGTATAAGAAATCTAAAAATAGTATATTATAATCATATATTTGTTGTTGTATAGTACATGGAACAAGAAGGAGGAAGTAATATACTACAGTTCTGGATAGCTGTAGAGAACTTTGAGAAACATTTGAGGTCACATGAATCAGGTTATGATGGCATGCAGGCTCAAGCTGATGCTATGGTTCTGTATGATAAGTAAGTTTTAGATAGCTTGCTAGACAAAGTTCTTTGTCAGTTACCCCCCTCCCCTAAAGCATTGACTGAAGTACATTTGATGCTTCATTCTAAAAATGTTAGCACAGTCAATGCTTTTACAACCCTATAAAATTACAAAAAGAAGCCTTTTTACTTATAATTACATTTTTTACTAGGATCATAAAAACATGATTTCTATCAAGTTTTTCTATATTTATCTGTGCACTTTATTGTGGAAGGTCGTGCCATCATGAATGTTGCATTTCGTTTTGAAATGAGGGTCATTTTCACATTGACGTGAGATTTCTGTTAGCCAATCAAAATAACGTACTAAAATGAATCATATACGTAATGTAATTATAAATAGGTATCTGACCATAATGACAGACCTGTATCTTTTTCAGATATTTTTCACTACAAGCAACCCATCCTTTAGGTTTTGATGAATGTCGATTTGATGTGGAATGTAATATATGTCGAGAAGAGGGGCCTTTACCGGATTGTTTCTCTAAACCAAGAGAGATGGTGTTAAAAACTATAGAAAAGGTAATGGAAAATTTGACAGTTACTGTAAGTCTGTTTCAATTTCAATCCAGAAAAAACAGTCACTTTGAGTACCTCCTGTTTGTGTAAAGTGTTACAAAAAGAATGGTCATTAGTAATGAGCTATGGGAGGAAAAACTTTAGAAATTAACTTTTTTACAAAGTCAAATAGATTATGAACAAATTTTTGAAACACAACTTAAAAGTCATAAAAATGCTTAGTTTGAAGAGATAACAGGGGATTCATTATTATTCGTTGGATACCAATTTTGGGGATTTTGTGGGTACAGGTGAACCACAAATTAAAATGTTCAATGAATAACAAATTTTCTATAGGCATGTATATAGACCAGCAAAACCAAGAAATTAATTATCCACAAACAAGCAAGTTTTCCTTGATCCACACAAAATATATGAATCCACATTAACATTACTACTTAATAGTTATCAAAGGTACCAGGATTATAATTTAGTACGCCAGACGCGCGTTTCGTCTTCATAAGGCTCATCAGTGACGCTCATAGACATTTTCATGTGTATTATACAGCAGTTCATACATCTAAATGACCCATAACAAATACGTTTCTAAACCTTACACATAACATGACATATCTTTATATTAACATGATCAGTATAACCTAAAATATTAAGTGATTTGTATCGATGTATGCATGAATATATTTATATATTTGCAGGTTTACTTTTCTGATTTCCGTCAAAGTGAAATATTTTATAAATTTTTATCTGAATTGGTTGGTACTGTACATTCCACAAGAGAGTTACCAAGGCAACGAAAACGTACTGGTTAGTAGAAAACCTTTTACTTATTTTGCAGTTTTGATATCTATTATTTTTATGAAAATTATTAATCACAGGCAGATACCATGTAAGTTTTATAATCAAATATTCTTTGTACAATTTGATGAAAAAATAATTACAAAGATTTATCAACTAATAAACAATCTTAGGAGAAGGATAGAATTTTCTAACAACACTGGAGAATGATATATTTACACATAAACATTGAGATGTTGGTATTTTAACTCATTTTACTCCAAGTCATCAAACACTTGTATTGTAGAACCAATGTTGAAAGCTAAGATTGTCTTACCTGACTTACCATAACTAAAGATTGAGTATCACTCATTAAACTTATTTCATTATGCCCCATTTTATGCCCCATTTATGGTCATTATTTTTTCCGGTCTGCCCGTTTGTTCCTCTTTCCGTCTGTCCTGCTTCAGGTTAAAGTTTTTGGGCATGGTAGTTTTTGATGAAGTTGAAGTACAATCAACTTGAAACTTAGTACACATGTTCCCTATGATAAAATATTTTAATTTTAATGCCAAATTAGAGATTTTCCCCCATTTTCAAGGTCCACTGAATATAAAAAATGATAGTGCTGATGGGGAAACCGTGTACTGGGGACACATTCTTGTTTGTATTAACATAGAAAAAGAGATAAGACACCAGTTTACAAACCTTAATAAATACAAGAAGAGGTGGTATGATTGCAAATGAGACATCTAACCACCAGGTACCAAATGATGGGAAATGGCAGAAGCTATAGGTCACTGTACAACCTTCAACAATTGGCTGAACAAGGGATAAACCCGTACTGTATACTACTCAAGAAAACCTAAGATCAGTGAACTGATCTTTTTAATAAACCAATAAACGAAAAACAGATATGACAGCCAGAATTCCGTCTTTTTATATCTTCAACAATAAGCAAAAACCATACTGCATAGTGAAATAAAAAAATTAAAATCAACTTCCTGATTTTTTTATTAAACAATAAACAATTAAAAGAGATATGACAGTCAGAAATTCTCAGCTTCTTATGCATGTTATGTACTTATATTCCAGTATCTTTTCTAGCATGCAAATATTTCATTAATCTTCAACAAATAAATAATAAAACAAATGAGTTCTTACAGTAGTATTTGAACATTATAGATAGTGATGCTTCACAAGACAGTAGTACACACAGTGGAGAGAGTGTACGGAGTAGCACACGTAATACATTACTGGCATCAGGAACAAGTCTACCGCTGGGACGTGCAATGAGAAAGTTTGAAAATGATATGAACAACATTGATCCTAGTCTATTGAATCCAGATTTACTATGGAAACGGGACAATCCAAAGTAAGTCATTGAAGTAAAGTTTCCAAAGTACTGTAAATTCAGAAATTATTGTGAGGTTGTTTTTTATGGAAAAAATGTGAGTTGTAAAAGCAATTTTGAACTCGCATATATTGAAATATTTTATATGAATTAAACAGGATTTTTCTCTAAATCATAAAAAATTAAAATCATATTCAAGTCTCAAATTACAAATTTGCAATAATAAATGCATGCAATCATTGTTGAATTTACAGTTCTGTGAATTCATAATTGTTTGTTGGATACCAATTTTCATGGATCTCAAGGGTACACATGGTACAGGGGAACCATGAATCTCAAGGGTACACATGGTACAGGGGAACCATGAATCTCAAGGGTACACATGGTACAGGGGAACCATGAATCTCAAGGGTACACATGGTACAGGGGAACCATGAATCTTAATGATCAATGAATTCAGACTTTTTTATAAGAACATATACAGAATATGTCAAAACCATAAATCAAATATCTAAGAAAACCAAGTCTTTCTCAATCTACAAAAATTGGTACCCACAAAAATAAATGAATCCAGAGTACTGCAGTAAACCAACTTATTGTCATGGATACATTTTTTGGTGTCTAAACCTTTCTAGATGACTTCATGGTTATAATTTTTTTTCAAGATCCAATGATTGGACCCTATGGCCTTTCTAGACCACTCTCTTCTATATTCAACTCAAATTTTATCTTTCTACTTGTTAATGTCATGAAAATAAATCACTAATGAAATACACGCTACATTAAAATTTGTAACTGTGTCTGAAAAGAAGATATAACAAATATGTTACATGTAACCTCTTATAATTAGTGTTTGTTTAATCACACACTTTTATCTGCTTTTGGTTGCCTGAGCTTTCTTAATAAAATGAGTTTGGGAATGTTGTACATACAAAAGATAACAGTAAATTACAGAACATCACAACTAATTTGCCGTTTCAGAATCTAATGCATTATGGGTAATATTTTCAAAAACGTTCACAACATATTTTCAATGGTTTAAAACGTTCTTAACAATGGAAATTCAACCAATGACTGAATAATATTTGTATTTTGATGTATGAACAATGAGATTACCCATAATCCTTTAGGTTTTGAAAGGCGAATTGGTAGATGATCATATTAAGTATAAAGAGTATACACCAACAATATAGAAAATTTTGTACCCAATAAATGATCAAATTAAAAAATCTTGTCAAGCCTTTAGTTTTAAATTTTGAAAAGTCAACTATTTTGAAGTGAGGTATGTAATTGACAAGGTAAATAGAACATCTATTTATTATTAAGCATTGTAACTCATATCTATTCCATAATTATAAAAAAAAGAAGATGTGTTATTATTTCCAATGAGACAAATATGCAGAAGAGACCAAATGACACAGAAATTAACAGCTATAGGTCAACTTATAAATGACCTTTAACAAGGACCAATGAGCAAAACCCATACCACATAGTCAGCTATAAAAGGCCCTGAAATCACAAATGCAAGTTCCATACCAGGAAAGTCGCCTCCCAAAACATCACTTTAATAATTATAATAATGCAAAACAATTCAAACAATAAAAATAACAGCCTAACTTATGTACATATAACCATGTTTTATTTATGTTTACAGGATGGTTATGGGGACTGTAGATGGGTTTGGACAGTTTAAATCAGAATTTGATCCTCATCCAGATAAAGATAAAGAAAAACCTAAAGGTAAAACTACCAAATAGAATCTAATATCAATGGTATTTTTTTAATTAATATTTCAGCAATAATCTCATAAAAGGGCAAAATCTTTCAGTTTGAAAGACCTTTGACGATTTTATTTTGCAGGTAATATTTAATGTCAATGATGCGTCTTTCTACTGGTCTGAAAAAAAAACCCCATGTCATTTCAGTAGCATAATATAACATGAAAAATTATAACAAAAAAAGAAGAGATAATATCAAAATTTAAGAAAATAGCAATCAAGTATATATATTTGAAAATATTTATGTTATACCTTTTATATTTGGCGCACTCTTACAAGGGTATTCATGGTAATCAATCCAAATATTTTTGCTGAAATAGCAAGGCAAATTTTTTTTGTGATTTTTTGTTGGTTAAAAAACAAAATAAGTGTGAAATGCACTAATTTAAAGGTATCTGATGGGGTTATGTATAATAGATTTCATAGTTAAAGCATCAGGGTTAAACTTTTTTGATGCCCTATTCTCCCCAATTATAGTATATTTTTTGGATGGATCTAAAGCTATGTACCAATTTAATTGACAATGTTTGATGTGGGTTTTGTCAGTTAAAAATGGACGTTGAAAAGTTCTCCCTGGCTAAGCGGGTCATTGAAATAGAGGCCACAACTAGCATCTAAAGAATGCATTGTGATTGTGTTATTCGCACCACAGATGTATCTGATGACACATTCTAATCTTTTAATTAATGTTTTACTTTATTTACTTAAAAGTAATCCACAAAAACATTTATTGAGAGTTTTCCAGTGATGACTTCTGTACACATCTTTCGTCAAAGCCATAGGCGTAAAGTTCATCTTCCTCTGATTTCGTCAAGAAAAATCATCAATGATTCTGTCAGTCATGTTTAATGATTTTATGGACATACAAAAGTAATATGGCATTTAAGAGTTAAAGAAAATACGCCTGTTATTTTATACATTTTATGCTAAAGTATTGTTTTCATCCCAGATAGGCCAGAATGTATTTAAGGCAAAAATCTGGGTCAGAAATATTTTCTCTCTAAAATATCTGTGACCCCCTTTGCTGAAAATCAAATGGTCCGTACAAAGGTCCAAAGACTATTGATCTACAAAGAGAGTTCTGACTGCGGATCCCATTTCAGCAACGTTATTATTGGGCTGGGGTGTGTGTGGTTAAATATGTTTTTGTAGGTAAATATTATGACTATGGAACTCTTTTTATCATGTGAGTGTAATAGAGTATTGCCTTTTGTTGGGTGGAATTGTGAAATAGGAGCCAGCACGTCCTTGCTCCACCCGTTGTAGCTTTCAAGGCATCATGATTGTCATCCTCAGCCTTAGCAATATGTTACTGTAATTTGAATTTCAAAATGATTGATTGACGTTTTTTCAACCCCACAGTAGCGAATCCCTTTAACTTTGACATTATCAATAATATATTTCACATAAAGTAAATACGTATAAGTAAAGAGTTGTTGCATAAAATATACGGGAATGGTAAAGTTGATGTAATCTAGTCTGAGTAATCATTTAACAGTATTATAAAAAAAAAAGAGTTAAAGTAAAGGGTACGCCCCCTCTGGATCCACCACTGCCAATGGTTGCCCTAATAAATGTTTGCTCTTCCTTATTCACAAAAAAATCTTTATTGGCCCTATATTAAAATATGGAAAACAACGTTAACAAGATTGATAACTATAGCATCTTTAATTGAAGTTACATGTTAAGCTTTCTTGTTGGTACATGTCAACAGATTTTTACCAAAGGACAGAACTGTTACTACAATGCACAAATTTTTTTTCTTAGAGATGTAAAGGAAAAAAAATAAAGAATAAAACATGTCAATTTATGGTATGAGAATGATAAGCATTTAATTTCCTATCAATAAACAATATATGCATGTTATCAGCCTAGTTACAAATGAATAGATGTGTAATAATTAATGGGCAAATGTTTTTTTTTTCCCGAAAGGTATGTAATTTCTTTTAACTTTTATAATTTTAGGCACAGGATTTTTTAGAAAGAGCAAAGAAAAGGAAAAGGTTGGTTTAATTGTTGACTAAAATGATTATTAGAACAAACATATAATCTTTTGACTTGCACTTGTAACCATGAAGTAATTTGATTGAATACTGAATTATTTATGGCAACTGTGTATTTGATATTTTTGTAAATAAAACTGTCATCATTTGGCAATAGACTATTTTCAAGTTATGTTCTTCACCATAAATTTTGTGCGCCTTTGTGATGTCATTTACCAGATAGAGTAGATCACCCCAGTCCCTGCTCTTTTAAAGTTCATGTCACCGTGATATAGCCATATTGTGCTAATGCGGCATAAAACGCTTATCAATCAATCAATTAAAAGTTCAAAGGATAATAACTTCTAAAATATACCTCATTTGCACATCTTATTATAAACAAATATATATATCTTTTTTACAGTGTATACTTTTAAAAACTTTTCATTTTTATTCTCTGTTTGATGTCATAACTATTATATTATATTGTAAACAAATAAGATTATTGTTTATTGATAATGAGAAGAAATGGCTATACACACAGCTCTCTTTACTGTATTAATGTTATATTTACATAGAATTTAATTTAATTTATTTTGATAGGAAGAAGAGGAGATGGCGATTAAGATAGCTCAGATGATAATAAGTGATGTTACATCGGTCACACAAACTATTGGTGCAATGAAATCACAGTCTTTCAGCGACAAACCAGAATCATAGCATTATGTTTGTTGTTATATTATATAATTTTGTGTTGTTGATTTTGTATTTTGATCAGAGAGCATTTAATCAGATTGAGCATGTTTGATAAATTTTATACACCAGTATATTTTAATACGCAAACTGCATGTAACCATTAAGAAATCATGTGTGACCTTGACATTAAAGGGTAATATCAATATACTGTAAGTGCTTCATTTTCATGGATTGTATATTTTAGGATTTTCAAGGCAAAACATGTTTTCAAGGTTATGATTTCCTTTTTGCTGTTCTTTATTTGTGATCTGCCTCATAGATTACAGTAACGTTATTATAACTTTGACAGAATTATTTATCACCAATGAATAAAGTTTACATGTGGCGACTGAAATATTCAAAATTTGGTATAGTTAGTTCTAACTTATTTAAATGAACACAAAATTAATTCAATAATAGGGGTTGCATTTCAAACATATCTGTTGCAAAAAATAGTTGCATTATGAACATATCAGCTACACAATATATGATTCCTCTTATATTCTTTATTGAGTAGAAATTTAACAGTAACTATGATAGATGCATAATGATTATATTTTGTATAAATTTGTTTGTTGATGAGGTGTGTGATAACTCAGGTTTACTTAGACTGAAGATTTTGAAAAGTTTATCAAAGAATTGCTTGACAAATCTGTCATAGAGCTGAAAGATTGATGAAATATGTTTCACTAAAGATGATTTTAAATGATCCAGAAATGCATTAATAGTTTGAATTCTATAGAAGTAACAATAACTCAAGTATTTTAACAACTGCTGCTATTAGGTTTTACATGACTGATGATAAAAAGAAACATTTGGTTTTTAGAAGAATACAGTGGAACTTGCCTAATCTGACACACTGGGGTACCAGAAAAAAATGTTGGATTAAGCAGGGTGTCCAAATTCCCAGGTTTTTCTGCAAGGGTAGGCCTATTTTGGGACCATGAAAATGTGTCAGTTAAAGCAGGATGTTGGAATACTCAGGTTTCAGATTAGTCAGGTTTCACTGTATTTAATTCTGTAGTGAAAAGGCTTTTTTAAGATACTAAATTGTACATTTTAAAGTGATGTACAATAACTCAAGCTTGCATCCACTTATATAATTAAACTGATCACTAAAACTTACAAATCTTCATTGTATGGTTTCTTTTGTATATGAATCATTGATGATCTTGGTTTTCACAACAAGTTGATCCTTTATGTATGAAAAATTGTTTTTATCACAAAGGAAATGAAATCTTTTCTCAGAATCAGTTTGAAATCAATGAATGATTTAAAAAAAATAAAAATATCCTATTGAATGAACTCCTCAGGGATTTTTATTTATTAAATGGGACAGTTCGTTATTCCAAATATTTAATGAACAGTATCTGGGTGATAGTTAACTGAAAGTTGTCTCATTGGCAATCATACTGCATCATATTCTTAAGAGAGGTAAACATCAAATGAATTTGGGAAAACTTTTCATTTCCTTTGCAACAAGAAACCTCTATTTTGATTCATACTCATATCATGTTTTATAATGTACTACATGATATTGTCAATTTGATGATATAAAAAGTTTTCACTATCCTTTCAGAAGATTTTTTCAGTAAATATTCTTTAATAATTTATATTAACTTATTCAATGCTTTTTGCTCTTATCTATACAATATCTGTAACTGTAGTCTATATATATGCTGCTTCTCTATTCTCAATTTGCCCAAAAATAAAAAGGAAAAGACAAAAAGGGGGTTCATGCCCTAAGCGACTTTATATTGCTTCACTGTAACTTTATTTTGTTTGTATTTCCATGCATCCTCTGTTGTAAAAGTTAGAGCTAAAATGTGTTATTTCCATTTTCCACTCCGACTGCAGTATAATTTGTATCCTGTGAAATATAAAGCATACACAGTATATTGTAAAAATGCTTGAAAATTGCTTTGATTCTCATGTTAGCAAATGACTCTGTATCAGGTATTAATGATGTGATTAGTGATACTATGAATATTGGCTATAGATTGGCTGAACTGGCTGTTAGTATAATACTTAAACATGGAGGATAAGTAACATATGATAGTTTAAGTAGGTGGGAAATTTTGTATGATGTTGAAAGGTTAATATAAAAATAAAAATGTTTTAATTGAAAATGAATTGTAAAATATCATGTATTGTTATGAATATAGATAATGTAAAAGCATGATATATCATTTAAAATTTTTATGCTAGAGATTACATTTATATTCATATATGAGAATTGTTGAAAATAAGAAAATAAAAGAAATGAATTTAAATTTCATTGTCTCTTAAGAATCTAAAGTTTATTATGCCTGATTGAAACTATACTGTGGAATATACTTTCAGATCACTTCCATTAATTTAACTAATGTTTTTATGTTTTCACCTCCAACAAACAGAGAAATACCATTCCAATCTAATTAAATATTTTCAAGGTATTCTTTGATTGCATATGAACCAACTGTTGAACAAATTTGCACCAAAGAAATAATGGAAATTTAATGTGGAATTGTAGATTTTTTTGGTGGGTGTAAAAGAGGGACGAAAGATACCAAAGGGACAGTCAAACTCATAAATCTAAAACAAACTGACAACGCCATGGCTAAAAATAAAAAAGACAAACAGAAAAACAATAGTACACACGACACAACATAGAAAACTAAAGAATAAACAACACGAACCCCACCAAAAACTAGGGGTGATCTCAGGTGCTCCGGAAGGTTAAGCAGATCCTGCTCCACATGTGGCACCCGTCATGTTGCTTATGTGATTACAAATCCTGTAAATAGTCTAATTCGGTAGGTCATATTCATGAAATGGAAGGGGATTGTAGTTACGACGTAAGGAACATATCCGATATCATTTGTGAAACGGTTATTCCATAACGGTCAACCAACTCGTGATGGCGTCCGTAAAATTTACGAAGGGATGATTTCAACTTCACCATTTGGAATTCTTGGTTTAATAGCTTCCTTGTGAGCAACAAACCTCTATCAAGAAAATCATGATAGGAAATGCAAGCACGGGAATATCGTATCAATTGGGAGATATATACCCCGTATGCAGGTGCTGCTGGAATGTTGCTACTTAGAAATGGAAGGTTCACAATTGGAAAGCTGAAATCATCTCTTTTGTCGTAAAGTTTTGTTTTCAACCGACCCTCATTGTCAATTTCTAGATGTAAGTCAAGATATGAAGCCGACTTAACTGTATCTGTAGTATCCTTTATCTCTAGTTCGATTGGATAGATGCGTTCCACATAGTCACCAAATTTTGAATTGTTTAGTGAAAGAACATCATCTATATAGCGGAAAGTAGAGTTAAAGGATATTGCTAACTCTTATCTTTCTTCCTAAGAAGTTCCTGCATGAAGTCAGCCTCATAATAATAAAGAAACAAGTCGGCGAGAAGAGGGGCACAGTTTGTACCCATTGGAATGCCGACAGTCTGTTGAAAAACACGTCCTCCGAACGTAACAAATATGCTGTCAATCAAGAAATCAAGCATCTTGATAATATCAGTTTCAGAGAATTTTTTGTTTGAATCAGAGTGATTCTTTACAAAGTAGGATTTATCCCTCCCTAAGACAAGATACTTGTATCTACGTTGGCCATTCTTTTTTATGAAGCAAAGTAATACCAACTCTTTTAATTTGTCTTTTAGTTTGGAATGTGGAATACTTGTGTACAGGGTAGAAAAGTCAAATGTTTTAATACTGTTACAAGATGAAAGAGAGTTAGATTGTATGTACTCTAAAAGATCTTTTGAATTTTTAAGTATCCACATCTGATTCAAGCCACCTCTAGAATAGGCAGTTTCACAATAACTTTGAAGCCCGTCTTTGATTGCTGATAAAATAGATGTTAATAATTTAGAAAGAGGTTTCGTGGAGCACTTGGAAGACCCAGCAATATACCGTTGTTTGTAAGGACACTTATGTAGTTTAGGTATCCAATACAGTGATGGAAGATCCAGTTCTTCATCTTTGGTTGAAATTCCAAAGGAACATAGAACAGACCTATGATTATCCAGGATTTCCTCTTTGGTTAGTGTCGTGAGGGTATATGTTGAGTTTCCAAGTGAATTGTCAATACCTAATTCGTTTATCAAGCAGTTGATGTAGTGACTTTTACACACAAAAACGATGTTATTTGGGGCTTTATCTGCGGGGACAACAACATATTTGTCATGGAGGTCGGATAGGTGTAATTCGCTTTTCAATTTCTAGACTCTTTTTACTTGAGGTGGGACATTCTTGAAATTGTTTCACTGTAATTTAAATCTATAACACTTTGGAGTTTTATATATCTAAGAGTTCTATTGAAGTTACCTTTTGTTATCAGAATAGGCTTATTGCAAGGGAAACGGAATTCGTGGTTGGATAACTTCTTTCTTTTAAAATATATAATTCTAGGTTATACTGATCCTTTGGCAAATTTCATGCTTCATCAATAACCTCCTTTGAAATATATAGATTTAGCGTTTCTTCTTCTATTGAGTGTACACAGTAAAATCACAAACATACTGAACTCTAAGGAAAATCAAAACAGAAGGTCATCAATCAAATGGCAAAATCAAAAGCTCAAACACATCAAACGAATTGATAACAACCGTCATATTCCTGACTTTCGTTCATCATGCCCAAAGTCTAAAGGCCATTTATAAGTAAAGGCATTGGGAGGTGGTAATGTTGAATCTCACCAAAACAATTCAGTTGAAAACCATCTTATGACAAGTTTATAAAAGGAAAACCGTATAGTTATACAAGATATAGTGCCAATATTTAGTACAAATATTAAAATCCTTGAACCACTGGACCAGGTCAAACTCAAACTTCAATTTTAAGAAAACTTTCCTTTTGAAAATATAATTACCTCAACTTTAACTCATTTTGGATATCTACATTTGATAAACGATACCTTTTTCGTGAAATATCAAAGTCAGTCTAAAGTGAATTAATGTGAACTGTCACTGTTCTAAAAAAATGAATTCTGAAGATAGATGCCACAAGAGAGGGACGAAAGATACGAGAGAATACATTCAAACTAATAAATAAAATAACCTGACAACACCATGGTTTAAAAAGAAAACGACAAACAGACAAACAAAAGTACACAACACACAACATAGAAAAATAAGACTAATTAACACGAACCCAACTGAAAACTGGGGGATGATCTTAGTCAGTCCGGAAGGGTAAGCAGATCCTGCTCCGTATATTGCACCCTCGTGTTGCTCATGATAGTACACACCCGCTTAAAAATGTATAATTCGGTAGGTCACATTCGTGAAAAGGGAACAGGATCGTAGTTACGACATAAAGAAAACATCCGATATCATCTATGAAACGGATATTTCATAACGGTCAACAAACTTGTGATGGCGTCCTTAAAATTTACGAAGTGATGATTTCAACTTCACCATTTTGAACTCTTGGTTTAATAGCTTTCTTTTGAGTAGCAACCTTCTATCAAGGAAATCATGATAGGATAAATAATCCCATCATGGGAGACACTAGAACACACCCGTGATATCGCAGGTCCGTGACTGAATTAAAGTATATAACTATGCGCAAGCCTTATTTTAGTATTAGTATTGTCATCTGATAAAGTCATGCCGATTATAAGATACACAGTTTTCTCTGCTTTCAAATCTTTCTGTTTGAACCCGTCGAACTGGAACTTGTCAATTATTGGTAATATTAATTATTTGGAAAACAAAAGGTCCTGTAATGGAGTATTTTTTAATCAACAGCATTGTCCTATATTAGTTATAAATAAAGTTGAATTCTTTGATTCACTGGTTTTTGTCATGTCCGCTAACAAATTGAAAACTGTACCTATACACCTTATATTTAGTCCAGATTTTTAGTATTCGTATTGTTATCTTAGAAAGTCTTACTGATTAAAATACTACAATAGGTAACAATTTGACAATTTAGTAGTGTCAACCCTATGGTTATGACCCGTGTATATAGCATACAGGCCCATAGCCAGGAATTTCCAAGGGGGAAGGGGGGGGGGGGTTCGTTGGACTCACAAACTCGACTTTAACAGTCACAATTCGAACAGAACATTGACTTTAACAGTGCTTATTTGTTTTCAAGGGGAGGGGTTCGTCCGAACCCCCCTGGCTACGGGTATGGCATATTAATCGTGAATACACCGTTTGGTGGCGCGCCGGTCAGATGCGGAACGAACAGATAAGGTAATAGGTAACAGGTGAATATACTATTTGTATTGGTATCGCACTCGACCCGGAACTTCTTAACTATTGGCAATATTAATTACGTGGAAAACAAAAGGGCCTGGAGTGGTGTAATTTTTAATCTACACCTTTGTACTATATTAGTTATATATAAAGTTGAATTCTTTGATTCGTCGTTTTTACGTGATGACGGCTGACAAATTGGACCTCGTTATTTTAGTATTATCGATATACTCCGTAACAGATTTAACAAGAGTTTCTCAAGACAAATATTAGATGTTTGGACAACAGATGACGGATTGAAATAAAACTTGATTTTTGTTGTAAGTTTTCCCGCCGAATAACTATGTTTCTCTTTGTGCACTTCAGCTTTTTCCACTGATATAATCTAACCGCCATAAAACAGCCAATAGTGTTAAAGGTGGCATTAACCAATCCATGATATTTAATATTGCCTAGACATTGATGTTATAACAGTGGTAATGTTTAGTCTGAACCTTAACTAACTATGACAAAATGTCATTGCTGTGTCCCCATTTTCATGCTTTAGCTTTTATGTTTAGGTCTGTTATTATAAATGATGAGTCAACACTATTTGGTATGTTTGTTTGTCATGAGAGTTAAATGTAAATTTTAGATTTTGTTATTTCTTTTCATCATTTGTATACGCCAATTGTCAGTTAATAAACTAGTACATGATAAATTAAAAGTTGGTACGAAAAGGAAAATTTTCAATTTCAGATTTCCAGTTTGGTAGAAAAAGTTTGAGCAGATTATTATTGTCCTACTATTCACAACTAATCATGAAACTAAATTTGATAAATTTAGTTTACCTATGATCAATTTTAGTTGTAAGATTTTTGGTAAAATGCATATAACTGATATGCTGTTTAACCGATTATGTCCTATTTTCAATTATGATGATTTGGCAGGGTGTGAATTCGCCTCGCGGTTGATGCAATAATACATGTAGCAGGGGACATTAACTTTGTCGACGCATCCAGCCCATACGCCCATTTGGAGTCCCCTGGCCTCAGTCGTAATCGATTTGCGAGATTTAATATCGGTAAACTGCTGTCGCTGTCATTTATAGTATCGAAAAATCGCAGGTAATAAAAATGGACCATTAATATGAGATTGAGATGGACATGTGCACCTTTAATATATATATAAAACACACTTTTCTTGAATAATGCACGTTAAAAGACGTAAAATGTACATTAAAGGCTAATAAAAAATAAACAATTGAAAACATGAGATGGAAATGTATACCTCATAATCAGTCAATGCAATCTATACAGTTGACTTTTACATTTTCCCTCAATTTCCATATTTTGCATTGATGTGTCTTCCTAATCGATTTATGAGATTACCAATTCGGGTCAACTAATATTGCCTTAATAAGTAGATCTAGCAAAATTGACTAAATCACCAAAAAGTAACATTGATCTCTGAAACATAGAATTCAGTTGTCCAACGGACATGTCACTTTATCTATAATATTTATAGAGTCAAATGATTAAATGAAAAAAGTTTTAAAACAATCACCTTTAGCTATATAAAATGGGGTTAATGGACATACCAGACAAACAGGCATGGGGTTATTGAAAATGTAATGGTAATTCAGTGTAATGCATTACAATTTTCAATGTAATTGAATGTAATGTGTAATTGAGCATTTTTTTTATTTACATGTAATGATTATTTAATTAATTACAATGAAAAAAGAAGGTTATGCTAAATTACTTTTGGATTACATTTCAATTACATGTACTTTTATGGTGTTAAATAGATAAATTGTGTAAATATAAATATTATTTATTTGACATACAGAAATGATTGCTAAGTAGTCTTATAACTTGAATTGAAAAAAATGACAGTTCATTTAGAATTTTAAATCACAGCACACAATCATTTTGTCAAATTAGTATACACAAAAGGTTTATAGAAATAAAATTATCAGCTGTAAAAAACAAATGGCAATTAGCCAGACTAAATCTGTCATAAAACAGCCTAGGGACAATACCACTATTGCATGTACATTATCTAAGTAGCAAAATATTGCTAATATTTCGACATTATACATTAATAGTACTAAACATTATTTTCAATCTACTATAATGAGCATACTTTTGAATAAGTGTAAAATAAAAGAACATGGACAAATTTTTAATTTATTTTTAAAATGTTTAATTAAATGTCTTCATTTCTGAGTTGCCCCTTAATGTATTGGCAAGTTAATCGGAACACATTCACTCTTCTATCAACACATCGTATGATCAAGCAATACCTGCAACATCAGCTCCTGTCGAAACAAAGTGTTCAGAACAGAGAGATGCAGACTTGATGACAAGACAATAACAATCAAAACCAAGGAGTAAACAAAGACTCACAAAACCAAAAGACATTTACATCAACAGTTATGAATAATAAATAAGAAACAACACGAACTCCACTTAAAACCGGGAGTGATATCAGGTGTTCCGAAAAAAACCATCAAACATATTAATGATGATCAAATGCAATGCTAAAACTATGTTGTAAGCTTACATGAACATTTCACACAAGATATACATGATATAAATTGTTTAAAAAAAGTTATGATGAACTGTAATGTGTAATTTAATTTATTACTTTAGCAAAGTAATTGTAATTTAATTAATCCCATTAAAAAAGTATGTAAATAAACTCATCATAGATACCAGGACAAAATTTTGTATATACGCCAGACGCGCGTTTCGTCTACAAAAGACTCATCAGTGACGCTCGAATCCGAAAAAGTTAAAAAGGCAAAAAAGTACGAAGTTGAAGAGCATTGAGGACCAAAATTCCTAAACGTTTTGCCAAATACAGCTAAGGAAATATATGCCTGAGGTAGAAAAGCCTTAGTATTTCAAAAAATTCTAAATTTTGCAAACAGTTAATTTTTAAATATAATCATATCAATGATAATTCATGTCAGCACAAAAAGTGCTGACTACCGGGCTTGTGATACCCTCGGGGAAATAAATCTCCACCAGCAGTGGCATCGTCCCAGTGGTAGTAAATGTGTAATTATTTTAATTGATCATTTTTACAGTGTAATGTGTAATTTAAAAAGCAAAAAGTGTATGCCCTCCCAACCACAGTCTAATTACCAATAGAACTGCGATGGTCGTAGCAGGTGAGACACAAATGAAAAAAGCATAACTGAATGGCCAAGTTGATATATCATTGTTATACTTCATTGTAAAGTTTACAAGTGAGAAGTGGGGACGAACTTCTGTTATATATTATAACCTGTAAGTGGTAGTCATCAAAGTTTTCCACTTGAGTAAATTTAGACGGGAGTTAACTCATGTTAAAATCTGGTTAATTGATCAGGAAAAAAGCTCCTCAAAGATACCAAACTTCCAGTTTTGTACGCCAGATACGTCTCTAAAAGACTCAACAAAGACTCATTAATAAAAAAGGGTTAGAAGACAAAATAAAGGTCGAAGTATGGGAGCATTGCCAAAAAATACGTATTAAGGTGACAAAAAGAAACTGAAGGAATTACTCAAACTCCAAGTAAACCAAACAGTTCAAATATCATTTGATAATACATTTTATCATTTTATACCTCAGCAAGTGTTTTACTTGACATTTCACAATATCTAGGAAAACGGAGAATGTAATTATTTAGTGATTACGTTTTATGCAAATAGTCCTACATAATTTTAAACAGAAATTTAACTCGGATATAAATTATTTTTACAAAAGGTATAGTTCATAGATATGGGTTTACAGTTATAGATGGTTTATTGACTTTTTAAATTTTGTTTAGTGTGCATGTATTAGTTTATGATTATGTCAGTTTATGGGGAACAACTTGTGGTAGGTCAAAGATATCTAATATGCAGTTGTATAAGCATTGGCATGTCTCATTTCCATGAAGATTATTTGGCCTTGTTCCTTAGTTATGGTCTATTGCATTTTTTAAAATTTTTTGCTTAGTTTACATGTATTAGTTTGTGATTATGTCAGTCAGAGGGGAACTATTAGTGATATGCCATTGTTAATCAAAAATATAAGCATAAGCAATGATCTATTGACTTTGAAACTTTTGTTTAGTTTACCTGGAGAAGTTTGTGATCCTGTCAGTGCAAGATTAACTGCTAATGTTAAGTTAACTTTATTTGGTAGGCAAATTTATTGGCATTTGTAAGTATCATTTTCATGGAGATTTTATAGCCCAACCCCTCATCATGGTTCATTAACTTTGAAAATTTTACACAGTTCACAAGTTAAAGTTTGTGTTTGTGTTTGTTTAAAGGGAACTTATAAAAAGTCAAAGGTTTTTGGTATGCAGTTGTATTAGCATTGGTACATCTCATTGTCATGGAAATTGTTTAGCAATGCACCTTTTGTCATGGTTCAAAGACTTTGAATATTTGCAGAACTTACATGTTAAAGTATTGCTATTTTAATGTCAACATTTGCCTTATCAAAATAACAAAAATGCGCGACATATCTCTGTGGAAGCAGTTTATTACAGAAAAAGCTTTGCTTTTTGATATGGTGAAGTCGATCTTTCAATGGAACATGCAGAATAGTAATGTTAAGCATAGAAAATCAAAAGTCTTAATGTTGCTGCAAAATTACAGAGATTGTAATCAAAGATTTAGCACTAGATCTTTGACATTTCTAAGGAGCGAGAATCCCACAAAAACGTGGAGGGATATTAATTGCTCCAGAAAATCGAATTATCTATTATCTAAAATAAAATTCGATATATTGGTGGATATCTTCACTAGGTTTAATGCAAATATCTAATATAAAAGTTTATAACATAGTGATGTACTTCGGCTGAATTTATAAAAATCTAGAATTTGACATTCATACTATAAGTCAGAAGAGAATTCGTTAAGGATCAAAATAAGGTAAATATATTGATATGTTATGGAGCTCCTTTTCTAGATTTTTTAATTAATAGAGAAAAGACTGAATCGGACATTTACCTTATATTTGCATTGGTATTATTTATATTTCAAATTGAAAGAAAAGATTTATTAAATCAGTTTAAATTGTATGAGCTATTGAAGTATTATATGAAAAGAAATATTGGTGTTATGTGGCAAAAATTTTATCCTGTATCGTAGAGAAAAAAACCTGATACAAACTCCTAAACATGACGTAGAAACATCCTTAAACTAAACATAGCTATCATTTCGTTTTGTTTTAGATAATGGTAACTGTAAGCTTGTTAGTTTTCTTTTTGAGTATTGTTCATCTTACTCGAGGAATTGGATCTCCTACATTCCAACTGGTCCCTAACGGAATTAAAGTATCAATACCAGGTATGCTTAATAACGTTTATAATAAGATCTAGGATTTAGATGTTGGAGTTTTGGAAAGGGATTTCGCAAACTTTGACTGAATTTATAATCATTTATATAACAAAATTCACTTTAATACAAGTTGGACAACTGGAACAAATAGATATTATTAAGCGCACTTGAAGATACCAATTGCTTGCTAAAATACCGTTTTTATTTATACCTTCACAGTAATGAAAATCAAAAAATTGCATTCTGTAAAGTAGTAAAATCCATACAAACGTTCATGTGTGGCATATGTATCAGCTTATCACCAATTTTCCATATCTCTATAAATCCAATGAAAATAAGACGAATCCTTAGCAATGTCAATATCATTAATGGGAATATCAACGTTGTGTATCATTGTTATATTTTTTTTTAACTTGCAGTTCAAGGATATGACAGAAGTGCAATACATTTCAATATCAACAAACCGATGAGTGGCATTGTAGCTGGAGATAATGAACATGATTTCTTTAGTTATGACATTTCAGGTATAAATGACATCTAAGATATTCATATCGTTTTCTATATGCTGCATTTAACACAAAACTCTCATTTCTACTTCTTACCAGGCACGCATATTCTTTTTAAAGTTTCTTATCCACTCTCCACTCAACGTCGAAAATCAAATGTTCGTCATCTCAGAGTGTAGTGCGTCTTTTATTCATATTAACAGGATTTTTTTATTTTATTTGTTTTAATTATTAATCAAATTAGTGAAAATTAAAAAATAAATCATATTTACACCGAGTGTAAGCGGTCATATGTAATGCATATCCATGTAAAAAAACCCATACAGTATGACATCTAGGAGGAATAATTTCGAATCTTATAGGAAAAATACGGTATATATATAGATCGAAGCATACACAAATACCATATAAATGTCTGGCTGTTCCTGCTTCTCCCAACGAGTTATGTACATTATATTTTCACACAAATTTTAAAAACTAATAGCAAATACATAGTGTTTTGATAAGAATTTATGATATTTTTATGTGAGCAGCTAAGTATATATTTCTTTCAGAATAAAAAAAAAAGTAAACAGTTAGTTTGTGCGCATGTGTCTAACCTTTTTGTGCTTATAAGAACACGGATTTGTTTATAAAGCGAAATAAGGATGTCTTAAAACTGTTATACAATTGTTCCTGGTGAAGTGGATTTTATGTCGCCCGCCACAGTCTGTATAATTCATTCAGGATTCTGTAATTCAATTTTTGTCGTTTATTATTTCGGGGCCTTTTATAGCTGACTATGCGGTTTGGTTTTGATTAGTGTTGATCGAAGACCGTGGCCTATAATTGCCAATCTTCTTTCTGGTGTAGAGTTGTGTCATTTACAATCAAACAACATCTTCTTATCTTTAGATAGATAGTTAAGATTTGGACAATTTGAGTTTGATATATGGCATAAACTGCATGTCTATTTTAGAAGCACGTATGAAGTAGTAATTTTATTGTTTTATTGTGTCGAAAAGTTTCTGTACCAATGATTTTATTTTCTCACCTGTTTCAACCGATATTGGCAACAGACAGTTGAGTTATGACGTTTCTTTATTCGTTCATGATTTTCCCTGTAAAGATCTACTAAATGAAGCTTTTGTATGAAATATAAAGTAATACAGTGGATGTTATCTACAGCAGCAGACAAAAATGAATTAATATGGTTGCCTTTGGCTGTTGTCTGCTATATGGTTGGGTTTTTGTCGCTTTGACACATTTCCCATTTCCATTCTCAATTTCAATATAGGATTACATATTCTAGACTTTAATATATGGCTACAGTTGATGTTTTCAACATGTTTTACTATCATGCAATATGTTGACATAATTTTAATATCAAGTTTGTGATCAAATAACAGATTCATAACATGATTACAAATACCAAGAACAAAACAAACTCAAAATGTTCTTACAAAATAATAAACATGCAGCAATATATTACAGTAGTGGGTCTAAGTGAAATATGGTAACTAGTTCCATTAGATTCAAAATTATAAGCCGTCTCTATGCAATTCTAACATAAATTGTCGTTCTTGTCTTGCATAATGATTATAAATTCATTCAGCAATTATTCATCAATTTTAGGTGATCATTGGGAGTATACTTTTCCTGTTGCTGCCAAACAAGGAGATGTTATTAATTACTGGTTATGGGGAGAAAACAACTCACAAGGAGAAACATTAACAGGACAGACAATTACTCTTGGGCGTAAGTATTGTACTTACATAACACATTTATACTCTGCATCAAACAATCGTTGTTAGTTAAATGGGACTAGTGTTTTTTTAGGGATTTGCAGTAAAAAAAGAGTGTATAAATGCGTCTCATTGACACGGTAAATATTAGAAAATACAAAACCAAGGTATAACCGTATCAATAAATCACCAAGAGTACTATATTGCGACAATTACAATTTGTGGTAATAATGTTTTCGGCGTAACAAAACATATATAGATTGGGTTTATAATAATTAGAATGACCTAGCTAACACTATATTTTTTTCTATAATTTTAAAATTGATCACCGTATTAGATTACACCAAAACGAAGTGTTTTATTATCAAATAAAAGGATAATACATTAACAGCAATGTTAGGACCATCTACAACAACATCTACTTTTCAATCAACGACAACCGAACAGTCAATAACGACAGCTATATCACCAACAACGACCACAAATGCACCATCGATTACAGCAAACAGTACACCATTTCAACATAATTCTTACAGCTCAACCAGTTAAGTAAATCTTAAATATTATAGCACCGTTTAAAAAGATTGAAAGGACTATCAATAAACTTATTTTAACACTACTTGTTTGTTTTTCAGATAATAAGTAATGAAAATACTACTTGATCAAATCTTTTGAAATTTCAACACATCGTTATGGTATATAAAAGTCAGGTCATGATATAATTTGAATTTGAACGTTTTGACAATTACTCTTCTAGAATTATGCTTTTTCGCTATCCCATTAATTTGGTGCTAAGTACCACTTTT
The DNA here is from genome assembly GCF_965363235.1 of Mytilus galloprovincialis. Lineage (NCBI taxonomy): Eukaryota > Metazoa > Mollusca > Bivalvia > Mytilida > Mytilidae > Mytilus > Mytilus galloprovincialis. The sequence continues at coordinate 19,632,589 of NC_134842.1, forward strand.
CTACATTATTAAAGTAGGAGAAAGACTAAGAAAATGGAAGATGCATATTTAAAATAAAAAAATAATAGAGTAATTCGTAAAAGGGTAATAATCAGCTTACAATTGTTATTAATATGTGTACGCTAATTTTGTTTCTTAAGATATTGCCCGGTTAGCGAATTTGGTATTCAATATTCGATCCTTCCAACGATTAACTGGTTAAGTGATTAACCGTTGACAACGCTAGTTCTTCTGATCGTTTCCATCAGCGTCAACCGATTATCCCGATAAAACATCCATATAAATATACTACCGAAAGGACAAAAGCGATAGATATCTGAACTGAGTGATGTACTGGCGAATTTACAGTTTAGGTATCTCTGCTTCAATAGTACTTATCGCTATTCAATAGTCGTACATCCATTAAGGAAAAACAAATCCTGGTTACAAGCTTACACCGAATGATTGCGCGATTAGGGGGGGGGGGGGTAGGAATATAAGGAAAACAATTAGTGCATGCCGAATCTTAGCGTATTCATTCAAAGGTTTGAGAAAGACACCTGAGTATTTTGCTCTAATGAGATATCATTTTATATGTTGGTGTACTGTATTTTCTTTGGTAAAACATTCTTCTCCTATAGATGATAAACACAAACAAAAAAGAACCAATTTTTACACCTCAGATGTCCGTTGGTTTGTATTGAGCTAGCACGTTTTCTGACAAAAGAGTCATTCAAACTCAATCAATATAACAAACAAAAAGCACAGGGTATTTTGAAATTTTAACATATGGTAGCAAAATTTGAATTCAGACAATTAGATATATACTGTTCATATAATCTACATCTTGTACCACAAAAAACAACATACATAGTTTTAAAAGAGATATATTCAGAATAGACTTGTTTAGAGTGAACATTCGGTTTATCTTTTATTAAGATTAAAAGGAAATGTAATTAAGGTTAATAGTCATTGTCGAAGGTAAACCAAGCACTTCGGACGCATCAAATTATTTCATTAAAGCATATGAGCATTGTAGATATTTTGGTTAAGACATGGACAATTATGACTTAATTTGTAAAACCCATTCATTTATAGCATGAAGTTCCTTATAAATGACAGTCCTGAGATGCTTGAGGCCAACTTAAAACTTCCCAGAATAATCGTCTGAACTTCTTCGCATTTAAATGTTATAATTAACATTGCCATTAAAGTGGGATATTTGGCATGCTACAAAACCATGTACAACCCACCACTTTTTTCTTGTAATGCCCTGTACCAAGTCAGGAAAATGACCATTGTTATGTTATAGTTCGTTTCTGTGTGTGCTATATTTTAATGTTGTGTTTCTGTTGTGTTGTAGTTCTCTTATATTTGATACGTTTCCCTCAGTTTTAGTTTGTAACCCGGATTTGTTTTTTTCTCTAGCGATTTATAAATTTTGAACAGCGATATACTACTGTTGCCTTTACTATACAGATAAAGCTATACGTATAAACGTTAGCTTTATACGTCAATGACCTCAACTCACCTATAAGCCCCGCCTACTTACAACGTCACGTCACAACAATGACAACGTGTAGTAACAATGGTCAAACTTTTATGTCTAATCTGTGAATTGTACCATTGTGTTCCTTTCCCGATTGTGACATTTTGACTAACTATTGGCTCGCATAGCGGGTAAGGCAAATGGAAAGATGTTCTTTCTAAAAAAAGTGTGCAGCATTAATAAATTCTAGTGTAAGGTATTCCATGTTTTACTGAATAGTACCATAAACTAGGACATTTGTGGAATCAGAGAAACGTCAATCAGTACCGTATAGGTCTGTTTCAACTCACTTCCCACTTTTTTCATAATACAGTCTTTTAACTCGTAAGTTTTCAAATTCAGAGAAACGCAATCAATTTATGAATACTACAACTTACTGTATAAACCAATAGTAATTGAATTTTTATGTATTCAATTATTTTATATACGCATTATAACATTTTAGGAACAATTTGCAAGGATAATGCTGTGGTTAATTGTAAAAATCAACATGTTTGTTTCATAACTCATTTGAGAGGATATTGTCCTTTGACCTGTGGACTCTGCTGTAAGTAATTAATAACTGGAGGTTGGAATAAGAATGAATATCAGCAACACATTTAATTAAACTCGGAAAGACAACTATTTGCATGGTAACGATAATGCCAGTAAGTAACATCAATGATACCAAGGTTATATCGGTTTAGTATAATGTAAAAATGTTGTTTATTGTTTATTCAGATAAAAGATATTAAAAACAACAACATATCCGAACTGTAAGATAAACGGATAGTCCTCTATTTTAAATGACAAAATCAAGAGATCGACCACATCTTACAAATGACAAAAAAAGACATACTCATGTGAAGCATTTATTTGTGAAGAGAAATAGTGGGTTAAACCTGTTTTTATAGCTAGCCTAACCTCTAACTTGTATGATTTTTTCAAAATAGATGATTTCAGCTTCACAATTGTAAACTTCCATTCTCTGTAGCAACATCCCAGCAGCGCCTTTATATGGAGTATATATCTCCCAATTGATATGATATTCAAGGGCTGGTAATTCCTATAATGACTTCTTTGACAGAGGATTTGCTCATAAGGAAGCTATTAAACCAAGAGTTCCAAATGGTGAAGTTGAAATCATCCCTAAATTATACGGATGCCATCACGATAAGGTTGACCGTAATGGGATATCCGTTTCACAGATGATATCGGATATGTTCCTTATGTCGTTACTGCAATTCCCTTCCCTTTTTCACGAATGTGACCTACCGAATAAGACTATTTACCGGATTTGTAACAACATAAGCAATAAGACGGGTGCCACATGTGGAAAAGGGTCTGCTTACCCTTCCAGAGCACCTGAGATCACCCCAAGTTTTTGGTGGGGTTCGTGTTCCTTAGTCTTTAGTTTTCTATGTTATATCTTCTGTACTATTATTTGTCTGTTTGTTTTTAGCAATGGCGTTGTCAGTTTATTTCCAATCTATGAGTTCGACTGTCCATTTGGTATCTTTTGTCCTCTTTTGTATCATAGTCGTAAAAATTGAGCTCTTAAGGGCGGTCAAAACATACAATTGATAAATGCAATAGAAATTTACATCAGGCTGAAATCTAGTATGACGCCATTTTTTCGCTTTGTTAACAAAACATGCGCTTAAACTTACTGTTTACATTCTCGTTTATCTCATTTTTATCTTGATAAAAATATTTATTTTTGATGCTTACATCAAATTGTCGACACATATAATGTCAATCCATGTTAAAATGAGCAAAGATAATCGCATGAAGTTTTTATTTCTTAATTGTTCTCAATATTAATTTATCGTTCTATCCGTCCCTTAAGTCGAAAAGGGTTATGTATTTGACATATACTTTCAGTGCCTCCACTTTGTGAGGATAGTACAGCAGTACACTGTGAACAACATACTGTGTGCTTACATTCCATTCTGAAAAAATTTTGCCCACTTACCTGTGGTCAATGTGGTAAGGAAATTTCATTGGTTAAAACTGACTTTACTGGTATCGTTCTTCTCCATAACGCTATACATGCGTCAAACTCATCATTCAGTAAAATGCTAAGGATACTGCTGTGCAAGTGGTGTTCTGATAAAACGGAACCACATTCAGACAACAATAATACAAAGAACTGTAACCTGATTTCCTATATTTATATTAAATAATAATCAATGAATAATTGGTAATATCTATGTATTACATAATGAAGACTTCAAAGGCGCTTAATTGATTTATGAACGTTTCTAGGAATAATGTAAGAGACACAACGTATTGACTTTAATAACTTTAATTGTGCACAATTTTACGCTTACTTATTATATAAGCATATAACATTATCTGCGTTTTAAAGTAAAGGATAAAACATATAGGAATTACAGCAAACATAAAAAAAATACTGGCCAGTCAATATTACAAAAAGTTTGATCTGAAACACCTCTTAAAAGACTGATAAATAAATAGTTTGATCTTGTTCAGTCTTAAGTCTGACGTCACTGCGGTTTATTCTGTACAGAAAATAAGCCAGAAGTCAATTTAGAAATGTACAATCTATGTTCAGACAGTTTAGTAGCTGTACACATCACCACCATGCTGACACATTTATTTACACTTGTAAGCAAATATGTGCGCCATTACACGAAATCACACAAATCCCGTAGACTTTGACATCACAATTTCAAAAACAAAATGACGTCACAATTAAAAAGTGATCGTTGCTTGACATCAAAAGGTTATTCGGAGTAGATCTAACCTCATTCGGAGACAAAATTCAGATAAATACCAATTGACTGCAAACGAAATAATTGAACTTTTTTGAATTTACTGCGGTGAAACAGTCTGAATATTGGTAAAAGTATTGAACTGACCCAACAATTTATTGTCTAGACTTTTCAGATAATGTTAAGAACAATAATCAATTTGGACTAAAATCGTGAACAATTGAGGGCTACAGACCAAACCAACAGTCATCTTTCGACTCCAACAATCCAACAGACGTAAAAAGAAGAAAAGACAACAATGAACAAATACGGTCCATATATTCAAACAGGTTACAAGCCGGTTAGTAACCGAACTCACACGCGCTCATTCCCATGGATATCACGCAAATGATGCTATATATAGTAACTATTGTTAGCGATAAATTAGCAGTTCGCCTACAATTATTCATCATTGTATCTTCAACGTTAAAGATATTCGCAGTACCTCAGTTTCATTTGACTGTTTGTGAATCTATTTTTTTAGTTAAAGCAACAAAACCACCATGTACAGATGGAACATTGGTAAACTGTAGTTTTGCAGGAGTTTGTTCTGATTCAGCATTGAAAGAACACTGTCCCCTAACCTGTGGTCTTTGTGGTACGTACATTGATATTTTGCAAAAGTATAAACGACGAGAAAATTATACATTGTATAAACACTTTAATGATTCAATTTTATAAAAGGATAACAAATTTACATATTATTTTTTAATATTTATATATATACAACTCGTCTAAACATCAACCCAACAATGTTAGATCTGTAAATTTGCTTTCGCAAATTTTTGGTTCTTCCCTCGCCGGGATTCGAACCCATGCTACTGTGATATCGTGACACCAAATCGCCTGCACTGCAGCCATCCCGCTAGACCACATGACCACCTGGGCTATATATATATAAGTTACCGGGGAGCTCTTTCAAATTTATAAAAGGAACGATTTGACATAGTTTGAGCAAGGGTATTCGTAATGTTTTCTACATAAAAGAATAACGAAAAGGAGGTGAATCTAAAAAGATGAAAGGTCCATAAAAACTGACAAAATAGAACGTTAGACTTTTTTACTTTCTGTACTGTCATTTAATATAACAATTTATTAAGATAAAAAAAAGACACATATATTTTGATATGCTTTGTAGGTAAACTAAGTCAAACAACACGTTGGATACATATCGGAACAACAAAGAAACCAAGTTTATCACAGATAATAGGCAGATAATTCGCTGGTGGAGACAAAAAAGAGGGAAAAACAACAGAAAAGATCACTGTTAAAATATTACATTATTGAAAAGATCTTAGTTTGAAAAAGTGATTATCAAAGATGGCAACTTTTGATGTTCAGTGGTTGTCGTTTGTTGATGTTGTTCATAATTGTTTCTCGTTTCGCGTTTTTTTTATATATAGATTAAACCGTTGTTTTTCCTGTTTGAATGGTTTTATACCAGTCTTTTAAGGGCTCCTTATAGCTTGTTGTTTGGTTTGAGCCAAGGTTCCGTGTTGAAGAACGAATTTTGATCTACAATGGATTACTTTTACAAATTGTGACTTGGGTGGAGAGTTATCTCATTGACATACATCTTATTATATCTATTTTTACTGTAGTTTACATATTGTGTTTGAGCTTTTGATTGTGCCATTTGCTTACGAACTTTCCGTTTAGAAAAAAGTAAAATCACAAAAATACTGAACTCTGAGAAATAATGAAGACGGAAAGTCCCTCATCAAATGGTAAAATCAAAAGCTCAAACACACCAAACGAATGGACAACAGCTGTCACAATTCTGACTTGGCACAGGCATTTTGTTATGGTGAAAATAATGGAGTTCACCTTGTTTTATAGCTAGCTAAACCTATCCATTATATTGACAACGATGTGTGAACAAAACAAACTGACAAAAATGACAAAATAAGGCATACTGTAATTAACTTTGTGCTATTATTTTTTATCTTAATCACTATAAAACAAACATACATATACTGAGCCAGCACTAAGCAACACTTTAAAAAAAAATAATTGTTCTTTCTGGAAAAAAATTATTTAAACATCATTGATATAATCCTTAGTTTTACCTGTAATTTAAAACAGTCGTACTTTTTTCCTGAAGATTGATTTCGCGCCATTTCAGCTTTGCACGTGCAATTGATGTTTTACCGTCTGTACCTGTACTTTTAAAACGATATTAAAAATTTCTTTTTTACTAACGTTCAAAAACACACCATTTGTAAGAAAAACACATACACCTTTGAAAAAATAGCATGGCGCGTTAACCAGGTCTCCCCGAAAATGACCGTCAGAAAGCTCTTGGAATGGTTGATGCCGGATTGAGTGTTGCTGACATCGTGGCTCGATTAAAATGTGCATAAGGCAACAGTTCAGAGACTAACAAACAGATATTGACAAATTGCAACTGCACAGGATATGTCGATATCTCGTAGACCAAAAAAACTATTGTCAACGGAGCAGCGCTACCTTCACTTTACGTCAACACGTGACAAGTTGTTTTACGGCCACAAAAGTAGTGCATTGACTAAGGGCAGCTGCTGGTGTGCCTGCCAATCCTTCACTGTGGCACTTAGGGCATGGCTGAGAAATTGATTTTGAATAACACTATACTCATTTCCGCATTTTGACCCTCCTGCGCTCCATACAAAGAAAATCCTCATGAATGTGAGGGATAAACATTCATGTTGCTTCTGACATGTCATAATTCCATTTTGTTATTATTCAAATCATATGTGGCTATGATTTTGTAATAAAATGAAATTTCACATTTTTGTTGCTAAACTTTTTTGGCTCAGTATATAAACAAACATATTACAATGACCAAATAACACAATGCCGGGATGTATAAGTAAAGGGCCACGTCACATGCCATAAGAAGGCATAAGAAGGCATATATACAAAGCACATTAGCAAAAACGAAAGACTAGAATTCAGATATTATCATAGACCAATGACATAATAACGGGATATATTAATACAGAGCCACGTCATTTGTTACCATGAAACACAAACATGCATGCCGAAAAAGTATATAAACATTAATGAAAGACAAGATTACAAAAATTATCATCGAACAATAACACAAAGACGAAATGTATAAGTACAGATCCACGTAAAATGGATACCACCAAAAGAACAGAGAAATTTCTTCGAAGTTCGGTATTGTTGTTATTTTACTTTTTTCAGACGCTTGACATTATTTAGTGTTATTCTTTTATTACTCTTGTTTCTGTTTATTCATGAACCTATGAAGTCTCAAACATATAGGTTATTGACTTCGGAGAAGTGTTTGTGTTGGGAGTTTTACGCAATTATTCTTAGTTTTCTTAATGAGGTGACGAACAGATGGCAAATTGTAAATTCTCTTTAAAAACCTTTGCGTTTTTTCAAGGTATCGCTGTCTGAATTTTCTATTAGGTTCTAAAAGTTTTGACTCTCAACTGTTGAAAATGAGAATAGATATAACTTCTAGTAATGTATTCGAAATGTGAATCCGTAGTGGTTTTTTTTATTTTGCCAATGGTCAAATTTATTGATATTTCTGACTACCAGATTATTTTTACAAATTTGTCAAGGTTGATGGTTCTTCTGGGTTAGGCTATTTATATTTCGAAGTATACATCTCCAAAAGATATAAGAAAAATATTATAAGGAATTTATTCTACAATTTTTTTTTATTATGAGGCTAACATAATAGCTTTGTTTTTCAATTACATAAAAAGCATGAATTCACTTGTCCAACGAAAGACACATCAAATGATAGCCTTTATAATATATTGTCGTTAATTTCGAATGATGACTGTCTGATTACATAAAGTGAAACATAGAATGACAAAATTTCAAATATCTTAACTTTGAAACACATGACTGTATAGATTCTACCACTGCATAAAGTATGGTAACATTGAGAATGGAAATTGGGTATGAGTCAAAGTGACAACAACCCGACCATAGAACAGACAACAGCAGAAGGTCACCAATAGGTCTTCGATGCAGCGAGAAATTCCCACACCCGGAGGCGTCCTTCAGCTGCCCCCTAAACAAACATATATACCAGTTCAGTGATAATGAACGCCATACTAAACTCCAAATTATACACAAGAAACTAAAATTAAAAATAATACAAGACTAACAAAGGCCAGACCGTTAAATTTTCCCATTTAAAACGCAAGGCTCGCCGTGCAGTTTAAATATTATTATTAAATATTATAGTTAAAATATAATTGTCGACAGTGGATAAATATCCTTTCACACTCAATGCAGTGGTAGAATCTTTACATACAAAAAAGAAGATGTGGTATGATTGCCAATGAGACAACTCACCTCAAGAGACCAAAATGACACAGAAATTAACAATTATAGGTAACCGTACGGCCTTTAACAATTAGCAAACCCCATATCGCATAGTCAGCTATAAAAAGCCCCGAATTGACAATCTAACACAATTCAAACGAGAAACTAAGGCCTTATTCATATATATATATAAAATGAACGAAAAACAAATAAGTAAAACTTCGACAAACGATAACCCCTGATGTATACTCTGTGTTTCAAGGTTTATCTATTTAAAATTAAGGAAATCGATAAGGTCGGAGTACCAATTGTAAGTTATCACAGTGCACCGCCCCACCCCAACAACAAAATCATTTTGATTAAAATGAAGGAAAAACAGGATACGAAAACGTTATAGATTGACGAAATATGCATATTTTGCAACTTCCGTCGACATAGTTATACTTTCATCCACACTTTCTAAAATGTGACGTTTATAGCAGGTTTTCAAACTCAGTTTACAATTGAATGAACTTCGGTGTCTCACTTTTTACTTTGCCCAAACACCTATATAGTATTTACATTTTTTAACCGGATCTATGACCATAACTGCACACAGCATTGCTGAGTTTATCCCAAAACACATATCTATAGATGGACTTGTTTATGATGAGCGAATCGTTTAAACTCCGCCCAGTGAAGTGAAGTTATACCTGCAACAAAGGAGAAAATAACAGCACTGGTAAGACACATACAATTGTTTAGCCAATACAGAATTGAGTTATGCCTCTTTATTCGACGAGTATCACTTTTGACAACCCTAAGTGACAAAATATGGAAAATTAATTTTCTAATTTTCATCGCCTTAATTGGCTTATACATATCTTTACAAAAGTTAAAACCACTGTAAGATCAGAATACAATATTTATTCTGAACTATCAAAGGTTGCACAAAACGAACATGTATCGTCAAAATATTTATTTCTATTATTATGCCTGTGTAATAATGTACATGAACCTGTATGCAATGCATAATTTAATTATATCAATTTCCACCTTCGACATGAATGAATTACTATCATTAAAAGTTAGCGAACTACGTTTCTGCACATATTTAAAGTATTGTCCGAATTATGTTTTATTTTATACACAAGGACACTATTTATATTGTATGTTTTATAATAAGGTCTATGTTTAAATACGGTTTCATTAAAATCCGTTATTTAACATTGTAATTTTGGTTTACAGAATTTGTAAGCTGTCATATAAATATCACTGTGTGATATACCAGTATGTACGTTTGAATTGGTTTGTGCCACAACAGTAACTACCTTGCTCCACAAGTTGGTAAGGATTAGTAATATGTTATTAGAATTATAATGTATTTCGTTTAAAAGGTTGAATTAACTATGGAGTATGTTAAGCACATAGTTTTGATAAAGAGTTATTTCCCTTGAGTTTAGATGCTTTTAATATTTGTTTAATTTATCAAATTATGATTCAAACTCAATTTAATATCACTTCTTTTCGATATTTTAGCTACTAAAAAGTTCGTTCGAAATAATTAAGTACATTCTGCAATAATAATAAGTACTCTTAGTATCTTTAAGGCTTGCTGTTCAGTGTCAGCCAATGCTCCGTATTGAAGGCCCTACTTTTACCTATAATGGTTTGCTTTTACATATTGTGACTTCGATAGAAAGTTTCCTCATTAACATTCATATCACATCTTCTTATATCTATTCAGATTTAATGTACAACAACCTTAACTATTTCACTGATAGCACACGGTCGCTAGGTCGATATTATTCTCCTGTCATATCTTATCTACAATGTTAGTTTAAACAATTTTTGTTTCAAAAGAGCACAAAATACAATTATTCAATAGAAATACAGGGATTCGGAAACAAGGAGAATAAATCCGTCTCCCTTAATGTTAATATCCTAGATAATCATCATGACTTTGAAATCATATCTTAAGTCTTAAATAATTTAAAAAAAAAATTAGTTCATATTTTTAACTATCCTCTTTTATGAATTATAGATAAAAATAGAAGTACAGATTGGCCTAATATTGGAACAACACAGAAAGTAGATTTGTCACACATAATTGGGAGATGTAAGCTTTAAGTTGATGGCAAACGAACAGAAAAGCATTGACAAACATTATATATCTAATTGTTATTCAGTAATTAAGGGATATAAGCGAATAATAAATGTTAAAATCAATGTTTTATACGATAAGTAAGATTTACCATATGTCATATTTCTCTAAATACAAAAATTTATAAAAAAAAATCGAACTCCATTTAAATTCCATCGTAATCAAGCAAAATTTTCATATGCCTCACTTGGTACAATCATTCCCCGAAAAAAATTGTGATTTAAACCGACTTGTATGCCAGTGGATTATAGTTCCGTAATATGAACAGAATTATGTGACCAACCAAAAACATAAAAGGTTAATGTGACAATAATTGGGATCCAGCATTTATATCTGTGCAGTCATTCACTGACATACAGCACATGACTAAATGACATACAAATAAAATAACCAAAAAACACAACAAAACTCTTTTATACAAGTTGTGATTTGTAGTTGATAGTAAATAGACTAAGATGCAAACAAAAAAGTGCTTTAGTTGATTGTTTTAGTATAGTATCCATTTTCTTTATGAGGTTCAAATAAATAAAAATACAATACAAGAATAAACAAAATTAAAACAACACTGTTTTCGTGTGCGTCCGCAGTGCACATCCAGACTCACCAGCACCAGGAACCCCAATTGTCAGACACTCAATAGAGGGATGTATAAAAACCGAATCACGTCGAAGGGTTTATGACCAAAAGTAAAATCACAAAATACTGAACTCAGAGGAACATTTAATCGTAAAGTCCCTCATCAAATGGCAAAATTAAATGACAAAACACATCAAACAACTGTCATATTCCTGACTTGGAACGGTGGTTTTATAGCGCGTAACCTCTCACTTATATGACATTAGAATCAAATTCCGTTATTTTTACAACGATGCGTGAACAAAACAGACATAATAAATAAAAGTCAAAATATGGGGACAGCAGTCATCCCTGTGTTACAATATCAAAACAAACAACGATTTACAAAAAAACACAAATGACCAACAGCATTACAATAGCACGCAGCACCTTTAAGCATTAGCCCAGAACCATGTTTATTTTTATTGTTTGCCAAGGAAACACTAAATATTTGTCTATTAGGTATTTGTATATTCTGATGAACTTTTTGTGAAAAGGAAGAGACGTTCCTTCACAAAACCTTGCCTCATTAACCTTTGCCCATACATCGATGACGCGTAGCAGTTTCAAGTACTTGAATATCGAATGAGTTGAGTAATTAATACTTGTACTCCATACGCGTTTCGTTTGTTATAGATCATAATACTGAGATTATCACTTTCAAGTTCAACTGAATCTCTTGTTTAGGAGGATTTATTAACTGGACATACTTAAAATGTTTAGATTGTTAATGAAAAGAACATAATCAATATATCTGTAGAAAAAAAAATTATCTAAAGTATTTCATCTTCATGTTTTTCACAATTGTCTAGATTCGATTCATATGAAAATAAGAAAATGGCGATTAGTAGAGGTGCACAGTTGGTTCAAATAGGAAAACTCTGCTGGAAAATTGTACCTTCAAGTTTAATAAATATGTTGTCGATGAGAAAACTCAGCATACTAATCACTAATTCTTTGGTGTAACATGTTTTCTTTTTGTGCAAAATATTTAGTAAAAAAAAGCAGAATTGTGTCCCAAAAAAATAATTTGTATAGCATGGTAGATTGTTCGAGAGGAAAGCTTTATGGATTATTTCGTTACACGAATTTTCGTGTGTAAAGAGTAGGAAAAATGAAGTTTCAATAGAATGATTTTACAGAATGACCAAGATTAGATTTTCCCTGAAGTTCTTTGGGGTTGGTAAGATTTCACATATGGGTAATGTCACTATGCGAGTAAACAGTTCAAAATCTCTCTGTTGTTTTTCGGTTGATATTGACAACCTTTTGGTTAATACAACAGACAATTCCTTGCCAGACCATGCCGATAAGCTGTTAATGTACGTGTTCAATACAAGTAAGTTAAGTCTTCAGATTTGTTTTCAATGGTATATTGAATGACGTCTTAAAAGACTTAAAACGACTGTCACATTCCTTACTGGGAACAGGCTTTTTCTTATGTAGAAAATGAATAATACGAGTCTTTGATATCTTTACATTTATTGTACTATAGTATATTTCTTTTCTTTTGGCATAAAAATTCATAAGTACATATTCAATTTGTTTTTCTTACGTGCAAACTATTCATAAAATTGAGAAAGGAAATGGTGAATATGTCAAAGCCACAACCACCCGACCATAGAGCAAACAACAGCCGAAGGCAACCAATGGGTCTTCAATGTAGCGAGAATTCCCGCACCCGTAGGTGTCCTTCAGTTGGCCCCTAAAATATGCATAATAGTACAGTGATAATGGACGTCATACTAAACTCCGAATTATACACAAGAAACTAAAGTTTAAAATCATACAAGACTAACAAAGGCCAGAGGCTCCTGACTTGGGACAGGCGCAAAATTGTGGCGGGGTTAAACATGTTTATGAGATCTCAACCCTCCCCCTATACCTCTAGCCAATGTAGAAAAGTAAAAGAATAACAATACGCACATTAAAATTCAGTTCAAGAGAAGTCCGAGTCTGATGTCAAAAGATGTAACAAAAGAAAATAAATAAAATGACAATAATGCATAAATAACAACAGACTACTAGCAGTTAACTGACATGCCAGCTCCAGACCTCAATTAAACTGATTGAAAGATTATGTCTTCATCATATGAATATCAGGTACAATCCCTCCCGTTAGGGGTTTAGTATCATACTATCATAAAATATATGAGAAGAACATAACCCGTGTCATGCCAACAACTGTTTTTTTAGAAATAAATGTGTTTAGTTCCGATGCAAAGACCCTATCAGTGAATCAATGTTAAAGCCAAAATATGCAATCTTTAATGACCTGACAACAGTATCGTAACTATATCCCTTTTAATAAGTCTATTTAAAGGTTTTGTTAGTTTCTGAGGAGAATACTGACATTTTTGTGCTTTATAAAGAATATTTCCATAAAATTTTGGATGTGAAATACCTGAACGTATAAGATGTCTGCATGTTGAGTTATATTTACGAATTATTTCCTGATACCGGTGATAAAATTTAGTAAATGTTTTGACCAGTTTGTGATATCGAAAACCCTGGTGTAATAATTTTTCAGTAATACATAAATTTCTCTCTTTTGATTTTGGATTTTCCTTTTGAATTTTCCTCGGAGTTCGGTATTTTTGTGTTTTTACCTTTTCGCTAAAATCTAATACATTGTTACATACACGAGCGAATCGTACAAGTTGAGATATATAAACACCATAAGATGGTGACAAGGGAACGTCACCATCTAAAAATGGATAATTAACAATAGGAAATGAAAAATCATCTCTTTTATCATAAATTTTTGTATTAAGCTTCCCGTTTATGATATAGATATCAAGATCATGCACGTATGTTTTAACATCTTTTCTATTCTATAAATAAAGGCAACAGTAGTATACCGCTGTTCAAACTCATAAATCCATGGACAAAAAACAAAATCGGGATAACAAACTAAAACTGAGGGAAACGCATAAATATAAGAGGAGAACAAAGACACAACACTACAATGTAACACACACAGAAACGGACCAAGCATCAGACAAAATCCCACGAGAATAACAAATATAACATCAAAATCAAATACATGAATTACGGATAGACAAGTACCGTGAGACGTCTTATCGCAATGTCAATTTACACTCAAAAATAAGAGAAAACAAACGACGCAACGTTAAATTGTAACACACACAGAAACGAACTATAATATAACAATGGCCATATTCCTGACTTGGTACAGGACATTTTTAAAGGGAAAAATGGTGGGTTGAACCTGGTTTTGTGGCATGCCAAACCTCGCACTTTAATGGCAATGTTAAATATAACATTGAAATAACAACATAATATTACAGGACTACAATACAAATAAATAGGAGAACGTATTAGACAAAGAAACACATGATAAATGAATAACAAAAAGCATCAGGTTTAAAATTTAATACGCCAAAAACGCGCCTCGTCCACACAAGACTCACCAGTAACGCCCAGATATAAAAGATCGAAAGCGAAAAAAAGTACAAAGTTGTACAGCACTGAAGATCAAAAGTTAAAAAAGGTTGTGTCAAATACGGCTAAGTTTTTATGCTTGGGATAAGAACATCCTTATTATTTAGAACAATTAATAATATTTTTCTACAAGCATTCGGTTTCTTTTTCACCATCCCATGAGATAGCACGACTGTAATATTTTGAATCTATGAATCGAAGACAAAACGACATTATCATTGACAATTGGAAAAAGGAGGGGAAGTCAATCATATTAAGTTTACAAACACTACATTTGCAACAAAGTACAGAATTTTAGGCTATGTTTTAACTAGGTCTTATCTAGATTCAATTAGGGAATATGTTATAATCATATCCAAGTTATCTAAGGTCTATAAAATCCAAAAACAATGAATTTGACTATTTATATCACATTGTCGTTTTTAAGATCATATCTTGCTGACACCTTTTCTTTTTACAGTTTCTCTCTGTCTACTTTCATTTTGATAAACAACTCGAACATGTAAATTTATCTAACTAAAATCATGTATTAGGAGACGATGTATCAAATTTATTTGGAAAATAGCTCTTACTATTACTTGTAAAATGAAGACATCAGAACTTCACCAATCTTCAAATCAAATAAATCTATTAATTTCTATAGCTATGACGATTTTGGCTCTATTGACTTACTTGTAGATATTTTCTAGCTGATCATTTCATCATTTAATATTGCTCTCTATTTTCTATATATTTAAAAAAAAAAAAAAAAAGGGTCTCATGAAAATGGACATTTCACTTGCAACTACGCAAAAACGAACAGTCTGATTTCTAAGAAAGTCTGAAGCTGATTGTACTAGCTAATCATGTTTACTCCAATTGCTTCATTAAAGATATAAAGAAAACCGGTAGTTTAACATAGCGATTGTTTTTACGTACAGTGTCTGTGTTTGTTCTCGATGAAATATAAAATGATGTTGGTCACATCGGTTGCCAATCCTTTAGCTGTATCAAGAAATGAAATTTTAAAGATGACAGTCGATAATCAATAAACTTATCTGCGGAATTGATTTTTCCTTTCAATTGCTTTGATTTGAGTGCCCCTGGATGTGTTTTGAGTCGCGCTCGTTTTGTTTTAAATTATCATCCCGGTATATTTGATGATTGTCGATATCGAAATTTTGACATAGTTTATCTTGGATTTTCCTTTTCGGTACATGTAAACTCGATTATTAGTTTGTCCTTACTATTGTGTTGATCACGTGTACACCATAAAAAAGAAAATGTGGTATGATTGCCAATGAGACAACTATCCACAAAAGACCACAATGGCACAGACATTAACAACTATAGGTCACCGTACGGCCTTCAACAATGAGCAAAGCCCATACCGCATAGTCAGCTATAAAAGGCCCCGATAAGACAATGTAAAACAATTCAAACGAGAAAACTAACGGCCTTATTTATGTAAAAAAATAAACTAAACGCTTTACTTTCGTACAAAAGTATTAATCTGGTATCAAAATGTCCTGAATATGGCAGGTGTCATCAAATATTACGTTTTTATGTTTGTTTGCGTTTGGTTTGTTGCACTTCGGTGTTCCTGTTGTTCATTTGTTCTCCGCTTATAGTTGATGTGGTTCACGCGTGTTTTTTTTTAATCTGGATTTGTTTTTTCCTCAATCGATTTATGACTTTTAAACACCGGTATACTTCTGTTGCCTTTATTTATCTTTAGTATTTTATTTGTAAGTTATGCATATTTATCACATCAAACTTTCATGTTATTTATAACCAGTGACGTACATCGCATGTGTAAATGTATAGTCATCTGGTTCCCACGATGACATGATATAGCTTAATCATAAAAGTTCAATCTTATCCAATAGCTCAGCTAACTTAACAGGAAGTTTCGGGTACTAACCAGATCCGTCGTCATCCAGAAACCAAGGACAATTATTATCTCTTAAACAAACATGACAAACAAACATTTCCATGTCGTCAGATAGTTTTAAACAAGGACATAGTGCCAGTACTATAGGTACAGCTTTGACTTGCTATCTTCAGCTCAGTAGCCAGTACTTCGGTATTAACATGATTAATAACATGTTTGTAATAACAAACTATATAAATTGCCCGTTTATACTTTTTGAAATTATACAGAAACTAAGGTTCTACTCCCTTTGAGTAGTTGACCTTAGAAAGATTTTTTTTTTGTCTTTTTGTTTTTGTTAATAGCTCATCAACATTGTCGGTCCTTATATATCCTTGTCTTTCACATATTCTGTTTTGAGCGTTCCTGATGAAGGTTAATTCAAAAAAGCTACGAATGCAACCAATAGTACAGAGAGGTTCACAATAAATACTATGAAGCTATAACACTTATTTGACTATTTATGGTTTACAAGCTGCATGTAAATATATGAACACATAACCTACTTTTTGTTTATTACGGAACCTTGTTTTTTATACGTAGATGAACTCCAATGAATCTCGTGTGATATTGTATGGGATAAAACCACAAAACTAAAAAAAATAAATAATTAGAAATCATTATAAATAACTGTGTCAGTGGTAAACGATATACAAGTACATGAAAAATAAGGTATTGTTACGTGTATATTTTGTCATTTTACTGCAAATTATGTCTGATGAATCACACACATAACATAAAATTGATAGTAAGGAAAGCAGGACAATATCTAAAATATCGTATGACCGAAATTGCTAGTCGACTACTTACTAGAGTAGTTGTTCTTTAATAACGATTTGTATGATTTTTTTGCATTTTTGCAAATATTTTGAAACTATAATTGAAAGAAAAAAGTAAAATAACAAAAAAAAAAACCACGGAAACTCCGTAATCAAAAAGTAAAATCAAAGCTCTAACACATTAAACGAAACGAATAATCTACTTAAGATATTGTGAATGATCACAACATCAGTTTACATAGCAAACACGGACAGTCGACTACTAGTACTTGTCTAGTAAAAAGAATGTATTATGAATATGATTATTAAAAAACACCCTTATTTTTTTTTGTAATGACGTTGTGAGTTTATGTCGTCTAATGAGTTTCCATGTCCCTTTGATATTTTTCGCTCCCTTTTTAGATAGATTTTGCATCAATTTTAAGCTAGACTAGAAATATACAAATAGGTTAAGCTGACCGAAATAGTTAGCAGACTTCCTATCGGAATTAGTGACCTTAATAAAAATTTTCAAATGCTTGACTATATTGGCTCTTATTTGACAGAATAGTCAAAATATCAAAATGATAAAATAAACTCATCATATTTACCAGGCTCAATATATGGTACGTCAGACCCGCGTCTCGTCTTCTAAACACTCACCAGTTACGCTCGGAACCACAGATATATATCAAGGTACAACATATAGAATGCCATCACCTCATAATAAGAGTTTTAGCCAGTATTATTTACATGTTCGAGTTTTTTTACCAAAACTAATGCAGACAGATGAATTGTGTAAGACGATAAATGGTGAGCAACATACCATCTACACAGCCCATATGATAAAAATTACAAAGAAACCTTTGAATAGTTGTTGACCCTTAGAAGGTTTTATATTAGTCTTTCCATGCTTTTTGTATAGCTTTCATTAACAATTATCTGCTAACAAACTCTCTCAAGACAAGATTTTGTCCAGCATAGTTTCATTTTATCGAAACTTCATTGTTTCATTTAGTTGTTATCCGTTTGATGTGTTTCAGCCTTTGATTTTGCCTTTTGATTAGGGACTTTTCGTTTTGAAATTTCCGCAGAGTTCAGTATTTTTGTGATATTAATTTTTATTCCATTATTACATGTGTTATGCAAAATGTCAGGTTAACATTATAAGTTATATTGTAACCTAAAGCTTTTGACATGACCTTTACTAAACATTATTCAAATCAGATTATGAATAAAAAATACCTAAATGCTAAAATTTTAAATATTTGTGCAAAAAATGTATAAAAAAAAAGAGAAAAGAAATGGAACAAAAGAATTCAGTACTTAATACTTTAACTGCTTATTTGTTTTTTACTTATAATGTTTTGCCATGTTATGCATATTTTGGCCTCAAGATAGTTTCTTACCTGACAGTTATACACATTGGTAACAAGATTATCGAATTGAAACTCAAAACTCAACAATTCAAATACTGGATTTGAGATTGCGGTTAAAACTTGTGTACGCTAGATTTATATACTAATTAAAGTTTATGACAAAATTTGATTGGTGTTTATACTAGTGTACTTCTGTTACATCGATATCAATTTCCTATTATTTTGTTTTGTAAATATAAGAAATAATTTGTACAAGAATGAATTAGTTGATTTTAAATGTGGGTAATTTAGAGCTCTGTTGGTTGAATTAAGGGTACAAGAAACCTGTGAGTTTACAATATTGTATATATGCATTGTTATTAACAGTACTGATAGAATATCAAAGGAAACGTGAAATGTATCAAAGAGAGAAAAAAACAAAAAACAGCAGAAAACAGCTCAAGGCCACTAAGGGTCCTCGACGCAGTGAGAAATCCCGCACTTTGAGGTGGGCTTCAAGCTTCATGCTCATATTGCTGAGGTTGAAAGTTTTGATTATGGTTGATACGACTAACACCATCTGGTTTTGCGAAAACAATACTATGTACTGTAACATTAAAGTTTATCCAACATCCATTATCGTTATGTGATGTTTGAAATGAAATGACGAATTTACTTTGCACGTATAAGGAAGGTTTGTTAAATGTAGTAATCAATACATCCATGTGATTGTGTACGGCTGAAGGGCATTCAGATCTAGACGTTCTTGATACCTAAAACTGTTTTATCGTGACGTGTCAATAGGTCCCATATAAGATAAGACTTGTAGTACATATAGATATAACATACGTACGTATGTACATTTCAGACGGATTTTAAAATAGAGTAAGTACTAGCCTTTACATAACATTTGACCGGACATTATTTTAACATTCAATATTAAAACAACTTAGCTTGCTTATTTAGTTTAACATGTCGCTTTAGCCATGTGTTTCTTTAATATTAAAGCATCTATCCTTCAGAATAAGAAATATTATTCTCAAAAATTCCAAAGATCTACTTCTTAACCTTCGATCACAATCTTTGCAATTTTGCAGCAACATAAAAACTTTTGATTTTTCTACGCTATATACTACTATTCCCCATGCTCAGTTGAAAGATCGACTTCACCATCTCATAAAACAGAGCTTTTTCTATAAAAATGGGAATCGTAGATACAAATTTCTTGTTTTGGGTTACAAGATTCATATTTGTTGAAGAATCACACTGAATCTTCCAGAAAATATACTGAAGATGATATTATCAAAATGCTGGACTTTTTGATCGACAATATATTTGTTGAGTTTGGAGGATTTATATTTCAACAGACAATCGGTATTCCAATGGGTTCTAATTGTGCACCCCTGCTGGCTGATTTGTTTTTGTACTCGTATGAAGCAGAATTCATTCAAAACCTTCTAAAAGACAAAAAGAAAAAGCACCTTGCGAAATTCTTTCATTTTACTTTCCGATATATTGATGATGTTCTATCATTGAATAACCCATACTTTAGCCAATACTTATATCTCATATATCCCAGTGAACTTGAAATTAAGGGTACTACTGATACTAGAAGGACTGCTTCATACCTTGATCTTTACTCAATATTGACGTAGATGGACGACTTCACACGAAACTCTATGACAAACGGGACGATTTCAACTTCCCAATTATCAATTTCCCATTTCTCAGCAGTAACATACCATCTGCCCCTTCGTATGGTGTTTACATATCACAATTGATACGTTATTCACGTGCTTGTTCACACTATACGGACTTCATATACAGGAGTGTGCTACTTACGCAGAAACTTCTCCAACAAAGTTATACGATGTGTGTTTAACCAAACTAGCTAAGGACATTTTTACCACATGGTAGATTGTGGTTTGTCATTATGTCGTCTAATCTTTTCATTACCAAACGTGACTTATTCCCGATTCTGACTGTTTTGCTGAGTGTGAATTCGCATTACTATAAGACGTGTTACGGTACTTGTCTATCCCAAATTCATGTATTTAGTTTAAATGTTTAATGCTATATTTGTAATTCTCATCGGATTTTGTCAAATGTGTTGACGTCTTTTCTATTATATTTATGTGTTATGGAAACAAAAATTAATCACCGCCGTCATTTATTAGATTAAATTTTGGTCAACATAATCTGTACGATAATTTACGTTTGACGTTGGATTCATAACAAACTGCACATATATATATTATAGTTAATTGCTATTAATAAGTATTGCAATATGCATTGTGTTTAAATGCAATATCAGTATTTAGTTCTATTTTAATCTTTAATCAATCCTAATTCGATCTTACTTTTGAGATATAGTTTTTCATATGTGACGTAATTTTTCTGCTGTTTCAGAAATTTCATATATTCAAATGTGACGTAATTTTTAATGCCTCTTCACTATCGTATGTGACGTAATTTTTAATGCCTTTTCACCATCGTATGTGACGTCATTTTCATAATTTACTGCGTTGAGGCCTGGACTGAGTCGGGTGTGTCTATTCTGTGTTGGTCATTCATTATGTATTCGTGTTTGTTTCATGTAATGAGTTAATACTTCAGTTTCATCATGTATATCTGTTATATTCATTTGATAAAATTTACTGTTTGCAATAGCATTAATTGTTCTAAATAATAAGGATGTTCTTATCCCAAGCACGAGACGCGTTTTTGGCTATTAAATTTTAAACCTGATGCTTTTTGTTATTCATTAATCATGTGTTTCTTTGTCTAATACGTTTTCCTATTTATTTGTATTGTAGTCCTGTAATATTATGTTGTCATTTCTATGTTATATTTAATATTGCCATTAAAGTGCGAGGTTTGGCATGCCACAAAACCAGGTTCAACCCACCATTTTTTCCTTTAAAAATGTCCCGTACCAAGTCAGGAATATGGCCATTGTTATATTATAGTTCGTTTCTGTGTGTGTTACAATTTAACGTTGCGTCGTTTGTTTTCTCTTATTTTTGAGTGTAAATTGACATTGCGATAAGACGTGTCACGGTACTTGTCTATCGCAAATTCATGTATTTGGTTTTGATGTTATATTTGTTATTCTCGTGGGATTTTGTCTGATGCTTGGTCCGTTTCTGTGTGTGTTAGTTACATTTATGAGTTTGAACAGCGGTATACTACTGTTGCCTTTATATATAAACACTAAGGTTTTTTTTATCCACGAGTATAGATTACCTCAGCCGCATTTGAACAACTTTTCGGAATGTTTTTTTAATGCTCTTCAACTTTTATTTGATTTAGCTGTACAGCTAGTTTTATTTATGCGCAAGATGATGAGTCTTACGTAGTCGTCTTGGCATAATTTTGTGAAATTGTTGGCTATTTTCCATCTTTTTCTTTATGATATGGTTATGTTTTTCATCGAGTACAATGTGACAGGGAATTGACTAATAGTAAATAAATATTGACAAAACAGACACAGATCTGAAAGGTTTTGCTTTCTATAAAACTAGGTTCAATTCATCGTTTTGTATAAACATTTCTTTACCATGTCATTTTCGTATGGTTTTAAAAAAGAGGCAACAGTAGTATACCGGTGTTCAAAAGTTATAAATCGATTGAGATAAAACAAATCTGGATTAAAAAACTAAAACCAAAGGAAACACATCAACTATGTGTGGCATGTGCATAGTAAAAAAAGATATACACATAATTTTTTTAATACATTAAACAGAGGTTTAGGTCGAAACAGGACCCATCGGATGCTCCCAATTTAAACCGAACAGATGGCCAAATCAATAACGATGAAATGTCAATACCATATATTTGATATTTTCTTTTGCAAATTATGCTGAAGGCATATATGAGTGGGGTAACAACAAACATAGAGAGTAGAAGAAACAGAAAATCATTGATATAATAAGAGTACAATGTGACAGGGAATTGAATAATAGTAAAAAAATGTTGACAAAACAGAGAAAGATCTGAAAGGTTTAGCTTTCTTTAAAACTAGGTTCAATTCATCGTTTTGTATAAACATGCCTTTACCATGTCAGAGATATGGCATTTGTAATCCATTTAGATGCGTTTTAAGCGTTTGACTTGCCATTTGATTGGAAACTTTCCACTTTGAATTTTCAACGGCGTTTGGAATACTTTGTTATTTTACTTTTTTCCAACAACAACAAAATAACAATAGTCGTTCTAACTCTAATCTGATTCACAATTTTGATATGACCATAGGCAAACATGTGGAAGTTATTGCTCCTTTGCATGCTAGGAGTTAGCAATGCACTTGGTCCTGCACAGTTTACACTATCACCATCCGGTCAGATGAAAGTGAAAATTCCTGGTCAGTATAAATAAATTGTATCAATTATATTTTAACTATGAAACAAGAAATAAACTCGCCATATATACCAGGATCCAAATTGTGTATTGTTGCCAGACGCGCGTTTCGTCTACAAAAGACTCATCAGTAACGCTCGAATAAAAAATAATTAAAAGGCAAAATAAAGTACGAAGTTGAAAAGGTATCATATTCTTATATATGAATACATGGACGTTTGAATAGTTGTATTTGAATTTTGCACTGTACTTTATTATCAAGTTTTTAATTAAAAAGTGATATATAACTAATATGAGGAAACCGAGTCTAATAATCTTGATATTACAAAAAAACCTTAGTAAATAGCATGAACTCATGAGAGAGATTGGTTGCGTCTGAGATATATCGTCAATATATCATTTCTTACATTACATTACCTTAGCTGTTTTGGCAAAACTTTTAGGAATTTTGGTCCTCAGTGCTCTTCAACTTCGTACTTTATTTGGCCTTTTTAACTTTTTTGGATTCGAGCGTCACTGGTGAGTTTTTTGTAGACGAAACGCGCGTCTGGCGTAAATACAAAATTTAGTCCTGGTATTTATGATGAGTTTATTTAGTAATTAAATTGTTGAAAATACATTTCTTTACAACTGGTTCCAAGCGTTTAACGAAGTAAATGTTGAGTATTGAATGGTTATTTTAAGTTCCTGGTGTGTAAATGGAACCCTTTCCTTCAAAGTTTTCAATTTAGATAGATATTAATTTTTTCTCGGTAAAGTATTTGTTTTAAAAAATCTAGTTTGGAAATAAATTTAATACATCATTTTCTACATAAGGAACTGCATGAACCTTGGAATTCGGCATTTTTATTAATTTACTTTTTATTCGGTAGAACTGTGTTTGTCTTCCAATTATTAAGGAGGAAAGTACCTTCAGACCACCGTATTGCATTTATATCTGTTCATTAACAGGTGACGCGAGTGTACTCTAAGATTGTATTTGCTTTATTTTCATTGAAATATTTGAGTACGAAGAAATTTGGCCCTAAACAAGTTTTATCGTTACCATCATGCATTGTTTCATCCATACGACTTGTGGGAGTCGCCGCTCACGAGAGACGTGTTTTTCGCTGTTTGAAATAAAAATAAAACAGTTCAGTCGTCGGATTTATAAAGAGCAATTGTTTTCTCTTCATGATCGCTGAGGCTTGGTTCGCATGGACGTTGAGAGAGGAGAACAACTGGTATATCTTATTTATACTACATGTGTTTTGCTGGTTCCTTTAGAATTTGCTAATTTAGAAGGAAATTTGACATAAAGGAGTGATCTTTAACAATCATTATTTTGGTACTAGAAATGTGTTTTCTCTGCACATTTATAGAAGAATCGGCTACGAAATGAACTTCGAATGAAGAATAACCATGTTTGTTCCTTAAAAAGGTCTGATCCCAGTATTCTATCTTTAAACGGAAACTCAGATTGCTCATCATAAACGTATCCTCGAATTGTACTATTAGAATGAAAGATGATTGATGAAAAATATCAATTGGACTATTAATACATATTTGCAGATATATTTTTGTTTTTAAAGTCTAATGTTAATAATGATGACTGGAACACAACATAATTATTAAAGTTTTTAAACGATCCTTGCAAGAAGATAGAATTCTTAATTTGTTTTCATGTCAATACTTACATTTTTCAGCGGATGGTTTTTCAAAAGTTGCCATACATTACAACGTTAATCAGGAATTACCAGGTGTTACTGGGTCAAGATTTGGACAAGATTTAGTCACAGCAAATGGTAAGTAATAACAGGGGGATTATTAGATTAATTATCTCATCCTTAAATAACAACACAATCATTTTACACTAATGATATCGAAAATGTAGTTGTTTATTAAAGGCAACAGCAGTATACCCTGTTCCATATATAGTTATCAAAGTACTAGGATTATAATGTAGTATGCCAAATGCGCGTTTCGTCAACATAAGACTCACCAGTTACGCTCATATCAAAATAGTCATAAAGCCAAACAAGTACAAAGTTACAAAAGTCACAAATCGATTGAGAAAACACAAATCCGGGTTGCAAACGAAAACTGAGGGAAACAAAGGAACAACAGGAACACTAAAGTGCAACAAAAATAAGTACCAACACCGATTCCAGAAGTATTTTATAAGCATAAATGTAACTTTAATATCATCTGCAAAGTTCTATGCAATGGTGGTGTGGTACAATAAATGGTGTCCGATCGCTTAACTAAAAATGAAGTTAAACAGATGCAAATCTTTCGTTAGAGAAAAAAATAATATAAATATACCTGAAGCTGTGTAGTAAAACCAATAGCATTTCGATAAGCCGTATGAAGCCTAATTTTTTAAAGAGGGTCTTTGCTACTGTAAGATGTTATCTCCTGTTTGTGGAGAAAAACGAAAATGTTCTTACCGCTATGGTTCTTTATGAATATGCCTAATTTGTTTAAGTTTTATGACATTTATGACTCAAGAAATCTTATCTACATAACTATATTTTCTAGCATTCTTTTTAGTAGTCGTTACGTTGAATATATATTTTTTTAAAGTTATTCCCCTCTACAATTCAAAACTAGCAAATGTTAAATAACTTGATTCATATAACAAGCATGAGAACCTATCTCCTGCATCAACACAATTTTCAAAATTATTTTAATCAAATCATTTAAATGAGAGAACAGTTTTCAGTTGAGTTGTTTGGTAATCCTAAATGTCACTTACCCATATTTCGATCCGTGCCTTATATCTTATCTTATTATAACCTTTTCGTGAACATTCATTTTCATTCCTTCCTAAATCAAAACTAACCCTAACATACATATAAACAAACAATATCATGAATGCAATAAAATGTTAACAGATAGTTTCATAAAACTGAGTTAAAAATTCCCTTAAAGAGATATTTCATTAATGTATGTCTGGTGTAGATTGAAATGAAAGATGCAACAATATGTACATCATTATAGGTGGTTTCTTTGAATGGCAAAGTACCACTCAGGCTAAAGAAGGAGATACGATACATTATTGGTTATGGGGAGAGAAGAATGGACAGGGAGAAACACAAACAGATTTAACCGGTGTTATAGTATGTAAGTAAAATAGTTAATTTGATATCCTGCATATCTATAGCATGATCGTGTTTCCCCTTTTATTTATTTTTTTCTTAGTTACATATTTTTCTCTAACCCAAATGACGGTTATGACATTGGAATCATATATGCATTGGAGTAGGTGGAGAAGCACACCTTGCGGTCAATATGAACATTAACCTACGTATAACACTCAAGGTTTTTTGGTAGGATTCGTGTTGCTCAATTTTAAGGTTTTTATGTACTGTTTTGTGGACTTGTTCTTTTCTCGTCGTTTTATTTTTTTGCCTCATTTTTGTCAGTTCGTTTTCGATTCAAGAGTTTCGATTGCACCCTGATTATCTTCTGCCTTTATTAACAATCATTAAAATCCATTTGCTATATATTGTATTCAATTTTAGCTGATCACACAGCTACTCAACAACCTACACCAAAACCTACTTCTCCTCAGCCGATTGTTACAAACAAACCTGTTGGAACAGCTTCTCCAACCCAAAGCGGAAGTGGTGCTGTAACAGCTGGATTATCATCAGGAGTGACATCTTCTGTTGGAACATCCGGAAGTATACACAAAGGAAGTCAGAACGGAAGTTCTGGGGGTTCAAGCGGAGGTGGATCTGGTTTCATGGTTGGTGGATCAAGCTATCATGGTCCTAGTAAATGTAAGCATACATATACCATCTAACACAAAACGCAAACCATTATTGTTCATTTGACACTCCTCTTACAGATACTGTTATACATATATCATATTGTATAAACAATATAGAATATTGAAGGCAATGTAACATGTCAAGATTACATACAGGAAGAGTAAATAAAATGTCATCATAAATGTTAATAGTGCAATTTGGAGAGTATCGTAATAAAAGCATATATGGTATTTGACACATATATCTGTATAACGCTTATCCTGAAATAGCTATCAATAACTTTTAACGATCATGGCGCAATAATAAAAGCTAGGAATTATTTTTTGAATCTATAGTATTCAGATTTTATTGATTAAACATGATTATAATCTACATATATTTGGCATTGTTTTTTTTTAATTTCATGATTTCATAAAAATCTCAAAAAAAACACGATAAAAAACACAAAGAATTAATTGAAACCAATATTAAATAGTATAAGGGATACTATAATATAGAAATATTTTGTATGGGTTGTCAAGACTATACAAAAAAAACCTAAGAAAGCCGTGGACATATTGAATTTGCAGGTCGTATAAGTAGACATTAGGCATTGAATGTAGTTCTAAACAAAATGATTCTGTTGAACAGAAAGATAATTAAAGGCAACAGTAGTATACTGCTGTTCGAAATGCATAAATTGATTGAGAAAAAAACCCAAATCCGGGTTACAAACTAAAACTGAGGGAAACACATCAAATATAAGAGGAAAACAATGACACAACAGAAACACTTAAATGCATATGTTTTACCTACTTGTATATTTCAGCTAATACAGTTAATTGCCAATCGTATCCATGTTTGATATTTGAGGATGATTTCAACACTTTGGATTTCTCTACATGGGAGCATGAGATCACAGCAGGCGGAGGGGGTGTGAGTTTTTGTTCATCATTTTGTATCTTCTCATTTGACAATTAGCGGACATGTTTGTGCTTTGAAATTCACAAGATGAAATATCAATAATACTTACCTTTTTTGAGTAAAATGTAAAATTACAAAACACTGAACTCCGAGGAAAATTGAGTAAATGACTGTTTCAAAAAAGAAATCTAATTCACGTTGTATGCTTTGTAATGAACGGTTTAATCTTTAACATGATACTTGTTTCCCTTTAATAAAAATAACATATTATTAGTAACTTTTCATTTTGGGTTTATTAATATAATATGTAAGTCACTGATAAACTAAATGTAGCAATGTTATCTCAGTGTAATAAATATCCTATGCTGCATATTTAGGTAATTGTATTATCGTCAACGATTTGATTATCTTTAAATGGGCAAAACAAAGACTTTATACAAAAATCAAAACCAGCGACATCAATCGTGTGACATTTAATTCCTTTCTAATAGGTATCATCATCTTTAAACTGTTTTTTGTATTGTAGAATTGGGAATTTCAGTACTACACAAACAACAGATCCAACAGTTATGTAAAAGATGGGACACTGTTTATCAAACCGGTAATGTCTTAAGTCATAATTTAAAACGTTTTTAATTTGCGGTTTTACATCTCTGACTGATCCTCTAAGAGAAACGACACCTTTAATGTAATGCAGGAAAATTACACGAATAAAGAAAAAACTCAGGACAACTGACCGAGATTGTTACAAACTTACACTTGACTTTAGTAAGCATACATTTGTTTACTGGCAGTTTAACCCGATTTAAATCCATTTAAATAAGAAGTAAAGAATTAGTTTTTAGTAAGCTGCTTCTTTTCCAACAAAACTTGAAACAAAGCCTTATGTATGATAAAGATATATCAAATAGTTAAATAATTTACAATTTCTCTTCAACAGACACTAACATCAGACCATTATGGGGAAAAATTTCTCACGAGTGGTAGCTTGGCACTATGGGGTAAGACAAAGTTTACTTACTGTGTATTCAATGTTTTTTCGTTCAGTACAAATTGTCATTGATTTCATAAATAAACGACAAATTGGATGTTGAACGAAATACAAAAACTTTATAAAATTGTATGAAAACTTTGGCAACACCACGAACTCATAAATCCACGAAAATGCAAGTTTTCCTCAATCTATGAAAATTGATTGGCGGTTAAGAAGAGAAATTTGAGTTATTTGTCCATAGAAGAGAATAACTAATTTTTATAATTTAAACATGTGTCTTATATTCAGTTCCTTAAATAGTTAAACGAAATCGGTGAACATTTTTTTTTATAATTTAGTAATATAAAATTTTGCACATGAAATATGCATTTTTTGTTGATAAATTTATGTGTTTTGCACTTTTTTAAAAATCTCAAATATTTCATTTTATACTGCTCACTTTATTTATATTATTCTATAATTTGAGAATTATAGAATAGGAATTAACACAAACTATTACGAATAGATTAATAGCTATAACCGTAGTGTCTTTTAAGATTTGCTACCATCCAAATGCACATTTTAATTACTTATTTATATCAGTCATTGTACGTAGCAATAGATGTTCCTTACATTATTTATCAAATATATTATTCATGCTTTAGGTGGTTCTAGCGCCGATATGTGTACAAGCAATATGTTTTGGGGATGTCAAAGAGACGGATCAGCAGACCATCCAATAAACCCAATACAATCTGCCAGATTACGTAGTACCAGGGGTTTCACCATGAAATATGGAAAAGTTGAAGTCGAGGCTAAAATACCTACAGGAGATTGGATATGGCCTGGTATGTTTTTGTATTGAAATAAAATAAAAAAAAAAAAAAAAACAGTCATCTAATCCTACCTCAGAATATTTCAATAAATAAAAAGCTAGATATCCCCAGAAAATAAAATGCATATGCCATTTTTGTTATCTTATCCGAGTAACTGTCATTCTTACTGATAGAATGGCATAGAGAGTTAAAATGAATGTAAACACCATATAAGAATGAATAAGTATTCGTTTATATACTAGTGAGTCAACCCCACAACGATGTGAAAATTCACGAGACCTTAAGAGGAATTTCAAATCATTACATTTTTTTTAAATAAATTTCATTAACAAACTTATAAATAGTGTACAAAATACAATAAAGCGTTGAAGCAAAATAAAGAAATGTTGATTTAAATCATTCTTTATTCAAAATTAATGTATAAAAAATAAGATGTGGTATGATTGCCAATGAGACAACTGTCCACAAGAAACCAAAATGACACATACATCAACAACTATAGGTCACCGTACGGCCTTCAACAATGAGCAAAGCCCATACCGCATAGTCAGCTATAAAAGGCCCCGATAAGACAATGTAAAACAATTCAAACGAGAAAACTAACGGCCTTAATGTGTTTGTTGTTAAAAAAAAACTTGGACCGAGACAAGTGGACAGAAAGAAACGTGGACCGAGAGAAGTTGACCGAAAGAAACGTGGACCGAGAGAAGTGGACCGAAAGAAACATTTAAAGAAGGTTACAATAGTTCTAATATTGATATAACTTTATCGTAGGTAAAAACTCTGGTAATATCATTATTTATCATATGTTTAGTAGTAAATACAGTAGTTTTGCATATGTGATAAATAGCCTGCTGTTTAATCCATATCGCGCAACTTTGATGCGCACCCTTTATCGCATACCCTTTATCACACCCCTACCCTTTATCGCATACCCTTTATCACACCCCTACTTTTTTTTTTTTTTTTTTTTTATATAAAGTCAGTTTTGGTTTTTTTTTTGCTTAAGAAAGATTTTCCTCAAAATAGGTAATTTTTTTGAATGACGTCATTGTTTGGTATGTGACGTCACGAACGTCAAGTTTTCATATTTTTTGGCACACTAAATGCAACTATGAAAAATACAAAACACACATAAACAAAATATTTTTAAAACAACAGCACGCAAATTGTAAGGTAACCCAGGTGCTTCGGATAAGTAATTGAGCAGTCTTTTTTAAAAGGCCTTTGAAACAAGACAAAAGTAGAACTGAAGGTAACCCAGTGCTATGGATCAGAAAACAGTTCATATAATATAATACTCTTCTGTTGAAATATATGATAAAGCGTATAATACATGGCAAAATCCGTATCACATGCCGTATCACCCTCGACCAATATCATCCCTCGGGCCTAAAGGCCCTTGGGCTGATATTGATGTCTCGGGATGATACGACATATGATACGGATTTTGCCATGTATTATTCTCTATTTTACGAACGCTGTAGTATGATATATACTCTCCTATAAGGTCACATTTAAATTTGCAGCTATTTGGATGTTACCAGTATGGAATGCTTATGGTCAGTGGCCTGCATCTGGAGAAATTGACATTATGGAATCAAGAGGTACAATTTCAATACATGATAAAAATAATAATGTTACAGACATTCTTTCTTTGGTCCTTTTTGAAGATTGATATATATCAAGGTTTCAATTATAACAGTGAAAAATGGAATCTCATTTAGTTTGTTTGTTTGTAAGTTGGTATCAAATATTGTGTATCGTTTTGATGGTATGTGCCTTGTCTTGTCGACTTATTGACGATTGTTTACAGTTATTCCTTATTTTACACTGGAAAATAAGAGATTTGGTGTAAATGTATATGGAGGACAAATAGTGTGACATATAGCGAGAAGCCCTAAATAATTATTCTTTAAATGCTGTCTTTATCTTTTACATTTTAAAAGTTGATTAATGAACTACGGCACTTGCAACTTCACGCAAGATGAAAGCGTTTTGAAGGCATCGAATGAAGCTTTTCTATTATAAAAAAGAAGATGTGGTATGATTGCCAATGAGACAACTATCCACAAAAGACCAAAATGACACAGACATTAACAATTATAGGTCACCATACGGCCTTCAACAATGAGCAAAGTTCATACCGCATAGTCAGCTATAAGGCCCCGATAAGACAATGTAAAACAATTCAAACGAGAAAACTAACGGTCTTATTTATGTAACAAAATGAAAGTTATTTGTTATCTTGATATCTTATTAGGTTTTACAAAATAATACACCCTGTTGCGCAGAATATATTTAACATAAGGTTAGTTTGTGTTTTTCACGGTTACCGGTAGAGAAAATGAAAAAATAAAAAACCACACGATTTTGTACTTAAATAAACATATATTTTGATCATAATTTATAACATTTTGTTTGTGCTTTTAGAAAAAGACGTGTCTGAGAGAAGCTGGCTTTCTCACTGTAAATAATTGATAGTTCTGTTTATTTACTTTTAAAATTAGAATATCAATAATCATCAATGTCTACATCTATATTCCCAATATAAAAATAGTCGGTACGATAAATTCGTAACACAATGTAATAATGATATAATATTTCGCTCGCCTCCGCCCTTAATGGAAATTAGTGAACCCGTATATATCGTATAACTAGCAATCTATTTGACTTATACTTTTCATTGAAGATTCTCACATATTATGTTTTTAAATGATTACATATAGGCATGACAAACCAGTGTTTCAATCTTTTCCCCCAGGTAACATCAATTACCATGATGATAAGGGCGTAAGCCAGGGTCATGATTCTGTCGGTAGTACACTTCATTTCGGTCCAGGATTTCCATTCGACCCATATGAAAAAGCACATGCTGAAAAGTAAGTAGCATATATTGGGAAGTAATGAACACATGGCCAAAAGCATGTATGCCAGGAACAAAAGATAAGAAAACCAAAAATTATGAAAAAAGAAGGTGTCATTTTAGCAAAATTAAGTAGCACGTGTAAAAAAGGAAAGTAGAAAAAGACAACAAATGACATCGCCCTGGCAAGAAAAAAAAACGACGAAAAGACAAATAACAGTCTACAGAACGCAACGTAGAAAATCATGACTGAGCTAGAGAAACCTCATCACAAACCGAAGGTGATCTAAGGTGCTCCGAAAGGGTGAGAACATCTTACTTCACATGTGGCACCTGTGGTGTTGCTTGTGAAAGTACAAAATCGCTGATAAGACTTATTTGTGGATGTCGCATTTGAAATAAACTCCGTTTTAGTAATCACTTATCTATCTGATATCTAACTAAACTATTCAGGTATATTTTCTTTTGAAGTGGTTACATGGTGATTATCCGTTTCTTTATAAACATTTTGTTTCCTTACATAAACATTTTTACACTAAGCGGATATCAGATGCTAGAAATATTTCCGTAATTTCATGTTGTTTTGTTTGACGTATTGCCAAACTGAAATGTTTATCATACCCTTTACCTTAACGCACTGCCTGTATTTCATACAATATATTTTATATTTAGGCACTTGACAACTGGAACCTTTTCAGACAGCTTCCATAAGTTTGCAGTTGAATGGGATGAATCAATGATTAGGTAAAGTACATTAACTTTTGTTTACTAATTGTGATATCAAACTGTTTTGCTTTTTAATCACAAAAAGTTCGTTAAACTTATAAAAATGACAAATATTTGATATTTTCTAACGTAATAGACTGTTGGTAATCTAGATTTCCTAAGCAATTCTATATAAGAACAGCGGCAAGGAATTGCCTAGACAAATTGAAATATATTAATATCAAATTTATTACACTTCTGACTTTTTTTCCCAGTTTTATCTTTAGCTACTCGGAGAAATTTAATTTATATTAATTTTAAGAGCTAATTTAGGTACTAGTAAAAGGTAAAAATATATGAACAAAATACACAGACAACGAAAAATCCTTACTTTTTATTTTTAGTTATTTATTTACAATTTTCAGAAATACATTTTGTCTATGAGGGCTGTTTGTTTCATACAAAAGTTACATTGCCATCCGACGCCTAAGTTGTTATGTACCGGTGTTTATAAACAACGGGATATATACTTTTTCTTACCAATTTTCTTTCATTTTCAAATACCCATATTCATATGTTCATTATTATAAAATTCAGGTTTACAATTGACGGAGAAGAACTTCTGAAAACTGTTCCTCCACAAGGCGGTTTCTGGGAGTTAGGAGAATTTGATAAAAACCAACCAGGAATGACAAACCCATGGCGTGGAGCTTCAAAAATGGCACCGTTTGATCAAGAGGTAAATTTTGTACATTAGCAATAAGAATGCTTAGGTTCTTGTACATACTATCATCATGAGTAGTAGATTGGTGTCGTTATCTGTTAACTTATATCAAAATCAAGTACTACTACTTAATAATTTAACACAGTCTGACGAAAGACAGGTATGGGCGTTCAAGATAATGATAACAATGTCTCATTTCAAACCTCATTTTTCATGTGCAATTTGACATTTCTCACTTCTGATTTCTAAATGAGAAGTGTACAGATTGAACTGAGAAACATTCACTTGGATGTTAGGAATTTTAACTTGTCAAATATAAAAATGAAAACCGTAAAATAGAGAATTATCAAGTTGGAAGGTCAAATCAAAACTGAAAAATAGTCAACTTAAAACTAAAAAAGGTCAAGACGAGAGACTCATCACTTAATTTAATTTGATAGTTTATTTAGTATTAGCTCTATTAATTTATTAGTATGAGCTGTTCTTTATTAATTTATGAATAAATAAACAATTCATCATAGATACCAGGATTACCTCTTCTTAATCATGTTAATTGATAAGTTATTTCATTATAATGTTTACGACAATGTGTGATCAAGTCACAATAACTGTGTATGATTTTTTTTTCGCATAAAAAAGATCTTTATATAGACAATTGACTAGTTAGCCAGAGTAAGATTTGAAACTAATTATTTAACTTGTCTTTTTCAGTTCTATTTGATTATGAACGTTGCTGTTGGTGGTATTGGTTTTTTCCCAGACACATGGAGTAACACCCCTAGTGCCAAGCCATGGAGTGATAAATCTGAGTTCACAGCCAGAGATTTCTACCGTGCCAAGAATCAATGGTACCCGACATGGAATGCTGACAATAATGATGGGGAAGATGCTGCTCTTAAAGTCAATTATGTCAAAGTTTGGAAGATGAAACCATGAACTTGATTATTTATTTATTAATAAAATGTGTTTTTGTATTCGTGTGTGTTAATTTAAACTAATTATACCATGAAGATTTATCACCGGATGTATATTTGCATGATAATTACGATCAATGCCAAATTTAATGCAGGATCTGCCTATCCTTTCCCCTAAAGTCAACCCCGACTTTGATTGGGTTCTTATTTCTCAGTCTTTCGTTTCCGTGTTGTGTTTTGTTTAATGTTGTTTGCCGTTTGGTTCTAGTTTACTTTCAATCTGCGTTTGAATGTCCATTGAGTATCTTTTGCTTATCTTTTTAGATTAATATTTAAAGATAGATCCGTAAAAAAATAATAAATATTTACAGCATTGTATCACCACATGGATGGCCACTCATCGTTTTCATCAAAAAGAAACATAATACCACCAACAACATTCACAAAACCTTTTTAAAAAAAAAAAAGGTTTTACTAATCACCAAATTAAGGATTATCCATCCTACTTTTTTTCCTTCGCTATAAGAGGATGTACCAAATATGCCTCTGGTACAAACAACTCGTATTATAGTAGGGTTAGTAGAGGTAACTTTTTCTTCAATTGCAAGACAAGACAAGCAAATATAAACTTTATTCTTTAAAACAACTGTATACACATTGGTACAAAGAATAAAATAATTATACATAGTATAATTATGTATATACATCCATTGCAATATATAATTGACCATCTTGGAACTTTCTATTGCAATTACAAAAATATTTAAGAGTGAACATCATTTAAAAATTATTCTCATCTGGATTAAAGTATTTTGTAGTTTTACGAATAATTGAAGATTGGGTAAATATTCGGAGGTTTCTCCTTTAATTGTCATATATTTCATTTTTAATATTATTGAAAATGAAGGGTGCTCCTCGTCCATTACCTTACAAAGTTCTTCATCATTCGTATTTCGATTTTTAGTGTAATCACTTATGACAGTCTTCAAATGGTAAGTAAATGAATGCTTTCTAAAAAGTAAAATCACAAAAATACTGAAATACGAGAAAAATTCATAAAGGAAGGTTCCTAATCAAAAGGCAAAATAAAAAGCTCAAACAAATCAATGTAGTCTCTTAATTTTATATAAATTTTCAATTGAAAATTAAAGAAACAGATTAATATAAGATGGCTATAATTCTGATATTTTATTTTCATACTAACCTTTTACTTCTTGTTTACGTGCATCTTCCTACAAGACAAGTATTTTAATTATTATCAAAATCTAATACATAATATAATTATCCACTATTTTCTACATTTGAGAATGCCTGTACAAAGTCAGAAATGTGACAGTTGTTGTCAATTCGTTTGAAGTGTTTTATCATTTGATTTGGCCATTTGATTAGTGTCTTTCCGTTTTGAATTTTCCTCGTTTTTTTTGTGATTTTACTTTTTAGCTCACCTTTCCTAAAAGGAAATGTGAGCTTTTCTCATCACTTGGCGTCCGTCGTCGTCGTCTGTCGTCGCGTTATCAATTTTTCAAACATCTTCTCCTCTGAAACTACTGAATGGATTTGGATGAAACTTAGCATGAATTTTTCTTAGATTATCCTGCACAAAGTTTGTGCTTCGATTTTTGATCCGTCAAAAAACATGGCCGCCGTTACTAAAAATAGAACATAGGGGTCAAATGCAGTTTTTGGCTTATATCTCAAAAACTAAAGCATTTAGAGCAAATCTGACATGAAGTAAAAATGTTCATTAGGTCAAGATCTATCAGCCCTGACTTTTTCAGATGAATCAAACAACCCATTGTTGGGTTGCTGCCACTTAATTGGTAATTTTAAGGAAATTTTGCAGTTTTTGGTCATTATCTTGAATATTATTATAGATAAAGATAAACTGTAAACAGCAAAAATGATCAGCAAAGTAAGATCTACAAATAATTGAAATGACCAAAATTGTCAATTGACCCCTTAAGGGGTTATTGTCCTTTAATGACAATTTTTCACAATTTGTTCATCATATTTGCTAACTTTACAAAATCTCTAAAACTTCTCAACCAAATTCAACCAAACTTCATTTGAATGATCAGTAGGGTGTATAAAATAAAGTTTGTGTTTTATTTTCTATTTCGTCAAAAAACATGGCCGTCATGGCTAAAAATAGAACACAGGGTAAAATGCAGTTTTTGGCTTATATCTCAAAAACTCCAGCATTTAGAGCAAATAAGACAAGAAGTTAAAGTATTTATTAGGTCAAGGTCTTCCTGTCCTGAAATTTTCAGCCGAATTGGGTAACTGGTTTTTCAGGAATAATGCCCCTGAACTGATGATTTTAAAGAAAATTTGCAGTGTTTGGTTATTATCTTGAATATTATTATAGATA
Organism: Mytilus galloprovincialis; assembly: GCF_965363235.1. Classification (NCBI taxonomy): domain Eukaryota; kingdom Metazoa; phylum Mollusca; class Bivalvia; order Mytilida; family Mytilidae; genus Mytilus; species Mytilus galloprovincialis. The sequence goes on from NC_134842.1 coordinate 19,669,829, forward strand.
CAGATAAACTGTTAATAGCAAAAATGTTAAGCAAAGTAAGATCTACAAATAAGTCAATTTGACCAAAATTGTCAATTGACCCCTTAAGAAGTTATTGCTCTTAAAAGATTTTTTTTCACAATTTGTTCATCATGTTGACTTACTTTAAAAAATCTTCTCCTTTGAAACTGCTGTATCAATCTGATTTAAATCTTAGTTTGTTATTTGTTTCTATAATTTTTCATGAGTATATCTTGTTGTTTAAAACTCTTTTTATAACTGCTTATGTACTAAGCACTTTCAACTGCATTTTTGATTCAATTTATATGTTGATGTGTAGAGAATATTGTAAGCAATATATATTGCACTGTTATAAAATCTAACAAAGGACATTTACTATAATGGTTGACTAGTATGCATGAACCATGGACTAATTCAACAGTTGAGTGAGATGTAAAGGCTGACATTGTATATATATAGACTTTCTGAGATGAGAATGTTTTATAAATGTATCTCCTTAGAAGCATGACACATTCTATCTCCATAAAGAAAATGAATGCATTGTAATTTATTGTGAAATCAACTAGATTTGTATATAAATAAAACATAAAAAGTAAAATAGTGTGATTTTGCTTGGCTTTATTTCTTGGATTTCATTAAAAATGACAGCCACAATAAGAGCAATTTTTGTCTTGCCTGCAACTTCTGTCACAGAAAGCAAGATTCCTTTTATTTAAAGTCATAAATAGTGGTGACACATTCATTCTGTGTTAAATAGTTAATCACAATCCAAATTCAGAGATGTATAAAGCTTGAATGTAGTGTAGTAAATATGCCATAATGAAATGGGGGGTATCCTTAGTGAGATGACTCACAGTTTTATTCAAAACTCTCGTAATGCATAGTACTATCCACACTCATCTGTTTGTATTGAGAATCATCAGATTGAACTAGACTGTATCTTAATCAAGTGTAGGGCGAACTTATGCCCATTTCTTTCCAGAGGTTCCTAGTGGCTTTAAAAGGTATTTTAAGGATAGTACATGGCCTTTGTTACTTTGTTTAATTTACAAAAAACATTAATCTATTAATTTAGTTAATAAGGCATTGTTTACCAGGTGAGCGATTCAGGCTCTTGAGAGCCTCTTGTTTATATAAAGTTTTAATTCAGAAACCAAAAGCAAAGACGTCTTACCTTTTTTAACCACGAAAAGACTGAATTTTAAAAGCTTTCTAAGCAAATTGATTTATTACATCTGAATAGATTCTAAAAAAAATGTAATAAAAATTGCAATTTACATTTGATTCTTTACTAAAATTAAGAATTTGATTTAATATAAAAAAAAAAAAAAAATAGCAAAAAAACCCCAGAACTCCGATGAAAATTTCAAACGGAAAGAACCTAATAAATTGCTTAACCAAAAACTCAAACACATCAGACGAATGGATAAAAATTGTCATATTCCTGACTTTAATTTGTTCAGGTATTTTCCTGACGAAAATTGTGGATGAAACCTGGTTGTATAGCTATCTAAACATATCATGTGTGTGAGAGTCGCATACAATTTCATTATATTGACAACGATGTGTGAACAAAACAAATAAAACATAATTTGTAAAAATGTCAAAAATAGGGATACAGCAGTCAATATTGTGTTAAAATCTTCATCACTATAAAACTAAACAAATATGCAAAATGGCATATAGAAAAAGCACAATAGAAAAAAAGACAAGAATACTAATATTAACCATAGTACCATAGTATCATAACAAAATGATAGGATACATAATTACCCACGTCATATAGATGTTCCAGACCATATGAGTATTTGGACCGTACGCGTACGGTCCGGACCGTATACGTATACTCATACGGTCCGACCATACGCGTACGGTCGGGCCGTATGAGTATACGCGTACGGTCCAGTATGATCTGACCATACATGTTATTTGATCATATGGGTTAAATTGAAACAAGCATTATTTTTAGTTTTACAAATTGTTATTGATAATTTGTTACAATTATATAGATAAAATGAACAAAAAAACAATTGAAATTAGGTATTTGTTTAATTGTATATCTGAATCCTATTTTGGTACTCTCGCCCAAGGTGACACAATTCAAGTAACGTAATATTTTTTGCATTTTCATGTATGCAGTTCATGCATGTTCTTTTGCATTTGCATTTTTTAGTAAAGTTGCTAACTATTCTAAAACAATTGAACTCCCACTTTATGTTTTTCTTCCGATATCTTCAATTTCAGCGCTTATAATACAATTAATGTACTACTGATCGACATGCTTAATACAAGAGACTAGCATATTTAATTAGCGTGAATTAAAAACAATCTAAAATATAAAGTTTTTGTTTCAATTACAATTGAACTTTTTTATATTAATTTGATAGTTAAGTTATGTTGATCTGCTATATGCATTTGTATCTAATAAACTTGACCAACTTTTTAATATTAGTCAGACCGTACGCGTACGGTCCGACCGTATGAGTATTTTGAAAAAGTACGCATACGGTCCAGACCGTACGCGTACGGTCCAAATACTCATACGGTCTGGAACATAAATATTACCAATAAATAGACTAAACAGTAAAAACATGAAAAAGTAATCACAAAAATACAGTGCTCCGAGGGAAATTCAAAACGGAAAGTCCCTATTTACAAATTAATAAACAGAGACAAATAAAGAAACACTGTACGGTTAACAAGACCATCATGTTTAATTTGTGAAGTTGATACGGGTAATATAACAAGATTATAGTATCTTCCGATGAACTTTTTTTATAAAAAAAGGACTAGACTGGACGTTCGTTGACATAACCCCGGTTCATCAACTTTCTGCATAGTCTACAATTTTCAAATTAGAGTTCAGGGAATGGTCATGTAGTGCTTACTTTCGCTTTTCTTCATATATGATACATCCAGTTTCTATCCAAATGTCATTTGAGGATACAAATTGAGTGACCGCTTTATCTTAAAGCGTGATATTAACCTACCATTTCAACATAACTAAGAAAACCAAGCATTTGATAATCAAGTGATAAAAATTTATCAAATAAGTACAATAATATCTACGATAGGAGTTTACTTTGGATGTAACTTTTTACTATTAAGGTACAGTAACAAATCAGTAGAACCTTTTAGTAGTATGGAATTTCAATGCTCATTTTCAACAAAAACAGATTATTTACTAGTTTATGATATGTTTATGACGAGCAAACATGTAATTTAAAATTTCCTTTTTATCGATATTTATTTTAAGAAGTCAAAGAAGTCCCCTTTATAAGTGCTTATTTGGATTGAGAGTTGTCCCATTGGCACTCATACCACATCTTCCTATATCTATTAGCTCATGATAATATGCTCCTATATAAACAAGAAGATGTGGTATGATTGACAATAAAACGAATCTCATCAATAGACCAAATGACACAACAGTTAACAACTAAAGTCACCGTATGGCTTTCAACAATGAGTAAACCCAAAATATAAATGGCCTCGTTATGTTATGAAAAATTTAAACCAATTCAACTGGGAAAACTAAAGCCTGGTTTATGTACACAATAATGAATCAAAAACAAATATGATATAGAGCAACAAACGACAACCACTAAATTACAAGCTCCAGACGTTGGACAACCACATACAGAATGTGGCAGGGTAAAACTAGTTAGATGCCGTCTACCCCCTTCCCCCTTCCATGGGACTGTGATGCAACAGCGTTAAACAAGGACAATGACTGTAATGATTTAAACATTCGTTCGTAATATATAGATTTCGCTGTTTAAACGTTCAAATCTTATATTCTACAGGCAAATCAACATACTATCCTTTTCGCCGCTTTTATAAGAAGGATATTGCAATTATTTTGTTTTACAAAAATTGCAGTCGTAGAAAAATGCACCGTTACATGTCCATATGTCAACTTTATCTACGACAGTACAACGTCAGTGAAGTTTTCTCCTTTGCATTATGTGTTTATTCTTTCATTCTAAAAAAAATGAATGTTTTAATAGCTGAAATTTAATATCTTCCAATATGCTTGAAACCAGTTATTCAATAACTTGATAGACGTTTAAATAATTATTCAGTCTTTTAATGATTTTTTAAATGAATCAACGGATTAATTAATTGATTGGTGCTTAATGTCACTTTCAATGCTATTGTACTATTTCGTGTAAGTCAGATTTTATTAGTGGAGGAAGCCGGAGTTGCCGGGGAGAACCACCGACATACGTTAGAAAAACTAACAATCCTAGTCAATGAAGATTGAAGTTGTGCACCTGATTCGAACTCACAACATCGGAGTAGTTGACCGGCAAGTGATACAGTAGTATGCACATGACTACTTATATAACTCGACCACCATCAAAAGACTACATGTAACATGAAAGTTGCAAAATGGACTCATTTTCAGTCAAAAACTAATTGTTCGAAAGATTTACACACTGTCATACAATAATGTTTGGATATACATGTTGTATTGTAATCGGAAATCCCGAAATATCTGTTTATGAAAATAAAAACGTGTAATAAGTCGATGAGATACAAACTCTCATCGACATACATGAATAAAATACAAAAATAAGGAAGCAATGGACGTGGTTGTTAAATTTTAAATATGCTTTATTGTGCTTCTTTGTTAAATATTTGTTTGTTCTGCTTGAGATTTAATTTTTTCTCTCAACCTAACAAAGTCAGGAATTAAAATCACCAGACAATTTTTCATATAAATTCAAAACAATAAGGTAATTAAGAAATAAAATTTTAGCAAAATTACAAACATCAGATGATATCGGCAACTGTTTATTAGGACTTTGGATTTAGTCAGGCATAGATGCTCCTAATTGGCCATTGTTATAGTATAGTTCGTTTCTGTGCGTGTTAAATTTTAGTGTTGTGTTTTTGCTGTGTCGTAGTTCTCCTCTTATATTTGATGAGTTTCACTTAGTTTTAGTTTGTAACCCGGATGTGGTTTTTTTCTCAATCGATTTATGAATTTCGAACAGCGATATACTACTGTTGCCTGTATAGACATATTTGTTTGTAAAATAAAAACATTATTAAAAACATTTTCCGAATAGCATTTTTGGATTCACCTGCATCACATCCGGAACTTTTCATTTAAAATTTGGAATCCAAAAATGTATGAATATTTGAACTATTTAGGAGCAATATGGCAAAAGGATAATCTAGCAAATAGCCAAATTCACCTGCCATAAGCCAATTTTGCTCAGGGAGATTAAACATTAGTTTCTAACTAATTGTTATTTAACATAGGATAATTAAATAAATATACGTTATAATTTTTGTCAGCATCGACATTTTATAAAAGTCTCTGATTTATAAATGAAAATCTATCAAATAGCCAAATCCCTCCGCCATAAGCCAACTTTGCTCAGGGAGATGGAACCTTAGTTTCTAGCTAATTTCGTATTTAACATAGGGTAATTAAAGAAATATACGATATAAGTCATGTCACTATTGACATTTTATTAGTATCCATTTTATAAAACATGAACAAGTCGGCTTCAAGAATTATTTTGCACCATGTATAATAACGGACGTTTTTAATATTAATCATCAAAACTGAGCATATATGCTTTCGACCAAAAGAGTCAAACGTTTTGATATTTTTTAAGCAAAACCAAAACATTCAAATCGAGAGCAGAAATATACAATTCAAAGGCACGAATGTCCTTGTATGAAAAGACAATACAAATCAAAGTTAAACCATTAAAATGACAAACAATGGATTTATTGAAATATATTAATTTCACAGCGATGAGTCACGAAACCTGCAAAACTATATGATTAGACAAAGATAAACAATCCCTACAGCCTCAACAGTTTATACATTGAAAGTTCACACCATTTTCAAAATTAAATATTTATTTTAAATATAATAAGTTTGATATAAGTTATAGAAATTTTTTGTCGGACGAAATGTTACCGGTGGCGCAAAAAAAAATATAATGTAAGCTAACTTGAAATAGTGATAACAAACTCCAGTCTCCAGGTAGGAATTCAATCACGAAAATGTGTTTAATTTGCACATCTGGCGTATTTAATTGTAATACTGGTATCTTTGATAACTTATTACACCAATGGGTCGATGCTACTGCTGGTGGATGTTTCGTCCCCGAGGGTATCACCAGCCTAGTAGTCAGCACTTCGGTGTTGACATGAATTATATTGTCCTTTTTAAAAATTTCTTGTTTACAATTTTTTTTTTCGAAAAAAAGGAAGAGATTACCTTAGCCGTATTTGACACATCTTTTGGGAATTTTAGGTCCGTATTGCTCTTCAACTTTGTACTTGTTTGGCTCTATAACTATTTTGATCTGTGCATCTCTGATGAGTCTTATGTAGCCGGAAACGAGCGTCTGGCGTATCAAATTGTAATCCTGGTACCTTTGATAACTAATTGCACAACTGAGCAAGTACACACTGTGACAGTCAGTGATAAGTCCCATTAGATGATTTCAATTGCGACAAAAGAACGTGTTTTTACTAACCATGTTTCTGCAGTGTTTCTTTAGAAAATTTATGTACCAAGTCATGAATATGACAGTTTTTAATCTAATTAAAACACAGATATCTAATTTTGTTATAATCATATGATAAACGACCACGCGTTAAATCAGATCTGAATTTAAATCAGATTGGGTAGTTATTTTCTATTGACATCGTTTGTTAATAATGTCTGTTGTTGGATTTTGTCAATTTTTAATGAATTTACTTGGAGTTCGATTTTTTGACAGAAATATAACATTTCACTCTACCAAAATTAGATGGCGTCAATGAAACTTTAAAATTTTTAAGAGTATTTTAAAAGTTTTCTTAGACGAAAGACAGGTATGGGCGTTCAAGATAGTGATAACAATGTCTCATTTCAAACCTCATTTTTCATTTGCAATTTGACATTTCTCACTTCTGATTTCTAAATGAGAAGTGTACAGATTGAACTGAGAAACATTCACTTGGATGTTAGGAATGTTAACTTGTCAAATATAAAAATGAAAACCGTAAAATAGAGAATTATCTAGTTGGAAGGTCAAATCAAAACTGAAAAATAGTCAACTTAAAACTAAAAAAGGTCAAGACGAGAGACTCCTCACTTAATTTAATTTGATAGTTTATTCAGTATTAGCTCTATTAATTTATTAGTATGAGCTGTTCTCCATTAATTTATGAATAAATAAACAATTCATCATAGATACCAGGATTACCTCTTCTTAACCATGTTAATTGATAAGTTATTTCATTATAATGTTTACGACAATGTGTGATCAAGTCACAATAACTGTGTATGATTTTTTTCGCATAAAAAAGATCTTTATATAGACAATTGACTAGTTAGCCAGAGTAAGATTTGAAACTAATTGTTTAACTTGTCTTTTCAGTTCTATTTGATTATGAACGTTGCTGTGTGTGGTATTGGTTTTTTCCCAGACACATGGAGTAACACCCCTAGTGCCAAGCCATGGAGTGATAAATCTGAGTTCACAGCCAGAGATTTCTACCGTGCCAAGAATCAATGGTACCCGACATGGAATCCTGACAATAATGATGGGGAAGATGCTGCTCTTAAAGTCAATTATGTCAAAGTTTGGAAGATGAAACCATGAACTTGATTATTTATTTATTAATAAAATGTGTTTTTGTATTCGTGTGTGTTTATTTAAACTAATTATACCATGAAGATTTATCACCGGATGTATATTTGCATGATAATTACGATCAATGCCAAATTTAATGCAGGATCTGCCTTTCCTTTCCCCTAATGTCAACCCCGACTTTGATTGGGTTCTTATTTCTCAGTCTTTCGTTTCCGTGTTGTGTTTTGTGTAATGTTGTTTGCCGTTTGGTTCTAGTTTACTTTCAATCTGCGTTTGAATGTCCATTGAGTATCTTTTGCTGATCTTTTTAGATTAATATTTAAAGATAGATCCGTAAAAAAATAAAAATATTTACAGCATTGTATCACCACATGGATGGCCACTCATCGTTTTCATAAAAAAGAAACATAATACCACCAACAACATTCACAAAACCTTTTAAAAAAAAAAGGTTTTACTGATCACCAAATTAAGGATTATCCGTCCTACTTTTTTTCCTTCGCTATAAGAGGATGTACCAAATATGCCTCTGGTACAAACAACTCGTATTATAGTAGGGTTAGTAGAGGTAACTTTTTCTTCAATTGCAAGACAAGACAAGCAAATATAAACTTTATTCTTTAAAACAACTGTATACACATTGGTACAAAGAATAAAATAATTATACATAGTATAATTATGCATATTCATCCATTGCAATATATAATTGACCATCTTGGAACTTTCTTTTGCAATTACAAAAATATTTAAGAGTGAACATCATTTAAAAATTATTCTCATCAAGATTAAAGTATTTTGTAGTTTTACGAATAATTGAAGATTGGGTAAATATTCGGAGGGTTTCTCCTTTAATTGTCATATATTTCATTTTTAATATTATTGAAAATGAAGGGTGCTCCTCGTCCATTACCTTACAAAGTTCTTCTTCATTCGTATATTTCGATTTTTAGTGTAATCACTTATGACAGTCTTCAAATGGTAAGTAAATGAATGCTTTCTAAAAAGTAAAATCACAAAAATACTGAAATACGAGAAAAATTCAAAAAGGAAGGTTCCTAATCAAAAGGCAAAATAAAAAGCTCAAACACATCAATGTAGTCTCTTAATTTTATATGTATAATTTTAATATCAAACAACCCATTGTTGGGTTGCTGCCACTTAATTGGTAATTTTAAGGAAATTTTGCAGTTTTTGGTCATTATCTTGAATATTATTATAGATAAAGATAAACTGTAAACAGCAAAAATGATCAGCAAAGTAAGATCTACAAATAAGTTAATATGACCAAAATTGTCAGTTGACCCCTTAAGGAGTTATTGTCCTTTAATGACAATTTTTCACAATTTGTTCATCATATTTGCTAACTTTAAAAAATCTTCTCCTTTAAAACTACTCAACCAAATTCAACCAAACTTCATTTGAATGATCAGTAGGGTGTATAAAATAAAGTTTGTGTTTTATTTTCTTATTTCGTCAAAAAACATGGCCGTCATGGCTAAAAATAGAACACAGGGTAAAATGCAGTTTTTGGCTTATATCTCCAAAAAACTCCAGCATTTATAGCAAATAAGACAAGAAGTTAAAGTATTTATTAGGTCAAGGTCTACCTGTCCTGAAATTTTCAGCCGAATTTGGTAACTGGTTTTTCAGGTATAATGCCCCTGAATTGATGATTTTAAAGAAAATTTGCAGTGTTTGGTTATTATCTTGAATATTATTATAGATACAGATAAACTGTTAATAGCAACAATGTTAAGCAAAGTAAGATCTACAAATAAGTCAATTTGACCAAAATTGACAATTGACCCCTTAAGGAGTTATTGCCCTTTAAAGACTTTTTTCACAATTTGTTCATCATGTTGACTTACTTCTTCTTTGAAACTGCTGTATCAATCTGATTTAAATCTTAGTTTGTTATTTGTTTCTATAATTTTTCATGAGTATATATTGTTGTTTAAAACTCTTTTTATAACTGCTTATGTACTAAGCACTTTCAACTGCATTTTTGATTCAATTTATATGTTGATGTGTAGAGAATATTGTAAGCAATATATATTGCACTGTTATAAAATCTAACAAAGGACATTTACTATAATGGTTGACTAGTATGCATGAACCATGGACTAATTCAACAGTTGAGTGAGATGTAAAGGCTGACATTATATATATATATAGACTTTCTGAGATGAGAATGTTTTATAAATGTATCTCCTTAGAAGCATGACAATTTATTCAAAACTCTCGTAATGCATATTAATGTGTCATTCATTTTTAATGAAATCCAAGAAATAAAGCCAAGCAAAATCACACTATTTTACTTTTTATGTTTTATTTTCAAAACTCTCGTAATGCATAGTTCATTAATGTGTCATTCATTTTTAATGAAATCCAAGAAATAAAGCCGAGCAAAATCACACTATTTTACTTTTTATGTTTTATTTTCAAAACTCTCGTAATGCATAGTTCATTAATGTGTCATTCATTTTTAATGAAATCCAAGAAATAAAGCCAAGCAAAATCACACTATTTTACTTTTTATGTTTTATTTATATACAAATCTAGTTGATTTCACAATAAATTAATGAATGACACATTCTATCTCCATAAAGGAAATGACACATTCTATCTCCATAAAGGAAATGAATGCATTGTTATTTATTGTGAAATCAACTAGATTTGTATATAAATAAAACATAAAAAGTAAAATAGTGTGATTTTGCTTGGCTTTATTTCTTGGATTTCATTAAAAATGACAGCCACAATAAGAGCAATTTTTGTCTAGCATGCAACTTCTGTCACAGAAAGCAAGATTCCTTTTATGTAAAGTCATAAATAGTGGTAACACATTCATTCTGTGTTAAATAGTTAATCACAATCCAAATTCAGAGATGTGTAAAGCTTGAATGTAGTGTAGTAAATATGCCATAATGAAATGGGGGGTATCCTTAGTGATATGACTCACAGTTTTATTCAAAACTCTCGTAATGCATAGTACTATCCACACTCATCTGTTTGTATTGTGAATCATCAGATTGACCTAGACTGTATCTTAATCAAGTGTAGGGCGAACTCATGCCCATTTCTTTCCAGAGGTTCCTAGAGGCTTTAAAGGGTATTTCCAGGATAGTACATGGCCTTTGTTACTCTGTTTAATTTACAACAAATATTAATTTATTAATTTAATTAATAAGGCATTGTTTACAAGGTGAGCGATTCAGGCTCTTTAGAGCCTCTTGTTTATATAAAGTTTTAATTCAGAAACCAAGAGCAAAGACGTCTTACCTTTTTTAACCACGAGAAGACTCTGAATTTTAAAAGCTTTCTAAGCAAATTAATTTATTACATCTGAATAGATTCTAAAAAAAAATGTAATAAAAATTGCAATTTACATTTGATTCTTTACTAAAATTAAGAATTTGATTTAATATAAAAAAATAGCAAAATAAAACCCAGAACTCCGATAAAAATTTAAAACGGAAAGAACCTAATAAATTGCTTAACCAAAAACTGAAACACATCAGACGAATGGATAAAAAAATGTCATATTCCTGACTTTCATTTGTTCAGGTATTTTCCTGTGACGGAAATGGTGGATGAAACCTGGTTGTATAGCTATCTAAACATATCATGTGTGTGAAAGTCGCATAAAATTTCATTATATTGACAACGATGTGTGAACAAAACAAATAAAACATAATTTGTAAAAATGTCAAAAATAGGGATACAGCATTCAATAATGTATTACAATCTTCATCACTATAAAACTAAACAAATATGTTAACATAGAAAAGCAAATGACATATAGACAAAGCACAATAGAAAAAAAAAGACAAAAATACTAATATTAACCATAGTACCATCGTATCATAACAAAATGATAGGATACATAATTACCCATGTCATATAGATATTACCAATAAATAGACTAAACAGTAAAAACATGGAAAAGTAAGATCACAAAAATACAGTGTTCTGAGGGAAATTCAAAACGGAAAGTCCCTACTTACAAATTAATTAACAGAAACAAATAAAGAAACACTGTATGGTTAACAAGACCATCATGTTTAATTTGTGAAGTTGATACTGGTTATATAACAAGATTGTAGTATTTTCCAAAGAAGTATTTTAATAAAAAAGGACTCTCAAAAATAGGGATACAGCAGTCAATATTGTGTTAAAATCTTCATCACTATAAAACTAAACAAATATGTCAACAAAGAAAAGCAAATGGCATATAGACAAAGCACAATAGAAAAAAAAGACAAGAATACTAATATTAACCATAGTACCATCGTATCATAACAAAATGATAGGATACATAATTACCCATGTCATATAGATATTACCAATAAATAGACTAAACAGTAAAAACATGAAAAAGTAAGATCACAAAAATACAGTGTTCTGAGGGAAATTCAAAACGGAAAGTCCCTATTTACAAATTAATTAACAGAGACAAATAAAGAAACACTGTATGGTTAACAAGACCATCATGTTTAATTTGTGAAGTTGATACGGGTAATATAACAAGATTGTAGTATCTTCCGATGAAATATTTTTATAAAAAAGGACTGGACTGGACGTTCGTTGACATAACCCCGGTTCATCAACTTTCTGCATAGTCTACAATTTTCAAATGAGTGTTCAGGGAATGGTCATGTAGTGCTTATTTTCGCTTTTCTACATATATGATACATCCAGTTTCTATCCAAATGTCATTTGAGGATACAAATTGAGTGACCGCTTTATCTTAAAGCGTGATATTAACCTAACATTTCAACATAACTAAGAAAACCAAGCATTTGATAATCAAGTGATAAAAATTTATCAAATAAGTACAATAATATCTACGATAGGAGTTTACTTTGGATGTAACTGTTTACTATTAAGGTACAGTAACAAATCAGTAGAACTTTTTAGTAGTAAGGAATGTCAATGCTCATTTTCAACAAAAACAGATTATTTACTAGTTAATGATATGTTTACGACGAGCAAACATGTAATTTATTAAAATTTCCTTTTTATCGATATTTATTTTCAGAAGTCAAAGAAGTCCCATTTATAAGTGCTTATTTGGATGGAGAGTTGTCTCATTGGCACTCATACCATATCTTCCTATATCTATTAGCTCATAATAATATGCTCCTATATAAACAAAAAGATGTGGTATGATTGACAATAAAACGAATCTCATTAATAGACCAAATGACACAACAGTTAACAACTAAAGTCACCGTATGGCTTTCAACAATGAGTAAACCCAAAATATAATTGGCCTCGTTATGAAAAATTTAAAACAATTCAACTGGGAAAACTAAAGCCTGGTTTATGTACACAATAATGAATCAAATACAAATATGATATACAGCAACAAACAACAACCCTTAAATAACAAGCTCCAGACGTTGGACAACCACATACAGAATGCGGTAGGGTAAAACTAGTTAGATGCCGTCTACCCCCCTTCCCCTTCCATGGGACTGTGATACAACAGCGTTAAACAAGGACAATGATTGTAATGATTTAAACATTCGTTCGTAATGTATATATTTCGATGTTTAAACGTTCAAATCTTATATTCTACAGGCAAATCAACATACTATCCTTTTCGCCGCTTTTATAAGAAGGATATTGCAATTATTTTGTTTTACAAAAATTGCAGTCGTAGAACAATGCACCGTTACATGTCTATATGTCAACTTTATCTACGACAGTACAACAAACGTTTTACGTAGGCCAAGCCTTACATCAGTTAAGTTTTCTCCTTTGCATTATGTGTTTATTCTTTCATTCTAAAAAAAAATGAATGTTTTAATAGCTGAAATATAATATCTTTCAATATGCTTGAAATCAGTTATTCAATAACTTGATAAATTTTTTAATAATTATTCAGTATTTTAATGATTTTTTTTATAAATCAACAGATTAATTGATTCAATGGTGCTTAATGCCACTTTCAATACTATTGTACTATTTCGTGTAAGTCAGCTTTTATTAGTGAAGGAAGCCGGAGTTGCCGGGGAGAACCACCGACATACGATAGAAAAACTGACAATCCTAGTCAATGAAGATTGAAGTTGTGCACCTGATTCGAACTCACAACATCAGAGTAGTTGACCGGCAAGTGATACAGTAGTATGCACATGACTACTTATATAACTCGACCACCATCAAAAGATTACATATAACATGAAAGTTGCAAAATGGACTCATTTTCAGTCAAAAACTAATTGTTGGAAAGATTTACACACTGTCATACAATAATGTTTGGATATACATGTTGTATTGTAATCGGAAATCCCGAAATATTTGTTTATGAAAATAAAAAACGTGTAATAAGTCGATGAGATACAAACTCTCATCGACATACATGAATAAAATACAAAAATAAGGAAGCAATGAACGTGGTTGTTAAATTGGAAATATGCTTTATTGTGCTTCTTTGTTAAATATTTGTTTTTTCTGCTTGAGATTTCATTTTTTCTCTCAACCTAACAAAGTCAGGAATTAAAATCACCAGACAATTTTTCATATAAATTCAAAACAATAAGGTAATTAAGAAATAAAATTTTAGCAAAATTACAAACATCAGATGATATCGGCAACTGTTTATTAGGACTTTGGATTAAGCCAGGCATAGATGCTCCTAATTGGCCATTGTTATAGTATAGTTCGTTTCTGTACGTGTTAAATTTAAGTGTTGTGTTTTTGCTGTGTCGTAGTTCTCCTCTTATATTTGATGAGTTTCACTTAGTTTTAGTTTGTAACCCGGATGTGTTTTTTTTCTCAATCGATTTATGAATTTCGAACAGCGATATACTACTGTTGCCTGTATAGACATATTTGTTTGTAAAATAAAAACATTATTAAAAACATTTTATAAATCCGAATAGCATTTTTGGATTCACCTGCATCACATCCGGAACTTTTCATTTAAAATTTGGAATCCAAAAATGTATGAATATTTGAACTATTTAGGAGCAATATGGCAAAAGGATAATCTAGCAAATAGCCAAATTCACCTACCATAAGCCAATTTTGCTCAGGGAGATTAAACATTAGTTTCTAACTAATTGTTATTTAACATAGGATAATTAAAGAAATATACGTTATAATTCTTGTCAGCATCGACATTTTATAAAAGTCTCTGATTTATAAATGAAAATCTATCAAATAACCAAATCCCTCCGCCATAAGCCAACTTTGCTCAGGGAGATGGAACCTTAGTTTCTAACTAATTTTTTATTTAACATAGGGTAATTAAAGAAATATACGATATTAGTCATGTCACTATTGACATTTTATTAGTATCCATTTTATAAAACATGAACAAGTCGGCTTCATGAATTATTTTGCACCATCTAGAATAAGAACGGACGTTTTTAATATTAATCATCAAAACTGAGCATATGTGCTTTCCACCAAAAGAGTCAAACGTTTTGATATTTTTTAAGCAAAACCAAAACATTCAAATCGAGAGCAGAAATAGACAATTCAAAGGCACGAATATTCTTCTTGTATGAAATGACAATACAAATCAAAGTTAAGCCACAGAAATGACAAACAATGGATTTATTGAAATATATTAATTTCACAGCGATGGGTCACGAAACCTGCAAAACTATATGATTAGACAAAGATAAACAATCCCTACAGCCTAAACAGTTTATACATTGAAAGTTCACATCATTTTCAAAATTAAATATTTATTTTAAATATAATAAGTTTGATATAAGTTATAGAAATTTTTTGTCGGACGAAATGTTACCGCTGGCGCAAAAAAAATTATAATGTAAGCTAACTTGAAATAGTGATAACAAACTCCAGTCTCCAGGTAGGAATTCAATTACGAAAATGTGCGTAATTTGTACATCTGGCGTATTTAATTGTAATACTGGTACCTTTGATAACTTATTACATCAATGAGTCGATGCTACTGCTGGTGGACGTTTCGTCCCCGAGGGTATCACCAGCCTAGTAGTCAGCACTTCGGTGTTGACATGAATATCAATTATATTGTCCTTTTTAAAAATTTCTTGTTTACAATTTTTTTTCTCGAAAAAAAGGAAGAGATTACCTTAGCCGTATTTGACACATCTTTTGGGCATTTTAGGTCCGCATTGCTCTTCAACTTTGTACTTGTTTGGCTCTATAACTATTTTGATCTGTGAATCTCTGATGAGTCCTATGTAGCCGGAAACGAGCGTCTGGCGTATCAAATTGTAATCCTGGTACCTTTGATAACTAATTGCACAACTGTGCAAGTACACACTGTGACAGTCAGTGATAAGTCCCATTAGATGATTTCAATTGCGACAAAAGAACGTGTTTTTACTAAACATGTTTCTGCAGTGTTTCTTCAGAAAATGTATGTACCAAGTCATGAATATGACAGTTTTTAATCTAATTAAAACACAGATATCTAATTTTGTTATAATCATATGATAAATGACCACGCGTTAAATCAGATCTGAATTTAAATCAGATTGGGTAGTTATTTTCTATTGATATCGTTGGTTAATAATGTCTGTTGTTGGATTTTGTCAATTTTTAATGAATTTACTTGGAGTTCGATTTTTTGACAGAAATATAACATTTCACTCTACCAAAATTTGATGGCGTCAATGAAACTTTTAAATTTTTTAGAGTATTTTAAAAGTTTTCTTAGGCGTCCTTGGTTCATGGATTTCCATGACAGCAGCAACCGTTTAGGGGTGTGTCATTCTGTGCTATTGTGATTGTATGATTCTAATTCTATGATTAAAATGGTAATACTATAACATGAAAATTACGAAACACATCAAAAGTCAATCACCATGACTGAAGGTTAACCTGACCAAATAATATCTCCATCGAAATGAAAAATAAAAATGCTCATACGACTGTATACCAAATACCATTGACTTATAAATAGTTGTCCTCTAAGCTGGCCATATCCAAAACTCTTATGTGCAATATATGCAAAAGTTTCAAAGACATAAGACCACGACTGAGAATGCGAAACCAAATTCACTCCACGAACAGGAATCTGGCAATGCTTATACAACTGTTATCATATATCATTAACTCATTATTTATTGTTTCCCTGTATGCTGAACACATAGCAAACTTTAACATGTACACTTCGGAAAGAATGCAAAGTGAAAACACTATGACTCGGATGTAGGATATAATAATCTCAATGGAAATGCGATGAGTCAATACTTATACAACTGCATACAACATATCATCAACTAACCACTAGCTGTTACCTTTAAACTGACAGAATAGCAAACGTATACATTAGTGACGCAATCAACGACACTTCGTCGAGGCATGAGTAAAACGAACAGAAAAGAAAAGACAAAACGTTTACAAAAATTATGCCAAAACATAGATGCTAAGCAACACGACCCCCTATAAAAATCGGGGATATCAATTGCCTCGGAATGATTAATCTAATATTACTTGTATTATTACTTTTTCATTTTTTTTAGATGGTGGTAACTGTAGGGTCATTAGTTATCTTTTTGAGTATTGTACATATAACTGGAGGACTAGGATCAACTACATTCCAGCTGGTTCCCAACGGAATCAAAGTATCAATACCAGGTATGTGTAATATCTTTTATGTCTTAATTTAGCATTGATGTTTTTGGGCTAAAATTAGAATATAATTTTCTTATCATCTCTTAATCAAATCCCCTTCAGTATATGCTGGGACGTTAGATCAAAGAGATACCAGTTTGTGCCCTTGCAGATACCTAATTTTTGGTACACATTGGTAAAAACACTATTACCGATTTGCACTTTTACAGTAACAAAAATTCCAAAACTGCATTCCGTAAAATCGTACAATCAAATCAAATAATCGAATCATATGCAAATATCAAATATCATGTCGCCTATATAAATAGGGAGCAAATGAGACAACTCTCCACCCGAGTCGCAATCCATACAATATAATCAATTAGAGGTACAAGTACGTTCTTCAACACAAAAGCATGGACTCACACGGAACTGCAAGCTAGAAAGAGACCAAACATGACTAGTGTTAAATAACTCAAACAGGAAAATAAAGAATGAAAATGTTTTCATGCCTCCGCAACTGAAAGTAGGGGGTTCATATTGTTTTACCCCTGTCTGTCCGTCCGTCCGTCCGTCTCTCAGTCCTTCCGACCGTCCGTCCCATTATGGGTATATAGTTATTCCGCATAACTTCTCCTCCAGTTTGAATCCTAGGAAGTTTTAATTTATCTTGCTATTTATACATATATTGAAGGTGTGCATGTAGTCAGGGTTTTAATTTTTATTTATATTTGCTCTTTCGGGAGATAGTTGAACTATGTCACTTTTGGGGTATAAGCGGTTAAATGTTATAGTTTTTTTAAAATAACACTTTGCATTTGCTGGGGCATCAATTGTGTCTCCTAGACACAATGATATCTCAAAAGATCCTGCATTGACTTTTATATTATACAGCGGCTTCAGAGTCGACTGTGGGCACATCACTATGTCTAGTTTAACTTAACAGTACAGTACATGAATGATGGGAAATAATTGCTAAGCATCGTTTAAAATAACTGATATTGTATCAATATAATTCGATAAGTCTGGTATGCGTGGTTAGTTTTGCACTTATCACACACTGTGCACTGTGATAAGTTTTATGAAAACTATTTAACACATTATCAAAATTCTTTATAAGAATATTAATATATTGTAACCTTGTCATATTTTTTTAACTTGCAGTCCAAGGTTACGACAGAAATGCAATACATTTCAATATCAACAAACCGATAACTGGTATTGAAGCTGGAGAAAATACACACGATTTCTTTGGTTATGACAAATCAGGTAAAAATTAATAAAATATATATGAAACGTTTTCTGTATGCTGTAAATAACATCAAAAGGTCAGTCAATCTAATTTTTATGACCGAACTACTCATTAGGTCGTCCGTCAAGAAGAAAATCAAATTATAAAACTAATTATCGTATTACTAATAACCGTCATTGCCAGCGATGAGATTACTTAACCATCTTGATATTTCGAATATCAAATAATAATAGTTTCCAGTTCTTTGTTTAAGTTTGTATCTTTTGACAATTGAAAAGTAGAAAATTAATGGTAACTTTTCTTTATCCAACATGTTTACTTTAAAGTATCTACAAATGAAACATGTTCTGAAAAATCAGGCAATAGTACTGTAAAAGGAAAAAAAATCTTTTCGATTCAGAATAACATGTGTATTTATTTTAGTGATTAGATTAAGATAAGGTAAACACAATGTATTGCTTATCAACAAACACTGTTCCCTCATTGACATATGGAACAAGTGTTAAACTGAAATTAGTGTCTACTACCAAATTCATAGTCATAAACTTTCCATTTATGACAGTTGTTGTCCATTCGTTTGTTGTGTTTGGTTTTTTTGATTATGAACTTAATTCTGAATTTTCATCGGAGTTCGGTATTTTTGTGATTTTACTCTTTATTGCTTTTTCTTCTTCAAATATTTAGGTGATCATTGGGAATATACTTTTCCTGTTGCTGCCAAACAAGGAGATGTTATTAATTACTGGGTATGGGGAGAGAAACATTCACTAGGAGAAACATTAACAGGACAGACTATTACTCTTGGGCGTAAGAATTTTACAAATGTTATATAACATTAATATATGTAGGACTCAAATCTATGGCGGGTTCCAAATCTATGGCAGATTCCTAATCCATGGCAAATGTGACGTTACAAACGCCAAACAACTCAAATATATGGCAGATATTTGTTTTCTCCAAATCTATGGCAGATCTGAGGAGAAAGTAACATATAACGTCACAATTGAATAACGCCATATTACATCTTCGCCGCCGCTAACGATGGAGAAACCCATTGATTTCATCACCATTAAAGATGAAGGTATTTCCCTGATAACAATTTGCGTTAGGTTTAAAGGAAGATGTGACCTATTATCCCAAAGAGGGACAAAATGTGCTGTACCGGACGATGCCCGCGATAAATAAGGGCACCGCTATTTTTAATACCACATATTTTAGAAAAAAAGATTTTTAGTAATTACTGTTGTTTACTGTCTACAGCTGGCACAGTTTATAAAGTAAAAGATAAAATTGTCATTAATTAAAAAAGATGTGTTAACGATATTGCTGAAATAAATATTATTTGAAAATCTAAACTGTTCATTTTTATTTGGTACTTTTATTATATTTTTTTGTATAAAAAGCGGCCTGCTTGTTTGTTAAAGAACTTATTAGTTGGTTTAATGAATGGGTTAAACAGGTACCTTGCACAGATATATCTTTTTTTACAGGGACATCATTTTAATCCTGAAGTCTGTATTAAGGTATATGTATTTATAGTTATCAAAGGTACCAGGATTATAATTAATTTAATACGCCAGACGCGTCACGCGCGTTTCGTCTACATAAAAATCATTAGTGACGCTCAGATCAAAATAGTTTTTAAGCCAAACAAGAACTAAGTTGAAGAGCATTAATGACAAAAATTTCAAAAAGTTGTGCTAAATACGGCTGAGGTAATCTATTCCTGGGATAATAAAATAATTAGTTTTTTATATAGTATAACGGGATTTTTGTTTTGGTTGAACATTATGAAATGTTTATTTCACAAAGGTTTATAGACATGCTCCCATATATTTCCATTTGCTTAAGCCCATCATAAGTCGAAAATGTATTGTATTGTTTTCTTTTAACAAAAACGTTACCATAGATTTGGAAACAAAATAAATCTGCCATAGATTAGAAAATTGCAACACTTGACATAGATTAGGTTGTAAAACATCTGCCATAGATTTGAGATTGCATGACGCCACATTTACCATAGATTAGAAATCTGCCATAGATTTGGAACCCACCATAGATTTGAGTCTTGCATATATATTTTATATCAATTACTATAAATAAAAATATAATTGTATATCATTTTTCTATGTACATTCAAAACTGACAGTATCTTGATTAGCAAGCTGTTGGCTTTTATAAAAATATATAGAATCTAATTATTAAACCAATAAAGTTAACGTCAGAGGTAGCTGTTATAATTAAGTAAAATTAGGATTATATTTCTATCAAAATCATTTAATGGAATAATAACTTCTTATTTAAACTAAGAAGACAATTGAAACCCATCATCATAAAAAGATAAATATCACTATATATTCACAATATAAATGTTCAACAATCTTTTATAGTATTTCACATCTTGTTTAATTTTCCAATAGATTATATTTTAAATTTGACAAAACTATGTTGTTTTCCTAAAACTCTACCGCCTAATGGTGTGTTCAATCATAGATAAATTAATTTTTTACAGCAATGGTGGGAATGTCAACAACTTCAACTGTACCAACAACGATAACCGTACCATCAACAACCATATCATCAACTACACACTTAGCATCAACATCAACTGTAATATCAACCTCATCAAACGCCCCTACCAATAACGCCTTGACAACATCTGCCACGAAGCCCTTCGTTCCTGGTTCCAACATTACAACGATATCAGGAAGTCCCAACAGTACAGTTTTAATCGGAGGGACAAACGCATCATACTCTACGCCATCGGTATCATCTAGCAATACAACTATTGTACCAAATTCAAATAGCTCAAATAATAACTCAAGTGGACACAGTGCTTTTGGATATTCTACTCATTCTCCAAATCATATGTCTGGAAACTCTTCAAATTATATGTCTGGAAATTCTTCAAATCATATGTTTGGAAATTCCTCGAATCATATGTCTGGAAATTCTTCAAATCATATGTCTGGAAATTCTTCAAATCATATGTCTGGAAATTCTTTACATGGAAATATGACGGGAAGTTCAAATAGTACATCAGTATCAACTTCGAATACAGGTTCAAACAACATGACCTCAAACGTTCAAAATGGAACTGGTACGTCTAACGGATTAAATGTTGGAACTATAAATAAGGGGTCTTGTTGTAATAAAGGTATGTCTTACAATAAATGTACATTATTGAAGTCGTATTCAAACAAATAAAAGAAAACCATCTTGTTACATACAATTGATAGAATAAATGATTTGTAAGTTCATTGAACTCAATGTATTATATATTGAAGAATCAACTGTTCCATAGATACTTCCTTCTCATTTATATTTACTAGACGATGCCCGCGAAGTTGCGGTACAATGGGGCAAGTGTTGATACAAAGTGATTTTAAATTTCGAGGGCAGTACGTCGACTGAGTATGCGCGAAAGCGTATAAGCCACGGATCGATAACGGCTTCCGAATTGGGTTATTTTCTAAAAAAATGGCGATTTCTGTGGAAATAAATTGTTTCAAAGACAAATTAAGGAGGTACAAGACACTGCATTTATACGTCATTTCACAAATATTTCCGACTTTGTATGGTTTCAGAGGAGGTGCGGCTCAATAATATCTTGATGATGATGACTTTTTGTTTTGTTTGCTAATTATTTTGGTTTAGTTGTTATTATAGTATACTATTCCGTACTAACATTTAATAAATAATACTTTATGTAGATTACAATTGTCAACAATATCCTTGTCTGATAACAAAAAGTCATGTTATATTAAAGGGGATCTTGTAGCTAACGTACAACGTTTTCCCTATACTGTAATTGTTTTTTTCTACGAAATCTAATTGAGAAAAGCTTTATTTTCCGAGGAGTGAAATAATATGTACGATCACAATATTTTTGGTATCTTTAGACGTAGCTCACTTTCTTTTTCTTTTTTTAAACTTTATGTTTACTGTTTAAATATAACATGTATAATGTACTTATAACTAGA
This sequence comes from Mytilus galloprovincialis, assembly GCF_965363235.1. Taxonomy (NCBI): domain Eukaryota; kingdom Metazoa; phylum Mollusca; class Bivalvia; order Mytilida; family Mytilidae; genus Mytilus; species Mytilus galloprovincialis. The sequence continues at coordinate 19,692,247 of NC_134842.1, forward strand.
TACACATATATTGTTTTCTATTGTCTTACAATTAATCACATTTTAAGTATAATATATAAAGTATTTCATTACCAAAATATATGAGTAATACATTCACAGCAATGGTAGGTCAGACAAAAACAACGACAACCGTCGAGTCAACGAAAACTGTACTATCAACAACAACGGGTCCATCAGCGACATCAGTTCCTTCAACAACATCGGTTCCTTCAGCGACATCGGTTCCTTCAACGACAACAAAAAAAAAGACATTGATCACAGCAAACAGTTCACCTTTTCAACATATCTTTTACAACAGTAACAGTTAAGTAAACCCTCATTGTACCATTTCAATCGTTTAAGGGGAATATCAAATAAATTTTATACCTCGTCTCGAAGAGTCGATATATAATGATAAATATGTCCGTCCGTTCGGCAATTTTTCCGTTCTTCCGTCTGTCATATCAATTACATGGTAGTTTGTATAAATTTTTCTGTTTACAAAAGTTTGAACTTTTCGAGAAACTAAGGATTTTCTTATCACAGGCATATATATTACCGTAGCCGTATTTCGCACAACTTTTTGGAATTGAGTCCTGAATGCTCTTTGTACTTGTTTGGTTTTATAACTATTTTGATAAAAGCGTCACTAATGAGTCTTGTGTAGACGAAACGCACGTCTGGCGTATTAATTCGTAATCATGGTACCTTTGTAAATACAAACGATGAAATGTGCCTTTTGTATATGGGTGTCTCAACTCACTGGCGAAATGGTTTACCGTTATAGTCGGCTGGTCTGTTATTCGATTCATTATTTCATATTCCTCTTTGTAACATTTTTAATCCGTTTTGGTTCACATAACGAGTGGGACAAACGGAAATATGTCGTTCACGTTTTCAACACTCTCAATATTGAGTGAATGGTAACTCGACACTCAAAGTGAGTATCGTAAATAATATTTCACCCCTATTCATTGAACGACTCCCAAATTCATGTGTGTTTGAATTTAGAGAAAGGTAAATATTTCCTTTTACCGAATTTTACCTATAAACTAATTGTAATTTACGTTTTCTTCGTAGATGATATTATGTAATCAACGAAAAAGAAATTTTGAATTTAGGCAATCTTTTACATTTCGCGCTCGTATTTGTATCTGATTTAACCACGATTCATATCAATTATAAACTCGAAAGTCGAAAGACTCCAGATTGGTGTCATAACAATTTTATTTTATATAATTAAGTTATCTCTTAGATTTTTTTATACCGTTTTTAATACATACTTGATATAATGTTTCAGGCACAATATGCAAGGATAATGATGTGGTTAATTGTAAAGATCAACATGTCTGTTATATCCATCATTTGGCAGACTTTTGTCCTTTGACATGTGGTCTCTGTTGTAAGTAGTTTTAAAAAGAGGTTTGACTAATTATATTACCAACACACAAAAAAACATCAAACTATTGTCATAGTAATAAACGATGATGACAGACAGTGAAATTAATACTACCAATGCAGTTTCTATTTCTGTTGCCGTACTTAACTTTCAATATCATGTAGAATTTGAATTTATAATTTAGTAAAAAAAAATATTCAAAATTGAGTTTGCATAATATGTGTTGATTTCATCACTATTTTGCGTCTGAGTATACTTTTAAAACTTACCGTATTCCTGAGTGCAAAGTACATGTTTCTGGATGTTCATTAAGCCAATATGATATAATTGAGACACTATCAACAACAACAAATTCTAACAAAACAAAAAATTGCTTGAGAGAGTTTTATAACCGTAGAGGTTTCAAGTAAAATATGTAAATACCGAGGCACTGATACTGGACTGAACGTAACCACAAGACTCATAACAAAAAAAGCAGCGGTGGTGACTCTTCTAATAAGCACAAAATATGTTTGACACATGCGCACAAACTTACTGTTTACATTCTCGTTATTTTCATTTTATGTTGGTAAAAGTGTATGTTAGCTGCTTACATAAAATGTTATCATAATTTCTTGTATTTTCCCTGAAATAAGTTTGTAAACTACTTTAATATAAAAATTAACATAATTGGTTGGTAGAAACGGGAACAGCCAGATATGCCTATGATATTTTCATACGCTTCGACCTATAGAAATACCGAATTTGCCCTATTAGAATCAAAATGATTCCTCCTGGATGTCATACTCAATGCTCATTTTAACATGGGTAGGCATGACATTTGATCATATTGTACACTTCACAAACGCTCGGTTAAAAAATGCCTATCCGTGCAAAAATGAACAAAGAGCATATCATGAAGGAATAGTTTCATAATTTTCACACATTTACTTTATAGTTAAAAAAAAACAAAACTTAAGTCCTTTTTTTTGTTAATATAAGTTGAAGACTCCTTACATACTAAGATGGCGACAATTTCATTTTCGGGGACGGGTTGGGAAGGATCGAAGGAGGAACTTGGAAATAAATATTCGGACCAGGTAAGAGCTGAAAATAAATAGCCTTGTATAAGACAGGATGAAACTGAATATTCTACGACATAAAACTAAGGAACCAGCTGTGTATAAAAGTGAGAAAACTAATTTTCGTGTGACGAAAATAGAAAAAAGCATGCTTAGCAACAAATGAAAATGTAAAGTCAACCCGCAAATTTCTCTTTAAATTTTTAATTACGATTGATCGTCCCCTTTGTCCCCGAAGTCGAAAGCAACTTAGTAAAAGGGTTTAATATACTACTTAAACTTTCAGCACCTCCAGTTTGTGAGGATAATACAGCAGTACATTGTGAATATCAAACTGTGTGCTCACATTCCATTCTGAAAACATTCTGCCCACTTACCTGTGGTCTATGTGGTAAGGCAATTTTATTGGTTAAAACTAGATTTTCTTAACTTACATTATTGGTATCTGTTTTCTATATACCGCTATTACATCAAACTTATAATCATTAAAATGCTCAGGATTCTGCTGCAAAAATGCTATTCAGATAAATGAAGAAAAACCACACATACAGACAACACTAACCCAAGAATCGTAATCTGATGTTCTACTTTTCAGGAACATTAATTTTTGAATCAAATGATACTCAATTTGTAATTTCTTATATCAAACTAGTAACACAGTTAAGACTTCGCAAGCGGTTAATTTAAATATGAACGTTTAATGGAATATTTAGAAGACACAAAACACCATGATCATTTCGACTTCATATATTATTCATTGCATTGTATTATTCAGGATTTATGATAATCAACATCATTTCGACTTCATATATTATTCATTCGCATTGTATTTTTCAGGATTTATCATAATCAACATCATTTCGACTTCATATATTATTTATTCGCATTGTATTATTCAGGATTTATCATAATCAACATCATTTCGACTTCAAATATTATTCATTCGCATTGTATTTTTCAGGATTTATCATAATCAACATCATTTCGACTTCATATATTATTCATTCGCATTGTATTATTCAGGATTTATCATAATCAACATCATTTCGACTTCTTATATTATTCATTCGCATTGTATTATTCAGGATTTATCATAATCAACATCATTTCGACTTCTTATATTATTCATTCGCATTGTATTTTTCAGGATTTATCATAATCAACATCATTTCGACTTCATATATTATTTATTCGCATTGTATTATTCAGGATTTATCATAATCAACATCATTTCGACTTCAAATATTATTCATTCGCATTTTATTTTTCAGGATTTATCATAATCAACATCATTTCGACTTCATATATTATTCATTCGCATTGTATTATTCAGGATTTATCATAATCAACATCATTTCGACTGCATATATTATTCATTCGCATTGTATTTTTGAGGATTTATCATAATCAACATCATTTCGACTTCATATATTATTCATTCGCATTGTATTATTCAGGATTTATCATAATCAACATCATTTCGACTTCATATATCATTCATTCGTATTGTATTATTCAGGATTTATCATAATCAACATCATTTCGACTTCATATATTATTCATTCGCATTGTATTATTTAGGATTTATCATAATCAGCATCAATTCGATTTCATCTAATATCCTTTTGAAATGATTTATTCAGGATTTATGATCGGTGTTGACTTTGATAACTGCAATTTTAAAACTTTTTACATTTACTTATCTATTTAAGCATATTAAATTATCTTCATTTTAAAGCCAATGATAATATAACCAACAAATACAGAAAACATAAAAAAAATGTCAGACAGTCAATAGTACACTAATTTTGATCTGAAACAGATCTTAAAACTGACTGAACCATATATATTAGGTCTTGTTTAGTCTTTCGGCAAATTGTCAGACTTATTCATTGCAGTTTAATCTGTGCTGCTCAGACAATTTGCTAGACGTCAATTCAGAAAAGTACAGTCAGCATCTGACCGTGCAGAAGCCGTTATTTACCTGTACACATCAACATCATACTGACTTATATAAAAAGATTCTGAAACAATTTTTAATTGACTGAAAACAAATTATTTGAACATTTTTGAATTTACTGCCGACAGGTTGGAGTATTGCCTGGCGGACTGAACTGACGCAATAATTCATTGTATAGACTTTTCAGATACTGTTAAGATCAATAACCGTTTCCGACTAAAATTCATTAGCAGACCAAACCACCAGTTATCTATCGACAGCCACAATGACAAAGACAAACAACAATTAACATATGCGGTCTATATATTTGAACTATACACCTGGAAAATATTACTGCAACGCTTCAATTGAAAACAATGTAAAATGACACAATTGTAATACTAGTATATGTATAATTTGGGTTTTATCAAATACTTTTAATCCGTTTATGGTTCAAATTGAATTTGTAAGATCATTCAAACTTTGCACATTTATCGCATACCAATAGAATATATGTACCTCCAACTTTTGACGGACTATTGTGTTCTCACTCATTAAACTTGGTAGCGTTTCTCATTTTTACCTGTAATTGCAGAATAGTGCATAATTTGCAAATTGCATAGCTCTAACCATTTTTTAAATTAAGTATATACCAACGTTGCAAATAGATAACATGGAAATAGATATGTGCACCTTTTGTTTTGGACAGTGTAACTATTTTGTAGTGGAAGTCCCAATTCGTCGAACTTTTTGTATTGTGAGATCTTGAGGGTTATTAGTTTGTGCCATGTGTGACTCCCATTAATGTTCTTTGACATCAATCAATCTGTAAGGTTAAAAATTGCAAACCTAATGAAATATACACAATTGACAATTTGAATATTATTTTCCCTGCTAAATATGGGTGGAACTTTGTATATTTTGTAATTTTTATTTCAAGAACTAATTGAACCTGTATCAATTGTTGCTGTGTTTTATATTTGTTTTCCGTTCATTATTTTATACATAAATGACTATGCAGTATGGGCTTTGCTCATAATTGAAGGCAATACGGTGACCTGTAGTTGTTAATTTCTGAGTCATTAGTCTCTTGTGGAGAGTTGTTTAATTGGCAATCATACAGCATCCTTTTTTTATATATTCGATCGTGTTTTGATTTCATGATCATGTTGTGTCACTTATATACTTTTTACACGCCTATATTCGTGTATATTATGTAAAAACTATATGATGCTATATGTAGTAACTATTGTTCGCGATAAATGAACAATTCGCCAACCAATATTCATAATTGTATCTTGAAATTAAAAATATTTGCAGTATCTGAGTTTCGTTTGACTGTTTGTGAATCTTTATTTTTACATTAGTTAAAACAACAAAACCACCATGTACAGATGGAACATTGGTTAACTGTAGTTTTGTAGGAGTTTGTGTCGATCCAGAATTGAAATATCACTGTCCCCTAACCTGCGGTCTTTGTGGTAAGTACATCGATATTAACGATGAGCAAATTATACATCGTATAAAAATCTTAATGATCTAATTTAACTAAAAGGATAACAAATTTTACATATATATTTAAGTTACCGGGGAGCTCTTCAAATTTATAAAAGGAACGATTTCAAATAGTTTGAGCAAGGGCATTCGTTATGTTTTCTACATAAAAGAACAACGAAAATGAGGTGAATTCAAAAAGAGGGAAGGTCCATAAAAACTGACAAAATAGAACGTTAGACTTTTTTTACTTTCTGTACTGTCATTTAATATAACAATTTATTAAGATAAAAAAAAAACACATATATTTTGATATGCTTTGTAGGTAAAACAAGTAGAACAACACGATGGATACATATCGGAACAACAAAGAAACCAAGTTTATCACAGATAATAGGCAGATAATTCGCTGGTGGAGACAAAATAGTGGGAAAAACAACAGGAAAGATCACTGTTAAACTATTACATTACTGAAAAGGTCTTAGTTTGAAAAAGTGATTATCAAAGATGGCAACTTTTGATGTTCAGTGGTTGTCGTTTGTTGATGTTGTTCATAATTGTTTCTATTTTCTCGTTTTTTATATAGATTAAACCGTTGTTTTTCCTGTTTGAATGGTTTTATACCAGTCATTTGAGGGCTCTTTATAGCTTGCTGTTCGGTTTGAGCCAAGGTTCCGTGTTGAAGAACGAATTTTGATCTACAATGGATTACTTTTACAAATTGTGACTTGGGTGGAGAGTTATCTATTTGACACACATCTTATTATATCTATTGTTACTGTAGTTTACATATTGTGTTTGAGCTTTTGATTTTGCCATTTGCTTACGAACTTTCCGTTTAGAAAAAAGTAAAAACACAAAAATACTGAACTCTGAGAAATAATGAAAACGGAAAGTCCCTAATCAAATGGTAAAATCAAAAGCTCAAACACACCAAACGAATGGACAAGAACTGTCACAATCCTGACGTGGCACAGGCGTTTTCTTATGGAGAAAATGATGGATTTCACCTTGTTTTATAGCTAGCTAAACCTATCCATTATATTGACAACGATGTGTGAACAAAACAAACAGACAAAAATGTCAAAATAAGGCATACTGCAATTAACTTTGTGCTATTATTTTTTTTATCTTAATCACTATAAAACAAACATATATATATATAAACAAACATATTTACCATTACCAAATAACACAATGCCGGGATGTATAAGTAAAGGGCCACGTCACATGCCATAACAAGGCACATAGACAAAGCACATTAGCAAAAACGGAAGACTAGAATTCAGATATTATCATAGACCAATGACATAATAACGGGATATATTAATACAAAGCCACGTCATTTGTTACCAAGAAACACAAACATGCATGCCGAAAAAGTATATAAACATTAATGAAAGACAAGATTACAAAAATTATCATCGAACAATAACACAAAGACGAAATGTATAAGTACAGATCCACGTAAAATGGATACCACCAAAAGAACAGAGAAATTTCCTCTCAGTTCGGTATTGTTGTTATTTTACTTTTTTCAGACGCTTGACATTATTTAGTGTTATTCTTTTATTACTCTTGTTTCTGTTTATTCATGAACCTATGAAGTCTCAAACATATAGGTTATTGACTTCGGAGAAGTGTTTGTGTTGGGAGTTTTACGAAATTATTCTTAGTTTTCTTAATGAGGTGACGAACAGATGGCAAATTGTAAAGTCTCTTTAAAAACCTTTGCGTTTTTTCAATGTATCGCTGTCTGAATTTTCTATTAGGTTCTTAAAGTTTGACTGTCAACCGTTGAAAATGAAAATAGATATAACTTCTAGTAATGTATTCGAAATGAGAATCCATAGTGTTTTTTTTTATTTTGCCAATGGTCAAATTTATTGATATTTCTGACTACCAGATTGTTTTTACAAATTTGTCAAGGTTGGTGGTTCTTCTGGGTTAGGCTATTGATATTTCGAAGTATACATCTCCAAAAGATATAAGAGAAATATTATAAGGAATTTATTCTACAATTTTTTTTTATTATGAGGCTAACATAATAGCTTTGTTTTTCAATTACATACAAAGCATGAATTCACTTGTCCAACGAAAGACACATCAAATGATAGCCTTTATAATATATTGCCGTTAATTTCGAATGATGACTGTCTGATTACATAAAGTGAAACATAGAATGACAAAATTTCAAATATCTTAACTTTGAAACACATGACTGTATAGATTCTACCACTGCATAAAGTATGGTAAAATTGAGAATGGAAATGGGGTATGAGTCAAAGTGACAACAACCCGACCATAGAACAGACAACAGCAGAAGGTCACCAATAGGTCTTCGATGCAGCGAGAAATTCCCACACCCGGAGGCGTCCTTCAGCTGCCCCCTAAACAAACATATATACCAGTTCAGTGATAATGAACGCCATACTAAACTCCAAATTATACACAAGAAACTAAAATTAAAAATAATACAAGACTAACAAAGGCCAGACCGTTAAATTTTCCCATTTAAAACGCAAGGCTCGCCGTGCAGTTAAAATATTATTATTAAATATTATAGTTAAAATATAATTGTCGACAGTGGATAAATATCGTTTCACACTCAATGCAGTGGTAGAATCTTTACATACAAAAAAGAAGATGTGGTATGATTGCCAATGAGACAACTCACCTCAAGAGACCAAAATGACACAGAAATTAACAATTATAGGTAACCGTACGGCCTTTAACAATTAGCAAACCCCATATCGCATGGTCAGCTATAAAAAGCCCCGAATTGACAATCTAACACAATTCAAACGAGAAACTAAGGCCTTATTCATATATATATAAAAAATGAACGAAAAACAAATAAGTAAAACTTCGACAAACGATAACCCCTGATGTATACTCTGTTTTTCAATGTTTATCTATTTAAAATTAAGGAAATCGATAAGGTCGGAGTACCAATTGTAAGTTATCACAGTGCACCGCCCCACCCCAACAACAAAATCATTTGGATTAAAATGAAGGAAAAAAAGGATACGAAAACGTTATAGATTTACGAAATATGCATATTTTGCAACTTCCGTCGACATAGTTATACTTTCATCCACACTTTCTAAAATGTGACGTTTATAACAGGTTTTCAAACTCAGTTTACAATTGAACGAACTTCGGTGTCTCACTATTTACTTTGCCCAAACACTTATATAGTATTTACATTTTTTAACCGGATCTATGACCATAACTGGACACAGCATTGATGAGTTTATCCCAAAACACATATCTATAGATGGACTGGTTTATGATGAGCGAATCGCTTAAACTCCGCCCAGTGGAGTGAAGTGATACCTGCAACAAAGGAGAAAATAACAGCACTGGTAAGACACATACAATTGTTTAGCCAATACAGAATTGAGTTATGCCTCTTTATTCGACGAGTATCACTTTTGACAACCCTAAGTGACAAAACATGGAAAATTAATTTTCTAATTTTCATCGCCTCAATTGGCTTATACATATCTTTACAAAATTTAAAACCACTGTAAGATCAGAATACAATATTTATTTTGAACTATCAAAGGTTGCACAAAACGAACATGTATCGTCAAAATATTTATTTCTATTATTAATCCTGTGTAATAATGTACATGAACCTGTATGCAATGCATAATTTAATTATATCAATTTCCACCTTCGACATGAATAAATTACTATCATTAAACGTTAGCGAACTACGTTTCTGCACATATTTAAAGTATTGTCCGAATTATGTTTTATTTTATACACAAGGACACTATTTATATTGTATGTTTTATAATAAGGTCTATGTTTAAATACGGTTTCATTAAAATCCGTTATTTAACATTGTAATTTTGGTTTACAGAATTTGTAAGCTGTCATATAAATATCACTGTGTGATATACCAGTATGTACGTTTGAATTGGTTTGTGCCACAACAGTAACTACCTTGCTCCACAAGTTGGTAAGGATTAGTAATATGTTATTAGAATTATAATGTATTTCGTTTAAAAGGTTGAATTAACTATGGAGTATGTTAAGCACATAGTTTTGATAAAGAGTTATTTCCCTTGAGTTTAGATGCTTTTAATATTTGTTTAATTTATCAAATTATGATTCAAACTCAATTTAATATCACTTCTTTTCGATATTTTAGCTACTAAAAAGTTCGTTCGAAATAATTAAGTACATTCTGCAATAATAATAAGTACTCTTAGTATCTTTAAGGCTTGCTGTTCAGTGTCAGCCAATGCTCCGTATTGAAGGCCCTACTTTTACCTATAATGGTTTGCTTTTACATATTGTGACTTCGATAGAAAGTTTCCTCATTAACATTCATATCACATCTTCTTATATCTATTCAGATTTAATGTACAACAACCTTAACTATTTCACTGATAGCACACGGTCGCTAGGTCGATATTATTCTCCTGTCATATCTTATCTACAATGTTAGTTTAAACAATTTTTGTTTCAAAAGAGCACAAAATACAATTATTCAATAGAAATACAGGGATTCGGAAACAAGGAGAATAAATCCGTCTCCCTTAATGTTAATATCCTAGATAATCATCATGACTTTGAAATCATATCTTAAGTCTTAAATAATTTTAAAAAAAAATTAGTTCATATTTTTAACTATCCTCTTTTATGAATTATAGATAAAAATAGAAGTACAGATTGGCCTAATATTGGAACAACACAGAAAGTAGATTTGTCACACATAATTGGGAGATGTAAGCTTTAAGTTGATGGCAAACGAACAGAAAAGCATTGACAAACATTATATATCTAATTGTTATTCAGTAATTAAGGGATATAAGCGAATAATAAATGTTAAAATCAATGTTTTATACGATAAGTAAGATTTACCATATGTCATATTTCTCTAAATACAAAAATTTATAAAAAAAAATCGAACTCCATTTAAATTCCATCGTAATCAAGCAAAATTTTCATATGCCTCACTTGGTACAATCATTCCCCGAAAAAAATTGTGATTTAAACCGACTTGTATGCCAGTGGATTATAGTTCCGTAATATGAACAGAATTATGTGACCAACCAAAAACATAAAAGGTTAATGTGACAATAATTGGGATCCAGCATTTATATCTGTGCAGTCATTCACTGACATACAGCACATGACTAAATGACATACAAATAAAATAACCAAAAAACACAACAAAACTCTTTTATACAAGTTGTGATTTGTAGTTGATAGTAAATAGACTAAGATGCAAACAAAAAAGTGCTTTAGTTGATTGTTTTAGTATAGTATCCATTTTCTTTATGAGGTTCAAATAAATAAAAATACAATACAAGAATAAACAAAATTAAAACAACACTGTTTTCGTGTGCGTCCGCAGTGCACATCCAGACTCACCAGCACCAGGAACCCCAATTGTCAGACACTCAATAGAGGGATGTATAAAAACCGAATCACGTCGAAGGGTTTATGACCAAAAGTAAAATCACAAAATACTGAACTCAGAGGAACATTTAATCGTAAAGTCCCTCATCAAATGGCAAAATTAAATGACAAAACACATCAAACAACTGTCATATTCCTGACTTGGAACGGTGGTTTTATAGCGCGTAACCTCTCACTTATATGACATTAGAATCAAATTCCGTTATTTTTACAACGATGCGTGAACAAAACAGACATAATAAATAAAAGTCAAAATATGGGGACAGCAGTCATCCCTGTGTTACAATATCAAAACACACAACGATTTACAAAAAAACACAAATGACCAACAGCATTACAATAGCACGCAGCACCTTTAAGCATTAGCCCAGAACCATGTTTATTTTTATTGTTTGCCAAGGAAACACTAAATATTTGTCTATTAGGTATTTGTATATTCTGATGAACTTTTTGTGAAAAGGAAGAGACGTTCCTTCACAAAACCTTGCCTCATTAAACTTTGCCCATACATCGATGACGCGTAGCAGTTTCAATTACTTGAATATCGAATGAGTTGAGTAATTAATACTTGTACTCCATACGCGTTTCGTTTGTTATAGATCATAATACTGAGATTATCACTTTCAAGTTCAATTGAATCTCTTGTTTAGGAGGATTTATTAACTGGACATACTTAAAATGTTTAGATTGTTAATGAAAAGAACATAATCAATATATCTGTAGAAAAAAAATTATCTAAAGTATTTCATCTTCATGTTTTTCACAATTGTCTAGATTCGATTCATATGAAAATAAGAAAATGGCGATTAGTAGAGGTGCACAGTTGGTTCAAATAGGAAAACTCTGCTGGAAAATTGTACCTTCAAGTTCAATAAATATGTTGTCGATGAGAAAACTCAGCATACTAATCACTAATTCTTTGGTGTAACATGTTTTCTTTTTGTGCAAAATATTTAGTAAAAAAAAGCAGAATTGTGTCCCAAAAAAATAATTTGTATAGCATGGTAGATTGTTCGAGAGGAAAGCTTTATGGATTATTTCGTTACACGAATTTTCGTGTGTAAAGAGTAGGAAAAATGAAGTTTCAATAGAATGATTTTACAGAATGACCAAGATTAGATTTTCCCTGAAGTTCTTTGGGGTTGGTAAGATTTCACATATGGGTAATGTCACTATGCGAGTAAACAGTTCAAAATCTCTCTGTTGTTTTTCGGTTGATATGGACAACCTTTTGGTTAATACAACAGACAATTCCTTGCCAGACCATGCCGATAAGCTGTTAATGTACGTGTTCAATACAAGTAAGTTAAGTCTTCAGATTTGTTTTCAATGGTATATTGAATGACGTCTTAAAAGACTTAAAACGACTGTCACATTCCTTACTGGGAACAGGCTTTTTCTTATGTAGAAAATGAATAATACGAGTCTTTGATATCTTTACATTTATTGTACTATAGTATATTTCTTTTCTTTTGGCATAAAAATTCATAAGTACATATTCAATTTGTTTTTCTTACGTGCAAACTATTCATAAAATTGAGAAAGGAAATGGTGAATATGTCAAAGCGACAACCACCCGACCATAGAGCAAACAACAGCCGAAGGCAACCAATGAGTCTTCAATGTAGCGAGAATTCCCGCACCCGTAGGTGTCCTTCAGCTGGCCCCTAAAATATGCATAATAGTACAGTGATAATGGACGTCATACTAAACTCCGAATTATACACAAGAAACTAAAGTTTAAAATCATACAAGACTAACAAAGGCCAGAGGCTCCTGACTTGGGACAGGCGCAAAATTGTGGCGGGGTTAAACATGTTTATGAGATCTCAACCCTCCCCCTATACCTCTAGCCAATGTAGAAAAGTAAAAGAATAACAATACGCACATTAAAATTCAGTTCAAGAGAAGTCCGAGTCTGATGTCAAAAGATGTAACAAAAGAAAATAAATAAAATGACAATAATGCATAAATAACAACAGACTACTAGCAGTTAACTGACATGCCAGCTCCAGACCTCAATTAAACTGATTGAAAGATTATGTCTTCATCATATGAATATCAGGTACAATCCCTCCCGTTAGGGGTTTAGTATCATACTATCATAAAATATATGAGAAGAACATAACCCGTGTCATGCCAACAACTGTTTTTTTAGAAATAAATGTGTTTAGTTCCGATGCAAAGACCCTATCAGTGAATCAATGTTAAAGCCAAAATATGCAATCTTTAATGACCTGACAACAGTATCGTAACTATATCCCTTTTAATAAGTCTATTTAAAGGTTTTGTTTGTTTCTGAGGAGAATACTGACATTTTTGTGCTTTATAAAGAATATTTCCATAAAATTTTGGATGTGAAATACCTGAACGTATAAGATGTCTGCATGTTGAGTTATATTTACGAATTATTTCCTGATACCGGTGATAAAATTTAGTAAATGTTTTGACCAGTTTGTGATATCGAAAACCCTGGTGTAATAATTTTTCAGTAATACATAAATTTCTCTCTTTTGATTTTGGATTTTCCTTTTGAATTTTCCTCGGAGTTCGGTATTTTTGTGTTTTTACCTTTTCGCTAAAATCTAATACATTGTTACATACACGAGCGAATCGTACAAGTTGAGATATATAAACACCATAAGATGGTGACAAGGGAACGTCACCATCTAAAAATGGATAATTAACAATAGGAAATGAAAAATCATCTCTTTTATCATAAATTTTTGTATTAAGCTTCCCGTTTATGATATAGATATCAAGATCATGCACGTATGTTTTAACATCTTTTCTATTCTATAAATAAAGGCAACAGTAGTATACCGCTGTTCAAACTCATAAATCCATGGACAAAAAACAAAATCGGGATAACAAACTAAAACTGAGGGAAACGCATAAATATAAGAGGAGAACAAAGACACAACACTACAATGTAACACACACAGAAACGGACCAAGCATCAGACAAAATCCCACGAGAATAACAAATATAACATCAAAATCAAATACATGAATTACGGATAGACAAGTACCGTGAGACGTCTTATCGCAATGTCAATTTACACTCAAAAATAAGAGAAAACAAACGACGCAACGTTAAATTGTAACACACACAGAAACGAACTATAATATAACAATGGCCATATTCCTGACTTGGTACAGGACATTTTTAAAGGGAAAAATGGTGGGTTGAACCTGGTTTTGTGGCATGCCAAACCTCGCACTTTAATGGCAATGTTAAATATAACATTGAAATAACAACATAATATTACAGGACTACAATACAAATAAATAGGAGAACGTATTAGACAAAGAAACACATGATAAATGAATAACAAAAAGCATCAGGTTTAAAATTTAATACGCCAAAAACGCGCCTCGTCCACACAAGACTCACCAGTAACGCCCAGATATAAAAGATCGAAAGCGAAAAAAAGTACAAAGTTGTACAGCACTGAAGATCAAAAGTTAAAAAAGGTTGTGTCAAATACGGCTAAGTTTTTATGCTTGGGATAAGAACATCCTTATTTTTTAGAACAATTAATAATATTTTTCTACAAGCATTCGGTTTCTTTTTCACCATCCCATGAGATAGCACGACTGTAATATTTTGAATCTATGAATCGAAGACAAAACGACATTATCATTGACAATTGGGAAAAGGAGGGGAAGTCAATCATATTAAGTTTACAAACACTACATTTGCAACTAAGTACAGAATTTTAGGCTATGTTTTAACTAGGTCTTATCTAGATTCAATTAGGGAATATGTTATAATCATATCCAAGTTATCTAAGGTCTATAAAATCCAAAAACAATGAATTTGACTATTTATATCACATTGTCGTTTTTAAGATCATATCTTGCTGACACCTTTTCTTTTTACAGTTTCTCTCTGTCTACTTTCATTTTGATAAACAACTCGAACATGTAAATTTATCTAACTAAAATCATGTATTAGGAGACGATGTATCAAATTTATTTGGAAAATAGCTCTTACTATTACTTGTAAAATGAAGACATCAGAACTTCACCAATCTTCAAATCAAATAAATCTATTAATTTCTATAGCTATGACGATTTTGGCTCTATTGACTTACTTGTAGATATTTTCTAGCTGATCATTTCATCATTTAATATTGCTCTCTATTTTCTATATATTTAAAAAAAAAAAAAAAAAAGGGTCTCATGAAAATGGACATTTCACTTGCAACTACGCAAAAACGAACAGTCTGATTTCTAAGAAAGTCTGAAGCTGATTGTACTAGCTAATCATGTTTACTCCAATTGCTTCATTAAAGATATAAAGAAAACCGGTAGTTTAACATAGCGATTGTTTTTACGTACAGTGTCTGTGTTTGTTCTCGATGAAATATAAAATGATGTTGGTCACATCGGTTGCCAATCCTTTAGCTGTATCAAGAAATGAAATTTTAAAGATGACAGTCGATAATCAATAAACTTATCTGCGGAATTGATTTTTCCTTTCAATTGCTTTGATTTGAGTGCCCCTGGATGTGTTTTGAGTCGCGCTCGTTTTGTTTTAAATTATCATCCCGGTATATTTGATGATTGTCGATATCGAAATTTTGACATAGTTTATCTTGGATTTTCCTTTTCGGTACATGTAAACTCGATTATTAGTTTGTCCTTACTATTGTGTTGATCACGTGTACACCATAAAAAAGAAAATGTGGTATGATTGCCAATGAGACAACTATCCACAAAAGACCACAATGGCACAGACATTAACAACTATAGGTCACCGTACGGCCTTCAACAATGAGCAAAGCCCATACCGCATAGTCAGCTATAAAAGGCCCCGATAAGACAATGTAAAACAATTCAAACGAGAAAACTAACGGCCTTATTTATGTAAAAAAATAAACTAAACGCTTTACTTTCGTACAAAAGTATTAATCTGGTATCAAAATGTCCTTAATATGGCAGGTGTCATCAAATATTACGTTTTTATGTTTGTTTGCGTTTGGTTTGTTGCACTTCGGTGTTCCTGTTGTTCATTTGTTCTCCGCTTATAGTTGATGTGCTTCACGCGTGTTTTTTTTTAATCTGGATTTGTTTTTTCCTCAATCGATTTATGACTTTTAAACACCGGTATACTTCTGTTGCCTTTATTTATCTTTAGTATTTTATTTGTAAGTTATGCATATTTATCACATCAAACTTTCATGTTATTTATAACCAGTGACGTACATTGCATGTGTAAATGTATAGTCATCTGGTTCCCACGATGACATGATATAGCTTAATCATAAAAGTTCAATCTTATCCAATAGCTCAGCTAACTTAACAGGAAGTTTCGGGTACTAACCAGATCCGTCGTCATCCAGAAACCAAGGACAATTATTATCTCTTAAACAAACATGACAAACAAACATCTCCATGTCGTCAGATAGTTTTAAACAAGGACATAGTGCCAGTACTATAGGTACAGCTTTGACTTGCTATCTTCAGCTCAGTAGCCAGTACTTCGGTATTAACATGATTAATAACATGTTTGTAATAACAAACTATGTAAAATTGCCCGTTTATACTTTTTGAAATTATACAGAAACTAAGGTTCTACTCTCTTTGAGTAGTTGACCTTAGAACGATTTTTTTTTTGTCTTTTTGTTTTTGTTAATAGCTCATCAACATTGTCGGTCCTTATATATCCTTGTCTTTCACATATTCTGTTTTGAGCGTTCCTGATGAAGGTTAATTCAAAAAAGCTACGAATGCAACCAATAGTACAGAGAGGTTCACAATAAATACTATGAAGCTATAACACTTATTTGACTATTTATGGTTTACAAGCTGCATGTAAATATATGAACACATAACCTACTTTTTGTTTATTACGGAACCTTGTTTTTTATACGTAGATGAACTCCAATGAATCTCGTGTGATATTGTATGGGATAAAACCACAAAACTAAAAAAAATAAATAATTAGAAATCATTATAAATAACTGTGTCAGTGGTAAACGATATACAAGTACATGAAAAATAAGGTATTGTTACGTGTATATTTTGTCATTTTACTGCAAATTATGTCTGATGAATCACACACATAACATAAAATTGATAGTAAGGAAAGCAGGACAATATCTAAAATATCGTATGACCGAAATTGCTAGTCGACTACTTACTAGAGTAGTTGTTCTTTAATAACGATTTGTATGATTTTTTTGCATTTTTGCAAATATTTTGAAACTATAATTGAAAGAAAAAAGTAAAATAACAAAAAAAAAAACCACGGAAACTCCGTAATCAAAAAGTAAAATCAAAGCTCTAACACATTAAACGAAACGAATAATCTACTTAAGATATTGTGAATGATCACAACATCAGTTTACATAGCAAACACGGACAGTCGACTACTAGTACTTGTCTAGTAAAAAGAATGTATTATGAATATGATTATTAAAAAACACCCTTATTTTTTTTTGTAATGACGTTGTGAGTTTATGTCGTCTAATGAGTTTCCATGTCCCTTTGATATTTTTCGCTCCCTTTTTAGATAGATTTTGCATCAATTTTAAGCTAGACTAGAAATATACAAATAGGTTAAGCTGACCGAAATAGTTAGCAGACTTCCTATCGGAATTAGTGACCTTAATAAAAATTTTCAAATGCTTGACTATATTGGCTCTTATTTGACAGAATAGTCAAAATATCAAAATGATAAAATAAACTCATCATATTTACCAGGCTCAATATATGGTACGTCAGACGCGCGTCTCGTCTTCTAAACACTCACCAGTTACGCTCGGAACCACAGATATATATCAAGATACAAAATATAGAATGCCATTACCTCATAATAAGAGTTTTAGCCAGTTTATTTTACATGTTCGAGATTTTTACCAAAACTAATGCAGACAGATGAATTGTGTAAGACGATAAATGGTGAGCAACATACCATCTACACAGTCCATATGATAAAAATTACAAAGAAACCTTTGAATAGTTGTTGACCCTTAGAAGGTTTTATATTAGTCTTTCCAATGCTTTTTGTATAGTTTTCATTAACAATTATCTGCTAACAAACTCTCTCAAGACAAGATTTTGTCCAGCATAGTTTCATTTTATCGAAACTTCATTGTTTCATTTAGTTGTTATCCGTTTGATGTGTTTCAGTCTTTGATTTTGCCTTTTGATTAGGGACTTTCCGTTTTGAAATTTCCTCGGAGTTAAGTATTTTTGTGATTTTAATTTTTATTCCATTATTACATGTATTATGCAAAATCTCAGGTTAACATTCTAAGTTATATTGTAACCTAAAGCTTTTGACATGACCTTTACTAAACATTATTCCAATCAGATTATGAATAAAAAATACCTAAATGCTAACATTTTAAATATTTGTGCAAAAAATGTAAAAAAAAAAAGTGAAAAGAAATGGAACAAAAGAATTCAGTACTTAATACTTTAACTGCTTATTTGTTTTTTACTTATAATGTTTTGCCATGTTATGCATATTTTGGCCTCAAGATAGTTTATACCTGACAGTTATACACATTGGTAACAAGATATCGAACTGAAACTCAAAACTCAACAATTCAAATACTGAATTTGAGATTGCGGTTAAAACTTGTGTAGGCTAGATTTATATACTAATTAAAGTTTATGACAAAATTTGATTGGTGTTTATACTAGTGTACTTCTGTTACATCGATATCAATTTCCTATTATTTTGTTTTGTAAATATAAGAAATAATTTGTACAAGAATGAATTAGTTGATTTTAAATGTGGGTAATTTAGAGTTGGTTGAATTAAGGGTACAAGAAACCTGTGAGTTTCGGTGCATGCACATTACAATATTGTATATATACATTGTTATTAACAGTACTTATAGAATATCAAAGGAAACGTGAAATGTATGAAAGAGAAAAAAAACACAAAAGAGCAGAAAACAGCTCAAAGCCACTAAGGGTCCTCAACGCAGTGAGAAATCCAGCACTTTGAGGTGGGCTTCAAGCTTCATCCTCATATTGCTGATGTTGAAAGTTTTGATTATGGTTGATACGACTTACACTATCTGTTTTTGCGAAAACAATACTATGTACTGTAACATTAAAGTTTATCCAGCATCCTTTATCGTTATGTGATGTTTGAAATGAAATGATGAATTTACTTTGCACGTATAAGGAAGGTTTGTTAAATGTAGTAATCAATACATGCATGTGATTATGTACGGCTGAAGGGCATTCAGATCTAGACGTTCTTGATACCTAAAACTGTTTATTATCGTGACGTGTCAATAGGTCCCATATAAGATAAGACTTGTAGTACATATATATATAACATACGTACGTATGTACATTTCAGACGGATTTTAAAATAGAGTAAGTACTAGCCTTTACATATCATTTGACCGGACATTATTTTAACATTCAATATTAGAACAACTTAGCTTGCTTATTTAGTTTAACATGTCGCTTTTTCAATGTGTTTCTTTAATATTAAAGCATCTATCCTTCAGAATAAGAAATATTATTCTAAAAAATTCCAAAGATCTACTTCTTAACCTTTGATCACAATCTTTGCAATTTTGCAGCAACATAAAAACTTTTGATTTTTCTACGCTATATATTACTATTCCCCATGCTCAGTTGAAAGATCGACTTCACCATCTCATAAAACAGAGATTTTTCTATAAAAATGGGAATCGTAGATACAAATTTCTTGTTTTGGGTTACAATAATTCATATTTTGTGAAGAATCACACTGAATCTTCCAGAAAATATACTGAAGATGATATTATCAAAATGCTGGACTTTTTGATCGACAATATATTTGTTGAGTTTGGAGGATTTATATTTCAACAGACAATCGGTATTCCAATGGGTACTAATTGTGCACCCCTGCTGGCTGATTTGTTTTTGTACTGGTATGAAGCAGAATTCATTCAAAACCTTCTTAAAGACAAAAAGAAAAAGCACCTTGCGAAATTCTTTAATTTTACTTTCCGATATATTGATGATGTTCTATCATTGAATAACCCATACTTCAGCCAATACTTACATCTCATATATCACAGTGAACTTGAAATTAAGGATACTACTGATACTAGAAGGACTGCTTCATACCTTGATCTTTTCCTCAATATTGACGTAGATGGACGACTTCACACGAAAATCTATGACAAACGGGACGATTTCAACTTCCCAATTATCAATTTCCCATTTCTCAGCAGTAACATACCATCTGCCCCTTCGTATGGTGTTTACATATCACAATTGATACGTTATTCACGTGCTTGTTCACACTATACGGACTTCATATACAGGAGTGTGCTACTTACGAAGAAACTTCTCCAACAAAGTTATGAGGACATATTAAAATTGACACTCCGTGAATTTTATGGACACCATCACGAATTGGTGGATCCATACGATGTGTGTTTAACCAAACTAGCTAAGGACATTTTTACCACATGGTAGATTGTGGTTTGTCATTATGTCGTCTAATCTTTTCATTACCAAACGTGACTTATTCCCGATTGTGACTGTTTTGCTGAGTGTGAATTCGCATTACTATAAGACGTGTTACGGTACTTGTCTATCCCAAATTCATGTATTTAGTTTAAATTTTAATGCTATATTTGTAATTCTCATCGGATTTTGTCAAATGTGTTGACGTCTTTTCTATTATATTTATGTGTTATGGAAAAAAAAATTAATCACCGCCGTCATTTATTAGATTAAATTTTGGTCAACATAATTTGTAGGATAATTTACGTTTGAAGTTGGATTCATAACAAACTGCACACATATATATATATATTATAGTTAATTGCTATTAATAAGTATTGCAATTTGCATTGTGTTTAAATGCAATATCAGTATTTAGTTCTATTTTAATCTTTAATCAATCCTAATTCTATCTTACTTTTGAGATATAGTTTTTCATATGTGACGTAATTTTTCTGCTGTTTCAGAAATTTCATATATTCAAATGTGACGTAATTTTTAATGCCTTTTCACCATCGTATGTGATGTCATTTTCATAATTTACTGCGTTGAGGCCTTGACTATGTCGGGTGTGTCTATTCTGTGTTGGTCATTCATTATGTATTCGTGTTTGTTTTATGTAATGAGTTAATACTTCAGTTTCATTAAGTATATCTGTTATATTCATTTGATAAAATTTACTGTTTGCAATAGCATTTTAAAATTGTTCTAAATAATAAGGATGGTCTTATCCCAAGCATAACAACTTAGTCGTATTTGACACAACCTTTTTCAACTTTTGATCTTCAGTGCTGTACAACTTTGTACTTTTTTCGCTTTCGATCTTTTATATCTGGGCGTCACTGGTGAGTCTTGTGTGGACGAGGCGCGTTTTTGGCGTATTAAATTTTAAACCTGATGCTTTTTGTTATTCATTAATCATGTGTTTCTTTGTTTAATACGTTTTCCTATTTATTTGTATTGTAGTTCTGTAATATTATGTTGTCATTTCTATGTTATATTTAACATTGCCATTAAAGTGCGAGGTTGTCCATGCCACAAAACCAGGTTCAACCCACCATTTTTCCTTTAAAAATGTCCTGTACCAAGTCAGGAATATGGCCATTGTTATATTATAGTTCGCTTCTGTGTGTGTTACAATTTAACGTTGCGTCGTTTGTTTTCTCTTATTTTTGAGTGTAAATTGACATTGCGATAAGACGTGTCACGGTACTTGTCTATTCCAAATTCATGTATTTGGTTTTGATGTTATATTTGTTATTCTCGTGGGATTTTGTCTGATGCTTGGTCCGTTTCTGTGTGTGTTAGTTACATTGTAGTGTTGTGTCGTTGTTCTCCTCTTATATTTATGCGTTTCCCTCAGTTTTAGTTTGTTACCCCGATTTTGTTTTTTGTCCATGGATTTATGAGTTTGAACAGCGGTATACTACTGTTGTCTTTATTTATAAACACTAAGGTTTTTCTATCCACGAGTATAGATTACCTCAGCCGCATTTGAACAACTTTTCGGAATGTTTTTTAATGCTCTTCAACTTTCATTTGATTTAGCTGTCCAGCTAGTTTTATTTATGCTAAAGATGATGAGTCTTACGAAGTCGTCTTGGCATATTTTTGTGAAATTGTTGGCTATTTTCCATCTTTTTCTTTATGATATGGTTATGTTTTTCATCGAGTACAATGTGACAGGGAATTGACTAATAGTAAAGAAATGTTGACAAAACAGACACAGATTTGAAAGGTTTAGCTTTCTATAAAACTAGGTTCAATTCATCGTTTTGTATACATTCCTTTACCATGTCATTTTCGTATGGTTTGTAAAAAAAGGCAACAGTAGTATACCGGTGTTCAAAAGTTATAAATCGATTGAGATAAAACAAATCTGGATTAAAAAATAAAACCAAAGGAAACACATCAACTATGTGTGGCATGTGTATAGTATAAAAAGATATACACATAATGTTTTTAATACATTAAACAGAGGTTTAGGTTGAAACAGGATCCATCGGATGCTCCCAATTTAAAGCGAACAGATGGCCAAATCAATAACGATGAAATGTCATTACCATATATTTGATATTTTGTTTGCAAATTATGCTGAAGGCATATATGAGTGGGGTAACAACAAACATAGAGAGTAGAAGAAACAGAAAATCATTGATATAATAAGAGTACAATGTGACAGGGAATTGAATAATAGTAAAAAAAATGTTGACAAAACAGAGAAAGATCTGAAAGGTTTAGCTTTCTTTAAAACTAGGTTCAATTCATCGTTTTGTATAAACATGCCTTTACCATGTCAGAGATATGGCATTTGTAATCCATTTAGATGCGTTTTAAGCGTTTGACTTGCCATTTGATTGGAAACTTTCCACTTTGAATTTTCAACGGCGTTTGGAATACTTTGTTATTTTACTTTTTTCCAACAACAACAAAATAACAATAGTCGTTCTAACTCTAATCTGATTCACAATTTTGATATGACCATAGGCAAACATGTGGAAGTTATTGCTCCTTTGCATGCTGGGAGTTAGCAATGCACTTGGTCCTGCACAGTTTACACTATCACCATCCGGTCAGATGAAAGTGAAAATTCCTGGTCAGTATAAATAAATTGTATCAATTATATTTTAACTATGAAACAAGAAATAAACTCACCATATATAACAGGATCCAAATTGTGTATTGTTGCCAGACGCGCGTTTCGTTTACAAAAGACTCATCAGTAACGCTCGAATCAAAAATAATTAAAAGGCAAAATAAAGTACGAAGTTGAAAAAGTATCATATTCTTATATATGAATACATGGACGTTTGAATAGTTGTATTTGAATTTTGCACTGTACTTTATTATCAAGTTTTTAATTAAAAAGTGATATATAACTAATATGAGGAAACCGAGTCTAATAATCTTGATATTACAAAAAAACCTTAGGAAATAGCATGAACTCATGAGAGAGATTGGTTGCGTCTGAGATATATCGTGAATATATCATTTCTTACATTACATTACCTTAGCTGTTTTGGCAAAACTTTTAGGAATTTTGGTCCTCAGTGCTCTTCAACTTCGTACTTTATTTGGCCTTTTTAACTTTTTTGGATTCGAGCGTCACTGATGAGTCTTTTGTAGACGAAACGCGCGTCTGGCGTAAATACAAAATTTAGTCCTGGTATTTATGATGAGTTTATTTAGTAATTAAATTGTTGAAAATACATTTCTTTACAACTGGTTCCAAGCGTTTAACGAAGTAAATGTTGAGTATTGAATGGTTATTTTAAGTTCCTGGTGTGTAAATGGAACCTTTTCCTTCAAAGTTTTCAATTTAAATAGATATTAATTTTTTCTCGGTAAAGTATTGGTTTTAAAAAATCTAGTTTGGAAATAAATTTAATACATCATTTTCTATATAAGGAACTGCATGAACCTTGGAATTCGGAATTTTTATTAATTTACTTTTTATTCGATAAAACTGTGTTTGTCTTCGAATTATTAAGGAGGAAAGTACCTTCAGACCACCGTATTGCATTTATATCTGTTCATTAACAGGTGACGCGAGTGTACCTCTAAGATTGTATTTGCTTTATTTTCATTGAAATATTTGAGTACGAAGAAATTTGGCCCTAAACAAGTTTTACCGTTACCATCATGCATTGTTTCATCCATACGACTTGTAGGAGTCGCCGCTCACGAGAGACGTGTTTTTCGAGGTTTGAAATCAAAATACAACAGTTCAGTCGTCGGATTTATATAAGTAATTGTTTATTCTTCATGATCGCTGAGGCTTGGTTCGCATGGACGTTGAGAGAGGAGACCATGTGAACAACTGGTATATCTTATTTATACTACCTGTGTTTTGCTGGCTCCTTTAGAATTTGCTAATTTAGAAGGAAACTTGACATAAAGGAGTGATCTTTAACAATCATTATTTTGGTACTAGAAATGTGTTTTCTCTGCACATTTATAAAAGAATCGGCTACGAAATGAACTTCGAATGAAGAATAACCATGTTTGTTCCATAAAAAGGTCTTATCCCAGTATTCTATCTTTAAACGGAAACCCAGATTGCTCATCATAAACGTATCCTCGAATTGTACTATTAGAATGATAGGTGATTGTTGAACAATATCAATTGGACTATTAATACATATTTGCAGATATATTTTTGTTTTTAAAGTCTAATGTTAATAATGATGACTGGAACACAACATAATTATCAAAGTTTTTAAACGATCCTTGCAAGAAGATAGAATTCTTAATTTGTTTTCATGTCAATACTTACATTTTTCAGCGGATGGTTTTTCAAAAGTTGCCATACATTACAATGTTAACCAGGAATTACCAGGTGTTACTGGGTCAAGATTTGGACAAGATTTAGTCACAGCAAATGGTTAGTAATAACAGGGGGATTATTAGATTAATTATCTCATCCTTAAATAACAACACAATCATTTTACACTAATGATATCGAAAATGTAGTTGTTTATTAAAGGCAACAGCAGTATACCCTGTTCCATATATAGTTATCAAAGTACTAGGATTATAATGTAGTATGCCAAATGCGCGTTTCGTCAACATAAGACTCACCAGTTACGCTCATATCAAAATAGTCATAAAGCCAAACAAGTACAAAGTTACAAAAGTCACAAATCGATTGAGAAAACACAAATCCGGGTTGCAAACGAAAACTGAGGGAAACAAAGGAACAACAGGAACACTAAAGTGCAACAAAAATAAGTACCAACACCGATTCCAGAAGTATTTTATAAGCATAAATGTAACTTTAATATCATCTGCAAAGTTCTATGCAATGATGGTGTGGTACAATAAATGGTGTCCGATCGCTTAACTAAAAATGAAGTTAAACAGATGCAAATCTTTCGTTAGAGAAAAAAATAATATAAATATACCTGAAGCTGTGTAGTAAAACCAATAGCATTTCGATAAGCCGTATGAAGCCTAATTTTTTAAAGAGGGTCTTTGCTACTGTAAGATGTTATCTCCTGTTTGTGGAGAAAAACGAAAATGTTCTTACCGCTATGGTTCTTTATGAGTATGCCTAATTTGTTTAAGTTTTATGACATTTATGACTCAAGAAATCTTATCTACATAACTATATTTTCTAGCATTCTTTTTAGTAGTCGTTACGTTGAATATATATTTTTTTAAAGTTATTCCCCTCTACAATTCAAAACTAGCAAATGTTAAATAACTTGATTCATATAACAAGCATGAGAACCTATCTCCTGCATCAACACAATTTTCAAAATTATTTTAATCAAATCATTTAAATGAGAGAACAGTGTTCAGTTGAGTTGTTTGGTAATCCTAAATGTCACTTACCCATATTTCGATCCGTGCCTTATATCTTATCTTATTATAACCTTTTCGTGAACATTCATTTTCATTCCTTCCTAAATCAAAACTAACCCTAACATACATATAAACAAACG
Organism: Mytilus galloprovincialis; assembly: GCF_965363235.1. Lineage (NCBI taxonomy): Eukaryota > Metazoa > Mollusca > Bivalvia > Mytilida > Mytilidae > Mytilus > Mytilus galloprovincialis. The sequence continues at coordinate 19,718,487 of NC_134842.1, forward strand.
ATATCATGAATACAATAAAATTTAAACAGATAGTTTCATAAAACTCAGTTAAAAATTCCCTTAAAGAGATATTTCATTAATGTATGTCAGGTATAGATTGAAATAAAAGATGCAACAATATGTACATCATTATAGGTGGTTTCTTTGAATGGCAAAGTACCACTCAGGCTAAAGAAGGCGATACGATACATTATTGGTTATGGGGAGAGAAGAATGGACAGGGAGAGACACAAACAGATTTAACCGGTGTTATAGTATGTAAGTAAAGTAGTTATTTTAATATCCTGCATATCTATAGCATGATCGTGTTTCCCCTTTTATTTTTTTTCTTAGTTACATATTTTTCTCTAACCCAAATGACGGTTATGACATTGGAATCATATGCATTGGAGTAGGTGGAGAAGCACACCTTGCGGTCAATATGAACATTAACCTACGTATAACACTCAAGGTTTTTTGGTAGGATTCGTGTTGCTCAATTTAAAGGTTTTTATGTACTGTTTTGTGGACTTGTTCTTTTCTCGTCGTTTTATTTTTTTTGCCTCATTTTTGTCAGTTCGTTTTCGATTCAAGACTTTCGATTGCACCCTGATTATCTTCTGCCTTTATTAACAATCGTGAAAATCCATTTGCTATATATTGTATTCAATTTTAGCTGATCACACAACTACTCAACAACCTACACCAAAACCTACTTCTCCTCAGCCGATTGTTACAAACAAACCAGTTGGAACAGCTTCTCCAACCCAAAGCGGAAGTGGTGCTGTAACAGCTGGATTATCATCAGGAGTGACATCTTCTGTTGGAACATCCGGAAGTATACACAAAGGAAGTCAGAACGGAAGTTCTGGGGGTTCAAGCGGAGGTGGATCTGGTTTCATGGTTGGTGGATCAAGCTATCATGGTCCTAGTAAATGTAAGCATACATATACCATCTAACACAAAACGCAAACCATTATTGTTCATTTGACACTCCTCTTACAGATACTGTTATACATATATCATATTGTATAAACAATATAGAATATTGAAGGCAATGTAACATGTCAAGATTACATACAGGAAGAGTAAATAAAATGTCATCATAAATGTTAATAGTGCAATTTGGAGAGTATCGTAATAAAAGCATATATGGTATTTGACACATATATCTGTATAACGCTTATCCTGAAATAGCTATCAATAACTTTTAACGATCATGGCGCAATAATAAAAGCTAGGAATTATTTTTTGAATCTATAGTATTCAGATTTTATTGATTAAACATGATTATAATCTACATATATTTGGCATTGTTTTTTTTTAATTTCATGATTTCATAAAAATCTAAAAAAAAAACCACGATAAAAAACACAAAGAATTAATTGAAACCAATATTAAATAGTATAAGGGATACTATAATATAGAAATATTTTGTATGGGTTGTCAAGACTATACAAAAAAAACCTAAGAAAGCCGTGGACATATTGAATTTGCAGGTCGTATAAGTAGACATTATGCATTGAATGTAGTTCTAAACAAAATGATTCTGTTGAACAGAAAGATAATTAAAGGCAACAGTAGTATACTGCTGTTCGAAATGCATAAATTGATTGAGAAAAAAAACCAAATCCGGGTTACAAACTAAAACTGAGGGAAACACATCAAATATAAGAGGAAAACAATGACACAACAGAAACACTAAAATGCATATGTTTTACCTACTTGTATATTTCAGCTAATACAGTTAATTGCCAATCGTATCCATGTTTGATATTTGAGGATGATTTCAACACTTTGGATTTCTCTACATGGGAGCATGAGATCACAGCAGGCGGAGGGGGTGTGAGTTTTTGTTCATCATTTTGTATCTTCTCATTTGACAATTAGCGGACATGTTTGTGCTTTGAAATTCACAAGATGAAATATCAATAATACTTACCTTTTTTGAGTAAAATGTAAAATTACAAAACACTGAACTCCGAGGAAAATTGAGTAAATGACTGTTTCAAAAAAGAAATCTAATTCACGTTGTATGCTTTGTAATGAACGGTTTAATCTTTAACATGATACTTGTTTCCCTTTAATCAAAATAACATATTATTAGTAACTTTTCATTTTGGGTTTATTAATATAATATGTAAGTCACTGATAAACTAAATGTAGCAATGTTATCTCAGTGTAATAAATATCATATGCTGCATATTTAGGTAATTGTATTATCGTCAACGATTTGATTATCTTTAAATGGGCAAAACAAAGACTTTATACAAAAATCAAAACCAGCGACATCAATCGTGTGACATTTTAATTCCTTTCTAATAGGTATCATCATCTTTAAACTGTTTTTTGTATTGTAGAATTGGGAATTTCAGTACTACACAAACAACAGATCCAACAGTTATGTAAAAGATGGGACACTGTTTATCAAACCGGTAATGTCTTAAGTCATAATTTAAAACGTTTTTAATTTGCGGTTTTACATCTTTGACTGATCCTCTAAGAGAAACGACACCTTTAATGTAATGCAGGAAAATTACACGAATAAAGAAAAAACTCAGGACAACTGACCGAGATTGTTACAAACTTACACTTGACTTTAGTAAGCATACATTTGTTTACTGGCAGTTTAACCCGATTTAAATCCATTTAAATAAGAAGTAAAGAATTAGTTTTTAGTAAGCTGCTTCTTTTCCAACAAAACTTGAAACAAAGCCTTATGTATGATAAAGATATATCAAATAGTTAAATAATTTACAATTTCTCTTCAACAGACACTAACATCAGACCATTATGGGGAAAAATTTCTCACCAGTGGTAGCTTGGCACTATGGGGTAAGACAAAGTTTACTTACTGTGTATTCAATGTTTTTTCGTTCAGTACAAATTGTCATTGATTTCATAAATAAACGACAAATTGGATGTTGAACGAAAAACAAAAACTTTATAAAATTGTATGAAAACTTTGGCAACACCACGAACTCATAAATCCACGAAAATGCAAGTTTTCCTCAATCTATGAAAATTGATTTGTGTTATTTGTCCATAGAAGAGAATAACTAATTTTTATAATTTAAACATGTGTCTTATATTCAGTTCCTTAAATAGTTAAACGAAATCGGTGAACATTTTTTTTTATAATTTAGTAATATAAAATTTTGCACATGAAATATGCATTTTTTGTTGATAAATTTATGTGTTTTGCACTTTTTTAAAAATCTCAAATATTTCATTTTATACTGCTCACTTTATTTATATTATTCTATAATTTGAGAATTATAGAATAGGAATTAACACAAACTATTACGAATAGATTAATAGCTATAACCGTAGTGTCTTTTAAGATTTGCTACCATCCAAATGCACATTTTAATTACTTATTTATATCAGTCATTGTACGTAGCAATAGATGTTCCTTACATTATTTATCAAATATATTATTCATGCTTTAGGTGGTTCTAACGCCGATATGTGTACAAGCAATATGTTTTGGGGATGTCAAAGAGACGGATCAGCAGACCATCCAATAAACCCAATACAATCTGCCAGATTACGTAGTACCAGGGGTTTCACCATGAAATATGGAAAAGTCGAAGTCGAGGCTAAAATACCTACAGGAGATTGGATATGGCCTGGTATGTTTTTGTATTGAAATAAAATAAAAAAAAAAAAAAAAAAAACAGTCATCTAATCCTACCTCAGAATATTTCAATAAATAAAAAGCTAGATATCCCCAGAAAATAAAATGCATATGCCATTTTTGTTATCTTATCCGAGTAACTGTCATTCTTACTGATAGAATGGCATAGAGAGTTAAAATGAATGTAAACACCATATAAGAATGAATAAGTATTCGTTTATATACTAGTGAGTCAACCCCACAACGATGTGAAAATTCACGAGACCTCAAGAGGAATTTCAAATCATTACATTTTTTTAAAATAAATTTCATTAACAAACTTATAAATAGTGTACAAAATACAATAAAGCGTTGAAGCAAAATAAAAAAATGTTGATTTAAATCATTCTTTATTCAAAATTAATGTATAAAAAATAAGATGTGGTATGATTGCCAATGAGACAACTGTCCACAAGAAACCAAAATGACACATACATCAACAACTATAGGTCACCGTACGGCCTTTAACAATGAGCAAAGCCCATACCGCATAGTCAGCTATAAAAGGCCCCGATAAGACAACATAAAACAATTCAAACGAGAAAACTAACGGCCTTAATGTGTTTGTTGTTAAAAAAAAAACTTGGACCGAGACAAGTGGACAGAAAGAAACGTGGACCGAGAGAAGTGGACCGAAAGAAACCTGGACCGAGAGAAGTAGACCGAAAGAAACATTTAAAGAAAGTTACAATAGTTCTAATATTGATATAACTTTATCGTAGGTAAAAACTCTGGTAATATCATTATTTTACGAACGCTGTAGTATGATATATACTCTCCTATAAGGTCACATTTAAATTTGCAGCTATTTGGATGTTACCAGTATGGAATGCTTATGGTCAGTGGCCTGCATCTGGAGAAATTGACATTATGGAATCAAGAGGTACAATTTCAATACATGATAAAAATGTTACAGACATTCTTTCTTTGGTCCTTTTTGAAGATTGATATATATCAAGGTTTCAATTATAACAGTGAAAAATGGAATCTCATTTAGTTTGTTTGTTTGTAAGTTGGTATCAAATATTGTGTATCGTTTTTATGGTATGTGCCTTGTCTTGTCGACTTATTGACGATTGTTTACAGTTATTCCTTATTTTACACTGGAAAATAAGAGATTTGGTGTAAATGTATATGGAGGACAAATAGTGTGACATATAGCGAGAAGCCCTAAATAATTATTCTTTAAATGCTGTCTTTATCTTTTACATTTTAAAAGTTGATTAATGAACTACGGCACTTGCAACTTCACGCAAGATTAAAGCGTTTTGAAGGCATCGAATGAAGCTTTTCTATTATAAAAAAGAAGATGTGGTATGATTGCCAATGAGATAACTATCCACAAAAGACCAAAATGACACAGACATTAACAATTATAGGTCACCATACGGCCTTCAACAATGAGCAAAGTTCATACCGCATAGTCAGCTATAAGGCCCCGATAAGACAATGTAAAACAATTCAAACGAGAAAACTAACGGTCTTATTTATGTAACAAAATGAAAGTTATTTGTTATCTTGATATCTTATTAGGTTTTACAAAATAATACACCCTGTTGCGTAGAATATATTTAACATAAGGTTAGTTTGTGTTTTTCACGGTTACCGGTAGAGAAAATGAAAAAATAAAAAACCACACGATTTTGTACTTAAATTAACATATATTTTGATCATAATTTATAACATTTTGTTTGTGCTTTTAGAAAAAGACGTGTCTGAGAGAAGCTGGCTTTCTCACTGTAAATAATTGATAGTTCTGTTTATTTACTTTTAAAATTAGAATATCAATAATCATCAATGTCTACATCTATATTCCCAATATAAAAATAGTCGGTACGATAAATTCGTAACACAATGTAATAATGATATAATATTTCGCTCGCCTCCGCCCTTAATGGAAATTAGTGAACCCGTATATATCGTATAAGTAGCAATCTATTTGACTTATACTTTTCATTGAAGATTCTCACATATTATGTTTTTAAATGATTACATATAGGCATGACAAACCAGTGTTTCAATCTTTTCCCCCAGGTAACATCAATTACCATGATGATAAGGGCGTAAGCCAGGGTCATGATTCTGTCGGTAGTACACTTCATTTCGGTCCAGGATTTCCATTCGACCCATATGAAAAAGCACATGCTGAAAAGTAAGTAGCATATATTGGGAAGTAATGAACACATGGCCAAAAGCATGTATGCCAGGAACAAAAGATAAGAAAACCAAAAATTATGAAAAAAGAAGGTGTCATTTTAGCAAAATTAAGTAGCACGTGTAAAAAAGGAAAGTAGAAAAAGACAACAAATAACATCGCCCTGGCAAGAAAAAAAAAACGACGAAAAGACAAATAACAGTCTACAGAACGCAACGTAGAAAATCATGACTGAGCTAGAGAAACCTCATCACAAACCGAAGGTGATCTAAGGTGCTCCGAAAGGGTGAGAACATCTTACTTCACATGTGGCACCTGTGGTGTTGCTTGTGAAAGTACAAAATCGCTGATAAGACTTATTTGTGGATGTCGCATTTGAAATAAACTCCGTTGTAGTAATCACTTATCTATCTGATATCTAACTAAACTATTCAGGTATATTTTCTTTTTAAGTGCTTACATGGTGATTATCCGTTTCTTTATAAACATTTTGTTTCCTAACATAAACATGTTTACACTAAGCGGATATCAGATGCTAGAAATATTTCCGTAATTTCATGTTGTTTTGTTTGACGAATTGTCAACCTGAAGTGTTTATCATACCCTTTACCTTAACGCACTGTCTGTATTTCATACAATATATTTTATATTTAGGCACTTGACAACTGGAACCTTTTCAGACAGCTTCCATAAGTTTGCAGTTGAATGGGATGAATCAATGATTAGGTAAAGTACATTAACTTTTGTTTACTAATTGTGATATCAAACTGTTTTGCTTTTTAATCACAAAAAGTTCGTTAAACTTATAAAAATGACAAATATTTGATATTTTCTAACGTAATAGACTGTTGGTAATCTAGATTTCCTATGCAATTCTATATAAGAACAGCGGCAAGGAATTGCCTAGACAAAATTGAAATATATTAATATCACATTTATTACACTTCTGAAACTAGCAAGACTTTTTTCCCCAATTTTATCTTTAACTACTCGGAGAAATTTAATTTATATTAATTTTAAGAGCTAATTTAGGTACTAGTAAAAGGTAAAAATATATGAACAAAATACACAGACAACGAAAAATCCTTACTTTTTATTTTTAGTAATTTATTTACAATTTTCAGAAATACATTTTGTCTATGAGGGCTGTTTGTTTCATACAAAAGTTACATTGCCATCCGACGCCTTAGTTGTTATGTACCGGTGTTTATAAACAACGGGATACATACTTTTTCTTACCAATTTTCTTTCATTTTCAAATACCCATATTCTTATGTTCATTATTATAAAATTCAGGTTTACAATTGACGGAGAAGAACTTCTGAAAACTGTTCCTCCACAAGGCGGTTTCTGGGAGTTAGGAGAATTTGATAAAAACCAACCAGGAATGACAAACCCATGGCGTGGAGCTTCAAAAATGGCACCGTTTGATCAAGAGGTAAATTTTGTACATTAGCAATAAGAATGCTTAGGTTCTTGTACATACTATCATCATGAGTAGTAGATTGGTGTCGTTATCTGTTAACTTATATCAAAATCAAGTACTACTACTTAATAATTTAACACAGTCTGACGAAAGACAGGTATGGGCGTTCAAGATAGTGATAATAATGTCTCATTTCAAACCTCATTTTTCATTTGCAATTTGACATTTCTCACTTCTGATTTCTGAATGAGAAGTGTACAGATTGAACTGAGAAACATTCACTTGGATGTTAGGAATGTTAACTTGTCAAATATAAAAATGAAAACCGTAAAATAGAGAATTATCTAGTTGGAAGGTCAAATCAAAACTGAAAAATAGTCAACTTAAAACTAAAAAAGGTCAAGACGAGAGACTCCTCACTTAATTTAATTTGATAGTTTATTTAGTATTAGCTCTATTAATTTATTAGTATGAGCTGTTCTCCATTAATTTATGAATAAATAAACAATTCATCATAGATACCAGGATTACCTCTTCTTAACCATGTTAATTGATAAGTTATTTAATTATAATGTTTACGACAATGTGTGATCAAGTCACAATAACTGTGTATGATTTTTTTTCGCATAAAAAAGATCTTTATATAGACAATTGACTAGTTAGCCAGAGTAAGATTTGAAACTAATTGTTTAACTTGTCTTTTTCAGTTCTATTTGATTATGAACGTTGCTGTTGGTGGTATCGGTTTTTTCCCAGACACATGGAGTAACACCCCTAGTGCCAAACCATGGAGTGATAAATCTGAGTTCACAGCCAGAGATTTCTACCGTGCCAAGAATCAATGGTACCCGACATGGAATGCTGACAATAATGATGGGGAAGATGCTGCTCTTAAAGTCAATTATGTCAAAGTTTGGAAGATGAAACCATGAACTTGATTATTTATTTATTAATAAAATGTGTTTTTGTATTCGTGTGTGTTAATTTAAACTAATTATACCATGAAGATTTATCACCGGATGTATATTTGCATGATAATTACGATCAATGCCAAATTTAATGCAGGATCTGCCTATCCTTTCCCCTAATGTCAACCCCGACTTTGATTGGGTTCTTATTTCTCAGTCTTTCGTTTCCGTGTTGTGTTTTGTGTAATGTTGTTTGCCGTTTGGTTCTAGTTTACTTTCAATCTGCGTTTGAATGTCCATTGAGTATCTTTTGCTTATCTTTTTAGATTAATATTTAAAGATAGATCCGTAAAAAAATAATAAATATTTACAGCATTGTATCACCACATGGATGGCCACTCATCGTTTTCATCAAAAAGAAACATAATACCACCAACAACATTCACAAAACCTTTTTAAAAAAAAAAGGTTTTACTAATCACCAAATTAAGGATTATCCATCCTACTTTTTTTCCTTCGCTATAAGAGGATGTACCAAATATGCCTCTGGTACAAACAACTCGTATTATAGTAGGGTTAGTAGAGGTAACTTTTTCTTCAATTGCAAGACAAGACAAGCAAATATAAACTTTATTCTTTAAAACAACTGTATACACATTGGTAAAAAGAATAAAATAATTAAACATAGTATAATTATGCATATACATCCATTGCAATACATAATTGACCATCTTGGAACTTTCTATTGCAATTACAAAAATATTTAAGAGTGAACATCATTTAAAAATTATTCTCATCTGGATTAAAGTATTTTGTAGTTTTACGAATAATTGAAGATTGGGTAAATATTCGGAGGGTTTCTCCTTTAATTGTCATATATTTAATTTTTAATATTATTGAAAATGAAGGGTGCTCCTCGTCCATTACCTTGCAAAGTTCTTCATCATTCGTATTTCGATTTTTAGTGTAATCACTTATGACAGTCTTCAAATGGTAAGTAAATGAATGCTTTCTAAAAAGTAAAATCACAAAAATACTGAAATACGAGAAAAATTCATAAAGGAAGGTTCCTAATCAAAAGGCAAAATAAAAAGCTCAAACACATCAATGTAGTCTCTTAATTTTATATAAATTTTCAATTGAAAATTAAAGAAACAGATTAATATAAGATGGCTATAATTCTGATATTTTATTTTCATACTAACCTTTTACTTCTTGTTTACGTGCATCTTCCTACAAGACAAGTATTTTAAATATTATCAAAATCTAATACATAATATAATTATCCACCATTTTCTACATTTGAGAATGCCTGTACAAAGTCAGGAATATGACAGTTGTTGTCAATTCGTTTGAAGTGTTTTATCATTTGATTTGGCCATTTGATTAGTGTCTTTCCGTTTTGAATTTTCCTCGTTTTTTTTTGTGATTTTACTTTTTAGTTCACCTTTCCTAAAAGGAAATGTGAGCTTTTCTCAGCACTTGGCGTCCGTCGTCGTCGTCTGTCATCGTTAACAATTTTTCAAACATCTTCTCCTCTGAAACTACTGAATGGATTTGGATGAAACTTAGCGTGATTGTTCCTTAGATTATCCTGCACAAAGTTTGTGCTTCGATTTTTGATCCGTCAAAAAACATGGCCGCCGTTACTTAAAATAGAACATAGGGGTCAAATGCAGTTTTTGGCTTATATCTCAAAAACTAAAGCATTTAGAGTAAATCTGACATGGGGTAAAAATGTTTATTAGGTCAAGATCTATCAGCCCTGAAATTTTCAGATGAATCAAACAACCCATTAGTGGGTTGCTGCTACTTAATTGGTAATTTTAAGGAAATTTTGCAGTTTTTGGTCATTATCATGAATATTATTATATAGATAAAGATAAACTGTAAACAGCAAAAATGATCAGCAAAGTAAGATCTACAAATAAGTTAATATGAACAAAATTGTCAATTGACCCCTTAAGGGGTTATTGTCCTTTAATGACAATTTTTCACAATTTGTTCATCATATTTGCTAACTTTAAAAAATCTTCTCCTCTAAAACTACTCAACCAAATTCAACCAAACTTCATTTGAATGATCAGTAAGGTGTATAAAATAAAGTTTGTGTTTTATTTTCTATTTCGTCAAAAAACATGGCCGTCATGGCTAAAAATAGAACACAGGGTAAAATGCAGTTTTTGGCTTATATCTAAAAAAAAACAGCATTTAGAGCAAATAAGACAAGCAGTTAAAGTATTTATTAAGTCAAGGTCTACCTGTCCTGAAATTTTCAGCCGAATATGGTAACTGGTTTTTCAGGTATAATGCCCCTGAATTGATGATTTTAAAGAAAATTTGCAGTGTTTGGTTATTATCTTGAATATTATTATAGATACAGATAAACTGTTAATAGCAAAAATGTTAAGCAAAGTAAGATCTACAAATAAGTCAATTTGACCAAAGTTGTCAATTGACCCCTTAAGGAGTTATTGCCCTTTAAAGACTTTTTTCACAATTTGTTCATCATGTTGACTTACTTTAAAAAATCTTCTCCTTTGAAACTGCTGTATCAATCTGATTTAAATCTTAGTTTGTTATTTGTTTCTATAATTTTTCATGAGTATATATTGTTGTTTAAAACTCTTTTTATAACTGCTTATGTACTAAGCACTTTCAACTGCATTTTTGATTCAATTTATATGTTGATGTGTAGATAATATTGTAAGCAATATATATTGCACTGTTATAAAATCTAACAAAGGACATTTACTATAATGGTTGACTAGTATGCATGAACCATGGACTAATTCAACAGTTGAGTGAGATGTAAAGGCTGACATTGTATATATATATATAGACTTTCTGAGATGAGAATGTTTTATAAATGTATCTCCTTAGAAGCATGACACATTCTATCTCCATAAAGGAAATGAATGCATTGTAATTTATTGTGAAATCAACTAGATTTGTATATAAATAAAACATAAAAAGTAAAATAGTGTGATTTTGCTTGGCTTTATTTCTTGGATTTCATTAAAAATGACAGCCACAATAAGAGCAATTTTTGTCACAGAAAGCAAGATTCCTTTTATTTAAAGTCATAAATAGTGGTAACACATTCATTCTGTGTTAAATAGTTAATCACAATCCAAATTCAGAGATGTATAAAGCTTGAATGTAGTGTAGTAAATATGCCATAATGAAATGGGGGTATCCTTAGTGAGATGACTCACAGTTTTATTCAAAACTCTCGTAATGCATAGTACTATCCACACTCATCTGTTTGTATTGTGAATCATCATATTGACCTAGACTGTATCTTAATCAAGTGTAGGGCGAACTCATGCCCATTTCTTTCCAGAGGTTCCTAGAGGCTTTAAAAGGTATTTCCAGGATAGTACATGGCCTTTGTTACTCTGTTTAATTTACAACAAACATTAATTTATTAATTTAGTTAATAAGGCATTGTTTACCAGGTGAGCGATTCAGGCTCTTGAGAGCCTCTTGTTTATATAAAGTTTTAATTCAGAAACCAAAAGCAAAAACGTCTTACCTTTTTTAACCACGAGAAGACTGAATTTTAAAAGCTTTCTCAGCAAATTGATTCATTACATCTGAATAGATTCAAAAAACAAATGTAATAAAAATTGCAATTTACATTTGATTCTTTACTAAAATTAAGAATTTGATTTAATATAAAAAAATAGCAAAAAAAACCCAGAACTCCGATAAAATTTAAAACGGCAAGAACCTAATAAATTGCTTAACCAAAAACTGAAACACATCAGACGAATGGATAAAAAATGTCATATTCCTGACTTTCATTTGTTCAGGTATTTTCCTGTGACGGAAATGATGGATGAAACCTGGTTGTATAGCTATCTAAACATATCATGTGTGTGAAAGTCAAATAAAATTTCATTATATTGACAACGATGTGTGAACAAAACAAATAAAACATAATTTGTAAAAATGTCAAAAATAGGGATACAGAAGTCAATATTGTGTTAAAATCTTCATCACTAAAAAACTAAACAAATATGTTAACAGAGGAAAGTAAATGGCATATAGACAAAGCACAATAGAAAAAAGACAAGAATACTAATATTAACCATAGTACCATAGTATCATAACAAAATGATAGAATACATAATTACCCACGTCATAAAGATATTACGAATAAATAGACTAAACAGTAAAAACATGAAAAAGTAAGATCACAAAAATACAGAGCTTCGAGGGAAATTCAAAACGGAAAGTCCCTATTTACAAATTAATTAACAGAGACAAATAAAGAAACACTGTATGGTTAACAAGACCATCATGTTTAATTTGTGAAGTTGATACGGGTAATATAACAAGATTGTAGTATCTTCCGATGAATTATTTTTATAAAAAAGGACTAGACTGGACGTTCGTTGACATAACCCCGGTTCATCAACTTTCTGCATAGTCTACAATTTTCAAATGAGAGTTCAGGGAATGGTCATGTAGTGCTTACTTTCGCTTTTCTTCATATATGATACATCCAGTTTCTATCCAAATGTCATTTGAGGATACAAATTGAGTGACCGCTTTATCTTAAAGCGTGATATTAACCTAACATGTCAACATAACTAAGAAAACCAAGCATTTGATAATCAAGTGATAAAAATTTATCAAATAAGGACAATAATATCTACGATAGGAGTTTACTTTGGATGTAACTTTTTACTATTAAGGTACAGTAACAAATCAGTAGAACTTTTTAGTAGTAAGGAATGTCAATGCTCATTTTCAACAAAAACAGATTATTTACTAGTTTATGATGTTTACGACGAGCAAACATGTAATTTAAAATTTCCTTTTTATCGATATTCATTTTAAGAAGTCAAAGAACTCCCCTTTATAAGTGCTTATTTGGATGGAGAGTTGTCTCATTGGCACTCATACCACATTTTCCTATATCTATTAGCTCAATATAACATGTTCCTATATAAACAAGAAGATGTGATATGGTTGACAATAAAACGAATCTCATTAATAGACCAAATGACAAAACAGTAAACAACTAAAGTCACCGTATGGCTTTCAACAATGATTAAACCCAAAATATAAATGGCCTCGTTATGAAAAATTTAAAACAATTCAACTGGGAAAACTAAAGCCTGGTTTATGTACACAATAATGAATCAAAAACAAATATGATATACAGCAACAAACGACAACACCTAAATTACAAGCTCCAGACGTTAGACAAACACATACAGAATGTGGCAGGGTAAAACTAGTTAGATGCCGTCTACCCCCTTCCCCCTTCCATGGGACTGTGATGCAACAGCGTTAAACAAGGACAATGATTGTAATGAATTAAACATTCGTTCGTAATATATATATTTCGTTGTTTAAACGTTCAAATCTTATCTTACAGGCAAATCAACATACTATCCTTTTCGCCGGTTTTATAAGAAGGATATTGCAATTATTTTGTTTTACAAAAATTGCAGTCGTAGAAAAATGCACCGTTACATGTCTATATGTCAACTTTATCTACGACAGTACAACAAACATTTTACGTAGGCCTTACATCAGGTTTTCTCCTTTGCATTATGTGTTTATTCTTTTATTTAAAAAAAAATTAATGTTTTAATAGCTGAAAGATAATATCTTTCAATATGCTTGAAATCAGTTATTCAATAACTTGATAAACATTTTTATAATTATTCAGTCTTTTAATGATTTTTTAATGAATTAAAGGATTAATTGATTTAATGGTGCTTAATGTCACTTTCAATGATATTGTGCTATTTCGTGTAAGTAAGATTTTAAAAGTGAAGGAAGCCGGAGTTGCCGGAGAGAACCACCGACATACGGTAGAAAAAATGACAATCCTAGTCAATGAACATTGAAACTAAAATTTTCAATTACAAACGCGTTTTGCAGAATCTCGATATTGACGACTTCAAGTCTAAACCTCCTGATTGCACTTGTGCTAGTTCCCAATTCACATATAATCCTGCTGGCCACGTTATTAACGGTGACCTTAACATTGTTAATGACACTTCTCTACAAAATGTGTTATCGAAAGGTCCGAAATATCGTGAGCCTAAATCCATCAATTGGAAATACAACTTTAAATTTTGATGGATTCAGTCGAGGATTATGCCAGGCAATGGGCTAAACGTGAAAAGGAAGACGTAGACACTCTATCCGAATGGATTAAGGCAGTGAGGTCGTTAATACAAATCAGAATTAAGAAACTGAATGGGTCCATCAATGCCCATGCTACTCCAATCTTTAAATACCCAAATGTTGCTAAACACTTATCCGACCTCCATGATAAATATGTTGTTGTCCCCGCAGACAAAGCCCCAAATAACATCGTTTTTGTCTGTAAAAGTCACTACATTAATTGCTTGATAAACGAATTAGGTATATACAATTTACTTGGAAACTCAACATATACCCTCACGACACTTACCAAAGAGGAAATCCTGGATAATCATAGGTCTGTTCTTTGTTCCTTTGGTATTTCAACCAAAGATGAAAATCTGGATCTTCCATCACTGTATTGGATACCTAAACTACATAAATGTCCTTACAAACAACGGTATATTGCTGGGTCTTCCAAGTGCTCCACGAAACCTCTTTCTAAATTATTAACATCTATTTTATCAGCAATTAAAGAGGGCTTCAAAGTTATTGTGAAACTGCCTATTCTAGAGGTGGCGTGAATCAGATGTGTATACTTAAAAAATCCAAAGATCTTTTAGAGTACATACAATCTAACTCTCTTTCATCTTGTAACAGTATTAAAACATTTGACTTTTCTACTCTTTACACAAGTATTCCACATTCCAAACTAAAAGACAAATTGAAAGAGTTGGTATTACTTTGCTTCATAAAAAAGAATGGCCAACGTAGATACAAGTATCTTGTCTTAGGGAGGGATAAATCATACTTTGTAAAGAATCACTCTGATTCAAACAAAAAATTCTCTGAAACCGATATTATCAAGATGCTTGATTGCTTGATTGACAACATATTTGTAACGTTCGGAGGACGTGTTTTTCAACAGACTGTCGGCATCTCAATGGGAACAAATTGTGCCCTCTACTTGCCAACTTGTTTCTTTATTATTATGAGGCTGACTTCATGCAGGAACTTCTTAGGAAGAAAGATAAGAAGTTAGCAATATCCTTTAACTCTACTTTCCGCTATATAAATGACTTTCTTTCACTAAACAATTCAAAATTTGGTGACTATGTGGAACGCATCTATCCCATCGAATTGGAGATAAAGGATACTACAGATACAGTTAAGTCTGCTTCATATCTTGACTTACATCTAGAAATTGACAATGAGGGTCGGTTGAAAACAAAATTTTACGACAAAAGAGATGATTTCAGCTTTCCAATTGTGAACTTTCCATTTCTAAGTAGCAACATTCCAACAGCACCTGCATACGGGGTATATATCTCCCAATTGATACGATATTCCCGTGCTTGCATTTCCTATCATGATTTTCTTGATAGAGGGTTACTGCTCACAAGAAACTATTAAACCAAGAGTTCCAAATGGTGAAGTTGAAATCATCCCTTCGTAAATTTTACGGACGCCATCACGAGTTGGTTGACCGTTATGGAATTACCGTTTCACAAATGATATCGGATATGTTCCTTACGTCGTAACTACAATCCCCTTCCCTTTCATGAATGTGACCTACCGAATTAGACTATTTACCGGATTTGTAATCACATAAGCAACACGACGGGTGCCACATGTGGAGCAGGATCTGCTTACCCTTCCGGAGCACCTGAGATCACCCCTAGTTTTTTGGTGGGGTTCGTGTTGTTTATTCTTTAGTTTTCTATGTTGTGTCATGTGTACTATTGTTTTTCTGTTTGTCTTTTTCATTTTTAGCCATGGCGTTGTCAGTTTGTTTTATATTTATGAGTTTGACTGTCCCTTTGGTATCTTTCGTCCCTCTTTTGAGTCGAGTGCACCTGATTCGCACTCACAACATCAGAGTAGTTGCCAGGATAGTGGTACAGTAGTGGGCATATGACTACTTATATATAATTTAAAAATTACGATTTTAGGGTAAAGTTTATTATAATTTCTAGAAATATTTTGACAGGGGGAAATGTTACTGGTGGCGCCAAACATATAATGTAAGATAACATTAAATAGTGATAAAATAGTGAATAACTCCAGTTTCCAGGTATGAATTCAATAACGAAAACGTGTGTTATTTGCACATCTTTACAACTTCACAGTCGGCGAAAAGTCACATTTGATGTTTTCAATTGCGACAAAAGAACGGATTTTTACTATATATGATTCTGTGTTTCTTCAGAAAATGTATGTACCAAGTCATGAATATGACAGTTTTTAATTAATTAAAACAAAGATATCTGATTTTGTTATCCTTACATGTATATGATATACGACTACACGTTAAATTAGATCTGAATTTTAATCAGATTGGGCAGTTATTTTCCATTCATATCGTTGGTTCATAATGTCTAGTGTTGGATTTTGTCAATTTTTAATGAATTTACTCGGAGTTCGAAATTGTTTTATATTTCTTTTTACATAAACGAAACATAACACTCTACCAAAGCTTGATGGCGTCAATGAAACTTTTAAAAAACTTTAAAGAGTATTTTGAAAGTTTTATTAGGCACCCTTAGTTCATGGATTTCCATGACAGCAGTAACCGTATAGGGGTGTCTCGTCTCTATGTTATTGTGATTATATGATTCTAATGATAAAATTAAAATGGTAATATTTAAACATGAAAACTACTAAAAAATTAAAAGTCATTGACCATGACTGAAGGTAAACATGACCAAATAATCTGTCCATGGAAATGAAAAATAAAAATGCTAATACAATTTTATGCCAAATCCCATTGATTATCATTAGTGGTCCTTTATGCTAACCTTAACACAAACTTTCACGTGTAAACCATGCAAAAGTTTGAAAGATATGAGACCATGACTGCGGAGGCGGGTGCAAATTGACTCCATTAATATGAAATCAGGCGATGCTTTTACAACTGATATCAAATACCATTGACTAATCATCAATTGTTCCCTTATGCTGACTTAATAACAAACTTTAACATATACACCTCGGAAAGATATCAAAGTCAATAGACTATGACTCGGAAGTAGGATCTAATAGAGATTTCCAATAAAATGACATACGTACTTTACTCGACGTACGAACGTAATGGGACGGGTTATTGCTAACCATCGAATTTGATTCAATACGTCGCTTAAGTTTAAACAAAGTATTCCAATACTTTTAAAATCACACACTGGAATGTTCGTTCATATAAAATTGTTTTATCATGACGAAAAATGATAGAAATATTGCATTTGTATTTGTGACGTGGTTTTCCAGATTCCCGCCTTTATTTTAATGACACAAGATCACGTATTAACAATAAACTCATCATAGATACCATGATTAAATTTTGTAATTACGCCAGACGCGCGTTTCGTCTACAAAAGACTCATTAGTGACGCTCGAATCCAAAAAAGTTAAAAAGGCCAAATAAAGTACGAGGTTGAAGAGCAAACGTATCCCATACCTACCATACGTACGATTTGAGTTATCTTTCGTGGTTTTAATAATTACAATTATTTTTCAATATACTTTGCAGATGAACGCCCATTATACTTTTTTCTGTCTTTCTTTATAAATAATATATATTTTAATAATATTTGTTGCAGGGAAAATATTTAGAAGGATATGTTTCTGACAATTTCAGAAATACCGAAAGCAGAATTTGTCGGAATCTCTCTTTATAAAGGTGAAAATTCAGATATAACTACCGCTTACGTTTAATTTATAAACAATAGAATGTTTCATTTATTATAAAAGTATTGATAAAGAAATCCCTAAATATGTTAGTTTTTTTTTAGAATTAAATAAGGTGTGTTCGATTAGGGATTAACGGGAATGCTATCGGAGTCCAAATACAGAGTAACAGACAAAGTATAACTCGCAAAAAACTGATTCATAACTGTGAATCTGATATGATGCTTTTCCAGTTGAATTGTTTTAAATTTTTCATAATGAGAACATTTATATTTTGGGTGTACTCATTGTTGAAAGCCATACGGTGACTTTAGTTGTTAACTGTTGTGTCATTTGGTCTATTAATGATACATTTGAAACAAGAATGTGTGGCCTTGAGACAGAATAACAAAATGGAAGAACGGACGGATGCACAGACCAGTAAATATAATATTCCCATGCTGTCATAAGTTGGTCATAAAAATAAAAAGATCAGTTTACTAAACAAAAATTCAATCAAATTTTCATACCTATTTGTATAAATAAACGCCAAATAGTTTAGAATTTTTGTTTTGTTTTTGTACGGGCTCTTTTGAGAATCCATGCATCATAATAATTATAGACAAGATATAAACAAATTAACTGATTCAGTAAAGTGTAATCATATTTGTCCTACAGATGCGTCCTCATAAATTCCATTTGATAAAATTCTACGGAAAGGTGACACAGATGCATCATTGATTTAAGAAATAATTCATGGAAGCCATAGATTTGTTGGAAATTTACACATGGCCTGGGCCGTGATATTCGAATTTTATCCTGAGCGTTAGCGAGGGATAAAATTAACGAATATCACGGCCCAGGCCATGTGTAAATTTACAACAAATCTATGGCTTCCATGAATTATTTCGATTCTAATAGGACAAATACGATCATTAAAAAACTGAAGCGATGATGGGTATACACCGTGTGTGTGGCTGTTCTATTTTACCCACTGTTCGATAAATGTAAAACAAATTTAATAAACCTGCATGAATGATTTCTTAACTAACCGCTAGAAAAAAAATGTGATTCCTTTTGTTACTTCTCAGTAAACCCAACATTTGCAATTTTAAATTTACATTTTTTATCGTAAGCTACCGTCAAATTCACTGTTGACATGTTGTAACCAAGGAGCCGCCATGTTGACTTGCTGAAATCAGTAAATGTGCGAATAATGCAATAGAACAGAAAACAAGCAACACCTACCTCAATAATTTATTTTAATGCAATTGTATCCGAGTTTAGAAGGTAAACGCAATAGAAAAACCTACAGCTTTGACGTTTTCATACGTATGACGTCATGTTTTGAAATGACGTTAATGCGCCAAAATCATTACTGGAATTTCGCGGAATTTTAATTTATTTTGTTTTTGTCCATTTTTCCGTTCTCTAATGTGTAAATTCTTTTTGTTATGCGTCAGAATCAGAATAAATGTTCTGTAGGGTTTTATTCAATTGTAACTGTTAATACAACGAAATCCACAACCGTTTACACATAGGTAACGATACATGTGGATTTACGTGGGAGGCATATTTAAACAGCCATTTGTGTACATCTTGGAGTCTGCGCTAAGTATAGATATATCGAGAATTTTATCACGGTGTTGTTTACAAAGCGAAAGAAGCACGTCATATTAGAATTGAATTTTTACCTTCGATAAAAGTATCTTGAAATAAATTATAGAAGTATGCTAAAAAAAGAAGAAAAGGCAAGTCGTATACACATTTTATATTCCGGCGTGTTTGAAACTCTTTTCTAAATCTAATGTAGCAGGAACAATTCTGCCTAAGATTCGGGGATGCGGACCACAGCTAATTCTAGTTTGTAAACTGATGTGTGGAAAAACGACTGATGCCAAAAGTGATGCGCTATAATATATCTAAGTAAATGAACACCAAAAACTGAAAACAATATATAATTTAATCAACAAAGTACAACTTTTATTATCATATGCCAAAAATAATTAGAAATGGAGCATTCAATATCTTCAAATTAACTCGTACTATGGAGGCATGTAGCAAATGCACTATCGTACTATGGAGGCATGTAGCAAATGAACTAACCTAAACTCTGGTTGGAAAGCGTAGCTTTCCTAGGTTGGACTGATTGACAGTCCTGAGAGCATTCAAAATAAGAATCTAAAACTAGTTATATAAAATATATACATTTTTCACAGAAGGTAACCAAAGAATTTGTAACGATGCAAATATTAAACTTTACAATATAAATAAATATCTTTAACCAATGAATTAAAATAGCAAAAGCTATGTAATTTAACAAATATATCCTTAATAAGCTTCATGTAAATTAATTAACAATGAAATAAATCAAATATGAAATTTAGAGTTTTAAACAAGGGAAATAACAATGCCGTAATAATCCTAACTGCCACATTCCTCCCCCTAAGACAAACAATAAATTTCATAAGTAAAGTCTGCACACTAAAATATCTATCAAATTGATGTATCTGCTGCACAAAAAACGCAAAATTCAAAAGTCATGTAAACATTAAATCAAATATATATAAGTCAAATCCAAATTAGAAGACAGTTCAATCTGCTACCCTCCTCCTCCCTTCGAAAAGAAATGTATATGGAATAACATTTGATAACTAACGTCGTCAGGTTAAATGTCTTTCAAATACATGTAATAATATCCCTTTTAAATAAATGTCACTGTTTAACGCATAGTTACACAAACACACATTGGAATCAGGTACATCTTTTGGCGGACGCGACTTGAGGTCTTCTTGGTAAGTAGGCTTCAGAATCAGTGGTACGGCATATACGGTAACGATACAGCTAATGTTAAAATCCAACATGAAAATTTATACCAGGCAATGTCCACCATTGTTGATCTCACAGTGGCACATTTGACGTGTACCACCGGGTTCTTTGACTGCATTCCAACGTTGCTGATAACGGTAACACAGACGTTGTGCCACCGAAGATGGATCGGGTCCATCTGTATGAGCTAGAAGTGTTCCTAACTTCAAGTTTTACGTTCACTCTATTGGTTTCTGCCATGACTAACATAAGTCAAGAAGTCGGACTCTCATAAACTCCCTTAATACTGAATATTTAGCTAGAGATTACAATCCAGACAAACGAGCAACAACTCATAAAACAAACCAATTTCTACTACAACTAGCTAACAGTCTACACTTTAAACTACACAGAAGATCAGCCATAATTTAAGCCAGTAAGGAAAATGAAGAATAAAACAAATTGGGATGTGCGCCATCCCTTCCTTTGAAAAAAAAAACCAAACAGTCAAAACTGACACGCATGACACCTATGAGTACATTGAAATAAAGATAAAGTATAACTATATATTTACAACACAATGTAAAAACAACCATATTAAACAAAGGTAACACAATCTGAACTACAATGATCATTCCTCAACATCCCGCCTATTTCTGAGACCTTTGCTTGACTATCTGCAGACCTTTCAACTAATTTAGCATGAACTTTAATAGACATATCTGAACACTTCGATCTGACATGACCTGACTGGTGACATTTAAAACATCTCTTCGGCTTACGTTTCCTACGTGATCTCAATCGCCTCCTCAATATACTAATTAAAGTTTCAAAACTGTTATGAACTGTTTTACAACAATCTAAACTTTCTGTCTCATCAATAGTCTCTGAATCACCAGAAAAATGAACAGCTTCATATTCAATGGCAAGTGATAAAGCCTCATCTAAATTATGAGGGTGCTTAAATGTGACAAATTTAGCCATCTCAACATTCAAACATGATGTAAATAAGTCAGTAAAATACGAATCTAAATCGGAAAAATTATCAGGATAAGCCTTATGAGCTAGTATCTTAAAACGCTGACAAGGGAAATAACAATGCCGTAATAATCCTAACTGCCACACTTATATCTCAAAAATGAGAATATGATCACACTTCAGATTCCATTTTTTTTATTTGTTCAAACTTAATTTTGATTTATGAGCTTTAAGAATTCATCGTTTGAGAGATAAATATATTGGTCAAGTGAAATGACGAAGTAGTGATCGGTGTATTTGATTACCGGTAACTAAACTAATTATTCCCTTTAAGGTTGTTGTCAATGAAATCATCCCAAACTTAATAACAAAATATGTAAAGAATTAAAATAATAGTTTGTGCTAATTTTCAATTAACATGAATAACATGCATTCCAACAAAGTATGTGTATTCAACGAGTCAAAACTTGATGCAATTTTTGGTCCCCTCCGTCGTCCTTCACTGCAATAGGCCAAGATACGGTCAAATAGGTCGGTTATGTCGAGAAATGTCATTTTATTGGGAATCTCTAATATTCCTTATGGAAATGCGAAGTGTTTAAAATACTTATACAACTGAATACTTAATATCATTTACTTACCACTAGTGATTTTCTTTAAAATTGACCTTATATCAAACTAATACATTAGTGACGCAACCACCGGCACTTCGTCGAGGAAGGAGTTAAAGGAACGGAAGAGAAAAGACAAAGCATTTACAAAACACTATTCAGAAAACTAAATGCTAAGCAACACGAACCCCACCAAAAAGCGGGGGATATCAAATGGTTCGGAAGCTGAAATAATTTTTTTTAGTATTGATATATTGGTAAATATTTTTTACCTGTTTTATAAAATTGAATTATATATAACAGTTATAACTTTTTGCTTTAGATGGTGGTATCTGTAAGGTTGTTAGTTTTCTTTTTGGGTATTGTACATCTAACTGGAGGAATTGGATCACCCACATTCCAGCTCGTCCCTAACGGAATTAAAGTATCAGTACCAGGTATGTTTAATAACTTTTATACTCATATGTCCAAATCTGGCATTGAAGTTTGCTAGAATTGAGTTAATTGAAAGTTTTTTTTGTAAACTTCGAATATGAATTTCTTATCACCTTTTAATCAAATCCCCTTCAATATATGCTTGTCATTTACCAAAGAGATACTAGAATATGCTACTTTTTTACTATAAATATTATTTACGGTTTGCATTTTCACAGTAATCAAAATTTTAAAGTTGTACTTCGTAAAATAATACAATCTATACAAATCATACATTTGTGTGTGTCATTTGCATGAGCTTTACTCCAATTGTCCTATACATACAAGGAAATATGACGAATCATATGCAAATATCAATATCATGTCGTCTATATGAATAGGGAGATTTGGTATGAGTGCAAATGAGACAACTCTCCATCCAAGTCACAATGTATAAACATTTAATAATTAAAGGTCAAAATACGGCATTCAACACGAAGCATAGTACAAGCTATAAAGGCCCAAAATTTGCTTGTGCAAAACAATTCAAACAAAAAAAAACCGGTTTAATCTACATAAAGAAGAAAGACTTTTCAGACTTTACAGTACATGAATTATGGGAAATAATTTTTAAGAATCGTTTGAAATAACTGTTTGCATCAGAATAATTAAATAAGTCTGATATGTGTGGTGAGTTTTTGCACCACGTGTTTTGTACATAGTAAACATTGTGCACTACTGTTTTATGAATACTATCAAACACATTATTCAAATTTTTAATGAGAATATTAACAAATATATCGCAACATTGGCATATTTTTTTAACTTGCAGTTCAAGGATATGACAGGAGTACAATACATTTCAATATCAACAAACAATTAAATGGCATTGAAGCTGGAGAACATGCACACGAATTTTTTGGTTATGACACATCAGGTATAAATGAAATATGTATAAAACGTTTTCTATATGCTGCAAATAACACCAAACGGTCAGTTATGCTAATTTAAAGAATATGACGGAACTACTCATTGGTCGTCCGTCAAGAAAATAATCAAATCATGAAACTAATTATCTTTTTACTAACAACCGTCATTGCCATCGATGAGATTACTTCACCATCATTTGATTTCGAATGTCAAATACAATAACAGTTACCAGTTCTTTGTTTAATTTTATATCTTATTACAATTGAATAGTAGAAATTTAATGGTAAGTTTATGTTATTTAACATGTTTACTGTAAGTCTCTACAAATTAAACATGTTCTGAAAAATCTAGCAATAATAATGTAAAAATGAAAAGTAAAAAAATTCTTTTCGATGCAGAATTACACGTTTATTTATTTAAGTAATTAGATTTAGATGTTTTAGTATTCAAAATATTTATTTCTATATGAAATATGTTTCAACGTTACTATCATTTCAGTCTTTTTTTTCAAATATCGCAATCATAACATGACTATTCCGAAAAGGTAAACCAAATGTATTGCTTATCAACAAACAATCATGAAGAAAAGAAAACAATAATCATTCATAAACATATGGAACAAGTGTCAAACTGAAACTAGTGTCTACTTCAAAATCATAGTTATAAACTTTTCCATTCCACGGGTAGCACATGTCATGTTGAAAATATCGAAAGAGTAATATGTTATGGTTTTTTCTTCATCAAATATTTAGGTGATCATTGGGAATATACGTTTCCTCTTGCTGCCAAACAAGGAGATGTTATTAATTACTGGGTATGGGGAGAACAAAATTCACAAGGAGAAACATTAACAGGACAAACAATTACTCTTGGGCGTAAGTATTTTACAAATATAAGATAAATATATATTCAACATCAAGCAATTACTGTGAATATAAATGTGATCGTGTAGCATTTTGCTATAGACCAGATCGACAGTAACTTGATAAACAAGCTGCTGCCATTAACAAATGTTAAATATTTAGAACGTAAAACACATATAAAATCAATAATGTATACGTCATAACTAGCAGTTACAATAAAATAATATTAGGATTATATTTCTGCCAAAATCCTTTAACGGAATTATAACTTCTAATATCAACTAAAGAAAATGGTCTATTGAAAATTCTCATTGCAAATTTATTTGCTGTTATTCTTTTAAAGCCTTTTTCTGTAACGAAAAAGGAAAGCATGCTAGATACACTTACTGGAAATGTGAAAATATAATTGAAGCGTTAAATTTTCTCCTGGACAACATATATGTACGTTTCGGCGATAAAATGTATCGATAAGTAGTAGGTATTGCTATGGGCATAAACTGCGCCCCTTTAATAGCAGATTTATTCCTGTATTGCTATGAATCTCATTTGATGACCAATCATAGTAAAGACACGTCATTGTTACATTTGGTTGATACATTCAACAATACCTACCGTTATTAGGATGATATTTTTTCGTCAAATAATCCAGAGTTCTTTAAATATACTACTGAAATTTACCAAAAAGAACTTACTTTAACTAAATCTTACATAAACAGCAGTAGTTGTCCTTTTCTAGATTTAGACTTTTCAATTTCTAAAGGGAAACTCCATACTAAAATTTACGACAAGAGACGATTGTTCATTCCCTTTTGTTAATTTTCCCTTTTTAGACGGCGATGTTCCTTTTTCTCCATCATACGGTGTTTATATATCCCAACTCGTTCGTTATGCCCGTGTGTGTAGTAATGTCATAGATTGTAACGAACGCAATCAATGCATCACTGGTAAATTATTAAGTCAGGGATTTCGTTATCATAAATTACTTAAAACTTGTAGTAAATTCTTTCATTGATACAAAGATTTGTTTAGTAAATTTGGCTATACCTGTAGAAAACTTATTACAAACAGTATATCACATCCTTAACTTTACGGTAATATTGTACTTAAAGCGCGGAAAGCACTATATGATCCGTGTAAAGTCATCGAACCTTTAAACAAACTTATTAGTAAAGGTTATCTTACCAATGTTGTAATATCTTTGAATATATCGGCACTAATGTCGATTTTGTCATCAGTAAATTAAAACATAACTAAATTTGTATTATTTTCAAATGGGATGTATAAAGACACACCCACATTCATTGTAATCTATATTGAGGTTAACTCCCAACTATCCTACTGCCTGTCGATACATTTATTTTTGGCATTGCCCAAGTCATGTCTTCTTTGACTGTCCATGACGTTAAAATACTCAATCCCTGGGATGTGTTTTAGTTGATTTTTGTTTCTGATGAATGATTTTTTATTATTAATTGTTTTGACTTTTAACAAGATGTCAGTAACTGCAAGTACTCTCAAATAATAGTTTCTTGTTAATTTGACCTGTTAATAATATTTGTAATGCTTTTTTTCTTATTTAATGTTTAATTATTCAGAGTAATATCTGATCTATATACCAGCTTTTATAGTTGTTTGGAATTACTATAAATTTTCACTTCTTCGTACTATGAACATCACAATTATCTCCTTTCTCCTTTTATACTGTATACACATCAAACGTCCGGCACCTTTACATGAAAAACACGAAGTTTTATCGATCACCAATCTTATAGTTTTATTGTTGATATTCATTCCACATGTACCAAGTTTTAAAATAATTGTATTTAAATACAAGAAATTTCTTGGTGTTTCTAAACGGAAGGTTATACAGACAGAAGAAGTATACATAACAACAAAATTATTTTCATTTACCTGTGTTAAATTTTATTGCAAAAGTGAATTGGGGTTTTTTTCCAAGGTTTGTGGTTTTTTTTTTCTGAAATTGTTTAACATTTCACAGCGGTATAATAATTTTACTTTAATTACTAGTATTCACCCCTATTTTTTTTTTTATTAACTTTGTATTTCAATTGTATCATAGATAAAATTTATTCGTTCAGTGTATGTTCATTTGTTTAACTACGTCTTTTGAATGTGTTTAGTCATTTCAGTTGATTATTTATAGAGTGTCTTTCTATGTTATGATGTTACACTATTGTTTGAGATAAGGGTGAAAGTTAAGTTCCATTAAAACGTTAAATCCCGCTGCAATTTCGTCCTAAGTCAGGAATCTGATGTTCAGTAGTTGTCGTTTGTTGATGTGGTCCATACGTGTTTCTCGTTTCTCGTTTTTTATATAGATTAGACTGTTGTTTTTCCCGTTTGAATGGTTTGGCACTAGTAATTTTTTCAACCCTTTATAGCTTGCTATCGGTGTGAGCCAAGGCTCCGTGTTGTAGACCGTACTTTGACCTATAATGGTTTACTTTTATAAATTGTGACTTGGATGTGGAGAGTTGTCTCATTTGCACTCATACCACATCTTCTTATATCTAAGGCGACCATAAAACCCATCATCATAAAAAGATAAATATCATTATGTATTCACAATATATATGTTCAGCGTTCTTTTATAATATTTTATATCTGTTCAATTTTCCTATAAAATATATTTTAAGTTTGATAACGCTATGTTGTTTTCCTAAAACTCGTACCGCATTGTAGTATGTATAATGGTGTGATCAATCATAGATTAATTTATTTTTACAGCAATGGTTGGAATGTCAACAACTTCAACTGTGCCAACAACGATAACCATTCCATCAACAACCATATCAAGTACGACACCTTTAGCATCAACAACAACTGCAACTTCAACTACGACTGTACCACCAACTACATCAAATGCCCCTACCACAACCCATTTAACCACATCCACCATGACGCCCTTTATTCCTGGTTCTAACATTACAACCATATCAGGAAATCTAAATAGCACAGTTTCAATTAGAGGGAAAAACACATCATATTCTACGCCATCAGTAATATCTATTAATACAACTATTGTACCTAATTCAAATAGTTCAAATAATAACTCAAGCGGACACAGCCCATTTGGAAATTCTACTCATTCTTCAAATCATATGTCTGGAAATTCTTCAAATCATATGTCTGGAAATTCTTCAAATCATATGTCTGGAAATTCTTCCAATGGAAATGTGACAGGAAGTTCAAATATTACATCAGGATCAACTTCGAATTCAGGTGCAAACAACTTGACTTCAAATGTTCAAAATGGAACTGGTACGGCTAACGGATTAAATGGTGGATCTTTAAACAAGGGGTCTTGTTGTAATAAAGGTATGCTATACAATAAATATACATACTAATAATTGAAGTCGTATTCAAACAAATTAAAGAAAACCATGCAATTGATAGAATAAATGATTTGTAAGTTCATTGAACTCGATGTATTATATATTGAAGAATCAACTGTTCCATAGATACTTCCTTCTCATTTATATTTACTAGAAGATGCCCGCGAAATTGCGGTACAATTAGGCAAGTGTTGATACAAAGTGATTTTAAATTTTGAGGGCAGTACGTCGACTGAGTATGCGCGAAAACGTATAAGCCACGGATCGATAACGGTTTCCGAATTGGGTTATTTTCTTAAAAATTGGCGATTTCTGTGGAAATAAATTGTTTCAAAGACAAATTAAGGAGGTACAAGACACTGCATTTATACGTCATTTCACAAATATTTCCGACTTTTTATGGTTTCAGAGGAGGTGCGGCTCAATAATATCTTGATGATGATGACTTTTTGTTTTGTTTGCTAATTATTTTGGTTTAGTTGTTATTATAGTATACTATTCCGTACTAACATTTAATAAATAATACTTTATGTAGATTATAATTGTCAACAATATCCTTGTCTGATATTTGATGATGAGTTTGATATTTTGAACCACTGTGTTTGGGAACATGAAATAACAGCTGGTGGTAATGGGGTGAGTACTTACCTCGTCAGTATTTTTTTTAAATTTGATTTTCTTATCGGTTTGCTCCTAACAGAACTTTATGTTAGATTGACTCCCACTTGTTTGTTTTGATGCCTTTTCAAGCTTTGAAATGAAGTTTAGTCAAAGAGTAAATGTGACGACCACCGATAGAAACGACTACAATGACGTCACAATTAGATTACGATAGAATCGTTGAAAACTTATGGAAAACTGCCTTAACATTACTGTGTATAAATAATGCAAAAAAAAAAACCAATAAAATGTTGTTTGATTGCCTATGAGGTAGTAGGGCGTGGATGTATGCAACTGTAAGTTCGGTATTATGGTAATAGCAATTCCAATATCGTATGATAAGCTTTTAAAAAGGTATAACAAGATGTAAAACAATTCAACCGAGAAAAACCAACTGCCTAATAAATGAAGAGAAAAATTTGCGAATCTCTAGATGACTAAAATCTCACGTTTTGTGTCGTAGGATTGTTGTCTCAATTATTATGTATTTGTCACCGTCACTTTCAATTGATAGTTGCTTCCATATCATAACATAACCTGTCAATTTGACATATTGTAGGATTCAGAATTCCAATACTACACAAACAACAGGACTAACAGCTATGTCAGGAACGGTATCTTGTATATTAAACCAGTAGGTAACCAACAGCAATGACTCAAAACGGAAAATAATCAAATGGCAAAATCAAATGATAAAAAACATCAAACGAATGGACAACAACTGTCATATTCCTGACTTGGTACAAGCATTTTGAAATGTAGAAAATGGTCGGTTTAACCTGGTTTCTTAGTTCTAAACATCTCACTTGTATTACAGACTCATCAAATTCCATTATATTTACAACGATGAACAAAACAGACATAATAGGTAAAATAGTCAAAATATGGGTACAACGGTCATCAACGTGACACAATCTCAATTAGACGAAAGACAAACAATTATGAACAAACATAAAATAGAAAAATAAAAGAACAAACAAACCATCAAATGAATAAACACATAAATAAAGAAATACTTACAGACTGAAACTGACAAAAAAATATAGGATCAAGGACAATAAAACTAATGCTTGGTCCAGGAAACTAAAAATAAGGAAATAGTTACAATCAGAAACTAAAACAATATGTTTGGTAGAAGAAGTTAAACATTAACGTTTTGTCAACGTCATAGGAAAGAATTAAGATGTGAGCAGAAAAGGCTAAATATTTAAAGACTATGTGTGTATAGTAGCTCGCTCTCTTATTTTTGTGTCTTTAGGAGTTTGGCTATCCATAGATTGGTATTATATCTATTGGTTATCTTATTCATTTTATAGCTTTATCAATATATATACGTTAATTGTTTTACAGTCATATTTCTAATTTCATAATTGAAAATATTTTTTTTTATGTTTTAACATCACTTTATCAGTTAGGTGTCGGTAAATCCTTGAATTTAATTTCAGACTTTGACCTCTGACCACTACGGGGAGAGTTTTCTGACATCCGGAACACTGGATCTTTGGGGTAACGTAGTGATATTTGTTGACGTGCATAAATTTATATTGCACAATGTACTTTTTATATTACTCTTTTGAAAGTTTATACAAAAAGTTAAACTTTTGAATTCAAGAATAACATTTTAAAACATTTGTTTTGCATCTACTAACACAGTACTACAATGATTTTTTTTATTGCTATTCATTGCAGATGCCTTTGTAATTGATTGAAAGCTCTGTCTATTTTGATTCTTTTTATTGATTTTATCTATATTTTAGGTGGATTTAATGATGAAGAATGTACCAGTAATGCATATTCCGGATGTAAGAGGACCGGAAGTGTTGCTCATCCAATAAATCCAATTCAGTCGGCTCGTTTACGTAGTAAAAGAGGATTTAGCTTTAAGTATGGAAAAGTTGAAGTCGAGGCCAAAATGCCAAAAGGAGACTGGATATGGCCTGGTAAATATAATGCAAGATTTAATTACTACAGATCATACATTATCATAAGGTGACGTCTTACAAAAAGTTTTTTATTTACATTTTAATCGTAACTTTATGGATATCAAGCATATGGCTCATGGTCATTTACATGTGAAAAAAATCTAATCTAAACAGTTAATGAAATCAAAAGGATCAAAAATCGGAAAAAAACAATAACTTACAATTGACTAATAACCATTAAATGTTCATGTATTCTCATGCAATATGCAATCAATAAATTGTATTAAATCGATGGTTATAATTAGTATCATTATACATTTTCAAACAGCGATCAAGATGTTGCCGAAGTGGAGTTCCTATGGCAGATGGCCTGCGTCCGGTGAAATGGATTTAGTAGAGGCAAGAGGTTAGTTGGTGTACCTTGTTGAATGTTTTTCACTTTTATAATAGCATTAATGGTACCAATTTTACTGCACCATTTAATACACAAGTAAATGCCTGTACCATGACAGTTGATATATATTCGTTTGAAGTGTTTAAGCATTCGATTTTTCCAATTGATAACGGTCTTCCTGTATTGAGTTCCGTATTTTTTATCATTTACCTTTGGCGACAATAAATTTCAGTTCGGAAAATTCTCTGGAAAATTTATTTGAAAATCTCAAACTTATATGAAAGTTGAAAAATTGATAAAAGAAAAAAAGAACCGAGAATAAAGCCAAACCAGGACAGGGAATCACGAGGGAAATACGATACATATTTATGTGTTAAAGATTTACAAATTATAAGTGTTGAAATATTTATAGTATCTGAATTCAAAATTTAAAAACATTGTACACAATATCTGCATTGTCATGCTAGTACCGAAATACTGTTTTTGGGCAAGTGATACCCTTTGGGACAAATAGTCTTGTAGAAGAGATATCGACCCACTGATAGTAATAACATTAACAGTACCAATTTAAACTGCAACTGATTTTTAAAATGTCTAAGTATATCTGAACTATTTTAATATTAAAAAACTGTTTGCGAATAAGCAGGATAAAATACTTAGGACTTACATTTGTTTTCATTTTATATAAGTAACTTAATGTCCTCGATGGTGGCATCACCGAATGCAACTAAAAGACAGGTTTTTACGAGAAAAAGTCTACTAGAAGTGTTACAGTGGAAACTGATAACGCTTCCAGATCACCATAGCTCTACTCTACTCTTGTTTTGGTGCGATTCCTGACAAACAATCTCCAGTTATCTGTGTCATGTTTTGTAGGTTGTTGTATGTTCACTTCTCTTTTTGGTCGTGACCTTGTCTTTTTTTTTTTTATTTTCGGCTGTGACATTGATTTATTTATGTTTGTCCGTGAACTTGCCTTTTTCTCGTCGAGTTGTGGTTTTTGAGTTCTCATAAGTCACGAATATGACAGTTGTTGTCCATTCGTTTGATGTGTTTCAGCTTTTGATTTTGCCATTTGATTAGAGATTGTCCGTTTGAATTTTCCTTGGAGTTTAGTATTATAGTTTTGTGATTTTACTTTTTTTGTACTTTTTCAAAATGTGTTTTAACGGTAGATTGCAAGCAGTTGATGAGAATAGTGTTACTTAAACTACAATAATAAACAAGAGAACTTATTATTATTAGTATACCTAAATGTTGATTCCGTTGCTACTCTGCAGTTTTCATATAATTCTTCTCTTCTCATTAACAGTTGCACATATATATGTAAACAAATATATTAGTTTTACACAATAATTTAATTTGCAATGCAACAATTCCTTTCGATTCCAGTACTCCCTTTGTTTAATGCATGTATGTTTGAGTGATGAAGAACATTAGGAATTTTAGTATAAAAAGGATAGTCTACATCTCATTAACAATTAAAGTCTACATCTCATTAACAATTAAACACAAAAAACCAAACAACGAGCCCCTGGTCTTTGTTAGTCTTGTATGGTTTTTAATTTTAGTTTCTTGTGTACATTTCGGAGTTTAGTATGACGTCCATTATCACTGAACTAGTATACATTTTTGTTTAGGGGCCAGCTGAAGCACGCCTCCGGGTGCGGGAGTTTCTCGCTGCATTGAAGACCCATTGGTGGCCTTCGGCTGTTGTCTGCTCTTTGGTCGGGTTGTTGTCTCTTTGACAAATTTCCCATTTCCATTCTCAATTTTATTAAATTTTTATTTTTAATTTGAAACAAAAATGGGGGAAGTGGCGATGAAGTTATCATATGAAAAAGAAACTTTATGGAATGTTGAAAAATCTTCTCAAAGCAACATAGAATTAAGAATGAAAACGGGGAATGTGTCAAAGTGACGCTACAACGCGATCAAAAAATCAGAAGACATTTCTTTATCAGTATTTTTGTTTTGATAGTAATAATCTATAAATCGAAAATCTTGACTGTCTGGATTGAATCTTTATATTGTTTTATTTTAAAGGAAACATGAATTATAAAGATTCAAATGGAGTAACAAAAGCTGTTGATAACATTCAAAGTTCTCTTCATTTTGGACCTAGTCCACAACATGATAAAACCGCTAAAGCAACTGTTGAGAAGTGAGTGTATTTAGTATTTCTATTACGAATGTTTCTGCTGCAAATTTATTCCAATACTATTATTTAAATCAAGAATGTGTCCCAAGTACACGGATGCCCCATCCGCACTATCATTTTCTATGTTCAGTGGACCGTGAAAATGGGATAAAATCTCTAATTTGGCATTAAAATTATATACTAGATCATATCATAGGGAACATGTTTACTAAGTTTCAAGTTGATTGGACTTCAACTTCATCAAAAACTACCTCGACCAAAAATTTTAACCTGGACCAAAAACTTGAAGCGGAACGAACAGACGGACAGACGAACGAACAGACGAACGTACAGACGAACGAACGGACGGACGCACAGACCAGAAAACATAATGCCCATAAATGGGGCATAAAAAAGAAAGTTGAAAGATAATCAAAAGGCTCTGACCTAGATGTAAACCATTTGAAGGGAAAGAACTTATCACTTGTTAACACATACCCGAAGCTGACGTGTCTAAATGCAATAGAAATGTCGACTATTCATAATATAAAAATAAGAAGATGAGGTATAATGCAAAAAAAAAAGACAACTTCCCACAAGAGACAAAATGACACAGACATTAACAACAATAGGTTACCGTACGGCCCTGAAAAAACCAATATAAAGCGAGAGAAAAAAAATGATTAAAAACCAGAAAACTACCAATCAAATAGCCATACACACATATGTGATAAGTCGAAAACGGTTAGAGCTGGGGATTACTTGTATATCATTTGATTCATGAAAATTGCCAAATACCGGCTGCTGTTTGGATGTTAGTTTCCTCGGATATGTCAAGCACATCTCTTGTTTCTTGATGGAAGGATGCTGCAATAGTGTCCTTATTTGTTCAACTTTCTAAAAATAAATGGATGTTTATTTTACAGGATATTAACCTCCAGCACTTTTGCAGACAACTTCCATAAATTTTCTATGGAATGGGATGACAGACACATAAGGTATTTTAACAACTAACATCATAGAATTTCGAATTGTAAATAATACTAATAACGATGACAACCTTTTTATATAAAAAAACACACACATGTGCAGACGATACATTACCGAACGTCTTTATGCAAGTACAGGATCAAAACTTTAAGATGCTAAAATATACACTAAATGTAGGATACACCAGTTACAAAAGAAAAGAAAAACAACAGCGGAGGATGAAAAGTAAAAGGTGCTGCACCATAATGTCAGTTCATTTAAAATTATTTATAAACTGAAAACTTCATTTTTTAAGTGTTTTTTCTAGATGTGTGATGGGCGTGTTTGTGTGTGTGTGCGTGAGTTGATGCACATCCTCTAATAAATTTCTCAGATTGCACATTTCTATGTATATTGCGAAGAGACTACACAGTATTATGGTGGTAAATAGAAAATTTAAATAATTTTTGATAATTTTCATATATATTTTCTTTTTAAGTTTTTCTGTTGACGGTGTCGAAATTTTAAAAAGTGAACCAAGTCAATGTGGTTTCTGGAAAATGGGAGGATTGAACTCAACAGGACTGACAAACCCTTGGCATGCTAATGTTGGAGGATCTACCATGGCACCTTTCGATCAGGAGGTACATATTTAATGGCTAACAATCATATAAAGGGATGTTCTGAAGAAAATGTTTTTTGGTACTTGCAGTATTGTTATATGGACATAAAAAAAAACACCATTGTCTTGAATACATGCATAATAGTAGTGAAATAGTGATACCTTTGACGAAATATTTACGTAGCAATGAAAACATTATCACAAAGTAAGCATTAGTAGTTTATTAGTATTAAACTAGTTTCAAAATGAATTAAAAAGAAACAATTCTAAAACTCGTTAAACAAATAATAACAAAGTATAAAGTTAAAAATACTTATCTTTCTATTGTTGATGTAGTCACATAGTTAATCTGTTAATTTTATTTTTTTGTAGTTTTACCTCGTTTTGGATGTTGCAGTTGGTGGAACTACTTTTTTTCCAGACTCGTGGATGAATATGCCATATCCCAAACCTTGGCGTGATGCGTCGGATTTTGCTGTTAGAGATTTTTGGCAGGCCAGACATTTGTGGCATCCGACATGGAGTCCAAAGTTAAACAATGGAGAAAATGCTGCTTTACAAATTAATTATATTAAAGTATGGAAGATGAAAGAATAAATAAAAAAAATTGACAGTGTTCCCATTTACCATGTTTACTATTGACTTTGTTGATTTTTTTCTTATAATTTTTCTGAAGATGACATAAGAAAAACATCAGCAGTGATGTTCATAATATTACTTTTAAATAGAGTTTGTACAATTTTTTGTATCATTTTTCTGTATTAAAAGAAGCATTATTTATTCAACGTTTTTTTTTTATATCATTACATTACTAGATATTTTAGAGTTAATCTTTTAACCGCATTTAAAGATGCAATGCTCAATTCACGTAACATTTGAAATGTTGATCATGTTGTCCACTCATATAAGTATACCCTACATCTGATATAATCTTGATGACATTAATACGAAAGTAAATGCTGGTGAAATTTCTCATTTCAAACTAGTAAGACATTCCTCATTTCCAGTTTACGTTTCTCATGGTTAAAATTGACATCCTCAGTAATTTACTGGTATTTCTCAGCACGAATCATTTCAAAGTTATTATTTCTTAGTTCAAAGTTGACATTTCTCTGTTCGAAGTTGGAACTGACAAATATCACGAGTACAAATGACACGGATATAAACCACTAAGAAAGGACAGAGACGTCACAGATAAGACATACTTGTTATTCGATGGTTGTCGTTGGTTGAAAACTTTTTGTAAGTTATATTTGCTTTCGTTTCTGACATAAATGAGGCTGTTTGCATGTTGTCATGTTGGTTCTTATATCTTTGCAAGTTGTCATGTTGGTTCGTGTTATATCCTTGCATGTTGTCATGTTGGTTCGTGTTATATCCTTGCATATTGTCATGTTGGTTCGTCTTATATCCTTGCATGTTGTCATGTTGGTTCGTGTTATATCCTTGCATGTCGTCATGTTGGTTCGTGTTATATCCTTGCATATTGTCGTGTTGGTTTGTGTTATATCCTTGCATATTGTCATGTTGGTTCGTCTTATATCCTTGCATATTGTCATGTTGGTTCGTCTTATATCCTTGCATATTGTCATGCTGGTTCGTGTTATATCCTTGCATGTCGTCATGTTGGTTCGTGTTATATCCTTGCATACTGTCATGTTGGTTCGTCTTATATCCTTGCATGTTGTCATGTTGGTTCGTGTTATATCCTTGTATGTCGTCATGTTCGTTCGTGTTATATCCTTGCATGTCGTCATGTTGGTTCGTGTTATATTCTTGCATGTTGTCATGTTGGTTCGTGTTATATCCTTGCATGTTGTCATGTTGGTTCGTGTTACATCCTTGCATGTTGTAATGTTGGATCGTCTTATATCCTTGCATGTTGTCATGTTGGTTCGTCTTATATCCTTGCATGTTGTCATGTTGGTTCGTCTTATATCCTTGCATGTTGTCATGTTGGTTCGTGTTATATCCTTGTATGTCGTCATGTTCGTTCGTGTTATATCCTTGCATGTCGTCATGTTGGTTCGTGTTATATTCTTGCATGTTGTCATGTTGGTTCGTGTTATATCCTTGCATGTTGTCATGTTGGTTCGTCTTATATCCTTGCATGTTGCCATGTTGATTCGTCTTATATCCTTGCGTGTTGTCATGTTGGTTCGTCTTATATTCTTGCATGTTGTTATGTTGGTTCATCTTATATCCTTGCATGTCGTCATGTTCGTTCGTGTTATATCCTTGCATGTTGTCATGTTGGTTCGTTTTATACCCTTGCATGTTGCCATGTTGGTTCGTCTTATATCCATGCGTGTTGTCATGTTGGTTCGTGTTATATCTGACTATAAGGTATGGGTATATACGTTTTTTGCTGAAGAGTGTAGTGGATGGCATCTTCGTTCTTAATTCTCTGGTGTATAGTTGTTTCGCTGGTTCGCAAACTGCATCTCCATTTTTAATTAATCGCTAATGAGCAAAGTAAATACCGTATAGTTCGGGGGGGGGATAAGAAATGACTAAATGTGAGATTAAAATTGATGTAATAAAAAAATATGTAGATACATTTAACTTTTAATCAACTCTGTGAACAGTCCAAATATGACATCTTGGTTAATCTTACAATTCTTATTTCGATTAGATGTCATGTTTGAAAATTAAGGAGAAAGATATAGCTATGCTAACATTAAAAATGTTCAATCTTTTTATATCAGCATTTTGTAATTTACTGCTGTCTAAATAATCATCAATTGCTTGAGCATATTGCTAATAACTATATGCACCTTTATATTTTTACATACCATACATTATAATATTTTTGATTTCACTTTTCAGAACAATATTAATTATGTCATCTATAATAACATAAGTGATGAAATATAAGAGAATTCCATGCCTTGGTGACCTGGTCGAAGGAAAATTTATATGGCTTTACGACTATATGATTTAAATATTAACCGCCTCGAAAAACTATCAATTTAGACACAGGTAATATAAGGTAAGTTAATCGATGGATATTTAAAAATAACTGTATATGTTTATATTGACAACGTACGATGTTTGTAAATATTCTAGTATATTGATTTTTCGTACGAACCTTGATATTTGTCAGGTAATAGAGACTTTTTATATATATATTGCATGTTTGATGTATTTTGCGTATTTTGTTCTTTGATTCTTCAATTTAATTAACATGATCGTATACAAATTGGCATATCATCAATATATTTTTTGATAATTATCTCCCTTTGATAATTTCAACATAATAATTATGTTCCTCCTTATTTCAACGTACCATGTTGTTGTCTGAAATTGGTTACAATGCAGTTTAATTTATATTTTACAATATCATACATCTATGAATATTTATTTGTAATTTGTTATAATTAAGAACAGGCCGAGGGAGATGTGGAGGTTTCGTAAATTAGACAACAACCCAACGACACAAACAACTAAATGAAATCTAAGAGGCTAGATATTTTGCACATGAAATATTCTTTTTTCTTTCTCAGATTAATCATACAGAAAAGTTTAAATTTGTGTCATTCGTTCAGTTTCTGTCGTATAAAAATTACAGATTAAATATTGTTCATGAAAAACTTACAAGTATGTAGCAATCTAATCACAGTAACGTACCCCATTCTTTATACCCTAGTCCCACTAGGCCACGATCGCACTACGATCTGTGAAAAAAATGCAAATTTTGATGATCGTAGTGCGATCGTGTAGATCGCAGTAAGGTCGTATCACGGTCGTGGTGAGGTCTTCAAGATCGTGAAGAGCGTGGCCAACTTTGAACATGTTCAAAACAATCGTGGTGCGGTCGTGCAAAATCAGGTCGTAGTAGAAACGTAGTGAGAGCGCACTAAGATCGTAGTAAGATCGCAACGGTCGCTGTACAATCGCAGTGAGAGCGTAGCGAAAGCGTGATTCTATTCAGAGAGACTGCGCTACGATCGCACAGCGACGTTATCACGACCTCACTACGACCATCACGTTCTCAGGCTGGTACAGGATTGGGGAAATGTTCGTAAATGTCGCCAACGTCGCCAACATTCTGAACAGTACCCGCTTCGCCAACGTCGCCAACGTCGCCAACATTTTGAACAGTACCCCTGTTCGCCAACGTCGCCAACATTCT
Source organism: Mytilus galloprovincialis (assembly GCF_965363235.1). Classification (NCBI taxonomy): domain Eukaryota; kingdom Metazoa; phylum Mollusca; class Bivalvia; order Mytilida; family Mytilidae; genus Mytilus; species Mytilus galloprovincialis. The sequence continues at coordinate 19,757,213 of NC_134842.1, forward strand.
AACCTGTACCCCTGTTCGCCAACGTCGCCAACGTCGCCAACATTCTAACCAGTACCCCTGTTCGCCAACGTCGCCAACATTCTAAACAGTACCCCTGTTCGCCAACGTCGCCAACGTCGCCAACATTCTAACCAGTACCCCTGTTCGCCAACGTCGCCAACGTCGCCAACATTCTGAACAGTACCCCTGTTCGCCAACGTCGCCAACGTCGCCAACATTCTGAACAGTACCCCTGTTCGCCAACGTCGCCAACATTCTGAACAGTACCCCTGTTCGCCAACGTCGCCAACTTCGCCAACATTCTAACCTGTACCCCTGTTCGCCAACGTCGCCAACATTCTAACCAGTACCCCTGTTCGCCAACGTCGCCAACGTCGCCAACATTCTAACCAGTACCCCTGTTCGCCAACGTCGCCAACGTCGCCAACATTCTAAACAGTACCCCTGTTCGCCAACGTCGCCAACATTCTAACCAGTACCCCTGTTCGCCAACGTCGCCAACGTCGCCAACATTCTGAACAGTACCCCTGTTCGCCAACGTCGCCAACGTCGCCAACGTCGCCAACATTCTGAACAGTACCCCTGTTCGCCAACGTTGCCAACTTCGCCAACATTCTGAACAGTACCCCTGTTCGCCAACGTCGCCAACTTCGCCAACATTCTAAACAGTACCCCTGTTCGCCAACGTCGCCAACGTCGCCAACATTCTAACCAGTACCCCTGTTCGCCAACGTCGCCAACTTCGCCAACATTCTGAACAGTACACCTGTTCGCCAACGTCGCCAACGTCGCCAACATTCTTAACAGTAGCCCTGTTCGCCAACGTCGCCAAATCTAAACATAATAAAGGTTCGCCAACTTAAAATATATTTGATGTTATTTAAATATAACATCTTCTTAGTTTCGCTTGTGTTTGTAACAATGCATTTAATCTAAATTAAAAAAATCTCACACCAGGGTTTTCATTATCACTGACTAGTTATTACATTAACTAAATTTCATCATTGATACAAAGACATAATTCATAAATAAATCAACATGCAGACATCTTATATGTCATGTTCAGGACAATTAGGTATTTCATAAGCAACCTTTTATGGTAATATACTATACAAAACACAAAAATGTTGTCATTCCTCAAAGCTAACAAAACCTAGTTATTCAGAAGGGATATCGATATATAGATATAATCCCATAATCCTGTTCGCCAAATTCCAAAACTTCCAAATGATTTTAACAAGTACCCCTGTTCTACAGTTTAAGAGTCTTTCAAACAAGTACCACCTGTTTGCCTTAAAATTGCCAACATTCAAATCATTAAAAAAAACATATACCGTAAAAATAAGAATAAATAAAAAACTCATAATGACAAATTCAATCAATACTTAGGAATATAAGGGATATATACTTGACCATCTTTTGTGAGAAAAAAAAATCATGCAAATCTAATACCATCTCTAAAAATTAATAGTTTAATCAAGTTGAACAATTGCAACCTATCCAGAAACTAAATAGTGCTACATTTTTTATAATTAAATAGCTATAGCCCATAAATAGTTTCCAAAAAGGAATACAAAAATCTTCAAAAAAGACTTACCAGCCTGCTAACAGCCATTTAAACATCATTATAAAATGTAACAAGTGCTTTTAAAATAAAAAGCAGTAACTCAACAGTGAAAATCAGGTCAATGACATGTACATATGACAGACATTTATAACTTCGTAACATTATATATCTGCATAAAAAAAAATGTAAAAAGCATTCAATTCTTTAACTTTAAAATAACTATAGGCTCTAAAGAGCCTGTGTTGTTGACCTTAGTCTAAGTGCATATTCTACAGAGGACACATACTCTCCAACATTGCTGTTGTCAGATTATCTCAATTCATTACAGTTAATAACTAAATAATAGACAAAATTGCATTTTACACTGTGTTATTTTTTTTACCATGTCTGCCATCTTCATTGGCAGGCGGACAGGGTCAGAGTACATATTTTACAAAAAAAATACATACTCCAATTATTATTGTAGCCATGTCTGGTAAAATTTTACCTACAAGTTTCAGATTATATTTTTGTTAAAGTAAACCATGTAAATAGACAATTTTAAATGAACATTGTATAAATTCAATTTATATTCAACTAAAGATTTCTTGCTGTTGTGCAATACTAAGTATGCTGTTGGGCAATACTTAGTAAATCTTTTGTCAGTTTGACACATTCCCCATTTCCTTTCTCAATTTTATTCAATAACTTCTCAATGTTTCATCAAAAATTTATAAAAAAAAACTAAAGGGAGGTTATCTTAATAAATAAAAATAAGTCATCAATTCTTAATAAAAACTGCTTTAAGCACTGTAAGGATATTGTCCAAACTCGGAAGCGTAAAATCTTCAATTTATAAAAACCAAAAGAAAGCTTACAACAATATAGATATAAACAATTTAAATTGACATCTTTAAGTTACTGTCCGAAAACTGGAAAATCCCCCTTTTTTTTATAGAATTAAACCCCATAAATCAAAAAAGGTATACATGTAGTATAAAATTTATAAAAATCAAAAGGAAGCTCATGTAAATAGAATTAAACAATTCACCACAGTTTCTTGCAAATTGGTGAAATTATTTTTAAGGTTATTGTCTGTAAACTGGAGAATCTCCCCTTTTTTAATAAATAAAAGTAGGAAACGGTAAATCCAGAATATCATTATAAAAAGAAAAGCAACTCACGTCAATAGATATAAACAATTTACCAAAGTTTTATGCATATTAGTTAAAGCGTTTTTCAGTTAATGTCCAACATGTTAAAAACGAACGAACACACAGACGGACAAACTTTCAATGATAAACCATAATACGTCAGTCAGGAGTAATACTTGTACAAGTTATTTTTAATTACTTGCAGAAGTAATATTAATTTAAATATATTTTAAAAATAATATTGGCTGAGTTATGTCCCTTAAACATTCAGATTTTTTAACTTTTGAAAGTAAAAAAGTCATCCTATCTTCTTTTATTAAATTTTTATAATTTCTTTGCTGTAATAGAATTTTAAATTATCTGCCCTTTGCAGATGTCTTTACTAATCATTTAAGTGTAATTTAATAGACAATGAAAATCTCATTTGTCTGTTATCTTCAGAACACTGCTCATTTACAAGCTTCCAAGGAGCAATTTTTGAAGGCCTTGCGCAATTACTAAGATCTTTGCGCAATCAGTTTCTTTGTTGAACTAATGAGATGAAACATTGAACTCTAATAAAAAAAAAATCAGTAAACCAGGGAAAAATCATGAAAGGCAAAATTTACATCTCAAAACTTAATGACTTTTGTGGGATTGTAAGAAAAATTTACTTATACAAGTAAATTTTTAAGAAAATTAAGGGGAGATTATTCAAAAATTATTTATTTACTTATTTTTTTTACTTCTTCAAGTAAATAAAAATAAATTGTACAAGTAGTACCCCTGACTGTAAACGGGCGTACAACAAGCATTCTGTGAGTATTGCATGGCAATGCAAAATCCCCTACAAATTAAAAAATTCATTGTATTGGAACAAAATTGTAACTTGATTTATAACTTGTCATTGTAAACATTAAAACAAATATCAAATCAATGTATTTAAGCATGACAAAAAAAGTGTTTAAAACTGATTATTTCAGATAATTTTCTAATCCCAACAACCATTACTCTGCACAAAATTATCAGACCAAATAAAAAATTTAAACTTGAACTGTTACTTGTTATGATAAATTTATATACTAATTATCAAATCCATATATTCAAGAATGACAAAAAAGGTGAGGAAAACTGATTATTTTAGTGAATTTTCAAAAGTAAAAGGACCATAACTCTGCCCAAAATCATTACACTGCAACAAAATTCAAACTTCTTTGTAACTTGCAATGATAAAATAAAAAACCAAACATCAAATTAATATCTTCAAAAAAATGCTTATTTGGACCCCTTTTTAGGACCTTAATTCCTAAACTGTTTGGAACATAACCCCCAAAATCAATCCCAACTTTACTTTTCAAGTTTCCATCCTTGAGTTTAAATTTCATACAGATCAATTCACTTAAACTAAAGTTATGTACGGAAATTAACTATTCCTACTCATAATTTTTCTTTATTAAAGTTTTTATCTATGTACATGTTGTACATTTATGACAAATGTTAAGGTACATTGTAATACATTAAAAGGTAACAAGAATTAAGTTGTAAAATTTAATTAACATCAAATTGGGTTTCGCGTTTTCAGGCATTTATAACCATCAACATTCTATGCCTACTTTCATATTTATAAAGTACCATAATTCTTAAACAGAAAAATAAATATATTACAAATATTTAAATTGATCACTATTTTGTAATGCAGTAACAATGGTTAAAGCATATCAATAAAGATAATAAAAGCATTGGCTTATAAGTTCATTAGTAAATTGCATAAAAACAACATAAAGTGCAAATTTCCAATCTATAAAGAACTATAAGTCAAAAATAAAAATTGTCAAAATTTCAATGCATATATTTAACTTTACCATGTTTACTATTGTATTATTACTAGAATTAATACCACCATTGTTTTCCTATATATTTATGATATCAGTCTTTGTTAATTTTTTTTTTTTTTTAAAGTGTGCATAATTTATTTGTGTCAACATATTCAAATAAAAAAATACTAGATATGAATAAAGTTTTATCCTGTCCAGTAAATCAGCAAAATTTCACATAAGATTTCATTGTATTTAAAAAAAAAAAATCACCATCACTGCACAAAGCTGGAAGAGTGGAGGTAAACAAATTTTCTCCTGTTTACAAGCTTTTAAAATTAATTTAACCATGTATCCTCAAATTTCAAAAACATTTTATAATTTTATAAAAAAACTAAATAAAAATAAAATAGTGCTATAAAACTCCCAAGATATAAGTTAAAAAAAAATTCTTAAATGAAAAGCAGGTTTATCTTGACATCATATGCATATATAACTGTCAAATTCAAGAAAACATATATTTCTATCCTTTTTTTTAACTTTATATCAAACAGGATGTCAGAGACATGATTGATAGAAGAAGATGTGGTATCAGTTACAATGACACAACTTTCCATCCAAGTCACAATTCATAAAAGTAAACCATTATAGGTAAAAGTACGGTTGTCAACACGGAGCCTTGGCTCACACTAAACAGCAAGCTATAAAGGGCCCCAAAAATTACTAGTGTAAAAAACAATCAAACAGGAAAACTAATGGTCTAATCTACATAAAAAACGAGAAACACTTATGAACCACATAAACAAACGACAATTACTGAACATCAGATTAAAATCAAAATCAAAATCATGCGGGTAATGATAAAAATTAAAATATAGTGTAGACCAATGAATACACATGTAATCAAATATTTGTTTTATAATTTCATCTCCATTAAAACACCATAACATGATACAATTAAAAACCAATTGTTCAGAGAACAATTGAAGGTCTTTCCACCAGCAAGAATCTATTTAAAAATGAAAATATTAAAATTTGATTTTAAATGTCAGTTTCAGTATCAAATGACAGCTTATTCTACGCCGACTCCAAAAATATATGGTTTCTATATAGAAAAATATATAAAAAAGGGAGATAATCTTTTACTTCCGGTTTAAAAGTTTGATAGTTTACTTGACACTGATTCCAAAAATATATGGTTCTATATACTTTTACATTGATTTAGTACAAAAAATAGCTACTTCTGGTTGACAAAATGTCACTTCCAGTTGTTTTTTTAAAGGTCACATTGCTTACAACCTAATGCAAAAAGTCCCATGGCTTTATCATGTGTACATATGCGGTAAAAGCAAAGGTCAAAATCTAGTGTTAAATAAGCATATGACCTTGAGCTCAATTTCAAGGTCATAAACCAAGGACCTCATATAAAAAGACTCTAGTCCTCTACTTTATATTGTTAATGAGTTATATTGCCATACATATGATATTAGATATAAAAAGGGGGAAAACTCGCGCCAAATGTCTATGTTCCAGACCGTATGAGTATTTGGACCGTACGCGTACGGTCTGGACCGTATGCGTACTTTTTCAAAATACTCATACGGTCGGACCGTCACGTACGATCTGACTGATATTAGGAAGTTGGTCAAGTGTATTAGATACAAATGCATATAGCAGATCAACATAACTTAACGCTCAAATTAATATAAAAAAGTTCAATGGTAATTGAAATAAAAACTTTATATTTTAACTATTTCAAAAATTCACGCTAATTAAATCTGTTAATCTCTTGTATTTAGCATGTCGATCAGTAATACATTTAGTTCTGATCACTGAAATCGAAGATATCGTAAGTAAACATAATGTGGAAGGACAATTGTTTTAGAATATTTAGCAACTTTACAAAAAAATGCAAATGCAAAGGAACATGCATGAACTGCAAACATGTAAACGAAAACAATATTACGTTACTTGTGGTAGCAAGTGCCACCTTGGGCGAGAGTACCAAAACAGGATTCAGATATACAATTAAACAAATATTTAATTTCAATTGTTCGTTTGTTCATTTTATCTATCTACTAGTAATTGTAATAATAGCAATTTGTAAAACTAAAAATAAAGATTGTGATAAATGTTTGTTTAAACTAAAATAACATGTATGGTCAGCTCGTACTGGACCATACGCGTATACTCATACGGTCCGACCGTACGCGTATAGTCGGACCTAACGAGTATACGTATACGGTCCGGACCTTACGCGTACGGTCCAAATACTCATATGGTCTGGAACATCTACGTACCCTTTCGACTAAGATTTATGTGTTACGACATGTCGTAACTAACAATTTTGTGAAAATATTTTGTCGATATCTCATGATTTCTGAAAATAAGAGATAACAAGCCAAAATCAAAATTTTAATCATGACCTTGACCTTTGACCTTTACCTCATTTTCTTTTTTTGGGACCAAGGACCTCAAATCAAAAGACCCTAGGCCTCTAACACTTATGGTTTTCCAGTTAAAAATGCATATCACTAATATCAAATATAAAAGGGGAAATAACTCTCATATGGAGTCTCCGGATAGCTTCGGTCAAAATTAATCAAATCATCCTGAGGATATAACGAGCAATTTGGTAAAATAAATACGGTTGCGAATATTAAGCGATAACAAGAAAAACAGTGTTTGGGGAGATAACTCTTATATGAGAAAGTGTTCGGTTAAGCAGGGTCAGTTTCAAAAGCGTATAAACTGTTCGATATGATATTCCAAAAATCTAAGCGACATCTTGCGAAACAAAAAAACAGCGAAGGAAAAAAATTAGCCGGAAAAAAAAAATAATAATCAGAAGAAAACCAATAGGTCTTTCCACGGAAAAGTGGAAAGACCTAATAAATGTGTTTAAAATTATAAACACGATTTATGTTTCTATATATGCCTTCATTTTAACTTATAAGTTCTCTAAGTTTCTATCCTTCAAAACTATAACTTTTACTCTATAAATCATGCTAAAAAATATAAGTTTTAGTGTAAATGTAACTGTTTATTTCTTCCTCTGTGATATTTTATCCTGAGGATAATTTGTCCGGGTAATTTTTTTCCAGGCATAGTATTTCACAGGTTGATTTTTTCTAGAGGAGTGAAAATCTATCTGTGTTATGCGGATAGTATGTACTGGTATATATTTGCCGTACTATATTTCACAGAACCGTGTAAAATAGAGTTCCATTAACTACTATGTAAGTTATTCACAATCAATATATACCCGACTATAATTATAAAATGTTTCACAAAGGTAGACCAAATTTGCATAATTTATCAAAGGGAGGTAATTGTGAGCTATTTAAATTTTAAAGATATTAATATAATATATTTCTAAATCTATTTTATAGTGAAATTTTTCATTGAATCTTATTTTTTATATATTCATTTATATTAAAAGATAACTTACAACTTGATTTAATAAGACAGATAACATTTCACAGGTAAAAACTATCCAGCTGTTAAACATGCTTTTGTTCCAATATATTGTTCTGCTATGATTTATCTGATTTCCATATAATCAACAACTACATCTCTGTCCCCAGACAAAACTATTTATATAGTTAAAAATATCATCATAAGCAAATTCTTCTATTACTGTTTACAGTAGCAATGCAACTATATTTCTACCTTACTTTTAAATTTATATTTGTACTAAGATCTGAAAACAATTCACTTTTACATGTATTTCACTAACCTTATTTAATCATGATATTATTTTTACAATTACGATCTTTGAAATTACTTCTGGTTTTCTTCCTTATGTTCATGAAATTTTTTCAAGGATAATTTGTGAAATTATTTCTCATTATAATACATTTTTTTTTAACAATTTCGCTTTATTTTAAATACACTATTATTATTTCATAGTATTTTTAAAGGATAAGTTTTTTCTAATAACTATTCTATAAGTTAACTACCCAGATAGAATTTCACGGCAGAGGAAAAAATATCCCAGGAAAATATTTTCCTCCGGATAAAAAAATAAGAACAACTACTGTGACATTTTTTACACCGGATCAAATTTCACCCGAATATAATTTTGCTTTACATAATATCATTTACCCTTAAAAAGAGTAATATATCACAATTCTTTAACTGTTTCCCCCATTTTACTAAACTTAGTCTTAATTCTTATGTATATTAAGTTGTTATACTTAGTAGCTCTGACACTATCAGTAACTACACCTGTCCACTGTGAATCATAACTGACAATGACTGATCATATAAATATTAACTTTCTTGAAGAAATCATTGAAAAAATAATTTTCTGTTCAATAAAATAAGGGAAATTTATAAATAATTGTGAAAAGATCATAGGCGGATCCAGGGGGGGGGGGGGCCGGGTCCCCCCTTTTGTGGAAAAAATTTGTTTGATTATATAGGGAATCATTGAAGCATGACTGGAGCGGGCCCCCCCTAAGGTCATCCAACGGGCCCCCCTTAGGTCATCCAACGGGCCCCCCTTAGGAAAAGTTCTGGATCCGCCACTGAAGATTAAAGATTAAACCTCATGTTTCAAGGCTAGTTTAAAAGCCAAAAAATACTAGCAAAATAAGAAAAGAAATAAATAATAATTTTAAAACAAAAACATTAATTTATTTCATATTAACCAGTTTACTGTCGTCAAGGGGGGTGGGGGTTTTAAATTGACAAACTATGCATTAAAATGGGAACATTTAGTTGGACCCTCCCCCTTTTATCCTAGGTTGGCAACCCCAGTCTTCAAGCTTAACCACAAGTCCTACGGCATTGGTTGTAAAATTGCTCTCAGGCTTGTAAAATTCTCTCTACAAGCCAACAGAATCCGACTAAAATTTTCAAAAAATTGAGTGTCTGGCTTGTGGACTCAAAAGTTAAGCGTGAACAGGTGAAGGCTGGAACCCCCCTTTTAAAAATGTCTCATTTCGTCCCTGAGTGGTCTGATAGTATGATAGTAATAGTAGTAAAAAGGAATATTCTTATAAGTTAAAACATGCTAAAAACACTAACTTCATGTTTTTGACCATACAGTTAAATCAGTCTTATTGTACATGTATGGCAGTGAAATATGGGGTGACATTAACTTTCACAAACTAAACACTCAAGGGGATAACTATTTCAAAAAAACTATGTGGAGACCTGGCAGTAGAGAACGCTCATTTAAGCTTTTGTAAATTTATACTTGGAGTAAGTAAAAAAGCAACAAATATTGCAGTTACGGGTGAACTGGGCAGATATACTCTATTTTTGAAGGTTTTATTAAGTTAAAAAATCTATTTATGAAAAAAGATGCAATCAAAATATGATTCAATATGGCAAACTGAGCTTAATAATGATTTCAGGGACAATAAATTATATGGTAACAAGCTTAGAACTTATAGACTTTTTAAAAGCAGATTTTGCTTAGAAAATTACCTTTTGCAGGAAAATTTTAGATATAGACATTATTTAACGAAATTCCGTATCAGTGCTCACAATTTAGAAATTGAGAGGGGAAGGTACAAAAATCTAACAGTGTCAGAACGTATCTGTAAATTGTGTGGTACTGAGGTTGAGGATGAAATTCATTTTCTTCTTCAGTGTCAAAAACATTCAAATATTCGTTTCAACTTTTTAAATAAAATAAAACTATGGTTTAAAAATTTTATTGGTTTGGATATTAAATCACAATTTATTTGGCTAATGTCCTCTGAAGATATTTTCATACTCCAGAAACTCAGAGAATTATTGGAAAATTTATCCTCATATAGGAAAGTTTCCTTAAATGATATATATATATAGTAATGTCCAGTGACCCCCCTTTTTTAACCTAGTTAATATTATTAAACACTGTGCTTGTTGTATTCTTCTACTTGTCTTAATAAATTTTTTTTTTTTTTTTTTTTATAACATTGTGTCTTAATCATAATCACTTGTAATCATTTGTATGTAATTAATGTTGATTGTTCTGCTCCTTGTGGGCGCTTAGATTAGCAATAAAATATATTTGAATTTGAATTTGCTGGTCATGGATATTCGCAAATAATTTAAATTAAAAATACAGTATGTGTCAATGTGATCACCTTTGTACTCAAATTTAATTCAATTTTTTAGTAGGTATTTAATGTTTGAAACTTACAAAAATAACTTAAGGGACATACTGTATACCATTTCACAGCATTATAATGTTCTATAGCATCAACCTGTTACCTGTTACCTGTTACCTATTCTGTACTTTCCACCTTTATCAGATGAACCACTTCAGTTGGAATATCCTCTTGAAGTGTAGAATCCCTTATCTTCACTATTGGATTAAAAACATCTTCTTTATACACTTATATACACCGCCACCACACTTATTTAAAAGTATTCAAACTGTATATACAGTCATATTTTAAAATCTAAAACTTGATAGATTCATCCATTGTTATTTTGTCCTTTATCTCACTTGAGTCTCTCTCCTCATCGATAGAATATATATACATCACATCTATCCACCATGCACATAGACTGTGAAACTTGCTCAGCTCAGCAAATGTCTAATTCACATTCCTTATACTTAAACATACTCATCAAATGCAAACTGTAAGTCCTAACCCTTACACTTATACCTAGTAAATAAGCATCAACATGACCAAGTAAGACTCAATAAAAAGTTAGCGGTCAATTTCCAGGAAAAGTTAGAGAAAACGGATGTTGACAACTTGTGTATTTCCAGAGACAAGGACGGATACATAAGGCCAAAATCCGAATTTAATTTTTCACCATAAAGTTATAATAATATATTTATATCTAAATTTAATGTTTTCAAACATGCTAAACAAAACATAAAAAAATATTTTTTGCAAACTGTGCAAACAGTAAATAAAAAATAATGTTGGTGAATATAAAAAGATACAAAAATAAATGTTGGCGAACTTGGCTAAGTTGGCAAACTTCAGTAAGTTGGCCAACATTAAATTTAAAACAATGTTGGCGAACTTGGTAAACAATAATTATTATGATATGTTAAGGTTGGCGAACAATGAAGTTGACGCACACTTGGCGAACAGTAAATGTTAGTGAACAGTACAGGTTTCGTAAAGGTTGGCAATGATATCGACACTGGTGAACAGTAATGTTTTCCTGAATGTTGGCGACATTGGCGAACAGTCATTAGTAATGATTTCGTAAATGTTAACGACGTTTGCGACATTAACGAATAGTAATGAGTTTGTAAATGTTGGCGACGTTGGCGAACAGTATTGATTTCATAAATGCTGGTAACGTTGGCGACGTTGGCGACATTGGCGAACAGTAATGAGTTTGTAAATGTTGGCGACATTGGCGACGTTGGCGAACAGTATTGATTTCATAAATGTTGGCGACGTTGGAGACGTTGGCGAACAGTAATGAGTTCGTAAATGTTGGCGACGTCGGCGAACAGTAATGAGTTTGTAAATGTTGGCGACGTTGGCGAACAGTATTGATTTCATAAATGTTGGCGACGTTGGCGAACAGTAATGAGTTTGTAAATGTTGGCGACGTTGGCGACGTTGGCGAACAGTATTGATTTCATAAATGTTGGCGACGTTGGCGACGTTGGCGAACAGTAATGAGTTTGTAAATGTTGGCGACGTTGGCGACGTTGGCGAACAGTATTGATTTCATAAATGTTGGCGACGTTGGCGACGTTGGCGAACAGTATTGATTTCATAAATGTTGGCGACGTTGGCGACGTTGGCGAACAGTAATGATTTCGTAAATGTTGGCGACGTTGGCGACGTTAGCGAACATTTACACAATCCTGTACCAGAATGCACGTTCTCACTGCGATCCAACTACGCTTCCACTACGACTATACCACGCTGTTCACGACCATAGTACGATTCTAGCACGCCCTTGCCGTCCTCATCACGCTCTTCTTACGACATGACTACGTTCACACTACGACCATCATTCTTATTGTCATTTTCACATAAAATATATAAAAAAAAAGCTCCCTAGATTTTGTTTGTTTGAATGTAATTATCCATTTGCTCTAACGGCTCAACCATGCTTCTCGTTTTTATAATATAGATTAGACCGTTTGTTTTCCCGTTTAAATGGTTTAACACTAGTAATATTTTGGGTCCTTTATAACGTGCTGATTGATGTGAGCCAAGGCTCCGTGTTGAAGACCGCACCTTGGCCTATAATGGTTTACTTTTATAAATTGTTACTTGGATGGAGAGTTGTCTCATTTGAACTCATACCACATCTTCCTATATGTTGTAATTAAGGTTGGATTGGTCGGTCCGACATCTCTGCTTGATCAGGATTCGTTACTTTGCTCCCTCTGCCTCTACATCAACTCATACCACCATGCCCACGTCTACTGGTAGATTTTGGTGGCATGACTGTATTGTTTCCGAGAAATCAACGATTTAATCAGAGACAGAAGGAATTGAACTGTATTGATATGGAACACGATGTTGACGTTATTGCTGAGAACGTAGTAAGATCGCGCTATGAACGTAGTATAATCGTGGTAAGAACGTGTTATAATCGCAGCAAGATCGTGTTGCAATCGGATAACTCGTGGTATGGTCGTAGTGAGAATGTGAAGAGCGTAGAAAGATCTTGATAAGCGTAGTGAGGTCGCAGAATAAGCGCGGTGAGAACGTGGTATAATCGTAGCGGGATCTTTGTAGAAGCGTAGAGAGGACGTAGTAGCATCGTGAAAGCAACGAAAATTTACATTTTCATGCCGCTCATACCGCGACCTCACCACGATCTAAATTTATTTTAGATCGCGGTGAGCGTGGTTCGATCGTGGTCTAGTGGGACTGGGGCTTAAGATACATCTCTTTTGTTCATAAAAATTTCAAGACATTAAATTTTTTCTTGACGTTTATTTCACCATTTATTTACTATTGATTCTCAATAATATTTATAAGAAATATGCAAATATATACAACAAATCCACGGTCGGTAACACAAACATCTCTAATATGCAGCAATTTGTATATTTATTTTTTTTCTTTCTCATTTGATCCAGGTGAAGAAATAACAAAATGTCTTCAACTAAATTTCGTCTGGCACAACTGTACAATCCTTGTGATTGTGAAAAGAAGAAAAAACATGAGTTACATTACATAACCTTTGACGAAACATTTACAAAACTACAAGAAGTTACAGATGAAGTCCTTAAATATTTCGACAACAAAGGGGAAGTACTCCAGTTTGTTCTTGGTCACATTCCCGTCAAGTCAAAAGAGGATAGTACCTTTACTTTCACGGACAGAAAAACATGGCAAAAGAAGGAACTGAAAGACCGGAAGAGGTTCTGGGAGGAGAAAGGATATGACCAAATGGTAGTGATTGGCTGTGTGGAAGAAGACCTTATTCGTGACGACGCCATCGATGCCATGAAAGATTCCGAGATCTACGCCATTGCCTTAGCACAAAGATTGCTCATGCATTACATTTATAATAAACCAGAAGAAAGATTGTTCAACGACTCACTCCAGCTTAGCAGAACATCTCTGGAGAAAACAGATGGGACTGTTCTTTATATCGCAATCAAGTTTAAATCTAAACAGAAGTATGTACATTTGAAATCTATACTTAAAATTAGCTGATAAATTACGAGAAATTATTCGACCCTTACACTCTTTAATTTCATGATTTGTTATTATGTCGGGCCTTGGGAATCAATAATGGGGAAATAAAAAAATCAGACTAAAAACAAGATAAGAAATTTCCTGAACAATAATAAAAGAACACGCGTTTGCATTGAATTCCTTTTATATCATACAACACAAACATTTTATGAATTATACGGATACAGATAACTAACATAAAACTGTATTTTTGTTTCAACTTTTTTTAATATATGAAAATGTGTATGATTGAATTTAACTGAGCAAATCAATCGCTAAAATGAGTGTTTCTATATTGAAAATTAAACATTCTTGATTGAACTTTTCTAGGTTTTATTTATCGTGAACACCATAAATAGCCAAAAGTTAAACCCTAGACTAGTTTGTTATCAAATGATATAAAAATACAAATTCAGTCTCAATTATTCAAATTTTTTTTTGCAGAAAAGAAAAATCAAAGCCACGTCGAAAATGGTAAGTGTTCAAAAGAAATATAAACATTTAAAAAGATGAAACGGTTTGACATTATTTGAAGGCGCATATATTTTATTTTTTAAACTCCCTGAGTATGCAATATAAAAAAAAAGTAATTAATCTTAACTTTGAAATAAAAACAAAACACAAAGCCTTAATGATCTGAATTTAGATAAGTAGGTCTAAGCGCTACCTCTGCTCTCTTACCAATTTACGCAAATATGCACGTCGTAATATGAAAATTGTATTCATAATAAAAAAAAAAATGCGTCTCTCATGGCATTATATCACCTTGAATTCCCATTTGTGTTGTTACTTTTGTTAAATTAATTTTTGGAGCACACACTTTTTCAAGAAAAGTTTAAAAGTATTAAAATGTTAAAAAGGTAAAATAAAAATTACTTTTAATATTGTACAGTTATTCAAATCAGCTCTCGTCGCGATATAGTCTAGTAGCGCTCAGATGTCGTAAAGCAAACACCTTGATCAATCAATCAATTAATCGATCTTCAAGAAAAGTCTTGGATACTTATTTTATTCACTACATATGACTATAGAAAGTTGTATATATATATATATATAGTAAAATACATATGTACAAGTCATGTGTTATTGGTTTTTATAAGACATAACTATACTTGTGTTTATTTCTTAAATATAGTAACAAAGCTATATTTTGTACGATGTCAATTTCATCATGGAACTCTTCCTGTCCATAAAGGGATGAACATAAGTCAGAAAAATATAAACTTGTTTGTACTAGACGCAAAACTTGGGAAGGGGTCGGTACAACCTCGCCCTCCCCTTGTTTCTCGTGCAGTCTCATACAAAAAAGTTTATATTTTCCTGACCAGTCTCATACAAAAAAGTTTATATTTTCCTGACATTGACCTAATATTGTATATGTCATACATTTGAATTGTCTCCTTGTCTAATAGGTCTTATTTTAATTGAAAGGAAATCTAGGAGTTCCAGTAGTAGTAGTAGCAGCAGCAGCAGCAGTAGCAGTTCTGATAAATCAAGCAGCGACTCAAGGTATAAACACGCTTTTCGTTACATTTCAAACTGTCATAGTAATCATGTGTTCAGAATTTATATAATAATTGTAAGTTTTATTTAAAAGAAAAAAACAACGTTTTATTGACGAAGCAATTGGCTTTTTTTTTTATACGGACGATTTATAATTTCATAATTATATTCGGAAATAATGGAATACATTGTTAAATGAAATCGGTATAAATACAAAAACAAATTATGTTCAAATGAAAATATATTTTTTGTAGTTCTGATGATGAAAGCAATGATTCATCAGATGGATCTAGAGGAAGATCAAGAAAGCCAAGGTATCTGTGAAAACTAAAGTATACTTACAAATATCAAATTAAGAATTCGTCATCTATAATTAATGAAAAGTTAAGACTTAACTTTGCGATTAACCATTGTTTACGTCAGTCGCAAGTGGTATTCTATGATATATGGTATTTGTATACATTTCGACAAAGTCAGAGGTAATCAATTAACTATAAAATTTGTGAATTTTTTACACAGCGTTTAAAAATCCGGCCCACCGGAAATACAATTAAAGATAAGGTCGAATAATAATTTTAAGATATAATGTCAAATTGAACAAGGTGCCAAAGTAACTACCTTTATAGAGATTTTACAAGTATTTGGAATATATTAGTTTCATAAATATGTGTAAATTAATAGTGAGTATATACACGTTTTTTGTTTGTTATTTCAACAGGAAAGAAAAATCGAAACACCATCGAAAAGGGTGAGTTATTAGCGTTAATTAAAGGATTCATGCAAACATTCAATACAGGGCAATTTGAATGAATGATAATGCTAACGATAACTTAACTTCTAATAGAGTAATTAAGGTCATACGATACAGTTACAGGGGAGTTAATGACGTTTCTAACGTAAATTGTTATTTTCGCGACGTCAAACTATGACTTATCGGGAAAAGATTCAGTTTTTGACTGATTTTTATCATTCAAACTTATTTGACTTGAAAACGAGTTCATAGACCCCTCTTTTTTAAAATGCCATTTGGTTTGATTACGCGAGAAGATTATGTGTGCTAATTTTCATGAAAACGTAAATAGTGCAAATTTTTTTAAATTTGATAAATATACAGCAAAAAATTATGTGTTTTTCTAAATTCGTGAACATTTGAGAAATATAATTTTTTTCTGTATAAAAAATGTATGATTTTTAGGATACTTATGAAATACAGAAATTACAAATAATTTAACAAAAAACAATCAGTCTTTATCTTTTAAAACAAAAAAGTTATGCCTTTCTTTCGAAAGAGAAAATACGGCCCCAAATCCGAATTTTGAGCTAATATATATACAAAATTTCGACCTCAATTTACTTACTTAAAAAGAAGAACATGAAGGTATATTTTTTATTACATATTTGATTTAATCAGGTAAAAAAATAGTCTATAACGGGATCAAAACTGAACCGTATGCCCTTAAGACGTTCATGGAAAATTAAAAGCTTTCTTTGAGATTTATTCTATGGCATGTATTATCAGCCAAGATAAGTAAAATTTTCAGTGTGCTATTGACCTAATACGATATATACGGGGCCAGTAAGATCCATATATGGGTAATACTGATATCGTATATATCGTAATAGGTCAGTCACTATAGCACACTGTGTAACGAATTTATATTACCGACTATCTTATCATGTGGAATTCAGTTGCCTATTTTAAATAAAAAGAAACAAACGTGAAATAAAAGAGTTCTGCATTTATTTTCAATCTTTTATCATCAATTTCTTCACTCGTTGTCCAGGCGAAACGTTTCAGATTTTTCTTTGAAACGTCACGTTTTTATTATAAAAACGAAATGTTCTTACTTACCATGTATTATTAAGGGCATACGATACAGTTACAGGGAAGGTAATGGCGTTGCTAACGTAAACTGTTATTTTCGCGACGTCAAACTGTGACTTATCGGGAAAAGATGCATTTTTCAACTGATTTTTATAATTCAAATTGATTTAATTTGAACACGACTGCATGGACCCCTATTTTTTAAAAGACATTTTGTTTCATTTTGCAGGGAGATTATGTGGACCAAAATTTATAAAACTGGGAATAGTCAAATTTTTGTAATTTTGATAAATATACAGCAAAAAATGACTTTTTTTCTCAATTCATGACCATTTGATAAATATGAGTTATTTCTGAATAAAAAAAGCATAATTTTTAGGATACTTATAAAATACAGAAATTAAATTTATTTAACAAAAAACAATTTGTGTTTATCTTTTAAAACAAAAAAGTTATGTCTTTCTTTGGAAAGTAAAAATACGGCAACAAATACGAATTTTCAGGAAATATACAAAATTTCGACCTCATTTAACTCAAAAAGTAGCACATGAAGGTATATATTTTATTACATATTTGATTTAATCAGGCAAAAAATAGCCTATACGTAAATTTTCATCAAACTGTAAATACGGGATCAAAACTGTATCTTATGCCCTTAAAATACTAAGTAAACCCAATATTAAGTAAACAGGGTCTTCATGTGTTGGCTTTTAGCCAATGATCTTCCTAGAAATAGATAGGAGGTAAGATAAACATACTTTCACGACTTTTCTGCTTCTAAAATAATTCACAACTATATAATTATCCATTGTAAATTTTCCAGTTGTGATGATGAAAAAGTTGGTTTATCAGATAGATCAAAGAGCAGATCAAGAAAGCCAAGGTAAGTTTGAAATCTGCGGTTTACATTTACATACAATGTCGTGGAATACTTCATCTATTATTAATCAAAGTACTGAAGTACTGAACATCGGATGACAGCAAGTTCTTGTGGATGGTGAAAAGCACTTGTCACAGAAAAAAATCACATCTCTATACCTGAAACTGAGGTTAATGTATTTTTTCACATTTTTTAGACAAGTTCGTGTGTGGATGATGAATAAATGACAGGAAATGCAACCTCACCGTTATAACTAGTACTGTATAGTGTAGTGATACAAATCAGTATACAATTGTTTGTTGTTATATAATATATTAATATTACAGTTACATGTATATATAATCGGTTCATCCATTTGTATATCATTCTAATATAGTAATATTTCCAAAAATGGTGCTGTGGCAAGAACTAGTTCCCTACTGTAAAATTGAATATTTTACCATAATCCCTGCATGCAGATATATTTTAAAGTATCCGTGTCATTTCACCTTCATTCCTTTGTGTTACCCAGTAGTCAGTATATTCACGTATGTTTTTTTTTATTTTTATTTTAGCAAGAAAGAGAAATCGAAACACCATCGCAAATGGTAAGTTATTAACGTTAATTACGATATATGTACTTCTGAATTTACAATGACTTTATCCAAAAAGGAACAACATAGCCAATTATATCACATCATTATACTTAAATGTCATTGGATAATTTAGCTCATACGAATCTTGGTTAGGAAAATGTATAATTCTCTTAGTTTAACTGAGCATAGATAAGAAGCAAAAATAAAAACAACAAGAAAACTGCCATCAGAGTTCAGCTTGTTTTATGTTTTATTTAAATATATATGAATGATATGTATCCTAGTGTATTTTAACCATGTTAACATAATTTCACGGATTTTCTATTTCTCAATAATTTTACATTTCTAGTTCTGATGATGAAAGCGGTGTTTTATCAGATAGATCAATGAGTAGATCAAGAAAGCCAAGGTAACAATTTGAAACACAATCAGGTACAATGTCAAAACATACTTCTTCTATCGTTCGTGGGACTCGGTGGCCAAGTGGTCTAAGTATTTAAACTACTGTTTCACCTGCCTGTAAATAATGAGTTTATGAGTTTGAATCCCGTACGTTAGTAATTCGCTTGAATCCAATCTTAATAAACAAGGATTGTCAGTTTCCTTGCAGAAGGTCTGTGGTTCTCCCCTAGAACTTCGGCTTTTTTCATTAAAAAAGTACGACACGAAGTAGCAGATAGTGCTGAAAGTGCATTAAACACCAGTATATAGTTAATAAATAATCTAATATTCTTCACACAAATAGAACGAAAAATGAGAGAAAAATATTTAAACGAAATTTTTAGATTTATCATTGATTTATATCTTTCAGCAATTCTAATTATTCAATACCTAAGATGATCTAAGATATATGTAATATTCATTTAAATTTCGATAGAGTAAGAGACCATATTTAAATAGCATAAATATGCGTTAATCGATAGTGAGTATTATACACGTGTTGTTTTTTTGTTTTATTTCAGCAGGAAAGAGAAATCAAAACACCACCGAAAAGGGTAAGTTATGACCGTTAATTAAAGGATTCAAGTGAACAATACAATCCTATATGAACAATAGTTTTATCTGAAAAGAAACAATTACAAAACTTTCGATCGAGTAAGACACTCGTGTTATGATTATTTTGGAATTTCCTTTGTGACGTGCATTATCGGTAAAGACGACGTAGGATTTAATGAATAAGCCATAGAAACTATTTTCTGTAAATGTATAGTACTTTTTTTTTCGAATTTATATGGTATACTTACACCCATGCTTCTATTTATATGGATAGTCGACCTTCCTATGGATAGAAACAAGTGCCTGTGTTAGTGGGCGTCTAACGGCCGATCATATTACACCATACTTTTATGTTATTGGATTGGTTTGGCTTAAACGAATGCATTGTTTGACATCTAAAAGGAAAATACAGAATTATTTTAGTTTAACTGAACACAAACTGAAATGACCAGAATACTGTGAAAAAGTTTTAGCATTTGTGTTTGTACTGTCATATGACTTTTATGTGTTCATTGTATATGTTAGTATGATTACATGGCTTTATTTTATTTTTCCAGGTCTGATGATGAAAGTGGTGATCAATCAGATGGATCTAGAAGTAGAAAGCCAAGGTATAAAATGTGTATTGTAAGAACAGGGAAAATAAAATTCAGAATGGAAATGAGAAATGTGTCAAAGCGACCCGACCATAGAGCAGACAACAGTCAAAGGCCACAAATGGGTCTTCAATATAGCGAGGAACTCCCGCACTCGAAGGCGTCCTTCAGCTGGCCCCTTAACAAATATGTATACTAGTTCAGTAATAATGGACGTATACTAAATTCCGAATTATACACAAGAAACTAAAATTTAAAATCATACAAGACTAACAAAGGCCAGAGGCTCCTGACCTGGGACAGGCGCAAACTTGTATCGGGGTTAAATATGTTTTTTGAGATCTCAACCCTGTTTGATTCGTTATTATATTAGTAAAGATTTGTTAGATTGCTATTTTTAGTAGTAAGATATCAGGCAAAGTCTAAAAGAAAAGCGGAAATTACCAAAGGAATAGGCAAACTCATAACGTGGAAAACAAATTTAAATACCATCAAGAAACAAAAAACGAGCAAGAGACGAACAACAGTCCACAAACACCACCTTCAAAAACTAAAAGATTAACAAAAGAACCCCACCTTAAACTAGGAGGGGTCTCTAATGACTAAAAATGAATAGCAGATCCTACCTCATATATTGGCGGATCCATCCATTTTATAGGGGGTCCCAACCAAGGACAAAAAGGGGGTCCAACTATATCCCCCCATTCAAATGCATTGATCGTCCAAAAAGGGGGATTCCAAACCCCACACACACCCTGGATCCGCCACTGCTTACGTATGGCATCGTCGTTTAAACCTGTGGTATGGATATTATATAATTCTTCTAACTTTAAAAAAAAAAAAAAATCTTTCTTATATTGATCCATTTATTATTGTCTTATATTACTTTCAGGAAGTATTAGATAAAGAGATGTAGACGTCGTAGTTGCTTTAAACATGAACTCCGTAGAATAATATATTCCTAAGTGGATTTTTTATTCAGACGTACCATGAGTGATTTGACATGATTATTTAAACCTATGGACCGTGTATTAGTTTAGTTAAAGAATTGTTACTGATATCAGTAGTATTCTATCCAGTCCTATCCAGGTGAACAACCGGAAGTGTCTCTTTGGAAAACCTGCGTTGTGGCTCGCTCAGTAATCCAATGCATAAGATTGGACATTTTTGTGTCCGATTTCGTTAATTGTTTAACCACATATTATTTGATTATACAAGTTGAGTGTATATTTTTATTCTAAAATTTGAAGATTAGCTTTATAATTATAAAAAAATTCGAAGAAAATGCTTTCATAGAATTTTATAGTCCGTACATTTACAGACACTTTACAGAAATATAACAAATGATACCACAGGAGTTTTTTATATTTCAATATCCTTTAAATACCAGCTTAGGGCATTCAAATAAACGAAGGCAACACAAGTTAGTATTGGATATCTCTGAAGTTTATTACGTAGATATAAGGATGCTATGAATAGTTAGAGATGTTGATAACCGTCCATGAGACAGCAAATTAACCAACGAAAAAAGTAAACAAAAGTTATCTTCAGGGAAACAGTCAAGGTAGTTTTTGATGAAGGTGAAGTCCAATCAACCTCAAACTTAGTATACATGTTCCTTATGATATAATCTTTCTAATTTTAATGCCAAATTAGAGTTTTCACGGTCAATTGAACATTTCAAGTTATTTTCCAGTCAAACTTCAGTTTGCGGTAAACAATATATAAGTAGCATTTAACATGTTTAATGATTATAAATTGAAAAATCCAAGTTCAATCATATCACATGTATGAGTCTTGTTTTGGTTTTATTGACTGATGTAATACTGTGAGGTTAAAGGTAAAATGTTCTAAAAAGTTATAATTTTACAGTTCCTGTATGCCTTATTTCATGATCATATTTTCTTTTAAAAATCCCGTACTAGGTTTTGAGAGAAATAAATAAAAACCTGATAATATGAGTCTGTAGAACTCGAAAAAAAGGATGATGTCTGATTTTAAATAAAATAGAAGACAAGTATGCGTTATAGTTAGTTATCAAAACAGTAATGTCATTACACATAAATTGGACAATATTGACAACTATTCATACTTGCTATAAATAGGAGAGAATCGATTTGATCGTATGTAACTAAAACAGCAGTCTACACTAGAAAAAAATGGGACTGGTTTGCTTGAGAAAAAGGATCCGTTTACTCGAAAAACACAATACATGTATCAACTGTGGACATAAATTATTGTATTGAGCTCGAGGTAAAAGAGATATGTGCAAATCATTTTAAATCTCGCATACTATGCATTTTCTGCAGTGACAACCATGGATAAAAATTCACAGGACAATAAGGGACGACAACAAAAGTTCAATGTAGGATAAACAAACTTAATTCACATATTTTTTTCACTGACCCCAACCCCCTCTTAACTTAATTTCGGGGAAAAAAATATTGACCAATACAGATATGTAAAATCGATGTCAAATAAACAAAACTTGCAGCACTTTTTACCCTATCCCCAAATATTTGAATTTTTTGTTATTTGTTATTTATGAAACATTGATCTTTGAAACCCGCACCTTCTTCGTCAGGTTTTTGTCGAAGTCTGTCTTGTCCTAATGAAAGTTTTGGATAACCAGCGTTTTAAATTTGTCCCCACCCATTAGGCAATAATAAATATGGCCACAGTAAGGAAAATAAAGACCCATATTGGAAATGTAGACTCTCTTTTTTTGCAAGTCCGGCATCTTACTATCCCCGTTAAGTTTTTGAATAAGTTTTTGAACCAAGGAATCCATTGAAAGAGTTTCAATTCCTTTTAACGCTTGCAACAGCGGGCGTGATTGATTTGGTTTCCGGGAAATATATTATATCGTATAAATGTTTCCACATATTAACATATGTATTATTATAATTTTTCATAAACTTGGCAAATGGTTCATCGATATTTAGTTTAGATTCAATTTGATAGTAGGGTAGTAAAGTAAGCCGATCGTTATTAGCTGAGCAACCGACATCGAGAGTTAATAAATCGATCGGTTTCATTATTTTTTCTACGGCCTGACTGTTAGGTCCACAGTTAATTGACATACGCAACGGCTTGGCTGTAATTTTATCCACGTTCCCGAAGATAAGTATTCCGCCATTGGAAGTATTGCATTTATTTTAAGCCCAAGACCCACTAGACCACGATCGCACCACGCTCACCGCGATCTAAAATAAATTCAGATCGTGGTGAGGTCGCGGTATGAGCGTCATGAAAATGTAAATTTCCGTTGTTTTCACGATGCTACTACGTCCTCATTACGCTTCTACAACGATCCTGTTACGACTATACCATGTTCTCACCGCGCTTATTCTGCGACCTCACTACGCTTATCAAGATCTTTCGTCGCTCATCACGTTCTCACTACGGCTATACCACGAGTTATCCGATTGCAACACGATCTTACCACGCTTCTACTGCGATTATAGCACGTTCTTACCACGAATATACTACGTTCATATCAAGATCTTACTACGTTTTCAGCAATAACGCCAACATCGTGTTCCATATCAATATAGTTCCATTCCTTCTATCTCTGATTAATACGTAGATTCGTAGAAACAATACAGACATGCCACCAAAATCTACTAGAACACGTGGGCGAGGTGGCAGGGGTTGATGTAGAGGCAGACGGAGCTCTGGTAGTTATGAACCCCGATCAAGAGATGTCGGACCGACCAATCGAACCTAAATTACAACATATTGCTGGTCCTTAAAGCTTAAATGACGATATTTCAGTGAATGATAGCAGAGATGACACAGATGTGTCAATAGATATAGGAATGTGTGTGAGACGCCTCTCCATCCAAGTAACAATTTATAAAAGTATACCATTATAGGCCAAGGTACGGCCTTCAACACGGAACCTTGGCTCACACCGAACAGCAAGCTATAAAGGGCCTAAAAAATTACTAGTGTAAAACCATTCAAACGGGAAAACCAACGGTCTAATTTATATAAAAAGCATGAGAAGCATGGTTGAGCCGTTAGAGAAGATAGACAAGAAATCCTAATTACATACAAACAAACAAAACCTGGAGAGATTTGATATTTTTATGTGAAAATGACAATGAGAATGATGGTCGTAGTATGAACGTAGTCAGGTCGTAAGATGAGCGTGTTGAGGACGGCAAGGGCGTGCTAGAATCGTACTATGGATTTGAACAGCGTGGTGTAAACGTGGTATAGTCGTAGTGGAAGCGTAGTTGGGTCGCGGTGAGAACGTGATGGTCGTAGTGAGGTCGTAATAACGTCGATGTGAGATCGTAGCGCTGTATCTCCGAATAGAATCACGCTCTCGCTGCGATGGCACAGCGACCTTTGCGATCTTACTACGACCTTAGTACGCTCTCACTACGCTTCTACTACGACACGATTTCGACACGACCGCACAGATACGACCTTACTACGATCTACACGATCGTACTACGATCATCAAAATTTGCAGTTTCTTCACAGATCGTAGTGCGATCGTTGCCTAAATGGACTGCGGTATTAATGGTGGTATGACAATTATTTTCAATCAATTTTACATCATTCCTAAAAAGAGCAACTATATACAAAATTTACTAAAAAATTTATTCAATAGACTGGACTTCTTATGTCACAAAAAAATCTTATCGGATGAATACATTTATTTAGTTCATCATCATTTAGAATATATTCAGTTCTTTTAAGCTAGGTTCACACTACCGATCAGATCAACTCGATGATCCCGATTGTCCAAATTTCCACGACCAAGGGAGACCAAATTCTTGATCGGGCCTGTTTATGACTTCTACCCGACTGCTATCCGACTGTACACGACCTTAACCCGACCATTGACGACTCCATACCGACTCCTATACGACTCAAACCCGACCACTAATTGAATACATATTCCATTATTCCGACCAATTCACGATCTCTACACGATCTTTACTCGACTAGGTAGACCAAATCAACTATGATCGATACCAGCCTGATCTCGGCCAGACAAGATCGACTTGATCGTATAGAGGTCGTAGGGATAGTCGGGCATTGGTCGGGTATGTACAATTTCAGTATAAACACCTGATTTTTTTTTTATATCACCCGCTGCAGCGGAGGAGGCATTAAGTGTTACCCTTGTCCGTCTGTAAGAACGCATATGTACGTCCCAACAATTTCCGTTCTCTAATTTTATTTTGCCTCGACCAAATTTAATGAAACGCAATAGCATAAAACATAGATCAAATGCAAACGTTGGTGGTGTCACTTTAACCGTTCTTGAGTAGTGACTCTTTATAACGTTATATGCAAGCTGAGGCATTGATTATCTGTGTCCAATGTACAGGTCCTCCGTTTATTTGGTTGGATTCATTAGTTCACAGAGGGTCTGAGTAAAATTATAAATTTAAAATATCTACAGGGAAATAAAGCAGTTGGATTGTTTGACAAGGTGGTTAGAGCTCAGATAGACAGGCTTATGGCTATGACGGAGCTTGAAGACAGCATAAAAACAAACAAAAATGGGAAGATCGCAAAGGGTGCCAAAAAATCTAGATGATGCAGTGGCTGACAAGTCGACCACTGTGTGGGCAGTATAAATAGTAATCACAAAAATACTGAACTCTGAGGAAAATTTAAAACGAAAAGTCCCTAATGTAAAGGCAAAATCAAAAGTATAAGAGACTTGCAGGAGCTGAATAAAGAGGACCCCGATGGTTATAAAAACTTCCTGAAAGTAAAGTAGGACGCTGATTTGTTATGGGAGTTTTCTTCAAAATGATTTGTCACTGGTTAAGTACTGGTGTTAGATAGAATTGTATCAAAAAGCGTATGAAAAAAAGTGTTTGTAAACATTCGACCTTGTTAATTTCTGTGTCATGTTGTGTCCTGTCGAGAGTTGTCTCATTGGCAATTATACCACATCTTCTTATTTTTTTACTACAAACATTTCTGGACACACGGAAAGTACAGACAGTCAAACAAACATATCCCATTAAACAGCTAAAATATAATATTGATGTTCTTAAAAACTAAATTTGAAGTCTAAATTAGTCATCAGCTGTCTAATGATGAACTTTAATGCACGATTACTTTTATATTTAAAAAATCCTCTGGGGCCAAAATGCAGAATCTACTTCCCTTCAGAAACACCTGAGATCATTCCAGGTTGTATTGGGTTTCGTGTTACTAAGTTTTAAGTTCTTTATGTTGTGTTATGTAGAGTTCTGTTTGTCTTCTCGTCGGCTTTCGTTTTTCGCTATGGTCGTGTCGGTTTGACCTACCGTAGTTTGATTGTTCCTTTGGTATCTGTGTTCTCTTTTTTTAAATTTTCCACCTTCTTGCAAAAGTGCAGATGCGTACTGTACATGTAGGAATTTGTGTACAGTTAAAAATAAATAGACAATATATTTTTGCAGATGCAAAGATATGAGAGTAAATCAAAGCTGCAAACATTTTTAGAAAATCGTGTAGCAGTCATGTATACTCGTAATGGCCGAGTAGAGATCGAAGAGTGATCGAATGTTGTCGCGTAGAGATCGGGTTTTGGTCGAGTTGGTCGAGTTGGTCTGGGATGAAGTCGTAGTGATCATGAAGCGATCGGGCATTGGTCGAGTTAACTTGACTACATATCGTGCAGGTTGTCGTTGATCGGGATATGATCGGATATTAATCGAGCAAAGATCGAAATGATCGAGAACTGATCGGTAAACTATTTGTATTCCGACCAAACTCGATCTCGTCACGATCCTTTCCCGATCAATTTGATCGCTACTCGACGAATTTTCGATCTCTTCTGGAGTGACCGGCTTCTCGATCCTTACTCGAATGTATTTGACATGTCAAAAACTCTCGGGTAGAAAGTCAGATCAATGACGATCAAGGTAGACAATCCTTAACATTCTTGTCGATTGAGACAGACCAGTCTCCCGATCGCTTGATTTGTCATGATCAAGATTGATCGAGTTGGTCTGATCGGCAGTGTGAACCAAGCTTTAGCATTTACACCTAACGCCTTAGCTTCATGATTAAAGTACGCTAGCATGGACTTTATACTGTCCACTTGCGGATTTAAGTTTATCGGAATAGGTAAATTAAATGGTTTTAAAATCTCAAAATTACTGTTATAATCTAGCAATGGTACCGACAAAACAACGAAGATGCGATAATAATCCAACACGGTGTGGCAGCTTAAGATTTGATAGTAATCCCATAATTTAGTAATTGGATCACTCGGTAGCATTATGCCTGGTGGCAATTTTGAATTAATCCCAATTAACAGTTTTCTTAAATTTTTCGGAGAAATCACGCTTTGTGACAAATGACCTAACGACAGCATGTTCAGCTGCATTTGTAGGTGAGAAAAATAAAATTGAGCCTGCGTTACAAGACGTGATGATCCTTCAGTTATCGAATTTATCATAACATGTCTCTCAATTTGAAAAATTCTTTCTTTAACAGCTCTAGTGAAATTTTAAAAATCAACATACAATTCGTTAAAAGCAATAAACAAGTCATTGATTTATGTACAATTTACAATCCCGTGCAATCAATATCAACATATTGTGAAGCCTTACAACATGTTAGAAATTGACGCCAAAAATGCTTTTACTTTAACATTTTTACCTTTACCTATATGTGACGGCAATGTTCGCCTAACTTTTCTCGTTTTCAGTTTTGACTCGATAATCTCCTTTACAGACATTGATTCCTCTGAATCACTGTCATAATTTTCCTCTCTTTCTTTTTCTTTTAAGGGTTAACTCCATAACAGGAATTTATTCTTCATAAGAACTATTTGTTCGTTCTTTTCGATATTTCTTTGCAAGAGTAGCAAGAGGTTTTATTAAAATCAGAATCCGAGTCAGTGTCAACCTCCATGTCTGAACTACTGACATCAGGAGATGCAACATACGCAGCTTTTCTTAACTGTTTACTCTTATTTTAGGAATACCCACTCATCGATTTTAGCTATTCGCAGATCTTTGGCATGTGCTTTTCGTACAACTCCAGTCAATTGATCCTTGATCATGAATGACACTGGCGAGTTTTGGTCAACAATACGGAAATACGGTGTCCATCGATTATCTAATTTATTTTCCTTCAAGTGATTTTTACAATAAACGGGATCCCCTATCTTAAAACCTTCATCTACACATTTTTTTTTTTTTATATATTTTAACTGGCGCTTTTGAACTTGTTTTATGGACCTATGTACCAACACGAATGCTTTATGTTGTTGATTTAGCATTATTTGATGCAAGTCTTCGACAATATATTTCCTATGAGGTTTCATTATGTTATCAATGGGAAGAACGGCATCTCGAGTGTATAACAAATTGAACGGTGAAAATTTAGAAGGACTCACTTATTTTAAACCTAATAGCAGCCAAAGTTTGATTTAAAAACAAATCCAACATTGATTTGTCGTCTTTCATTAGTTTAGATAAAACATCATGGAGAGTACGATGGAACCTTTCGATTCGACGTCCGTTACTTTGCAGACAGTCAAACGAAGTAGTAATATGATTTATATTCAGAGTTTCGCATGTTTTCTTCATAATTTTATTTACATTTTCAGATCCGTTATCATTAAAATTTGTAATGGGACTGAATGTCTTGGAATTATTTCCTCGATAAGCAAATGAGCAATTGTTTCGGCAGAGATGGGTCCGATTACTTTCAATGTAATTGATTAAATTACAATTACTTTGTCATTTGTACGATTAAATTAAATTAATGATTACATCATTTCTGAAAGTATCTGATTAAATTAATGATTACATTGGCAAAGTAATCATGATTACATCTGATTACAATGAATTTAAAAACAAAACATTTTGAATGATGTGGATGAATAAACATTTAATATAACTATAGCATTTTTGAGAACATATTTTATTTGGTTCAATTATAAAATGATAACTTCAAATTAAACGTCATCTATTTAAATAAACACCAAATTTCACTACATATATACATTACACTTTATCACCAATGATCTCTAAATTATTTTGAATTAAATTTTATAAAGATATATCATAATCAAGAGTTTTTTTGTTTGTCTTCTGACCTCTTTCATAATTTATATGTATTCCAAGTTGCAGTTTATGGAAGTTTAAATATGGATGAAATAAAGTTACCAGTTAAAACTATGTTAAATTTTAATAGAAATGTTTAATCAAATTGTAAACAATATGTATTAAAGTATTAAAAACCATTGCATTTTACACGTCCAGTCCAAATACAAAAAAAAGTTTAAACAACATATTTGTCCAACTTTTAATTTAGTTTGTGCTAATTAGATAAATTTTCATGTCTGATTTATCTTTTATCATATATATTTCCCTACAGCTATACTCAATTGGTAATTGCAATAAAAACAAACCTTAATTAGTCTCCTACCTGTCAATTCAAAGTTGACAAAAATCACAAAAATTAACAAAAGATTATAATTCAGGGTTAAAGAAAAGTATTACTTGAATATATAACAGTTATAATCAAATGATAATATGAAGATCATTATAAAACGATGAATATACATGTATGTACAATATCTTTTACCAAGATAAAAGGTATATAATTGTATTATATGTCTCTGAAGCAGAGATTTCATCTGCTTAGGCTAATGATGACTTTTCAATACTGTAACAGTTTATTTTTTTACTGAAGTAGACAAGCTTAAAGTAACCAAACCATTTTAGTATGTTAAAAATTTATCAAATATGAACAAAGAGGTTCGTTCATTTAATGACCAAAAACACAATTTTAGATTTTTTTCATTGTAATCAGAATGTAATCAAAAAGTAATCATGATTACAGGGTATTTTGAAAAGTAATTGATTAAATTAAATTACATGTAATCAGATTTTTGGCTGATTAATGATTACACTGATTACTTGAAAAATTGTAATCAATTACAGCTGATTAACGATTACAATTACAATTACCCCAAGTCTGTTTCGGCTTTTTTGTCTTTTACTGCAAAAGCTTCAGGGAATCCCGAATAAAGATCAATGAACCCAATGATATATTTATTCCCAGACAGTGTTTCTTGATATGGTCCTGATAAATCTAATGCTATTTTAGCAAACGGATAAGGTGGTATATCTACTTCTTGAACAGGAGGATTTACTTTTCTTTAATTTCTAGTTTGACATGTAACACATATGGTTACATAAGCATATATCTTCTTGTATAACCCTGGCCAATAATACCGTAGCTTTATACTGTCATACGTTTTGTCAATACCTAAATGACCATTATTATCATGATATTGAACGACAATATCTTCCCTTAAATGTTCTGGAACATATAATCGGATTAGAGAATCAATATGAGGCTGTGACAGAAAATAAACAACATCTTCAATAATCATGAATTGACTTTGTGTAGAGCTTCTCGCTGTACCTGTTTCAATTTCCCTTTTAACCTTAACAATGTTCAAATCTTTTGCTTGTTCTAATTTTATCTTTAAATCTTCATTTTGAAAAGTCTCCTTACTAGGTAAATCCGGTTGTTCTACAGTGCAAGTAGCAAAATTTCTTGTGTTTAATTCATTTGAATTAATTGTATTAATTTCATAGGTGTTATTATTTATATCGGGATCGACAGTTTCATTACTTATTCCCTTATCGTCATCGCTTTGCGGAGTTCTTGACAAAAGATCTGCAAAATAGTTTGTTTCTCCTGCTATGTACTCAATCTTACAATTGTATCCAGATATCCCTAAAGACCACATTTGTAGCTCTTTGTTTTTCATCGGAGAATCTAGTAAATATTTCAAAGGTTTATGATCCGTTTTGATGATAAAATTTGCTCCGTGTAAATAAAAATCTAATTTCTGGAGTGCATAATGAATCGTAAACGCTTCTTTTTCAACAGTTAACCACAGAGTTTGAGTCTCGCTTAATTTATGCGATAGTAAGTAAATATGTTTTTTAACTGCATGTTCTTCTTCAGTTATCTGTGTCAAGCATGCACTAACACATGTATCACTTGCATCAGTGTACAAGACATAAGGCAAATTAGAGGGTTTGGATATGCAAGTAGAGGTTTCACTGTTAAAATATCTTTTAAGCAATTAAAGCCTACGTCACAACCCTCTGACCAATGATATTTACTCGTTAAATTGACAAGAGGTTCCGCTTTTTTTTTAATAAAAATTCGGAATGAATCTTCTATAGTAACTACACATACCAATAAATCCTCTTAACTTCTTTCACAGTTTTGGATATCGGAATTGTTTGAATAGCTTTTACTTTATCTTGATCTGGTCTAACACCTACACGCGTTATAACAAAACCTAAATATTAAGTTTCTTCTTTAATAAAACTACATTTCTTTAATTTTAATTTCAGTTTATGTTGTCTCAATCTGTCTGAATGTGACGTAAATGGTCTTCAAATGTTCCAGAAAAGATTAAAATATCGTTCTGATAGGCGACCGAAAATTTGTCTAATCCTTGCATTGACATGAGGTGGCTAAAAATACTAGGCATGTTTACAAGTCCAAAAGGCATAATATTAAATTCAAAAAGACCCCTGTGACAAGTAAATGCAGTCTTTTCTTTGTCACTTGCTTTCATGATAAATTATTTGCCAGTATCCACTCAGTAAGTCCAAACTTGTAAAATACCTTGCTTTATTTAATTGTGCCAATATATCGTCTATCAATGGTAAAGGATAAGGGATAACTTTCGTTATACGGGTCAATAAACGGAAATCAATACAAAATCTTTTAGATCCATCCTTTTCATCAAAAACGACAATATGAAATGACCATGGTGATCTTGACCTTCTTATAATATTTGCTTCCAGCATTTCATCAATTGCTTTATCAACTATTGGCCTTTTATGTATAGGAGTTCTATACGGTTTTAATTTAATAGGGTGATGATCTTCCGTACCAATAAACATTTTAACAGTGTTATTCCCCCCTAAATCTTTGTCCATATCAGCAAATATGTCCTCATTTACATTTACAAGAGATCTTACAACTTCTAGATAATCTTGAGGAACATGAATTTTCTGATTTGATATATCTATTAACTCAATTGTTTGACCATCTTTTGTTACACATGAAACGTCATTTGTATTGATGTCACTGACTTTACCTTCTACACATCCCCTATTTAAACAAATAGTTTTATTGGTGTTGTTTAACATTAAAACAGGAATATTGTTCGCTTTATGTATTTTAGTAACCGAGTTACTTACTCATAATCCTGCTTCCGAATTTATATAGCTCGAATCCACGGCAGATACTTGTAACAATTCAGAGTTTAGAAAGCATGAATGTTTCTTAATCTTTCCATAAACAAATGTTTACACTTTGAGGTTTTAAAAGTGTCCTCTTAGCAAATCTTACTATCGAGGCAACATGGATGTCATTTTCAAGAGGCACGTAAACTTTTCCAATTCTTATACAGTTTAAGTCAAAATAGACACGCACGCCTTGTTGTTGTAGAAAATCTCTTTCCAGAATTATATTTCTATTCATATCCGACACTACATGAAAAACATGATTTATTTTTGATCACCCAATTTACAAATCGCTACCTTCTATTAATAAGGACACTGTTTACCGCTTGAAGAGATACTTTATTTTTAATTAACTAAGGTGGACTTTTCATAGCTTGATAAACTCTTTTATGTAATAAAGAGCAACTTGCCCCGGAATCAATTAAAGTCCTATATTTAGTTTTTTTCAATTTTAATTAAACACGAATTCGGAGAATTTGTTGAATTTATTTCAAATACTTTCTTTAAATTAAATGATATAATCATTGATTTGGAAACCTTTTAGAATAAAATAATAAGTATTTTTAAAGGATACTGCATCAGGCCCCTTGGCGATTTAATGGAAAGCTTTTTTAAAAGCTGTTACTTTTTGACAAAAGTGTCCACAAGAGGTCGCTCCTCAAGCGCTTGTTTCAAACTAACTTCCGGTCGCGCTCCAAAAGCAAAACAACGAAAGCGTTGTTTACCTTTGAATCAATCTCAGTATCAAGATGACTGAAAGTTGCATATTTGATGTTGTTAGAGGATTAGCTCTTCTAGTTGGATTAGCTGCAGGGTCAAAATCTAAAATCTCTGACCTTGTGTTTACAACATGGATAGCATTAGGAATGTTTATCTTCCCCGATTATGTGGTTGGCTATCAGGTCAGATATCAAATTATTCAAGATGGTTTGAAAGAATATATCAATGCATATTAACATTGATCGTATAGAAAACACAGCTTATAAAAAGTTTATTCAGATCCAACTCCAACAAATGATTTTAAACAATGTTTTCACAAATTATGTCACCAGAAATCAAAAGCCTGAAAAGACACTATAATTTCACCGCAGGCTCAACTCGATATACAATCAAATGAAACGTCTTCAACAATGAGTAAAACCAATACTGCAAATGCATAGTCAGCTAAGCAAGGCCCCAAAATGACCAATACAAAACAATATTCAAACTAAAAAGCGAACAGCCTGATTTATGTACAATCACAAAGAAATCATGGTAATGAATAAAAAACAAATATGTACATAGAAACGAATTATAGTTAATTGAACCATTGCAGACTTGTACCACTAAAAACTAACTCGTATAAATGCAAACTCATACCACTGCTAACTTGTACCACAGTCAATTCATACCATATTGTGAAATTGTACCAACTTATTTACATTTGCATTCAAATGGTGTGTTAATAAGGAATTATGTATAATACTAAGTTTAACACTTTTCCTGGCACTCCTATTTGAATTTCAGCTGTGCATTTTAAGTATAAATAACCAGACAGTGTTGTCGGTTATACATGCAGGTGTTTCCCACAGTATTTTCCTCGCTAAAAGTACACATGTGACATGGTTGTCAACAAAAGAAAACACGTGCCAATGACACAAACAGAATTTATGTGGTCATTTAATTTATACACTTCAAAAAAGATATTCATTATCATGATTACGTACATGTATTACTTAAGGTAAAAATGCATAGAAATTCAGTCACTTAATAAATGCACTTAAATCATGTAAATAATGAAAATAAAAATGTTTTGAATTATAGGTTTCTGGAAAAACAGATGGATTAATGATCTTCTTCGTCAGATGTACAGGTGCCAGTCAATTAGCCATGACAATGTTTATGTATCTAACCAGGGATACACGTGACGAGACAGTCAAGGGCGCCATCCTGTGGTCAAGAACTCTCGTAAGATATGATAAAACATAAAAATAAACATATATGAATTGCATGGAAATTTTGTATGCAATTAAAACCATGATACATGTACTAAAATATAACAATAACACAATAAAGATAATCAGGAGGATGCCATTATACATCATGTTTTTGTTTGTTCTACATGTCACATAAATTTATGACATTTAAACTAAAGGCATTGTAAATGGCATTAAAGATCAACATACACTGTCTATGTCATAAAACTTTATACAAAAATTATAAATACACTACACCATTTTCTACATTTGAAAATGCCTGTAACAAGTCAGGAATATGACAGTTCTTGTCCATTTGTTTTTGATGCATTTTGTTATTTGATTTTGCCATGTGATTATGGACTTTCCGAATTGATTTTCCTGTAAGTTCAGTATTTTTGTGATTTTACTTATCATTGTCTAACATTGAATAACTACATTTAACACATTGTCATTACATTGTATGACTTCACTTAAAAAGTTTAATAAATCACTAAAATATTAACACATTATCAATGTCATTACATTTTATAACTACACTACACATATTGTCAATGTAATACATTGTATAACTACAAAATGTACATTACACACTTTATTAATGTCATTACATTGTATAACTATTCTAAACACATTGTCACTGCCAAACAAGCATCATTATAAATGTGATAGTTTTATGTTTATACAGGGCACAGCTCCTATGTTGATGATTATGATAGTTTTATGTTTATACAGGGCACAGCTCCTATGTTGATGATTATGATTTATGGACAAGTCTACAAAAACAAGATCTTTGGTCATGGTGTAAGTATATATGTACATTCATGTCACACTATTTCTAAATGAAGCATTTTGTGTGTGTAAATTTAACATGTCAATAACATACATTTTATTTTTGTAACAGAGTAAGAATTATTCAACAGTATGACATGTTTGACACGGAAATGAAGTTCATATAATGGGAAAATTCAAGTATTACTGTCGGAGCATTATCAAATGATTATGTTGCTACAAGTGGATATTTATTAAACTGGCTGGATAAATAAGTGTCACAATGATGAAATATTGAAACAGATATTAATGAGAGATATTTTACACACATAATGAATGATCCTTATATCGTGTAATCTGCATCAGTTGACATGGTTGAAATGATATTTCAACAGAAAATAACAATATTGTAAAGTGAAATGACAAAAATGCATGTGTTTTATCTAATCAAAAAAGAAAATTGTGGAATAAAACAACCTATTTAGGCTTACAAACCCATTCATTACATTCTTTATTATACGGTTTGCCTGATATTTTCTGTAAAAACAAGTTATTTATATGTCTTTATTTTGATGAAATAATACAGATTTTAAAGCCATAAGAAACCTCAAATTAAAAAAAAATGCATTGTTTTATATAACTAAATGGATAGTTTTCATTATACAACTGATGTACATATACTTTTTTCTGAGGAAAATTCTTTAATTTGTCCACATTTAGAAGAAGTTTACTTATTTTTAATTGCTTCCTTCCAGGAAGCAATTCGCCGACATATTTTCCATATGCATAGTGATCTGAGCGTAACCCTCCTCGTAAAAATCTGTTGATCGCAATACGCATTGATCTGTCATTAAAATAAACAATTCTCTGATTGTACTTGTTAAACACGTGCTCAATACCCATGTTTTTTTTATTTGTTTACTATAAGGTGACAATCTGTAAACTTTGGCTTCAAAACACAGCATTTAATGAGCAGCCATATTTGTTAAATTATAACAGACAGAGAGAAAAAATTGATGATTATACGTTATTTTTGCGTAAAAAATGAGAAAATCATGCACAGAGGACTAAAATTATGATACATTGTATATACATGCATTGGTAAAAGAATTGAATAAACATTTTTTTTTCACCACTTACTCGTTTCATATGACTTTAAATCTGTTGTAATATTTATATTTCTGGAAATTATGTTTTTTAAGAGAATTTGAAGGGATAAAGGTTGAGAATAAACTTTTTTATTTCAGAATATTTTGGATATTGGGTAATTTCATTGTTAATTGTGTAGGTTATTATTAAAAGTAAGAAGATTAACACATGGTTTGGTTGCCAATATAATATTTATAATGAGACAACTCCTCCTAGTAGACCTAATGATACATTTATAGGTCAACGTAAACCTTCAGCAATTTGTTACTGTTTATTGAATACTATTTTTGTATTTGCCCCTTTCAATTTCCACAAAATGGTCACTTACCTTTAATTTAGTAAATCTTTTCCTTGTTATTAAGTTATTTTCTTTAAAGTTTCATATTTCTTTTTATATTAGGCCAATTAAAATTAATTGATAGATTTTCATCCCCGCCCGCCCCTCTGAAATCGCCCCGCCCTGAATTTTTTTATTTTATAAAATTTACGATTTCCGGATTTTGTTCATTCCCGTTACCGGTAACCGTTAAAATTTCGTTTCATTCAATGCTTCCTGTTTCAAATTTCGGTTTTGTACCTCGAGTAAATCTAACCAAAATGATTATGTCTACCTTTCCGCTGCTCTATGATGACAACATCATCTTCCGAGAGTAAAGATTGATAACGAGAATGACATGAAACATTGGTGTTACGAGAAAAACGCTGTTTCCAAGACTGCAAATCGCGGTATGTCACAAATTTCTGTGATTAGAAAACTGCGGACTTTTTTATTTATGCAATGACTTTGTCTCAGGAAATTTAAACTGTAAATGATACTCAAAGCACAAGATTCGTGGAAACCATTGATACAGAAAACATGACTGAATTATAGATATTGAAACACAAGCACGAACTTGTCAGATTTATGACCGTTTATTGAATTTAAAAAGTCGACTAACATACGCATTTTATTTATGCAAGCCCTTTGATTTTACCCATGGCTGTCTTTTTATTTTGACAAACAGCAAATATCCCAATACAGCCAAAAAGACTCATTAAACAACAACTTTTTTTTAATTATTAGGTTCATGTTCTACATGATAACTATATTTTCATCTTGCATATAAAGTACCAACCCTATTATTTTCAACACTCTCTGAGCTTTCATTTTATTCTGTACTCATAATAATTGTGTTGCATACCAATGCATTTGCTTCATTTTATGGTAATACAAACCATTGTTTAGAAACCCAAATACATTTTGTGTAGGTAGTCTAACTGAAGAGAGTATTTCTCACACGTTTTTGTTGTTTAAAAGTTTTTAAAGCCGCAGTTAGATATATTTATTTAAGGATTTGAAATATTATGTAAGATTCCTCATACTTGTGTATACATGATATAAGCTTATTATTACACTTGCATATACGAAGAACTAGTCACAAAAGGGTTTCATATGAAATAAAATTTAAAAAATAAAATTCTCCCACCCGCCCCATTATTTTCAAAAATTTGGATGAAAATCTACTAATTAATTTTAGTTGGCCTTAACTATCTTTAAAGTTTCATATTTTATTTTATATTTACTATATGATGTATATAGATAAAGGATTTATTATTTTCTGCTAAGTAAGACTCATACTGCTTAGTCAGCTATAAAAGGATGTATAAATTTGTATGATTTTGAAAACTTTCTCAGAATGCTACAGATTCTGAATGGCAAATTGCAAAACATACCCAGATACCAGTAATAACTTTATAAAAATCAGCTAATTATATTTGTTTATACATGTATGCCTTATCTTATTTTCAGAACTTGTGGTTTTTCCTGCCATTTTTTATCAGTATTTGGATCTATAACGTTTACCAGATGCACACCCCACCACCAGCTGTTGGACGTAGAGAACAGAAGGGCTTTGTCAGTATCCTGTTAAGAGTGTATTTTCTGGTTTTATTTGTAGAAGGTCTACAAGGTCTGGCATTCCCAAACTCAGTCATGTTTTTTATGGTATGTGACTTTATATAATAATTTACTATTTTCTACAGAACTTCTTGTTTTTTCTTTACAAACTTATGGTCATATCAACTTGTAACCATCATTCTTGGTTTACTTTTGAAAAATAATGATTGGGTTATCTTTCTTAGCTCAAAATTAATCTACAAAGTAAACAATCCCATGCTGTTCTCCTTTATAGAGGAATAGACATAGATGCAGTATGGCTTTATTCTAAATTGAAAAGAAAGAATGAAGAAGAAAAAATGCTGCACAATATTTTAAGTAAATTGTATAATTTACTAGTACAACTGAATATATTCTCTCTATATTACCATGTATTATATTTCTTCTGAAAATCATGTTTGATATTTACAACATTTGACTGTTTGAGGCTTAAATTAAAATACTGTTTGTTTGCCCTTTACCGACCGACCCTATAAGTTTGTTCTGACTGAAAATCTTTTATTTGTATTTACCAGCAATATTTTATTTTTAATTTTTTTTTTCGTTCCTACCGAAAATCTTAAATTTGTATTTCCAACTCAAAACTTTTTTTACCGGAATCCTAGAGTTTTATCTTCCCTGTATAAGGTTAAGTCCGTTTGGTATGAACACTTGCATTTAGAGAATCAAAGCATTTGATTGAAATCGATGTTGAAAGTTTTTGAAATCATGATATGACGAACGTTGCCCTGTGTCTTTATACTTCGTTCGTTCAATACAAAATTATCAACGTGTGTACAAAATATTTTCTTAACAGATGTTGTACCTATATGTAGGGATGGCCTTTGGTGATTCTTAGATCAGGATAATTACGATAACGCTGCCTTCGACAAGCTTTGACATTTTGTTTATATCTGACATGAACCAATGTCCTGTAAATTGGCAGTAAAATTGTCAAGTTTTCCTAACAGACCATTTATAAAGCGATGTCAAATACGTGACAATTTGTCTTTAGTCTTTTTCACAACAGTATAAGTTTCAAGTCTTTCAGATTTTTATTGATAACACCTGGACACACGAAAATTTAAACACTCAGTCTCTAGGGTTGCATGATGATGATGGTGGGAAATGCACTGCCGGCCAGTGGCTTTATAATCTAGTCAAATATTCTTTTTATTTCACAGATATCATCTCTGATAATTTTAGTTCAAATTTTGATAAAACTGGTAGAATGTCGGAATAAAACATGCTATACATGTAGGTTGCACATTGTACAGCTGTTTCACAAACCATACTAGGGAGATATATGATATTATTTAACCTTTCAGTAGAGATAAGCCTACAAGGTACATGTGCTTAGTACATGTTATTTGTGCAAGTTAAAACTCTTAAAAGTTCCAGGCATATAAACATTGAAAATATGCCGCACAGCCCTATAATTTGATATTTGCAAAATAGTAGTGCATACAATGTATGAACATGATGAATTAACTACTTGCACATTCTACATGGTAATATCCCAGTATCTTTAAAAGTAGTAAAGATCAGTAAAATCATACTTAATAAAAGCAAATACAGACAAAAATGATATCATGCAGATTTTGTATCTATAAAATAAAATATTATACCTATCTGCCTACCCTGTTTCAAAAAATAGGGTCGTAAAAGGGCAAACAAACAATATTTTAATTTAGGCCTGATGACTATTTTTCTTTAAGAAAATAATATATATACACTGTATATATAAAAAAAAAATTCTCTCGCATATATGTGCATTGTAAATCTATCGAAACACACATATGTTATATATATTTATATATATATAAATGTCTAAGAATATAACTTAAACACGCTAATTAATACATTAAAAAGTTCTATTAGATTTTAAATAGAAATACACAATATTTCGCTAAACAAATTAGCTTCATCAGGCATGTGCATCTCTCAAGGTGAAATCGGATGCATGACAAAAAAATATTTTTGTAGCTTTATCTATACAAGATTTGAGGAAAATTGTAACATATTTATTGATGTTGCATCAAATATGTTTGTAGCTACAACTACATAAAGTTGGAATAAAAACACATTTATAGATGTTCGATTAATTGTATGAATTTCTATAAATTAATTTGTATGATTTCAAGATAATTATGGTTTTGATTTGCTTTTAAATCTTTTTTCGTCTCTCTCATCGAATCCATCAGGTTCAAGTGTTCGTAACTGGTGCATCCAAAATATCTCTCTCTTTTGTCTTCCTTAATGTGTATCCCAATTTTGGTTTTTATGCCCCACTTACGATAGTAGAGGGGCATTATGTTTTCTGGTCTGTGTGTCCGTATGTTCGTTCGTTCGTCTGTCCAGTTTCAAGTTAAAGTTTTTGGTCGAGGAAGTTTTTGTTGAAGTTGAAGTCCAATCAACCTGAAACTTAGTATATATGTTCCTTTTGATATGAATTTTCTAATTTTGATGTCAAATTAGAGTTCTGACACCAATTTCATGGTCCACTGAACATAGAAAATGATAGTGCAAGTGGGGCATCTGTGTACTGGGGACACATTCTTGTTTTCAACGATTAGAAATGTGACGTTATCAAAATCATGTCCTGCTCTTAAAAGGTGTCTTGTAATTGTAGTTTCTTTCTTTTGTATAAAATGACCGATGGTTATTTAGTCAGATATTAAATAGTGTTTCTGTTTCACCAGCATATTGTAATTTGCAAGTTCCACATGTTAGAACATAAATGCAATTTTGGATTTTGCAATTTGATGTTATAAATATATTGTACTTTTTCTTTGTGACTGTGCTGACGAATTAGGTTTCGATGTTGGCCACTTTGCAGCACTTACAATTGCCCCTTCCGCATAGTTTATAACCTCTGATTGTTGATATCTCCTGTTTAGATACTTTAGATGTTACTAGAATATCTTTGAAGTTTTTGGGTCTGCGGTAAGCCATAACGGGAGGTGATGGAAAAATCTCTTTTAAGGAAGGATCATTTTCAATAAGACGCCAGTGTTTGTAGACAATGGATGAAAGATTTGTCAGGTCAAAATGGAAGCTAACAACAAACAGGATTTTATTTGTCTGGGCCGTCTTTTCTTTGTATTCAAGTAGGTTTGTTTACCAAAAGCTTCTGAAATATTTTTGTTCTTATCTTGTAACCTCTTGATTTAAGTTGCTGTCTGAGTTGCCCAAAACGATGGTTTATTTTGATTTCGATGAACAAATCCGTTTTAACCTGATGGCTTGGCTGTACAGAATGCTCCGGGAGCAGTGTTTTGGGTGACAACTTTTCAGAGAGAGAAATTGGTGTTTATCAGTTTTTGGTGTATATATACATGATATATAAAGACTTTACAGTCAAATGTTTATAACCTAATAAATCTAAATATTCAAGGGGGAGAATGTAACTATTTAAGATTTAACGTCAAATATAAACCATTGGAATGGTATCAAATTAAAAGTTAAATTGAATATAGAATTATTATATGAAGATGGCTTGCACTCAGCTATTGATAAAATGACATTTGCATTTTAAAAAACCCAAAAGCATTATTTTCTACAGAAAAATGTTATTTAAAAACATAATATTTATATTTTATCTTTGATTTCAGAATACTACACCACAGTTCATACATCAGCACTTTGTTCGTGTGTTGTGTGCATCTGATTTCTCCGCCATATTTCTTATCTGGTATGCACCAAGTTTTCTACGGGATGATGACAGGAAGGCTCTCTTCATCTCCCATCTGGCAGTAAGTTCATTGAAGTTATAGAGATATATACAAAAATTAAAAGAGTAATTGTATAAAGTTGTGCATGTATTTCTCGCAGGACTTATTTAATCTCACTTTAATGAATCATTGATAATATATAAATTATTAAAAAGAAGATGTAGGATTGCCAATGAGACA
The DNA here is from genome assembly GCF_965363235.1 of Mytilus galloprovincialis. Taxonomy (NCBI): domain Eukaryota; kingdom Metazoa; phylum Mollusca; class Bivalvia; order Mytilida; family Mytilidae; genus Mytilus; species Mytilus galloprovincialis. The sequence goes on from NC_134842.1 coordinate 19,799,680, forward strand.
ATTCTTTACAAGAGACCAAATGACACAAAAATTAATAACTAAAGGTCACCATACTGCCTTCAACAATCAGCAAAAGCCCATACCACATAGTCTGCAATAACAGTTTTTCTTGTACACGTAAAAAATTGTGTAAGAATTTGATTTCCCAAGAGTAATCACACATTGAATCATAGTCAGTAGCAGAAACATTTCACCATGTGCACCCTTCATAAGCAGGCAATTATGTTGCCCATATGCATTGATAATACTGACATCTGTTCTAGTTTCAGCCTAGAAATTTATCTTACCCATTGCATGAAATGAAAAGGGACATCTTTACATGGATACAAGTTTTAAGATGGCACTTAACCAAACTGTAATGGCTTACTTAACAAACGAGAACCAGTTCTGTTTTCAGACCTCAGGTCTTGTAGTTATTAGCCTCCTGGTTGTATAGAACCAGTTCTGTTTTCAGACCTCAGGTCCTGTAGTTATTAGCCTCCTGGTTGTATAGAACCAGTTCTGTTTTCAGACCTCAGGTCCTGTAGTTATTAGCCTCCTGGTTGTATAGAACCAGTTCTGTTTTCAGACCTCAGGTCCTGTAGTTATTAGCCTCCTGGTTGTATAGAACCAGTTCTGTTTTCAGACCTCAGGTCTTGTAGTTATTAGCCTCCTGGTTGTATAGAACCAGTTCTGTTTTCAGACCTCAGGTCTTGTAGTTATTAGCCTCCTGGTTGTATAGAGAACCAGTTCTGTTTTCAGACCTCAGGTCTTGTAGTTATTAGCCTCCTGGTTGTATAGAACCAGTTCTGTTTTCAGACCTCAGGTCCTGTAGTTATTAGCCTCCTGGTTGTATAGAACCAGTTCTGTTTTCAGACCTCAGGTCCTGTAGTTATTAGCCTCCTGGTTGTATAGAACCAGTTCTGTTTTCAGACCTCAGGTCCTGTAGTTATTAGCCTCCTGGTTGTATAGAACCAGTTCTGTTTTCAGACCTCAGGTCTTGTAGTTATTAGCCTCCTGGTTGTATAGAACCAGTTCTGTTTTCAGACCTCAGGTCCTGTAGTTATTTGCCTCCTGGTTGTATAGAACCAGTTCTGTTTTCAGACCTCAGGTCTTGTAGTTATTAGCCTCCTGGTTGTATAGAACCAGTTCTGTTTTCAGACCTCAGGTCTTGTAGTTATTAGCCTCCTGGTTGTATAGAGAACCAGTTCTGTTTTCAGACCTCAGGTCTTGTAGTTATTAGCCTCCTGGTTGTATAGAACCAGTTCTGTTTTCAGACCTCAGGTCCTGTAGTTATTAGCCTCCTGGTTGTATAGAACCAGTTCTGTTTTCAGACCTCAGGTCCTGTAGTTATTAGCCTCCTGGTTGTATAGAACCAGTTCTGTTTTCAGACCTCAGGTCCTGTAGTTATTAGCCTCCTGGTTGTATAGAACCAGTTCTGTTTTCAGACCTCAGGTCTTGTAGTTATTAGCCTCCTGGTTGTATAGAACCAGTTCTGTTTTCAGACCTCAGGTCCTGTAGTTATTTGCCTCCTGGTTGTATAGAACCAGTTCTGTTTTCAGACCTCAGGTCTTGTAGTTATTAGCCTCCTGGTTGTATATTTTGTTGAAATAGCTGTAAATGTACGTTATTAGTTTGTTTTCAGTTATCCAACTACTGCAACTACTTTTTTGTAGCAATGGACTTGGTCTGATCATACGAAATGAATATTTGAAAACTGCATCTTTTATGTCTTGTTATTACATACAATATAAGTCTTTATAGTATTGCTCAATAGTTTCAGAAAACATTTGTCCTCATTTTAAGACATAGTACTTTTGTAAGTTGAGTAATGTTTTTCTAGCATACAACTTTTTTCTTTTAGGCAGCAGGACTTGGAATCCTCAGTCTCCTGGCTGCCTGCTTTGTTGACCATGCTATAGAGGTATCACAGATGTACTGGATCCATCTGTTCATGACTCCTGTCCTCATACCAGCTATTGGACTGGGTCTGATTCTACAGAATGAACGTTCAAAGAATGCAGTGTTTACTACACCTTCTCATTACTACATGAGATCTAGTCAGGTTAAGAAAGAGTAGTGTTGAATTCACATTCATGACATTAAGAAAACAACTTTTCTTTTCACATGTTTAATAGTTTTCATATATGTTTTGGTAGAATGAAACTTGCATGGTATGAAAATAAACTTCATGGAGAATATATTTTTTAGATACATAACTGGTTATTAACTTTTTATATGAAAATAGGAATGAAGGACAGGTTTATATTAGTAGATGAAGCATAATAATATTTGTTATTAAAATTAACTAATGTTGACAATATATATATAATTAGTATTCACAAGACAGTTGGATTGCCTAAGTTGTTCATGTTAAAATAGGGAGATGTGATATATGATAACCAAGTTGACCAATATCCATTAAAGACTGCAGGAACTTTTTAACAATCAATGATGAAATTTAAATGGAAAAAAGAAAAATACATATTGTTGACCTTTATTGTCCTCAAATGATTTTGAAATAAAACTGATTTTCAAAATTTGTGAAATTTCAACAAGAATATGACATTAAAATGATATGGATGTCTAATTAAAAATGATGGAATTTGTTCATCCTTTGTCAAATATAGTTTTTATTGATGTATGTTCAAAAATATAATAAAAATGAAAGGTCACATTGCATTTTCTCAAGCTACAGGTTGTGACAAAATGACATATTTTGTATGGATTATACAGGAAAAAACATCATTATGTGATTAAAAACTAAACAAAATGATAGAATTGTAAAATAAAATACGAGAAGATAGTTACATGTATCAGTAAATGCTTTCATAATTTAAAAGAAAAGATAGGGTCACCAAACGTTTTTTCTGGCTAGAATACAAAATTGCAAAATTCCATGTAGATTCCTTCAGAAAATGCACTTTTTTAGTGTTAACTCCCTTTTAAATGTCAATTTCAAAAAAATAAAAAATCAAGTAAAAATAATCAATACATTTACCAATACTTATATTTAAAAGTTATAATCATTTATATTTGTTCTTTTAAATGAAAATTCACGTAATAGTAATATGCATTCCTGCATCAAATTTTGCTAACTTAATTGAAAATTTGGACCTTAGGTTCTCTGTTTTTTACAATCCAAGATGGCGAAAGACACCCATACCACCTTAAGTGTAATTTCTGAATAATGGAACATCATACAAAATATGTCATTGAATGAAAAGTTTATTGTTTGCTAGCATATCTGTTGTTAAATAATTGATAGTAGAAAATACAATGTTTTACTCACAATTGGCAGCAATTATTCTTTCATTTTCTAGATATATGAATGATGAACTCAAATTTTAAAGTGCAGAATATTTTTTTTACTATAGATACAATGAAGGATTTAATGAATCTCAGGTATACAATCAGATGTCCTGCAACAATGTTTTAAGTTTAAAGGAGCTTTTAGTTTACATTTGATCATAGATGGGATCATATTGTCGTAATCACCTTATGAAAATCAGCAACTCTTGTCTAGAGAGTTTGCAAAATTTTAACTTTTGATGTCATACAATCACTTTCACATTGCCCAAATAATTCTGTTTTGTCATAAAAAATTACGCAAACCTCCTTAATGCCCAATAATAGCAAAGAAAAATCTGCACTGAATCATGGTTTATGTGGTGTATTTTGATCAATGTATTTTTTTCAATCATTCATGAACACATAGAATTTCTATATTTATAATTAGAATAATTCCAAGAAGGCAGCTACACTTCTTATTTATTGAAGTATGATGACACATTTAATTAGGCAAATAGGACTACATGTTTATGATTAGATTAACAAATGTATGTATTTTTTGGATTTTCAATAGTGATTTGTATTAATTTACTGTGACAAATTACTCTTTTTTTTTTAACTAAATTTAATTATGAAATATAAGCAATTAATTTAAAAAAAAAATCTACTATTTAATCATATGGTTCTTCCAAAAATTATAGTGTTAAGGTTTGGAAGGAATTCAAATTATTTTAATGTGTGTTGTTGCATTTTCCTTAGGATTTTGTAAGTATAAAAAGTAAAATGAAAATTTATGTTAAGATTGGTTGGGGTAAAAAAAAGAATTCTCCCCCGTGTGCTTCATGTGTTTTTGACATATACGTTTTAATTGTATTATTCATCTAGGTAATACTATCCAGTATTCTAGTAATTTGATGAGTTACTAGCTGTGGATAAAAAAAATGTGGCGCTGTGTCAGTGTTTTAATAGTACATTGTTTTAAAATTCAGGCAATATGCAAATACATGAAAGCAGCAAATGTTTTATTTATTTGTTTTTTAATGATAATTTTTTGTATGGATGCGTTGGAGATTGATGTAGTTTCCTGTTTTTATTTTCCATATTAATTGTAGTGTGCTGTTCATAATGCTTCTGTTTTTACTTTTTGAGAAGATCTGATAGTTTAAGCACAACCACTATAAATAGAAAAGTCAATGGTATTCAGAATGCAGTTTTATAAGCATGGGAACGTCTCGTTTTCATTTACATATTTTGACCCTGCCTTCTAAGACATTGTTCATTGACTTTAAAACTTTTGTTTTGTTTAGATGTTAACGTTTGTGGATAGGTTAGTTTAATTGATGATATTTGTTATGCAAAATTACATGAAGCTGTGACATATCTCTGTGTCGCCAGTTTATTTACATGGTAAACACAGATCCATTTGTTTTCTACTTTTATCTACTGACCAGCATTTAATTATGACCAGAAAGTTTTCTTGAATATGAAGTACCATGTTTCTTTTCTGATTATACACTTTACTGGAAAAGTGTTCATGGTGAAAAATAAGCTTAACACTAAATTTGTCCACTCATTTTGTGTGAATGTACCTATTGTATTTTGTATACCTATTTATCATTTACATAGTTAGAATAGTATGAAATATATACAATCAGTAACCTCCACATGTCAGAACATCTTTTTAAATGTATCTGTATCCATGGTATAAAGAAGATTATATATTTTTTAAAGTGTACTGATTCTGACCAAAGTCTTGTGTAAAACAACTTTTTGAATTTATATTTTGAATGTTAACTAAACAATTTTTTCTTTTTATAGTTTCTTTGTCATCAATTTTGTGCCATAGTCACTTGAAATCTTTTTTAAACTTTGATTTTATAAAATATTGTTTTATGACATTTAATGCAATGAAATGTATTTTCAATGTTCATTTTGGGTTGTTTTACCTTAACTGATAATAATAAATAGTAAAAATTCGTTAGACTTTTTCTTTAAGCCAAATGATATAAACTGAAGTCAATGGTATTGAATTGTCACCAGTAAAGTCTTCATATAGAACCCCAACCAACTTACAATGGGAACAAAATCCCAGAATTTGTAGATTAAAAAATGACATGCATATCAGCCTCATAATCTAAATAATAAAAGAAAAAGCAACATAAAATCAAATGTCCATGACAATCCCTGTTACCTTGAATATAAGAAGCATAGTCAGGCTGTCTTCCTTATTATACAGAAACAAATTACCATGATATAGGTAATATATATAGGTAATGATATAAGCCATGCTTTACATACAAAAATTTAAAACAGATGATTGAAGACACATTCTTAGAATTTAGTCTGTTAAATTTTTGCTGGAGAGCTGACCATTGTCAGAATATATAATCAAATATCATGTATTCATGTTATTGGCATTGGTTAAATATAGCAGTGGATGGATTTTTGATCTTTTTTTGTCATGGACCAACATATATTACTCAGTTTATCTTCAGATTTAAAATAACCATAAGTAAATGTATTGCCCAGACTAGTTAATTATGTCTGATCATGAGGCTTTTACATTTAGGTCTTACTATCAGCTAAGCTTAATTACTTCGATTGATATAAAATGAAAACTCAGAGGTGCAGACCTAGCTACCTTTCAGATGGACATACACACATTACTTTAAATATATATACCAAATATAGTCGACCTAGAAATACTGACATGAAAACTTGACCATCAATATACCATAAGCTTTGTGTTGAGGTGAAATGACTTCTGTTAGAAAGACATGTTCATCTCATGTTGCAGAGCTGACAAATCTATAAGAAACATTTGCCTATTTGAGTATAGACCTGCAAATATCTAACAGTATATGTAAATACAATCCATTTTTTCTTTAGATAAAAACAGAAATTTGTCTTTTAATGTTTAGATTTGGTTAGTTTCTTCATTGCCATGAATCAAAAGTTAACATTATTTGTCTTTAGGATCAACCTTAGGTAAACATGTCTTTCCGACAGAAGTCATCTGGCCTAAACATGGAGTCAGAATACAAGAAGCATTAAAAATAACACATTATTAACTTGGTGCATCTGATCTGCTTTCCTTGATTTAACCCCCAGGACTGCTGGAAAGATAGAAGTGGTGTATAAATATCGGGATTGCTAAATGACTAAAACGGCATAAACGAAAATGGAAAAACTAGCGACCTTCAACTCTAAGCAAAAGTTTGCATTTCAGGGACAAACTGTCAGAGAATTGGAACCTTAATTTAAATTGATAAACCGAAAATTTTAGTAATAAAATTGAGAATGGAAATGGGGAATGTGCCAAAGAGACAACAACCCGACCATAGAAAAAAACAACAGCAGAAGGTCTTCAATGTAGCGAGAAATTCCCGCACCCGAAGGCGTCCTTGAGCTGGCCCCTAAACAAATATATACTAGTTCAGTGATAATGAATGTATATGTATATAAAAGAGGCGAAAGATACCATCGTTTGATGTGTTTTGTCATTTGATTTTGCCATGTGATTAGGGAATTTCTGATTGAATTTTCCTCTGAGTTCAGTACTTTTGTGATTTTACTTTATACCAGAGTGACTTTCAAAATCATAGGTCGTAAATAAACAGCATATGCCATGCATATGGCTGGAAAATTTAAAAAAAAAACCCAAACAATAGAACAAAAAGCTATAGAATGAGCAGCACGAACCCTACTAAAAAAATTAATCCTGTCAATGACTGAGACTGGAACACAGATACAGTTCTCACTACAGACTATACCCTCTGAGACTCAATTTACCAGCAGAGGTTCTCTGCAAGTTAAAGTGGTAAAGCACTGACTATCTGTCATATACCCTAGTGGACACATTCCACCAGCATTTAGGTACACCAGTGACCTCAGACCTAATGATATTATCATGGATTGCAAAGATACGCAACTAGTGCTTGTGGCAAAGCACTGCCTACCTGTCAAAATACCCTAGTAGACAAACTGTCCACCAGTAGAGGTAAACATCCACTGACCTCCGATGAAAAGATACCCTCTGAAACTGCAAAAATAGACAGCCAGTGCTAGTGACGGTCGCTGACTACCTGTCAAATACCTCAGTGGACCAGCAGATTTACACATCCAGTGACTTCCGATTCAATGATACTCTAGAAGACTGCAAAGATACACAACCAGTGCTTGTGGCGTAGCACTGACTACCTGTCAAATACCGGTACCCTAGTAGACAAACAGTTCACCAGCAGAGTTACACATCCAGTGACTACCGATCAAAGGATACTCTAAGGGACTGCAAAGATACACAACCAGTGCTTGTGGCGTAGCACTGACTACCTGTCAAATACCGGTACCCTAGTGGACAAACAGTTCACCAGCAGAGTTACACATCCAGTGACTACCGATCAAATGATACTCTAGGGGACTGCAAAGATACACCGCCAGTTCTAGTTACGAAGCACTGGCTACCTGTCAAATACCCTACGGACCAACAATCCAACGACAGAGGTACACATTCAGTTACTACCGATCTAATGATACTCTCGGGGACTGCAAAGATAGACAGCCATATCTTCACAGCTATATTTGCGTAGGTACTTTTTCTGTACCAAAAAAATGTAGTACTGGAATTCTTCTTTTAATATTCAAAACTATTTTGTTACTTTTAAAATTATTGTAATACTTAGGTACTTGTATTTTAGAGTACTTGATTTGTACTTGAAATACTCAGCATTTTTAAAGTTTATCTATTTCAAATCTCTTAAAGTTATGATTTTTAAACATGAAATATTGTGATTACTGTTGTTATATTTCTGAACCAAATTTTAAGTGCAAATCAAGTACTAAAAATATAGGTACCTAAATATTACAATAATTTTTAAAAGAAAATTAAAGAAATAGTACTAAATATTGTAATTAAATTTCTAGTACTATAGTTTTAAAGCACATAAATAGTACTTTAAGTTTGCAAAAGTAGCTATGTAGTGGCAAAGCACATACTACCTGTCAAATGCATAGGGACAAACAATCCACCAGTTGAGGTACACATCTAGTGACCTTTGATCTAATGATACCCTCGGGGACTGCAAATATACACAGCCAGTTCTAGTTGCAAAGCGCTAACTACCTGTCCATTACCAGAGGTACACGCAATGGTAGTATTGAAAAGAGCACTTTATAAATGTGTGTCCGATAAATTTTCGCTGATAAACAAACCAGAAAAGTTAAACCACATATTTAAAAGCCATGAATGTGTATATCAGAAAAACTATATGCTAGAAAGGAACATAAACACACAAAAAACAACCCATGTAAGATCAATTAAGGGAGATGACGCCTAAGTTGTGTAAAGAATGCCAAATGTTTGAAATGTGAAATTAAAATCATGTGATTGATGAAGTGCCAATATCTAACCTGATGATATCAGAAGGGACAACACGTCCGACAACAGAAGAATCAACAAGATATAGCACTTTATTAATTTGGTGCGGGTGATGCTATCAAACTAACTTATATAGGTACCAGGCTTAATATTATGTACGCCGGCTCGCGTAACGTCTAAAAAAACTCATTAGTCACGATTGATTAGAAAAAAAACGGAGGTGCATTGAGCACCAACCATTCTGACATTGAATTCTCAATAGGTCAGTGTTTTTGTGAACATATGGCAGGTAATTAAAGTTCGTGTTTTGAAGCCGAAGTTTAACGATTGTCACCCGTAGTCAACAATCAACAAACAATCATGGATATTGAACAGGTGTTTAACATGTACAATCAGATACCAGCGTATTTCAGTGACAGATCAATGCGTATTGCAATCACCGGATTTTTACGAGGAGGGTCACGCTAAGGTCACTTTGCATACGGAAAATATGTCTGGCGAATTGCTTCCTGGAAGCAAGCAATTAAAAAATTTGAACAAATTAAAGAATTTTCTTCAGAAAAAAGTATATGTACATCAGTTTAATAATGAAAACTATCCATTTTGTTATAAAAAAACATATGCTTAATTGTTTTGAATTTGAGGTTTCATATGACTTTAAGATTTCTGTTCAGATCTCACATAACGAATTAGAGGAAACATAAAAACACCAACTAATCAATTACAGACATAAAAAAGACGTATTCAATTAATTACGGATAACATACACCAATTAGGCAAGATCTCATCTAATTATTAGTTCAGAACTCTCTACATTTTTTAATAGTTTACATCAACGGTACCAATTTCACTCGGCCCATTTCGGCATTTTAAAAGTATATCTTTTGTAATACTCGTGCTAGCAGATTCTAAGTCCCAAGCCTTATAGAAGCGACGAAGACCTGTATCGCAGCAGTTTTGAATCAAATATTGGATGCCCGAGACATTTGCTAACGGACATAATGAAAGCATCCGTTTTTGTCGCGAAGTTTAGAAAAAAAATTCAAAATATAAGGTAAAAATTATGAGGAAGACATACCTTTTAATCTTATTTAATTGGAACATTAATAGGCATTGAAAAAAAATGAAGGCAGACGTTACAATCTCGTTAAGTAAGATATTTAATATGGCACGTCTTTTGTGCTTTAAAATATTTTAACTTCGTTATCTAATTTTAAAAGCCTTGTTATCAAATGCTTTAACAACATATCGTTTGTAACATTAATGAAAGCGCCCTGCTGATCGTAATCATTTTCTGTCGCTAACAAGAATTACTAGAAACCCAATTTCCGTTTGGACTAATTAAATAAAGAGATCAAGTACGGTTAATTGTTTGATGCATCTTCTGACAGTCAAGTTTTCTTAGTAATCCATTGAAAGTTAAATTGCGTTTCTTGTCAATGTTTGTACAAATTATGTCTGCAGCCTTTCTGTCAATCAAATTAGGCACACTGTCCGGAACTTAAGAGTTTAATGGTAGAAACACATGCATGAAATATATCACTGTCCATGGCATAAAAGACAACATTTGGGTGTCCACCTACCGATAGTTTATTGATTATCTGAAGTGTCTAATAGTACTTAGTAATTTGATTTCATTTTTTTTCACATTTTGTCCATTGGTCTGTATGGATAGTTTTTTCATGCGAAATAAATACTCATCACTTATTTTTATAATTTTTGTCAAAACGAAAATTAAGCAGCACTTTTATTTTGAAACTGTGTGTCTATTTTGAACAGATATAGAAATATTTAAATTAAAGTCAATTCTATTTCTGTCTTCTGTTTCGTTATTTTATACTCGAATAATTTGTTATTTTGGGAAATGCCTTTTAATTTTTACGCCTTGGTCTTCATCAGGCGTAGGTTTTAACGTCCCAAATTAAGTTTATCTAGCGATTTATAATGTTTAGTCATAATTTTCATTCCATGTGAAACAGCATGATGAACCATAGAATATGCATTTAAATCCATTAAAAATTACATGGTTTCAAAGGCACAACTTTCTATCATTATACGAGATGAAATACTCGATTAAGCAACAAGTGGGTCGAAATTAAAGGGATTGTACTTTTTACAAAACCAATACAACGTCACACATGAAACGATGGGACTTTAAATGACTGTCAATATCAATAACAGTTTGAAGCGTTTGATGTTTGGAATAATTCTTTATTCCCCAAAGAACTGTATATGGTATGATCATCTCTGTCAATAGTTATCTGTGGAACAAAAAATACAGACGAAAAATTAAAGTTCCGGATGAATCATATTGGTATACGGAAAATTCTCTAAAATATTGAACTCTGAGGAAAATTAAAAAGGAAAGTAGCTAGATCGCTCATCAAATGGCAAAATTAAAATCTCAAACATATTTAACGAATGGATAACTACTGTTATATTCTTGTCCATGGTGGATTAAATCTAGTTTTATAACTAGCTAAACCTCTCACCAAATATCTAGCTAAAACTTTGTCCTCTTCATGTTTACCTCATATTTTGAATAATATGATAATATTTTCTTCTTCTTCTTCTTCTTCTTCTTCTTCTTCTTCTTCTTCTTCTTCTTCTTCTTCTTCTTCTTCTTCTTCTTCTTCTTCTTCTTCTTCATGAGCTATTTGTTACTGGACAAACAACATTCAATTAGTTATACATTTTTCAAAAAGTCGGTTGATATATTGTCATGCTACACAAAAATCACACATACAAACTTTGAATAATCTTTTTTCAATCCAGTGTTTTTTTGCTCTTTTTTGTACCAGTCCTTATGAAATTTTACGATATGGACAGCCACTATCTTTAGTGAATAACTTAAATATCTTGTTCTTATCAATTGAAACTATTTACCCTTTTCATGGAAGAAAAATGGTATATTTCATTGACTTGACACAATATTTCGTGTTTTCACACGGGCCAGGTTTGATTAAACTCTACGAGCACTCTGTATCAACGCAGTTATGTGAAAGATTTTCCTACAGGAGAATCGGATTTTCAACAGATAAGTGTTCATGTTCCCAACAGGCAACACATATCAAATTATCAATAAAAAGAGAGAAAAGACATCAGAGGTAGTTGAAATTATAAGTCAAATAAAAACCAACAACACAATTACGAAAATTTAAAAAAAAGAAAAGATGTACAACAATAATATAATATTACAGAGCAACACAAGCATTCGTTCAATCTCACACAGCAATACGATTATTGTTATAATATCACATCCCCCCCCAAAAAAAAAAAAAACAATTAGCCCACCATTAATACTAGTAGTTGATAAAAAAAATGTTGACCAAGTCACCGATTGTTAAAGTTTATTTAAGTACAAGTATGAAGGCGGTTCTCGTAAAGATAAGAGAATGACACGAATACGTACATATGTTATTAGCCTTATATCCAAGTCACAGATATAACAAAAGGCCAGACAAGCTGTTCCTGCCTAATATAATAGGAAAAGCAGACCTGACATCTAAGTTATCCAAAAATACCCTACAGTAAGTTAAACATGGAACAACATTTATTGTTGTTTCAAATACTGCAACATAAAGGAAGACGAAATGAATGAGATGTGTTCTCATCGGACACGTTTGTCGTCCTTCACGATTTAGACATATTTGATATATTATCAATTTGGTTAATCGTAGATTATTTTCACTATTCATTTAACTCTTCAAGTATTGAGGTGGTGTTCGATGGACATATACTTTTTTTCCAATTTCATGGTTAGGGAACATAGAAGAAATAGAAACGGGATTGTTCCTAGTTCAAAACAATATATATAGATTAAGAGTCAAATAAAAAACCGACATCAACAATACGGAAATTGAAAAAATATGCCCAATAAGAAACCGTTTAAACAGTAGATAAAGCATGCATTCGATGTTTCACAGTCAACCCAAATGATTTTATCACATTGCAATCCTCTGACTTAAAACAAAAACTTAAATGTAGTCTTAGAATGAAGAAAACAAAAATACGAACTTGAAAGATTATATAAGGAAAAATCAAATGATGGCGGTTGTCATAAAGATGAATACATAAAACGTAAATATACATATGTTGTTAGACCTACATCCAAGAAGTCACAGATATCATCAAAAGGTCAGACAAGAAGTTCCTGTATGATATCATTGGAAAAGCAGACCTGACAACTAAGTTAACCAATAATACCCTAGAGTAAGTTAAACATGGAACAAGATTTATTATAGTTTCAAATACTGCAAAATAAAGGAAGACACAATCAATGCAATGCGTTCTCATCGGACACGTAAGTCGCCCTTCACAATTTAGTCATCTTTGATGTATCATACATGATTGTATTCCACAGACGCATATATATATTTATTTATATATATATGATTAACTAAGAATTCTCCAATAAAATTAATCGAATATTGTTTTCGCTATTTATTTAACTATTGATTTTTTAAAATATTGTTCGATGGACAAGTTTCAAACTTTACACATTCTTGGTTATGGAACCTGAACATTTTGCAACATGATTGTTCCTAGTCCTAAGCAATGTATATATAGGTTACTTGAATAAAAAATATTAATAGGAAAGCTAACAACTATTGGATAATATAATCCATACCAAAAACTAGTCGAACTAAGGTACTACAGTAAATAAAACAATTCCTCTTCCACCAGTGGCACCCGTCTTAATGGTCTGGAATAGAATTATTCAGTTATAATTCGTATGCAATGACAACAAATATAACCATTACTAGCAATAAAACAGCAGAAATTGCATATTAATTTACAAGTCTTCAAACTGCCGACGCAAAAAAGAGTTTACACCAGGATATATGTCTATAACCACTATGTTTTCGGTAATTTTCTTTTAAATCATCAATTTTATCTTTTCTAGCATTCAAACGAGTGATATATTCGATACTAGTGTAACCTTCAGCAGAATGATGCAATCTATATTCGATTTTCTTCATTCCTGTTCGAAATTTTGTTTCATTCGATCGCTTTTAAAAGCTTTTGTGTCAATTATAAATTCGATATTATTTTTACATTTATGAACTGAAAATACGAAAGATATATGCATATTTTTGATAATTATAATTGAATTACACCTATATTGCTCACATGCAATAAAATAAAATTGAAAATAATTGCATTTTATGAATCTTTATTAAAATTGTATTTGCATTGGCGTGGTTCTTTTTTTGCAATGTTTATTACCTTTCAAGGTGTTCTTTTTATCCAAAGCTTATGATCAATGAAAATAAAGTGTTTGATTCCGAACCGTTTAATGGGTTATGTAATAACGTTAACTAAAAGTTTAGACTGCATTCCAATTGATTTGTCTCAGTTATTGTAATATAATGAAAATGTTTGTATGATTTAATGCGTTGATTTATTTGTGCTTGTTGACCACTTTGTCTTTCATCGTATATAAGTGCATGGGAAAATTGCTCTGAATTGCAAATCATTTTACTATGAAAAAAGATAATATCAATTCTATAATACCTGCAGAGATCACATCAAAGTTATTCCTTTATTTTTATAATGATCATGGTTATTACTAAAATGTAATTACAGTGGTAACTTCGAACCGCTTAGCTTTTTGTTGTATATGTAGGTGGTTATTTAATGGTTCGAGAAGGATCGGGTAAATCTGTTTTGGTTGGATGTTTACTGTTGTTTGTTGTTTGTTTTGTTGTTTTGTTGTTTGTGCTTCGAGATTGTTATTATCATTATCATTAGATCTCTTGAAAAAAAAGATGGCATATCAAACAAGACATTTATGACACATAATGTCAGTTTATGGGTCTTGTTATCATCTTAAAAGTTAAAGACAATTAATTACCGGTTCATTCTTTTGTCATAGTTGCCATTATGCAATATTTGCACTGAATCTTTTATCATAATGTTAACCGGTTTAATTTCAAACAAAACAATAGAAGTATTTGTCAGTTAATTGCTTAGCAGTTTCATTTTAAAACGAAACAACGAAATTATTTTTCATTTATATGCTTAGTGGTTTCATTTTTCAAATAAGTCATCAGTTTTCCATTTTTTCGCGCATCCTAGATTATTTTTTGTTATCAATTTTTTATAAACAATAGAAGAAAATTAAATGCTTTCTTGAAAATATCGAAAGATACATACTATTTATAATATCACGCAAAACACAAATTTATAACTTATATATTTTTTTTCATCAATTCTATAATTTCGCTTTACACTATACTGATTTCCTGGTGTAGGTGAAGCTTGAGTGGCCAATTGGTCTATTACATCCAACCAACATTAACAATAGAAAGACAGAGTAGTACTGTATCAACACAATGTTAATCATCTCGAATCCTACATATGTCAGGTGTGTTCGATTTGCATCTAAATTCACCAGGATTGTTAGTTTTCCTGTCAAAGACTTTCTCTGTGATCTCCACTTTCGTCCACCTCAAAAACTGATATTGACCGACGCAAAATAGCCAACAAATCTGGTAATGGTTTATCAAACCAATAAATCAATAAATTAATCGTTGTTCCGGTCATTATGCGATATGTTTATAGGTTATAGGTTTTTGACCCCATCATGTTAGCTAAAAATTTACGACAAGATATTTCCTCTGAAATAATACTATGCACGATTCAATATTGTTGTCGACCACATTGTTATTAACGAATAACTGTATATATTTCGCGAGATGTTCAATTTACACAAATATCTTTCCATATTTTTGTTTTTTAATATTTCTATTGCATGATGTCTTCCGTGATAAAGTGTACTAGTTCGTTCTCTGTAGAGTTTAGGAGTATATTATGCAGACATTAATGTGAATGATTGGCCTGCCGAACAGAATGCCTAAAAACCAAAAGAGATCCAGGAAGGTCGAGAAAGTAATATACCGTACTAATGGTAGGCATAAATCAATATCGCCGACATTTTTGTATATTTTTGTCTAACATATATGTTAATAGTAAATAGATTCGTAGTTGTTTTTATTAAATTTGCAAAGTCAATAATGCTGTTAATGGTCAATTTATTGACAGTGAAAATACCCAGGGTTATGGAATCATGGATTTTTATACTGTTTGTATAAACATTAGGGAATAAAAAACGGTTGCTGTGTTGTGGGAGTGAAATTATTGTTTCAATTCTACTCAAAATCTATTGTCGTCGCAATTAAAATGTCGACAGATAATGGTGCACTATGTAGGACAATAAAAGAAAACCATATTTAATTCTGATGATTATTTGCAGTTCCAATTAGAATTGAGCCTGAAATAAAATCCGCAATACCCTTTTGTAAGCGAAACAATTATCCTGTTTCAATGTTACGTTTTCCCTAAGTAATGTTACGTAACCCAATTTATTCTCTGTGAACATAAGTACAATTCTTTGTTATGTAAAACAGAAGAGCGTGCTTTATTTGATTTTAGTTATACCATCTCAATTCATTCAGTTATTTGGATGCATTTGTTTCTAAATTAGACAATGTTAAAAATCTGAGTCTAATCAATTCCTCCTTGTAATCATGTTAAAAAAGAAATAGATCAATAAGGATGAAAAAAAGTTAAATCACAAAAATACTGAACTCCGAGGAAAATCAAAAACAAAAGTCCCTTATCAAATGACAATAATTGTTTTTTCCATGTTTCGACCCTTTAAAAAGAAAAGACAACTGCAGACTTACATAGATCTACATAAAACACAATCGAGAGGGGAAATGAATAATAGCCAAATAAAAACCTGATAACGATTTAAACAAGAAATATAAAAACCATATGCACTCCATTAAGAAAAACAAATCTAATTTATCATAAGAAAAAGCAGGAAGAATATTTATATTATATCTATAGTTGGTATGTGATCTATCGAATTGCCATATGTAGTATGCAAATTTATGATAATATTGTGAACAATTAAAACATTTTTGGAAAATTAATTCTCTGCTATTGGATGTACGGATTGGTATTCATTTTTCTAATGCTAACCATAAAACTTATAACTATAAGGGCCTTCACATTGACAGTGCTGACGACCATCTGAAAGAATTGAGCTTTCAAATGACAGTTCTGACGACCAAGTTTCTACAAAGATTTTGTCATTACAGAAATCAGGCGAATAATTTCGAAAATATTTAAGTCATACTCGTATTTCAGCTACATAAAACTTTTCAGTGCGCTCGAATTAGACCAATTGATAGGCTGAATAAGTAACGAATTAAAAATTAAAAAAAAATGCCATAATCTGGCCAAATCCATGTTGAACTCAGTCAAAAAAATAAAACAACACGTTCTATAATTGCATGCGTTCGAAGCGCATTTCTAGGACTTACTTCCAACAAAAACACTCAGTCAAACATTTAAAAGCCAAGAATTCATAAAAACCGCAACAAATGAAGAGCTATTGGGCCGACAATAACATAACAAATAACCAAATCCACACAAGGGCAACTTTCCTGAGGGAGTTGAAACCTCGTGTTGCTTAGTCTTTTTTTTTATGTTGGGTCTTGTGTACCTTTATTGTTCTGTTTGTCTTTTTAATTTTTAGCCATGGCGGTGTCAGTTTAGTTTTGATCTATGAGTTTGACTGTCCCTTTTGTATCTTTCGCCCTCTTAAACAATGTAAGTTCTGGTATTTGCACTTATAAATTCAAATAGCTTCCACAGGTGGTTTAAACCTTAACCTGTTGATACATCAACGACAATGCAATCTGAATACCATACACTAAAACAACTTAATTAAAGTTTTATACTACACTACCAAAACTGTACTGGAACGTTTCTATTTTCTCTATTAAGTGCGGATTTTGTTCAGTAAGATTACAGTACTGACAAAAATCCAGTACAGTTTTTTTTACTGAAAAAAATCTGTATTGCATAAAACAAATAAGCTATAGCACAAATATAAGTAAGAAATTCTGCAGTTCTGAATTTACAAAGTCAGAAATTACAAATTTATCATGAAGCCGTAAGTACTGATAAACAAGAGGGTGGAAAAGTACAAGAACAGTGTGAGAACATTTTTGGTTGTGTAACAATGGTGGCTTCCTCTGAAGAAGGGTGCGATTCAGACCGCAGAAAAAGTCAGTATTGATGAATGAACTGTACCACTACGTTTCCGCTTTCAATTTTGCTATGTTAATTGAATTGTGATAATCAGAAAGGATATATATTCAAATGTGCATCAAAGACACAGACAATATAAAGAGCAATCAATAATCATTGACGTACCATTTAACCTCTTAGCGGTACGCAATGCGACAATTGATGTCTCCCCATCATGCTCGAGGACAAAATATTTTAAAGACAGCCATCTTATATTTTGTCCTTTTTGTGATTATATCTTTTATTAAACTTCGGATATTTAAATAGTTATGCCTCGAACATCACTGAAGAGACATTGATTGTCGAAATGCGCTACTATTGCTTTTTGTAAATTTGTTCCTTCAGCAGAAGAAAAATTGGTACAGGTTATGTTATTATACAAACAACGTCGAAGAGCTGATTAAACTAAAAGATTACAAGACCTGGTTTGTCTTAACAATGACAATGGTTCTATTGTAGCCTTCTAAAACGTTCCAATGTCCTTACCTAAGACGATACAGAAACAATGAAATGTACAAATGTATGTTGAAGAGTGAAAAATTATATCAATGACTTTTTTTAAATTCTAAACAAAACAGTTATTGCTTTGCACTTCCGATTATAAATTCACTTCCTTCAATGTCTTGATTTGAACAACAGAAGCAATTTACCTATGTTCGATTCCAGTAAATCCATTTACCGATAACAAACCGATAAATCTTTGATATTTTTGTAAAGTTGCTTTTATGTTGTCTCATGTAAATCTACTACTTATACAAAAACAAAACAACACTTTATATGACATACCTATTTAAACATGTACTTATTTGAGCAGCCCGACAGGTACGGGGCTACATGTGGAGCAGAATCTGTCTTCTCTTCTGAAGAACAAGAGGTCACTCCAGATGTTTGGTTGGGGTTCTTGTAACTTAGTCTTGAGTTTTATGTATTATGTTGTGTGTGCTGTTGTTTTTTTGTCTTAACTCTGCCATGAGAATTCAATTTATTTTCGAGTTTGAATGTCTCGCTTTTGGTATATTGTCACCTCTATGCTATAACTTCCGTTTGTCCGAATCATCTTCTTGAATTCTCGCTCATTTGGAACACTCAAAGCAGAATGTTTGAAAGCCATTGATGTAAAAGATCCGAAACAGTCAAAGAAGCATATGACAATATAAATAAAGGCAACAGTAGTATACCGCTGTTCAAAACAAACTCATAAATCCATGGACAAAAAACAAAATCGGGGTAACAAACTAAAACTGAGAGAAACTCATTAAATATAAGAGGAGAACAACGACATAACACTAAAATGTAACACACATAGACAAAATCCCACGAGAATAACAAATATAACATATATATATAACATCAAAACCAAATACATGAATTTGGGATAGACAAGTACCGTGACACGTCTTATCGCAATGTGAATTTACACTAAAAAATAAGAGAAAACAAACGACACAACGTTATAATGTAATACACACAGAAACGAACTATAATATAACAATGGCCATATTCCTGACTACACCTTCCAAATAATAGTCAAAACAGTCAAAAGACTTGAGGGACTGATACAGTACTCCTTAATAACTTCTAAATTCATAAACAGACAATTTTAAAAAGATTTGTCATAAATGATATGAATACCAAATTACTGACTTCTTTGCTGATTATACCCTCGGGGACTGATAGTCCAAAAGCATCAGTATCGAAAAAAAAGTGAAATAACAAAAACACTGTACCACAATGAAAACCAACACGGAAATTCCGTTAACAAATGTTAAAATCAAAAGCTCAAACATATCTTGCGAATGGAAAATAATTTCTGACTACTGAGCTGATGATACTCTAATTGATCACTTCATCAATAGAGATATACCAGTGCTTGACATATGAAAATAAACTCATCACACATACCAGGATTGAAATTTATATTTACGCCAGATGCGCATTTTGTCTACAAAAGACTCATCAGTGACGCTCGAATAAAAAAATGTTAAAAAGACCAAATAAAGTACGAAGTTGAAGAGCATTGAGGACCAAAAATTCCTAAAAGTTTTGCAAAATACAGCTAGGGTAATCTATTCTTGAGGTATAAAGCCTAAGTATATAAAAACAATACTTTATAAATTCCATGCATCTACAACACTTTTTTTTTATTTTACATTCATCATGCACACCAAAGCCGAATATTTGAAAGATAATAATGTAAAAAAAATGACATAGTTCAGTTGGGAGCTATAAGCCCAAAAAGGACCTGAACATAATTGCAAAATCTAACTATGGGTCAACTTTGACTGAGGGAGTCAAATCCTAATTTTTTGTCTATCAATTTCTTAACTTTTAAACGAACAATGTATGAATTGTCAGTCATAAATCCTGCCAGTACCTAAGATTATGAAATCATGGATTTTTATACTGTTTGTATAAACATTAGGGCATAAAAAACGGTTGCTGTTCTGTGGGAGTGAAATTATTGTTTCAATTCTATTCAAAATCTTACTTAAGTAATGTTACGTAACCCAGTTTATTCTTTGTCAACATAAGTACATTTATTTGTTATGTAAAACAGAAGAGCGTGTTATATTTGATACCAGTTATACCATCTCAATGTATTTGGTTATTTGGATGCATTTATTTCTGAATTTGACAATGAATGTTTGGAACAATTCAAACCTTTTTGGGAAGACATCTTCCGTTTATAGATGCCCGATTATTAATATTCCTCTTTCTCCTAGACCATAAAACTTTTAAATATAATGTCTTTGATATTCACACTGCTGAGTTTCTTCAAAGATTACTTATTGAAAATACTTATCACTGAAAGCGGGCTTATAATTTACAAACTGGTGTACGTCAGACGCGCATTTCGTCTAAACAGAGAGTCAAGGTTCTGTTGGAAGGTGAAATCAATTACGATTTTGTACAACATATAATAACAAATTATTCTAAGAAGTTTTGCAAAATATCACTATGGTCATGTACTGTAAACCAACTTATTTTCGCGGATACTTTATTTCGCGTGTATCCCCAGCTACTCAATTTCAAGGCGATTTAATTTCGCGATTTTCTTATTTACTTGATGTAGTTTGATAGGGAAAGATCGAAGTTATACATTTTCGCGACGATTTAATTTCGCGTTAGTTTTCTACTCGCGAAAATCGCGAATATAAATCGCTCGCGAAATTTAGTTGGTTTACAGTATGCTCCTATAGAGTTATATTTATTTGTGTAAGATAAGTTACGATAGTTTGCAACTGATATACTTTCTTCAGCAGGGTTAAACCGTAACATGTTGAGACATTTTTGACGATGAAATCTGAATCTTGTTCACTCTATATACTGCGATACCGATAATTTACACACAACTTTCTACCCTCTTGTAAATCAATAATGAACGATTATATGATAAAATGTCATGTTGTGCCTTTGGTGTATTCAGTTCTGATGAATCATATACTTATACATATATACTTATTTTTTATATTCAGTACGGATCTTTTCAGTAATGTGACAGTACTGAGAAAATCAGTAATGTGACAGTGATTTTTCTTTTTATATTGTAATGTTTTCAAAACAGTATAAAAATACTTGCTTTTACAACCCTGAACTGACAAGATCCGTAATGAAGTTACCGAAAGTACAACGTTATAAGCTTATTATGAGGACGTTCATTACTTATTAACATGTGGGTAGAAAAGTACAAGAAATGTGTGAGTAAATCCTTGGTTGTGTAAACATTTTGGTTTTTTCTTAAGGTGGGAGTGGTTCAGACCGCAGAAAAAGTCATTATTGATAAATGAACTGTATCACTGTGTTTCCGCTTTCTACTTTATTATATAAATTGTAATAGTTAGAAAGGGAATATATTCAAATGTACATCTAAGATCAAAAGACGAGATAGAGATCGATCAATAATCATTGACAGTACCATTTAACCTCTAACATGTCTAAACGGTGCGCAATGCAACTATTATTGTCTCCCCATCATGTTCGAGTAAAAAATATTTGTAAGTAAAACATCTTAAATTTTGTCCTTGCATGTGGTTTATAGCTCCTCATTTTTTGACAAGCTTCTGATTTTTAATAGTTTTGCGTCTAGCATCGATGTACTGGGGATTCATTATTATTCGTTGGATACCAATTTTCGTGGTTTTCGTAAATAAGGTGAACCACGAATTCAAATGTTCAACGAATAACATATTTTCTATAGGCCTTATATACAGACATTGACAAAACCACGAATTAAATCAAATATCAACGAATATGCAAGTTTTCACCAATCCACATAAAATAAATACGCACGAAAATTATTGAATCCACAGTATCAATAAAGAGACATTGATTGTCGAAATGTGCTTATGGTGCAGATAAATTATTACCGTTTATGTTGCTATACAAACATCGAAGAGATTATACCGGGTATATCCCAACAATGATAGTGATCCCTTTAGTCTTCTACAACGTTCAATTGTCCTTTACCTAAGAAGATACGTTAACAATGAAAAGTACAAACGTATGTTAAAGAATGAAAAACTGTATCAATGAATTTTTTTTAAATTCTAAACAAATTATAAAACAGTTATTGCGTTGCACTTCCGATTATAAATTTACTTCTTTCAATGTCTTGAATTGAATAAACAAAAAAACAAAGTAGTTTACCTATGTTCAAATACAGTAAATTTATTAATCGTTAACAAACCGATAAATCTATGATCTGTTTGAAAGTTGTTATTATGTTGGCTCATGTAAATCGACTACTCATACAAAATTAAAACAACACTTTATATGACCTACCTAATTAAACATGTACTTAATTAAGCAGCCTAACAAGTACGGGCTACATGTCGAACAGAATCTGCATTCCCTTCCGAAGCACAAGAGGTCACTCCAGATTTTTGGTTTGGGTTCTTGTAACTCAGTCTTTAGTTTTCTATGTTACGTCGTGTGTGCTGTTGTTTTTTCAACTTTATTTTGCCATTGGGTGTTCAATTGATATTCAAGATTGAATGTCGAGCTTTCACCTCTATTCTATAACTTCCGTGCGTACGAATCGCTTCTTGAATTCATCCTCATTTGGAACACTCAAATTCAAATATTCGAAAGCCATAGATGTCCGAAACAGTCGAAGAAGAATATGACAAAAATTTTCCAAAAAATAGTCAAAGACTTGAGGGACTGAAACCATATTTCTTGATAACTTCTTAATTCATCGACAGACAATTTTAGAACGATTCATCATAAATGATGTTAGCACCGATTACTGACTTGTTAGCTGATTATATCCCGAGAACTGATAGTCAACCAGCAGCAGTGTCTAAAAAAAGTGAAATACAAAAACACTATACCCCCAAAGAAAGCTCAACACGTAAAGTCATTTAACAAATGGCAAAATCAAAAGCGCAAGCACATCGAACCAATGGAAAATAATTTTTGACTACTGAGCTGGTGATACTCTTGGGTATTGACCAGTCCATCAATAGAGACATCCCATTGCTGGAAATGTGGAAAAAATATTTTATAAATTCCATGCATCTCCAGTACCTTTTTTTTTTTTTTTAATTTTACCTTCATCAGTAAAACCAAAACCTTTTTATCCATCTTTTTTTACATTTGAAAAAGACCGAACCAAGTCAGGAACATGACAGTTTTCCCCACCACTCGTTTGATGTGTTTAATCATTTGATTTTGCCATTTGATTAGGGACTTTCCGTTTTGAATTTTCCTCGGCGGTCAGTATTTTTGTGATTTTTCTTTTCATTAAATTAAATAGCTGAAAGTGTCGTTCAAAACAAGTTTCAAAACAAAAAGCGCTTGTTTTGTAATTTTTTAATTCATAAATATGACCATATCAACAATTATTCATGTTATGTGATGCGTGTTAACTCATCAAATCTTTAAACAACTTTATAAGTTAGTAAAGGTTATCTTACCAATGTTGTAATAAGATCATTGAATATAGTTTATATTGGCACAAATATCGATTTTCTCATCAGCAAATTTCTAACCATTCTACTGTATGTCGATACATTTATTTTTGGCATATCACAAGTCTTCTTTGATTGTTCAAAATTCTAAATCTCTGGGATGTATTAAAGTTGATTTCACCTATTCTTAACTATATTTGGCACACCTTTTGGAAGTGGGGTCATAAATGCTGTTCATCTTTGTACTTGTTTGGCTTTATATCTATTTTTAGTTGAGCTTCACTGATCAGTCTTATTTAGACAAAACAGACATTTGGTGTATAAATTATAAGCCTGGTACTTGATAACTATTTTCTCCACTGGGTCGATGCCACTATTTGTGGATGTTTTGTCCATGAGGGTATCACCAGCCCAGCTGTCAGCACTTCGGTTTTGACATGAATATCAATCATATGGTCATTTTAATAAATTTACTGTTTGCAAAAGTATGAATTATTCGATATACGAAGGAATTTCTTATCTCAGGCAAAGATATTCTTAGCCGTATTTTGCACAACGTTTTGGAATTTGGGGTCATAAATGCTTTTCAACTGTGTATTTGTTTGGCTTTCTAACCCCATGTTGATTTGAGCGTCACTGATGAGTCTTATGAAGAAGAAAAGCGCCTCTGGTGTTTTAATTATATAGATTATAAGCATGGTACCTTTGATAACTATTTTCACCACTGGGTCGATGCCACTGCTGGTGGACGTTGCGTTCCCGAGGGTATCACTAGCCCAGTAGTCAGCACTTCTGTGTTGACATGAAATCAATTACATGGTCATTTTTATAAATTTACTGATAAAAGTATGAAGTATTCGAAATACAAAGGATTTTCTTATCTCAGGCAAATATAATCGACGGTTTTATACTAGACATTTTTGAGGCCCTTTATAGCTTGCTATTCGACGTGATCCAAGGCACCGTGTTAAAGACAGTACTTTGACCTACTTTTACAAATTGTAATTTGAATGAATTGTTGTTTCATTGGCATTCATACCACATCTTCTTATATCTACTAACACAGAAGAGCTGACAAAAGGATTATTTGTTAGTAGCTGCCTTATTATAAATGTCCACGTTCTTTTTAACATGGACTTTCCACTTCAATCTGTATTCTTAACCGTGATAATTGCCATTTTGTCTTAGAAGATCCTATCAAATTCATAACATCGAGAAATGTAAACGCAAAACCATATGTTGTAGTGAGTTTACATTTAAGTTTCAGTTATCAAATATTAAAAGTGACTGCAAAAGTGCATGGCACTATTCTCGGATTATGTAAAAATATCCACTTTTCTATGCAACTGAAAAGTGAATTAGACTATCCTTTTTCATGTGAGTGGGATGTGAAATAAAGGAAAGCTATCATCCGACAAAAACTTGAAATATCATTGGATCATAAAATACGGTGTAAAACTATTTACTGTAACAATATAATTAACTTTAGT
The DNA here is from genome assembly GCF_965363235.1 of Mytilus galloprovincialis. Lineage (NCBI taxonomy): Eukaryota > Metazoa > Mollusca > Bivalvia > Mytilida > Mytilidae > Mytilus > Mytilus galloprovincialis. The sequence goes on from NC_134842.1 coordinate 19,824,837, forward strand.
TCAGTCTCAATTGTCTTTATTTAAAAACAGTTTAATAATAAATGTCAATTGTAAATACACATTGTAAACAATAATTACAATGTAAACAATTATAACTATATGAATAATTTAACACAAGGAAGCAAAAGTAATATCAACATTTTTATGAATAGTGCACAACCACGAGTGCTCATGACTCGGTTAGTTGTACTCTCGTCTCATACAATATGAATGTTATGGACCCTGCAAAAAAAAGTAAAATCACAAAAATACTGAACTCCGAGGAAAATTCAAAATGGAAAGTCCCTAATCAAATGGCAAAATCAAATGACAAAACACATCAAACGAAGGGACAACTGTCATATTCCTGACTTGGTACAGGCATTTTCAAATGTGAAAAATGATGAATTGAACCCGCTAAATATAACCTCTCACTTGTATGACCGTCGCATCAAATTCCGTTATATTTACAACAATGCGTGAACAAAACAAAAATATAATAGGAAAACTAGACACAACAAGGGTACAGCAGAAATATGTCTTTAACAAAAATATACTACATATATATTTCATACTTTGTTCTGTAAGCTGTCAATTTCTAAATAAAACAATTTACAAGCAGAAACATATTCATCCTGCTAGACAACGTTCTCCAGAAAACCACAGCTGTAGTACATACATGGTAAATTAAAAAACACAATGTCAGTAATGAAATTAAATCCAACCATACTATAGAGAATACAGAAAACAATAAAAGTACAAATTACATAGAATGACTGATAAACAATATGTCTTTTTTGTCACGAATAGTTTCTTTATACACGCTCTCTTTTAGCAAGACTTCTCTAATCACAGACGTTATCAATTTCAAATGAATTACAGAAAAAGTTAATCTCACATGTAGTGCAATATTTTAAATGCAGATTCTATAACAGTATGCAATACCAGACATGTATTTTTTTTAATCATGATTGCACAACAACACATAAAAAAAACTTTAGAGTTAAATGATATAATGTAACAAAAAAATAACAAAGCAATATGTTAAAAAAATATGAATAATGAAATGATTTGATGGATGGTTGGCTAAATCGAAGATGTACATATAAAATGGACCAGGAACCACCAAAAGTAAACAGCTGGACCAGGAATAGCATTAGGTAAACAGTTGATCCAGGAATAACAAATAGTAAAAACAGTTGTCTTTCATGAAACAAAATAAGGTCGAAAATTTCAACTGACCCCTACAAGGCCCAATGTCATTATTCAAGTTTTTGAAGAATTTTAGACAGTGACAAACGTTACAACTGGAGGGTTTTGATGAACATGAATCTGATTCTTTTTAATTGTAACTTAGTGTTTGTATCAAAAGTGATTATTTAAAAATATGAATAAGTGAATAATGAAATGCACTGTGTAACTCAAATGTCCGTGTAATCAAAACAATACATCCAAATGTACTTAAGTCTTTCAATAAAACACAAAAAAGTAAAATAGAACAATAGAACAATATCTGTGCGTGACATATCTCATCAAAAATGTTACATGCAGTAATTGGAATATTTTTGCTATTCTATGAAGTATAAAAAAATACGACCTAGTATATACAATATATCAAATTATGTACATTGAGCAACAATGGAAACACTTTCTTCATCACAATCAATAAATGAAATGAAAAGTTGTATATACAAATAACAATATTAAAATTTGAAAACTTCTACTCAACAACCAAGAAAACCTTCATTTGTCTCTAGAAATAATCCACTATAAAATGATTAAATGACATAAAAATGAAAGTTTAGTTTCGTACAAACATAACAAAGCTAAACACATATATAATTTTTATGTAACCTTAGTATCGTAATTTACATTTATCCTTTTTTCGCTCAGCTTATAAGTATTGATCAAGAAAGAATCAAAGATTTAAAACCAACTGATGTTCAGAGAAAATGTTGTTCTCAGTCGTTCCTATCGAATGTCTTCAATTGTTTTGTACTATAAAACTGAGGTTTACGTAATGTTCACTCCAAATTTGCCTTGTCATAACTGGATCAGGGTAATATGAAGTTAAGATAACCTGTCTTTAATGATGCATCACAAGTGCCAATTTACAAGGTATAAACTACAAAAAGACACCTCGAACATTGTATTATAATTCAGTAGTTATTTTCAGCAATAAAGATCTTCTTCTACACAAGACGACACATTCTTAGCGTTCCTGTCTGCCTGCTGTAGGTAAATCCAGAAAAATTTTAGGACGCACCAAATTCATAAAGTATTATTGTCATTATCATAAATACATGCATTACATTTGATACAATTCGCACTAACTTGACAATGACTTACACAAGGTTACAAAATATAAAGTGCTTAAGAATTTCGACATTGTTGCGATGCAATAGTGAATCTGTTTGAATAAGATTTGATCTAAACTACAAAAGCACATGAAACTTGATATACAACCATATTCTTTTGATTTTGATTGTATCATATCTGGTATACGTAATTGTATGACTTATTTCCGAAATAATCCGAACAGAAATGTGTGCAAATATGTTTTGACACTAGATATTCTTGTATCATATGTGTACAATTAGTTATTCTTTCCGAACTGCAATATGTCTTTCTTCTGGGGATCATGATTTCATGAAACACATATGACAAATTATGATTACAAAGACACTACTGTTTACTAACGAGATCATATTTGAGCAAATAAAAAGTCCACACACAAAGTCGATTACCTTTTGTCTTACACTCAAGTGTCTAAAAAATGGCAAGCGATGACAAGGTTTCAGCAAGTATAATTATACTAGAAGTTTAGCATATCTGTTTACAATCTTTTTAATCAAAATGTTCTTTTCTCGCAAATTCCACTTATGTTAGATGGTATATTCAGATGCAAACAATGTCCACCTAAAATTACTATTATCAGACACTTGCGCACATCCAAACTGTCTTCATCTAGCGTCTCGTGCGAATAACAACCAGATTTCCAGCAACAGTATGCGATGGATTCTCTCGCTCTTGTATGATGTTTACAATTTACAAATTTAGAACACATTTATATATGTGAACATAAACTATTTGATACATGTATTGTCTTAATCCACATAATATTATCTCTTTCATCTCTAATGTGGTACTGTGATGTGGCGTTATCTTTATGTAGTGCATAATGTTCGTAACAGCACGAATAAGCAAATAAAAGTGTGTAAAAGTGGCTGTGGTAATGATGAGGATGCGGATGAATCGGCATTCTGTCGATCCGTCTGAACAGGTTTATTTGGAGCTGGAGGTCCTTTTATAATATCAGTTGTTAGTTTGTACCCATTAAGTGGCTTCTTTTTGACAGGTGTTGCTGTTATCGAACTCGTGTCTAGTGGTATGATTGGTATATCTGGTTGTGGCTCGTCATCTATTGGACGAGGACAGAGTTTTGGTGGTTTTTCCATTACTTCAAACATACTTTTGGGAACTACATCCCCTGCTAACGATAGTTGTAATTGAACTTCATTGCAATCGGCAGCATCAAATACAACAACTTTTCTCTTTTCACCGGTCCCAGTAAAAACCCAACATAAAAATTGTCTGTATGTATTTTGACGTCTGATCCGGGTACCTGTCACTACGGCGGTAGTCTCGTTATCAAATTTAAAAGATGCCATACAGATATATTCTAAATAATTCAACGATGATGGACAGTTTATGGTTCTCACTTCGAAATAGTCTGGATTTATTATATTGTCGTAGTACAAACAACCATCACATTTATCCCCTTCCCGGAAGTAAAGTCCATTGAGGTGATTCCGGAACTCGTAGTCCAGTTTACAGTTTTGACTCTTAGTATAACTTGCATCGATTACCGTAATTTTTGGAATTTTGAATTTTTCACTGCTATCACCAATTTGGTAATCCTTCTTAAACATTATAGATTTACATGCCTGGCTCTTGACACGTGACAAGTCGTACACTGGCCAATTAATGCGCCTTCCGAGTCTAAACTGACGAACGGTATCAGATGAGTAATACGTTTCCATGCATGTGAACTTTGGATAACAACCGTTATCAAACGTGTGTAATAAAATGGATCGGTGTTTAGCAGTGACATTGTTGAACAAACACTGAAATTTACCAACATCCGGGAAATCTATTTCATAATTTGTAATGTTCACATACCGCATTTTATTTGTCTGGGCATATTTCCGGTCGTAAATACTCCAAACACGTCTGAGGTATTCTGGAAATGCACATATGTCGTCAGAGCGACATGGTCCACATGTGAGTTTACAATGTGCTCTCATATCAGTGTCGCAAAATCGTTCATCCGAACAACCTTCAAATTCGTTTTCACATACTGAATGGATATATTTCCTTTCGAATTCAATAGACAGAAAATTTTGAGAGTCCTCAGGCTGACCGACAGAGTTTCCAGGATCACACACTAAATCCATAAAAAGATATGCATGTCTGATGTTATCTAATGGTTTCTTAATACGTAAACAAAGAGCATGGTCCGAATCTGGTCGCAAAATGACAAACTGGTAATTCCGATCAGTCCACGTGGCCATGCAGTCAATGTGTTGTCTAAGATTCATTCTCATGCTTTTTAAATTTTCATGGATACACTCTTTGTGTTTGAAGTCGACTGATATCCCGTCTCCTGCTTCGCATTCACTCTCAATTCTCGGACTGAGCATTTTATTCGAACACAACTCGTGACCGTTTGAGCTAATGCGCATATTGTACCCACCTGAGAACGGACAAGCAATTGCTGGGGCTGTTCCGAGTGAAGTTGAAAACAGAGGCCAGTTGTTCAAAACAATATTATTACATAACTCCGCAGAGGGTTTATCGAACTTTTCGGATTCTTTCATCTGTAAGACTGTCGGCGACCGGAAGATAAACTGTATACAGAGATAACGAGGAGGAGAGAAACCAGTCGAACGAATCTCGTGTTTAACGATGTATTGGTTGTCATCTCGTTTTTCCACACAATGTTGGACATAATGCTGACAAGCAGATCCAACATATGGACAGTACTTTGCTGTTATCATGTGTGGTTTGATGTACGCTGTTAAAGTTGCTCCTTCGCCATTTTTTCGTGTCCAAACATCTTGGTGATTTATAAAGTCAGGAAACTGGCAATTGGACAAAACACTTGAAATTAACCATACATTCATCATTAATTGGATCGCAATAGCAGCAAAGCTATTTGTCTGGATTCTGATCGCCATGTTGATTTGTTAAGTAACTCCTGTAAAAACATAAGAAAAAAAAATTATTATTCAAAGAGAGACGAAAGATACTAAATAGGCATTCAAACTCATAAGTAAAATAATGCAATGCATGAAAAAAAATAACGAAAAAACGGAAATCCGATGAAAACGCTAACAACATGACACAAAACTTAGCATAGAAAGACTAAGAAACACGAACTACACGAACCACACGAACAAACCGGGGCTCATCTCAGGATTTCTTATTGAAGAATATGGGGAGGGGGGATGCGAGATTTTTTTACCGATTTCAGGAAAATGTGCATACATATCTGAATACGAGTCTTAATTTTTGCATTATTTGCGATAGTAAAAATGATAAGTCGAGTTGTTTAATTATACAGAATGTACACAGCCATGCATCACCATCACTGCTAGTGATCCGATGGACAAATCTGTTGTAGAGTTGTCAATGGTTCAGAGGTACTTATAAATATAATGACTTCTGTGACTGTATCTTGCATTAATATGAAGGATTCATATAAGATCATTCAGCTATCCTGTAACAATACCATCTTCATGCCTTATGTACTGTATTACGACGCTAGATTAAAACTGACGAGGAAAGGTAACACTAGCCACCAAAAGCTTTAATTTTGTGAAGCCAAGGTGGTCGAGTGGTCTAGCGCGCCGTATACAGTACAGGCGATTTGCTGTCACGATATCTCAGTAGCATGAGTTCGAATCCCGGAGAGGGAAGAACTAAAAATTTGCGAAAGCAAATTTACAGATGTAACATTGTTGGACTGATGTTTAGACGAGTTGTATATATATTATATATCTCACTGGCAACCAAACGCATCTCCTTGATTTATAATGGTCAATAATTTGGACATTGTTTAATCTTCAGTTTTCTGCGTAATTTATTGTAAACTTTGTGTCTTTTCGTCCTTGTTATTGCATTGTACTCATTTGTTCATTTTTGCGATTTAAACTTTTAATGAATAACCCAGTTAGTATAGCACTACTCATTTACATAAATCTAATCAGTATGCACGTGACTCACCATAAAATAAGCTGTACAAGGCAAATAACGGATGTAACATTCTTCTAATTGAAAGAGTAAATAAAAGTAACAATTTGAAAAGTGAATAAATAAAAACTTACTTTCCTAATCAAACTTAAGCCTCTTTGATATAGACAAGATTCCTCGCTATAATACAGCATCATGTCATCAGATTAAATCCTGTTCACTTAACAATAATGAATTTGCCTCTATTGATGATGTCAAATTTTGAGATTGATATTTGCTATTATATATGACAGTGCGCCATACTCAATACCTTAATTTGTATTATAAAACCCTCGCTACAATAATGTGATCATTATTTACACAACTGGGTTTTAACAATTCTACAAACTCATTGATTTTCATTACTTCGTATGAAAACAGTTTCATCAATTAGTATTTATAGTATTATGTAGATGAGTTGTTTAATGATTTATACATGCCTCTTATGAGCCTACTGAAATGCTATTGCTTAAATCGTGTGGAAAATTAGTGAAATTTAGCGTAATCTGCATAACGATTTTAATTCTATTCAAAACAGCATGAGAACTGGTAAAAAGCTTCGGAAATAGAGCGGACTGGGTTTTTTTTTAAAGTAAATTCAATAATATTATCTATCGCTTACACAGTAGTTATATAACATTTTCATTTAAGTAATTATTCTATTCATTATTCTATTCAAATTAAATGTATTAATTTTATTTTCTTCTATTTCAATGTATTCTCATTTCTTCCCATCTACTCTTTTCTTTCTATTGCCTTCCTAGTATACAAGTATATATCATGCTTGGTTTGTTTTTCTTTTTTTACTATGAAATAAGAAGATGTGGTAGAATTGCCAATGAGACAACTCTATACAAAAGACCAAAATTGTGATAGAATTCAACAACTATAGGTCGCAAAACAACCTTCAATATTGAGACAAACCATACATATAGTAAGCTATTCAAGACACCAAAATAACAATTGTTAAACAATTGAAACGGGAAGAGAAAACCAACAACCTGCTTTATGTACAAAATAATAAACGGAAAAACAAAAATGATATACAGCAACAAATAACAGAGTTCTTACTAGAAAAGAAGTATTTCTATTTCTTTTTTCTTTTTTACATTATTCTATTCGGTTTTTTTTAAAACATACATGTCAGTTTATTTCTTATTTTCTTTTATAAAAAATATTTTTCGTCTTTTTCTTTTAAAACATCGAACATTTATATTTTTTCCTTTAAATCCATTGTATTCAATAGGCTAATTTTTATGTTATATTTGAGGTGTTTTCATATCAGCTACGAAAAGAGAAAATAATTTGTAATTATCTTAAACGGAGTAGGAAATACACGCGTTAAAGTATAAAATACATTAACTAATATGTTATGTAAAAAATGTTTAAAATGCATTAATTTGATATTATTTAATTAGTTACAATTTGACAGATCTAAGGTAAAATCTTTCTACCTCTTTATTTTTGCTTTGAATTGAACAATTTCTATGTGAAGTTGTATAAGTTTTGCTCTTTGTATGATATACGTTCATGATAAACAAATCATGGACGTTTAGTTTCAGTGTTTTATATATAAATCAAACACATTATGTGTGACTCCAATGCACGGAAGAAGAGCAAACGGATAAGACATGTCTGGGAAAACTACATGTCAAAGTATGTTATGTACTCTATTTGGGAAAACTACATGTCAAAGTATGTTATGTCCTCTATCTGGGAAAACTACATGTCAAAGTATGTTATGTCCTCTATCTGGGAAAACTACATGTCAAAGTATGTCATGTACTCTATCTGGGAAAACTACATGTCAAAGTATGTTATGTCCTCTATCTGGGAAAACTACATGTCAAAGTATGTTATGTCCTCTATCTGGGAAAACTACATGTCAAAGTATGTCATGTACTCTATCTGGGAAAACTACATGTCAAAGTATGTCATGTACTCTATCTGGGAAAACTACATGTCAAAGTATGTTATGTACTCTATCTGGGAAAACTACATGTCAAAGTATGTTATGTCCTCTATCTGGGAAAACAACATGTCAAAGTATGTTATGTCCTCTATCTGGGAAAACTACATGTCAAAGTATGTTATGTACTCTATCTGGGAAAACTACATGTCAAAGTATGTCATGTACTCTATCTGGGAAAACTACATGTCAAAGTATGTTATGTCCTCTATCTGGGAAAACTACATGTCAAACTATGTTATGTACTCTATCTGAAGAATCTGAGTCTAGAACTGTTTTTTCGAGTGTAACAATCGAAGTAAAGATGCCGGTTTTACGACAATTGTTAAAAAAAAATATATGTGGTTATCTTCAAAGCAAATATTCCATAAAGGTCAAGCAAAGAATAAATTTAACTATATAAATAAGAACCATATACGTGTTAAAATGAACCATTCAGCCCTCTTTAATAGAGTAATGTATCTTTCTGTTGACTGTTAACTTGTGAACATGAACATGTTACAACCGGCTTACATGGTTATTTCATTAGTTTTTATTGGCTTTGGACTAGCTGTCTTTAACTGAGATTACTCTCAGATCTGTCTTTGTGTCTTTTTTGTTGTAAGGGATTAATTAATTCCTTGCCACGTCATTGCTGTTCTTTTTATACGTGTTTTCTGCTTTGTATTAATCCGCAGATTTAAAGTCTCTAAAACTCCATTACATTGACAAAATTATGTGTACAATATAAACAGACATAATTGGTAAAAATGTCAAACATTGGGACACAGCCGTCAGCGTGGTGAATTTTCTTACCCCCCTCCCAAAAATACCCACTTTGCCATGTACTAGTAACACAGTTGTCGTTTATTGCTGATACTCATATTCATTTTTCGTTTACAATTTCGTATAGTTTGCTCTTGTGTTCTGGTTTTACTCAATTTCCAAGGTTTAGAGATAGGCGCCTTCAGCATTGTGTGTAACCCTACCAATTCTAAATTTAAGTGTCTGTCCCTATCAAGAAGCCTGTAGTTCAGTGGTTATCGTTGGTAAATAGTTCTGCTAATAATAAGACCGTTAGTTTTCACATTTGAATTGTTCCATATGTTTTATGTCAGTGCCGTTTATCGCCGACTATACGTATGGGTTTTTCTCAATTATAATATAATTGCTATATCCACTTTTTTAAGACTTTGGTCGATATTTGTCTCACTGGCTATCATACCACATCGCCTTATTTTCATATAAGGGTATCGGTCGAGTACAAAGCAGTTGTCGTCTAAATATGAAATATCCATGTTTTCGCCCAAATATGGATGTAATATTTGTCACTGAACATTAAGCATTATTCCATCAATCAATCTTTACGTTATGTAAAAGGGATAAGGTTGTTAAGAATACAGGTATCATGCTGGGAAAATATCACAGTAGACGGTAAATAATTGGATAATTTAGAAAGATCCATTGACATTGAGTTTCAAATTATCAGGTAATATATCATATTATATGATGTAAAATATCAATTTATTGTAAAATTATTACATTAAATATTAAACTCTTTTTTCCAATGTATCGGTGGGAACACTCCAATTTCAATAATAAAATCCGTATTTAACGTTTGCTATCACAATGAAAAAAGAATATGTTCATAATTATTGATATTTTGACTAACTATCCCCTGGCGTTTTCTTTTCAAAGAAAAAAATAATTAAAAAGCGAATTGATAGATAATTAATTAAAATACAAAACCAACTGTATTTAATTTATTTGTCTTTCTTGTTACATTATACAATTGTTGATTGTTCATTCGGAATAATTCATCAGAGAACAATAAAAAAGAGATATCACGAGAAGAATAGCCGTCAGTGCGTGCACAAAATCACAGGAGAGTGTCTTTATTAAATATAATAGTCTGATATATAACTAGAAAGCACTGGAGATATTGATTCACTCGAAAGTCTACAATAATTTAACTAATATCTTTCGTTTACCTTCTCGCAGGTTTCGTGCGAAGTCGAATAATAGACTATTTAAGTTAAAGACCTTATCGTCTGAAAAATCCGATTTTATAACCACGGGCGACCATTTTATAATTAAGAGAATTTGAAAATGTATGTAAACGGTAACTGTTGAAAACAGAGAAAGCGTTAAATTTCATTTCATGCATGGAGCAAGATAACTAAATATGTTTAAACAAATCGAATTTCATAAGTAAATAAAACTTTTCAAAGTAAGTAAAAAGATATAATCGAAAATATTATAAAAGAGAGAGAAAATACCAATAGAAAAAGTCCAATAAAAGCAGATAGCTCCATTGCCAAAAAAAAACAAACCCCAACAATCATAGACAAACAGCAATACTAAAACTTAACATAGAAAAGCACAGATTGAGCAACACGAGCTTGGATATCCAGAGTAAAATTAACAGCATATATCAAAGCAAACAATGACCGCAGTACTTCCACGCGTATTTAGATTCCTACTCAAACGACAAGAAACTGTTGGCGTCGAAACTGTTGCATATCAAATTAAAATCCTGGTACCTTTGATAACTATTGTAAAGCTTTAAATTATCAAGGACAACATTTTGGCTGAGCCAACGTTCATGACTGACTTTAAAGTGATTATAATAATTAGGATTACATTTGTGTCAAATAAAACGGACACAAGGTATACTTTTAAATATAAACATGAATGTGTTCTATTTGTTAGGACCATCTCCACGTCCACTCTGGTCTTAATAAATGTTATAATAAGTAGGCACTTCATGAATCACATATATTTTATTCGTTACAAAATTGTTGTCCAACCATGATCATAATGTTATAAATGAAAAAAAAACTTGTGCAACGTGTTGACAATTTTGACAATTGCGCGGTTCATTTTATTTAATTAAAAAAAATACCAAAATAGCATATTGAATTCAAATTTAAAGCGAATCAGGAGAATATATTTCGCATTTCTTTTTCATCACCAAATTCTAATGATACATAACGAAATTTAAAAAGGAAGCATAAATGTACCCCTAATATTTAAACCAAACATCTATAATACTATTATAGATGGTAAGACTCATTGCGAAAAAGTGTTTAATTGAAATAAAAAAATATATATATATCATTACAACAGTTTTGTCAATTAAATTCTAATACGTAGGTTCGTTTGAACCGTTTAATTGTCCACAAATTTCACTAACATGCTTATTTACTCACCACTGCATAGTGAATTTGTCCCTAAATGTATTTGTTCCCTTAATTATAAAACATACCAGCAGTATATCCTGCTACCGAACAATAAACCTCCTATACATTATAACAACATTCAGTATAACTCAGTTTTCCAATTCTGCAAATCAAAAGGAAATTTGATAACCAGCTTTGTTTTAGAATGCAAAAAACTCCCAAGATACTAATGATGATTTCAGAACACATGCGTGAAGTCAGCCCTTTATACAACGGACTAAACGCGCCTTACAGAAACAAGAGTTCTAGCAATGTCAGGATCAATTTGTCATCACGTGTTACTTGAAATTTACAATTGCAAAGAACAACCGTCTCTGTGGACCTATTTACTTTTCACTCCCTAATAAAACGGCGATTTGATGAATTAGGTGAGATAGTTAAACTCTCGCGAGAATAGAGCGAGAAGATATAAGTAAATAATCATGTTGTATCATCCCTAAGAGAATCTCTCATAGTGAAAGATGACCAGAGAAACCCGGTAGCCATAAAGCATATGATATGTCCAACCAAACATCAGAGCGGATGGGTGTGCATACATTGATAAATATATACACTGGATTATTTACTTTATTATCCATTTATCAGTCTTAAGCGTGGGGGAAGATCTGACATTGTCATATTTTCTTATTATTCCCTAACGTGATTGATATCTTTAGCCACTTCTAAATAATTTGCTTTGTTGCATGCTATAGAAAGCAACTCAGTGTGCATAATATTTAAAACAAAAATAACACAAATAGTCGGCTTAGAAACGTCCGACGCTTTTACCCAAATCAAGACTATTGCGTGATTAATGCATATTCGGCTGAAATGCACAAATATTTTGATATACCAAATGTGTATATATGTCTTTCCCAAATCAAGCGTTTTTATATAGATTGCCCATTACTCTGTGTCTATCGTAGAACATATTGTTGGTGTCAGGAACACTATCAAATTAATTATATGAAAACAATACTTTACAAATACCATTCATGCCTTTTTGGAGTTATCTTAACTAGGCACGTTAAAACCAAATATTTGAAAGGCAAGGATGTACACGAATCAACAAAATGAAGATCTAAATGACTGAAAAGGTTCAAAAATATAAGCAAAATCCACCTCAGGTCAACCTTGCCAGAGGGGGATGAAACCTTAGTTGATTAATTATTTCTAGTTAACGGACAAACAAAGAATAGTTTGTTACAAAAACATGTCAGCACCAAAGAACTGACTACTGAGCTTATAAAACTCTCGATGACACAACAGGTAAACTCATGGCGACAAAGGACATATATACCTGTGAACGAGTAGTCCGTAGTTGCAATGACCACCTAAAGTATATGGATGTTTAGTGTTCCTATTTTATGTTGTTGATTTGCTGTTTTATTGATATTTATCCATATTCTTCTTTTCTTCAAAGAGTAAGTATGTAATTTGTAAGGAATATAGCATGTTAACTAGTGAAAGAAGCCGTAGAGATTAAACCCATTGCAAAGACCTTGTTAAACGTTTAAGAAACAATCCTTTTCCTGCATGTGATAATGCAATGAAAAATTCAATCAGCTTTACAAATTAACTGACTGTCATGGAGGCGTTATATTTTAACCCAATCTAAAATTAACTATCTTTCTAAAGTACAACCATCCAAAATAACATAAATGATTGATTCTCATGTAATATTTTTCTGTGAATTTTCAAAGAAAATGATTAGAATCCTCCCTCGGTAATATTTTATCAAGTAACATTTCAAAATACCAGGGGATCACAGTCAACAATGATAAAATAACGATATATAGTAAACCCAATGTATCGTAAGTTAGACATATCAACAGATTTGTACTTAAACGAACAATATTTAAGGTGCTGGATGTGGAGCAGGATCTGCTTACTATTCCCGAGATCACCAAGGTTATTTTTTGTGTTTTTTGTGTTTTTTTAATTTTTGGAGAGGGAGGTCCCGTTGTTCAGTCTTAAGTTTTCTATATTACATGTATGTTAAACTTTTTTTTTAAACTTTTATCGTTTTTTTCCTGCCATGAAATCATCCGTTTGTTATCAACTTATAAGTACCCTTATATGTCTCTCAGTCGCCTCTCTTCTATCTCAGTTTTTAAAACATATAATTCATTTTGTATTATTTGTGTCGCAGAGTATGGTGGTCTCTTTGTCGTATGTCCATACCTTCTACTATTCGTATTTGCATATGGTAAGAGGTAACCAATGGGAGAAGGAAAAAAACACAAGACTGATATCGTCCCAGACAATCTCTAGACGAAAAATAAACCACACTTTACGTATAGCCAAGAAAAAAAAACATTGACAAAAAACTTCGTGCTCAGTTGATATAACGATTTCATTGTTTAGTCAAACAGGAAATTACAGTCTGCTGGTCAGTGTAAAAGTCGCTGTCGAGATATAAGTAAACACAAGCTCCAGACAAAAACATGATACAGTTCTTTTCCATACAGACCAATAAAAAATAAATAAAAAATGGCATGATCAGCTGGTATAATAACAATAATAATTACCAATAATTCAATATAACCAATCTCGAGACCCAATTGGAAATAATTTCTTCTACACATACCAAACTTACATTGACTAATATATAAGTTTGTCCATAGTACAACATGCCCCACTCACACACTCACATATATGCTCAGTGACATGCGGATCTGGGTCAGATCCCTAGGTTGGCATATAAACAAAATAACTTCCACTTCATTGTTAACTTCTTTATGCCAAAACCCTAACCCGAGAAAGAACTGGATTAACATTATCATATTCCGTGGTTCAGTGAACCACACAATCTAGGGCAAAACCCTAACCCGAGAAAGAACTGGATTAACATTATCATATTCCGTGGTTCAGTGAACCACACAATATAGGGTAAAACCCTAACCCGAGAAAGAACTGGATTAACATTATCATATTCCGTGGTTCAGTGAACCACACAATCTAGGACAAAACCCTAACCCGAGAAAGAACTGGATTAACATTATCATATTCCGTGGTTCAGTGAACCACACAATCTAGGCCAAAACCCTAACCCGAGTAAGAACTGGATTAACATTATCATATTCCGTGGTTCAGTAAACCACACAATCTAGGGCAAACCCTAACCCGAGAAAGAACTGGATTAACATTATCATATTCCGTGGTTCAGTAAACCACACAATCTAGGGCACAATCCTATTTATCTTAATAACAAGTTTATATCATTATAAAGTTGTGTAATAAGTTTTCAGTTGATGTTACCAATACTTCACGGCAAACTACTTTAACCTGACACGGGACCATAGCCGAGGAATAACAAATAAATGACCAGTTAGTGAAGCAAAAGTTCCTATTAAAATCAATCAGGATATGACCATCCGGCAGATATGGAAATCGACTATACAGTGCAGCCTAATTTAATAAAGTTTAGACAAATAATAGTTAATTCCTTATGATGAGTGTCACATGGAGAAGGATCTACATAGCCTTGGAGCAACTGAGATCACCCTCGTTTTTTAGTGGGGTTCGTGTTGCTCAGTTTTTTGTTTTCTATGCTGTGCTTTATATAAAAAAAAGATGTGGTATGATTGCCAAGGAGACAACTGTCCACAAGAGCCCAAAATTACACAGAAATTAACAAATATATGTCACCGTACGGCCTTCAACGATGAGCAAAGCCCATACCGCTTAGACAGTTATAAAAGGCCCCGAAATGACAATGTAAAACAATTCAAACGAGAAAACTTACGGCCTTATTTATATAAAAAAAAAAAAAAAATGAACGAAAACAAATATGTAAATCATAAACAAACGACAACCACTGAATTACAGGCTCCTGACATAAGACAGGCACATAAATACATAATGTGGCGGGGTTAAACATGTAAAAGGGATCCCAACCTTCCCCCTAACCTGGGACAGTGTTATAACAGTACAACATAAGAGCGAATTATAAAAATCAGTTAAAAAAGGCTTAACTCATCAGATGGACAAAAATACAAGTGGACGTGGCCGGGTACTTGTACATCCCACTAACAAAAAGAGACTAGGAACAGGTCTGAGAGTATACTATCTTATATACTATTGTTTGTGTTTTGGTCTTTTTTTTAGTAATTGCATTGTCATTTTAATTTAGACTTATGAGTTTCGATTTCACTTTGGTATTTTTTTCGACTCTCTTGTAAACGAGACGCTAGGTTATACGAAACTATATTGATATATGCATAAGGTATTCCCATTGACCTTACCATTTTAAGATTAGTATACACTATACAGTATCTGTCGAAGGTATAACTACGGTTGGTAATTGTTAAATGAAAACAATTCCATTGACAAATCCTTTTCAGTTATATCAATTAATTTCTGTTCGTAGACTATTTTAGTTTCTTGTATACAATTTGGAAATTAGTATGGCGTTCATTATCACTGGACTAGTATATATTTGTTTAGGGGCCAGCTGAAGGACGCCTCCGGGTGCGGGAATTTCTCGCTACATTGAAGACCTGTTGGTGACCCTCTGCTGTTGTTGTTTTTTATTTGGTCGGGTTGTTGTCTCTTTGACACATTCCCAATTTCCATTCTCAATTTTACCTATTTATAATACTGTATATTGTTTCTGGACAAAATAGTATGTGTTTATAACATGTCGTCCATTAATGCGCCATTACCATACTAGTAACACAAGCTAACCAGAATTCCACTATATAACATGTTAACATGTGTGTCGTTCAACTGCAGACATATTGCACATGGTCAGGTCTAAATTATCCCTAGTTTAAACAAGTAGTGAACAAATTTAACCGAATTAACCAACTTAGGTTCGATCGAATCCAGATGTTTGTTGCTTTTTATTACTTTACGAAAACTATAATTGAATAACGTCTAAGCATGTAAAGTCGTGCATTGCAGGCAAAGACAATGAGTAAGTTAATCAATTGTAAAGTTTAAAAGTTAAAACTGACTTAAATTACACAATGCAGATGTCGCAATCAAAGGCATTGAATGAGCTATAAAACGACAATACTGCCTTCAATTGTATAATACATTTTACAAAATCATATAAGTGACGATGTAGCCCAATTGCCAAGCATCAAATTCGATTCATTTTTATTTTAAATGATTTCTCCTATGTCCAAAGTTATCACAACTTTCAAAACGTTATGCACGAGTTAAAAACTTATTCAATATAAAAAAAAATAAAAGAAGATAAGGTATGGAACCAAGAGTCAGGTATACACCAATGTTCAAATAAAATAAATGTAATCAATCAAAGACAACCATACGGTATTCAGCCATGAGAAAACCCCAACACACCATTTATTTAATATAACTAAAGTTATTTAAAACTAACCTGTATTTTCAATGACTTCTGTTATATCAAAACTTTCCTCACTTATTATCACATACACTGTTTCACATTAATTCTGTAAAAAAAAGTTATGAGACTTTCAATAAAAGCTATAATGTTACAAATAGAGTGTAAAGTTTCCATTACGGAAATAATTAAACTATCACTCGAAATCAATTGTACAAGCACTTACATAGAGACCGAACTATCATTCATCAGAAAAGCCAAGACTTGGTGTTAAATAGCATTGCAAATACATAAACTTGATTCGATAGCGATCATGCTAATGTCAAATAGAGCTTCATTCTACCTGCCAATCAAATCACTATCGATAAGATACATTTCATGGACAATTCCGAGTTTTGTTTCACTGCTTGATCTTTGAAGTGAAATTACAACATTTAAGCAACTTAATTACTGGATATTTCAATATGAAAGGACAATATTCCATTAAATATGATTTTTTCTGGACAGTGATTTATCATTGAGAACAAATATTGATTCAGGGCTAATTAAATAGTTAGAAATTGAAATATCAGACTGACATAGTGGGAGAGATAATAAAATAATTGTTTTGTAAGGTCACCACAGAGTGCGATTCATGCGCTAACAGAATTTAAAAAGAATAGATGTGTAGGAAGAATGCTTCTTTTTGCTAGACACCAACGTAATCAAATTCAAAGTAAATTGAAGTGATCAAATGTAACAATACTCAGCTATAAAATACATAAAAATCCATAGTCTTCGTGTCTCTAACAGGATAGAGTACACAGTATTTTACATTGAAGTCACGAAGGAGTATTTTCCCCTGATATATAATTCCCGCGGAAAGGTATATTAGGACTACATTCAATTGCTAACTAGTAAATGTTGACCCAGTTCTCCCAACGAATAGGGAATAACTATTAATTGGGAATAACTATTAATTGATTCATTTATTTTGTTCTTTTGTGTTTTTACTGTGCAAGTTTTAACTGTGCTGGTTTTTACTGTTTGTTCTGTATTCGCGGTTTGAACATTTAATATAAAGACAACCCGCGTTATTAACCGATGTTCAAATTTTACAAATCGACTAAGAAGACAAATGAAGGCAACATAAACCAGGAGAATCATACAATACTCCAAATGAACCGACACCAGGTGAGCCCGCAGGGTAGGCGTATACCTGCTCTATGTGCGAAATCCTTCATTTAATTATACGCTCAATATATATATCACAGTAAAAAATAGGACAACATTGGTAAAATTACCGATTAGATTACTTTTCTGGTATTCAAAAATCGAAGACAGCTAAAATTGTTATTTTAAAATCTTAGAAAACTAAAATATGTCGCTATTTATTTGAGACACAGATGTATCAGGTTGGTCGTCGAATTCATGATTGCGACTGTAACACTTCTGACGACGAACAGTCTCTACTGGAATAACGAGAGACCTTAGTATTACGGTGTGATTTTTATAGTCACATTTTTAACGTCAAATTATCATAAAACTTCAAAGAATGCCTAAAAATCGTTTTACAGGACTGGTATGCTTCTTAACACCATTCAATATGACACACTGCATTTTGTTTTGAATCAAGATAATTATAACACAAAGAAAGTTCAAATCCAGTTATAATGTGAAAATTTAATTAATATTCTAACACATTCTACAATCATTTTGGTACTTATATATCCATCATTTTCACATCGAATCCAACATCCTCTACAGACCTGACAAATATATCATGTAATAATTCTTCAGTTAATTTAACGTGACAGTCGGTGAAAATCAATGGATCGCAAAAGTCCCAAAAGAACAACTTGTCTATAGATTCAGATCAAATCTTCATATTGGGTAAACATTGAATTTCAAATCAGAAATAAACGTCAGACACAAAGAATTATTTCATATATCACATAATAATAATTCTTAGAAAAATTGATTGTGATAGAGGTCAGACATAGTTTTCTTGGTTTTATATAATTCCTCGCAGACCCATATAGACTGGAAGGCGACAGTGATCAAACACATGCCCAGATGTCACAAGTCCACGATGGAAAACATGACACTAAAACAAACAACCAGAGGTTTAAATACGTAGAAGTCTGAAATACTTCGGTGCAATAAGGTCTTCGCCAAATTCAAGCATACTTATTAATCATGTATTTCTTTGTTTTATTGTCAAAGATGGATAACAAAACAAGAGGCTCTCATGAGCCTGAATCGCTCACCTTAATTCTTTTGGTTAAATCTCTCATCAATGATTATTTTGGCTTTTCAATTTATTTAAATGTTTTTTGGATCGTCCTATTTTCTTCAAAAGCCAAAAAAAATAATCATTTTCTCCTATGTTCTATTTTAGCCATAGGAGCTATGTTTCTTGACATACAAGGAAATAAAATATAAAATTTATACTAGATACTCTGAAACTCATTTAGCCTAAGTTTGGCTGAAATTGATACAGCAGTTTCAAAGGAGAAGATTTTTTTAAAGTAAGTCAACATGATGAACAAATTGTGAAACAGTCTTTAAAGGGCAATAACTCCTTAAGGGGTCAATTGACAATTTTGGTCACATTGACTTAATTGAAGATCTTACTTTGCTGAACATTATTGCTGTTTACAGTTTATTTCTATCTATAATTATATTCAAGATAATAAACAAAAACAGCAAAATTTCTTTAAAATTACCAATTTAGGGGCAGTAACCCAACAACAGGTTGTCTGATTCATCTGAAAATTTCAGGGCAGATAGATCTTGACCTGATAAACAATATTACCCCATGTCAGATTTGCTCTAAATGCTTTGGTTTTTGAGTTATAAGCCAAAAACTGCATTTGACCCCTATGTTCTATTTTTAGCAATGGCGACCATGTTTGTTGAAAGATCACAA
Organism: Mytilus galloprovincialis; assembly: GCF_965363235.1. Lineage (NCBI taxonomy): Eukaryota > Metazoa > Mollusca > Bivalvia > Mytilida > Mytilidae > Mytilus > Mytilus galloprovincialis. The sequence continues at coordinate 19,844,504 of NC_134842.1, forward strand.
CTTCTGATACAATTTACAAACTAGATACCCTAAGGAACATTCAGTTAAAGTTTGGAAGTATTTGGCCCAGTAGTTTCAGAGGAGAAGATTTTTGTAAAAGATTACTAAGATTTACGAAAAATGGTTAAAAATTGACTATAAAGGGCAATAACTCCTAAAGGGGTCAACTGATCATTTCCGTCATGTTGACTTATTTGTAAATCTTACTTTGCTGAACATTATTCCTGTTTACAGTTTATCTCTATCTATAATAATATTCAAGATAATAACCAAAAACAGCAAAATTTCCTTAAAATTACCAATTTAGGGGCAGCAACCCAACAACAGGTTGTCTGATTCATCTGAAAATTTCAGGGCAGATAGATCTTGACCCGATAAACAATATTACCCCTGTCAGATTTGCTCTAAATGCTTTGGTTTTTGAGTTATAAGCCAAAAACTGCATTTGACCCCTATGTTCTATTTTTAGCAATGGCGACCATGTTTGTTGATAGATCATAACTTCGGATACAATTTACAAACTAGATACCCTATGGAACATTCAATTAAAGTTTGGAAGTATTTGGCCCAGTAGTTTCAGAGGAGAAGATTTTTGTAAAAGAGTACTAAGATTTACGAAAAATGGTTAAAAATTTACTATAAAGGGCAATAACTCCTAAAGGGGTCAACTGACCATTTCCGTAATGTTGACTTATTTGTAAATCTTACTTTGCTGAACATTATTCCTGTGTACAGTTTATCTCTATCTATAATAATATTCAAGATAATAACAAAAAACAGCAAAATTTCCTTAAAATTACCAATTCAGGGACAGCAACCCAACAACGGTTTGTCTGATTCATCTGAAAATTTCAGGGCAGATAGATCTTGACCTGATAAACAATGTTACCCCATGTCAGATTTGCTCTAAATGCTTTGGTTTTTGAGTTATAAGCCAAAAACTGCATTTAGATACAATTTATAAATAAGATACCCTAAGGAACATTCAGTTAAAGTTTGAAAGTATTTGGCCCAGTAGTTTCAGAGGAGAAGATTCTTGAAATAGTTTACGACGACAGACGACGACAGACGACGGACGACGACGGACGCCAAGTGATGGCATAAGCTCACTTGTCCCTTCGGGACAGGTGAGCTAAAAAGGACCAATGCCAATGTGCCTTAAAAAGTCTAAAATCCTCTCAACAGTACACCACAAAACCTGTTACACAATACATGTACGTCATAAACCATTTGCTTGCAATTCAAGATAACACGCAGATAAGACTTTGACACACTACGTCACAAAACATACGCAAATGTGTACACTTCCCGAATAAAATCAAGACAAAGACCTTTATACAATTTTCCATAAAACATGTGCATTTTCAGTGTACAAAACTTGACAAAAGAGGGACGAAAGATACCACAGGAACAGTCAAACTCATAGATTGCAAATAAAACGACAACGCCATGGCTAAAAATAAAAAGACAAACAGACAAATAATAATTCAGAAGACACAACATAGAAAACTAAAGACTAAGCAAGACGAACCCCACCAAAAACTAGGGGTTATCTCAAGTGCTCCGGAAGGCTAAGCAGATCCTGCTCCAGATGTGGCACCACATAGGCAAAGACTGTTACACAATACGAAATAACGCATGTATTTGTACAATGCACGATCAAAGGCGGACAATGACTCTGACACAATAAGTAGAGGTAATCAGATAAATGTTGTTGTTTGAAATATGCATGTTAATAGTTATCAAAGTTAACTTTGGCAGAAACTAAGGTAAATAATCCAAGTCAATATACATTCCTAGATTTTGGAAACATTGTATGAATATGGAGAGCGTTAGATGTTTAAATGATATTTATTTTAACCTACAAATAACGACATGTCTGTACTTACGTAACTCTTGACATGGTTTTAAAGAATGGATCCTTTTTGGTTTAGATTGCAAAATTTTACAAATCAATTAAACAATTTTCTGCCTTCACTTGAACTTTAACAAACCTTGATAGTATTTGACTCGTAATGATTCCCATTTGGATTCTTATTCTATAGTAATTAATTTTCTAAATGGAATTGAGCTTCCGGCTTCCTTTAGACCAAACTGCCATAGGAAGAGTCACTTTCAACGATTATTACAGTACAATAAAGGTAATGTACACTTACACATTCACATTTTCAACAGTAAAGCAAATGAATGTTTCGCTGTATAATAATCAAAGAGATTGATTGATTGGTTGTTGATTGCTTATTAAAGAGGGAAAGGTGAACACTATTTCAAATAGGACACACACCATGACAATTTTTCTCAATATTTCTTACATGTTTTACAAGATATCTAACCTCAATCTTCGATCGAAAAGGTCATTGTTGTCAATGAAAACATTTATATTCTAACCCATTGAGCATTAATGCTTATGGAAAACAATGCAAATGAAAGACGAGTGTAATAACTCATCGAAGACAACAGGCTTAAACATGCGTTTACTCTACTGAACATTTATAAATGGCGCTCGAATAAAAAAAAAAGAAGTCAAATTCGACCAAGGTAAATTATGCTAGCCGAGTTGAAAAACATTTATGTTTCGTAAATTTGATTTGTTATCAACAATAAATGTATAGAAAACGAATATATCTATGATACTTCAGGTAAACACAAAACTGCTACCGAAACGGCGTTCGATAAGCTAGGAGATAATATTTCCACCGAAAATGGCACTGACCCAGAGATTGTAATTACTCATTAAAGGTGCCAGTCTTATAATTTGGTATGCCATAAGCGTGTTTCGTCTTCATAAGACTATTTGATTCAAGTAAAAGATATCATAGATGAGATATTTGCAGATGATCATGTATAATTGGAGTTCTACATTTCTGCTTTATATAATTCAGGAATACACATCACTACCATCAACAACCCAACAGCATTAAGAGTTTACAAGTCATAAACTAACATGAATTTATTAAGGTAAAAGCCTATCATTTAGAAATGGATTGTATCACTGTTGAAATTTCTAGAGATTCAGGTAAATATCAGGGAATAACATTTAAAAATAATTGTTGTAAATAGAAACAAAAGAGTTGTGCATCCGTCAATAAAATATAAAATAGCCAAATATATATTGTTAAACTGACTCGCAGAAGGATCATCAGATATGGTCCCAAAGATTCTCTGCAATTATAACATAATCACAGTCAGTATTCTTTCTGTATTAAAGGTTGCTCAAATAATACTCGCTAGATACAAGACCAAATAAGAATTAGATCAGTATCATTATGTTTACATAAGAAAAATAATATTGATGAGCAAATAAACTTATATGATTACATAACGTTTGCTTTTTTTCTTGAATGAGTTCCTGTTTTATTATCTATCTTCTTACAAATGATCTATAGAATAAATCACGGTCTTAAAATGTTAACCTGAAACCCTTCCGATTGCATAATCCTCTATTTTTTAAATCGTCTTTTCTGTAGTTTTTGAAGTTGTCTGCAAGTGCACAACATCTTTATGGCGTTAGATGTGCAATTTACTTTCGTATTGTTGTTGCGTCAGTCGCTATTGTCCCTAGGGTTATTCATACACTATTCTCTGGGGTAGCATGGTCACTTTGTTTTTTGTTTTGTCGTCACTTAGACATCATATATACATACTAAAGTAGTGTGAAGGCCGATGCATAACAGGAAAAGTTACGGTGTTGAATTTTGTCAGCTATTCCGATACATCTATTAAATATTCTATGCAATGGCAAATTATGAATTCAAGATGAAAGTAAAAAGAAAGAAAAAAAAATTCAAATCAGAGCAAATAAAAATTTATCGGAAGGATAAACACTCCCTACTGTGCACTACCCCGTCATGTTAATCCAGATTTAATCAGATATAGGACAAGAACATGACACTTTAGCTATGCTATGCCATTGCAATCCATTGACTTTTTTGTTTTGTTTCATAACAATTACAATTCTTATTTCATATACAATGTCAATCCAAATACTATTCAATATCATAACTAGCTGATATAATCATAAACCGAGTCAAAAACAATGCAAAATATACTAAGATAGCAATTAGTACAATATTTCAAAAACAGAATCCAATATATATTTTTTTAATACAAATATTGTTTTAAAGTGGTTCAGGAAGATATAACTTTCGGTATTCCTATCACGTGACTAAGAAGACAAACATTTTTTGATAAATATAACAAATTACATTGTAAATATAGACACAACATATTCTTCGAACACAATAAGGCATAAGTGAGTGTCCTCTGTGGACAATGCTTTTTACGTTGTAATCAGAGATAGTATTGTCACAATACTAAACTGATGTAAAAAGGATATATATTAGTCGTTAATAGTCGATATATTGACAGGGAACTTTTTCATCAATGGAAGATTATTTAGTTCTTGATTGCATTGTGTAATGTCATTGCTTACTTGTTGTAGAACTTATAAAATTTATGTGTTATAGACACTAGAGATTTTCCCCAATAAAATATCGAAGATTTGGACAAAAGAGAAATTAGACATGAGAATCTAAAGGGCAAATGATATCAACAATTTTTTTTCCTATAAACTGATCTTTTTACAATCAGTTTTACTTCATGTTAATTATCTTAAAAAAGAAATCGGATCTCTACAGTAAATACATGTTTAAATACTTAAAAAGTTGACTCAGTTAGAAATGTATTTGTAAAACAAATGTCCCATCAAATGTACTTTTGACATTTTCATGACATTTAAGTTCAATAGTCACAGGTTTGTCAAAAGAACTTGATATTGTACATCTTTAACAGACCACTTGTTATTGCACTTGCTAATCAAGCTAAAATACTCATCATTGATAATGGAGGCATTTAAATATCGAAGTTTTGACAGTTTCATTTTACTTTTATTGATATTAAGAACAACGGACTATGCTGGTTAGAATGTGGAAGAGTTTGGCAAAAACATTCACTTGTCTATGTCAAAGATAAGATTCGTTAAATTCGGTGATGATTTCAACATTTTTTTGTCAAAAAATTGTTTCTTGAAGTCATATGAACTATGAACACTTAGTTGAAACATCTAATGTAAATTTTCATTGGGCGTCCGTTGTATCTCTCATCCTTTATTTCCAAAACTAACGTGTGATAAAGCTAAATACGCTTGCCAACAGATCACGATGGATCATAGCTTGTTATAAAGGTTAAACCTTAAATTATTAGACAATATGTTCAACAAATTTCTCTGGACTTATTTCACTCACTGGGTTGAAATCAAGGTTAATAAGCTACAATTATACATATCCATTATACAAACATATTAATCAACGCTTTACACATGTTACACTGTTTTTGAAAACAGGTCTGATAAGATATTGCAATTAATACACTATTGTTAATTTGCATGTGTTTGGTTGATAGTATGCACTTAATTATATCGTAAACCAATATGAATTAATTCATATTCAAAGAAAAATCTATCGTTGTCAATATAATGTAATTTGATGCGGCTGTCATACAAGTTAGAGGTTTAGCTAGCTATAAAACCAGATTTAATCCACCATTTCCTATATAAGAAAATGCCTGTACCAAGACAAGAATGTGACAGTTGTTATCAATTCGTTTGATGTTTTTGAGCTTTTATTTTTGCCATTTGATTAGGGACTTTCCGTTTTGTAACTTCACCTTTTATTCAAATGTTGCTTTTGTGTTACTTTAAGAATATATTCCTTGATAATTGGTAGGAAAGTGTTAAATACTTGTCAAAATTCACCAATAAATTTTCCAATTACTGCAGTTTTAAAATCTTTGAGCAATCTTACATTAAAAGAACTCGCCATTATATTGCTGTAAAAACCTCCCCAAAAAGTGCACATGTGACGCTTTGATACTATTAATCATAGTAAACTTTGGAATCGTTTGTGAATTCGAAATAAATGCGTGTGAAATTGATAAAACAACTTCAATTATTATTCCATATGGCTTTGCCTTGAAATGAACAAACATAACTTGTTTTCATCATGTGAAACGTATATAAAATTATTATTACATTATTAAGTCTTACCATAAATCTTTAAGTCTTATATGTTGTCACATCTTTTCGAGATATCATGCAATCACAAACAAATAATTAAATATAAATCTAGACATTTTACCTCGGAGCTTCAGTCAGATACTTCGTCGACTACTCAGTTATATGGTGTAGCATCAAACGTATTGAGATTTCACTCCTTAGGAATTTAAAAACTAACTCTCCTTCTCAACAAATGAAAATGTAAAGCATCTGCTCGTCTATTGGATATTAATATTGTACCAAAGACATAATAATACTTCTTAGCTGTTGCCCACACTGAAACGTGTTAATCTAATTGTGTCTGAAATAGGAAGAGGTCTCAGAGCGGCCATTACTGTTTCGGAACAAGAGGTTAATCGTGTTTTGAGAAAAATTAATACTGTCAGTATTATATAATTATACATGACACGCAAAGTGAAGACATACAGTAACTGTCTCTTAAGATATAACAAACTTATAACAAACGTGAAGAGTTAATCTTGGAAAAGGGTATAAACCAATAAGGCCATAATGATCTATATGGCACTCTTGGAGACATTTCTAATTAAAATGATTAAAATATGCTAGATTATATTTTTCAAGTTAAATGCTATTGTCTTAGAAAGTAGTAACATATTGTAATTGCTCTTTTGAGAATTATTTATAAAAAAAAATACGGCAGCAATTTTCTAGAATGGTCTACAAACCTGCGGATAACAAACTGACGCGTGGGTAAAATGACTTATGACTGAGACTTTTAATTTTCCATTTGTTATATTTACTCTTTTGATAAGTAAATATATATATATATTGTTAAAACTTGTGACACTTGAAGAAGGCCATTTGTTGAGCCGAAATATTTGTCAACACGATTTAATAACAACATTTTCGTATTATAACATCTTATATCAATACCGTTGTGCAAATCTTTAGACTGATATAATTTTTTCCTTATCTGCATAGTATCGCCTATCATAGTAAATTTGCTGGTTGGTCGTTTTTATAGACTTTTATATATATATATATATATATTGTATGCTTTTATGTTATTGTTTCATAAAATACAAAGCTAAACAAATATTGTTGAAAAATAAAGTAGATATTTTTGATAAAATCTGGGTATCGTTTCTTTTTGTGGCTAGTATATATTCATTATGTCGCACTTTTATGTTACTTTCTTATTCTCAGTATATTTTATGACCGTCCGTGACAATTATCAAACGTTGGTTAATTAAAGCTACGGTTACAAGGTATAATAAATACACTGGTATAACTATCTTTTAAGAATTCGTCAAACAAATGAATGAGAAGTTCGTTAATATATTTGTGGTTGAAATCAAATGTATCATCTAACGTTTAGAAAAGACGTATTTTTACGTTTGAATAGTTTTGCATTTTATCATGACATGACCTATATATTGTATTTACTGTATTGCTATAAGTCGTGGGTTTTTCTTCATTGTTGAAAGGTACCCATTGACCTATAGTTCCTAACATCAATATATTTTGGTCTCAAGTGAATTGTTATTTTTTTTATAAAGAACCATAGGACACATTATTGTATGTTTAATTGAAACGTGTCAAATTGGACGATACTGCAGAAACGTGTCAAATTGGACGATACTGCAGAAACTTATACTAATGTGTTACCGGTCCAAGAATAGGAAACTTCTACTGGCTGCACTACATTTGTAAAACAGAATTAGTCCAAATGTATTTTATAGAAAATTTATGACAAAGGATGACCACTATTGTCTAGGGTCTATATTTCTTTACTATTTAGGCCGTATAATTACCGGAACTACCTTAATATTTAAAGAAAGGTACCAGTATTTGTGAAATTCTTCTCTAGAATAAAGTTTATTGACTTTTTAATGTAATTTGATTTATTATAAAACAAGAACATATGTACAAATGTATATGTTAAGAATGATTGTCTGTAGTCGCATCATTAGGTGCCGCATCCGTCAATGACAAAATGTACTATGTCATCATTATAAATTATGAATAATCTGTACGGTCTTATATGTCAATTATTGATAAGTGCTACATCTAATAATGAAAAATAGCAATGTCTCAACTCTTCTCAGTAATGATTTAATACAAATACAAGAGGAATATCTTTTTTCCTCTGGGTTGAATAAATAAACAACAGTAGTCATAATCCGACTGAGAGAAAACAAATCAGGGTTATAAACTAAAACCGAGGGAAAAACATCAACTGTAAGAGGAAAACAACGAAACAACAGAAACACTAAAGTGCAACAAAAAAAAAACCTGACAATGTAACACACACAGAAACGAACTAAAAGATAACAAATGCCATTTCCCTGACTTGGTAGTACAACACATTTTAAGAATAATTGGTGGGTTGAACTTGATTTCGTGGTAGCCAAACCTTGCACTGTTATGGCAATGTTAAGTTTAACACAAAACATGACAACATTACACGATAGGATTAGAGTACAAATAAATGCAAGAACGTTCAGGACAGAAAAATGCACAAATACACAGACAATAGTACATTTCTAATCTTTTAAAGATCTTGTCTGCAAAGTTTTTTGTTATCATATAGCTGCCCTACTATTACATGTATGTATATATCCTTGGCTTTCCAATTTTAGTGTTTGTGTGTTCTTGATGACGAAGTTTCATTAGGAAATCCGATTGGACGCATACTATTCACAATGTGGTATTTTCTTATATTGTATTGTCTTTGTTATTGGAACTTTACAACTGAAGATAACAGAAATACATTTCCACAAAACACTGATGGGAAATTTTTTAATAGATTCTGAATTTATATCAGCATTTCTGTTTGAAATTCATAGCGACCACTCTATATTATCTTCAAAGTGCAAACAAACTACTGACTATATCATATTGTTAAATATTATGTGTTACATGACATAATTACATGTTTTAGCTTCACAACAGACGAAATGAGCCTCCCGACCATTATATAGTTACTAGTAGATTACGCAGCGGCCATAGCGGACCTTCTGCCGACTGACCATGAGGAGAAAAAATATCTAATGTTCAAGCTTGTCAACGGGGACAAAATATTCTTGCCTCAGGCAGCAATCGGTTGTACACATCATGGCATAAAACAAAGCAATATGATAGTGCTATCTACAGTTGTGAAGTTCAATGATAAATACAATACAAATTATGAAAATGACACACTGTGAATATCGTGCGTCCAATCTGTTTTTTTCATTAACATTCTTCATCAGAAACAAAACCTTAAAATTTAATGGCAAAGGATGTAAAAATATTTGAATGCTTAGACAGCTAAATGATAAACAAATACATATTCCAATAGATCCGTTGAAGGTCCCTTTCCGAGGGGGTTTGACGTGTCTTAATGTTTTTTAAATGAACTAACGACGATTTAAAGATAAATATTCTATACATAATGTTAGTTCCAAAGTACTGATTACTGCACTGATGATACCTATCGGGACTTAAATATCGACCCAGTGCAGGTATATGAATATCACACTAAGTAATTTACAAGGCGCAATATCTTGTCTATCATAAGAACACGCAAACCCAAAAATGTATAAAAATGTAATCTCTGACTTTGAATTAGAACTATTAGCTTAACATGATAATAATATTTATGCTACTATATAAGTTGTGCAAAATTCACTTACCCTTCACAGTGTATTTGTTTAATAACGAATTATGTAATTATTCTTTTGAAATTTGCATTCGGCACACACAATCATCAAATCCTATAAAAAACAAACCGAAGATACTGAACAGCATCATATTGGCAACACTAAAATAGATTTAGGAAACTAATCAAGGTAGCAAACAAACAAGCTGAGATAATAGCAAGAAAAACAACAACGAAAATGTAAGCATCTCCTGCTATGCATACGTCATCCACCATGCAAATCCATACTAAATCAAAATTTCAAAATTGTGAACTGCATCACGGATTGAGGGAGCATCATACTCATACCATATACAATCAAATAGTGTATATATTTCAATATGTAGTGATGAACTTATCTTGGAATTACAATACCATGTTTGCTTTATAGAATCATACAAAATTGTTTTACTATAATTCACAAAAGTAAGTACGTTTTCTTGTTTATATTTTGAGGCTCTAAAAAAATTGAATTTAAACCTTTAATTAAATTACGTGAGCAATCACATCTAGACAATTTAAACAAAAGTGTAATCGACAGCAGCATAAAGATAGAACGTATATCGCGTTAGTTTATAAAGCTTACCAAAATGCGTTTTTTTTTGCAATAGCCGGAATGTTCATAACATGTGAATTTTATATATACACAACATCTATTTGTAAAAATGTTGGCAAATCCGTTTGAAACATTTATATGCACATTGCAAAGTTTCATCAAATTTCATTAAATTTCATTTTAATCGTTTATCAGTAAATATATATACAGAACATTCATAGAAAATCTAAGGTTGCAACTCCCAATTTTATCTTCTATACCTTAAAATAGACATATACGAACAAAAGCTGGCATCATTAAGCAGGAAATCCAAGACACCCTTGGGCTTGTGGATTGAAAAAATCAATTAATATAAACCATTATTCCCTTTGATTCGTCTAATCATATTATATTCATACCTTTAACTGTTGCTTGTATGTTCGTTCTTTATTTCCTTGTGATCATAGGTAGAATTTTAGACTATACGTTTTTGTACTACCCCGCCCATTTGTACCTTCTAACCTTTCATTAAAAAGACATTAAAAAATCATATCAAGTTTGACATGTTTGGGAAAAAAAGTTATCCCAGGAACCATTATTCATGCCTGTTATGATTGAATTTTCACTTAATATTAAATTTCCATTAGTCACTTTGTCTGGTGCCGTTTTTAATGAAACAATTTCCACAGCAAGAAACATTTAACAATAACTTTGAGAAAAAAATAATGCGAACAAAAACAGTTTGATTTGTCTGAACACTTTATCCTAATCACTAAACACATTATCTTAACCAATCGTCCAATCCCTTAACAACTTTTATTTTCTAATTATTCTGTCAATACCCAACTATGTTTTTGTCTAATTTCAATTAATTCCGACATCACTAACCATATGTTGTATATGTTTCAGTCAAATGATACCAAACAACGTTTAAACATGGTATCTGGCATGATTGATATCGATCTAATATAATAAACCACCACATTACATCTTAATCCAATAGTCCTTAATTATTCAAAATAATATTTATTGCATTTCTTGTTAAACAAATAACTGTTCAAACTTGGTGTTGGTTACAGCGGTTAGATTACAACAATGATACAAATTATCATTGTGTCACACGGTTCCTAGCTTAAAAGTAGGGTTGATTTTACTAAGGGGACAATCAAAACAACACTGTAACATTGTGTAAGTAGAAAAAAAGATACAATCATTACCATTTGATAACATTGTTTGATTGTTTTGATTGTTGGTTTTTTACGCCACTTTTTAGCGCCACGTTTGGGCTATTTCGAGACGATAGCTTTTATTGCTGGAGGAAGCCAAAATAAAATTTATCACATTTCTTGTTAAACAAATAACTGTTCAATCTTGGTGTTTGTTACAGTGGTTAAATTACAACAATGATACAAACCATCATTATATCATGCATTTCCTAGTTTAAATGTAGGGTATATTGTACCGAGGGGACAATCAAAACAACACCACAGATCGAATAAAACAGATAAAATCATTGCCATTTGAAAAAATCTTTGATTGTTTTGATTGTTGGTGTTTTTTTAGCGCCTCTTTTTGGGCTATTTCGTGATGGTACGATTTTTATGGGTGGAGGAAGCCGGAATATTGTTTATTGCATTTCCAGTTAATCATATAACTGTTCAAACTTGGTGTTGGTTACAGTGGTTAGATTACAACAATAAAACAAACCGTCGTTGCATCATGCGGTTTCTAGTTTAAAAGTAGGATAGATCATACTAAGGGGACAGTCAAAGCGAAACCATCAGTCGAATAAACAGATAAAATTATTACCATTTGATAAGATTGTTTAATTTGTTGGTGTTTAAATTGTTTTAAGCGCTAATTTTTGGCTATTTCGTGACGATAGTTTTATGGGGGAGGAAGCCAAAATAATATTCATTGCATTCATTGCATTTCCAGTTAGACAAATAACTGTTCAAACTTGGTGTTGGTTACAGTGGTAAGATAACAACAATGATAAAAACCATCATTATATCATGCGGTTCCTAGTTTAAAAGAATGATAGATTATATCAAGGGGACAATCAAAAGTCGAATAAAACAGATAAAATCATTGCCATTTAATAAGAAAAAAAAAATATAAAAATAAATACGAAATCATATAAGTGAGAAGTTTAGCTAGCTATAACACCAGGTTCAATCAACCATTTTCTACATCAGCACATGTCTGTACCATGTCATAAATATTACAGTTGTTATTCATTCGTTTGATGTGTTTGAGCTTTTGATTTAGCCATTTGTTTTAGGGACTTTCCATTTTGAGTTTACTCAGAGTTCTCTTTTTTTGCTATTTGATTTAATATGCAACCAAAAGCTACAAAGAACATAAAAACAGATCCAGAGACGAACCCTACAATTATTGAGAGTAAAAAGTCAGGGGCATGGTTTCAGGGGATTCACCTGTCAACACTACCCTGTTAAATCCGTTGAAAAAAAGTGCACATCAGGTGTTAGCCTATCACACAATAGCAGGTTGGCTTTTATCGCATGTCTAACAATACATACATCATCGGTATTTGTGAATTCGCTAATCCTTATACATATCTGTATTCAAATATAAAGTTGTCGGTACTCTAATGTTTTTGGAGATTACTGGTTATATATACTGTAAACTGCGACACGAAAAAATACAAATATAAAATGTTGCAAATTTGTGAAAATCTTTGATCTCATCTTATATATATAATTATATTTTCTTGGTTGACCGTTATGGAATAACCGTTTCACAAATGAAATCAGATATGTTCCTTACAATCCTCTTCCCTTTTTACGAATGTGACCTACCGAATATGACTATTGATCGAGTTTGAAATAACATGAGCAACACGACGGGTGCCACATGTGGAGCAAGATCTGCTCACCCTTCCCGAGAATCTGAGAGGACCCCCATTTTTTTGTGGGGTTCGTGTTGCGTAGTGTTTAGTTTTCTATGTTGTGTCTTGTGAACTATTATTTGTCTGTTTGTCTTTTTCCTTTTTAGCCATGGCGTTGTTAGTTTTATTATATCTATGAGTTTGACTGTCCCTCTGGTATATTTCGCCCCTCTTTGATATGAATATGTCACCAAAATGATAAAATCGTGATAATAAATCGGAGCTAAGTCGGCTAGAAGAAGCTCGCAACGAAATAAAATATCCGAGAAAGTATTTTATATGGTTATTTGAAGGAAAATATGATAAACCTATATCATTATGTAGTACTTATTCTATTCAACTGGTCCCAAAGCTTACAGATATGAAGGATATTCAAAGCAATCGATGAATAAAAATCATAATGACTTGAAAGTGAAAGTGTGATGAGAATTTGATCTCGAGGTTTCAGTGCAATATGATCATCACTACAATTTGTTCTAAACTATGATCGAATCAAACCATAAAACATATTTGATAAATTTGACATGATTTTGTGGTACAAATTGCGAAGATATGATCCGTATTGTATCCATCAATTGTAAAATTTTATATTCAATCTTATAATAGTGATGCGGATGTTTATAAAAATGGAAATAAGTTGAAATATCTGATGAAAACTTTGAAATTGTAATATAAATTTAAAAGGATAAAATGTTATACAGCTTAACATCATTTTGTATCTAATCATAATTCCTTCTGCTGTCATCGGCAATATTTCATAAAGAATCTTCAAGTACACAATTCATTGCTTTGTACTGACATCTAGATTAGTTGTCTCATTTGAACTGTATTGTATTTCGTAATAGTGGAACAGCATATCGCTTTAAGTACGTTTGTTTTTCAATGTAGTAGGCCATACGGTGCCATATACTTGCTTGCATCTATGTCATTTTGTCTGTGATGAATAGTTGTCACATTTATTTTGCTGAATATTACATTGGTTTAGTTATAAAAACAATAAATCTCAATCATACTGCATATATTTATGTGCATAAATAAAGTAGTATAGCTCTGTTTGAAAGTCTTTAATCGATTGTGAAAAAACAAATCTGGATTACACACTAAAACCGAGGGAACACATCAACTATAACAGGAAAACAACATTAACACTGAAGTGCAACAAAAGACCAACCGACAATGTAACACACACACAGAAACGAACTATAAGATAACAACTGCCATATTCCTGATAAAAAAAGTAACTGGTAAATCTAGAATTCTAAAACATTTTTGCAAAATACAAATAATGTCATCTGTTCTTAGCGTAAAAAGAATTAGATCCTTGGTATTTCAAACAAATCAAAGTTTTTAAACAGTCATTTTATGATTATTGATAGTAATTCATGTCTTACATGAATATCAATTATATGGTCATTTTTATAAATTTTCTGTTTACAAAACTAAGGATTTTCTTACCCCAGGAGTAGATTACCTTAGCCGTATTTGGCACAACGTTTTGGAATTTTGGATCCTCAATGCTCTTCAACTTTGTATTGATTTGGCTTTTTAACTATTTTGATCTGAGCGTCACTGATGAGTCTTATGTAGACGAAACGCGCGTCTGGCGTATAAAATTGTAATCCTGGTACTTTTGATAACCAATTAAAAGAGGAAAATATAACATATGAAAAAATATGCCTGCTATCTTTGATGGGGTTTAACATTAACTCCAAAGCGAATCACGATTGCATTGTTATTATGTTTTAATGACCTTAGTTTGAATGCTCATTGACATTAAGTATACGTTTCTCCTTCATCACTTGTCCAGACAAAAGATGTTAAATATCTTGAACTATTTGTCATTCGGCTTGTATGCGTAAGGATCCTGGTGGTTAAATTGGTTGTGTTACTTTAATTTTTGTTGTTTCTTTTTCTTTTCTCTCGTGTATACAGAAAACTGCACCGAACATCAACATGGAACGTCCCAATAGTCGGAGATCATATATTTGCATTATCTAAGCATGTACTGATCTCAGTTATGGATAAACACTCCATATCATTTGTGTTTCTATTAACATATAGTCCTTAATTATTCAAAATAAAATGTATTGCTTTTCCAGCTAAACAAATAACTATTCAAACGTGGTGTCGTTACAGTGGTTAAATTACAACAATGATATAAACCATCATTGTATCATTCGGAACCTAGTTTAAAAATAGGGTAGGTTATACCAAGGGGGCAATCAAAACAACACAATAAGTCGAACAAAACATATCAAACCATTGCCATTTGATAAGACAAAATATATGAAATCAAACAAGTAAGAGGTTAAGCTAGCTACCACAGAAAATGCCGATAACGATATGACATATGGCAAAAAGGAACTCTGCAATAAACTAGAGGTAAAAGGTAAGCGGCCATGATTCAGGGGCTATATCCGTCCACACAATCTTGCTAAATCTGTTGAAAAAGTACATATCAGGTGTAAGGCTATCACACAAGAGCGGATTGTATAATATTTCATGTCTAACCATACATAAAAAGTAAAATCACAAAAATACTGAACTTAGAGGAAGATCAATTGGGAAAGTCCATAATCACATGGCAAAATCAAATAACAAAACGCATCAAAAACGAATGGACAAAAACTGTCATATTCCTGACTTGGTACAGGCATTTTCAAATGTAGAAAATGGTGGATTAAACCTGGTTCTATAGCGCTAACCCTCTCACTTTAATGACAGTCTCATCAATTTCCGATATTTTTACATTGATGCGTTAAATAAACAGACACAATAAATATAATAGTCAAAATATGGGTACATCAGTCATCATCGTTTAACAATTTTAAAAGGAACAATTTAACAGAACACAAAAACATCTACTATCTACGAACACATTTATTGAGTGTCTGACGTCAGAAAATTTTATACGTCACATAAATTTGTCGTTCAACCATCGGAATTTGTGAATTCGCTAATCCTTAAACATATATTAAAGAATGAAGTTGTCTTATGGTCATAGAGTTTACTGGCTATAAATAATGTAAACAAACTTTTTTCGTAACTTTCGAGCAAAGTCGGCTAGAAAGCGCTCAACAGGAAATAAAATATCCGCGAATGTAAGTTTATACGGCATATAGTTATTTGAAAGAAAATAGGATAATCATATTTCATGATTAAATATTAAACATATTCAAATGATCGTAAAGCTTTGTCAAAATTACAAATTTATGATTAGTATTGTATTCATCAATTGTAAAATTTTATATTCGATCCTATTCAAAATATTGAAGCTGATGTTTGTAAAAATGAAAGCGATAAATAAAAATGGGTCAAATTATCTGACGAAGACCTTCAAATTGTAATATGAATTTAAAAGGATAAAATGTTATACAGCTTTACATCAATTTATATCTAATTATTTTTCCTTTTTCTATCATCGGCAATATTTCATAAAATAGTTCTCAAATAGGCAATTAATTGCTTTGTACCTAAATCTAAATTGGTTGTCTCATTTTAAATTGTTGTGTATTATGTCATGGTGGAGCACAATATCGTTTTTAGTACGGTATTGGTTTTCATCGTTGAAGGCCATACGGTGCCATATACTTGCTTGCATCTCTGTCATTTGGTCTCCGATGAATAGTTGTCACATTTATTTTACTGAATATTGCATGTTTTAGTTACAAAATAAATCTCTATCATATTCCATCTTATTATCTACATAAGAAATTACTGGTAAGAACAAAAATGCCAAGTAAACATGGTATAGTACGAAGTTAAAAAATAAAATAGACAACCCAGAGTTCTTAAAGGTTTTGAAAAAAACAGATCAGGACATCTGTTCCTAGCGTAAAAAATCCTGGTTATTTCAAACAAATTAAAGTTTTCAAAAAAATCAATTCATAAATAAGAACATAGTGATAATAATTCATATTAACACAGAGGAAAATATAACTGATGAAAATATATGCCTGGTATCTTTGATGGGGTTTTTAATAAATTCCAAAACAAACCATGGTTGCTATGTTATTATGTTTTAATGACCTTAGATTAACTGCACATTGACATTGAGAATACGTTTCTCCTTCATCACTTGTCCAGACAAAAGATAATATGTTATATATCTTGATCTATTTGTCATTCGGCTTTTAAAATGCGTTAAGATCCTGATTGTTAAACAGTTTGTGTTTTAAAAGTCCGAACCAAGGAACATGTTAGTGACAGAATCTTTCACTTTTTTTTTGTTATTTCGTTTATACAGAAAACTACACCTAACAGCAACATGGTACGTCACAATAGTAGGAGATCAGATATTTAAATTATCTAACTATGTACTGATCAGTGTTATTTAAGAATTGAATGTTGTTTTTTTTGTAAATGTATTGGGGTGTAAAAGCGTTGACCGAAGTACATTTTGTATGAAGCTTCATACTAAAAATGTGCGCACGGTCAACGCTTTAACAACCCTAAAAAGTTACAAAAAAAAGCATTCAATACTTATAATTACATTTTTACCTATAGGATCATGAAAACACGCCTTTTATCAAGTTTTTATTTCATTTACCAGTGCACTTTATTGTGGGACCTCGTGTCATCATGAATGAAAAGTTGCATTATGTAATGCAATTGATTAAGGAATATCACGAGATTTCTAGTTCAGCCAAACAGAATAACGTATTATAATGAAACATACATCTAATGTAATAATTGAAAGATAATCCATATCCTTGTTTATAAGAAAAATAAAGGGGCAAAACTGCAACTATGTCATTTATAAAAAGCAAGTTTATCAATTAATGCCGTTTGTTGTCTCTTTATTGTCATTTGAAAATATCAGAAGGGTAGTCAACTTTTAATAAAATTAAATGAAGAAAACACTAATCTAAACATTGATTTTGTAATTTCTATTTGAATTATATAAAAACATCGTGTGACAGATTCATACTTTTAATGGCGTCAGTTCCGCAAAAACACAAAACAAAGTATGTAGATGTCTTTTTGTTTATTTGATCGAGACCTCTCTTGCCTTGAAGGACGTGTGAATAACATATCCTTTAAATTTCTACACAAGCATGGTTCGAAGCAGTGTAAAATGTGTGAATTGTTTAGAAATCATAAAAAGAAGATTTGCTTTTTTTCGTTCATCAGTCTAAGCTATTGTAATTACTCAGTAAGGTTCAATAATGACATATAATGACAAACCACAAAATATCCAGACGATCACGCACGTGAGAAATAATTCTAATTTATCGTGATGGAAAAAATGATCTCAGATGTTCTTAGATGTTTTAAATATTATCCATTACTGATCATTCACCAGAAATAAGTAAATTATTTTCCAATATTCGCTTTTTCAAGCAATAATTCATTTCATTTAATGGGCATCAAATCAGACTGTTTTTACCCGTCGGCGCAAATTACAATATGAAAAAGAATACAATCTGAAATTTATAACAAAAGTATACCCGCTGGAAATGTTATTTTACACGACGTAAAAAGGGAAATAGGAGACAGATATAATAAATTAAATCAAATATTGCTTGTATCAAGCCAAAAATCACATTGTTGACCTTGCAAAATATGTTTTCATGTCCTATTAAATAATTTAGGCTGGATGAAAAATGCAATATTGCATTATTTGGGTAAGTGTGTCGATGTTTAAGTTGGTGTTTTATGAAGAATGCTTATGCTAATACTTTGTTGGATCAATTGGGATGTTTGTGTCCTTAGATTGCTGTCTCATTAAATTTTATCACATGCATCCTTTTATCTTCACCTATTGGCCTTTTAAAAAACAAGGTTAATCAACATGAAAATGGTAATGAATTAGTTTTTCAAATCATAATCTTCAAAAAGTGTTAATGTTAAAAATCTTTTTTCCGTTAAATAAAATCCGTTTATATATTTGTTATGCAGATACTAAGGTGACATTCAGAAACCGTAAGTCGAACAACATTTCAAACTATCGCCAAATGAAAATAAAGTCAAACCATTAACAAGAGGCTGTCACAACGACAGCAAACCGGATTTATTAACATTTATTTGTGTCCTGGCAAAATCACAAGAACCATTACTGATGAATGGTGAAAGTGAAAATCGTAAATATCAAATTTGACCTCCATTTTGTCATCAGTATCAACATATTAAAATTTGAAAAGCTTAGATTGAATGGTTCATGAGTAAATGCAACAACGTGAATGGAAACGCCATTTTACGATCTTTCAAGAACCATAACTCCTGAACGGTAAAAGTCAAAATCGTCATTATTAAACTTGACCTCTATTTTGTCATCAGTAACAACATATTAAAATTTCAAAAGCTTTGGTTGAATGGTTCACGAGAAAATGCACGGACACGACGGGAAACACCATTTTTCAATCTTTCAAGAACCATAACTCCTGAACAGTAAAAGTCAAAATCGTCATTATTGAACTTGACCTCCATTTTGTCATCAGTAACAGCATATTAAAATTTCGGAAGCTTTGGTAGAACAGTTCATGCATAAATGCACGGACACGACTGGAAACTCCATTTTTCAATCTTTCAAGAACCATAACTCCTGAACGGTAAAAGTCAAATTCGTCATTATTGAACTTGACCTCCATTCTGTCATTAGTAACAACATATTAAAATTTGGGAAGCTTTGGTAGAACAGTTCATGCGTAAATGCATGGACACCACTGGAAACTCCATTTTTCAATCTTTCAAGAACCATAACTCCTGAAAGTTAAAAGCTTTGGTTGAATGGCTCATGAGTTAATGCACGGACAACATTTGATTGCCGCCCGCCCGCCCGCACGCCCGCCCGCCCACCGTACATCCCCAAATCAATAACCGACATTTTTGTCACAAAAATCCGGTTAAAAATGTAAAAGAAGCATCACAAAATGTAAAAAAAATCCAAAGCATCACGAAATGAAAAAAAAAGTCCAAAGCATCACATGACGTTAAACGTCCAAGCTATATATACGCGAAAAGTTGCATCTAGCAATGTCATAAACTAGTTCCTTTTTTATTGTTATTTTATTTTTGATCCATGGGATTCTGGTGCACAATTACTCTTTTAAGGTCAAACAAATCGTCAGATGACTTGACTTGAGATTTTGATTTTTTCAGTTTGCTTAAGGACTTTCCGTTTTGAATTTTCCTCCGATTTCAGTATTTTAGTGATCTTACTTTTGACTGTGTCCGTGTATATAACATATACATGTACTTTATCTAAACATAACTAACAAGAACCTAAAAATTGAGAAGAAGTCATAAAAATATATGAGATTTTTTTCTAATTCTCAAGAGATAATACATCCACGATTTTCCTTTATTAGAAAACAATTGCTTGCGAGAGTCTCGCGAGATTAACCGAAGAATCTGCAAGACATGCTTTATTTCTGAGTGGTGATTGAAAAAACCACTGCATAGAACGGAGGAATTTGTCAAGATTTATTGTTCTCAATATATTTTATGATATTTTAAATCCCCCGATGAAAAAATAAATTACATTTTATGACAATAGTGTTGCTCAAAGATTCATGAGCATTTGCCTTGATTTGACCATGGGGGACTAGAGCCTTGACAAGTAATCAAAAACTATTTGTACGAAATATTTTGTGTGAGCTTCCTTATCATGTTTCCAGCTAATAGAATATAAACGTGCGAGTAATAAAATTTTAATCGCATTACTTAGAAAATCTACAATTTGAGATGTAACTCATTTTACGTATAACATGCAATTTAATGTGAAATTCATTTGTGTGCTAAATTATTTAATAAGCATTTCTCTATTTCAAAAATTATTAAATTCGTTTCTTATTTCATTGTCGGTTTTGATATTTTCGGATTTCCAGTGATATGTAATAACAAATTAAAAAAAAATCAAAATATGGTACATAATAGTTATTGTAATATCTATATCTGTTTTATGATGTTCATAAGAGTGATTTTCTGTCGTGTTTATACATTTTGTAACTTGGAATTATCATGACGAGTAATGCATGCATTGCAGTAAAGACGACACTTTTCAATATTTGATCTCCCGATGATTGAAATAAGAACTATACGAGAAGTCCAATTTGTTTCTGCTAGTGTTTGAACCTAGGAGATATAATATTATCTTACCTCCTATACATTTCCTGGAATATGATTGGTTGAAAGCGTCTGCGTGCAAACCGTGTATATTTGATATTAGGTTAGTAGGGAGGCGGGGCTTATCTCATACACGGTTAGCAGTGGAGTTACGTCCCTTTATATTCCATATTAGGTAAAGTGTGTGAACCTAGGAGATATAATAATACACTACTTAGATTTTGTTACAAGAGGGGGTTGGTGTAGAAATTCTGCAACCCTTTCTTAAAAGCTGTATTGATAGATGAAAAGAATGGTATATTTTGGACACAACATTCTCAGTTGTGATGTCAATATGACGTGATAAATGTATTGAGTAGAATTTGAAATTTCTCAAAATTGATACACAAAATTAAAACAAAGATGGCGTAAATACAAAATTTAATCCTGGTATCTATGATGAGTTCATTTACATACATTTTGTTAAAAAGAAAATAAAGAATTAACACAAATATCGACTTCCAAGATAAATAGAAAAAATAACTCTGACAAAATTAAACACTTGGCTATATCAACTTATGGAACAAATGAAAAACTACTGCGTATTCCTGTCTTGGTATATGCATTTCCTGAAGAAATGAGTGGGTTATATATATGGTTTCATATCTATTTAGCTTCACCCTCCCACTTGAATGGCGTTTGTTTATGGTTTCGTTATATTGTAAAATCAATTATTAAAGCATCTTGTAAAACAATCTTATTTTGTGAATATTGATGACAATATCTTAAAATGATGTTATTTTGGTGGTTTTAGTAATAAAAAAACCCAGTCTAAAGCCGTAAAGGAAATATGTTAGACATAATTCAAAAGATGAATACTGATATATCGTATGATATATTTTTTGCCATTTGATAAGGGACTTTCCGTTTTGAATTTTCTTTGGAGTTTAATACTTTTGGGATTTTACTTTTTACCATCATGTGGCGTATACATACCTAACAAAACTATGTTACGCTCGTAGGTATTTAAAAATTCCGGACTTAATTAACACGGGTGTGCTCCTTTCACAAAACCCTTCGACCCGATAATTGAGGAAGATTACTGAAATCGACAATACATATATTGTACGTTCTTCATAACGGATTATAAAATTTTTAAGATGTGTACACCTATAAGCTACTGTACAAGAACATCTGTACTACTAGGTATACTTCACCATTTCTATATGCAAACAATGGTCCTAAAATATGAAACTACATCAAAATTTATATAGTCGTGATAATGAGTTGGAAGCAGATTAAAATGAGATATCCATATCAGTATTCAATTTCTAAATAAGTAAAAACTTTACCAATGTTCGTCAACGGATTACAAAGAGACACACCAAGATAACAAACAGGCATATGTACAATTGCTTTATATAAAACTGTTTTGCAGAACTGTCGTTTTGTAAAAAAAAAAAAAAAAAAAAAAAAAAAATATTTTAAGAACCTCTATTTAACTAAATTTCAGTAGATGAATAGTTACCTTAAAAAAAATGAATTATTGATTAATTTGTGTGCCAACATTTAAAATCCTAATTTTTTGTAGCAGTACAGTGTTTCTGTTGTTCCGGTTTTTTTTCAACTCTTTTCCTCGGTTTTGGTTTGTGACCCGGATTTGTTTTCGCTTTAACGACCATTACACATTGGTATACTACTGTTGCTTTATCAATAATGGTTGACATTATAATAGAAAAACGTACTGATCTCCTCGGAAAATTCAAAACGGGAAGTCCCTAATCAAATGACAAAATCAAGAGTTAAAGCATATCAAATCAATGGATAACAACTGTCATATTCCTGACTTAATACAGACAATACAGACAAACAGGCGAAATATAGTAAAATAATTTGTACAGTATTAGAAGCAAAGTTTTGTATAATCTTTTTTTTAAGACAAGGCAATACTAAAATACAATAATCTATGAAAGTGTGGAAAAAATAATAACTTCCTTGTTCTATCAGAGCATATGACCTCACAAAATTTGATTATCTCCTGTTTTATATTTCTAAACAAAAAAGGAACAAATAAACAAAGTTTTTTTTTTATTTCTTATTTTCTGGGATTTTTTTTCAATTTTCTCTACCATGGTTACCTTGTAAGGTTTCAAACAATTAATTGCATTTATTGACAAATAACATCTAACTTAAAAAAAAATGTGTTTTCATGAATCAATTTTGATTCATTCAGGTATTTATTGCAGATAATTATTTCCTGTGATTTGATTGGATTAGTACAAATTTCAGTCTATTTTTCCACGAACAGATAAAAGAAGAAACGATTTTATAGCAAATTATTTACAGTACATGCTTTGGCATGATATTTAATCTAAGTAAAGTTTTCCCTATAATAGATTATCATTTAAGTGATGACACATTAAATATGCTACATAGAATTGTCGTTAAATGTTACTTTGTAACAAGACAAAAAACAAACTGCCTGGTCATCTCGATCATTGCTTATAGCTAGAGTGGCTGAGAAAGTAAAGATTAGTAACACTTCAATTTTAACAGGGCGTTAAGATATATAAACTATCTGGAAACATGCATAGAAATTGTTAGAATCACTTTTAAAAAAATACTTATAGATTATCGGTACGGCGAAAGCGGGAAAAGCAATCGAGTTGCGATGACCAATGATAATCTGTTTATCGTTATTTTACCTATGACGAAGTTGATAATTTCATGTCAATTTCATTAGCAAAACCACGTTTCTCCTAAGTTTCTAGCGATAATTTTCCATCTCAAGCGAGTAGCATGATATGAAACACTATCACAAAAAAAGATCAAAGGAAAAATGCACAAAATAGCAATAACATCTGGGTTGGGTACAATATTTTAGCTGCTACGTAGTGCTTCGTAGATTTTGACTATTGAACGTGTAGCTATAGACTAGCTGCTACAAAGATATTGATAGCAGCTACGTAGCTGCTACGATATTGAACTCAACCCTGTTATGTAATGCAGTACACGAAGTTCATATCATACAGACCAATTGCCAGTCTATTTCAAATGACCAACGCCGGTTAACATTTTGGCTTCGAGCGTCCCTAGAGAGACATTAAATGTCGAAATGTGCATCTGGGGAAGTAAAACTAGTATCTTTAATGTTATCATTGATCGTATGTCATTTGGTGTAAATGATTCCAGAGTACAATGATCAACAATAGACTCTTACTGTTGCATTGTCACATCGGATATCTATGGGAAAACGCACCTAGTGTGAAATGTGTCCATATCTAGCTATCAACGGTGAATGTTATTATAACAACCATTACATAACAAATTACCAGTCTTTATAAAAAAAGAGCCGCATCAGTAGTACATAAACACTCCAATAATGTTTTTAAAAATTCTTTCCATGTTTTTTTTTCAATTTTATTATTCAGTTTCGGTAATTTCAAGGGAAATTGTAAAGTATTGATATTTGTAACAAAATAGAGAGGAATGATAATGGCATACATGTATAGCCAAATTGTGTTAGATTTGTCAATATAGATTTTGAGCAGCTGGATTTAAATTATTAACACAGTCATCATACACTGTATTTGTGAAATACTAAACAAAAATAGGAGAGTATACTTATTTAGAAGATAAAAGCAGTTGTAAAACTATAACTTTGACAACAACGAAACATATAGAAAGAAATTACATCATTATAAATTTTATAGACATAATAGTTTTGAAATCCTATGTGTATTGAAACAAAGAGGTGTTGCTAATAACATTTTATTGAATTGTATTTATATGTTACACGATTCAAATCGTTCGAAACTGTTGAAATGTGAGTTGAAATACAGTCGTAAACACAAGATTAGAACGACTGTCGTGCTTTAAAAATGTCAATGTCCGACAAAAAAAAAGGAAGAAGATAACAAAAGGACAAAGAATGAGACATCAGTTGAAAAAAGCAGATAGACTACAACAAGGGCAGAAATTAAATCAACGAAACGACAAACCAGTCCACATTAAACAGAATACCAAAACCCGAGAAATATGAATACCATCAAAATCTAAGAGTTAACTCAAGTGTTCTGCAAGATAGAATAGTTCCTGTTCCACTGGTGAACAACGCCGCTAAATGTAGAGGTTTTAGAAGGAGTTAATAAATCTTGGGGTATATGTGTAGTGTTTGGAGACTTGTTTGTTTTTCTGTCGTTTATTTTTTTGCCGTGACAATGTCTGCTTTTCTTTAATATATTGATTTGTTTCCCCCTTAGTATCTCCCTCTCCCTCCTTTATAATTGTCAAGGATGCTTGTCCATCCTACTTTTTTTTTTCATTTCTGCAGATTGAGACAAATAATATATCACAAGGTCAACTAGGATAAACAAAAGACGGAACCGCAATAAAATCAGATTACACAACTTGTCTTGACAACAGAGGACAACTAAATATGAAAGACATGAACATCTTAAGCGGCTTAAATAATCTTCTTTAATTACAATCTAAAGTAACAAGTAAGATAAATAAGAGTACTGGGAATTATACGCATAACCATCCATACTTTTAAGACTCACGTTGAATGATGTGATGCGAATTTACTCTAGAGAACGCTTAAATATGATTATCAGCCGGTGGATAATTCTTTCGCTTTACTACAATAATACGATTATAGATACATTACCCAGTAAAAGTCTTTTGTCTGATAACAAAAGTGGGATGTTTATCGTTAAAATGAAATTTACAAGACGGTATAAGGAAGCCAATAAAACTTCTAAAAGATCACAGAAATTTGTGTGTGTGCCAATATTATATTTACTCATCTTTGAACAGTCAATAATTAGAAATTTATTTATAAATACGACTATTATTCATATAAATTAAAAGGTAAAAGGGATATACTGCAAAGACACAGCAAACCCACAATAAAATAGAAAAGACATAAACGTCATCAAATATAGAGAAGTGTTTTATGATATTATAACTCAAACTTTAAATTCCACGCATTTTTCTATAGCTGAGCAATTCATAATGTGATTATCAAAACTCATTAACACCAATTTATTGCAAGGGACACATGCTCATATGCAAACAACGACGTTTTTGGGTATGACACTTACTTTTAACTGATATATAAACATGAAGCAGGATTGAAGTTATATTTTAAAGGTCTTAATTCTATTCAACACTATTTGTGATTAGTTAATCAATAACTAAGTTTACAGGATAAATACGTATACGTTCAAATCAGAAAAAGACACTTATAATAACATCAACAAACGACAACCACTGAACATCAGGTTTCTGAATTGAGACAGGTGCAAACCAATGCAGTGGGTTTTAACGTTTCAATAGGTACCAACCTTCACCCTTACCTGAACCAATAGTGTAACATCCCAACATAGAAAGACACACTATAAAATATCAATTGAAATGGCTCAACTACTGAATATGCGCATGGGATTTAACAATCACCAAAAACAATCCGAGTATTACAATTAGGGTTTTAGGTTGCACTTTGTAAATACAGCTGTTTCTCAAAACACGCCTCTTTTGGGGAGTAATAGAATATTCATAGAAAATTAATTTTGTTTACATACTGGTTCCCAGTTATGCTCTCTGTGTTCTATATCGCAGAGACAGAATTTGGGAATGTTACCAGTAAATAAACACGTGCATATTGTTTACATTGAAATCTGTGGTAACCTTTCATTCGAGGTAGCGGTAGTTAAGAAAATTAATGTAAGTTTAAACTCTGAGAAGTTCAGGGCATATAAACGTTGAAAATATGCCGCACAGCCCTATATTTTGACCTTTGAAAAAAATTGTGGTGCATATGAACTTTCAATTCTAGGATAAGATTTTTTTCAAAACTTCACAGTAAAAGTGGTACAGTTTTAGCCGTAAAAGGAGTTCCTATGGGAAATTGCATTGTCAATATTTACAGAAATGCAACCTATATTGGGTGAAAAAGGGGAACATTCAGAATTAAACCTAATTTGCTTTATTTCACAGATTTTAAAGAAATTAACTCAAATAAGAAGTTTTATAAATATTTAATGAAGATTAATAGAATCCTGGGCCTTAAATATGATGACTCAGCATAAATTCACAGTTTACAGTATGCATAGTTTACTTAAAGTCCTGGATTCAAAATTAAATCATAATATTTGCATATTTGTAAGTTAAATTGTTAAGAAGTGCTTATATTTACTCTTCGCAGTCATTGAAACTCATAGATCCTTCCTGAATATTATTTATGGGGTATTTGTGTCCTTTCGATAACCCAAAAGTAAGCCGCAACACCTAAATCTGCATTTTTGTCACCACGGCATAATAATTACAAGCTAGAAAAACAAAAATATCTCAAGAAAACTTACAATAGTGTGTTCTATCCTGAATATGTACTAAATATTCCAAATTGCTAGAAACAGCAAAATGATTTAGGAAATTTGAGGCCCCAGGGGCAAAAAACATAGAAAATTGCCTACCCCCTGGGTCATAAAACAAATAATTTAACTTGTAAATGCTATGACTTTATGATTTTAAAGTTCTTGATATAGAAAACAATAACTATGCTTGGAAGTTATGCAAAAATCAGATGTTAGCAGTCATCTATACAACATTTAAAGTGAATTTATATCTCAGACTGGTATCTGCATACATACAACTATTGCAAATATGGCTTTGTTTGAACACTTCTATTATATATAGTAGCTAAATTGTGTCAGATATATGGTTACAGATGATACTGTTGTGACAAGAATTCTAAATTGACCATTTGAGGCAGAAAATGTGTTCTTTAATTGACAAATAGGCATACAGTAAGATGTGGACTGGAGATAAAGGTTGGATTGGATACTTTATATAATCTTGAATGTTGTAATGATTGATTGCTAAACATTACATTTTTGATATTCTGATATGCTTTCAATATGTTATCAAAACAGTTTTTAACAGATTCTAGGCATTTTTTATCAGAAAATATGCAAATAGGGTAAGCTGGCAATAATTAAAGTCTTGTTTTCAAATTCTTTAAAAAAGTTGAAACAGGGGAGGGGGTATAAAATGTATAGTAAAGAAAAACTTAGAGTATACACGGTGATTTCTTTAAGACTTTAATTCTGATAAATGAGTATTAATGCGAGAAAAACTGATTTTAGAGAGTTTTTTAATTGAATAAATGTCTGTATAGGTTGCACTTTGTAAATACAGCTGTTTCTCAAAACACGCCTCTTTTGGGGAGTAATAGAATATTCATAGAAAATTAATTTTGTTTACATACTGGTTCCCAGTTATGCTCTCTGTGTTCCATATCGCAGAGACAGAATTTGGGAATGTTACCAGTAAATAAACACGTGCATATTGTTTACATTGAAATCTGTGGTAACCTTTCATTCGAGGTAGCGGTAGTTAAGAAAATTAATGTAAGTTTAAACTCTGAGAAGTTCAGGGCATATAAACGTTGAAAATATGCCGCACAGCCCTATATTTTGACCTTTGAAAAAAATTGTGGTGCATATGAACTTTCAATTCTAGGATAAGATTTTTTTCAAAACTTCACAGTAAAAGTGGTACAGTTTTAGCCGTAAAAGGAGTTCCTATGGGAAATTGCATTG
The DNA here is from genome assembly GCF_965363235.1 of Mytilus galloprovincialis. NCBI lineage: Eukaryota > Metazoa > Mollusca > Bivalvia > Mytilida > Mytilidae > Mytilus > Mytilus galloprovincialis. Next base: position 19,873,295 of record NC_134842.1, read on the forward strand.
TCAATATTTACAGAAATGCAACCTTTAACAGACATAAAAAAAAATGTTTCAGATTTTGAAAAGATCCGTTCACGCTGTTTAATACCACATTGATCGTAAGCAGGGAACTATAGTCAGTGGAACAATTGCAATTAGTATTTTCCTATAACTGATAATAAAAGTAAAATTCTTATCTATTCCAATGAAATATTTCACTCATGGATTTATGTATTTAAATTCTGACAAAATGCAGTGAAATTACAATTGAAACAAATCATTCTATGGAATGTTATACAGAATTGAACAAATGAGACTTTGAAAATGAAGACATGTCACGCTTGCATGTAAAACAAATTGTTTTCGATCAAATTACAGCCCATCATAATTTATTACTCCGCAATGTTTCATTGGTGATATATTATTGCGCCGTCAAAAACGATTTGAAATGTGTTTCCTTTAATTTGTCTATTCTGTGGGATATATCGTTAATATTTTGAAATATTAATGATATCCTTTAGCGATATTGATTTTTTTCTTAATATTGTTTAACAATAAGAAAATAATGAAACTTAACTTCATGCTTAAAAACTATAAATTATCTCGTGATATATCTATTTATGGATTATGTGATAAATTAAATACGCAATGAATCCGTGTGTTATAGCACTGAAACTTTATTCCAAGTGTGAGAAAGCTTTTTAGAAAAGCGTAGTATTTCACAGCAAGTTATGTTTAAAAGAGATTAATAGAAAATCATTGTCTATTCGTTGTTATTATTTAGAGCTTAGCTATTGATATAAGATAACAAAAATGTTTTAATAAATATTAATTACAGTAAAACTCGATACAATAAATGTAGTTGTATTTGTATACATGGAAATCAATGGTTCCTTTCCAGGTTTTCGTCTGGGTGTCCATTATGTAGATGTGTCTGTTCAAACAAACGAGACTAAGATAAGTTGTCGAAAACAATTTCCGAATGGCCCCTACATGGTTATACTTTTTTTGTCATATTTTTTTCTCCTGATTTTATTTAGCAAAAGTCTGTGTGAAGTTTATCGTTTGAACTTTATTGCATTGTGTACATTATAGTTTTGCTCATTGCTAAAGGCCTAACTGTGACCTATAGTTGTCTCATATTTGTTATGCGTTTATTGTTTTAAGTCTTGATTTTCAAGTTTAAAATGTTTCATGTTGGGGCTTGTTCAAGATTATACTATACGGTTTTTGTTTTGACCATTATTGGTGGTTGTATTCAGTCTGTTGTGGAGAGTTGTCGCATTGGCAATTATACCACATCTTTTATATTTATATACAATAATTTAGAGTCAAATATTAAACATTTCAAAGTAAGCTACATTGTATTGGCGATGCAACCCCAACTAAAAAGTAAATACTAAGAGGCGCTTAGTGTAAAGGACTTGGTTATTTTATTAAGTTTTTCATTGTCTGCATAGAATATTAAATTTCTTTTTGTATACCACGTACTGAACACTACTAAACCCGCTGCATTTGTTTGAACGTGTCCTAAGTCAGGAACTGGATGTTCAGTGGTTGTCCTTTGTTGATGTGGTTCATACGTGTTTCTCGTTTCTCGTTTTTGTTTTATGTTATAGATGAGACCGTTGGTTTTCTCGTTGGAATGGTTTGACACTAGTCATTTTTGGGGCCCTTTATAGCTTACTGTTCGGTGTGAACCAAGGCTCCGTGTTGTTGTTACAAATTGTGACTTGGATGGAGTGTTGTCTCATTGGCACTCATATCACATTTTCTTATATCAATTGTCTTGTTTTGTTTGTGGTAAATCTATCGATTCGGATACAATCCCTTATTTTGCTCTTCTTACTCAAATATTATTTTATTGACCTAACTCTTTGTACTCAATCGCCCATGTGTATACCGTACTATTAAAAAAATGGTGTAAAAAATAATCACATATTGATAAGTAGATGACTAATTAACAAAGAACTCCTACGATTACAGATAATAGAATAATATAAACGTTTTATTATAAATAATGATATAACGTGTTCTTTGTTACACGTTAATTGTACTATTTGTGTATAAATATTTAATAGACGGTTATAGTTTTAGAAGCAATATGGGAATAGATAAACTATACCAATTGTTTTAATAGTACAAATGTGGTATATAGTCTAATCAATATTACGTAAGGTAATATCTAAATATCAATCATAGGAACAATTGTTCTTTTAATCTTTGGTCAAACATTCATATTAATAAAGCTCTAGATTATGAATCTGAAAATGGTGACCTATAGTCGTTATTATCTACTTTAGTATGTTATTTGGTTTCTTGTGAAGAGTGGTATCATTGGCAATCATACTACATATTCTTTTTTTTGTATTTAGATATAAGTTGGAAGAAGCACTATATAGGCTGCGGCATGTGGTTTGATAATTAACAAATTTTATAGATTTTTTTAGAAAATTATTTTTAATAAATATGCTCGTAAAAAGTCTGGCTTATGATTTAGTACATTAGACGCGTTTCATCTTTGTAAGACTTATCAATGAAGCTTGTTTTAAAACCGTTAGAATTATAAATTAAAAACAAAATTGAAATGCATTGAAAGCAAATTTATAAAATGATATTTAGGTAAAAAGGTTACAATTGTTTTATTAATGAATTATACGTTTTGACCAACATTTCGGAGACATTGATAGCTGACTATACGGCATGGTTTTTTTTCTCAATGTTGAAGACCTAACGTTTGCCTAGCTAAAATTGATTACATTCACCTCCTTTAAACTTTGGTGAATAGTTGTCTCATTGGTAATTATACAACATATTCTATTTTTTATAATATCCGGCTGCATTTTTTTTTTTACAAAACAATTTCAGTAAATATGATAGTGCAAATACAAAGAGTTGGTCGGTTTTCAACTGCAGCAAAGCCGCATCGCCATAGTGTTTGCCAATTGACAACACGTACATGTACCACTGCGATCTTTTGTTTAAAATAGACGTAGAAATTTGTTATACTGTAAAAAATGTACATATACGTATGGCTTATGATAGAATGTGTTGATAACGTTTTATATTTTTAGTCTCCTAGACGTCTGTTTAGTCTCTACTTTTTAATGTGTCGATATATATAACACTTAATGTCCTTAATGTAATGGTGTGTTATATATTACTGAGAGATAAAATATTGAATTGCATTGAATTGAATTGTAAAATGAAGAACTATATGCGATGCTATGCGCCGGTCGATTGCACATAGTTATAACTGCTACTGGTAATTTTATCGCAACGAAGATTAATGAAAATTTGTAATGCTTCACTTTCAGTAAAGCCTAATATGGCACTTAATTCGCTTCCTTCTTTTAACATTTAAATGTTTGAAAATGACGTATTCTGTAGAATAGTTTCCAAAATAGTGTTTTGTACATTGTCTTACATTGTATATATGACGTCAAGTCTTTATACGCGTTTGAAGGTCATTTATAGATTAACCATTAACAGCAATTACTGCTCAAGGTTATAATTGCTTCCTCTTAAAGCCATGCTTGACAAATTTTCTATACATATCTCTATTCTCAATAAACCATCATTTTGACAAGGTATATAGAAAAAACTTTTACCAAGTACATTGTATTAGATTTATTGTCGAATTACTCTTTGAGAGTGCTCAGTAGGAGTTCAGACAATTAAAAAAAAAAAATAACAACTGAATTACAATTGCATTATGGGATGTTTCATCATTCAACAGAAAATAAGGCACACTTCTTTGTATGGTAAAAACTTAACTGTGTAAGTTTCCGTCAATATACTTAAATCTGCGACTAGAACATAGGTGAATATAAATATATAACGAAAATCCAAATGACTTAGATGGAAGCAACTTCCGGTAATCGTTAAGGCTATCATTCATGCGCAGTTTTAACTTACTTTGTTTCAACACTCAAGTTAACTTAAATTAATAATAAATGCGGAATAACATATTTGATGGAAAGGTAAGATAAGAACTTGAGTCAAAGGTCTTTACCCAACACGAAGTATTATAATACATTAATACCAAATAAAAGCCTCACAATTTGATAATCACCTGACATAAGAATGTCAGTTTATTTATAAACTTATATGCCTTAATTTGTTCCGCATAATTGTAATATATTTCAAAACTCATTTTAGTTGATAAAATCTGTAACATCAAATAAAAAAATATATATAAGAATTTGTGACGTTTAAATTTCATATTGCCATATTACATATACGAGGGTCTTGAAGGGTTTACATAATAAAGAATTATAGACAAAAGCTGCAGAATAAAGAATAATGGAAAAAGGTGCATCATTATAAGGGCCAAACCAAATACAGAACAGAGAAAAAAATGGGATGCTAAAATACAAAGATTAGAAAATAGAACACGAATTTGATAAAGAAAAGAAAAAACTAAAGAATAAAAAAATGTACTACCCCAATCTAGACCTTCGAGATCATATCCTGGAAAGTATCAAAAATAATAAGTTTTAGAAATCATACAAACAAAAACAAAATTAACGTCCAAGTCACACAGACAATTCATTTCAAACGCATTTTCTGAATATCAACCGAGGTAGTGTTGCCATAAGCTAAACAATATGCATTAGTTATAAACGTAATGAAGAAAAACTATTCTTACCTTTATTATATAAAACCATCTGACATCTACAATGTAAGTAACCACGTACTATAGCCTAATGTTTAGGAACTCTAAATCTTCACGTACCTAAGTGAGAAAAGTGGACTGTTGATAGCATTTGATGTTCTAAATTATGTATGGAATCTACCAATTTATTTTATTTTTCTGTTAAGTCTGATCCATGTTCTATGGAACTCAATAAATGAACCAACTGACATTATTCTCTGAAGACTTTCACTAATCTAATTGTTTAAACAATTCACCATTGATGATGAAGATGTTTCATTCAAGTCGCACGCGCGCTTTGTTATCAAAGTGTTTACGGGATACAGTAAATATTTATATGATTAAAGCTTCAATTTAACCTTAGAAAAAGTAGGCATTGAAATGATATAGATTTCTGTCTGTGATATTGACTAAATAATTGCTGTATTAAAAGAGAGTAAACCTTTATATTTCAGTATCAATAAATGTTGAAGTGGTATGGTACAAAGGCGTCTGTATTTATTTGTGATCTAATTTCTAAATTGTCTTGGTGATAAATAGTAAAGATTTTAAACTATTCTATGAAGACTGTTACCCCCTGTGATGATTGTGTAACTATAATCAAATGATACAGTTAATGATCCTTTGTAATATTGGAAAAAAAGTTGCATTAAACTATATTGTTTATTAAGCTTACGAGAAGTATTAATTCATTATAGTATATACTCAGAAAACAAATAATTATATGTAAAAAGAATACTGCAAAAATGATTATATTGGTACAACCTTCTTAATTAACAGAAATTCAAATCTACTATGAAATCAGATATTATAAATACTAAACGAAGTACAAATTTGTCACAAATTACACTCCATAACATGTAATCGAATGTTATGCAGTTTCCATCTAGCAGCTTCGTGAATTTACGACGTCAAACTTGGTCGTAATATTTTTTATAAAATCTATCTTCATTATTACCAATCGAGTACTAATGAAATTTGTGTACAAATTATTACACGCATTAAAAAAAAGAGAAATTTGACTCGGATGGAAAGTTGTCTCATTGGCACTCATACCACCTCTTCTTATATCTAAATACCCCCCCCCCCCCCCACGGGGAATTGCAATAAAAAGATAAAAAATACACAAAGAGGAAATAACTATGAGTCGTAACAAGAACGAAAACTTAGACAATAGGCTGTCTTCCCATCTGGAATAATTTTTTAAAAGTTTTATTTTAAATTAAAAACAAATGACAAAAAATATACAAAATAAGATACAACTCAAACTCTTTACCATTCAACAAGTTTGCTATACTCTGTAAATATCCTTCAGATAATTTCAGGTGAAAATGTCCGCTTTGACCACAATTATTATCTTGAATACTGCACTTTTCAATGTTCGCTTTGCTGTAGTGTTTTCTCTATTTGTTTTGTGTTTTATTTTTATTTGATTTATATCTTCAATCTTCATATTGTATGTTTTGCTTAAATGCTTATTTAAAATCGTATGCTTAACACTTTGTATGCAATTTTGAAAATTCAATAAAGAATATAATTCTTAAAACACATTTATTGTATAATTACACCTTATGTAAGAATCCGGGGTTTAATTTGATTGGTTAATAGCCAGTGTATTTTTCACCAATTTACTGTTATCAAATGAATATCGTTCATTTTTAACGCCGCCGGGGTATTTGCTAAAAGGATATGCCTTTTTTACCCTCTCTGCCGTGGTATTTGCCAAAAAATACTCTATCCGACTGGACGCTTGTAACGTCACGATCATCAATGCGTTTTAGTACATTAACATTCGGTGTAATTAAACAGATATATCATGTTAAGGAGGGGTATTTGCGAAAAATACCAGTCTTGAGAATGAATTTCCCTCGCCTTACGGCTCGTGAAATTTAACATTCTCTCGACTGGTATTTTTCGCAAATACCCCTCCTTAACATGATATATCTGTTCAAAAGAATATTTTTGACGTTTTTCATGACACGTTTTTATTTCTTTTGAAGTAGAAATTTACCATAAACTGACAATCAAATCAAAACGGAGATATCAAAATAGTATACCCATGGGATCAAATCAAAATAATTAATACAATTGTAAATAATGTTCATCTAACGATTAACTATTAAAACCAATATGGAAATAAACTCATCATAGATACCAGGACTAAATTTTGCATATACGCCAGACGCGCGTTTCGTCTACAAAAGACTCATCAGTGACGCTCGAATCCAAAAAAGTTTTAAAATGCCAAAATAAAGTACTAAGTCGAAGAGCATTGAGGACCAAAATTCCTAAAAGTTTTGCCAAATACAGCTAAGAATTGTGATCGAGTCAATATGAATTGTAAATGTCAACTTGGCAACAATAATATCAATACAAAGAGGACATGGACAAGAAATAGAATTAAATAAAACATACCAGTTTAGTTCGTCCACGTCGCTTTTCTACACCTACGGAATAGCTCAGAGATAAAATTTTGAAACCCCAAAGAAGCACATCCCTCAAAAGTCAATATGACACCCCATTTAAAAACAAAACAAATAACAAAAATAAAGTTTGTAAAAACTAACCGTACATCTCTTATTTTGACATTTTGAACCACGCCGTGATTTTATCAGGAATATTCGTGATCTGTATATAAGAACTAAAACATTATCTACCAAATGCGTTTATTTGTATGAAAATAAGGTGAAAGAACAAAAATACCGAACTCAGAGGAAAATTCAAAATCGAAAGTTTGTAACCAAATGGCAAAATCAGAAGCTCAAACACTTCAAACGAACAGACATTTTCTTATGTACAAAATGGTAGATTAAACATGGTTTTGTGGCTAGCTAAACTTCTCACTTGTATGACAGTCGCGTTAAGTTCCATTATATTGACAACGACATGTGAACAAAATAAACAGACAAAGTTTGTAAAAATGTCAAAAATTGGGGTTAACATGACAGCATTGTTTTATAATCTTTATCACTATCAAAACAAAAACAAATATTTAATAAAAGAAGTTTTATAGACAAAGCAAATCGCGAATTGAAGGGCAAGATACAAAAATTTATTCCAGCACAATAACATAATTGCTGGAATGTATTTATGAACAGAGCCACGTCATATGTAGCAAAGAAACACAAATAGACATATATACATTAGCAAAAATGAAAGACATTAATACAAAAATATTTCCATAGCACAATAACACTATGACGATGTATAAGTACAGATCCCCGTCAGATGGATGCTTAGTATATAACAAAAAAACAGACTGAATAGTAGGTATATAATATTCATAAAGGCACGAACCAAGAATCTATACTTTAAGACCGTCGTGTATTAATTTTGAAGTTGATACTGATAAACTTTTAAAAAAAAGGACGAGACTTTCTTTGACATACCCTGGTTCGTCAACTTTCTACTAAGGCACTGGTGACGTTTTAAAAAGTCTTAGTAGCTCTTGAATACCGAATAAATTTGGAAATATATATCCAATATGCAGTCAAAATTGATATATTTCTACTAAGGTGGGGGAAATTGATAATTTCAAAATTAAAGTTTTTTCATTGATTCTAATACTGAAATGACCGCGTATGTCAAATTCTAGGTACATGTATAAGTCTAAAAATGAGGCAGAGGAAGCCGTGACTGTTGTTTCGTAAATTAAATTAATCGATACTTCCCCATATATCGACGCCGTTAACTGATTCACAATCAGAAACAATGCATTTGCTATCTTGAAACAACGTTTGCAATATGCCTTTGTCAGTTATTTGAAACTTCGTAAATTTGCATGAAAGCTATACTAAAATGGAGTTTATGACACTAAATGAAAACTTAAAATTTCGACGACATCCCGTAGATTTTTGAGTTGAAGCTTTGTTCGCTACTTTACTAGCGACTTTTGTATAATTGTTATAACAGAAATAAAAAAAAAAGCACAATGTTTGTTCTTTGCGATACAAAATTTAAATATCTTAAGTAAACACATTAAAATATTCCCTCTTGTAAACATTCAATATTTACCTCCGCAATCAAAATTACATGCAATATTTTTATAGCTCTTAAAGAATCAGGTTAGAATAAATAAAAGATACAATAATTTTAACAGCATAATGTTTTATAAATACTATAATCAATATACATGTATACACAAGTTAAATGTACTTTTATATCCGTTTACCGGAAGTTCACAATAAGGAACCGAAAGTTCATACTAGGGACACTGTCTCACCAATCTATCAAACCGACAGGAAGAAGTTGCAGCTAAAGGTACAGGACATAACTTGTTTTCCGGGTCGATCCATATTTTAAATAATCCGACTGGACATGTTTATAATGATGGTCAACAAGTTACACAGCCAACAACACATCTCTGTGAAACATGTTAGCCATAACAGACTACTACCCACAGCCAATACATATAGAGAATTATTGAAGGTTACACATGAAAAAGTTGAAGGCCTCATGGAAGATTAACATGTATTTGTTAAATGTGTCACCTTCGTTACATAAAGAATTTTACTATTATCATAAGAATGTCTATTACCATATGGGTTAAAAAAATCTTTTGGGTCGCTGATACATACTACAATTAAAAAACGTAATAGGACTATGAATATTCGTATTCAATCCTTTTACATAGTCCCAATTTTCTCAAAACATTAGTCCAACTTATATGACATATATATGTATGTACCCGTATAGAGTTAGCCCATTGTTTTTGTTTGTAAATTACATACAATATTTGAGAAAGGAAATGGATATTTACATTTTACTTGGAACTCAACATAAAACCCTGCATCTCATAGCCATGAGGAATAATTCCTGACCCCCTAGAAAACTAAAGAGGGACGAAAGATACCAGAGGGACATTCAAACTCATAAATCGAAAATAAACTGACAACGCCATGGCTAAAATGAAAACAGACAAACAAAAGTACACATGACACAACATAGAAAACTAAAGAATAAGCAACATGAACCCCACCAACAACTTGGGGTGATATCAGGTACTCCGGAAGGGTAATTAGATTAACATTGTAGAAACCAGCCAGTGGATGCAAGACATTATGTGCAACTATATATATACTAGATGTGGTAGTGGTGCCAATTAGACAACTCTTCATCCAAGTCACAACTTGTAAAATTAAATCATAATAGTTCTCGAAGTACGGCCGTCAACACGAAGCCTTGGTTCACATCAAACAGCAAGCTATAAAGGGACCCAAAAATGACTAGTGTAAAACCATTCAAACAGCGGCCTAATCTATAAATTAAAAGACGAGAAACGAGAAACACTTGAGAACCACATTAACAAACGACAACCACTGAATATCTGACTTAGGACAGGTGCAAGCAAATGCAGGGGGTTTAACGTTTTAATACGCTAACCTTATATAGAAAGTAATAAGCATTGTTTTCGACTTTTATATATTGTTCTTAATGACACAACTAACTTTAAACGGAGCCTACATAGTCTGACCTTTAAACAATACAATATGACATAAAGAAAGTACATGCCGACCTTTCGAAGAGAGTTATTGCCGAATGAAGGCGGCTACTGGTGATCGTTTTTACATATGTGGATAATCTATACGTACGCTGCTGAGTATTAAAGGTTTATGATATGATATTAAATCCATGTTTGTCTGATACGAATTAATCTCCCGTGTCTGCTAAAGTCTTATTAAAATAAAACAAGGATCGACCTTAGACGATATATGAGTACAGAAAATTATCTAAATTATAACCGTCTGTCGTTGAAATGTGGGCTGGAAAAGATGTTCCCTCTTTATTAAAATAAGAAGATGTCAGTAGTATGATTGCCAATAAGACAACTATTCACCAAAGTTCAAATGAAGTGTATATAAGCAATTATAGGCAGCATTACCTTCAATAATGAGTAAAATCTATACCGTATAACCGGCTATGAAAGCCCAGACATGAAAAATATGTTGAACAATTCAATTGAAATTTCGCATGGAGCTATAATGTTTTATTCCATTTGAACCTTATTGTCTATACAAATGACAAACATCAGATATTATTTTAGATGTATGTTATTTATGTTCTCTGTTTATCTTTACTGATTGGCATTGGCTGCTTTTCTTTTCGATCACCATCCCGTAAAGGGAACGACATAATTTTGTATTGCCAAAAAAAGAGAAAAGTATTAAGTAAGAGTGTGTTTACTCTTTAGGAGCATCACTGATATATTTTGTGGTATTTGTTGCGTTCAAAGTTTATCTCAAGCTTGCTGTGAAGTGTTTTTGTGGCTAATTATATTATATTTGCCAGGCTTTTTTCTCCCTTTATGGACATTGTGTTTTTGTCCCAAATCTACTATGCCTTCTGTGTCAATATTCTTGAAATTATTGAATATGATTTGATTCTTTATTAAACACGAATATCCCTCGTCGACTATGCTTTTAGATTCAATATTTGTGAAAGTGTAGCATATACTTTTTATTTCATTTTCATATAAAACACGATTATTTCAAATGTACATTAACCGACTTATTTTAAAAGAAAATAAATGTATACCACAGAGGATCTCGATGGGTTTACAGAACAGAAAATTGTGGGTACAATGTGGAGAATAAAGACAAAAGAATATAAAGAAAAGAGAAAAATCGGCTAGAAAAATTCAAGAATAAAAAATAATGGAGTGCTGAAAATATAAAGAATATACAGAATTGAAGGATTTTCGTACAGACCCCATACCAATACACTTATCATGTGAATTTTTTTTTTCCGTTTCCGACTCAATTTAAATTCTTTATAATTACAAGTCTCATATTCCGATGTTATGACTATATAAAAGAGACCATATGAAATTAAATGAATTCATAGTCATTATCAAATGAAGCATTTTCATCAATTTGAGTATTGTGAGTTAATCAAAAATGGCATAAAATCCGATATGCAATAGTTGATCATAGTTCTCAAACAAAACTAAAATATATTCATCTATTTCCCTTCGAATAGTGTTTATTTATTTGTTTTATGGATCCTTTTCATAAATCTACACAGAGAGTTTAAATTAATCAGTAATTCCAAAGGGAAAATGAAAATTAATTGGAAAACGTTTGTTGATTGTTGTCCTATAAAATACTTTCTCGCGGGACATCGTCAAATGATATTAATATTCACAATTAACTATTTGATTTATTTTTTTGGCGAGGAGAGAAAACTAACGTATATAATTCAGTACATTTGTTACGTGTCCTTTTTCCTGAAACATTAACTATGACTAGAAGCTGACGTGCTGTATACACCAACTATAAAGTTGTTAATTTCTGTGTCATTTTGGTCTCATGTGGTGAGTTGTCTCATTGGCAATCATACGACATCTTCTTTTTTTATAAACTGATAGAAACTTAGTTTTTAAATAAAGGAACAACAAGAAGACACGTTTTAAAAATGTTTCACATGTTTAACATTTCTAGGTCATTTAATGCCGACTAGATGGTATGGATTTTGCTCATTGTTGAAGTCCATACGATGACCTATAATTGCTTGAATAAACCACATAATTTGCACGATTTTGGGATACTGTTGGCAATCATATATACCACAGTGTTATGCTTTCTTCAGGTACGTAGTGGATTTTCCTACTTACTCCCGTCAATAATTACATGTATCAAGCAGTTGAGAATAAAATAGTTCGCCTTATTTCTTACAGTATAAATGAGTGGACATTAAGGTAAATTTTGTAATGAAGAGACACCATTACAGCAAATGACTTGAGTGTGTAATCTTTGGTTATAGTTAGCTTGCTTATTAGCTGAACCGTGAACTGATTATTAGTTAATGTATAATACCCTCCTTCCGCAGTAGTCTAGTCCTACAGACAGATATATTGGTTGTCTGTCGGACGTTTCCACTCTTAAAGGAGGGTAAACTACTTAACCTAGCAACGACTTCACGATTCAACAAGCTAGCCAATGATGTTACCTTTACCAACATACTCAAATCATTTTGCTGTAGTTCCTAGCATGACTAATAAATCATTGCTGTGTGTGTATGTTTTTAAGTTAACATACTCCAAAGAGATTTCAGATCATTTTAATAAGAACAGGGCAGTTATAATTAAGAATATCATATTTATTTAAAAATTGTCAAAATATGAAAAATTATCATGAAAATAATAAAAACACCTAATGATTTCACATTAAAACAAAGACAGGTGACCCAACAGGAGTTTTAATTATATAGTAAAGGATTTTTATGATACGGATGTCGCCCAATTGTATAAGTACGTCTGTGTAAGTTGCAATAAATTTGTATAAAACAAAAGACTCGAAATAAGACAACTGTTAGATTGGTTTCTGCAACATTTAAAGTGGGTCAAAAAGTAGATCAAAAGCATAAATCAGTTCCATTGGATGAACATGCTAGATTAGACATTTAACGTTTTCCCCCAGGTACACATATACAATCCACACTATTGATGCTTTAGTTGATATAAAACAATTAGATAGAGATTTTCCAGAGTTACATAACTATACAACATCTACCGTCAAGAGAGTTCTGTTTTCTTTTAAAGGAATTGTTACTCATCAATTGTTTTCAATATCAATTGTACCGTTTTAACAGCCTTGTACTGACTTGATGAGACAGTTATAATGATCTACAGCTATTATCCTATCTGTAGGCAAGCACGTACGTGTCAGTGCTTGATTACATAAAGAGGTTAAAAGTTACACTGGAATGAGGACATTCACCGTTATGCGAAATATAACCGTACATGAATATTCAAATTGCATAGAGCAAAACAATTTTAAGAAGTATTTTTTCGATCTCAATTTCCTTTGAACCCCAGGGGTTGAAGTCATAAAACTTTGCTCAGTGCTTGGAGCACAAAAATCATGCTCGAAACATGAAATCCAGCATTTTGATTGGTTGATTTTCGAGTACGAGTACAAAAAACTGACTCGAAAGTTTTATGGCCGCAAGGAGTCGGTTTCGCAAAAAAACTTACGCCTAAGATGGGTCATTAGTCATGAACAATTCAGGTCAATCTTAGTCGTAAGTTTTGTTTGTGAAACTGACTCCTGCATGTCAGTTGTGTATCACGTATGAATAGATCATATTGATATCGGCATAGTGTTTACATACTACTATGGTTAAGAAAGTAGTTTCGGCAAGTTCCGTTGAAAAGGGGGGCGGGTATTAGAGATCTGTCCTATTTAATTAGTTGTAGATGTGCAAATCATACTATAAGAGTGGTATACAAATAGTTTAGTTCTGACTGTACTGTATAGTATTCTTTTAACATATGTAATAATGTAATAGATGAGAGGGTAATAGAGCACACTGAAATCGGCCTAAACAACAGTCAACTATTTGGCGAAGCGGGGTAACATCTGTATCACCCGTGTTATTTAATTTATTATACTAATAGTGGGTTGTTTTTTTTTGTTTTTTTTTTGTTTTTTTAAATAACTTTTTCATTCGTCAGATTTTGTAGGTAATATTGTAACTCAAAGGTAACAATCAAAGATGTTGACTGCTGAGATGTGTGCTACAGTAGAATGTTACCATCGTGTTAACCAATAAAAACTGGTATTTTCAGGTAAAAATTAATACAGTGAACATATTTAATATATACTGAAGCTAATGTGATGCTTCATTATGTATTGCAGAAGTTTTATAAACTTATATCTTTCATTTGGATTTATTTCAATTGAAGCACAATTGAAAAAGACAGATTTAGTCATTTATCTACGATATAACGGACAAATCAACTCGAAATTCCTAGCAAGTATTTTCATTATTCACTGGACAAGATCTATAAATAAGATTTTCTTACCCGTCAAAAGAGCTAATTTACTGCCGAATTAATAGTCCAACCACGACTGGTACTACACAAACAATTCATTGTTCTCTAACCAGACAAGTTATCAATATGTTTTCGACAATACGTCTTTAAAGTTCGCTGAGAAAGCTTTTTTTCCTTCTAGCAAAAATATTGTAAGATTTTTATTGTTCAGCTACCTTATAGCGTTTTGTTATCATATAATTGATTTCCTGTTCCAGTATCTATATTGTTCTATTTCAAATCTTCAGAGAATATATCAAATTGGATTATTAACTCGTGCTTGTGTTTAGTAATCGCCTAGACAATAGTTACCCCAATAATAAAACCCATACTCTTTTACATTGGTGTTTTATATTTGCCATCTTTTTGCTGGTTCAAAATTCGTTTAGATTATAAATAGCTACATTTTTTTCTAAAGATACAAAATGCCAATGGAACTTTAATATAAAGTGCTTATGAACAAAAGCTGTCTTAATTTCTTTGTTATTTTGAGAATTTAATATTGATGGCAGACTTGTGGTGAATTGTGCTTAATTGGTTCTCAATTTTTGAGTTTGGACGATTTAGAACTCGACATATGGTATAGACACTTTTCTTTTGTAGAATACTGTATAACAGATACCAAAGGGACAATCAAAATTCACAACCAATAGAGGACCCATTATGGGGAAATCAGTACAATGGTTAACAATATATACACCTGGAAAAAAATATTGCAACACTTCCATTGAAAACAATGTAAAATGTCATGATTGTAGAATGAGTATAATTTGGATTCTGCTAAATACATTTAATCCGTTCATAGTTTAAAATTGAATTCATAGTATTAAGTGTATTAACTTACTTTTCATCTAATATTAATGCTACATGGTTAACTTAACAGCTGCACTGACTAGTTTTTCGCGGTTTTCACAAAAAATACAAGTTTTGCAGAACTCATTTTTTCCAAAACATTGTTTCTGCAACAAATACAGATGGTTATGCATTAAACTAATTCAGAACTTTTTGAATGTAAGTTAATAACACAAATTCAAATTTAAACCATAAACGGATCATAAATATTTGGTAAAACCCAAATTATACACATTCTACAATCATCTCACTTTACATTGTTTTCAATGGAAGCATTGCAATACTTTTTTCAAGGTGTATAGATAATACCAAATGAGGAAAACAGGCCAAACATGGACTATAACCGAGTTACATTTGTAATAATATAACCATAATATGCAGTGTTTGATGACAACATACCGGAAGCTGCATTATATCTCTTATGAAATATACTTTTAGTCTTAGATACATGATTTCTTTATTAGTTGTTAGTGGCTTTTAACTAGCTGCCAATAACTGCAAATACTCCTAGATCTGTAATTAGTGTCTTTTTGTTGTTGGGATATAGAAGTACCCGGCCACGTCCACTAAATGTATTTTTGTTAGATGTGTTTCTATTTGTATCCATCTGATGAGTCAAACCTCTTTCAACAGATTTTTATAGTTCAGTCTTCTGTTGTATACCGCAACCCCAGGTTAGAAGGAGGGTTGGGATCCCGCTAACAAGTTTAACCCCACCACATTCTGTATGTATGTGTCTGTCCAATTTCAGGAGCCTTTAATTCAGTGGTTGTCGTTTATTGATGTGTTACGTATTTGTTTTTCGTTTATTTTTTGTAGATAAATTAGGCAGTTGGTTTTCTCGTTTGAATTGTTTTACATTGTCATTTCGGGGCCTTTTCTAGCTGACTATGGGTATGGGCTTTGCTCAATGTTGAAGGCCGTATGGTGACATAGAGTTAATTTCTGTGTCATTTTGTCTCTTGTGGAGAGTTGTCTCATTGGCAATCATGCAACATCTTTTTTCTTTCTTTATGTTTTATTACTAATAGTTAAGTTCTCTTCGTCGATGATGCAGATAAATAAGTATTATAGTTATCCAAATGAAAAGGTCATCAAGGGATTGGGCTTTAAAGACACTAAATCAATTAAATACAAACATGATTATCTAGGTAGAATAAAAAGCAACATACCGTCGCAAAAATGAAAGACGAAGATAAGGATTTTAGGAGTCCACTAACACTGCATGGAATTTTAAAATATGGGTTATTTTATTATCACTGGAAGAGTAAGAAGATTCCTCTCGGTATATTTCATCCGTCATGTTGTTCATACATTGTTAAAGTGGTGTTTAGATCCAAAACTCAATTCTAAACACATTTAGAACATTTGTGTACTGTTTACACATTTTGGTGTAAACATGTTTCAGCTCTAACATGCTAAGGTTGACAGTTTGTCTAGGACCGTGTTTAGCTTTTATTCCTAAACGTTTAAATCATAAAACACAATTAAAAGGGTTTACATTCAAGCTTTGTCTATAATTAATGTGCCTACTGAGAAATGTTTTTATATACCAAACACAATTTTAAACACTTTTAGAACTAATAAAACATGCAAGTGTACAACAGATGCATGTACACACACGATTTTGACATTATGAGTTTCTACAAGTTCGATGACAAGTCTCGTCACTAGGAGCTATAAACTAGGAAAACTAGACAGAAGTGTTGCTTCGACATTTAGAATATATCCCTGGCAGTGGCGGATCCAGAAATTTTCATAAGTGGGGACCCACTGACTGCCTAAGAGGTGGTCCGCTCCGGTCAAGCGTCAGTGATTCCCTATATAATCAACCAAATGTTCCCCTTTTTTTCAAAAGGGTGGCGGGTCCCCTGCCCCCGCCTAAATCTGCCTCTGCTTGGTCAAGCAAGAACACATTCTATTGTTTAGGATCTCATCTGTTAGGTATACAAATTTGCCTCATTTATTCCCCGAACGCTCCGTCACATTCACATGTGAAACAAGAGGTATAATATATAGATTGCATTCGCTTACTTGTGTCCATGTATATTGCCATATCTTGCAATGGAAGTATACCCCACATTAAAGAAAAACATATGTGGTTAAAGGGGATGTTCTCGACCATTTTCAAGATATTTTAACATTCACAAACTTGATGGGAAGGAGTGATTCCTGGGGACATTTTTTTTATATTTCAATTCTTCACCTGATACACTCATATGCACTCTTTTAAAAATAGGATATAATACAAGTACGACCTTTCAGTATTAAATTATATTCGCATAGGCTTAAAGAGAAAAAATAAACATGGGGCCACACAAGAACAAACTAGAAAATATGTGGTTAAAGGGTGGGCACCTCATATTAAAAAAAGATGTGGTATGATTGCCAATGAGGCAACTCTCCACAAGAGACCAAATGACACAGAAATTAACAACCATAGGTTACCGTACGACCTTCAACAATGAGCAAAGCGCAGACCGCATAGTCAGCTTTAGAAGGCATCGAAATGACAAATGTAAAACAATTCAAACGAGAAAACTATCGGCCTTATTTATGTACAAAAAATGAACGAAAAGCAAATATGTAGCACATAAAAAACGACAACTACTGAATTAAAGGCTCCTGACTTGGGACAGGCAACCTTTTAAATATTTCAGTAAGTATTTTCAAATGACAGGGGTAGGGATGACCAACCTATATATCATTCAACTCATTTTGATATGACAAGTACTTAAGTGTATGGGTGGTCATAGACCTTTTGATCCTTTAATAGGGTCATTGGGAGCCAAAATCATTACTGACGAAATTCAGTCTCTACCGCTTACTGTTTTCAAATTTTAACATTCAAACATGAAAATTATGTTTTCCCAAATAGGTTCTACAGTAAATCCTATCTCTTCTTTTATTCTTTCAAAATATCCTTAAATAGACCCCAATCACGGCACAAAAATAACACTGAATGCACAACTTCTCGCGCAACTGTAACACATTATCAGTGTGGACTCCTATACGTTTATGCGCGAAAAACTAAAAACGGAATAAATTCGTATCCGTTATTAACGGGAAAAAATTATTACATTTTTTTTACCAACAGGTAAATGACAGGTAAGTTGTTTACAAAACATACACACGTATTTAATGTAATATCTAGGTGTACCGTTACACAGGTCAATAATCTTTTTATAGCAATATTGTTAATTGCAAGAGCCAATAAAGTGGTAAGTTTTAATTTAAAAAAGGGGGGCATGACAGTACAGGAAAACAGTCTTTCGTGTTACCTGTCTTTAGAAGAATTTGTCCAAACAGGCCACTAAATATATAACAGACAATTTAGACAAATATGGACACATTTCCTTATTTCAATTATATTACAATTATTTTTATTCTTATTTTAACTTGAAAGCATGCATGCGGCATATATATATTTATGCAAAAGTTAAATCAAACCCGTTACTACTATTGTGTAATAGCAAGGAAGTGTATAAATATACAATTCCTTGTTATAGTAATCCTCTTGTTACACGTACATGTATTTAATGTGTCTGAGTAATCAAATACAATTTTATAAAAAGATCAAACACATGGACTGTTTTTCAGATAATTATAAAGTCAAAGAGAGAACAATTCACCATTTTATATAACTGAGTCCAAAACAAGACAACAAAAATATCTGTAGATAAATCATCCAATAATTGATTGTCAATTAATGTGTTAAAATGAAGATATAAAAAAGAAGATGTGGTATGATTGCCAATGAGACAACTATCCACAAAAGACCAAAATGACACAGACATTAACAACTATAGGTCACCGTAGCCTTATTATGATGTTTAGAAAGTTATAGAAACACAAGATTCCGTGTACCGAAACAAATTTGGACGACAAGCATTTGTATTTTTGAAAGTCAATAAAATACTAAAGACTGTAGTATAAACAAAACAACCACAACTGCCTGAAAAGTTACCCGACGACGACGAAATATGCAACCAAAATTGTTTATTAGTGGTCAACCAAATGTCTTCGAAAATAGGCATATGTCTATGTTTTTAATGTCTTATTTTTTTGTTGAACAATGAAATCTAACTTGCATGTATTTTTAAAAGAATTCATATTATGATACAATTTAAGTGATAATATAGAGAACTGACATGTCGAGTGCTTATAAACGATACATGTGAAAAGTTTTCTATACGCTTAAGAAAGATAAATCTATCACATTATCAGAACTATATTGATCAGCGATTGTTTTGATTCTCATAAACTTGCATGAAATACAGGTCCAGGTCTTGCCCGAACCAATAACAATTTAAATATATAGATTCAGATTCAATATTTTATTAAAGTCTCACCACTTTTATAACATTATACATTCCAATAAAGATATACAACATTGCGTATAACATGAAATATTGGATAACATTTATAAAACATATTGTATATTAAAACTAACAGTAAAATATCATTAGCTTAAATACTAAAACATATACAAGTGCCATTCTATTAAGAATTATGAGAGACTAATATTAAAGGATTAATTATATACAAAATTTATACAATTTTAAAACTACATATATCTAAGATTTAAAATATATCATCAGCTATATACAAATAAAAAATTTGTTCTTCTACATAAAATATTATAGCAGGTTTTAGCAACTACTTGACATAGTTCTTCGTTTCCGAATAAAAATATAAACTTTTCGTCAATAGACAAGTTATAAAATTGATCGTTATGTTTTACAGCTTCACTATACAATATATTTCGAAGGTCTGCATATAAAGGACATAAAGTAAATACATGTTTTTCGTCTTCAATTTCATTTTTACACATAAAACAACATCTTTCATTTATTGGTTTATTCTCATAACGTCCTGTTTCTATTTTAAGTGGCACAACACCACATCTAAATTTTGCATAAGCACTTCTAAATTTAATAGACATATTTTGTTTTAAACTACTAAATAGAATTTAATGGCGACTACCCTTGCGGGTATTGCGCCAGATTACCTTATATAAAAAACATTTCAAGTAAATGTTTTAAATTTTTCATTATTTAGGTGTTAGCCTATATCATGTATTCTATTATAAAAATTTTGTGAGTTTTTTTTTCCCCTTAAATTTAATTAATCTTGTTATTTAAATCTGAGCTATAGTGTGTATTTTAATTATCTTGATTATCTATTGGTTAATTTTTTTATTACAAAGAAAAATATATGTGAGCTTATTATTCCGTTATTTGTAACTTAACCTTCTGTGTTTATAAGTATTGAATGATTTGGTAGGTAGGTGTGTTTGTTTTTTAAACATGAAAATAGTAAGTATCATATACTTTTGGATAGACATATCTGACTTTTACAAATATGCAAATCGTAGAAGGGGTCTGACATATTCCCGTACATGGTATACACATTAATACAATTATACCGCGGCTCGTACGTCCTTGGTAAATTGTGATTCTCTGTATATTGAATTTGACTTAAAGATAGCACCCTCACTTATAAAAGTTTCTTAAACTTACGTTATCTGAGAAGAAAAAAAATATATAAATTACTGTGTATGTATACTTAGAATCTATAATGTATTGTTGTAACATATTTGTGTGTAATAAATTGTAAGTGTTCATGTTTGCAGTTATGTACAGTATAGATGTATACCAGAGAGTGCTATCTTGGTAGTACTTGATTTAGTGTACGTACTACTTTAAAAATAAAAACTTTCGTAGACGTTTTAGTGCCGTATATTGTCAAATTCAACGGGGTTATGTTTCTTATATTTAGAAATCATAAACTGATAAATGATACCCTCCAGCTCTGTTACAACT
Source organism: Mytilus galloprovincialis (assembly GCF_965363235.1). Taxonomy (NCBI): domain Eukaryota; kingdom Metazoa; phylum Mollusca; class Bivalvia; order Mytilida; family Mytilidae; genus Mytilus; species Mytilus galloprovincialis. Next base: position 19,894,419 of record NC_134842.1, read on the forward strand.
ATTAAAAAGCCAATATTTAGAAATAAAAAAAAACGAAGAAAAAAAGGTAAATAATATATATCTACCGAATTATTTGTTTTTGGTGTCGCCCGTTTAGACTGGAGTTGTTTCCCTTGCACTGTAAAGAAATAAATTGTTGGTAAATACTTGCAGCCGTACCACGTGGTAACCATGTGCTGCAAGCATACCCGGCGAGGAGGCTGTAAACAAACATTTTCCAGTCTAAACGGATGATTTAGCAGCCGTGACTAAAAATGATAGACAATAATACTAATACTAGGTTAGTATTTACACGGTGCATTGTTTTTGGTCGTTGTAAAATGTGCTGGTTGGTTCTTAAAATCATCATATCACAATGACCGGGGTTCTGGCAAGCCAGTGCCCTTAAAGAAAAATATCCCACATTAAGATAACTCATCTCGTCAGTCGACCCCATGTATAACCCTATCAATATTTTAGCTACGGTGTCAATAGTTTATCCATTGACAGCAGCTGAATCACATTCCTCATAGTGTTAGTTAGGTACATATATATACATGCAGTTAATTCTTATTGTGAGGTTTGTGTCCCCAATTTGATTTGGGATGGACCGACGAGAGAGTGATTGTGATTGATGATTTCAGGGAGATATGTCAGACTCCTGTGGCATGATATTTTACATATGATCTCATGTATTTATGACATTTATAAGCAAATTTATAAAAAAAGAATCTATTCAATGCTAATTAATTATAAATTAATTTCATTTTCATTTCCTTACTTAGATTTTCTCTTATTAAGAGTTCATTTAATCAGTTGTTACAGATGTAATAGTATTTTGAATATTTGATATTTGTTGTCATACTTGTTCAAATCCATGAATTGTTGTCCAGTGACTAATATTACAATATTTTGTTTAAAAGTAATTTTACTAATGAATTGCAAGCCCTAAAGTTATATATTTCTCTTTACCTATACTGATAATATCTGTAGGTTTTCAAACCCTGACCAAAAGTATCCTATTAAAACAATTTTAAGCATGTTTTTACAAAATTTACACTAGAAACTAGAAATATATATATATAGCTAGATTTTCAGTATTTTCTGAATAATTTTACTTTTATCGCATACCGGTGTTTATTAAAAAATCCCATATTGGGATTAGTGTCTGAGAATATCCTGAAAATAAATTTTTATATGAGAGATCTTTTACCCCTGATGTTTCAAACTTTTCCATCATTTTTTGTCTTTGTGGTATGTACTTCCTACAGTTAAACAGGTAGTGTTGCATATCGTCCACTACTAAACATGTGTCACACAGTTCACTATTGCATTTACCCATTGTGTATTTGAATTTATTAGTGAATATATAACTTGATCTAAGTTTAAATAGAGTTCTTTCTCTTTCTCTAGTACTCTTTGGTATGGTAATACAAAAGTTAACATCATTTTGAATAGTGTGTAGTTGTTTACTTTTTGTGTTATTTTCCCAGTATTGTTGCCACATTTTTTTTAGTAAATTTTTACATAAACATTTGATGTCTTCTTTGTAAAGTGGTATACTAGTTATACATGTTTCTATTGATAGAGCCTTTTTAGCTGCTGTGTCTGCCATTTCATTACCACTTAAACCCACATGACTGGGTATCCATTCTAAAATGATATTTAGGCCTAATTTGGACAGTTTACTATATATATATTGAATGTCATAAATTATTTGTGTTTTAACTTTAAAAATACTTCCTGTAATAGCTTTTAGTGCTGACAGTGAATCTACAAATATTACAGTATTTTCTGGTTGAAATTCTTCTAACCAATATAAAGATAAAAGTATGGCTGTCAATTCACACATAAATATTGAAACATGATTTTGTAATTTAAAACCTTTTTTTACTTTAAGTTCCGGAACTACAAAAGCACATGCATTTGTGTTGTTTTCTGGATTCTTAGATCCATCTGTATATATTTTTAAATAATTACTATACTTGTTATCAATGAGGATATTTCCTTCACTTTTAATTAGGTGAGGACTATCCTTTTTTGTAATAATATTTGTAAGTTCCGTTCTGACCTGTGGTTTTAGAACATGCCATGGTGGTGTTGGGAACTCTTTACATTTGTATACAGTATTATAGTCTACATTAAATTTGTTCATAGTATCATGTGCAGTAACACAATATGGTTTTTGATTTTCCTTAATTTTTTCCTTATTAAATTCATATATAGCGTTTTCTTGTAAACTCTTTATAGTTGGGTTTGTGTCATTCAGACTTAATATATTTAAAAAAGACTTAGTAATAAGACTTTTTCTTCTCAACTCATATGGGGGGTCACCAATTTCAGTCTGTAATCCACTTATACTGGCGGTTTTATGAGCACCTGCACATATTCTTAATGCTTGGGCTTGAATACTATCTAGTTTTTTCTTGACAGAGTGGGAGGCTGAGTTATAAACTTCACAGCCATAATCTATCTTTGACCTTATCATTGATATATATATTGTTCTCAGGGTAGAACAGTTTGCACCCCATTTGGTACCAGTTAACAATTTCATGCAGTTTAACACCCTTGAACATCTGCTTTCTATATATTGTATATGTTTTAACCATGTTAGTTTTGAATCAAAGATCATACCTAGAAACTTGACTTCTTTAACAAATGACAATATTGTTTCTCCAAGTTTAAGTTTAATACAAGGGGAACTATTCTTACTAAATATCATAGCTACAGTTTTTGTTTGTGATATGAGGAAACCCCATTTATCACACCAAGTACTAATTGTATCTATATCCTCTTGTATTCTTTTTTGTAGATATTTATTGCTTTTGCCAGATAACCATATAGCACTGTCATCTGCAAATTGTGACATAGCACAGTATTTTAAATTATTGGATATATCATTTACCATGATGTTAAATAGTGTAGGACTTATACAACTACCTTGTGGTGTACCATTCTGAATTATAAATATTTCAGAGTAAGTATTATTAACTTTAACTTGTATTGTTCTGTCACTAAGAAAATCCTTTACCCATCCTAACATATTACCTCTTATACCTAGTGAGGCCATTTTTATTAATAACCCTTTTTTCCAAAGCATATCAAATGCTTTTTGGAAGTCTATAAATACACCAACTGTGAAATGTTTTTTGAGAAATGCTTTATGAATATCATTATCAATTCTAATTATTTGTTCCATAGTATTTCTATTTTTCCTAAATCCACTCTGATTTGGTGTGTAGAAATTATTTTTTTCTAGATACCACCGTAATCTATTATTTACCATTTTCTCCATAATTTTTACAAAGTTAGATGTAAGGGCTATTGGTCTATATGACTGTGGGTCTGTGGGGTTTTTTCCAGGTTTAAGTACTGGAGATATAATGGAATGCTTCCATTCACTTGGAAGTTTTTGTAAAAACCAAACTCTATTAATAAAAAGTAATAACACAGACAGTGATTTGTCTGTAAATTGTTTGAACATGGAATACGTAATTTTATCTTTTCCAGGGGAGGTATCAGATGTATCACTGATAGCATCTTTTAATTCTTGCATAGTATATGGTTCATTATAACTATCAGAGTTATCCTTATAGTAGTGCAATAATTTACTGTACTCCTTTTGTTCTATATCTTGTTTCTGACTTTTAAAATTGTCAGAGTAATTATCATCACTACTGACTTGAGCATAATTTGTAGCAAGTATATCTGCTTTGTCTTGAGTACATTCATATTTGGTATCATTATATAATAGGGTTGGTAAATTTAATTTTTTAAATGTTTTACCCAACATTGATTTTACTTTTTTCCATACATCTGACAATTTACTATCATTATTTAGCGAGTTACAATAGCTCTCCCAATACATAGCTTGTGCAGCTTTAATAGTTTTTCTGCACGCTCTTTCTTTTTCTCTATATATAGTAAAATCAGTACCAAAACCTGTATGTTGGGCACGGTTTTTACAAATATTCCTTTCTTTAACACTTTTAGTGCATTCAGGTGTCCACCATGGTACTTGTGGTTTTTTGGGTTTATTATTTTTTAATTTGACTGGGATGCACTCCCCAGCTATTTGGAGTATTTTGTTTGTTAGTCTTGAACATGTTTCTTCTATGTTGTCAGAAATCATGTCAGGACTCAAATGTTCATTACATTTGCTGGAGAATGCCTCCCAGTCTGCTTTCTTATAATTATATACTGATTCAGAATCATCAGTTAGTATTTGTTTATGACTAAAATTAATATTTACAACATGATGGTCACTGCCATAAGAACTAGTGAGGTCAACTGACCATGTTATTTTACTAGCTAGACTAGAATTACAAAAAGACAAATCAATAGGTGCCAGTTCTAATGTACTGGGGTTACACCTTGTACCTGTACCATCATTAAGAAGTACTATATCTTTATATTCAAGGAAAGAGAACAACTCTCTTCCCTTAGTATCTGTATGTTTACCACCCCACATAGTGTGGTGGGCATTAAAGTCTCCACACAGTAAAAATTTTCCCTCTATTTGGTCAAATATATTATTATATTGTGGTAATTTGGTATCTGATTCTGTGTCATAAAGATTGACCAGTGTAATATCATTATTATCAAAATTAAATTTAATGCATGATATTTCTAAATTACTATCAATATTCTTTTTCAGATATGGGAGGTTTTCTCTGACATATATTGCTGTACCTCCATGTGATTTAGTATTACGAACAGAAAAATCAGCTATTTTATAACCCATTACATGTGGATGGTCTTGCTCGTTTTTACACCATGTTTCCTGGAAGCATATTATATCGGGCTTTATTTGCGACATAGCTATATACTCTGCAGCATTATTGTGAATACCACGACAGTTCCAATGAACAATACTGAACATTATGTTGTATATTAGTAAACTAGTAAAGTTAGCCATTATAAGCACAGATAGAACATATAACATTACTTCTGTTAATATTTTATGATTTGTATAATACATTATAGCATTTCTGTTGTTACTCTATTGGCCAATTGAAGACCTTTCGAAACATCATAATCAAATCCAAACATTTGTTTGGTTGCCATTGATACGAAACCAATAACTTTTTCTAAATTAAGATCACTTGTTGGGGTTTGGGATGTAAGTATATTAAGCATTGCAACACTTATAATTGGGATTACTTGGTCTATTATATTGGTGTTTTTGTAACCTTTTTTCATATCAGTATGTTCAGCTTCTAGTTGCTGAACAACTGGTCTTGCTTTAGCCTTAGCTTTCACTTGTTTATTTGCCTCATGCAAGGTGATGTTGTCTCTTTTAACTACCTTGAGAGCTTGTTTTTGTTGCTCCCTTGAGGGACAAAGTTTATAGTTCGATGGATGGTCACCTTTACAATTTACACACTTTGGGGATTCTGTGTTACATTCATTGGATTGGTGGTCCTCACCACATTTCCTACATTTTCTTTTATTGCTACAATTACCTGCCATATGCCCATATCCCTGACATTTGTAACATTGGATGGGATTTGGTACATATAGCTTTATTTTGTAACTATTGAATCCAATATTTATGGTTTGGGGTAGTATTGGAACATCAAAGATCAATTTGACTGATCTTGACGTTTTTCTTGTATTACTATTTTTATCATAGTATGTTAAACGTGTTGCCTTACTAACTTTTTGACCTTTCATGACTGATTTTAAGTCTTCATCCTCAATATCGATGTCAAGCGGCACGTTGTATATCACTCCAGCTGATGATGTAGTCGATTTGGGCAAACTTGACCTAATCGACCATTCACCAATGGAGGTTCTTTGTTGGATGTCTTTCCATTGGTGTTTATCTTGGCACTCGATTAGTAAATTGCCGTTTGCGAGTTGCTTTAGATTTTTTGCAACTCCTACCGAATCCGATAGGGCCTTTTGAATTTTAATGGGGTTTTGTCTTCCAAGTTTAATGGATGGGTTTATACTAGCTATTATGAGCAAATATTTGTTGGGGGCATTTTGGAGGGAGGGTACTCTAATAACTGTGTTGTTATGGGTGGTAGCGGGGGAACCTGTTGCTACTCTTTTACGTTTTTTAACCTGGGTTGTCCATGAGTGACCCTGTTGACTTTCATTGTCAGTAGTTTCTAGGTCACTACTGCTCAATGCGTTGTAAAAATCCTCAGTTCGGAACTGAGTATTTTCTGACTCGTCCATCATGGCGGACAAGACAAAGGTAAACAAAAAAAAAACTATATATATACTATAAATAAGGTTAAACAAAATAAATTAGTATCTATTATTGAAAAGATTATATTAATCTTACTTGTATACAACAAAATATAGTCGATACTCAATCTGAAAATGTGAAAATGAACAATAAATAAGTATAGTGCGGTGCTACAAAAAACACGACCGTGATGATCCGGGACTCACAACCCGAATCTTTTGTTTTAAATATAACTCTGTACAATATATATATGCAATATTTCCCAGATCTTCTTTGACACATTATAAAAGATTACTCTAGTTACTCATTCTTTGCACTAATTACTCATTTATTTACACTAATTATTCATTTATTTACACTAATTATTCATTTATTTACACTAATTACTCATTTATTTACACTAATTACTCATTTATTTACACTAATAACTCATTTATTACCACTAATTAGTCACTATAAGAACTAATAACACTCAAATTTTTCTTAATTGCAGTGTCCATAGAGGAAACCTGTCGTCCTTGCATTGTGTTTTGTGCCATCGGGCATAGCATGGACTAAATAAGTGTTGATTGAACCAGGAAAAGGATATATATACTTAGTCCTTGATTGTACCAGGAAGGATATACATTGAAGAGTACGTATGTTGAGTGGGTCATTGGTACAGTCCGTTATACGTTAACAGTCTGACTGTCCGTTAAAAGTGTTCAGTAATCTTTAGAGTTACCTGTTATAAGAGCCGCACATTAACTGCAGTAGCTCTTACAATGAGAAATGTTGAGGCGGATTTTTCGTTGTCGAACCAGCTGTTTAACAGCCCTTCTAACTCTCAACGTCATCGTAGTTACTATACTCATACTGCTACAGTCAGGCGTATTACGGAGCTTATCTGATTCTATGGATAAACCAAGAGATTTACCAAATGAGAACAAACGCCCTAAAGGACAACCAACGTTTAAGTATAACGAGGAAATAGTGGGAGTTCCCCTTAGTTATGACGACATCGAAGAAAATCGCATGAAACAAGCAGGCGGTATCGATACAAACAGATATGACCCTGCAAAACCGATTGATTTTATTCCACCAGTACCAAAATTCTCTGTTTCTGATATCGTTTACCGGTTGTCGGATAGAATACAAAGTAAAAATCTAGAGCTTGATAAAACGATATATTCTTATAAAATATTGATATTGACACCGTTGCATAATAGTGAGAAGACGTTGTTTAGATTTGCCCGTGAAATCCGCGAACTACAATATGCACATGAATTAATATCGATAGCTTTTGGTGAAGACGGTAGTACGGACGGAACAGTAGAGGAAGCTAAACTTGTCATAGAGGAGTTGAGGACGTCTGGGTTTCGTAACATAAGTTTTTACCATTTTGACATTGGGCAACAAGTGAGTGGTGACTGGGAAGATATTCATCAACGTATTCAACAATACAAACGTAGACAACATTTAGCTAAAGCTAGGAATTTATTGTTAAAAAAAGCTTTATCCGACGAAGACTATGTATTATGGATAGATAGCGACATAGGCGACTTACCTCAAGATATAATACAACACTTGCTATTCGCCAAGAAGGATATCGTCACACCCACGTGCTTGATTAAGCAAGGACTAACTGTCAGAAATTATGACAAAAACATATGGCGAGAAACGCCCCTTTCTCTAGAGAATCAAAAACACATGCGCCCTAATTATCTGGTAATCGAAGGTTATGGTTCAACGTCTCGGATATATTTACCCGATCTACGTGGAGAAGGGCGTATTGTTCCCCTAGATGGTGTTGGTGGTTGCACTCTTCTTGTACGGGCAAAGTGTCATAGAGAAGGTTTAGATTTTCCAGAAACTTTGTTTGACCACCATATTGAAACAGAAGGTTTAGCTAAAAAGGCAAAGACAATGGGATACTCCGTTTATGGCATGCCATTTGTAGAAGTGTTTCATTTTTAAATTAAAGTTCCTTAATATTCAAATGTTTATATTTTTATCTCTGTTTTATATCGTCTAAACTCGTCAAACTAAATATTATCGTTATATAAATATACATATACCCATTCATGGATCTACAATCAGTCAGGTTTACTCCTGGTTTGCCCACTTTTAATTCTACCAATTATCTATTAGTTAAGAAAACAAAAAAGACAAAAGGTTTAATGAGCAGACAATTGTATAGTCTGTTCCAACTTAGGTATATAGTTTGTAAGTGTTTTCCAGTTATTCAGGTTGTTTTTTGTAATAAGGGCACTACATGTAAAAGGATGAGAAATACAACCTTTTATATTTACATCAAAAATAACAAAACATTTAATATATTTACAAAGTCACAATTAGCAATAATTCACTTCATTGTTCAGTTCAAATGGAAAAGATGGGATGTTGCGTCAGAGTAATCTACCACGTTGATTGGTCCTTGTTGGTATCTGTATATGAGTCTGGTGTCTATTACTCTGAATGGTCGTCTTTAAGGTGGGCGGGTTCCTCCTGCTGCATACTGGATAATGTTGCATTTTGTTAGTGCCTTTGTCTTTTTCAGTAGCTCAATGATCTCGTAGATGTTTGGGTGGGCGTGTTTGAGTCGCTTATGTTTGTTGTGCCATCCTTCCAGGTGATTTGTGCATGATGGGGGGTCCTTCTGTGTAATAGTGGTTCCATAGAAAGCGGTAGTTTTCAACCAAAAACTCTGTCACCTAATCTATAAATGGAACAAGAGGTACCAATAGTACTGCGGCTCGTCGTATCAGTTAGGTAATATCTTCATTTTTTTTTATAATAGGACTGTAGTCCATATTTCTGTGCCTTTCGCTATATACACTGTGTGAAGTGGAAGAAGCAGCCTTTCACGGTTACCCCTGGACATACTGTCTGTGTTGCGTTGTTTATTGCTGTCTCGTAGTCAATAGATAGTGTTTCTGGTTGAAGTTGTAACTGGTGTTGTTGATCAATGGCTACTGAACAGTTGCATTTATATTCTAGTTGTTAAATTTAATTGGATAATTTTATATTTTACTAAATTTTGAAACAGTGTATTGTATTGAAATTAAAAACAAAAATAAGTTGAATAAATCAAAAGATATTCAAATGAGATTTATTCTATTAGATATTTAGTTTCATTATTTTACTTTCAACCTTTTTTTCAGAATGTACCAATAATTAAAAATATTTGTTGATAACTTGAAATATTTATTCATTTTAGTACATATTTTTCCTTCCTTTTTTTTTTTAATAAAATACATTATCGTGCCAAATATATATAAAATATAGAAAATTTTTGCTTTTCCTTGATTTAATAGCAGAATATAATATTCCTTTTTAATTTTACAGGTAAAATAAAAGGTAAAAAATATGACTATAATTCAGAAATAAACTATAATTGTTAAAACAACAATTCCCTCTTTGTTTACATATACATGTAATTAAAAGTGGGCAAACCAGGATGACACCATCAGTCGATACATGTGTCATGGCATTGCACAAGGTAATGTTTTCACTGACTGTTTTTGATGTCGTTACACTAAATCCATTGGATGTGAGATATGAACTGATTGGTAATTTAAAGTACTCTCAGATCAGTACTTTATGTTGTTGGGATATACAAGTACCCGGCCACGTCCACTTAATGTTTTTGTTATATGTGTACTTCTATTTATATCCATCTGGTGAGTTAATACTAAGTCTTTTTCAACATATTTGTATAGTTCGTTCTTTTGTTGTACAGTTACACTTCTGTCCCAGGTTAGGGGAGGGTTGGGGTCTCGCTAACATGTTCAACCCCGCCATATTCTGTATGTGTGTGCCTGTTCAGAGTCAGGAGCCTGCAATTCAGTGATTGTCGTTTGTTGATGTGTTACTTATTTGTTTTTGTTCATTTTTTGTGCATACATTTGGCCGTTAGTTATCACGTTTGATTTGTTTTTATGTTTGTCATTTCGGGGCTTTTTATAGCTGACTATGTGGTATGGAATTTGTACATTGTTGAAGGTTATACGGTGATCTATAGTTGTTAATTTCTGTGTCATTTGGTCTTTTGTGGAGAGTTGTCTCATTGGCAATCATACCACATCTTTTTTCATATAGGGGGACGGTTTAAATCTAACAAAACTCAGTTTAACGCCACCGCAATAAAATTAGCGCTTGTCAGAAGTATTGTGGTTATAAGTGTCTTAGTCTTATTAAACCTTTTAGTTCTAGACGGTTGAAAATATCTGGTCTACTCGGCTACCCTCATGAACTTCCATCGTATTGTCAATACATAATTACTTATGCAATCAAAATTATGATTCATGTACATGTGCATGGACATTTAAATAGGGGATCCCAATGGTAAAAATGAAGTTATCATAAATGGTTTACTTCCCTTCTCTGTACATCATCATTATCTACGTGTGCATGATTATCTGACTAAATCCCCAAGTTCGGACAACCCTTTTCCTAGTTTGCTTCTAGCAAATATTTATCAAAAGTTTAGTTACATGTAGCAAAATATAATCTTTTCTTTCAGACTGAAGCCGCATATTTATGTACATATATCTGAAGGCATTTTATTTTGAAACATCGTCCGATTTGCTGTTCAAAGTAATGTTCATTGATGCCATGAAGGTCTTGAGATTCGCCAAAATCTCATTCTTGTCAAGTGATAGGTTTTTGTATTTGGGATTATCTGCATCTCATTTATTCCTAATTATTTTACACAACACTCGTAGTAGCACGATTTACATACAAACCATTATTATATGAAGCTTTTTCCGCAGGAATAACAACATACATATCTTGGAAAGGTGATATACATTTTACAGCCACGTTGTCTCTGAAAAAAGACTTTGATCGATCTTTCAAACATTTTTACGACTTATGCATGCGACGTTTTTTCAGAGACATGATTGTTTTGACTCATTTTGACAAAGTGTCCACTCAATCTTCTTGATATTACCTTTCTGAGATATTCATGCTGAATTATGTTTAGATCCCCAGTAATAACATGGCCACAGGGGGCTTTTAATATAAAGGCGAGTGTGAACAGCCTCGCCGGATAATGGTGTGGATTGACAAAGGTTGTCATTAAATTTTCTTTCAGATATTGTAACATCTATATTTGTAGGTTTATACCTTGAACTGAATACGAAATGTCTTGATTCAAAACCATAGCTGAAGTTTAATTTGATTTAATTTGTTTAAATACTAAATTAATCTCAAGGGTATCATATCAGAAGGATATAAGGTTTTGTTCTTAATCAAGGTAATACAATGCTTTCTTATAGTTGAATATTTTGGGTGCCATTATTTTGATGTAACTGTGGAGTACAACAGGAACAGACTAATTTTAAAAACGAAGTGTTGGTTTAGATGTTACATCCTTATGATGTAGAACGTCGCTGATGTTGATTGTGTCAATTTGGTTATTGGTAAACTGAACAGGAAGGAATTTACCCTTTTCCTCATGTAAAAGTTTCCGATCTTACTGGTTGAGAAAGACGGAAAATTAGCTAAATCACAAATTATACTGACAAAACTATATATTGGTTTAGATGTATTTATGCTTCCTTTGTCAAGTGCATAATCTCTGAACTTTTTTTTTTAAATTAACAGGCAGTGAAAAAGAATAGTTCTAATACATATTACGATGGATTATATAATTCAAATGACAGCAATATCAATGAATATTGGAACACATATTGGCTACAAAAAAAATTCCACATCAATTTAGAGTATCAGCAAGTCCTCTTTTTATTTAAAATATTGAATTGTTAAGAAATTTCAGTAGTTTCGATATATCAGACTGAGTTATCAGTGTCGTTTTAACAAAATTATTTGACCGCATCAACCAAAACTGAACTCATTTACACTTTATCATGTAAATATATATGGCCTCATTGTAAACCAATAATATTTCTATGTGAGGACGGATCGTATGATAAAATGACACACTTTGAAACACAAAACACCTTATCGCTAATCCTGGCTGACCCGGCCTCTTGTACTTTTGAAGCATACAACAATCACTTTTCCATTGTGGCGTCAGATATTTTGTTTTATGACGTCAAAATTTTATGGGAACCTGTGTGATATCCAGTAATGGCAGACAAATAGTGACAAGGTGTATTTATACCATATCTAAGAATTTAGCGCGCCGTTATTTCATCTCTGTATCCATAATAATGAAACGTCCCTAAAGTGACTTTTCAGAGGCAGATTTAGGGGGGACAGGGGGCCCGGCCCCCCTTTTTGGGAAAAAATTTGGTTGATTATATAGGGAATCACTGAAGCGTGACTGGAGCGGGCCCCCTCTCAGGCAGTCAATGGGCCCCCACTTATGAAAATTTCTGGATCCGCCACTGCTTTTTAACATGTTTAAGTCAGTATTTTGGGATGTTTTTTTTTTTAAATCAATAAAATTGAGAAAGGAAATGGTGAATATGTCAAAGCGACAACCACCCGACCATAGAGCAAACAACAGCCGAAGGCAACCAATGGGTCTTCAATGTAGCGAGAATTCCCGCACCCGTAGGTGTCCTTCAGCTGGCCCCTAAAATATGCATACTAGTACAGTGATAATGGACGTCATACTAAACTCCGAATTATACACAAGAAACTAAAATTTAAAATCATACAAGACTAACAAAACTATTTAACGGCATCATCCAACACTCACATGACTGATTCATATACTTTATTTAAAAAATAAAATAAAAAGTACAATCATGTATGGGAAGTTCTCTTCTTGGAATAGTATACTGTTACTATAATTTGAAGATGGCAAAGAAAAAGCATGATTTTGTTTGTAGCCGAACGTCCAGGGGCAAATATTTCATTCATGTTCGGATCGAGTATATTTTTCTGAGTTCCAGACTCCCAGATATCCTTTATAATCGTTATGGATAAGTCTGGCTAAATTGACGAGATGGTGCAAATGTATAATAATTATATAGTTTTTTTACGTTGTACAACACTTTTTTCATTAATATCCCATAATTCATCCACTGTTCAATTTTCGTTTGAACATTTGTCAAAACAGAATCTTAAATGAATGTAAATCCAAGACAAACAAGGTAAAATACAATTAAAATTCGCTGAATTAAATGCAGAGTTATATTTGGGAAGAAACTGTTAAAAACGGGGAACGAAGAAACGTAAACAATGATGTTGCGGCGTCACAGAATATAAGTTCCGTCATAATATTCATGTCCAAAGATAATTTATTATGTAACAAAAGTTCCAATTGGAATTATTGTTATGTGATATTCATTCCATCAGCATAATAAAAGGACCGATGACTCAGAATTGTTATCACATAATAAAAATTTCAATAGGAAGTTGTATTACATAATAAATTATCTTTGGAATAAATATTATGGTGGAAATTTTATCTTATGACTGGTATAACATTTTGACTTTTATTATTTTGACATAAAAATTATCATTCATTAAAATGAAAGAAAAAAAAATGAAAAGAATCTTTTGTAATTATTCCGATTGGAAAAATTATTATGTAATATTTATTCCTGTTTGGAAAAATATTATGTAATATTTATTCCAGATTGGAAAAAGTATTGTAATATTTATTCCCGATTGGAAAAAATATTATATAATTTCTTTTCCGACCCAAAAATATAATTATATTCTATCCATTACTACTGCCGAAATGGTAAATTGGTATTTACAATTATTACGGTATAAGAACAGGTATCGTGAATATGGGGAATAATTGAATAATCATTTCTGAATTATCGACAATTACCGGTATACATTTTTGACCTTTAAATGATACTTTTCTCATTATAATTTTAAATTTATATTTCACAGCTGAACTTGTTAACGTGTTTTACTTTCCTTCAACATATGTCACATCATTTAAAAACATACATATTTTCTCATACTCATCAGCCTCCATGTTTTAGTATACATTGAGGTGTTGTGTACAGGTGAATATATCTAACTCATAAATACTTTTCATTTTACATAATAATCAAATAATTAGCATTTAATCTGTTTTGATTTAGAATATAATCAGCATTTAAAACATGTTTTGATTTATATAATAGTCAATCAAGTGTAAACTAAACTTCAGCATAATAGGAACATTAGTTATACTCATCAACATATAAGATAAGTTCCTAATATCAGTGGAACAAATATAATACAGAAGGAAAAAGTATTCCATGACATAATTTCAGCAGAACAAATATTATTATAATATTGTTTCCCTCAGGAACAAATATTATTAGGAATACATATACGTTGAAAGCTGTACGTATGCAATCTTATAAAAATATTTCTCCGATGAGTTGGATAACCTTCTATTCGATTCGATATTTGTACATGTAACGTTTGATCAGTAAAAAAATATAGAAAATCTGTTATTATATAGCAAAGTAATTGGAAGTGATTTATTTCTTCTAAATTCTAAAGTGCCTTTTCTGCAGTGACGTCATTTAGAACTGTTCTACAGTCCTGACTGATTTAGTCAGTTCTGCTGACAGTTCTACGGTTAGAAGTGATTTGGACAGTTCTACCTAGAACTGATTTAGACAGTTCTACCCTAGAACTGATCCTGACAGTTCTACCTAGAACTGATTCTGACAGTTCTACCTAGAACTGATTCTGACAGTTCTACTTAGAACAGTTCTAGGGTAGAACTGTTCTAGGTAGAACTGTTCTAGGACAGGTTAGAACAGTTCTATGACAGATATTCTGACAGTTCTAATGAGAGGTTAGAAGTGATCTCAACTGTACATCCTAAAATTATATATTAATTGACGGTTTTGATGTCAAGTACTCATTGGTGATTACTTATCATAATTGAATATAACATTTGCATACAAATGATGTCAGAAAGAAACAACCCAAACTGTAATGTCAGATGTAAACAGCATAAATCATATCGCCGTAGACAATAAATAATTAAGGTGAGACATATTTGTCGGTGACACACAATACAATTGTAACTGAAAGTGTACTGCCAAACGTCAAACCAGTATTCATATTAAAACGGATCTTTTTTATACATAAAACCCAATAAAAATAAATTCATAACGCACATTAAAGTGTATAAGACAATTGATAACAATAACTGTCCAGGAAATCACATTTAGAAATTACCTAGACAGCGACACAGGGAGATAATAATCATATATAATGTCACGGTACTTTTCTATCCCATATTCAAGTATTTGGGTTTAATGTTATATTTGTTATTCTCATCGGATTTTGTCTAATTCTTAGGTCGTTTCTGTGTGTGTGTTACATTTTAATGTTGTGTCGTTGTTCTCCTCTTATATTTAATGCGTTTCCCTCAGTTTTAGTTTGTTACCCCGATTTTGGTTTTTTTCCATCGAGTTTTGAACAGCGGTATACTACTGTTGCCTTTATGTAGTAACGTTAGGGCTTGTAAAACGAGACAAACTGGTAAATATTTTCTCACGAAACCCTAGAATCATTGTTAAAGAAAAACCTTTCGCTAAAGGACGAGTCAGAAATATACCGGCGTGTTCTGCTGATGACAGACAAATTGAAAGATCTCTTTAGTGTATTGGATTTTTTATTCATAAATTCCATATAGAATGTGTCTTTGTTGACTGTTTGTGGACCGATGTCGAAACGGGGTTATAATTGTAGTGTGTGACCAGACCAATAAAACCCTTTCTTAGATTAATGTTTACAGGCAAATATAATGCTACTGTGCTACATGTAGGGCAAAATATAGGTGGTAAAACATAGTTTTCAAGAAATGTCACAGATCGTTCACAAACTAAAGCAATGTCCAAACGATTGGGTCTGTCGACAATGCAAAAAAAGTAAAATCAAATTTGATTGTACGGATAATTTTAGAAACAATCACAAAGAACCTTATTATGAACAATCGGATCCCAATAATGCAGATACAGCTGAAGACAGAAAAGAATCCAAATCTAATTCAATAATTCATCCATTAACTTCGATATCATTCAGTACGAATCAGGCTCAAGGTAATAAATAACCTGTAAATGAAAATCAAGAAAAGACCTAGCAGATCTTGTAAAGAACCGTAGTAGGAATAGAAATTTTAAGAAAAAACAAAAGCAAGAAGACAAGTTAAACTGAAGGAAATATTGAACCGTATTTTCGTGGATACATGTAAGTATCTAAAAAACCTATTTACACAAAGTAAAAAAACACTGGAAAAAGAAATGCAATTACCCCCAATATATATCAAACATTAAGAAGGTGAACATATACAAAAGACTAAAACTTCAGTCCAGAAACAATAAAGATATGTCACACAGTTATTAAAATAAACGATCATGGTTCTTTATTGTAATTTGGGTATTTAACAAAGAACAGGAGAACCGAAGTGCAACAAAATTAAACACCAACACACATTAAAACGAATTACTTGATAACAATTGCCACATTTCTGACTTGGTTTAGGACATTTAAAAAAAATGGTGGGTTAAACCTGGTTTAATGGCTTGTGACAACTCCCACTTTTTGACAATATTAAAAAAATATCGCTAAAACACTACGTGACAGAAATGCAACACAGACACACGCAACAACATTCATAACAGATAAACTCTTAAACAATCAATATAATAGTCAACACAACATGCAAACCACAGTACAACAACAAAAATAGTTTATAAAATACAAACACCACAGGATATCAAATATTGTCACAATATTCGACCAAACAATAGTCATGACAATGATGATATGGAAAGTCAATTTATAACTATTTGGACTTCAAACGATAAGACATTACAGATTATCCAAACGAAACCATAACAAAAAAAAACAACATCAAAAATAAGTATATGAATGTAATATGTACAAAACACCGAGACATGCCGCAAAGCAATGAAAATATATCTTTAATATTACAGTCATATATTGGAATATGACAATGATGGTATTGAAAGGCAGTTCTATAATCATTTGGACAACAAACGATACGACATAACACAGTATTCAATTGAAACCGTAACAGAAACATAAAAAATGATTACACGAATGTTGAATGTACGAAATACAAAAACACGTCGTGAAGCAATGTAAATTCACTATCGGCATAACAGTCATAATCGGGAATAGGTTCGCTACTTAGCAGACTGACAATATAGATGTACATCCACAATCTAAGACGTGGTAAAAATGTCATTAGTTAGTTTAGACATAGAAACATCATTTATATCAACCAATTCGTGCTGGTGTCCTTAAAATTTATTGAGTGTCATTTGTAATCTTTTCCGATCATAACAGATATAGGAAGATGTGGTGTGAAGCCAATGAGACAACTCTCCATCCAAATAACAATTTATAAAAGTAAACCATGATAGGTCAATGTACGGCCTTCAACACGGAGCCTTGGCTCACACCGAACAACAAACTATAAAGGGCCCCAAAATTACTAGTGTAAAACCAATTAAACGGGAAAAACAAACGGTCTAATCTATATAAAAACGAGAAACGAGAAACACGTCGTATAAATAACATAAACAAACGACAACTACTGTACACCAGATTCCTGACTTAGGACAGGTGCAAACATTTGCAGCGGGATTAAACGTTTAAATGGTACCAAACCTTCTCCCTTTTCCGAAACAATAGCATAACATAACAACATAGAAAAGCACACGATAAAATATCAATTGGCAGGCTTAACTCAATCAGACACCACTGCGAAATATTTAACCCTTCGAAAATAATCACTTTTGAAAAGAAACTGTTTTAATAATACAGGTAAATCTTGAAGTTTATACAAATATAGTACGAATAAGTGAAAATTAGAAGATATTCCACATAATCAAAGCTGGTATATAGACCAGATCCATATTAATATAAAATAACAAAAACGAATTATAAACAGTATCAACAGGTCGAATTAACAAGAACATACGATTTGAGAGTACTCGCAGTTACTGACAGCTAGTTAAAAGCCAAGAACAATAAATAATAAAAAAAATCATGCATCCGAGACTAAAATCAACTAAAACACATCCCAGGGATTTAGTATTTTAACGTCATGAACAGTCAGAGAAGACATGACTTGTGCAATGCCAAAAATAAATGAATCGACAGGTAGTAGGATAGTGAGGAGCGACCTATATAGGGATAAACGTGTCTGTGTCTCTATACATCCCGCCTCAAAAGAAGATACAATTTAGTTATGTTTTAATTTGCTAATGACAAAATCGATATTAGTGTCAATATAAACTGTAGTCAGAGATCTAATTATAATATTGGTACGATAACCCTTACTTATAAGTTTGTTTAAAGGTTCGATGAGTTTACACGGGTCACATATTGATTTCCTCGCTTTAAGTACAATATTACCGTAAAATTTAGGATTTGAAATACCATTTTTAATAAGTTTTCTACAGGTACAGCCAAATTTAATAATCAAATCTTTGTATCTATGAAAGAATTTAGTAAAAGTTTTAAGTAATTTATGGTATCGAAATCCCTGACACAATAATTTCCCAGTGATGCATTGATTACGTTCGTTAAAATTTATGACACCAGAACACACACGGGCAAACCGAACGAGTTGGGATATATAAACACCGTATGATGGAGTCAGGGGCACATCGCCGTCTAAAAAAGGAAAATTAACAATAGGAAATGAAAATCGTCTCTTTTGTCGTAAATTTTAGTATGAAGTTTCCCGTTTGAAATTGAAATGTCTAAATCTAGTAGGACAACTGCTGCTGTTTATGTTAGATTTAAATAAAGTAAGTTCTTTTGGGTAAATTTTGGAAGTATATTTAGAGAAATCTGGATTATTCAACGAAAAAATATCATCCAGATAACGGTAGGTATTATTGAATGTATCAACCAAATATAACAATGATGGGTCTTTACTGAGTTTGGTCAAACACTGAGATTCATAGCAATATAGAAATAAATCTGCTACCTGACGATACTCTTTATCGCCGAAACGTTCATAAATGTTATCTAGCAGAAAATTTAAAGCTTCAATCATATCCTCACATTTCCAGTAAGTGTATCTAGCATACTTTCCTTTTTCGTTACAGAAAAATGCTTTAAAAGAGTTACAGCAAATAAAATTACAATGAGATTTTTCGAAAGACTATTTTATCAAATACAAAAACTTTTTTCTTTATAAGATTGTGTGGAAGTGTAGTGTACAGAGTATAAATATCATAACTGTCAACAGAATTATAAAGACCATCAAAAGCATGTATTTTATTTAAAACCTCTAAAGGATTTTTAAAAAATAACGCTTTTTGTGCTGTTTCGTTATAAGAAGCACACTCCTTATATGAAATTAGTTTAGTTTAGTGTGAACATGCACGAGCATACCGTATCTATTGAGATATTACACACCATACAGAGCACAGTGTATGTTACTGGTGAGAAACGGGATATTGATAATTGGGAAGTTAAAATCATCCCTTTCGAAATAGTTTGTAGTGTGAAGTCGTCCATCTGTGTCAGTATTAAAAAAAAGATTAAGGTATGAATCAGTCCCTTTTCAGTAGTATCCTTAATTGCATGTGCACTAGGATATATGAGATGCAAGTACTAACTGAAATATTGGTTATACAGTGATAAGACATCATCAATATATCTGAACGTAAAATTAATGAACTTTGCAAAAACGTGGTTTTTTTTCTGTTTGGTCTTTTAGAAGTTTCTGAATTAATTCTGCTTCACACGAGTACAAAAACAAGTCGATCAGACGGGGTGCACAATAAGTGGATTCCATTGGAATATCGACTGTTTGTTGAAAGATCAATCCTCTTAACTCAAAAAATATATTGTCAATTAAAAAGTCCAGCATTTTGATAATATCATCTCCATTGTATTCTCTGATAGAATCAGTTTCACAGTGTTTTTTTACAAAATAAGAATTATCATAACTCAACTCAATTTATATCTAAGATTCCCATTTATAGAACAAGCTCTGTGTAATGGGTTTGTGCACTCGATCTATCAAAAGAGTATGAGGATAAGTAGTGTAAAGCGTAGAAAATCAGAGTTCCAAATGTTGCTGTAAAATTGCAGATATTATGATAAAAGATTTATAAGTAGAATTTTAGAGTTTTTAAGAATCCCTATCTGATTGACACCACTGGTTAAATATTTATCATAACCACATTTTGCTTTTACTGTAGAAAGAATATTAGTCATCACTTTTGAACATCTTGGTGCGTAAAGCTATGTATCGTTTTTTATACTTACTTTGGTGAAGTTTTGGTATCCAGTACAATGACGGTAGATTTCTCCGTTTTCTTTGTAAGTATTTCTAAATGAAAGAAGAACAGATTTGTGATATTGTAAAATGTCATCCTATATAAAGGTTGTTAAAGAAAATGTAGGATTACCAGTGGAGCTGTCTATTCTAAGCTCTATTTAAGACATTGCAAATAAAAGTTTTTACATATACGAAGACTCTCTTATTAGAAGCTGTATCCTTAGAACAACGACATTGTTGTCATGCAAAGAGGATAAAGCATCCACAATTCCCTGGTTCTTGAATGGGCTGTAACCCCTTGTGCTCGTAGAACATCGTAGTTTCTGAATGCATGATTGAATAGCTATGTTACATTCAGACAAAGTGACCAGTTACGGTTCATCTGGTTTGCGCTTTAACCATTTTTTAGCATAGTCCCCAACTGCATCCATCAGTAACCTTAAGTTTTTTTCAATTGATGGGCTGGGGAATTCTGTATGTTTGTCCCTTGACTAACAACTCTCTTAGTTGTTTATTTGTAACGATGCCAAGGTCGCCAGTAATAACATGACCAGTTGGACTATAATTGTATTTTGACGATGCACATAAGCAATCCGGGGTTTGAATTTTACATCTTTGAGATGACACTTTAATAGAATATAACTATTTTCATTGTTACACATTTAATTTCACCAAAGTACAGTAACTCATCATTTACACTAATAACGCATGTATTAACACGTATTAGCCATTAGTAAGACAATTTGTTTATATTTTTCTTTATTGCAGTTTTAGATTGAGGAAACTAGTTCTAGGCATACCAAAGATAATTTAGTAGGTAAATGTTGACTGAACGGAGAGAGTTATACTGAAGAATACGTTTGCAAGGTCGTTCGTTTGTAAAATCCGTATACCGTTAAAAACCTGACTGAGCATTTGTAGAATTTTAGTATTCTACGCCATTAATCGGTATAAGAGCCGTACATTATTTGTATTATCTCTTTCAATAAAAAATGTTGAGACGGATTTTTCGTCGTCGTATAAGATGTTTAACAGCCCTACTAACTATTTACGTCGTCGTAGTTTCAAAACTCAAAAGCTTCTCTGATTCTATAGATAAACCCAAAGAGCTTCAAAATGTAGACAAACGCTCAGAAGGACCAGTGTTAAAGTCATTCGTTACAAATCGGCCAATTCCGTACCTTCATCGCGGAATCACCCGAGGGTTGCCGATTTTTTAAAGAATAACTAGAAAATAGTTGGAGCTGGGGTTCATCTTAGTTAACACAATACAGAAGCAGGTGGTATCGATACAAACAGATATGATCCTGCAAAACCGATTGATTTTTTTCTAACAGTACCAAAATTCAGCAGACGACATGAAAATCTTAAGCTTGACAATACTATATATTCTTATAAGATATTAATATTAACACCATTGCATAATAGTCCAAAGACGTTGTTTACATTTGCACATGAGATCTGCGAACTAAAATATGATCATGCATTAATATCGATAGCTTTTGGTGAGGACGGGAGAACGGACGTACAATAGAGAAAGCTAAATTTATCATAGATCAGTTGAAGGCGTCAGGGGATTGGCGGAATATTCATCAGAGAATTTAACAATATAAACGAAGACAGCACTTGGCTAAAGCTAGGAATTGATTGTTAAAAAACGCTTTATCTGATCAAGACTATGTGTTATGGATAGACAGCGACATAGGCGACTTACCTCAAGATATAATACAACAATTGTTGTTTGCCAAAAAGGATATCGTCAATCCCTCGTGTTTATTTAAACAAGGACGAACTGTCAGAAATTATGACAAAAACCTGTGGAGAGAAACGCCCCTTTCTCTAGAGAAACAAATGAAAATGCCTGCTAATTATCTGGTAATCGAAGGTTATGGTTCAACGTCTCGGATATACTTACCCGATCTGCGTGGAGAAGGGCGTATTGTCCCCCTAAATTGTGTTGGTGGTTGCACTCTTCTGGTACAGGCAACGTGTCACAGAGAAGGGTTAGATTTTCCAGAAACTCTGTTTGACCACCATATTGAAACAGAAGGTTTAGCTAAAAAGGCAAAAACAATGGGATACTCCGTTTATGGCATGCCATTTGTAGAAGTGTTTTATTTTTGAATTAAAGTTCTTTGATGTTTATAACGTTTATATTGTATCCCTTGCATATCGTTCAAACACTGGATTTTTAGGGAATTTATTTCTTTATAGCTTCGACTGTAGTGCACATTCACAGATTTAAGTTGTATTATATAAAATCATGTAGCATGTCTGCCACAAATCGAATAAAAATTAAATCACAAAAATACTGAACTCCAAGGAAATTTTAAAATGGAAAGTCCCTTATCCGGCTTATCGATTGGCAAAATCAAAAGCTCAAAAACATCAAACAAATGGACAACAACTGTCATATTCCTGTCGTGATACAGGCATTTTGGTATGTAAAAATCGTGGATTAAACCTTGTTGTAAAGCTAGCTATACTTCTTACTTCTATGACAGTTGTATGAAATTCCATAACATATAGTTTAACATATACATATGTAAATAAAAACGCGAAACCATGGTACTGGTATATAATACTAAGTAATTTGGACTGGAATAATTGTGAAACATGCATGAGAATACATCCTTTTTGAATCGTTTCCAGAACTATGTCCTTTACGATGCTTGTTTACTAAATGTACGTAAAAAAACATCGCTTTTTGCGTCTTTCCTTCTCTAAAAGTTAAGTAACCAGTGGTTTCTACTTTGAAAGCAGTAGAGTTGTTGTGGCCATCACCCTCTTTTAAAGGAAATTTGTTAGGTCACGTGAAATATCGTCGAAAATTAAACTAAAACGATCCCCTTTAAGGCTTTTGATATGTGGAAAGTTAAGAAACCTTCTTTTTTTTTTAAATATTTCTTGAAATAAATTTTACTTTTCAGTATTATTTTTTTTTTTAAAAGTGGAAACCAGTTACATGTTATTCACGCAAATATCCTTATAAAAGATTGAATATGTTAAAGAGAAGAAAAAAAAGGTCCACACCGGTCCTCTAATTCCAGCCCAGCGATTGTAGAACTACCTCGATCTTTCTAAATCGGAGCATGAATTTAATTTTAAGATAACAGGTTAAATATATATATAGAGTTATTATCACAATTGTGGAAGGTCCTGAATTCATGTGGAGCAGAATCTGTTTACCCTTACGGAGCACTTGATATAACCCTTCATTTTGTCTATGTTCGTGATGCTCAGTCGCTAGTTTTCTTAACCTTCTTTAATATTTCTACCCGGAACATAATCAATTGATACTATAATATAATAATTTTGCTATCATGTCACATTTTCTTGTCGTTTCCTTCCTGTATTTTCATCTGAAGAAGGCATCGAGGTGTTCCTAATTGAATTGTTAAAAAGAAAAAGAAAGATGTCCATTTTCTAGAATAGTCCTCAACTGCATCCATCAGTAACCTGAAGTAATTTTTCCAGTTGATTGGCTGGGAAATTCTGTATTATGGTCCCTTGGCTAACAAATCTCTTAGTTGTCCATTGATAATGTCAGGATCGCCAGTAATAACATGACCCCCGTGACTATAATTGTATTTTGACAATGCGGAAGTTTGAATTTTACCTCTTTGAGGTGACACTTTAATAAAATAAATTATTCCTACACATTTAATTTCACCAAAGTACAGTAACGCATCATTTACACTAACAACTCTTGTATTAACATTCATTAGCCATTAGTAAGACATTTATTCATATTTTCTGTTTTGCAGCTATCGATTGAGGAAACCTGTCCTAGGCATAGCAAGGATAAGTTAGTAGGTAAATGTTGACTGAAGGGAGAGATTTATATTGAAGAATACGTATGCCAGGTTATTTGTGTTTGTACAATCCGTTACCGTTAAAAGCCTGACTGTCCGTTTGCAGAATTTTAGTATTATACACCATTAACCGTTATAAGAGACGTACATTAATTGCATTATCTCTTTCAATAAGAAATGATGAAACAGATTTTTCGTCGTCGTATAAGATGTTTAACAGTCCTACTAACTATTAACCTCGTAGTAGTTACAAAACTCATACGGAGTTTCTCTGATTCTATAGATAAACCCAGAGAGCTTCAACATGTAGACAAACAGTCAGAGAAACAAATGTTAAAGTCATTCGTTACAAATCTGCCAACTCCGTACCTTCATCGCGGAATCTCCCGAGGAGTGTCGATTGTTTTAACGAATAACGAGATAATTTTTGGCGTTGGAGTTCATCTTAGTTATGACGACACAGAAGAGAATCGTGTGAAACAAGCAGGTGGTATCGATACGAATAGATATGATCCTGCAAAACCGATTAATTTTATTCCACCAGTTCCAAAATTCTCTGTTTCCGATATCGTTTACCGGTTGTCGGAAAGAATACGACATGAAAATCTTCAGCTTGACAATACCATATATGCTTATAAGATATTGATATTAACACCGTTGTATAATAGTGAGAAGACGTTGTTAAGATTTGCACGTGAGATCTGCGAACTCAAATATGACCATGAATTAATATCGATAGCTTTTGGTGAGGACGGGAGTACGGACGGAACAGTAGAGAAAGCTAAACTTATCATAGATGAGTTGAAGGCGTCAGGGTTTCGTAACATCAGTTTTTATCATTTTGACATCGATCAACAAGTAATTGGGGATTGGGGGAATATTCATCAGAGAAATCAACAATATAAACGAAGACAACACTTAGCTAAAGCTAGGAATTTACTGTTAAAAAACGCTTTATCTGATCAAGACTATGTGTTATGGATAGACAGCGACATAGGCGACTTACCTCAAGATATAATACAACAATTGTTGTTTGCCAAAAAGGATATCGTCAATCCCTCGTGTTTATTTAAACAAGGACGAACTGTCAGAAATTATGACAAAAACATTTGGAGAGAAACGCCCCTTTCTCTAGAAAAACAAAGGGAAATGCCTGCTAATTATCTTGTACTTGAAGGTTATGGTTCAACTTCTCGGATATACTTACCCGATCTGCGTGGAGAAGGGTGTATTGTCCCCCTAGATGGTGTTGGTGGTTGCACTCTTCTGGTACGGGCAACGTGTCACAGAGAAGGTTTAGATTTTCCAGAAACTCTGTTTGACCACCATATTGAAACAGAAGGTTTAGCTAAAAAGGCAAAAACAATGGGATACTCCGTTTATGGCATGCCATTTGTAGAAGTGTTTCATTCATGAATTAAAGGTCTTTGATGTTTATAACGTTTATATTGTATCCCTTGTATATCGTTCAAACACTGGATTTTAGGGAATTTATTTCTTTATAGCTTCGACTGTAGTGCACATTCACAGATTTAAGTTGTATTATGTAAAATCATGTAGCATGTCTGCCACAAATCGAATAAAAATTAAATCACAAAAATACTGAACTCCAAGGAAATTTTAAAATGGAAAGTCCCTTATCCGGCTTATCGATTGGCAAAATCAAAAGCTCAAAAACATCAAACAAATGGACAACAACTGTCATATTCCTGTCGTGATACAGGCATTTTGGTATGTAAAAATCGTGGATTAAACCTTGTTGTAAAGCTAGCTATACTTCTTACTTCTATGACAGTTGTATAAAATTCCATAACATATAGTTGAACATATACATATGTAAATAAAAACGTGAAACCATGGTACTGGTATATAATACTAAGTAATTTGGACTGGAATAATTGTGAAACATGCACGAGAATACATCCTTTTTGAATCGTTTCCAGAACTATGTCCTTTACGATGCTTGTTTACTAAATGTACGTAAAAAACATCGCTTTTTGCGTCTTTCCTTCTCTAAAAGTTAAGTAACCTGTGGTTTCTACTTTGAAAGCAGTAGAGTTGTTGTGGCCATCACCCTCTTTTAAAGGAAATTTGTTAGGTCACGTAAAATATCGTCGAAAATTAAACTAAAACGATCCCCTTTAAGGCTTTTGATATGTGGAAAGTTAAGAAACCTTCTTTTTTGAAATATTTCTTGAAATAAATTTTACTTTTCAGTATTATTTTTTTTATTTAAAAGTGGAAACCAGTTACATGTTATTTACGCAAATATCCTTATAAAAGATTGAATATGTTAAAGAGAAAGAAAAAGGAAAGATCCACACCGGTCCTCTAATTCCAGCCCAGCGATTGTAGAACTACCTCGATCTTTCTAAATCGGAGCATGAATTTAATTTTAAGATAACAGGTTAAATATATATATATAGAGTTATTATCACAATTGTAGAAGGTCCTGAATTCATGTGGAGCAGAATCTGTTTACCCTTACGGAGCACCTGATATAACCCTTCATTTAGACAAACGCACAGAAGAACAAATCTTAAAGTCATTCGTTACAAATCGGCCAATTCCGTACCTTCATCGCGGAATCACCCGAGGATGGCCGATTGTTTTTAAGAATAACGAAAAAATAGTTGGAGTTGGAATTCATCTTAGTAATGACGACACAGAAGAGAATCGCATGAAACAAGCAGGCTGTATACAAACAGATTTGACCCTGCAAAACCGATTAATTTTATTCCACCAGTGCCAAAATTCTCTGTTTCTGATATCGTTTACCGGTTGTCAGATAAATTACGACATGAAAATCTTAAGCTTGACAATACCATATATTCCTATAAGATATTGATATTAACACCGTTCCATAATAGTGAGAAGACATTGTTTAGATTTCCACGTGAGATCTGCGAACTCAAATATGACCATGCATTAATAATATCGATAGCTTTTGGTGAGGACGGGAGTACGGACGGAACAGTGGTGAAAGCTAAACTTATCATAGAGGAGTTGAAGGCGTCTGGATTTCTTAATATAAGTTTTTATCATTTTGACATCGGTCAACACGTAAGTGGGGATTGGGGGAATATTCATCTGAGAATTCAACAATATAAACGAAGATAGGTTGTTATCGCTTTGACACATTCACCATTTCCTTTCTCAATTTTAACACTTAGCTAAAGCTAGGAATTGATTGTTAAAAAACGCTTTATCTGATCAAGACTATGTGTTATGGATAGACAGCGACATAGGCGACTTACCCCAATATATAATACAACAATTGTTGTTTGCCAAAAAAGGATATCGTCAATCCCTCGTGCTTATTTAAACAAGGACGAATTTTCAGAAATTATGACAAAAACATGTGGCGAGAAACAACTCTTTCTCTAAAGAAACACATGAAAATGCCTGCTACTTATCTGGTACTCGAAGGTTATGGTTCAACGTCTCGGATATACTTACCCGATTTGTGCGAAGAAGGGCGTATTGTCCCCCTAGATGGTGTGGGTGATTGCACTCTTCTGTTACGAGCTAAGTGTCGTAGAGAAGGTTTAGATTTTCCAGAAACACTATTTGACAACCATAATGAAACAGAAGGTTTAGATAAAAAAGCAAAGACAATGGGATTCTCCGTTTACGGCATGCCATTTGTTGAAGTGTTTCATTCATGAATTAAAATTCATTGATGTTTATAACGTTTATATTTAATACCTTGTATATCGTTCATACTCCTCTGGTTGTACTGAGCACTAAATTATCGATGTAGCTAACGTTCGAATGCTAGAGAACTATGAACAAAGAAAACAAATGACAAACGGCAATTTCTTTAAAATGATTCGCAGATTAGATCGATAATGATACTACGAAACTAAGGTATTAGTGGTGAAAGTTTTTTAATGGCACTACATGGATAAAACCAGAGGATTCCGAATATTTGGCAAAAATTCAAAAACATGAGAAGCGAACGTCCTTAATTTTATATATAGTCATTTTCTTAATTTACTAGTGTTTTACTGCAGGTGTTCTAATCAACCACTCGAGACATTTTTGGGGGTTTTGTTGTTGTTGTTTTTTCTTAATTTTTCTTTTTTTTTGGGGGGGGGGGGGGGGGCATGTTCACGGCGATAATAAAATCACTCTGAAATATCTCACCCTTACATTAAAATAAAAGTCCAATATGATGCAGTTTACTACCATACTCAACTTTATGGATTTGTTTTAATTTTTTTTAACAACATTATATAATTATTCATCAAATATGCTTGTTACATTGTTACACCAAGAAACCAAGCTTTTCTTGATGCATACTGTAATATTCCACCGATTGCCCAGGTTAGCAATCAGCTGCTGGTATATATGTATATATTATAATAATATGTATAAATTTCTTGAAATACAATTATACAACATTTTAATACATTATGTTTTATTCTATCAATCGTCTAAACTTCTGTTTAGTGACTTTAGTAATGGATTAAGTTTCACTGTTCTGTTTTCGTTGTATCTTTTTATGTATTCTCGAACAAAAATTTGATAAACATTTACCTTTGTCAATTTCTGATTAGATTTGTATATGGAAAAACCTAAGATTGTGAGGAAATAATTCAGACCAAAATAATTTTTGTCAAAAATTTTATATCCAAAGACTAATTGCTTTAATGATACTCTAAAATTTAAATTTTATTTTTATAATTAACTCGTGAATACTTTTCCAAAATTTTTCTAAAAATCGACAAGAAATAAAAAAGTGGTTATAATCTTCTTCTTCGTTACATACATATCATAGATTGTCATTCGTCTGTTTCCATTTAAACAATAATTGTTTTGTTGGTAATATGAATGGTAAAAGTTTTCATCTATATATTTTTAACTTGTTTTCTTCTAAATAATGAAACATGAAACATATAGTTGGTTTTTAAAAATTCTGAACTCCGAGGAAATTTTAAAACGGAAAAACCCTTATAGAATTGCAAAATCAAAAGCTCAAACACATCAAACGAATAGAAAACAACTGTCATATTCCTGACTTGGTACAGGCATTTTCTCGTGTAGAAAATGGTGGATCAAACCTGGTTGTATAGCTAGTTAAACATCTTTCTTGTATGACAGTTTAACATATACAAATGTACATATATAAATAAAAACGTGATACCATGGTACAGGTATATAATTTGGACTAGAATAATTGTGAAACATGCATGAGCATACCTCCTTTTCGAATCGCTTCCAGAACTATGTTCCTTTAAGATGCTTGTTTACTAAAAAAAACATCGTATATCGAGTATATATTTGCTTCTTTTTTCTCTAAAAGTCAAGTGATCTGTGATCTCTTAGACTACTTTGAAAGCAGTAGTTATTATGGCCCTAAAATATCGTCGAAGATTAAACTAGAACGATCCCCTAAAAGGCTTTTGATAGATGGAGAGTAAAAATACCTCCCTTTTTAAAAATATATTTGGAAATGAATTTTACTTTTTATTATTATTTTTTTATCTAAAAGTGGAAAACAGTTATGCATGGTATTCACGCAACTAGCCTTATAAAAGGTTGATCATGTAATAGGAAAGATCCACACCTGTAATTTCAGCCCAGCGATTGTAGTACTACCTTGATCTTTCTAAATAGAAGCATGAATTTTATTTTATGATATTAACATGTTATAGAGTTATTATTAGATTCGTGGAAGGTCCTGAATTCATGTAGAGCAGAATCTATTAACCCTTTATTACGGAGCACCTGAGATCACTCACCCCTACTTTTTGTCTATGTTCGTGTTGCTCAGTCGCTAGTTTTCTTAGCCTTCTTTTATGTTCCTACTTTTAACATAATCAATTGATACTGTAATATTACTTGTGATTAGGGAAGTTCGCTTGTCAAGTTTTGGAATTTTGTTAGATTTTCGGAATTCTCTGGTTTTAACCATTTGAATGCCTTAAAAAAAGTATGCCCATTGACCCCCATTTTTCTTTTTATAAATCTTTTACATGTATAATTATAACCCATCTGGAAAAGTCTTATAAAATGTTTATTATTTAAAGGTAGAATCCTTAGTTAGCTTGCTTGTTAGCTGAACCGTGAAGTCATTATTAGGTAAGGTATACTACCCTCCTTTCGTAGTAGTCTAGTGTTACATACATATAGATTGGTTATCTGTCGGACTAGTCTACTCTTAAAGGAGGGTAGTTTACCTAACCTAATAATGACTTCATGGTTCAGCTAGCAAGCAAGCTTACCAATGATTCTACCTTTCCTATACACTTAATGAAATCGGCTGTAATATTTTTTGAGAACTTAAACTTATCAATGATTTTTGCTCTTTTAATCAATATATTCTAGTGTTATGAAAAGCTTATCTTCTTCTTCTTCTGGAAGTCCACCTTATCTGCAGGGTCACCGCATTTAAAAATTTTGTTTATTTTTAAAATTGCGTTATTTAAAATTCTATCTACTGGTTAAAATTTAAAATAATATTAGCAGTTAGAATAGGATAAAACTAAAAATTAGTTAAAACAGGAACTTGTTTTAACTAATTTTTAGTTTTATCCTATTCTAACTGCTAATATTATTTTAAATTTTAACCAGTAGATAGAATTTTAAATAACGCAATTTTAAAAATAAACAAAATTTTTAAATTTATTATCATTAGCGAACTTCCTTAATTTTGATATCATGTTATATCTACTGATCTTTTCCTTCCTGTATTTTCACCGGAAGAATGTATCGAGGTGTTCATATGTGACTTGTTAAAAAAATATTTGTCTCTACTAACTAAGTGACAATTTAAATTCCCTCTCTATTATTTCTGTCTCTACTGGTGTTTCTTTTCAGAACTTTTTTGCAAACTGTTTTTGTATTTAACATGTTTAATGTATGAAGTGTTTTTTACCCCTGGACGTTCCTTTTTAAAAAATAAACAATTTATAAACAAATACATGCCTCATTGACGGTAACATCACGGTTGGTGATTTTTATTTTATAAACCAGTAACGATCACGTTTGTTTGTGTTATTGTGGTAGCACATATAATTTAAATGTGTCACCGTTTGCCCTACAAATCATCATAGGTCAACTTATAACGTATAAAATATGGGCTGGAAAGATTACTTTTTGTTGAGTGAGTTTAAACTTGATTACTCCAAACCAAATGATTTTATTAAATTTCAGGTAAGTCATTTTCTTAATTAACTAGTGTTTTACTGCAGGTGTTCTAATCAACCACTCGAGACATTTTTGGGGTATTTGTTGTTGTTGTTTTTTTTTTAATTTTTCTTTTTTTTTGGGGGGGGGCATGTTCACGGCGATAATAAAATCACTCTGAAATATCTCACCCTTACATTAAAAATGAAAGATGCATAAGATAAAACAAAACAAAACAAAGTGCGGTTACCGGTATGATAACATTGGAAATGGAAGTAGGCAATCTGTCAAAGGGACAACAACCCGATCAAAGAGCAGATGTCCACTCCCAATGATCTTTAGTTATGAGTTATGGTATTATCTTTTTATTATGAATCTATTATATATTGTTAAACTATTTGGGTTATAAACACTGTAACAGTTTTGTTTCAAGAAGAGAATCCATTTCATCCACATAAAATATCTCTTCCCAAATTATGTACCAATATACATTAGTGGGGGTCATTAGTAAATCAACTTTTAGTCACGTTCATGGAATATTCTTTATCATTGATCTGATTTGAATGTACACTTCTTTTCCCAATATTCAGAAACACTAGTATCCAAGAAAAAATCAAGTTGTATTAGAGTAACAGACTGTTGTTGTTACCCTGCTATGGAAATATTTCAAAAAATAACCTCCCAAAGTTTAGTATGAACAAATTGCATTGAAATCGTATAAGGACAACATTAAGGTTCATGTGGACTCTATGGCTAAAATGGCTGTATTTTCACCTCAAAATTTACTCTGAGTACAGACAAACCTGCGCATCTATAAAAAAATTCAGGCATAGCATGCCCTAGATATATAAATTTCAAACATGTTTTATGTTTGAGCAAAAC
Source organism: Mytilus galloprovincialis (assembly GCF_965363235.1). Taxonomy (NCBI): domain Eukaryota; kingdom Metazoa; phylum Mollusca; class Bivalvia; order Mytilida; family Mytilidae; genus Mytilus; species Mytilus galloprovincialis. The sequence continues at coordinate 19,926,628 of NC_134842.1, forward strand.
AAAAACTTACCAGGATTTTGCCGTGCACTTTTTTTCATTCCTCCAGAAGGTGCCAAAATTAACTAAGTTGAGAAACTTCCCCACAGGTAATAATTGACGTGAGCTGTATTAAATGACATGGACAATAGATGGACAATAGATACCTGACAATAATACTGTGTACCTGAGTGGACCATATCAAGGTAAACTCAACTGTTTGTTAATTTTATCATCTTCTGCAGGGACGAAAAAAAGTGTACGTCAAAATCCAGTTAAGTTATGAATTTTCTACATCATACAATGCATTTGAATTCTATTTATCTAGGGCATGCTATGCCTTAAAACTTTTCCAGATGCACAGATTTGCCTGTACTCAGAGTAAATTTTGAGGTGAGAATACGGCCATTTTAGCCATAGGGTCCACATGAACCTTAAAGACACCTCAGTTCTCTTAATACAAACATTTGATAATAATGTAAAATTAATGGGAATGTATTTATAAAATGGAAGTGAAATGTTCGATCTGATCCTGTAATTGGATTGGTTACCTTGATAGGGCATACAACAACGTTCAAAATTCCGTCAAACCGGTACTAGGTGCCGTCTTATACTTTTAGTGAAGTAAGAGTTTTGCTCATTGTTGTAGGACTCAGTGCGACTTTAATATAAATAACAGCGACGTATATATCGCGGGAGCATTTATTCGAGAAAAGAAGATATTACTAGTAGTAGAGATAAATGTCAATCAAACAGCAACTAATATATTCCTAGAACACCGACACTCTTAAGGGAGTAGACCTTGGTACAGGGAAATAACTCTTAAAATCAGTTATGTGTTTGTAAAAGTCAAGTTTCCTCAATGAATTTTAAGCATTTATCTGAAACAGATTGAAAATAATCGATGTAACCTAGAAGCTTAGAATATATTTATGAAAATGGTTGACACAAACGTTCTGATGATTTTAAGAGTTATTTCCCTTAATCTTGGTCTACCTCCTTAAACAGCAGGGTCTCAAGCACGGAAAACAGTCTACTTTCAATTCACTCATTGGCCCAACCGAAAAATATAATTACCTTGACAATTTGATGTTCTTCTACTTCGAATATGCTGTCCTACTGAAAAAGAGTGTTCATTAAAAGCACTTTGTCAATTTTTATATCATTATCATTATCCTAATTTTTTTTTCTCAGTGTGGTTACCACAAGCTTTATCTAGGTTGGCGTATATTTTGGGCGTTGTACCATTTAGTTTGGATTATTTTGACTGGAGTTTATAGTTACCAATGGGCTGGAGATGACCCTGCACAGCAGGTGAAATGGTTTATTTATTTAACAGACTGGGCATACTTTGTCCTGACATTTTCTACCATCATTGACGCTATATGTGTTGTATACATTGCTGTCAAAAGAGATGACATACTTCTAGGTAAGTTTGCTGATAAATTGTTATATAGATAAGGAAGATGTGATATGAGTGCCAATGAGACAACTCTGCATCCAAGTCCTAATTTTTAAAAGTAAACAATTAAAGATCAAGGTACGGTCTTCAACACGGAGTCTTGGGTCACAACGAACAGCAAGCTATAAAGGGCCCAACAAATTACTCGTGTAAAACCATTCAAATGGGAAAACCAACGGTATAATCTATATAAAAAATCAAGAAACGAAAAACACTTATGAACCATAAAACAAACGACTACTGAACATATTCCTGACTTAGGACAGGTGCAAAATTACTGTTTTTATTCTTTTTTTTCTACTTTCAATTTGGCCTTATTCAGTTTCAATCTTGTATTGTCTGATTGAGAATGGTTACTTCAGTATTCATTTGGTAAAATTAATAATCAGAAAAAAGATTTTTCCCCTTTTTCATTGTTATGGAATACTCCCCGTTTTCATTGTTATGGAATACTCCCCTTTTTCATTGTCATGGAGTACTGTCATTTCAAGAATCTTGGATTCACCAAAATCACCAAAAGGACAGCAGATAGAACATTATTAATGATAAAATGAAATTCTTTAATCCTCCATATTCTTTTTCAGGTGCATGTTCTGAAATGCCATGGTATCTGAAAGTTGATTGGGTGTTTTTTAACGTTTCAAATTCAGCAAGTATTTTAGTAACAATGCTGTACTGGGGATTAATTTATTCAAGTAAGTAATTCTATAGTGGATTTTCGATAGTCTCAACCTTTTTAGTCAGCTTTAAATTTGGTCAATTTCTAACTGAAAATCAATCAGGTTTGCAGATGAACTTATTTTTGCTTAATTTCTCGTTTTTAATATAGATAAGATTTTCATGTTTAAATGCTTTTACATAAGTCATTTGTGGGTTTCCTTGTTATTCGGTGTGAGCCAAGACTCCGTGTTAGAGACCTATAATGGTTTTTCTTACAAATTGTGACTTGAATAGAGAGTTGTCTCATTTCATTCATACCACATCTTCTTATATCTATTAATTACACTTTTGTATTTTTATTTTCAGGTTCCAGTACACAAACAGCAGTAAACATAGAAACACACGGATTAAATATGGTGTACGTTTTAATCAACTTATTCCTGACTGGAATCCCTGTGCGTTTCTATCATCTCTTCCATCCAATGGTATTTGGTGCAGTGTATGTCGTGTTCTCTATTATATACAAGATATTAGGAGGTACCAATGCTCAGGAGAAATCATATATATATTCCAGCTTTGACTGGAGCAACACTGGATACACTACCGGTTTGTCACTGATAACTGTACTCGTAGCGATTCCAATTTGTCATATCATCTTATTTCTTCTGTTCCTTTTAAGAATTTTTGTGAACAAAAAATGTTGTTCTCGTACAGAGATTCAAAACACCGCTACATCTGTTGACAATAAATCTTACAGCCCTGAACATCACTTCGAACTAGAAGACAAAAATGAAGTAAAAATAGATATGGATACGCCATTGGCAAACAAGAAATCATGAGCGTGACTTTACAAAGCTAGTTTTCATAACCAAAATACTACAAAATACTAACATCTAGAAGAACCGTAAATACGATTTAGTCAGTATAATATTAATCAATGCACAAGTTTAGGAGGAAATTGTAATTACAGTCGTCCAAAAAAGTTTGAATACATTATAAAATATACAACGAGTACCATGATGACCAAGCACTTGAAGAACGCAATCTCCAACCTAATGTGATTGAATGTATCAGTTTGATATTTTTGGTGTTTTTAAATGTATTTGTTTAACGTTTTTATTATTGTAAGCATATTGGAAACATTAGAAAGAAATTCATGGAGTTCAAGACCAATTAAATAAGGTCTGGATGGGGTCCTTCATTTCTGTATTCTTTAATTGTATATGACATTTTCTATATTTAGGTCTTTCCACTTTTCTTTGGAAAGACCTATTGTTTTTCTTCTGATCATTTTTTTTTCTTCCGCCTAATTTTGTTCTTGAGAATTCAGGGTTTCCGCTGGCGGTCGCCATTTTCGCAATTTGCGAAAAAATAGTAATTGTGGCGATTAAAATTCGTCATTGGCGAAAGAATTTGGCGAAAGAAATATATATATAACGATTTATTTTCAGCCATCTTGTTTATTTACTTTTTTCGGGTTTCTCGGACTTTATCCGATCAGACAATACTCGGAATTCACCTTGAACTCGTTAAGATTTTGACAGAAAATCAATAATCAGCTGATTGCATTTATAGCTATCGACATCAAAGGACTAATTAATAAAGGTGTTGATTGTATTATATAACAAATTGATATGGTATGGTTATATGGCGTCCGTTACCATTCACAAACGGGATTTTGCCACTTTGCGACGCACGTGTTGAAGCAAAATGTTGACGCTTCCTCTCGATCCTTCTTTTAATGATAGTCAAGAAAAGAAAACTGTTGTTATGACGAAAAATCTTCAAAAGCAAGAAGGTCTCTGATTTAAAACTTTATCATTTAACTTTGATATAGATAATTGATTTGAGTGGGTACTTTAAAGTCGTTTCAGTGACACCCGTGTTTCAATGTTTCAAGCATTACGATGGTCTAGAAAAGAAAACTGTCGTTATGGAAGAAATCTATTCAAAAGGTTAGGTTGGCATGACAGTAACACTTCAATGTAATGACTACACCTTACACGAGGGATAAATTTCAAGTGGTAAAATGTTTTGTTTTGTTGTAAAAACCACTTCTTGTTTTGGAGGGGGGATGGAAAATTTTAAAAGAAAAATATATTTGTGTTACTTGGCGAAAAAAATAATAAAGTGGCGAAAAATATATTTTTTTGGCGAAAGAGGTGGCGAAAAAAATAATTGACCCAGGGGAAACCCTGCTTGAGATAAATATTTGTTTCTCAATATGTCGCTTAGATATTTAGTATATCATTGTATATGATATCGAACAGTTTATGTGTTTTTGAAATGTATACTACATAAGTGATAGAGACCTAGGATCTTTTGATTTGAGGTCCTTGGTCCAAAAAATTGAAAATTAGGTCAGTGTCAAATGTCAAGGTCATATTCTAATTTTTGAATTTGGCTTATTTTCACTTATTCCCAAAAACTGTATAAGATATCGACAAATTATTTTTACTAAATTGTTAGTTGCGACATGTCGTAACACCTAAATTTTGATCGCAAGGGTATGTTGAACGTAAAAGGGAGTTTTCTCCCCTCTTGTATTAAAAAAAATTCGTATCGTGATATAACTCATTAACCAAATATAATTAAGACCTATGGTCTTTTGATTTGAGGTTCTTTGTTTATGACCTTGAAATTGATCTCAAGGTCATAGCTTAATTTGACGGTCTAGATTTTGACCTTTGCTTTTACCTCATATGAAAACATGATACAGCCATGAGACTTTAGGCAAAAGGTATCAAACCATTTAACCTTGAAAAAAACAACAGGAAATGACCTTGTGTAAACCGGAAATAGCTTTGTGTTGTACTTTATTAATATAAAAGTATATAGAACCAGATATTTTTTGAATCAGTGTCAAGTAAATATTCAAATATTATCGGAAATAATATTTTTCAAACCGGAAGTAACAAATTATCTCCCTTATTTAAAAAATATTGCATAGAAACCATATATTTTTGGAATCAGCGTACAATAAGCTATCATTTGACGATTGAAATGATATCTTAAACTTAATTTTACAACTTTTGTCTTTAAATACATTGTTTTTGGTGGAAAGACCTTCAATTGTTCTGTGAACAATTGGTTTTAAATCTTCATTATAATTGTTCTCTTTTCTATTACAATCCACTCCGGCTTTCTTGTTTTACCTCTTTTTCTATCTTTAAAATTTATTTTTTTTTTGGTCCATTCTCCTGTATATTTTGCACATTGTTCTGCAATCTGTAAACCCCTTCCATACCCACATGAAATTAGTCTTCCGAGATATGTTAAACTATCGGGAAGACAAGTACAAGTTTTTCAAAAGGCTTGCCTGATTTAAAAACCATTTTGCATTGGTGTTCTGTTATTCATATATTATGCTGATTTTATAGAAAGTAAAATCACAAAAATACTGAACTCCGAGGAAAATTTAAAACGAAAAGTCCCTAATCAAATGGCAAAATCAAATGACAAAACACATCAAACGAATGGACAACCGTGAAGTGAAGGCATGAATACCAGCTTGGTATTTTATAATCAGATTTTTTTTCCATTGATATTTACAACAAATAATTACTAGAAACTATTTACGCCTTCTACTTTGAAGCTGCAATATGAATGTATGTATTATAATTTTTTTATCAGAATCATATTTTAGGTTTTCCTTACCAATGCATCGATTTTGCCATTGCTTTATTTCTGTATCCAAATTCAATTAAACAAAAAAACTATAACGGCCTGGTTTAAGTACAAAACAATAAAACGACAGTCCCTGAATTACAGGCACATATATACAGAAACATGTCTGCAGGCATAAAATCCTCCCTTAATCTAGGACAGTGGTGTAACTGTTTGACATAAGAACTGTTAACAAAATTTTTTATATTTTTGTCCCTCTGTTTTTTGTAAAAAGAAAAGTCTTATTACTAATCGTACCACGTCTACTTATTTTCAAATTCATACAGGAGCTTCTGACGAAGAATAATACACATTCATTTACATCTAACTTCCTATTCCGCTTTATAAATTTAGCCAGAACAGATCTACACTTTGCAAGAAAATATATGTGTTCCCTTTGTGAAATTCTCTTGTTTCGTCATTCGAGGAGCGCTTGCATATGAAATAAATATCTGCCAGAAAATTCATATATTGCGGTTTCCTTAATTTGGGATTGTAGTTAACAGGGGGAATTGTATCTAGATCTCTTAATGGTCAATGATAAACTTAAAGTAATCTCTTTGAAGTTTATAATTTACTTGTGCATTATGGAATATATGAATTACAGATGACAACGGATATGCTCCACTTGCCGCAGCCTCATATCTGTCGTCTTTTCCTCGATTGGGACATCACTAAATACGACATATCGTTTTGATTTGCAACGCGATGGGTGCCCTTTATTAAGCAGGTACTGCTAACAACTATTAAGGTGGTATGGGTGTCTTTGCCATCTTGGATTGTAAAAAACAGAGAATCTAAGGTCCGTATTTTCTATCAAGTTAGCAAAATTTAATGCGGGAATGCAGATATTTTATGTGAATTTTCATTTCTAAGAACCAATTTTTAAGAACATAACTTATAAATATTAATATTGTTACAAGTGTTGATTATTTTTGGTTGTTTTTAAATATTTTCAAATTGGCATTTTAAGGGGAGATAACTCTAAAACAGTGCATTTTCTGAAGGACTATACATAGAATTTTCCTATTTTGTCTTTTAGCCGGAAAAAACGTACGGTGACCCTATCTTTTCTTTTGATATTCTCAAAGCATTGTCTGAAAGCTATCTTTTCCTAGTTTCTATTCACAAAATTGTGTTTTTTCCTGTATAATCCATACAAAATCTGTCATTTTGTCACAACCTGTAGCTTGAGAAAATGCACGGTGACCTATCATTTTTATAATATTTTTGAACATGTATCAATAGTTACTACATTTTGGCAAAGTATGAACAAATTCTATCATTTTTTTTTAGACTCCCATACCACCTTAGAACAAAGAGTTCATTCCCGGTTACCGGTGACGTTCGTGCTGTACAAATGTTAGTTTTTTGTGAAGTGTTAAATATACTGTTGTTTGTCCGATTTCTTTTTTGCTGTTTGGTTGGGTTTTTTTTTTCGACATCTGATTTGTATTGCCCCTTTTTATATTCCCCTTATTTTCTATGTATGCCTAACTGAAGAAAAGTGTATCTGAACCATGTGTTAGACTTGGTATATTCCCCTTATTTTCTATGTATGCCTAACTGAAGAAAAGTGTATCTGAACCATGGGTTTGAAACAGCGGTCAGCAAAGGTAAGTTTGTCGAGAATGTCTCCTCGTCGAAAATACATTGCCAAACTAAATCAATATGTAAACGGAAAAAATGATTAACCGCTCACGGAAAGTGCATAGTGTTTGTGCCATGTGTTCAACAATTTTGTGTTTTATTGGTATACTTACAACATGTACAATGTCCATAGTGTTTGTGTCATGTGGTCAACAGTTTTGTGTTTTATTGGTATACTTACACTATGATGTCGCAGAATTAAAACCAGAGATAACAGTTTGAAGTTCATTAAAAAAGAAAAGAAAATAAAACACATGTAAAAAAACGACTTAACTGAAAGCTACAACCAACATCACATGATCAAATTATTGTATCAGCTTCTTTCAATGGATGATAAATCTTAAAATTACAAATTCTAATGTATGTCTACATTAAACAATTGATAGACTGCCAGTATTTATGTTCTTCTGACAAATGTTCTTGCAATTTAAATATCACGTCAGGGAATAAACATTGTCAAAATACTGCAATTCGAAAGTTTATGCTGATGTTGGTAACTGACATGTTACACTTGTTTCTATATACGTCGTTTCTTTAATGACCAGTGTGTCTCCGTTGGCAGTTATGAATTACTGACTACCGTCTATGGACTATACTACCATATGGTCTACGTAAAAAGACTTTTTCCAAGTTGAAAAACAGAGCCTTCAATTCTCAATGCTGTTGCTCAATTTTCAGTTTAAAAACGTTGTGTTGATTTTCTTTAGGATTTTATTCTGAACATAACGCAAGTTTATATGATCGGCATGCACTGCAATTATGTTGTAATTATTGTATGAAAAATTGCATTAATCTTTGAAGCTATTTCTACATACCAATCGAAAAAAGCTAGTTGTTCTCCTGTATACCATATTTAAACCGCATATTATCACATTTTTTTCAAAACTGAACTGAAATAAGCCTCCTACATTACAAGCTTTAGCCTCCTTAATTAACTAGACAAGAAACCTTTGAAATAGAAATTGCGATTTGTTTTTGCATTTACATATATTAAACATAAATATTGTTGGGTATTTTATCTTGATAGTGATGAGAACTATTTTGTGTGTAAAAAGAAATTGTTTTCAGTGTTTTTATTAAAATAAGGTGTACTGTCAGCTATGTTTCTTTCAGTGCAAATCTGATTCTGTCAACAGTTTATATTTTTCTACTCTGTGTACTACACAGTGACACAATCTTAGTAACAACAACTGATAAAATGGTTTTAGAATAGACCTAAGCCTGTATGATAAAATATTTACTTCAACAGAGATGATTTGAGCTTCAAATTGTGAACTTCCGGCCTTTCCATGTAGAAAAATTACAGCAGCACTATCATACAGAGTATCATATCTGACATATGATACGAAATTGTAAGGCCTGTATTTCTTGTCATGATTTCATTGAATAGAGGGTTTCTGCGCATAATGAAGCTATCAAGACAAGATTTTAGAGTGGTGAAGTTAACATCATACCTAAGACTTCATAAATTTTATGATCGCATTCAGGAGTCGGTTGGCCGTTAAGAAATACCCGTTTCAATTATGAAAACAGATATGTTAAATACAATCCCGTGCCGTTCTTAATTGGAGGGAGTAATTGGTGGTCTGACAATTAAAAACCTTAGTATAACATACCTCAAACAACATGGTCCAAATATTGTATAAGCTTCCTACAATGGATGATAAACCTTAAAATTACAAATTCTAATTTATTTTTGCATTAAACAATTGCTTAACTATCAATATTTATGTTCTTCTGACAAATGTTCTTGCCATTTAAATATCACGTCAGGGAATACATATTGTCAAAATACTGCAATTCGAAAGTGTATGCTGATGTTGGTAACTGACATGTTACACTTGTTTCTAAAGAGTTCAAAATTCATGAAACGTCTTTTCTTTAATGACCAGTGTGTCTCCGTTGGCAGTTATGAATTACTGACTACCGTCTATGGACTATACTACCATATGATCTACGTAAAAAGACATCTTCCAAGTTGAAAAAAGTGCCTTCCATTCTCAATTCTGTTGTGTTGATTTACTTTAGGATTTTACTCTGAACTTACGCAAGTTTATAGGATCTGCCTGCACTGTAATCATATTGTAATTATTGTATGAAAAATTGCATTAATCTTTGAAGCTACTTCTACATACCAATCGAAGAAAGCTAGTTTTTCTCCTGTATACCATATTTAAACCGCATATTATCACATTTTTTCAAAACTGAACTGAAATAAGCCTCCTACACTACAAGCTTTAGCCTCCTTAATTAACTAGACAAGAAACCTTTGAAATAGAAATTGCGATTTGTTTTTGCATTTACATATATTAAACATAAATATTGTTGGGTATTTTATCTTGATAGTGATGAGAACTATTTTGTGTGTAAAAAGAAATTGTTTTCAGTGTTTTTATTAAAATAAGGTGTACTGTCAGCTATGTTTCTTTCAGTGCAAATCTGATTCTGTCAACAGTTTATATTTTTCTACTCTGTGTACTACATTGTGACACAATCTTAGTAACAACAATTGATAAAATGGTTTTACGATAGACCTAAGCCTGTATGATAATATATTAACTTCAACAGAGATGATTTTAGCTTCAAATTGTGAACTTCCGGCCTTTCCATGTAGAAAAATTACAGCAGCACTATCATACGGAGTATCATATCTGACATATGATACGAAATTGTAAGGCCTGTATTTCCTATCATGATTTCATTGAATAGAGGGATTCTGTGCATAATGAAGCTATCAAGACAAGATTTTAGAGTGGTGAAGTTACCATCATACCTAAGACTTCATAAATTTTACGATCGCATTCAGGATTCGGTTGGTCGTTAAGGAATACCCGTTGCAATTATAACAACGGATATGTTTTACAATCCCGTGTCGTTATAAATTGGAGGGAGTAATTGGTGGTCTGACACCTAAAAACCTTAGTATTACATACCTCAAACAACATGGTCCAAATATTGTATAAGCTTGTACATGTTTGTGGGCTGACCAAAACAAAAATATACTGTCTCCAGATTTTATTGGTATCCTTCTTGGACATCATATCTGAATATTTGATGAAACGATGTTAACTAACATATATACTTTAAACATTCTAGACAATTAGATTTATTTTAATTTATTTAATTCTTGTTCTGACTTTGTCGCTTCATAAATATACGGGTTGTCAGTTTCCCTATCGAAGGTCTACGGTTTCTTCCAGTAGTAAAAACTAACCGACACGAAATAGCCAAAAAAACGGCGCTTAAAAGTGACGTTAAACACTAACAATCAATCAAACGATTTTAAAGATAAGAAAGGCTTTCATACATAAACTAAATAGAAAAACCTCCTTGAACGCATGTTCAACACAAAGATCAGTGAAAAAAGCTTCATAGGATGTTTTATCTAATCTTTTTGAATCGAAAAAGCAAGTACAAGCTTTAAACATAGTACAAACGTTTTATACAGTTATTAAGGTACTATAACAAATACGGACCATGATTAAAATTAAAAAAATATACATTTCGCTCTTATTTTCACCCAATCTTAGTTTTTACAAAGTCAATAAGTAAAACTCAATGGAATGTGGTGTTTAAAGTGCAGTACTGATTCTGGTATCTGTTTTCATACACCCGTCTATATTTATTTTTTCTTAAAACAACCCAATTCTCATCTATTTTTGTATGTTCTAGCCTTTAGTCCACTAAGCAGGTGCCAATCAAGCCAATTTTTAAAAGGGTATTCCAACATTTTCAAGTCAAATAGAAAATGGGTGTCCCAACCATATGTCCCTATACAAAAGCATTAGTAGTCAAACAAAAAGGGGGGATCAACCCCCGGAACCTCCCACTCCTTCCCCGACACTGACTAATGATCACTGATTAGAATATAAGTTTTAATCAGAAATATCTCAGTTATTCATTCGTCTATAGAAGAAAGTGATTATATGAAATTGTTTGAACGATAATTTGCTTCGTATACATGTTCAATAATTATATAATAACACAATATTCTAATCAGTGAAATGGTTAACCTTTAGATATTTCTGATCAAAATCAATTAATTGCAACAGATTGCAAATCGATGCCGTTGCATTTAATTGTATGTGCATGTTTTTATATTATAGAAAAGAATATAACAACTTGAATGGATATAAATTATAAAATATTGGGTGCGAGTTGGTAGAAATAAGAGTTGGTAAATATTGGGTACGAGTTTGCGAAGGTACGAGTTGACATGGCTCCACAGCGACCTCGTGTGTAATATTGTGAATCTATTTCATTCTAGACTTGTAAAACTTCTCAAGACTTGTCAAACTTCTTGATTTGTAACATGTTGATTTGTAACTTGTAGTTTTTCTTTAGAAACTGAACTTCTCATTGACTGGCAGCGGTAACGATTATACAGGCGCGATCTCACCAAACGTGACTAAAGTTCTAATTAACTACATTTCACAAATTAAGAAATTTAGAAATTCATGTAAAGAATGAAAAAAAATACGTGAACAAATTAAGACTTTGTTTTTACATTAAGAATTTACATTTCACAAATCAAGAAATGTAGAAATTCATGTAACGGATGGAAAAAAAATACATGTTACAAATTAAGAAATAACATTTTACAAATTAAGAAATTGCATATGTTACGAATTAAGAAATTGCATGTTACGAATTAAGAAATTGCATGTTACGAATTAAGAAATTGCATTTCACAAATTAAGAATTGAATAATTATGGCGGATATTCACTTCCATATCAGTAACATACTTAAAGGTGCACTTCCTGTCAAAGTCATATTCAACGATTTGACTCAAATTCTTACATTTTGATTTTAAACCATGTGAAACACTATGCATTTATCCAAATTCTAAAATTCTAAAAGTCTAAAACGATAATTTATAAGACATGCATGGTTCGATAATATGTAGCTTCGTTTCGTGTGTATTTAAGTCTAGACGCCATCTAATTAACTGTCGAGTTAACCTCCGAAAACCTCCGATGGTCAAATAAGCGATATAAACATAAATAAAAAGAGAAAGAGAAAGAGAGCTCATGCAATTGGATTTTTGTAGGTCTTGAATTTCATATTATGGATTACAAATATATGTAAATCGTCGTTTTTACCTGTAAAAGAATAACTGTTTTGAGTATCGAATCAGTCAGTCAGATGATTTACCATTGTTTCACTTTCAATGTTGACATTATTTTCCTTTAAGTAATCAAACACGCACATTGCATGCATTATCAATGTCTAGTTAATGGGTTCAAATAAAGTTCACATGAATACCGATTCAATGAGGTCAGTCTCTCAGATTATTCACTTGCAAGAGAATAATTGATCATCAATGATTCTTAGCTTAATTTGACAAAATTGAACCATACTGGCTGTTAAAAGCGAACTGTTATTTCACTTTTTCACTTTGATTAATGATTAAACAAAAAATAAATACTGTGAGATTATTTTATCTATCTCGTAGCTAGTGCTCCTTTAAAAAGACAACTCTTTTTCATTGCGTTTGTAAAAATCAAATGTGTCGAATGTATTTTAAGTATTAACTTGAAACAGATTTGAAATAATCGATGTATACTAGAAGCTAAGAATATATTTATGAAAATGACATTTCCCTAAACCTAGGTCAACCTCTCTTAACAATGTATGTTTTGGAGATTATTTCTGAATAGCTTCGACTATACTACAACTTTACAGATTTGAGTCGTATCCTGCAAACGTTTTTATTTATGGTTTCCTCAAAACATGCAGCATGTCTGCAACAAATCGAATAACCTATAGTTTAACATATAAATCTGTAAGTAAATACGTATAGGCTGACCGAGGGGCCTGGGGGCTTTGGGTCCCCGCGCCCCCTTTGTTGAAAAAAATGGTTGAGTCTATAGAAATCACTAAACATGACGTACTTGAGCGCCCATTTTAGTTTAGTCAGCGCCTCTCCCCCTCCCAGTATGAAAAGTTCAGGATCCGCCACCAAACAACATATATAATAGCTGTTTACGTCTTTTTTCTCTTACATTTAGGTTATCTATGGTCTCTACTTTGAAAGCAGTAGTTATTGTGGCCATCACCCTCTTTTTAAGGAAATTTGTTAAAAGTGGAAAACAGTTATGTTATTCACTCATCTACCTGTATATAAAAAAAAAAAAAAAAAAAAAATATCCACGTCAGTCACTTAATTCTAGCCCAGCGACTGTGAACAACCTTGATCTTTCTAAATCGGACCATGAATTTTATTTTAAGATAACAGGTTAATAAATTATTATCGGATTCGTGGAAGGTCCTGAATTCATGCGGAGCAGAATCTGCTCACCCATCCGGAACACATGAGATCACCCCTGCTTTTTGTCTGTGTTTTTAATTGTTGCTCAGTTTCTAGTTTTATTATTTACATTCTCTAATGTTCCTACCCTTAACATAATCAATTGATATTATAAATATTACTGTTGTTAAAAAAGGACATTTTGATACCGTGTTACATCTACTTGTCTTTTCCTTCCTTTTTTCATCGGAAGAAGGGATCGAGGACTTCATAGGTGACATGTTAATTAAAAAAGTTGTCTCCTTTTAATAAGTTAAATGGGCACTTAAAACTCCTTTCTTTTATTTCGGTCTCTTCTGGTGTTTCTTTTCAGAAATTTTGTGCCAACTTTTTCCGTATTTAATGTATATAGTTTATTTGTCCCTGGACGTTCCTTTTAAAAATAAACAAATACATGCTTCATTGACGGTATAATCACGGTTGGTGATTTTTACAGGAATAGGTAATTTATAAGCCAGTAACGATCACGTTTTTCCCGTGTTATTGTAACCCGAATAATTCAGACAGTCGTTATATTCCGCTGATCTACGATTACTTCTCGCAAGTAGGAGAGGTCGATTACGAGGAGGCCAGGGACTGAATTATTCGGGTTGGTGTTATTGTGGCAACACGTATAATTAAAATGTGTCACCGTATGCCCTACAAATCATAATAGGTCCAGTATGGGCTGGAACGATTACTTTTTGTTGAGTGAGTTTAAACTTGATTACTCCAAACCAAATGATTTTATCAAATTTCAGGTAAGATGTTTTTTTACTAGTATTTTACTGCATGTATTCTTTTCAATCATTCGAGACCGTTTGTTTGTCTTGATTTTATTTGGGGGGAGGGGTGCATATCAGTATTTTGTGGAGAATAGTTCAGGTTCGTGTGGACCCAGTTCAGGTTCGTGTGGACCCAGCATTGATTTCCTTAAAAAAAAGTTTATTTATGTAGTTATTTGTTTAAACAAATATAAACATGGACCAAATCACGTACACCTTTTAGGGTGCACTCGACTTTAGTCAGTTAGTTACTCAGCACGATGTGTTTTGGAATTTACAGGTTGCTTAATAGAACATTTTGTAAACAATAAACGGTAGCACATCATAGAAAAGCAAGTGAGTAATCTGTGTTTCAAATTTTATAACAGAAATCTCTGTATTAAAGGCTGTGGATTTTCTATAAAAATCTTGGTCTATTTGCCACAAAATTCTCTATTTCTATCAAATGCAATGAAACAGTAAATAATAATGATTTGCATCATGTTTCCCCTTGGTATATGTACAAAATGGCCTATCTCTATTATTCATTATATCTGTAGTTTTGATACTATTGAACTTTGAATAGTTGGGGAAAAAATGGCTACAGAAGCACCCTGTATATTAACCCCGATACAGATGAAACCGGACGTTGACGCGTTCGAATCGAACACACCATGTAACACTGAGTTCCGACAGTAAGAAATTAATACTTTTAAAGAAAATCCAATATCTATTCTTCGGATATTTTGCTCCAATATATTCTTTGCCATAATACTCATTAGTTACTAAAAGGTTTTTCAAATGTGTGACATTTTTATATACAAATATCAAAAAACGCACGACGATATTAATGATAAAACGTGCTTGGTATTTTTAAATATTCAAAACTTAATGTTTCTCGTACCTCTTATTTTTTAAAACATACATTTTTGAAAATTTCATAGTATAAATTAACAAACTTATAAAGATCGTTTGTTTATGTTGTATCTAGAAACAAAAAAATACACGTTTTAAAGTGTCTTTATTTTCATGTTGTGTACGCTTCGTTGTCGTTACAACTTTTTATACTGTACGCTTCATTGTCGTTACATCTTTTTATACTGTACGCTGCGTTGACCCAATATTGCGTTTGTCAATGATTTTTGCATGTATTAAATTATGCTTTGGTATGATTATAACCAATATGCATGTATGAAAATAATAATTTCCCACCATAGCATGCAGACAGCAACCCATAATATCCATTATATTGTGACGTCGAAACACTCTTGGAGGAAATTTGTACATGTAAAAAAATCCTTATGTATACGAAAGTGTAACTTGATTGATAGGAATAGTTATCAAAGGTAGGAAAATACAATAACTCGACAGATGCAAACATGGCTAAGCATACAGATACACACGTCCAATTTCTAATTTGATAGCATTTTTGAACGTTTTTACCATACGACATTTAATGTACGGTTAGGTGGTGGATTTGGTGCTCGCTAACATTGTTTAATCCCGCCATATTCTGTATTTCCGTGGTTATATATATTTTTTTTGTTCACTGTTTTGTGCATAAATTGGGCCGGTAGTTTTCGTATGAATTGTTTTACATTTGTCATTTCGGTGTGTTTTGTAGCTGACTATGCGGTATTGGCTTTGTTCATTGTTGAAGGCCGTACAGTGACCTATAGTAATGTTGTTCATTTTTGTTTCGTTTGGTCTCTTGCGAAGTGTTGTTTAATACCACAATTTTTTTTAATATAGACAGCAATCAAAAACAATCAATGGATAATAGGTTAAGCCTTTTGGTCTGAATCTCAGAGGCGGGTCCTAGGGGTCAAAGATTACAATAGAGTTACATTAAGGCTAAAGAATATATGTGTATACAATAAACATGTAACTGAAAGCCATCAATAGTAATACAGTTACTTTTATGTGAAGATATAAAGATGAAGAGATAATTCTTAATTATAACTGGTTTGCTTTTTATATTATGTTTTTTGTTCGTTTAATTTTCAAGGTAAAACGATTATGCTTAATTTCCTCGAATATTACAGTCTTTCTACTGTGGTGACAAAATCTTAATGATTGGTCATTATGGTTATTATAAGCACCTTAAAGTCTATACCCACCCATTTGCATTTCATTCAAATTTTCACTTATTTCGGAGAAGACCAAAGGAACCATATTTATATTCCCCAGTTACCCTGGGCGTCATGGGTAAATTATGCAGATGACCAAAGCATCAATCATCAATCTAACCTTAGTCATTTGCTTTGTTTCTTCTTTCATGTCTTAAAAGTTATCAATTAAAATTGAAACGTTTCGCAGTTGGTACTGAACAATTTCTGGGCCCTTTTATTTGTTTATGACACGCGTACGTAATAGCTGATTGTTAGTAACTTGCTTAACGTTCACTTGCAAATATGTCATGTATGTTCAGGATGAGCACAAAGTAGCAACACATACTACATGTAGGTATTGGAAGGAGGCCCTCCGGAATTACGTTAGGGAAGTTTGGACTGCCACTGGATAAAATGAGGACACAAATGTTGCCTTTCAACAGGTCATTTATGGACCTCTCATAAAGTTTTTTGCAGTGATTCGTACAGTGTAGTTAGCGTAGTACTCTCTTTACACAAGACATTGGATCTTGTATTCCCATTCGGACTGGACGAGACTGCGTACTTTTACATCATCCCACACAACTAAACGGTTGGCCAACTTCGGTCAGGTTTTACTGCCGGTCGGAAAAAAACCCAAAGTGACCATATGTAATAGTATATTTCCCAGTCATCCTTTACCAAATTCTTTCATGAATAAAAAAAATTTGGCTACAATATAGAAAGTTATGCTGTACCGGTTAATCACTTAACATTATTACAATATAGGCACACTTATGAGAACTCATAATACCGTACATCCTCTCGATACTGTTTATATTTGGCATTGTACAAGTCCATGCGTTTTATTACGTCTTTACATAAAAACGTTGGATGTATACTGATTAATACTTTTATAGATACATGATTTACCTCTTAGTTGTAATTCGCTTTGAAATAACTATCAGTTACTAAAATTACTCCTTTGTCGATATTGTATATGTTTTTTCTACCTTGTACCGACATTTTGAGTTGAGCAAATTGCAACTGTACAGGTTTTTTTTATCATGTTGTGCTGTTACACCAGTGTCCCAGGTTAAGGAGAGGGTTGAGGGCTCACGTGTTTAATCCCGCCGCAATTTTTTTGTGTCGGTCCAACGTCAGGCGCCTGTAGTACATACAGATCTGTCATTTATTCTTCTTCTTTAATACATAATTCATAAGTTATACAAATATTACCGTTAGTTTTATCGTTTTAATTTTTTTTATATATTGGGGCCTTTTTTAGCCGACTTTATGGTATAGGTTTTCCTCATTGTTAAATGTTGTACATTGGACTATAATAATTGCTTTATACACCCACTTTATTTAAACTGTGGTGGAACGTTGTCTCACTGACCACCACATCACATCTACAAAGCTTCATATATATAAAAAGAAAATTTAAAAAATAAAGCAGTTGGAATGCCATCTATGGCATTCGGCAAATTAAGTTCAACGAGTTCCTATGTCTGCTTTCGTCTAGGCGAATTTGGACCAACATCGGCATTTAGAAGAGTCTCAGAGTGAAAAGTAAGTCATTAAAGTTTTATTGACTGTACTATACTTTTTGAAACTTTATTTCTACTGGAATTTACTTATTAGCTGTTCATATCATCTGGAATAACGTTGAAAGTCCCAATTTTCAATAGAAGCATTCCTATCAGATGTCACGCTGGTTAAATATTGCAATTTTGGCTTTGAATGACAGATATTTTAAGTTAAACTACTTTGACTAAGTTAACAGATAAACATTTACAATAAAATACAGAAAAAGGGTCGACGACACCATCTCGAATACCTTGACAAGAAAGTGATTTGTGACGGTTTTTGTCAACGAACTGTACAGTGATTATTTAAAAACGCACAACGAACGCGACACATTTGATTGAACGAACAATACAGTAAGAGAAAATGTATTAAGTATGATATTGCGTTTATTCTAAGTTTTAGGGAACATTTGAAGACACGTAGTAATTCAACGTATAGTTATTTATTATTGCTTAAGGTATTAATATGCAAAGGTGTATGCACGAAAAGATATTCAGCATTGTTTACCTCATAAAACGTATGAAATTGCACCATGTCTGTGCGTTTTGCATCTAGCAGTTTAATCAAACGTTCTATGCAATATCTAAAACTTACAACAACTGTATAATTGAATAAATAAACTAACATGCACATTGACATATTTATATATACTCAAATAAGTTCTAGAGAGGCATTCGAAATTGTTGTCATACCAAATGATGTCCTGATTATCGCTTCGAACGCGTCAACGTCCGGATTCATTTGTATCGGGGTTATACGGGGTGAGAAGGGGTTATAAACCTTTATTGGTTGCGTTTTCACCACAGGCACTCGTCTCAGAATTTGTTTTCCTACATACCTTTATATAAAGAGGCTTTTGTTTTCAATTTCTACTGTAGAAAGAAAACAAGTTCTTTGACACCATTTTTTCTTTTTTACTTTCTTAAAACATATCTTCTCACAATTTATTTCATAGAATTTTTTTTGGCACACAAGTGTGTGTGGTTTTTTTTAATGAACAATCTAACCAAATCTAGGCAATTTTCAACGACTCGTAGCTTGCTAATTATCACGGTGACCCATACTTTTTATTATATTTTTGAAAAAAAGCATAATACAATCTTCACTTTGGCAAAGTATAAGAAAATTCTATCTCCAGAATTATATATATCTATGATCTACCTTAACTAGTTTAAAGATTGATTTAACAGAAGATCTCAACATTGTGCCAGAATATCACAACCGATACCAGAATATCTCAACGTGACATACTTTATAACACATTCAGCATAATGAAATTGTATTCGTATAGAAAAAGAACAAACTGTAATTTTATGTTGATAAGGTTTTAGAAAAATACCAATTTACTCATATATGTTAGCTTTAACGATGATCGCACTGTCATTTTGTCAATAACTGACGGTACTGGCGACATTTACCTGCTGGAGAAAAGTCATTCTGATGTCATTTTAAATCATATTGGTCCGTGTTCTACACGAAACAAATCATAATTCAATTATCTATGGCATGACATTCTCCTATTTTACAAAAAACTCATCGATTTTCAGTATATTGACGAAAAGTCGACCTACCCTGTGTTTATTTTGGATATTTTGAACCAGAAAGGCTCAACAGGAAGTGCTAGAATACATTTTTCTGTCTCAACCATTTGGTTGAGATTAGATGGTTTACCAAGCGTGTTGATAATGTCCACTCAGGTATACAGTTTAAATCTCCAATTATTGTCAGGTATCTATTGTCTATCTTTTGTCCATGTCAACTTCAATTATTACCTGTGGGGAAGTTCTCAAACCTGTTTCCCAACTTAGTTTGTTTTGGCACCTTGTGGAGGAATGAAAAAAAAAAGTGCACTGCAAAATCCTGGTAAGTTTTTATTTTTCTAAAACATAAAACATATTTGAAATTTATTTATCTAGGGCATGCTATGCCTTAAAAATTTTACAGATGCGCAGGTTTGTCTGTACTCAAGAGTAAATTTTGAGGTGAAAATACGGCCATTTTAGCCAAAGGGTCCACATGAACCTTAATATTGTCCACTCAGGTACACAGTTTAAATCACCAATTATTATCAGTGGGGAAGTTCTCAAACCTGTCCATGTCAATAAATTTAAGATTTCAAACCTCTTTCCAAACTCAGTCTATATGGGCACCTTCTGGAGGAATGAAAAAAATGCACTGCAAATCCTGTCGATTTTTTCATTTTTTTTAAACAAAATATATTTAGTTTTATTTAACTAGGGCATGATTTGACATAAAACCTTTTCCAGATACACAGGTTTGTTTGTACTCGGAGCAAATTTAAAGGTGAAAATTTTAGCCGCAGGGTCCACATGAACCTTAAGTAGTAATGATCATACAAAATTCAAACCGCGAAACAAAATCATTCTGAAATATCTCATCCTTAAAAATGAACAATACATACGATATAAAAATAGAAGATGCAGTATGATAAAATTGAGAATGGAAGTAGGGAATATGTCAGAGACAGCAACCCGACCAGAGAGCAGATGTTCAATGATGTTTAGTCGGGAATTGTTATCTTTTCATTATGAATATGTTATATATTGTTAAACATACTCGCATGAAGATTTGGGGCACAAACATTGTTTTGATTTAAGTATAGAATATTTTTCAACCACCTAAAATGTCTCTTCCCAAATAATGTACGAATATATAATGTAGAGTACATGCATACAAGGAGTAACTACCACTGAATCATAAATTCAACAATTTGTAAATCAAATCTTATTCACGTTCATTGAATATTCTTTATCATTGATTTTATTTGAATTTACACTTCTTATTCCATTATTCAGAAACACTAGTATCGCATGATTAAGAAACACTAGTATCTCATGATTCAGAAACACTAGTATCTCATGACTCAGAACCATTTATATCCCATGATTCAGAAACATTAGTATCCCATGATACAGTAACACTAATATCCCATGACTCAGAAACACTAATATCTCATGATTCAGAAACACTAGTATATCATGACTCAGAAACACTAGTATCCCATGATTCAGAAACACTAGTATCTCGTGATTCAGAAAAAAAAGTATCTCATGACTCAGAAACACTAGTATCCCATGATTCAGAAACACTAGTATCTCGTGATTCAGAAAATAAGTATCTCATGATTCAGAAACACTAGTATCCCATGATTCAGAAACACTAGTATCTCATGATTCAGAAACACTAGTATCTCATGACTCAGAAACACTAGTATCCCATAGTTCAGAAACACTAGTATCCCATAGTTCAGAAACACTAGTATCCCATGATTCAGAAAAACAGTATCTCATGATTCAGAAACATTAGTATCTCATGATTCAGAAACACTAGTATCCCATAGTTCAGAAACACACTAGTATCTCATGATTCAGAAACACTAGTATCTCATGATTCAGAAACACTAGTATCCCATAGTTCAGAAACACACTAGTATCTCATGATTCAGAAACACTAGTATCTCATGACTCAGAACCATTTATATCCCATGATTCAGAAACACTAGTATCTCATGACTCAGAACCATTTATATCTCATGATTCAGAAATACTAGTATCTCATGATTCAAAATCACTAGCATACCATGATACAGTAACACAAGTATCCCATGATTAAAAAACACTAGTATCCCATGATTCCGAAGCACTAGTATCCAATGATTCAGAAACACTAGTATCCCCTGATTCAGAATCACTAGTATCTCATGATTCAGAAATACTAGTATACCATGATTCAGAAACACTAGTATCTCACGATTCAGAAATATTTCATGATTCAGAATCACAAGTATTCCATGATTCAGAATCACTAGTATCTCATGATTCAGAAAAATTAGTATCTCATGATTTAGAAATACTAGTATCCCATGATTCAAAAACACTAGTATCTCATGATTTAGAAACACTAGTATCTCAGGATTCAGAAATACTAGTACCTCATGATTCAGAAACACTAGTATCCATGATTCAGAAACACTAGTATCCCATAATTCAGAAACACTAGTATCCCACGATTCAGAATCAATAGTATCTCATGATTCAGAATCACTAGTATCTCATGATTCAGAATCATTAGTATCTCATGATTCAGAAACACTAGTATCCATGATTCAGAAACACTAGTATCCCATAATTCAGAAACACTAGTATCCCACGATTCAGAAACACTAGTATCTCAGGATTCAGAAATACTAGTACCTCATGATTCAGAAACACTAGTATCCATGATTCAGAAACACTAGTATCCCATAATTCAGAAACACTAGTATCCCACGATTCAGAATCAATAGTATCTCATGATTCAGAATCACTAGTATCTCATGATGCAGAATCACTAGTATCTCATGATTCAGAAACACTAGTATCCATGATTCAGAAACACTAGTATCCCATAATTCAGAAACACTAGTATCTCATGATTCAGAAACACTAGTATTCTATGAATCAGAATCACTAGTATCTCATGATTCAGAAACACTAGTATCCAATGACTCAGAATATCACTAGTATCCGATGATACAGTAACACTAGTATCTCAGGATTCAGAAACACTAGTATCTCAGGATTCAGAAACACTAGTATCTCAGGATTCAGAAACATATGTATCCCATGATTCAGAAACACTGGTATCCCATGATTCAGAAACACTAGTATCCAATGATTCAGAAACATTAGTATTTCATGATTCAGAAACACTAGTATCTCATGATTAAGAAACACTAGTATCCCATGATTCAGAAACTCTAGTATACCATGATTCAGAAACACTAGTATCCCATGATTCAGAAACACTAGTTTCTCATGATTCAGAAACACTAGTATCCCATGATTCAGAAACACTAATATCCCATGATTCAGAAACACTAATATCCCATGATTCAGAAACACTAGTATCCCATGATTCAGAAACACTTATATCCCATGATTCAGAAACACTAGTATCCCATGATTCAGAAACACTAATATCCCATGATTCAGAAACACTAGTTTCTCATGATTCAGAATCACTAGTATTTAAGAAAAGATCAAGTTGTATCAAATTAACAGACAGCTACTATTGTATAGTGCTTCCCTCATTTTGTGTTACCCTGCTCTGGAAGTATTTAAAATAATAACTTTCCAAGGTTTAGTATGAACAAATAGGATTGAAATCGTGTAAGGATAACATCAAAGACGTCTTAATTCTCTTAAATATAAACACAAAACATTTGATAATAATGTAAAATTGATTGGAATGTTTTTATAGAATGGGAGTAAAATGTCCCATCTGATCCAGTAATTGGATTGCGTGGTTACCTTCACAGGGTATACAAAACCGTTCAAAATTCCGTCTAAACCTTGCATTTAATTGAAGTAAGACTGTTTGCTCATTGTTGAGGGCCTCACTGCAACTTTGATATAAATAATAGAGAAGTATATATGGCGCGAACATTTATTCGTGAAAAGAAGATATTACTCGTAGTAATAAATGTCAATAAAACATCAACCGTACAACAAAACAAACAGATTTTAAGTGAGCAAAATACAGTCTTTTTATAATTGTCAAGTGTCTATTATACTGATGTATTCCAAGAACACCGACACTCCTAAACAGCAGGGTCTCAGACACGGGAATAAAGTCTACTTTCAATTCACTCATTTGCCAAACCGAAAAAAGTATATTAACCTGGAAAATTTGTTTTTCTATAACTTTGAATATGCTGTTCTGCTGAAAACAGATTTTATATCATTATCATTATCATTATTTTTTCTCTCCCAGTGTGGTTACCACAAGCTTTATCTAGGTTGGCGTATATTTTGGGCGTTGTACCATTTAGTCTGGATTATTTTGACTGGAGTTTATAGTTACCAATGGGCTGGCGACGACCCTGCACAACAGGTGAAATGGTTTATATACGCTACAAACTGGACATACTTTGTCCTGACATTTTCTACCATCATTGACGCTATATGTGTTGTATACATTGCTGTCAAAAGAGATGATATATTTCTAGGTAAGTTCAATTTGCTGATAACTTGTTATGGCTGCTTTAATTATTTTTTTACTTTCAATTTGATTGTAAAAAGGAAGATGTGGTATGATTGCCAAATGAGACAACTCTCCACAAGAGACCAAAATGACACAGAAATTAACAACTATAATAACTATAGGTACCGTACGGTCTTAAACAATAAGCAAAGCCCATTCCGCATAGTCAGCTATAAAAAGTTTGCATCTTGTTGTATTGTATTATTAATAATGGTTGCTTCAGAATTCATTTGGTAAACAGTTAGTAAAACGAATTTCCCCTTTTTTTCATACGCCCCCTTTAAAAAAAAACTTGAATCCACCAAAATCAGCAGAAAGAATTTAGAGTAGAACATTATTAATGATATAAAATAAAAAAATCTTTTATTCTCCATATTCTATTTCAGGTGCATGTTCTGACATGCCATGGTATCTGAAATTTGATTGGGTGTTTTTTAACGTTTCAAATTCGTTAAGTATCCTTGCTCCTATGGTGCGCTGGGGATTACTTTATTCAAGTAAGAAGTTCTATAGTTGATTTTCAATAGTCTCAACTTTTTTTTAGTCACCTTGAAATTTTCCTTTGTAACTTAAAATCTCATGTGGATCAATCAGGTTTTCACATGAACTTATTTTTCTTAATTTATCTTTTTTAATATAGATTTATTTAGACCGTTGGTTTTCCTAAATGCTTTTATACTATAAAAAAAATCGTAATTTTTGGGGACCTTTAGCTTTATAGCTTGCTGTTCGGTGTGAACCAGGCTCCGTGTTTCAGACCGTACTTTGACCTATAATGTTTTACTTTCACAAATTATTACGCATGGAGAGCTGTTTAGTACACTTTTGTATTTGTATTTTCAGGTTCCAGCACAACTACAGCAGTAGACATAGAAACACACGGATTAAATGCGGTGTACGTTTTAGTCAACTTATTCCTGACTGGAATCCCTGTACGTTTCTATCATCTTTTCCATTCGATGATATTGGGTATCGCATATGTTGTGTTCTCTGTTATATACAAGGTATTAGGAGGTACCAATACTCAGGAGAAATCCTATATCTATCCATCCTTTGACTGGAGTAACACTGGATACACTACCGGCTTTTCACTGATAATTGTACTCATAGCGATTCCAATTTGTCATATCATCTTATTTCTTCTGTACCTTTTACGGATTTTTGTGAACAAAAAATGTTGTTGTCATACAGAGATTCAAAACGAAGCTACATCTGTTGACAATAAATCTTACAGCCCAGAACATTACTTGGAACTAAAAGACAAAAATGCAGTAGAAATAGATATGAATACGCCATTGGCGAATAAGAAATCATGAAATAGATATGAATACGCCATTGGCGAATAAGAAATCAGTAGAAATAGATATGAATACGCCATTGGCGAATAATAAATCATGAGAATGACTTTACACAGCTAGTTTGCACATGGTCATTACCAACATATTACAAGTACTTAACATTTTATAGAAGATCAATTTGGTCAGTATAATTCTAGTGACCTAATACGGTATATATGGGGTCAGTAAATTACATATGGGGTGAGAGCTGTATTACGTCACTAGCACACTATGTAACGAATTTATCTTACCGACTATCTTAACGTGTGAAATTAAGACTAGTGATTCTCAAAACGAGCAAGTCTTCAATACTGTTAGCGCTAGGAAAATACTTCCATTGATCCTACAAAAACAGATGCCAACAATAACGACTAACACTTGTAAGGTTTAAATGTTTTATGAATTTGTTTCAATCTAAATCATCAATTTCTTCGTCTGTTGGAACTTTTAAGATTTTTTCTCAGTACCGTTTTGTTTTTTTACAAAGGACATAACACCATTACTAACCGTGTATGAAATAAGCCCCGCCCCCTTCTTACCTAATAAGGAATATAAAGGGACGTAACTCCACTACTAACCGTGTATGAGATAAGCCCCGCCTCCCTTCTAACCTAATATCAAATATACACGGTTTGCACGCGGACGCTTTTAACCAATCATATTCCTGGAAATGTATAGGAGGTAAGATAATATTAGTTACATAGTGTGCTAGTGACCTAATACGGTATATATGGGGTCAGTAAATTCCATATGGGGATATTACAGTCGTCCCAAAAAAGGCTCAACATAATACAAATACATATAAATAATGCAACGAGCACACTGATGGCCATGCAAGCAACTGGAAGAACGCAATCTCCGTGCTTATATAAATGTGTCGTTTTGATAATTTTGGTGGTTTTTTTTTAATTTTTTTTAATGTTTTTATTATTGTAAGCATATTGGAAACATGAAAAAAAAATCGCGGAGTCACAGTGGCGTAGCTTGCATGTATGCTCAGATGCTCAAGCATCCACATCATTTTGCCAAAAAAATAATAAAAAAATAAATATATATATATAGATAATTGCATATGTTGTGTCTGAATGTAAGGGTGAGGATATGTGAACATCGTCCAATCATTTCCAAAGCAGTATACGTGGTCTTTCCTTTAAGATCATTTATAGTTTATGTAAACAAGATGGATAAATCGCAGAAAAGAGCTGTCAACTTTTTTGTAAAAGGTCTACGTCTTAGCGCGTCGTCGGCAACGGCAAGCGCAGAGGATGATAATACGTACGTAGACCTGCAGACATGTTTGGTCTGAGATTGAACCAAGCGGAGCGATGACATAGCAACGTTACTAGTTAACAACGAACACATCATTACCTGATATTAGTATGGAAATTAGTATGGCGTTCATTATCACTGGACTAGTATATATTTGTTTAGGGGCCAGCTGAAGTACGCTTCCGGGTGCGGGAATTTCTCGCTACATTGAAGACCTGTTGGTGACCCTCTGCTGTTGTTTTTTATTTGGTCGGGTTGTTGTCTCTTTGACACATTCCCCATTTCCATTCTCAATTTTATCCTGTGACATTAAATACGACTAGTATTTATTATGGAGTGTGATCATTTCTGGGCTAATAAATACCCGTTTCAAACTTGGTACAATATCAACCTTATTTTCAAAAAAAGAGTTCAAAAGTCCCCGCAGTGCACATATTTATCTATTCTTATAATATACAAGGGCAGTTACTAAAAAAAAATGCTTTTTTTTTAATTTAATTTCTAAAGAGAAATAAAAGCTTCAGGCCAAATGCAATGGTAAATCAATTATGATTTATATTTCAAAGGGGGCAAAGTTGGTTAAATTATTTGATCAGGACTTATTTTCGCGAGTTTCAAAGACATTGTTGATGATATAAATTTCACAAAAATCTGGCAACACATGACGAACGCCCGGCATTTATGTCCTCTGCAACGCGTTAAGACAAGTAATAAAACAAATCCCATGTGGAGGCTCAAATTCCGGGATAGGGGTTATCACTTCAGAGCCTATATTTCGAAGTTCCATATATATGTTCCAGACCATATGAGTATTTGGACCGTACGCGTACGGTCCGGACCGTATACGTATACTCGTACGGTCCGACCATACGCGTACGGTCGGACCGTATGAGTATACGCGTATGGTCCAGTATGAGCTGACCATACATGTTATTGGATAATATAGGTTACATCTATACAAACATTTATCACAATCTTTATTTTTAGTTTTACAAATTGTTATTATTACATAAGATGGATAAAATGAACTACCTAACAATTTAATTAGATATCTGTTTAATTGTATATCTGAATCCTATTTTGAAACTCTCGCCAAAGGTGACACTCGCTACCAAAAGTATATTTTTAATATTTACATTTTTTTAGTTCATGCATGTTCCTTTCGATTAGCATTTTTTTTGAAAAGTTGCTAAATATTCCAAAGCAATAGTCCTCCCACATTATTTTAATTCAATTTCAGTGAGAATAATTGTCATAATTCAATTAGTGTATTATGTATTACTGATCTACATGCTAAATACTAGAGATTTACAGATTTAATTAGCGTGAATTTTTTAAATAGTTAAAATGTAAAGTTTTTATTTCAATTACAATTGATTTTTTTTCTATTTATTTGAGAGTTAAGTTATGTTGATCTGTTACATGTATTTGCATCTAGTACAATTGATCAACTCCTTGATATTAGTCAGACCGTACGCGTACGGTCCGACCGTATGAGTATTTCGAAAAAGTACGCATACGGTCCAGACCGTACGCGTACGGTCCAAATACTCATACGGTCTGGAACATATACAAAAGGGCCTTTGTAATGGGTCCATTTTGAGATTTCATATTTCAATTGGATGTGAAACTTTAACATCACATATTACTGTATCTAATGATGGTAGTTACGAGAAAACAACAAAATTCTGTTAGAAACTTATATATTGATGGGTATTTTGAAATTAAACAAAAATCTAGCCATTGTCGGATTGTAGGGGGAGTACACATGTATACAGGACAGGAAAAACGTCTGAAAAAAAAGTGCATTAAAGGTCCTAAAAAAATTTTCGCCTCGCTCCGCTCGGCAAACAGTTTCGCATCCACATCATTGTAACCCTGGCTACGCCACTAGGAGTTATAGACCAATAAAATGAAGGTTTGGATGGGGTCCTCCATTTCTGTATTCTTTAATTGTATATGACATTTGCTATATTCTTCATGATAATTGTTCTCTTTTCATTAAATTTTAACACTTCATTACAATCTACTCCGGCTTTCTTGTTTTACCTTTTTTTCTATATTTTTTTTTTAAAACTTTTTTCTGTAGATTTTGCCCATTGTTCTGCATTCTGTAAACCCCTTCCATACCCTAATGAAATTAGTCTTTCAAGTTAAGTTAAACCATCGGGAAGACAAGTACAAGTTTTTCAAAAGGCGTCCCCGATTTATAACCATTTTGCATTGTTTTTCTGCTGTTATTCATATATTATGCTAATGTTATAGAGAGCATGAATACTAGTTGGGTATTTGTAATTAGATTTTTTTAACTTATACTTTGAAGTAGTCCAAATAATTATGACGTCTTGAAAGGCTATTATAATTTTTTTTCGACGAAGTAAGGCGTCAAAGAAAAAAAATTATAATAGCCTTTCAAGACGTCATAATTATTTTGACTAACTTTGAAGATGAAATATGAATGTATGAATTATACTTTTTTATCCGAATTTTTAGGTTTTCTTACCAATGCATCGATTTTATCATTGCTTTATTTCTGTATCCAAATTAAATTAAGCGAGAAAACTACAACGGCCTGGTTTAAGTACAAAACAATAAAACAACAGCCGGCGCTGAACTACAGGCACATGTAAGGTGTCAGACCACCAATTACTCCCACCATTTTAGAACGTAGCCATACTCTGACACAAAATAGTGCTTTTGATGTCCTTGTTTACTTAAACTAACCAACAAATTTGCAGAAATTAAACTTTTAGTGAAAGAGAAATATATCTCGATCATTTTGAGCCAAAATTTACTTGTCTATGAGTTTGCATTAAAAATTGAGGATTAATGCGCTCCATAGTATACTAATTTTAGATTTCCAGAAAACCAGGTTTTTGTTTTGGAGTACCTCTGTTTGATGGTCAGTTATTTTGTTAGAAGGCTTTAAAGGTATGGTGAAAATTGGTATGTAGAAAGCTGATACATGTACAATTAAGGATATACCTGGTTTCTATGAAGTTAAACTTAAGGTAAAATATTTAGAAAGCTGTGAAAATTGCAAAATTTGGTTGAACAGATAGGGATTTTTAATTGGTGGTCTGACACCTGTATACAGAAACATGTTTGCAGCCTGGGAAATAATATATATGCTCCCTTTGTGAAGTTATTATGTTTCATCATTTAAGAAGCACCTGCATATGGAATAAATATCTTCCAGGAAACTCGGATATTGTGATTTCCTTGATTTGGGTTTGTTGTTTAAAATATGGGCAATCGCATGAAGACCTTTTGAAGGTCAATAGTAAACTTGAAGTTATCGACGGGTGCCCTTTTAATAAAGCAGGAATTGCTTTCAATTATTAAGAACAAAGACTTTTTTCCTGCAGTTGCCGTTGACGTTTCGTGGTGACGTTCGTGCTGTAAAAATGTTATTCTGTGAAGTGTTTAAATGGACTTTGACTTGTTGCTCTGATTTCTTTTTTCCTATTTGTTTGTTGGTTTTTTTTTCGAAATATGTTTTTTATCGCCCCTTGATATATTTTCCCTTATTTTTCATGCATGTATAACTGAAGAAAACTGAAGCTGAACTTTGTGTGAAACATCGTTCATCAAAGGTTAGTATATATCGACAATGTCTCCTCATCGAAAATACTTTAAAAAATTTATACAAAATCGCTATACCAATTATAATGAAATTGAGAATGGAAATGGGGAATGTGTCAAAGAGACAACAACCCGACCATAGAACAGACAACAGCAAAAGGTCACCAACAGGTCTTCAATTCATATTTAAGTATGCACAGGTGAATTACATTGGATGAAAACAAAACTTAACGTCAAAAGAGATGACTTCAGCTTCCAAACTGAGAACTTCCTGGCATTTCTGTGTAGCAAAATTCGTGTCAGGATACGGAGTGTCCAATGATATATCCCAAAGGATACGGAGTGTCCAATGATATATCCCAAAGGATACGGAGTGTCCAATGATATATCCCAAAGGATACGATTTTCTAGGGCCTGTATTTCCTATCAAGATTTCCTGATAGTGGATTGCTGATCACGATTAAGCATCAAATCAAGAGTTCCAAATAATGATATTGAAATCGTTCCTTCGTAAATTTTACAGACGCCATCAAGAGTTGGTTGACTGTTATGGAATATCCGTCTCACAGATGACAACGGGTCGTAACTATAATACCGTCCCTTTCCCAAATTCTCCGAGTGTGACATGACGTATTAAACTAATCATGAACCGATTGAAATTCATTTTGTACTAACATGAGCAACACGCCGGATGCCACATGATGAACAGGATCTGCGTACCCTTCCTGAGCAGGGATACATGTTGCTTAGACTTTGGTTTTCTATGTTGTGTTCTGCGTATATTGTTGTTTGTTTGTCGTTTTCTTTTAGTCATGACGTTGTCAGTTTTTTCCCAATCTAGACATGTAGTATAAAACGTAATCCGAGATCAATATTTTAATTAGATTGTTTTTTTCCCCGACTCATGAATTTGAATGTCCCGGCATATGGTATCATTTGGCACTCTTTTAATACAAGTGAGAAGTTTAGCTAGCAATGAAACCAGGTTGAATCCACCATTTATTGAATGAGAAAAAGCCTATATCAATTAAAAAATGTGGCACTTTATTTCCATTCGTTTGATATGTTTTTGCTTTTAATTTTGCCACTCGATATCGGACTTTCCATTTCGAATTTTCCTTGGAGTATTTTTGTTATTTTACTCTTTTTACAATGAAATTGTGTGTTATGAGTAAAATTGGAACCAATTGGTTTTGCACATGACAAGTGTTGATTTGTACAAAATTTTAAACGAAAAACTACTTGCAAATTTATATTCATTTGGTCAGCCTAACACAGCTGTTGATAAAATAATAGGGCCGCAATTCTCGAATTGAATGATGAAATAACCAATGCTGACAATATTAAGCCAGGATTGTTTTTCATAGCTGAGATGAGAGAACACATATAAAATAAGGATATATTTGTATGATTATTTACTAGCTGGTGCACCAGTACTCAACAAACACATGACAACATTAATAAATAACACCATAGTGAGTTTCCAAACAGACTCGAAGAAGCTCAGGTTGTACCATTACACAAAAAGAATGATCCACTGGATAAAAAGAACTATAGACCTGTGCTCATTTTACCAACAATTTCAAAAGTATATGAAATGGTTATGTCTGACCAGTTGACTGGATTTTTTGAGAATATATTTCATGCTTTTTTATGTGCATGCATTCAGAAAAGGTCATGCATGTCAGACAACTTTGCTGAGACTCCTTGAAGATTGGAAAACAGCTTTGGATAATAATATGTATGTGGCAGCTATTCTAATGGATCTTTCGAAAGCTTTTGACTGTTTACCACATGATATTCTTTTAAGTAAATTATCTGCCTACGGTCTTTCTTCTAAATCAGTGAAATTACATGTACTTCAAATTATCTTACAGATCGTAGGCAACAAATCAATTTTCAGGGAGTACTCAGCAGTTGGGCTGTCATCCAGAAAGGGGTACCCCAAGGCTCAATCCTGGGGCCCCTATTAT
Organism: Mytilus galloprovincialis; assembly: GCF_965363235.1. Taxonomy (NCBI): domain Eukaryota; kingdom Metazoa; phylum Mollusca; class Bivalvia; order Mytilida; family Mytilidae; genus Mytilus; species Mytilus galloprovincialis. Next base: position 19,958,985 of record NC_134842.1, read on the forward strand.
TTAATATTTTTATAAATTACATATTCTATTTTATTGAACATGGTACCCTGTATAATTATGCCGATGATAATACTCTGTCATATGCTGACAACAATTTTGAAAATTTATTATGTACACTTGAAAGAGAATTTGCTGTTTTAATTAACTGGTTTAAATTTAATTGTATGCAGGAAAATCCTGACAAATTCCAAGCCATTACAGTTGGAATTCAAACATTTGCAAAAAGGCCTGTTTTTAATATACAGACAGCAAAAATACCCTGTGATGAGATTGTCAAACTTTTAGGTATTGATATTGACTATTAACTTAATTTTAATCACCACATTAAAAATATTTGTCGTAAAGCATCCCAACAACTGAATATTCAGTGGCGGATCCAGAACTTTTCCTAAGGGGGGCCGCGCCAGTCATGCTTCAATGATTCCCTATATAATCAACCAAATTTTCACGAAAGGGGTGCCCGGGCCCCCAGCCCCCCCCCCCCCCTGGATCCGCCTATGATATTTTAAAGCGCATTGGCTGCTACCTTACTAAATTGAATAAATTGACCATTTTCCACACATTTATTTTATCTAATTTTAATTTTTGTCCTTCGTGGCATTTTTGCAACAAAAATAACACCACCAAATTGGAAAAAAAATCAGGAAAGGGCTTTACGATTTATATATGAAGGCTATGCTAGTTCATACGATGAACTACTTTTACGAGCAAAGGTTCCATCACTGGAAATAATACGTATGCGTAACATGGCTATTGAGGTTTTTAAAATTTTATATAAATTGTCACCACCATGCTTACATGATTTAGTTGTATTGAAAGACTGTAAATATAATTTTAGATATTCTAATATTGTAGATATACCTAGGGTCCGAACATCAACCTATGGTAAGAACTCTTTTAAATACACAGCTGCTGTTTTATGGAATGATCTACCCGTGATGATTTTAGAAAAATTGCTAATTTTAGTCAGTTCAAAAATATTTTAAAGTCATGGAATGGAAATGATTGTTAGTACACAGTTTGTGCAGACTTTTAGTTTATATATTATGCAAATTTATTTACTATCTAGATCATACCCCGTTTTTCAAATATTTTATGCTATGCATTTTGCCAGTTTTTAATTCTAGTTTACACTTATACATGTTATATGCTTTTATAGCTTTAATACCTAGCTTATGCTTATATTCTGCTTTTAGTGCTTCATTTTTGTGCTGTGAAATTTATTGCATGTGTATTTAGTATGTGTTGTATTGTTATAAATGTTGTATTGTTAAAAATCAGTGTCTCATATGTCGGTTGTAAAAGCTCATTAGACTGGCCGCTGAGCTTATGTTTGTCTATGTTTGTATACCTTGCCGACTCTAAATAAAGCTTATTTATTATTATTTATTATTTATGATTGCCAATAAGACAACTATCCACCAGTTCAAATGAAGAAGATGTAAGCAATTATTATAGGCATGTGTATCAGTTTCTCTGTTTGTGTAAATATATAAGTCGACTTTGAATAAAATTTACTAACTTACTTACTTACTACAATTCACTGTCTATGTATAGCGCACCACCATTGGATTTTACCTTGATGTAATATATTTTATCCCTGTTTCTTCCCCCTTTTTTAATATTTTAATATTACCCGTTAAGGGGTGTTCCTTATAATAGGAAGCTTATACGAAGAAAAAAAGAAAGGGTAAATTCATCATTTTGAATTGATGATTTTATGAAATGATCCAATCTGTCTACCTAGGCCAGAGACATATAATACGTCTCTGCCTAGGCGTATAAATACTATACATAAATATTATCATTGCATTCACCGTAAAAAGGCGAAGTAAATAGAAAGACTATCCGGAAAATACACCGTGGTGGACTCAAAGTTTAGAAAATTCATTTCCGGTCAATGAAGAGATGTCAGTTTTGAGATGTGGTATTTGTTCAGCATTAACAGATGATGTTGTAACAACATTAAAAGACAATGGAATCCGATCTGTTGTAGATCTAATCACTCAAAACCTAGAAGACTTATCGCAGAAAACAAAACTGTCATACAAGGTTCAGATAATAATCATATTGTTTTCCGTTCTCTAAGACTTTAAGTTTGCCTTTAATAACCAGAGACATATAATACAATTGTATTATATGTCTCTGCCTTAACCAAATGTTACGAAACTTATATACTGCTTATTACCATAACATACAGATCAAGTTTGAATTCCGGTGAGGTCAAGGAAGCAAGACAACTTGCCCCAGGGCCACTGGCAAATCGCACCACTGACAAATTGCCCCACTTTTGTTTACTACATTTGTAACTCGCCCCTCTTCTAAAAGATCAGCCCACATTGGTTCACCAACATGACCAACTCACTCTACTTATAAAAATATGTTAAATCCCGTTATTTTTACCCCTTCCAGCAGGCCCCCACTTAAATGAAAACGTACATGGAACCTATCTTATTCTAGTACACAGAATAAAAATGGTTTGGTTACTTTTGTCATTTAGGAGTAATTTAACAGTAACAAGTAATCAGCAAATGATCAGTGAAAACCAAATGTCACTTTCATATAGATATGGACCATAATTTGCTATTGGGCTCGTTTCCTATAACTGTAGAAAAGTGATAAAAATGTGTATTACTGTAAGAAAAGTTGTAACTACATCTAAAGATGCCTTTATTTTTATCAACATACAAGTGTATGCTACTCTTCCCTAGAAAAAAAATTGAAATTAACAAATTTTAAAGATTATACGACCGTATTTTTGTGTAGTTTCTCGCGTTACTTTTCGCTTCCGAAGTGCATAACGCTGACTGATTTATAGATAATCGTCACCGGCAAATTCGTAACTTTTGCTTTCAAATAATAAAGAACATCGACCAATAAGAATAGTCAGATGAAAATGCCGAGAACTATAAGTATTTCTGTAGCAGGTGTAAGAACACTAGCGTTACTTTGGTTTCCAATTTCGTAACGCAAATTTTAGATGATGTAATCTGCTTTGTTGTAATAGAATTCTTTATAACAATATGCAAATATGAACTCTCGCGAGATGTTCAAACAGGTAAATCAGAGATGATTTACATTCTAGTTTTGTTCTTCGTGATAATTAAGTTAGAAAATGACGTTATCGTTATGCGTTACATTTCAAACGAAACAGAAGTCCAGTTATTTCCTTTTTTTTATTAAAATTGTTTTTGTCGTTAAGTTCTAATCATTTCCGGTCATACGTGAAACATGTGACTAACATGTGATCACGCCCTTACGGCCGGATGTATGAAATACTTAAGGTCTAAACATTATTTTTGTTTCCAACGGGATGTTAGCAAACATAATCTGTAGACTTGTTTCGTCTTGTTTAAAAAAGGAAAATACAATTTTCAAAGAGATTGCGCCGGGGGTCTATTATTTTTCCTATGTGCATAATGTTACATACGATCTTGTGTGAAAATAAATGCCCAATGACTTGACAAAATCGATTTCAGATTTGACAGACGTTATAACACACTTTGTTTCCTGATAACCATGTAAAGGGTCCTTGGAAAATTCTTTAGACATTACGTCTCTTATCATTGTGCCGATGATCGTTAGATTGATTTTGCTTCAGCAGTAAATAATACTGGATATTTTAGGTGAATAAAGATAATTTAATAAAAAATACATGTTAATATACCGTTACACTTGGAATGAACAAAGTTGGTATCTTTGTCACAATTTTAAATTATTTTTTTTATTCATGTTCTGCAAACACTTTTCAGAAACGCAATAAACTTGTCAAAGGAGAAGTAAACTTTTACCATGCATGACTTGAAAGGAAGTACTTTATTGATTTTAGCCCACTAAAGTAGGTTAAAATGTGGAAACCATGTAGATGGTGTACAGGTCACAAATATCACATGGTGCCTATTTTAAAGATTTTAATTCCAAGTTAAAAGTTTTTTTCTTTACTGGATTTAAAGAATTTTACATTGCCAATGATTTGGAATACATTGTATATAACTGGAATTTCAAAACCAAATATAAATACATTTTTTTGTCTAAAACATTGAGATACAACGTTAACGATTATGGTATCCTGTATCAATGAAGAAAATATAGAAATTTCTGAATAAATTGTACTAATTGTTTTCAAAACAAGCACATATTTAGGAGTTTTATAATACTGTTACATTTAAGATGGATTTTAAGAAAAAGTATACTGTTCAGATTATTTTAAGCAGATTTTGCAATAAAATAAAACTAAAAAAATGCTTTCGGTTTCTTATGGTTTCCTGTCGCGTTTAAAAAAAACCTTTAATTTAACATTGAAAATAGATTTTAAATATTAACATGAAGCAAGTAACACTAGTAATCATGTTCATTTATGTCTTTTGAAATATATTGTGGAAAATAAAGAAAATAAAGATTGGTTTCCTGTTTGGTTTCCTGTCACGTAAACTTTGAATCAAAATGTATTATTTTTTTCTTGAAAAACTCAATTGTTCCATTAATACTATTCTAACACCAACACAACCCACATAATAAAAGTTAAAGTTTTAGAACTTTTAAAAAAGGATGCAAAAAGAAACCAAAGGCCGAATACCAAATTATGGTCCATATCAACGAGTGTCCATTCATGCATATAAAACAATAAGCATTAAAGTAGTGAACATGGTCAAAGCAGGTTTTGTTGTTCAAAAATTGATGGGTACACAACAACCCAATCAATTTTTCAACAACAGTTTTGTTTATCATGTTTACCATCAGGTTTGAAAACAATAAAATTTTAGAAATATGATGGCTTGGTTTCAAAATCATATAAACACCCACGAATCTTGACTTATCTTTTAAAAGAGGGATTATATATACTTACCAGGGGAAAAAAAAGTAAAAAACTGTTGTTCAGTTGAGTTAACAACATCAATTATAACATTGATGTCACAGAAATGATGATTCTACTTCTTTCTGCTTTAATATATATGTTTATGTCTTTAGTTTATTTCAACCAAAAGAAAACCAATGAAAAAAAAACATAATGTTTTTCTAAGGTTTTCATAGTTTTCATTTAATTTGAGAAGTCGAGTTGATGGGTCTTAAATCAGTACAGTTTTATTCTTTAATTCATAAGTGGGGTGAGTTGGAATACATGGAATATGTACATTTGTATATATTCAATGGGATTTCATCCATTTTCATGAGTTGGGCGAGTTGACATGACTAATTTCCTCTGTATTTTTCTATTTTTTTATAAGCATGATAAGAAGGGCGATATTTTAAAAAAGTGGGGACTAGTTGGGGAAAAAAGTGGTGCAATTTGCCAGTGGGGAGAGGGGTCATGGATTTGTCATCATTTTTTCAGTTCTAGGGTTATGCCCCTTTACAAACGGAAAATGGCTGAATTTTTGATTTCCTGTTTCTAAACTTTAGTTTGGCTTAATAAAAAAATGTTATGAATTCTTACACAAAATGCCTTATACATGTACATGTACATACCACAAAACAGGGATTAACAGTCAGGGCTATAACTCTATAGGGTTATTACAGAAAATAACTTGCATGTGTTATCACAGATAATTTCATGCATTGTCTACTCTTTAATTCTTAAATTTTCTTACTCTGTAATAGCATATATATAGAAAATCATAAATACTTTGGAATTTCTGGGAAGTTTGCTGAGAACCTCATTACATGCTCTGATTATTATTTCTTACAAAATATTAAAATATATATTGTAACTAAGCATGATGAATGTCTGAGCAAATGCTTAGGAGTGATTTAAGGAAACTGTTATGACACCCTTTAATTATAACAGGCATATTTTTTGTAATAACATAGGAGTACGATGCATGATTGACAAACAATTAACTGTTTCCTCTTTTATAGTTAATTATACATAAAGACAAAAGTAATAATATCAATAGAACTTGTATACATTTTAACAAAAATAATGATGCATATTGTCCCTTTGAAACATGTAACATACATGTACATCTAGGAAAAATGGCTGAATTTTTTGTTCCTGTTCTCTAACTTTAGTTTTCCTAAACCAAATGGTATGAAACTTAAAAACAATGCTTTTTTCAACAAAGATCAAGTTTGAAATTGGTGGTGTCATTGATACTGTTCTAGAGTCCCCTTTTCATATGGAATAATTGCTGAATTTTATTCTCTAACATGTCTATAACATGTCTAACTAAAACTTGAATCAACCAAATGTCATTAAACTTGTACACAATGGTTATTACCACAAAACTAAAATTAAGTACAAATTTTGGTAGTAAAATCTTTTTTAATATCACTAAATAATTCTAATGCAATTTTTATGTATTAATTTTTTTCATTGGCTAAAAGTTGCCGTTGAATCCACAGTTGACCAGGTTTTATTAAGGAGGGACCTGCCATTGAATCAACAAATGTTCCATTATTACAATATTTTTGAAAATAAAAACAACACCTACCTCGAATATGCCGTTGTAATGTTATTTTATCAATACCACACGTTGCCAGTAAAACTGTATTTGCGACTGTCAAATCAACAATTGACGGTGGCAAATCTTCAACTACAATACTGTTATTCCTTAATTTGAATTACAGTAACATATATATGTTTAACAATATATTATAGATTCTGATGAATTCATTTTTCCTTCAGGATTTGGTAGCCATTGTAAATGTTTTGTTAGCACAGTATTCTACATTCCCTGTGACTGGTGAGGCATTGTACAACACTGTCCTTACATCTACCTCAATCTTACCTACAGCTTGTCAAGGGTACGTTTATGTTAAAAGTAATCTATGTACATATATATATATGCATAAAAATGTTATTAATTTACGTTCTGTTATCTGTTCTTTCTTTCGGGTTGTTGTCTCTTTGAAATATTCCCCATTTCAATTCTTAATTTTAAAGTTTGAAACTTAAAACATTTTTTGAGAAACCTGTATGATATAATTATATATTGTTGAAAGGTGTATGTTGGCCTCATGGTGTCCTTTGAATTTATTTCTTTTAAGGTTGCCATCTCTTAAAATATACCTTATCGCTAATCCCGACTGACCCGGCCGCTTGAACTTTTGACGCATGCAACAATCACTTTTCCATTGTGGCGTCAGATATTTAGTTTTATGACGTTGAAATTTTACGGGAACCTGTGTGATATCCAGTAATGGGGGACAAATAGCGATAAGGTGTATACGGAAATGTGGTATAGTTGCCAATGAAACAACGTGAATAAGACAACTATTCATAATTGATCAAAGGACAGGGATGAGAACACATATAAGGCAGTATAGTAAGCTATGAAATGGCCCTTATTGAACATTACAAGGCAGTTTAAAGGAAAACCAATGGCCTGAATAATGATAGAAGTGACAAATATAAAACAAATAAGGCTGTTATCAACCAGGAAAAATCGCTAAGACAAAAGGATCCTGACTTCAAACATGCACATAAAGAGTGAAGGGGCAAACAATTTTACCTGGTTCCCTTAAAACATACATGGTACTAAAGGATTACATGTTGTAAATAAAGTACTCACTAACATTTAGCATTGTTGAGACTTGTACAATATAACATGTCACAGTCCCATCTTATTTTATTGCTTTAAATTACAGTTGCCTCCCCTTGTCCATGTATGTATACTAGTAATGAAACAATCCTTAGCATTACACAGGCTGAAGGATGCCTGTGGTATATTTGATTTATTGTTACACTTAATCTTGATATGATTTGATGTAGGTTTGATCAGATATTGGACGGTGGATTGTATACTGGAGAAGTTACAGAAATAGCAGGAGAAATAGCTTCAGGGAAAACGCAGGTTTGTATGTCAAATCTTAAATTATTAGATAGGCATTTTGGGACATGGTATAAATTACACTAAAAGTGTGTAACATCCTACCAACATGTTGAACTTTACACAAACTTTATCTAAAGTGTGTAACATTCTACCAATATGTAGAACTTTACACAAACTTTATCTAAAGTGTGTAACATCCTACCAACATGTAGAACTTTACACAAACTTTATCTAAAGTGTGTAACATCCTACCAATATGTAGAACTTTACACAACCTTTATCTAAAGTGTGTAACATTCTACCAACATGTAGAACTTTACACAAACTTTATCTAAAGTGTGTAACATTAAGCCAACATGTTTTCATATAAGAAATGAGTTGTTAGATAAATATTAATGAAATAGAAACCTAAGTATAACACATACAGAGATCTAAACATCCGAAATAATGTCAATCTATGAAATATTCACAGTGTGCTTCTTTTCACCTTGTAAAAGAATTAAACATAAATGCTTATTAACGTATATATATTAACAAAACACTTTCAGAAATAGTATTGTTATTAATGCTATGAACATAATGATTAAGATGACAAATCTAGCTAAAAACATAGTCTTAAAAATGGGATAAACTAGATGTACAAATATTTACTCCTCTGTAATCTTATAGTTTAAATAAAAAACAATACAATAAATAGATAGTAGTTAAAAATCATAATGATTAAGATTAATTAATACTCATTCTAATGCAACAACATTTGTAACGTTTATTTTGATTGGATAACGTCACTAATTCTCATGTCATCAATTCACAAATGATGCTATGAAAACATAAGCCCATACACAAACAAGGTATGGCAGATTTTAAATGTATTATTAAACATTGTTTTCTATCAGTTTCAAGAGAATGGAGATAAAGATATTGAATTTTAAGCTCTGACCGCATCAATTGGTGATTTGATGGTCCCCAATAAACTTAATTTGCGACCATCAAATCACCAATTGATTAAAATACAATATAGTTATCTCCTAATTTATTGTTACTCAAAGCAACTATTTTTTTTTACTTTGAAACTATGCCTATATATGTCAACCTGAAGAAATGTTTCCTGCTGCACTTATACTTCTGAAACATTTTGTTAAAATTTTTATAAACATTATGAATTGCCAGAATTTATAGTACTTATGTATATTCTTTTGTTTTAGATATGTTTAAGTATGACAGCATCAGTTATATGTCATTCTAAACAGAATGTTATGTTTGTGGATACGTCAGGTGGATTTTGTGCAGAGAGACTCGAGGAAATCTTACACACTAAATATCAACAGGGGGTGAGTTAAAATTGTGTTGAAGGTATCAGATTAATAGTCAAGAATCAACTACACCTGATTGGACACCATATAGATTTACCTTATTATAATTATTGATTAACTTTTTAGCATTCTTAAGGGGGCTCCTGGGTATCAATCAAATTTTTTTTCTAATATAGGATTTCGCTATATTTTTTTTATAAATGAACTTTATCGTATACTTAAAAGAAAAATGAAATAAAAAAATGGGGTCACCGTTCATTTAAGCTCACAATCTGCCTCGGAAGAAGCACACATTTTTGTTAATGTCCTTTTTTTCTGTTGAACTTAAATAGGAGAAATAGAGGTAATATCGAAATAAAAAAATAACCTAATTACAGAAATCGCTTAAATTTTACAATTATTTAGTTTATGTACAGCTTATATGAAAACAATAATAAAAAATATAGGTCACCGATGAGTTAAAAAAGATATTTCAAATTTAATGCCAAAAAAAGGCATTTTTGTATCAAAGGGAGAAAATTTGGAGCATTTTCAATGATATAAACATTTTAAAAGTCATCTGGGGCCAAACCGAATTGTTTTTTGGGTTGATTTTTTTACCATATCATAAAGTAATAACTAATAGTGTAATAAATAAAATTTGTAATGAAAAAATAAAGGTTCAATTTTTTGCTGAAATTTTTGTACCCACTAGCCACCTTAAGGCTATTATTAATTTAGATTGTGAAAATTGTTAGAAACCCCCTGTTTTTTGGACAATCGATTGCCCCCTCCCTCCTCCTTTTATCCTTTTGAAAATGGCTGCATTCGCCCTTGATTAAAGACCATGAAATGACAAATGTAAAACAATTCAAACTAGAAACCTAAAGGTCTGATTACCGTAAGTACAAAGCAATGAACAAAAAACTTATATGATATACAGCAACAAAAGTCAACTACTGAATGTTTGCTGGCGTCAAACACTACATTTAATATGTTCTTTTTTAATTGTTAGCACAACTCATGAAATACATATAGACATTTGGTTTATTTTGTAGGACAACCCTGATGTTTTTAGCCATATCCGATGCATCCAAACCTATGATATATACAGCCTGTTATCTGAGCTTCAACAAATAAAAGTAAACATTACACAACAGGTAATCAATATATATTCATTACAGAGTGTTAATTGTCCTAGACGTAAAAACTGTAGATATAACTTGGGAATGCTATTTTAAGGTTCTGGCTCAAAAATGGCCAAATCTGTCTTGGGACCTTGCAAACTGACATCTCAATTAAAAGGCCTAGCTAGGACATGTAAAATTTAAATATATTCAAAACCAATAATAAGTTCAGTTCAGAACTTTATAGCTGGCTTTAAAGAGATCTGGTGACCTTGGGCAATTATTAAAAGTACCTTGTGACCTAAGGGGATTCCCTACTGGAGCCTTTAGGGATTTTAAAACTTGTAGCTGTAAACATTGTTAGAGTGTGCACTTACATAAGCCATGATAAGGTTGTTAATATTATTTTTAGCTCACCTGACCTGAAAGGTCAAGTAAGCTCTTCTCATCACTTGTTGTCTGTCGTCCTTCGTCCGTAAACTTTTGCAAAAATCTTTTTCTCTGAAACTACTGAACAAAATTTTACCAAACTTGGCCACAATCATCCTTGGGGTATCTTGTTTAAAAAATGTGTCCGATAACCTGGCCATCAAACCAAGATGGCCGCCATGGCTAAAAATAGAACACAGGGGTAAAATGTATATTTTGGCTTATATCTTTAAAACCAAAGCATGTAGAGCAAATCTGACTGGGTAAAATTGATCTATCTGCCATGAAATTTTCAGAAGAATCGGACAACTTGTTGTTGGGTTGCTGCCCCTGAATTGGTCATTTTAAGAAAAATTTGCAGTTTTTGGTTATTATCTTGAATACTATTATAGATAGAGATAAACTGTAAACAGCAATAATGTTCAGCAAAATAAGACAAATAAGTCAACATGACCAAAATTGCCAGTCGACCCCTTAAGGAGTTATTGCCCTTTATAGTCAATTTTAACAACTTTTTTGTCATTTTTAACCGGATTTTTGTGACAAAAATGTCGGTTATTGATTTGGGGATGTACGGTGGGCGGCCAGGAGGCCAGGCGGCAATCAAATGTTGTCTGTGCATTAACTCATGAACCGTTCAACCAAAGCTTTTAAAATTTTAATATGTTATTACTGACAATTATACGAAGGTCAAGTTCAATAATGGCGATTTTGACTTTTACCGTTCAGGAGTTATGGTTCTTGAAAGATTGAAAAATGGAGTTTCAAGTCGTGTCCGTGCATTTATGCATGAACTGTCCTACCAAAGCTTCCCAAATTTTAATATGTTGTTACTGATGACAGAATGGAGGTCATGTTCAATAATGACGATTTTGACTTTTACCGTTCAGGAGTTATGGTTCTTGAAAGATTGAAAAATGGAGTTTCCAGTCGTGTCCGTGCATTTATGCATGAACTGTTCTACCAAAGCTGCCGAAATTTTAATATGCTGTTACTGATGACAAAATGGAGGTCAAGTTCAATAATGACGATTTTGACTTTTACCGTTCAGGAGTTATGGTTCTTGAAAGATTGAAAAGTGGTGTTTCCCGTCGTGTCCGTGCATTTTCTCATGAACCATTCAACCAAAGCTTTTGAAATTTTAATATGTTGTTACTGATGACAAAATAGAGGTCAAGTTCAATAATGACGATTTTGACTTTTACCGTTCAGGAGTTATGGTTCTTGAAAGATCGTAAAATGGCGTTTCCATTCACGTTGTTGCATTTACTCATGAACCATTCAATCTAAGCTTTTCAAATTTTAATATGTTGATACTGATGACAAAATGGAGGTCAAATTTGATATTGACGATTTTCACTTTCACCATTCATCAGTAATGGTTCTTGTGATATTGCCAGGACACAAATAAATGTTAATAAATCCGGTTTGCTGTCGTTGTGACAGCCTCTTGTTTGTAACTTGTACAAAATTCTTCTTCTCTGAAACTACTGGGCCAAATTTAAACTAACTTGGCCAGAATTGTAATTGTGGTATATAGTTTAAAAATTGTGTCTGATGACCCCACCTACCAAACAAAATGGCCGACATGGCTAAAATTAGAACATAAGGGTAAAATGCAGTTTTTGTCGAGCCTACAACTTTTGTTGCAGAAAGCTCAACATAGGGATAGTGATCCGCTGGCGGCGGCTACGGCGGCGGCGGTGGCGGTGTTAGCTCACTTCTTAAAAGCTTTATATTTTAGAAGGTGGAAGACCTGGATGCTTCATACTTTGTATATAGATGCTTCATGTTAGGAAGTTTCCGTCAGTCACATGTCCAATAACCTTGACCTCATTTTCATGGTTCAGTGACTACTTGAAAAAAAAGTTCAAATTTTTTGTAATGTTGAATTCTCTCTTATTATAAGTAATAGGATAACTATATTTGATATGTGCGTACCTTGCAAGGTTCTCATGTCTGTCAGACAGTTTTCACTTTACCTCGACCTCATTTCATGGATCAGTGAACAAGGTTAAGTTTTGGTGGTCAAGTCCATATCTCAGATACTATAAGCAATAGGGCTAGCATATTCAGTCTATGGAAGGACTGTAAGGTGTACATGTCCAACTGGCAGGTGTCATCTGACCTTGACCTCATTTTCATGGTTCAGTGGTTATAGTTAAATTTTTGTGTTTTGGTCTGTTTTTTTCATACTATATGCAATAGGTCTACTATATTTATTGTATGGAATGATTGTAAGCTATACATGTCTAGCGGGCAGATGTCATGTGACCTTGACCTCATTTTCATGGTTCAGTGGTCAAAGTTAAGTTTTTGAGTTTTGGTCTTTTTATCTAATACTATATGCCATAGGTCAACTATATTTGGTGTATGGAAATATTTTATGATCTTTATGTCAGTCTCGCAGGTTTTATTTGACCGTGACCTCATTTTCATGGGTCATTGCACAGTGTTAAGTTTTTGTGTTTTGGTCTATTTTTCTTAAACTATCAGTAATGGGTCAACTATACATGTATATGTTGTATAGAAGCATTGTTAGCTGTACTTGTCTGCCTGGCATGGTACATCTGACCTTGACCTCATTTTCAAGGTTCATTGGTCTTTGTTTAGTTATCTTGGTTAATGTTAAGTTTATGTGACAGTTGTAATAAAGCTTAGCTTTATACTTAGGACTATCAACATAATATCAATGATTAGTATAGAAGGCGAGACATTTCAGCGTGTGCACTCTTGTTGCTTTCTATCTTTGAAACTAAGACATTTAGGGCGAATCTGTCAAGATTTAAATGTCCATCAGAATAAGATCTATCCCCTCACAAATTTTCAGATGAATCTTACAACCCGTTGTTGGGTTGCTGCCCTAAAATTGGTAATTTTAAGGAAATTTTGCAGTTTTTAGTTCTTATCTTGAATACTATTATAGGTAGAGATAAACTGTAAACAGCAATAATGTTCAGCAAAGTAAGATCTACAAATAAGTCGACATGACCAAAATTGTCGGTCAACCCCTTAAGGAGTTATTGCCTTTAATAGTAAATTTTAACAACTTTTTCGTCATTTTTTGTAATTTGTACAAAAATCTTCTTCTCTGAAACTACTGGGCCAAATTTAAACTAACTTAGCCACAATCATAATTGTGGTATATAGTTTAATGGGTCTCCCATGACCCCACCTACCAAACAAAATAGCCGACATGGCTAAATTTAGAACATAGTGGTAAAATGCAGTTTTTGCTTTATATCTTTGATACTAAGACATATAGGGCAAATCTTTCAAGATTTAAATGTCCATCAGAATAAGATCTCAGATCCCCTCACAAATTTTCAGATGAATCCTACAACCTGTTGTTGGGTTGCTGCCCTAAAATTGGTAATTTTAAGGAAATTTTGCAGTTTTTGGTTATTATCTTGAATACTATTAAAGATAGAGATAAACTGTAAACAGCAATAATGTTCAGCAAAGTAAGATCTACAAATAAGTCAACATGACAAAAATTGTCAGAGAACCCCTTAAGAAGTTATTGTCCTTTAAATTATAGTCAATATTGAACAAGTTTTTGTCATTTTTATAACTTGTACAAAATCTTCTTTTCTAAAACTATGGGCCAAATTTAACCAAACTTGGCCACAATCATTACTAGAGTATCTATTTTAAAAAAGTGTCTAATGAGTAATGACCCCACCTACCAACCAAGATGGACGACATCAGTAAATACAGTAACAGGTGAGCGACACAGGCTCTTGAGAGCCTCTAGTTTAAAGATACTAATAAAAGAAGGTTGTCCTTGAATTAAAGGACATAGACAAAAAAAGGAGAGGGGATTAAAATACTGACAATTCTAAGTGAAAAACAATTTCAATCATTAATTGAAATGAAATTTTCTTAAATATATCTTTAACCTTGCACAAGAACAGGGCTTGCTGCTTGCACAACTTATTGGTACTATTTTTGACTTCATTTATTTGGTCATCAAAACTAGTATCAAGTTGCATTGGACTCTCAATAGCTGTCCTCAGTCAATTTAAAAAAAAAATAGGCAAAGGTCAAGTTAAGATGAAATACTTTTTTTATGAAACAAGTCTTAATTTCATGTTTATTTTTCAGTCTGATCCCTTTTATGCTTGCTTGAAACTGATTATAATTGACAATGTTGCATCAGTGATTTACCCAATACTTGGTGGAAACCAGTTAGATGGTAGGTTGATAATAATTACTGATTTATCCAATATTTGGTGGAAACCAGTTAGATGGTAGGTAATAAGTATTTCCATTCTCAACTTTAGTGATTTACTCAATACTTGGTTGAAACCAGTTGGATGGTAGTTGTATACTATTCATTGATATATCCATACTTGGTGGAAATAAGTTAGATTCTCAGCAAATTGATTTCAGTAATTTACCCAGTACTTGTTGGAAACCAGTTAATTGGTAGGAAGCTGATATTTATGAATTTACCAAATACTTGGTTGATCAGTTAGACAAAAGTAAAATCACAAAAATACTGAAATCCTAGGAAAATCCAAAACAGAAAGTCCTTAATGAAATGGCAAAATCAAAAGATAAAACACATCAAACTAATGGATAACAACAGTTGACCTGTTATATTCCTGACTGAGTACAGGAATTTTCTTGTGTAGAAAATTGTGGATTGAACCTGGTTTTATAGCTAGCTAAACTTCTCATTTGTATGACAGTCGCATCAAATTCCATTATATTAGATTGCAGGTAAAAGGTATTCATTGATTTACCAGATACTTAGTTGAAACCAGTTAGGTGGTAGGTAAATAGTATTCAGTGATTTACCAGATACTTAGTTGAAACCAGTTAGATGGTAGGTAAATAGTATTCAGTGATTTACCAGATACTTAGTTGAAACCAGTTAGGTGGTAGGTAAATAGTATTCAGTGATTTACCAGATACTTAGTTGAAACCAGTTAGGTGGTAGGTAAATAGTATTCAGTGATTTACCAGATACTTAGTTGAAACCAGTTAGGTGGTAGGTAAATAGTAATCAGTGATTAACCCACTACTTGGTGGTAACCAGTTAAATGGTAGGTATAAAGTATTCATTAATTTACCCAATACCTGTTTGACAAAAGTTAGATGGTAGGTTGTTGGTATTCATTGATGTACATTATACTTTCTCATAATGAAAAGCAATAATACATATTCTGGAACAGCTCTTTAATTTAATCACCAGATATTTTCCATTTCCATTATTTATTTTTAAATTCATATAAATACATAATATTATTGTTTACAGGTCATGGATTAATTACACAGTTGTCACAGCTCCTGAAACTATTGGCTGTTGATTATTCATTGTCTGTATTGGTAAGTCTTAAATAATGTTTATTTGAAATGGTGAGATTTGATTATTTCCCTTTGGAAATTATTCATTAACAATCACGCAGGGAAATATTCGTTGCTTAATTTTTTTAATTTCCACACTAAAAGTACTTTTGGGATCATTTTACTCTTGTTTTATATATTCTTTTATCATTTTTTTGGGAAACTAATTATGATTTTTTTATAGTTAGTCCAGATCTTCAACAAGTGATTTCACCCGAAATACCATTAATTATGGAAACCCCCTCAGCAAAAATTTAATTACTTTATTTCCTATTGTATATGTGAACTTAGCAATAAAGGAAAATCTAACAAAATAAATTTAATATCACTAGCTTGCAGAGATTTTCACTTGTTTGAAGTTATTTTGCTTTAATTTGCTTTAGTGGTTTACATTAATTTAATTCTAGGTTAGCAATAATGTTGTAGTAAGTGATGGAGAAAAGAAGGCAAGTTTAGGAAAAGTGTGGTCACATGTACCACACACAAGGGTATTGGTGTCAAGTATGGGAGACCAACGGAGACAACTCATATTAGTCAAAAGTTCTAGATCAGTAAGTGTACACATTCATGTATCAAATATTATTATGTTTTTACAAAAAAATATAAATGCATATGTTTTTATATAAACCAGGTCATCTGTTTTCCAAATTTTGTACACATTGCAGTTGCTTTAATTATTCAGCCATGATAATTATAAATACTTGATTCTCACTTTTAGTCATTATATTTCTGACATTGAAACATCAGCAACAAATCAAAATGTTGAATTATGCACTTTTGAAAAAGAATTAATGATAGACCCAGTGCATTGATATTTGGTTTACTGTTTCAACTTATAATGATCATAAAAGCATTAATTTTAATATCAAGAAAAATCTGAAGCAATAAAACAGTTACAAATTAATTATTATAATTTAGGCTTCAATTAGAAATGAAAGCGCACACAACAAAATAAATTTTTCTGCTTAGACTGCAAATTTAGAATTGATTTTGTTTTTAATTTCAGAAAACTGGACCGACTGCTAATTTTATTATCTGTGAAAAAGGGTGTGTAGATCCAGGATGAAGTTGCTGAATGGTTTGAAATGTGCTGGATCAACATCTATAATGAATCTCGTGAAGGTTCATCAAGTGTGAGAGCAATGATTTGACTTGATCAGAAGTGCAGTCTGATGTGAATATTGGGAAATAAAAAGTTTCCATTCAATATCAAAATTGTTTTGAAAGTTTTATCTCGCCTGCTTAAAAGTTTTTGAAATAGATTTTGCTTTTCTGGTGAGTTTGTTGAAGGCAGTAGAGGATGTAAACCGGTTTTATTTTTGAAATAAAATTTAGTAAAAATTTATTCATTTTGATATTGCTTTATTAATGAATTGTTTTGAGGACAAGTTTCTTAAAACATTGTTGTGACATCATTCTATTGTTGTACCAGTTCTTTATTTTAGTAATTTTTGGGATTACGATTCAATGTCATCTGTTTGAGATTTTTTGGTGAATGCTACAATAATAAGGTTTTCCTACAAGAGGTATATCATACTGATAATTATTTAGCAGTAATTATGTTAATTTAGGATGTAATGACAGAAATTCATGAGCTATATGCCTCAGGCTTTCTTGAAAAATATCAATGATAATGTAACAGGAACAAAACATTGACATGAATGAAGCTCTCTCCTATGTTATAGTTATATATGGGTATCAGGTCCATTCGCCCTAATAACATGAATAACATGTTCGCCCTAGGTCCGTTCGCCCGTAGAAAATACTATTCAGGTCATTGAAGTTAGATAAACTTATTTAGATATTTATATGGTACCCTATATATTTTGAAATTAGGAAAAGGTATGGAATTATTTAAAAGTTTATGGCTTTTTTTGGATTGTTAATTGTTCAATGACATAATAATTCTCACTGATTGTTGTGATACTTGTCTTTTGATGGATTAATAATAAAAACAAAAAATTTTTCTTTACTAACTAATTACAGAATGGACTGTTATCGGCTTATATCCTTTACATAAGTTACCATTCACAAACCAAACACAAAATAGACCACACCCTGTTTTGGAAGGGTCCTTTATGTACTTTTGCACAACCTTTTTAGTGTTCTTTGTAGATTTTTGAGACTGTTGTTTTTCTTTACATTGTTTTTTTTTTTGCATTTTGTCATAGGTATATGGTCTCTTTTTGACTTGTGAGCTTTGAGTTTTCCTTTGGTATCTTTAACATCAATTTTATGTAAAACATGGACGAGTCATACATTTATATGCCTTCAACTCTGGTAATTTGTGAATAAAGCTGTTGAAGCCAAAATGTTTATGAATTGTGACCATGTATCAGATGTATACATATTGACTTATCCTAAAGGACACCTCCGGGTGTGGGAGTTTCTGGCTACATTGAAGACCCATTTGTGGCCTTTGGCTGTTATCTGCTTTTTGGTAGAGTTGTTGTCTCTTTGACACATTCTCTGTTTTCATTCTCAATTTATCATCCTAAAGAAGACGTAGGTATAAGATATCAGCATCACTTTGGGGTCATACTGGAATATAGAGATCATAACTCTTATGAAAAAATATAAAGAATATATGTTTATGATACCATACCAGTAACACTAAATGTTGTACAACCATAAATAAAATGACTGGCCGGTATGCGTCAATCATAGACAGACGCCCAACGACACAAAATACAAAGGCCACTTGGAGATCAACATATAGTGTCCAACATAAACATGTCTTCACCAAATGGCAATCTTTAATTGTCTCCAATCCAGAAAAGCTTTGAATGAATTTAACTGACTAACAAAAAAAGATATGCAAATATATGAAAGTTCCAAAATTTTTTAAAATACAACCACAGAAGAGACACTTGTAGGTGCGAAGGGTTAATACCTTGATAAAAATAAAACATAGTCATGGAGCAATATTTACCTAATATTCTTTACACCAAATCTGTCCTTTATGAGTTTTTACCATTAAAAGATAATTTCTATTAGTTTAACCTACATGCATGTATAATCGTGAAAACTTTATATATAGAATAAGAGTTTCATGTATTTGGTTTTGATGTTATATTTGTTATTCTCATAGGATTTAATCTAATGCTTAGTCTGTTTCTGTGTGTATGTTACATTTTAATGTTGTGTCGTTGTTCTCCTCTTATATTAAATGCGTTTCCCTCAGTTTTAGTTTATTACCCCGATTTTGTTTTTTGTCCAAGGATTTATGAGTTTTGAACAGCGGTATATTACTGATGCCTTTATTTAAAGTAGAACACAACCGCGAAATCGCGGGCATGTACAGCTTGTAAACTGTTGTAGGATGAATTTTTGTAAAAGATATTATGACTGGAGAATTTCATATAAGGTATCAAAAGCCCTCTCCTTATTTTCCAAAGTCCGTTATGTGTTTCCTTTCTGTTAAATTCAATTATTTTTCGTGTTTCCGGCCTTATACCACATTATTATTCTTCCCCTTTGCTACAATGCATTTTTGATAAAAGTCAAATTAAATTAAAAATTTGCACTGCTTTATCATTAATGTGCTTCTAGGACAATCCATCAGTTCTTTTCCTTTTGTGAGCCCTATTTACATGCCAATGGTAGGATTTGAATCTCGTATAAATGACTAAGGCTCATTTGAGGGGTGGCCTTGGAGGGCCTTGATCCCGAAATCCCGGGATTAAAACATGAAATCCCGAGGTGCGTATTTTAACGAAATTCATATCCCGACATCCCGAAATTTAGATCAATCACGTAATCCCGAGCTTAAAAACACCCTATCCCGACGTTCCGAAAAAGTCTTGCCTCCCTCTAATCTATAGTTGTGGTTCTTGCGATCTCATTGAAAAACCATGATATGGAGAACGCCATATCAATCGCAACTTGATTCAAAGATAGTTTTAAATGTGATTTATAAACTTTAAAGTTTCAATTTTATTTCTTTTCATTTATATATAATTCTTTTAACTTGGATAAATTGCTCATTGAGACTTTAATTGCACTACTCGCGGCCCCGAGTATGTCGCGGATAAATAGAGACAATCACATTACGCGGGATTCATACATGTACCTATACGGGGTTCGACGACTTACAGAAAAGAGCGACGATTTACAGAAAAGAACCAAAAAGAACCGAAAAGGAAATCGGCGAAAATGAGAAGCAGATCGGCGAAAATGCAAAACGCCGCAAATTATGACTTGGACGGAGAGTTGTCACACCTTCTTATTACTTGTTACTTACATACAGTACTGGTGGAATTACTGCAAACACCATCAATGTCCTCAGCCGAGGCCATCCGTCATCATGTGTTTCGACCCCTAGCTCGGTACACTCTCAGGATGGGGGTCCACAGTGGTGATCAATCACTGCGCATTGGTGGTGGGTTTCCAGCTACTACTGTCTCTCTTCATCCATATCAAGCAAGATGCTTTCTCTGCTGCTTGACCCAGTTTCTTAATTGCTGCTCTTCTATTCTGGCCAGTCACTCCAACTGCAGAAAACATTCTCCACACTGATTGTGCAGGGAAGCCTCTGCAGCCAACCTCAACAGGAAAGTTCCATGTCTGCCATCCTCTATCTCTGCACTCTGCCAACAGTCCATCATATTTTGCCCTCTTTCTTTCGTTTGCTTCGCCACATCTCTCCTCCCAGGAAACTGTCAACTCTATCATTACTACCTTTTTACTGCTGGTAGACCAAAGTACCATGTCTGGTCTTAGGTTAGTTGGTACAATATCAGGAAATTGTATCTTCTTTCCAAGACCAACTTCTAACTGCCAATCCTTTGCCTTGTTTAGCATTCCTGATATGTTCTTTTTACTTTTCTGGCCTACTTCACCCTCCTTCACAAACTGGATCTTGATAGGTTGTTTCTAATGTGTTTTGCATCTTTCCTCTTTTTCTCTATCACTTCAGCGAGTTCCCGGAGTACTTGGTTGTGTCGCCATGTATATCTCCCCTGTGTAAGAGCGATATTGCACCCTGAAAGAACATGTTGTAGAGTTCCTCTGTTTCCGCACAAGGGACAGTCTGGTGTTTCTCAAAGTTTCCACCTGTGCAGATTTGAAGGTGTCGGTAACACATCATACACTGATCTCAGAAGGAACTGCAGTTGGTATTGCGGATATCGCCATATATCTGACCATGTAAGGGATTGTTGTTCCAATTCCCATCTCGACCAAGCACCTTGGCTCCCTAATTCTACTGTCTTTGCTTGTCTGTTTTCTTCTTCTCTAGCTTCTATCTCTCCTTGGACAAGACTTCGTCTTTCTTGGGTGTTAGCGTTCTTCCAGTAGCAACTTTTTGATGTACCAAGGCCCTGTTGTCCTACTGCCACTGTTCCTACGATATCTTTATGCCTCAATCAACTCTCTGCCTCTGAAACTGCTTTTGATGCTGACCATTTTCGGCCTGTTCTTACTTGGACACCTGCTGTTCTTACTTTGTCATCTCTAGATTCTTTCAGTGTCATCACAAGGCGACTTTTGCTAACTTTGAATTCTTCCACTAGAGATGTAAATGGTAGCTGCAACTTTGCAGTCCTACTGTACAGTCCTACAGTTGTAAAACTTGGAGGGACACCTAACCATTTCCTAAGATGTCTGTTGATGGTTCTTTCAAGCTCTCAACTGTTGTCAATGTAATTTCGTACAGCATAAATGGCCATGATATCCTTGGCAGGAGTCCATGTTGGTATATCCATGCCTTTAATTTCCCTGGTAGACCTGTCTTGTCGATGTTCCTCATTTTCTCTGAAACCTGTTGTTCAATTCTGTTGATGTTTTTGTCACTTAAAGAGTCATCATACCATTTTCCTAAGCACTTGATGGGATTGTCAATTATTAATGGAATTACTTCTCCTTGCACCTTCAGTACGACCTGGTGTGCTCTCTTCCCTTTTCTTATTATTAGAGCTCTAGACTTCTTTGGCTTGAAAGACATCCTTGCCCATGTTACTGTCTCTTCCGAGGCCTTTAATACCCATCTAGCCTGGACATGGGTATCTGTAGTGATGGTTAAATTGTCCATGAACCCTCTATTTGGTGGTTGCCTGATGTCAGTTGATGTTTTCGGGCCTCTAGTTTCTCTCTCTCCAGATTTAATAATCATATTCATTCCCATGACAAAGAAGATAACTGAGATGGTACATCTAGTAACTATTCCTTTTTGTAGTTTCTGCCATGTTGTTGTAAATGTGCTTGTTGTAAATCGCAGCTCAATCCCACTGAGATAACTTCTTATCACTTTCTTAAAGTGGTCGGGAATATGGTAATAGTATAGTGACTGCTGTATCAGCATGTGAGGATAGGTACCATAGGCATTGGCCAAATCTAGCCATACTACTGTAAGATCTTTCTTGTTCACTTTGGCCTCTTGAATAAGTTGTGAAATGATGCTCGTATGTTCAATGCATCCTGAGAATCCTGGTATGCCGCCCTTCTGTACTGAAGTGTCTACATGGTTGTTATCTGTCATATATGATGTCATCCTTCTAGCCATAATAGAGGAAAAGATCTTTCCTTCTACATTTAGGAGGGAAATTGTCCGAAATTGTGTGATGGCCTCCGATTTTTCTTCTTTTGGAATAAAACACCCCTCTGCTTTCTGCCAACATGATGGTATCTTCCCTTTACTCCAAACTACTTTCAGTAGCCTACACAGGTGTTTCAAAATTTTTGGGCACTTCTTATATACCTTGTACGGGATGCCATTTGGTCCTGGTGATGATGCAGACCTGGCTTTCTTCACTACATCTGACAATTCTGTCCATGATGGTTCCTTAGTGTTCATTGCTATTTCTGGTTCTGGTACATTTTCTATC
This sequence comes from Mytilus galloprovincialis, assembly GCF_965363235.1. Lineage (NCBI taxonomy): Eukaryota > Metazoa > Mollusca > Bivalvia > Mytilida > Mytilidae > Mytilus > Mytilus galloprovincialis. Next base: position 19,981,784 of record NC_134842.1, read on the forward strand.
CTATCGCAGTTGCCTAGATGTTCCCACTGCCTTTCGTCGCTGTGTGTCTCTGATAGATGTTTTTCCACTTCCTCTTTCGTGCTTTTTACTGATCCCGCCTTTGTTCCGTCCAGTGTTTCTTTGGTAAACTTGTAGGGGTTGACAACAAACATTGCTCTCTTCTTCCCTCTTTCTCTCCTTGCTTTTCTGATTCTTTCAGCTCTTTGTAGATTGTTTCTTCTTTCCTTCAGTATTGATCTTAGCTCATTCAATCCTTCTTTTCCCATCTCATTTGCTCTTTTATACTGCTTTGTGACATCATTTATTTCGGTTCTGAGTGTTTGTATTTCTTGTTGACGTCTGTTATGTTTCATGTTACCCTGAGTGCCTTCTCTGGTTTTGGTGTTACTAACTCCAAATCGATCTTGTCCTACTGCATATAAAATAGTTGACAATGATGATATCTTTCTTTGTACGTCTCCAGTAAGTGTGTTATCCAAGATCTTCTTCATCAAAGATCTCCCATCTCCTATCATCTGTTGGTGGCCATTGTATCTTTTCTTTCCTGCTGTCTGCTGAAGGTGTCGATGTTCTCTGCTGGTTTTGATTCCATTGCTGCTCCTCAATGTTGATCTGAGTAGCTTCATTAGGTAAGAGGTCCTCAGCACTGTGGTGTGCTTCCTGGCTGTGGTCCTCCGTCGTCTCATCAGTGTTAACTGGGCGTTCCCTTTGCTGCTTCCCAGATCCACACTTAGTTCTTGCCTGGTGTATCTTCAAACCTTTTAAGTTCTTGCAAACCTTCCCACAATGACACTTGGTTTCTGCCGTTGTTCCAGTCAAAGTCCGTTGGATTAGCCGAGTTGTTACCGTCTATATCTATATTGACAAATATTTAAATGATAAGATTTAAATCCTTGATGAAAAATAAATGATAATTAAGCATACATATTTAAAAAAAAATTAAATGATAATTAAGCATACATGTACATATATTAAAAAATTACTAAAAAACAAGTTATATTGTTTCTTTTTTGTAAGTTCACATATCCCTTCAAATGTACAATCAAAATTTGAATTATGCGTTCATTTACACTATTACGAAGAATTGTTACAATATAAAAAATCCGTGTATATATGTTACAGTGAATTTGTATAATCAGGGATTATGTAGAATCCCTGATTTTTCAGGGAATATATAGAATCACTGAAATCATTAGTAATTATATATAATCCCTGAATATGACCAGTGATTTTACATAATCACTGAACATTTTAATAATTATTCTACATATTCCCTAGTATGAGTTTAAGGGATTATCGATAATGTAAGGATTTGTTAGTTAAAAAAATAAATAATATAGACAAATTATCATTTTTTTCTTTCATATTCCTTGCCAGATGAAATAATTTTGCTTTTAAACACAGAGGATAATCTTAAACACAGGGTTTTGAGATAAAGTTGAAGACTTCAAAATTAATAATAATCAGCATTCCCTTTTTAGCGATAACTTTACATAAAATTGAGAATGGAAATGGGGAATGTGCCAAAGAGACAACAACCCGACCATAGAAAAAAAAACAACAGCAGAAGGTCACCAACAGGTCTTCAATGTAGCGAGAAACTCCCGCACCCGGAGGCGTCCTTCAACTGGCCCCTAAACAAATATATACTAGTTCAGTGATAATGAACGCCATACTAATTTCCAAATTGTACACAAGAAACTAAAATTAAAATAATACAAGACTAACAAAGGCCAGAGGCTCCTGACTTGGGACAGGCGCAAAAATGCAGCGGGGTTAAACATGTTTGTGAGATCTCAACCCTCCCCTATCACCTCTAGCCAATATAGAAAAGTAAACGCATAACAATACGCACATTAAAATTCAGTTCAAGAGAAAATTCAGTTCAGTTGATGTCAGAAGATGTAACCAAAGAAAATAAAGAAAATGACAATAATACATAAATAACAACAGACTACTAGCAGTTAACTGACATGCCAGCTCCAGACTTCAATTAAACTGACTGAAAGATTATGATTTCATCATATGAACATCAGGCACAATCCTTCCCGTTAGAGGTTTAGTATCATACCATCATAACATATATGAGAAGAACATAACCCGTGTCATGCCAACAACTGGTTTTTGAATAAATGTGTTTAGTTCCGATGCAAAGACCCTATATGTGAATCAATATTAACGCCAAAATATGCAATCTTTAATGACCTGACAACAGTATCGTAACTATATCCCTTCTTAATAAGTCTATTCAAAGGTTTTGTTAGTTTTTGAGGTGAATACTGATACCTTTGTGCTTTATAAAGAATATTTCCATTAAAAATTGGATGTGAAATACCTGAACGTATAAGAAGTCTGCATGTTGAGCTATATTTACGAATGATGTACTTATACCGATGATAAAATTTAGTAAATGTTTTGACTAGTTTGTGATATCGAAAACCCTGGTGTAATAATTTTTCAGTAATACATAAATTTCACTCGTTAAAATCTAAAACATTGTTACATACACGAGCGAATCGTACAAGTTGAGATATATAAACACCGTAAGATGGTGATGTATTGTTTGTTGCTATTTGTAATTCAACAGAACTTGTTATTTGTGGTACAGAAGATTATGGAACATCTGTTTTGTGGTGTTTTTTTATTATGTTTTTTGTCAAATGAACAAGAAAATTCAACTGAGAGAAATTACGCATCTAAATGTCATAATGATAAAACAGGCAGAACTAAGGATCGATAAATAGAACAAAATTTAGAGGAAGCTGGTATTTGTTATAATATTCTCCAAGCAATTCTGCAGGGAAAAAAGAAAAGGGAAACTCAAAAAACATAATCATTGGCAATTGTTCACAAAAAGTCTGAAAAAGAATATTGCCTGGCCACAAAACGTGGTATTTTGCTTGAACAGGTTCAAGGTTGCTCATTCCCTTTTTTCGGGATACCTTGAGATGGTTTTACTGAACACTTTATTTTTCTTAGGCGTGTCGAAAAATTTGATTCGATATGTGAAGGAAAAGGTTTTTTTAGATGTTGGTATTGTGATAGAAACAGATGTGACACATATTATTTTAAAATATTGCGTTTAACATTTTAATATATTGTGCCTAACATTTTTTTAAATGGGGTTATCATTTTGATATGTTTTTCTTAACATGTTACAATTAATGTTTATATTGATGTTTTAATATGATTTTATAGAATAAATTATTTGGCTTTTATTCATTTTCTTTATAAATAAAACTATTTCTTCATTTCAGTTATTATGTATAATCCCTAACATTTTTTCTAGTGATTCTACATAATCCCTGAAAATTTTAGTGATTATATATATAATCCCTAAACTAGCCAGTGATTCTACATAATCCCTGAAAATTTCAGGGATTCTACATAATCACTGATTATACAAATTCACTGTAACATATATGCATTGTGTTAACTTTATATATTAAATGGGCACTAGCTGTCAAATTTATGTTCATCGATTCTGATCAAATTCTCATATTTGATTTATAACAATGTAAAACATTTATCCAAATTACCTATTTGATTTAATCAGGCAAAACAAAGCCTATATGGAATTTTTATCAAACTATAAATACGGGATCAAAACTGTATCGTATGCCCTTCTTTTCGGTTCTTTTCGGTCCTTTTCGGTTCTTTTCTGTAAATCGTCGCTCTTTTCTGTAAATCGTTGGACCGCCTACGCGCGTTAGCGCTCTCTATATGTAACGTCATGGTTGCTATGTCTTAACGTCATTGTATTCCAGCACTAAATCATCCATTTGTATAGACGTCTTTTTCTTACTTCAAAACACAACGCAAACTACAATTATACGATCACGAGACTGATTGGCTTATCTATTTTTCATTTTTGTAATCTATCATACGATTGGTTGTTCTTGTGCATGTTTAAAACCGGAAGTCTTACTAGGACTAATTAAAGGTCAGTCTGATAACGGAAACAATATCCGGACACCTATTTTGTCGTTTTTCTCCCAAAATAACTCAATCTGAATAATCATTAGAATGGATGACAAATGCGACTATGCATGTTACCTAAAGAACACAGAGGCATGATGATTAATTTATTGTGGAAGGAAGAGAAGCGACACACAAAATGAGGTCTTCTCGTTTAATAGTATAGATGACAATTTGTCAATATAAGCAAGACAAGATTTGCAATTATATCAACAAGGCTGATCAAGGCTGAAATTAAAGTCAACTCTTTACATGAGTTATTGTCCTTAAATGACGATTTTTACAAAACTTTATTATGAGTATAGAGAAGCTGAAAACTGACAATAAATGCTCAGCAATACATTTTTAGCTCACCTGGCCCAAAGGACCAATTGAGCTTTTCTCATCACTTGGCGTCCGGCGTCGTCTGTTAACTTTTACAAAGATCATCTCATCTGAAACTACTGAGCCAAATTCAACCAAACTTTGCCACAATCATCATTGGATATCTAGTTTAAAAAATGTGTTCAATGACCCAGCCCTCGTACCAAGATGGTCGACATGGCTAAAAATAGAACATAGGGGTAAAACGTAAATTTTGGCTTATATCCCAAAAACCAAAGCATTTAGAACAAATCTGAATGGGTTAAAATTGTTTATCAGGTCAAAATGTATCTGTCTTGAAATTTTCAGACGTATAAGACAACCCGTTGTTGGGTTGCTGCCCCGGAATTGGTAATTTTAAGGAAATTTTGCAGTTTTTGGTTGTTAGCTTGAAACTATAATTGATATAGATAAACTTTAAACAGCAATAATGTTCAGCAAAGAAATATCTACAAATAAGTCAGATTGACCAAAATGAGCAATTGACCTCTTAAAGAGTTATTGCCCTTTAAAGTTAGTTTTTAAAGGTAATCTTTTACAAGTCTTTTTAAACTAAAGCAAAAGTATAACAGTTGGATAATTTCATGTATCAATTGTTTATAAAAAATATCAGGTGAGCGACACAGGCTCCTTAGAGTCTCCAGTTTTAGAAAAAATAGAGATCTTAGTCATGAATTGTATTCTAGTCTAATGTTTTTCGAGTGCATGGCTATTTTTTGAAAATGCACTTCTACTAAAGTCCAAGTGAGTTGCCTTAAATAAGTTTAGTATAAATATCGATTAGTGAGATAACAAGTACATTTATCGAACATACAATAAAAAAATAGTATAGGACAATTATGGAAATTAACAAAAACACCATTAAAGTAAAAACAATTATGAACAATACTGTATTTACATAACACATTAAATTTACGAAATGTGATATTTGTTTGGTGGCTTAACGATTATGTTGACTAATTACATTTAAGAGATTTCCAGTTATTTTAATATCTATTTCAAAACAGTCTCATTGAGAACCATTTGATAAAAGACCTACTCAGCAATTATGGATTGTGATTCATAGAATCGTCGTTGTTTGTTTTTAGTGGTAACTAATTGGATTCTTTAATGTTACTGTAAGAGGACATGCGAACACAAATACCTAAAAAAAAATGTCAGGGACAATGGACAAATAGATTAGATCGTTACATGTTTATTTGGGGCCCTTTATAGCTTGCTTGGATGGAAAGTTGTCTCATTGGCACTCATACCAACATCTTCCAATATCTATATATGACAAACCGTTGGTTTACCCGTTTGAATGGTTTTACACTAGCAGTTTTTGGGGGCCTTTATAGCTTGTTGCTCGGTGTGAGCCAAAGCTTCGTGTTGAAGGCCGTACCTTGACCTATATTAAATGGTTTACTTTTATAAATTGTTACTTGGATGGAGAGTTTTCCCATTGGCACTCATACCACATCTTCCTACATCTATAAACTGCCTCGAAACACAGGATCTTCTACCTCTAATATACGCCGTTGGATTAACAGCCCTGTCGTGCTTTCAGCAAAAGAAAAAGATATATTTGAAATAAGAATAGAAACGCTTAATTGGATATGAATGCGATGAGATGTCAAAAGGGCAGCAACCTACCGATATATCATAAAGATCACGGTATAACAAATTCTTGAAATTTTGAAATCTTGGGTAAATTTAAGTCTATAAGCTCAAAGCATCTATGTTCATAATTAGATAAATCAACAAAAACAAAGCACGTCAATTCATTTTCTTTTACAAGGAAACTGCTTACATATTTCTCGTCTGAATTGTCTACTCATGGCTATATAAATAACAACATTGTGTAAATAAGAGGTAGCTGTGAAAAGCTCACAGAATGTCTGTCCCGTTCGTGACAGTAACCAAATATCATCACGAGAATTGCCGTAAACCATTTTCAAAGTAAGATATATACAGTTTGGAATTTCTCCTGTTAAAATACTAAACATAACTAAAGCTAATAGTAATGTTTTCTTTCTATGAGACGTCAACATTGTTTCAACTCTACGAGATTGCAACTTCCGTATTTTTGTTTTACGTACAGTGAGTAGACAGAATCCCATACAAAATGTAATTGTAATGCTTGGGATAATATGGAGAAAAATTATTCGCCAGAAAAGAAAAACCTGCAATATTTCTCCTGACAGCATTATTGGAGAAACGCATATAGCTGTATAATCTCTTATGTCAGTGAAAGTTTCCTCTGCTAATGTTTTATTATTCAATGCTGAGCAACTCCCTTGCTCAATATCAAAGTCAGTGAAACTTCTATTATACCATATAGAATCGTTTCCCAACGAATCCATATTTGAGAATGTAACTTTACGTAGTGTATGCAATCCATATAGATTTGGACTCATAAATCCTATTGGAAGTATAAAGCTGATAGTTATCAACCCAATCTGTAGTTTCTTGTTACATATTCGCCGGCCTCTAAAAGGGAATGCACAAACTACAAAACGCTGCAACGCCAAACTCATGGTCACTAGCACCGAAATCGAATGAAACAAGCCGGATAGTACATGACTCAGTTGGTAAACTGGACAAAACGAACCATCATTCCATTCGTCGCTGGTAAATCCAGTTAAAGCATGTGTTGTCGCACAGACAATAGATAGTACGTCGCAAATAGCCAATAGAGAAAGGCACATTGTCACCGCTGAACGGTTCGAAGGTTTTATCCATATTATTAGCACTACGGTGTCAAAAAGTAGCACTACTGTCGTAAACATGATATAACGGATAACTTGTAGTAAACCTGGTATAGAGACATCCGAACACAACATGTTTTGTGCTGTATCCTTAACAGAGGTCTAAAAATAGAAATATGCAATACTAGTTTATGATTAAACATGGTAATAATAATATTTGCTAAAAAAAAGGTAGTAACTTTTCAATTTTATACAACATCTACTTAATTTATGTTCACATACGTTTTCTTAGTTCTGATTAGAAAAAAGTTTTACTAATTAAAAATAATATATTTATATAATAAGTATATATAATATTTTTAGCGAAAGAATTCGTCTAAATTATAAACTTACAAAATACTCAGGACTTGTTTCTCTTATATATATAGAGATATATATAGTGTTTACTGCATTACAGCTAACGTTTCAGATTGAACCTTCATTGCCTGTCTGGTAGATTCACCCTCTCTTAGCGACTCCAAATGGGATTTAATTTTCCTGAACACTCACAACATAAACTGCTACACTTTCATGAAAACACTGCAGACAGATAAAATTCAGTCTTTATAGGTTAAATCTCATCGAACAATAATGTCCAACTCTGTATAATAAATTTGTGCGTTTTGTATGCATATCTGAGAACAATATTATATAACGCACTCAAATTTTCTAAGATTGTTGCTTTCCGATATGTTTTCTATTTGCCTAATCTTTCTGAATGGTGAATCTCAAGCACTCTCTACACTTTCAATATAGTTATTGCAAAAATCCATTAGAACACTCTGTGAATATTTCTAAAAGTGTCAACAGCCATCCACATCTCATCAATAAGTTGTCATTAATTACTCAGAAAATGATTATAGTTTGTACAATTTTACAATATCCACTTATTAACACTCTAACGGCACGTTTAGAGTATTAAAAATAAACAGACATTAGTTAATATGAAGGAATTGTACTTTTAACATGTATATATAGAGAATAGGTTCGAAAGTTTATCGATTGTAAATAATCATTATCAGATTTTAATTTGAAATATTAATTGTACTGTAACAACTTGTAACTGATATTCTAGAGGTTACGTTTCTATAGATACAAATGTACAAATATTGTTATCATTCACAGCCATCTTATAACATGTATAACAGCAGCAGACGCTTGACGTATGTTACATGTGTAAAGGTAAACAATTGCTATTTATCAAGAATGGATGAATAGTGCGTGACAACCTCATGATAGAATTATTATAAGTATAGGCATATTCTCAGAAATATAGAATTATTATACCTTATACCTGGAACCAGAGATGTTTATATGTCTCTGTAGGAGCTGACTATTTCAACTTCGAATACCTCATTATTTAGTTCAACGTCATTCTGGTTTTTTTTTTCAAAGTTCGAACATTTTTATGGAGACAAATATTTGTATACTGAAATCATTAGCTCTATTTGTGCTTTGATATCGTCTTTTCAATATTTCTATATAAAATATAAAATTGAAGATATTATCTTGCATTTTCAATGTTTCATTTTTGTATGCAATAATGCCATACAGATTTTTTTTTTTATTAAATCACATGAAATTTTAAAATATTTGTAATCAATTTTCACATTATTAAGCTTTTAATTCCTTTGATATCTTTTGTTTACATGTAGGCGTATCATTCGACCACTGTGGTCACATTTTCGTTATGAATTCATACTTTTAGTCTTCCAATGGACTGACTGACTCTTGTTTGGATAAGGTTGGTGAAACGAAAGGTTTAAATTTCCTTATTTTTGTAATCATCTAGAGATACACTCGGATCTAATATCGTGACCGGAAAAAACAAAAATTTGTAAAGACAAAGGAGGCTATAACCAATAAAATCCAAAACAAATAACGTATCTGGCTAAGGTACTAAATATGTGAAACTGATTTTAATAAGAAAAACTACACATTAAGAAAGTTTGTTATAAATCCCAACTACCGAAACAATATGTTGATGACATTCTCAGATAGTAGCAATCCAACAAAAATGCATTTGATTCCTATTCAAGGGCTCCCGAGTTAAAGCATTCAACATTCAAAGCTCAAATCCCAAGGTTAACTCCAAACCACAGGACAATCTATAAGGCTACTGTACATGTCAAGCTTCTATTCACATGCCAAGCTCTAACTAACATGTAAATGACAAGCTTTCACGTATCACATGAAAATGTCTTACTTGCAACAGAACAAGCCAACACTGACCACATGGAAAGTTCTAACGAACAAATAACAGGTTCTGGCTAACCCAAAATTACCGGTTCTAACTAACAACATAACATGTTTCAACGTTAACAAATAACATGACAGTTTCCTACAAACAAACATTTGGGTTTTAATCAACCACATGTCATGGTCTTACTTACCATAAAACAGGTTCTAATCAACCATATGCCAGGTTCCAAAAAAAACCAACCCCAACACATACCATATTCTAACTAACATCATAACAGATTCGAAATAACCATATTACAGGTTCTAACTAACGATATGACAATTTCAAACTTACCACATAACAGGTTCTAACTTAAACTTCACAGTTTTATAGCTTACGACATAACCGATTCTTACTAACCACATAACAGATTCTTACTAACCACAAAACAGGTTCTAACCTACCACATAACAGATTCTAACTAACCACATGAAAGTTTCTAACTTACCACATAACAGCTCCTTACTTACCACACGACATGTTCTAACTAACCTAATAACAGCTCCTTACTTACCACATAACAGGTTCAAGGTAACCACATAATATATTCTTACCATATAACAGATGATAACAAACCACATAACAGGTTCTAACTAACCACATAGCAGATTATTATTTACCACATAACAGATAACTAACCATATAACAGATTATTACTTACCACATAACAGATTCTTACTAACCACAAAACAGGTTCTAACCTACCACATAACAGATTCTAACTAACCACATGAAAGTTTCTAACTTACCACATAACAGCTCATTACTTACCACACGACATGTTCTAACTAACCTAATAACAGCTCCTTACTTACCACATAACAGGTTCAAGGTAACCACATAATATATTCTTACCATATAACAGATGATAACAAACCACATAACAGGTTCTAACTAACCACATAACAGATTATTACTTACCACATAACAGGTTCTAACTTACTATATAACAGATTTTTACTTACCACATAACAGATGATAACTAACCACATAACAGATTATTATTTACCACATAACAGATAACTAACCATATAACAGATTATTACTTACCACATAACAGATGATAACTAACTACATAACAGATTATTACTAACCACATAACAGATGATAAATAACCACATAACAGATTATTACTTACCACATAACAGGTTCTAACTAACCACATAACAGATGATTACGTACCACATAACAGGTTCTAACTTACCATATAACAGATTATTACTTACCACATAACAGATGATAACTAACCACATAACAGAGTATTACTTACCACATAACAGATAACTAACCATATAACAGATTATTACTTACCACATAACAGATGATAACTATCCACATAACAGATTATTACTTACCACATAACAGGTCCTTACTAACCATATAACAGATTATTACTTACCCCATAACAGGTCCTAACTAACCACATAACAGATTATTACTTACCACATAACAGGTTCTTCCTAACCACATAACAGGTCCTTACTAACCACATAACAGATTATTACTTACCGCATAACAGGTTCTTCCTAACCACATTACAGGTCCTAACTAACCACATAACAAGTCCTAACTAACTACATAACAGATTATTACTAACCACATAAGAGGTTCTAACTAACCATTTAACAGGTTCTAACTTACTACATAAAAGATTTTAGCTGTCTACATGACAGGTTCTAACTTGATACATAGCAGGTTTCAGGTTACCACATAACCGGTTCAAACTAACTTCATAACAGATTTTAATTATTCATATTAAAATGTTCTTACTACCCAAATGATAAATTGTAACTCACTTTATTACAAGATATCAGACGACTGACGCCAAGTGAAGAGAAAAGCTCACTTGCCCCTTTGGAGACAAGGTTAGCTAAAAATGAGTTATTTCCCTTTTGAACATAAAACTAGTAATTAAGTATTTCATTAAAAATTTAATTCTAGGGAAAGGACTTTAACTGAACAAGGAGAAAAGCTAAAATCATGAAAATCGAACTTGACTTGTAGCTTGTCATGATAAAACAATACACCAAATATCAAATCAATATCTTGAAGCATGACTAACAAGAATGTGTCCCAAGTACACGGATGCCCAACTCGCACTATCATTTTCTATGTTCAGTGGACCGTGAAATTGGGGTCAAAACTTTAATTTGGAATTAAAATTAGAAAGATCATATCATAGGGAACATGTGTACTAAGTTTCAAGTTGATTAGACTTCAACTTCTTCAAAAACTACCTTGACCAAAAACTTTAACTGAAGCGAACGGACGAACAGAGGCACAGACCAGAAAACATAATGCCCCTCTACTATCGTAGGTGGGGCATAAAAAAAATATTGAAAACTGATTTGCTAGACTGACAGATGGACAGACGGATGGACGCACAGAGTGTCCTTCAACTTCGTCGGTAGGGGATTAATAAACCATAACTGAGGGGAGGGGTCATATAATCTCAATGGTAATGAGATGTGCCAATGCTAATACAACTGCATACCACTGACTGACCACTATAAAACAAGAGGCTCTCAAGAGCCTGAATCGCTCACCTTAATTTTTTTGGTTAAATCTCTCATCAATGATTATTTTGGCTTTTCAATTTATTTAAATGTTCTTTGAATCGTCCTATTTTCTTCAAAAGCAAAAAAAAATCATGTTCTCCTATGTTCTATTTTAGCCATAGGAGCTATGTTTCTGACATACAAGGAAATGAAATATAAAATTTATACTAGATACTCTGAAACTCATTTAGCCTAAGTTTGGCTGAAATTGATACAGCAGTTTCAAAGGAGAAGATTTTTTAAAGTAAGTCAACATGATGAACAAATTGTGAAAAAAGTCTTTAAAGGGCAATTACTCCTTAAGGGGTCAATTGACAATTTTGGTCAAATTGACTTATTTGTAGATCTTACTTTGCTTAACATTTTTGCTATTAACAGTTTATCTGTATCTATAATAATATTCAAGATAATAACCAAAAACTGCAAAATTTCTTTAAAATCATCAATTCAGGGGCATTATACCTGAAAAACCAGTTACCCAATTCGGCTGAAAATTTCAGGACAGGTAGACCTTGACCTAATAAATACTTTAACTTCTTGTCTTATTTGCTCTAAATGCTGGAGTTTTTGAGATATAAGCCAAAAACTGCATTTTACCCTGTGTTCTATTTTTAGCCATGACGGCCATGTTTTTTGACGATATAAAAAATAAAGCACAAAATTTATTTTATACACCCTACTGATCATTCAGTTGAAGTTTGGTTGAATTTGGTTTAGTAGTTTTAGAGGAGATTTTTTAAAGTTAGCAAATATGATGAACAAATTGTGAAAAATTGTCATTAAAGGACAATAACCCCTTAAGGGGTCAATTGACAATTTTGGTCATATTAACTTATTTGTAGATCTTACTTTGCTGATCATTTTTGCTGTTTACAGTTTATCTTTATCTATAATAATATTCAAGATAATGACCAAAAACTGCAAAATTTCCTTAAAATTACCAATTAAGTGGCAGCAACCCAACAATGGTTTGTTTGATTCATCTGGAAATTTCAGGGCTGATAGATCTTGACCTAATGAACATTTTTACCTCATGTCAGATTTGCTCTAAATGCTTTCGTTTTTGAGATATAAGCCAAAAACTGCATTTGACCCCTATGTTCTATTTTAAGTAACGGCGGCCATGTTTTTTGATGGATCAAAAATCGAAGCACACACTTTGTGCAGGATAATCTAAGGAACAATCATGCTAAGTTTCATCCAAATCCATTCAGTAGTTTCAGAGGAGAAGATTTTTTTAAAATTGTTAACGACGACAGACGACGACGGACGCCAAGTGATGAGAAAAGCTCACATGGCCTTTTAGGCCAGGTGAGCTGGCCTTTTAGGCCAGGTGAGCTAAAAACGACCTAATCACAAACTAATACAAGAAAACTAAGCAAAAGTTTCAAAGTCAATAAACTATAACTGAAGGGGGCGAAGCCAATAATCTCCATGGAAATGAGATATGCCAATGCTTATACAGCTGCATACCAATTATCATTAACTCACTACTAGTAGTTTACTCATAAACTGACCTACTCGCAAACTAATACATGAAAACTAAGCAAAAGTTTCAAAGTCAATAGACCATAACTGAGGGGGCAGGGCCAAATAATCTCTATGGTAATGAGATCTGCAAATACTAATACAACTACATACCAAATATCATTGACTTACCACCAGTGGTTCACCATAAACTAGACCTAATCACAAACTAATACATTGTTGACTCTGCCGTCAACGCCAGAAACAGCATACATATATGTCTCGCTTTTGACTCCATCAAGCGAGACAAAAATGAGGTCAAGCATTATAAGGCCGTACATTGACCTATAATGGTTTACTTTTTTTTTAAATTGTTATTTGGATAGAGAGTTGTCTCATTGGCACTCACAACACATATTCTTATATCTATATAATAAACATATGGCAGACCAAAACTTTGTAACATAAAGTTTGTCAGATTTTTAGTGATTTCCATGGCAAGTAAGACAAAATAAACAAAGGATAGTGTTTACCGGTACATGTAAATAGTTAGGATTTGCGATTTCAACTCTCATAACTTAAAGAGAAAATACAGCCATATGTGTTGTAATTTTATTATACTGAATAAATAAATACATGGTCACATGATAGCACCTAACACTCTGAATAGAATGTGCACAGCTGGAGACAAATCATCCCAGGAATGTCTAGATCAATCTTCATCGGTAAACATCATCTTTACCAGTTCTTCATTGGCACATTGTTCTTCTTGTAGTCTCTGTGGCTGCAAAAAATAATAATCATAAGTTGGAATTAAGCTAAATTATCAGCACTTTTGTTAGTGAATTAAGTGTTCTGGATTCGATTTCACAAAGAAACTTATGACTAAGATTGATTGTAAGTTTACTGATTTGTTCATGACTTAAGACCAATCTTAGTCATAAGTTTTTTTGTGTAACACACTCCTTTTAATTTCAATAAATGGTTTAAGACCATGAAGCACATTAATGAATACAGTCCAAACCTGTAAACAAAACCCAATGAAAAAAGAACATATACTATACAGTACATATTAGTAGTAAATAAAGTCCATCAGTTTGTCATTTGTTGCCGTCTGCCAATGACCCATGATTGTTTTTCCTGAGCTTTCTTCTTTAATTTGGTTTCCCTGATAAATTGTTTCAATTTTTGCTATTCAGGGGCCTTTAATACATGTTTAACCTTACATTCCCTGATTTTTGCTTATCATTGAAAGCTGAACTGTTCTCTGTTGTTATTTAACCTGTTTAATAGTCTTTTTTTCTATGGTGGATACTTTTCCAATTGAAAATAAATAGGTTTTGATTGACAAAGTTTTCAGCAAGAGTTATTTTTTATGTGGCTGTTATGGAGGTCTTAAGTGCACAAATTCCTTCAAGGATCAGCCAAATTCAACTTGTTATAATTTTAGAATAATAATTTTCTAAAGCATTGCTTGATTCAAAATATTACATATTAAAGGATCTTTTATCAGATTTGTTTATAAATGGGGGTAGGGAGGGTCCTGATCATGAAATCCTGGACTTCTGAGGTCCCGAATTTAAAGAAATTTAAATCCACAGATTGCGAAAAAGGAATTCCCAGATCCTGAAAGGATCAATCCCGAAATCCCACGCTTAAAAACACCCGATCCCAACGTCCCGAAAAAAAGGTCTTGTACCCCCCCCCCCCCCTCTATACAAATACCAAATGTATCAAGTTGGTTAGTCAAATCAGAAAAATCAAACATTTACATCTCCAAAATGGTGGTCAAGGGGAATAACTGTACATGTAACTCAAATTAAATCCTATTGAAACCTACCTATAATACTACTTACAATTTCCTTATATATTTCTGTTTAAAATCTAATGTACAATGTAATTTATGAGATAACTGAATTGTATTTTAAGCTGGTGATTTGATGGTTGCAATTTAAGTTTACTGGAGACGCTTTAGTGGAGCCAGTAAACTGGCATTTGCCACCATCAAATCACTTACTGATGCTGTTGAGGCTTTAAAAAATAAAATATTGTTATCTTCAATCTAATGAAACTGACAGAAAACAACGTCAAATTATAAATTTAAAATCTGGCATTAGTAGTCTGTGCTTGCGCATACGTTTTCATAGCATGCCATGAGAATAAGTGACGTTGTCCAATCAAAATGAATGTTACATACAATGTTGCATTAGAATGACCAATATCACTATAGACAGTCAGGGGTACTACTTATTCAAGTAATTTTCATTTACTTGAAGAAGTAAAAAAAAATATACACATAAAAGTAAATTTGTAGGATACTTAATATACAAGTGAATTTTATTTACTTGTATAGGTAAAAAAAAATGGCTTAGTTATGTCCCTTAGACATTCAGATTTTTTTACTTGTATAAGTAAAAAAGTCACCCTTTCTTCTTTTCTTGTATTCTTAAGATTTCTTTGCTCTAATAGGATTTTAAATTGTGTACCATTTGCAGATGTTTTTACTAATCATTTTAGTGTAATTTCATGGACAATGAAAATCCCATTTGTCTGTTATCTTCACAACACTGCTCCTTTACAAGCCCCAAAGGAGCAGTTTTTGAAGGCCTTGCACAAATATATAAGATCTTTGCTCAATCAGTTTCTTTGTTGAATTAATGAGATAAAATATTGAACTTTAATAAAACAAAACCTGAGCAAACCTGGGAAAAATCATTAAAGGCTTAAATTTACATCTCAAAACTTGAGGATTTTTGTGGGATTGCAAGAAAAATTTACTTATACAAGTAAATTTTTCAGAAAATTAAGGGGAGGTTATTCAAACATTATTTATTTACTTATATATATGTGTATATTTTTTTTTACTTCTTCAAGTAAATGAAATTAACTTGTACAAGTAGTACCCCTGACTGATAGAAACAATGTTTACCTTGCCAACAACCATTAATGTAGGAACACTTTTTAATTTGAGATCAGGATCTGTTCTAAACCCATTTGATTGGTCCTTCCAACTAAAAGTAAATAGTCACAAGATTAATAGTGTTTTAAACAATTAAAGGTTTAAAAGTACATTTTCCCAATCAGCATCCAAAACTTTGTGTCTTTCTTGTTCTGTTTTTTCTTTTCTTTTGTACACCAACTGTTATGTGTGCAAAAATTTGTTAGATTAAATTGTTCCAAAATGGTGTGACCAATTTAACTTATAAATCTAATTACATGTATGTCTTGTATAGGGAACATTAGTTATTGTTATGAAAAAATAATTGCTGTAAATTCATTTGTGAAATTTGGTTTGATAAACATGTATACAAAAAATTCTACAAAATGGTATATGAAGCTTTAATCAAGCAATTTAGGCAATCATTCTCAAAGTTCCTGTTATTAATATGCATTAAGGACTTTATAAATACAGAAGTATACAATTACAATCCAGTTACATGTATCTCTAACAAAATATCAGATACTAGTCATGCTAGTCATTACTTACAAAGTTCTATCCCCTACACCACAATGGATAAACACTGCATCAGCAGGTGCACTTGATAAACATTTCTTTATAACAGGGTCAGCTAAAATAAATAATCAACGAAATACTATCAAACAGTTACTTGTTTAACATTCATGTACATGCAACATTTTGTGCAATGTTTAATATTAAAAATCTTTGATATCAGGAAGGCATCAAATGCTCAACAAATTAAAAAAAATAAACAGAAAAGAGCATCTGGTATCATGTCAACAATGGTAAATAAAAATTCTCCCTTGAATTTAACTTAAGAAATTAACCCTGCATTTCAATGCAAAAAAAATTCAGAGACATAAAACATACATGTACGTCTAAACAGTCGTTGGTGTTTTAAAGCAATTTTGTTTTTTTTATTTGATGTTTCAATACATATTTTTGTAAACATTTAAAACAACAATGTGTCCAAAGTACACAGATGCCCCACTCACACTATCATTTTCCATGTTCAATGGACCAACAAATTGGGAAAAAAAATTAGAAAGATTATATCATAAGGAACATGTGTACTAAGTTTCAAGTTGATTGGACTTCAGCTTCATCAAAAACTTCCTTGACCAAAAACTTTAACCTGAAGCGGGACAGACAGACGGACGAAGGAACGGACGGACAGACAGACCAGAAAACATAATGCCCCTCTACTATCGTAGGTGGGGCATAAAAAAAAATTACATATTAACTAAAGCATGTACATCATGTACATGTACTATAAAACAGAGTGAAAAAGGTGAAAAGTTGCTTGGTATTTTTTTCAAATGAAGGTTATTTTCTTTTATGCAATGTAATGTATGTGAAATTTTCAATTCAGTACTGGTAGGGATAACACTTTATTCGTTCATGCAATGTATTTCCTTTTTTGAAACAAAGATAGATTCTGTACATTATCTTCAAAAAAATGCTTGACATCTTTAGACTATAAATAATGATAAGGTCAAATAAAATAGTATGCATGGTATGTGTTGTTCCAGTTTATACATCTTAAAAAAAAATAGGGTATTAGGTACATGTGTAGGTAGGGATTTTTGATAATTCTATGTTTTATTTTTACATTGAGTCTATGGGAGCAACATTCTAACTTTTACAGTGCTTAAATGAAAAATGGCAAAAAAATCTTTAGGGTAGGCTATTTTAGAGACTAAAAATAGGGAAGGTAGGGTAACTGGAACCACACATGGGTTACTAATGACTGGACCGAATGACAAATATAATAAAAAGAAGATAAGACAGAAAACAAGTATAATAAGGCGTTCACCTGCAAAGTATTTTGAAAAAGATATAATACTGTTCCCAGAAATAACAAACTACTCCCAGGGATATTTTTATACAGCATCCTTTTTTTACTAAAACAAAAAGATGCACAAATAAACAAACAAGAACACAGATTCTATTTACAAGTAACAGAAAATGCTAATTGAATAAGTTAATGTCCTAATTATGTGTACATGAAATAATCTGCCCACAGGCACTTGTTTCTATCCATACGAAGATCGACTATCCATATAAATAGAAGATATGGATAGTCGACCTTCGTATGGATAGAAACAAGTGCCTGTGAATCTGCCCCCTTTTTCTGATGCTCACCTGCGACACAATCTGGACACCAATTTTTGCCTTCTGAATCCGTTGATCCAGAAAACTGGGCAAAGATAACTTTTCCTTTATGTTCTTTTATTATTTTCTTGTACTCTTCCAAGCCTTCAACGTTTACTTCAACAACCATGATTTCGTCCTACAATGGGCAGGTGTCTTTTCTGATGACAGGAAATAAAGAGACACTTCCGGTTAAAGTGAAAGTAGAAAATGAAAGTAGGAAAAATGTAAACAAACCATGATATGGGATAAACAGGGACATATTGAAAGGTAGGTATTCAGCTGAGTGTATTGTAAATAGATTTTTTTTAAGTAAACAATCGAATTTTTGATGAATATTAAGAATTTTCATGCTTTTAATCTGCTGATTACCACCATGCTTATACATGCAATAATGTTATATATATATAGTGCTTCATTTTGTGTTTTGTAACTATAATATTGCATGAGTGTGTTTTGTCCAAATAATTATGACGTCTGGCAAGGCTGTTTTATTTTTTTTCTGGGACGCCTTCCTACAAATAAAACAGCCTTGCCAGACTACAACGTAGTAAGAAGGCGTCCCAGAAAAATAATAAAACAGCCGGCTTGTATGTATTATATATATACTGTTATGTCTTGCGTTTCGATCAAAAGCTTATGATATTTCCTTTATACACTTTGCCGACTCTACCTGAAACTTATTTATTTACTACTAGACAAAAACAAATAAATAAATTATTTTCATTTTGCGTGAACGTGTTATTCGACAATGACCCGATTTCACCCGTATTTCTTAGCCTTGAGATTGATTTCATAAGTAATATTCCTTTGGAATACCGGCAAATTCGTAATTCTTCCATGAACAGGAAATTCATCTAGCAATGTAAACTGTCAAATTAAGTGACCCATTAAGTGCATGGCTTCACTTGACAGCTTTGGTGTCAAACACACTGTTAATTAACACCAATTACCTTAGCTTTAGGTCGTAAATAAATTGCACCATTGGTTTACAAACTGAACTAGAGTTACTTCCCCTTATTTGTCACCATTCAAAATTATTCCTTATATTTACGTTTTATGGGTGAAAAAGATTAAATCATAAAAATATAAAATTCAAAAACATATTGAAAAATAACTGTTCATTGTTTTTATACCTTTATACAATTTTTTTTAAAAAGTTGAAAATTATTTTTTACATTTATACTTCCTTTAACTGTATTACTATATTTTATTATAGACTTATTTCTTTGCTTGTTTCTTGTTAAAATCCATTCGTCACGTCTCAGTCATTACAGCTGAACGGACGTGCTGGGCCAGCTCTCCTTTACCCGCTATCTTCGATGAGGGTTTACAGTTAATAGATGAACAACGACATACTACTTAAGATGACAGAAACCAATCCATGCCGTACAGATAGACGTAGTAGTTGGCGTACCCGCGTTAACATGCACTCCAAAACCATTGTATCATGGGGAGTGTTATGCCGATTAACGTCCGAGGGCTGTATCCTAGGCTGTTGGGTGATACGACCTTCATTTCACTGCCTCACGGCTTTGGTCCTGATAACGCTTCCTGTCATCTTTAGAACTACGTCCACCATTCATCTACCAGTACTCACTCATCGAGGTTAGCGGGCTGCCAAGCTGACCAAACTGGCCCTGAAAGCAGCCGTTGTGAAGAAGTAAAATCCAAAATAGTAAACAAACCAAAATCAACTCACCAAAACCAAGATGGCGGCCTCCATTCGGCGTCCTTACTACCTGTTCCTGACCCACGGCAGAAATTATTCAAACGCTCACCAATCGCCTTCGGGCACCGAGCCGACCGTGCGAGGGCTGTATAGCCAGTCAAGGTCGTTAAACACTTCCATTTGTTGTTGTTTCTTATTAAGAATTAAGCCGACCGTGCAAGGGCTGTATAGCCAGTCAAGGTCGTTAAAAACTTCCATTTGTTGTCTTATTAAGAAAAAAATATATACCGACCGTGCAAGGGCTGTATAGCCAGTGAAGGTCGTTAAAAACCTCCATTTTATATTGTATAAAAAATATTATGGTTTAAGGCTACTTAGTCAATAGTCTCAAACATTTAAGAATTACATTAAATTCTAGTTGTTGATGATTGTAGTATTTTTTTCTCAAAAAGTAAAGCACATATCAGACTGAGTTACGCAAATTTATAAAAATCTTTAAAAGTGCAATGAAATAATATTTAATAAGATTTAAAATGACTTAACAAAGTGAACATGCATAAGAACAATGAAGAAAATGTACCATAAATACTGAAATTCAGCTCGAAAAAGTTCGTACGCGTCACAGGTTGACAGGTATGGTGCAATATTTTTTTCCTTTCATTGTGAAAGGCTATTGTATTTCCCGTTTGTTTGTGCACAGACATACAATACCGCCGTTCTTACGACCGATCTAAAATTTAACGAGTTGCTGCACAACGGTATCGACTAGGAGAATATTGAACAAAACCGGAGCGTTTGCTAGGTAGGCGACATGCAGTTCCTCAATTCTACCCATTAACAAGTCACTTATATTTTTTCTTGAAGATTTGTCGCAAGAATCCTTTAATGCTTTCCCAACATTGGAAATCAGATTCTATATCTGCTTTTTTAATAATTCAGATGCTTTGCTTTGCTTATTATTTGCTGTTATTGAAATGCTTTGATAGCTATAGATTTTCTATGCTTAGTTTTATGTCTTTTTTTTAACATGTTGGTTGGAAGCTCTATATATACAGAGCCTTTGATTTTTTGTTATAGGTATACCTGAGTGACTTTAGATAAATCATTTTAAATGCCTTTACGTTTCATCATGTTTATGCTTTATATTATTTAATGTTCTTATTTCCGACAATTGTAACAATATTGCTATACATTATTTACTCTTTCATCGGAAAATTAAAATTAAAATTTTACACGCCGTCAATGACGTGAGTACATGTAAAACAAATAATCTAGGTATGATAAAATTATATAATTTGCATGACATATCTATTTAATAGGAAAAGATGGCAGAAGAAAACACAGAAGACAAGAGTAAACCAGGCGTCGGAATGAGAATGACTATTTCTATGATCAGTAAAAAGTTTTCTAAAGCAGCAAACATTAGTACACATACACTGTCTGATTGGATGAAGAATGAAGGCGAGGCTCAGAAACTAGTTTTACTGGTAGGTATAGTAGATTCATACATCTCGAGCTCATGTCGCAATTTATTATATTCGAGGCCCATGATAATAGTTAATATGTTGTCATTCCATAGATAGGTTTAGATGAAAGAAAACCATTTTAGAAATGCCGAAATATTAGATTATGCCACATTTTTTTCTGTGTTTGAATTAAAGATCTTTTGAATTCATAAGAATCCATATCATTTTAGTTAAGATCAAATGAGATATTTATAGATTATCGTTGATCATCTCAACGAGATTGGTTTTCTCGCTTGAGCCGGGACGGCGAAAGCGAGAAAAGCAATCGAGTTGAGATGACCAATGATAATCTGTTTATCGCTTTTTTACCTATGACGAAGTTGTCAATTTCATGTCAATTTAGTTAGAAACGCCACGTACCTGCTTATAGTTTCTAGCGACAATTTTCCATCTCAAGCGAAGAGCATGATATGAAAAATGATCACAAAAAAAGATCAAAGGAAACTGAAATGCACAAAATAGCGATAAACCATTTTAGAAATGATTTTGCCAGAAACGTTTTGTCTTGGCATGATAAACTGTCAAAACAGTCGTTGAATGCCAGAGTAATCTTGGGCTACTTGTTTTTGATTAAGACAAATTTATATTCAAATGACCGGGATAATAATTATAATGGTTAAACTAGAAGTTTATACCTCTGATTAACAAAGTTAAGATATAGACCCTCGTATTGTCAATACTGTTAGCTGTGACCAATATATATGTAAATAATGTACAAGTATAATTAGTGAACAGTTTGCCAATGTAGAAACTTAATCATAGTTGATAATTACCCCAGACAATGCCCGTTAAACTATGACAGCAATATTCGATATTTTTTGTAAATAAAAATATCTGTATATTACGCTATTTCGATCGAGTATTACTTTTTGCTTTGTCACGGTTGTTGGATTGCCGTCTAATTGACACGGTTGTAGCCTTTGCTTCTTTTTATTCACACACACGTTATAGAAGCACTGGTGCGTGACCAGAACGGTAAACATCCTGCTATGCACCAAGTACAACAATCCTAAACTGCAAAACGGATATTTACATGTGAATGTATCCTTGAAATATGAGATGTAAGATTTAATCTGCTTGTAGTATTTATACGATTGATGGAAATACAATTTTAGACCAGACACCAGATTGAAAAACATTTATTTTAATTGGTTTGCTTTTAGTAAAACGTAATTATGCGTGACTACAATACATAAAAAATAGACGTTCGAACAATAAATTTGAAACCAGTGTTCTGTATAAAAGCAAGATTAATGTTTTTAAACACTAACTACCCTTTATTCGAAAATGTATGCAACTGTCATACTGTTAATTTTTACATGTTGGAATCGGAATGATTATGGACTACATCCAGCCTGTAACATAAGGGAAAGAGCTTCAAGGGGGTTGGGGTGGAGGGTGGAGGCAGTTCATAAGAAAAATATTCTGATCCCAAAATTGATGAAAATAGTATTGTGGTCAAGCTGATGACAAATATAATTCAGAACAAGATTTTCACCCATACCTTACAAAAAAATCTGACATAGACAAAACACCATAACACCCCACCCTTTTTAAAGTTAAATGGTTGCTCTTTAAACAGAATTATTCGAACTATATTTATCAGTTGACCAGCATACATTTCAAGTGATTATGTCAACAAGGATTTCGTGTCAGTACCTTTCATCATAGACATTGTATGTCTCTGCTTACATATACTACACGAAAGGTCATTAGGGTGGTGTTCTTACACTGAAGCGTCATTTAGTTACATTAAACGACGAAATGATGATCAGAATAGTTTTTTAATAGATTTTGTATATGCACAACTAATTTGCGACATTGACTTAATACATACAAGATGTTTAATTAAGTAGCATCATCAAAGGTTAAAAGTTAAATCTAGAACTTGAAAGTTTGCGTCGCCAGTAAACTTAATTTGCGACCATCAAATTTCCAATTGATGCCGTCGGAGCTTAAAATACAATACAGTTATCTCCTAATTAAATGTATCTTAAAATTACTTTTCGCAAGTACATGAACGTTTACAATTAAACTTAATAAATATTACAACATTCAAAAAGTATTTACTATGTCTGAATACCGATATATAAATTCTATACTTGTAACTCAGATTTGCTTAAAACGCACAAATCGCCAAAGGAAATAATCCATGACTAAATCTACATCAGAGTCCTGAAAACCAAAATACAATAATAAGAACGGACTCTTCGTAACTATATGAAATACTAATCACATGAAAATTGTATTCAATTCGTCCATATAAAAATAGCATTACACAATATGTAACTCAAATATTCTTTTCATAATATACTGTAACTTAACATACATGCCGCCATTTTTCTACATGCAGTATTCGTAAAATACTGTTATTACGATATCTCTAAACATTACATAATTATGCTATCATCAGTGGCAAATATTACGCTACTCTTATAAAAATATGACCAAGCTACTTTACTAAAATACGCTCATTCAAATCTTTCATTCCGGTGTTATAAACATGCAATCTGAAGAGTATTTACTCGAAAATAGGATAGTTAAGGTAGCACAATACAAAGATTTTTCATACCCAATCAGACATCTCTTTAAATTTTATAAATGAGGTACCAAAAGAAAGAACAATGATTAATCTTTCAAATGGTGATAATTTCATTATGACATAATTATTACATAATTATTTGTTATGTAATTAGTTGCTATATTGTGATGTCTACACTTGACCTCCAAAACTGTGTCTCAGATTTTTCCTATTGTATTTCATTCTCTCATAAATCTTCAATGAAGTTTGCAACATCAATTCATAAGAGATCACTAAATTCAATTGGGTATAAAATTTGTTCTATTGATGTTTTTGGAAATCTGAGACACAGTTTTGGAGGTCAAGCTGTGTTGTGAAAGAATCTATAAAATATTTTGGGATGCTATGAAGAACAAAGACGCTAAATTCATTCAAGTGTGGACATCACAATATAGCAACTAATTACATAACAATTGATTACGTAATAATTATGTCATAATGAAATTATCACAATTTGAAAGATTAATCTTTCTTCTTTCTTTTGATACCTCATTTATAAAATATAAAGAAGGATGAAATGAATTACATCAGTTTAAAGTTGTCTGATTGGGAGTGAAAAAATCTTTGTATTGTGCTACCTTTACCAAATCTATTAATTCGTGTCAAAATGTTAATAAAGAAGAAAGTGCAACTTACTAGTCATGTCTGGAAAACTACAAAGCTGAATATAGTAAATATACAATCTGTAAATATGGGTTTCTGATATAATATAATCTGAGTCAATAATGGACGTCTTTCACTGACCAGTGTCCAGGTAAATTCTACCAAAGGTGCACCAAGGAAAACTCAACTTAACCGCCAATAACTAAGAACCAATCAAAACAAGAGTAATTTCAACCCCCATGAATATGGATGAGTAACATTACTCAATACGTAAATTAGATACTAAATCAAGTCATAAAGGATAAATATCCTTTAGTAAAAATACTTTGCAAGAGTGAAATAATTAAACTAAAGACTTAATAAGAATTTGATAAGTAGATGTTTGATATACAAAATGTAAATCAATGATTTCAAAAGTGCAAATTACATAATTTATGAAGCATGGAAAATCACTCTGCTACATCCTCCCCGCTGTTGAAAAAAATGACTTCCAAGTCATCAGAACTGTCTTCCCCTCGCCAGAAAGCATGGCGTCCTCGACATGATGGAACACTAAAGGTCACTCTCCATAATCTTCATAATATGGTTCTGGAAAGCTCTATCTCTTGTCCTTTAAATCTACCATCCTCTGCTTGATGTAGTAACCAGTTAACTCTCCTCAACCAGTCCGGCTGTGTTGTGGCCTGTTTGGACGTGGTGACATAGTCCTTGAGTTAAGCTGGTGGTCTGCGTTCTCTCTGTGCTCGAGTAACTGGTGGTGAATGTCGTGGTGGTGTTGGCAATATACGACGTTGTCGTTGTCTCTATGGTGGTGGTGTTGATGTTGGTTGTTCTGTCTGAGCTTCTGTGGGTACATCTGCCGGTTCAAGCACCGCCATCTACCATATCTGAAGTGTCATCTTCATCCTCATGGCCCGTCGCTGTACCATTACCATCGTCAACTACAGGTGTTGGTTCTCCAGTATCCATCTCAACTGCAGGAAGAGCGTCCCCTCCAAAACCAGAGCCCTGTCCTCCCTCAACACTAGCATGACCGTCACCAGTAGCATTGAGAGTCCCTGTTGTCTGGTCCACTTCCACATTTGTAGCATCATTGTCACTGTTGCTCTTTGGGTTCATCTCAGACACAATTACATATAATCCTGCTCCGACTCCTCATCTGATTCCGTCTCATCAATCTGCTCGATGCTTTCAGGCTTCGTCGGTTGTATCCTGGTAGTCTGTCTTACTTTACACCTGGCTACAGGTGCAGGATCTTTTCTCTTTTCTATATCACTCGGAAGAAATCCAATTGGGAGTAGAAGGTTTCTGTGTAGTGTTCTCTTCTTTCCACTTCCATTTTCTCTCTGAACCACGTACGCTGGGATATCGTTGTTTGGCTGTGAAACAACAAGGTACGGGTCTTCTTCCCACTTGTCCGCAATCTTGTGTTTCCCGTCGAAGGCTACTCTTCTGACAAGTACTCTGTCGCCGGGTTGCAGAATGGCTCCTCTAACTTTCTTGTCATAACCTGACTTCTGTCTTTCTTGTGCTGTTCTTGCTGATCTTGATGCTAACTCGTAAGCATTTAGTCGCTGTTCATGGCATCAACATACTTCGTTGCTGGTTCTTTCTTGCAGTTTATATCTAAACCAAAGACAAAGTCCACTGGTAATCGTGGTGGTCTAACAAACATCAAGTAGTATGGTGAAAAGCCAGTTGTTGTCTGTCGAGTACAATTGTATGCATGGACGAGTCCAGCGATGTGCGACTTCCAATCCTTCTTTTGTGTTGCTTCAAGAGTTTCAAGCATACTGAGCATTGTTCGGTCGAAGCGTTCTGTCATGCCATTCCCCATAGGATGATATGGAGTGGTTCTCGTCTTCTCCATTGCAGTGATGTGACATAACTCTTTGATGATGTTGGACTCAAAGTTAGCGCCTTGGTCAGAGTGGATTCTCTTCGGCAAATCATAGTGAACAACAAAATGGTTGAAGAAGGCTTCTGCTGTTGTTTTTGCAGTCTGGTTTCTAGTTGGAACAGCTAAGGCATATCGGGTGAAATGGTCGGTGATAATTAGTACATTTTCATAGCCGCCTTTGGATTTCTCTAATGACAGGTAGTATATGTATACAAGTTCCAACGGTTGAGAAGACCCGATGTTGGCTGGTGTTTTACGTCGTATACATCTGTTGCAATGGCTTATCCAATTTCCAACATCTCTGGTCATACCATACCATACAAATCGATCTCTGACCAGTGAAAGTGTCTTGTCACGGCCCTGGTGTCCCATATCATCATGAAGTGCTGTAAGGACTGTAGTAATACAGGCTTCTGGTAAAACTTGCTGTTTTACTGGCTCTTGGTCAATGCTGATTTCTCTGAACAGTTTACCATCTTCAATAATTAGCTTGTCAAAGTTGATGACAAACCAGATGTTCCATGACGTTCTTTCTATCTGATGTTTGACTGGCTTTCTATGTTCTTGGAACCAGTATAACCATTCTTTCATAATCTTATCGTTCTTCTGTACTGTTTTGATGTTGACCATAGACTTTGGTGGCAAGGATGGATTATCAGCTGTTGTCGTTGACATTAACAAACATTGCAGGTATGGCTGAACGTGCTGCAAGTTACAGATGGCCTTCACGGATTCAGTACAAATTCTGGAAGTGTTGGTCTTGCCGAGCAGTCCTGGTAACCTTGACAAACCATCAGCATCAGCGTTGGCTTTACCCGGTCTGTAGACGATGTTGAAGTCATATGCCGATAAAGCTGAAATCCATCTATGTCCAGTAGCATCTACTAGTAACTTGGCCGTTGTAAGGACGTATGTCAACGGGTTGTTGTCTGTTAACACAGTGAACTTGTTCATGTAGAGGTGGTCTTTAAACTTCTCAGTGACAACCCATTTCAATGCAAGGAACTCAAGCTTGTGTACATGGTAGTTCCGTTCTGCTTTACTAAGTCCATTACTGGCATAAGCTATGACTCTTTTCTTGTTGTCTTGTTCTTGGTAGAGTACAGCACCAAGTCCTAGCATGGAAACGTCTGTATGCAGCTCAAAAGGTTGGTTATAGCATAGAAAACCAAGTACTGGTGGCTTCTGTAGCTATGACTTCAAGTTGTTAAAGGCTTTGTCTTGTTGTTCACCCCATATCCAGTTTGATGTTTACTTGTAGTTGGTCTTGCATCTCTTAAACTTGTGTGGCGTTGACATGAAATCTGCTAATGGCCTGGCGATCTTGCTGAAATCTTTCACAAACTTTCTATAATAGCCAACAAAGCCGAGAAACTGTCTAACCTCTTCTGGTGATGTTAGTTTTGACCAATTCTTTACTTTCTCTAACTTGGCTGGATCAGGCTCAATACCATTTATGGAGACAATATGGCCAATATACTTAACTTTCTCTTGGAAGAAGGCGCATTTCTTGGGTGATAACTTCAATCCACTTTCTCGTAATCTCTGTAGGACTCTCTCGAGACGTTCTAGGTGTTCCTCATAGCTGTCAGAAAATATGATGAGGTCGTCTAGGTATATGAAGCAGATGTTGAGATGAAGGTCGCCGAGGATATCTTCCATCAATCTCTGGTATGTTGCTGTACTGTTGACAAGTCCAAATGGAAGGCTCATAGAATCCAAGCGGTCCTACTGTGAAGGCTGGTCTCTGTTTGTGTGATTCTTCAAGCTCCACCTGATGATATCCAGACTTCATATCAAGTACAGTATAAAAGCTGTTTCCACCAAGTGCGTCCAAGATCTCTTCGCTTCTCGGAAGCGCGTATGAGTCCCGAGAAAGTTTGGTTGTTTAATTGCCTATAGTCTATGTACATTCGTAGCTTCCCATCTTTCTTTCTACACAGGACTACATTTGATGACATGGGGAATGTGATGGACGGATGATACCAGATGCCAGAAGTTATTGAAGGTGGGTGCGAACTTCTTCAAACATTGCAGGTGAGATGCGTCGATGTCGCTGTTTAAATGGCCTTTCATCCTTCAGGTCTATTCGGTGGTCAACTCTATCAGTGTGACCAGTATCTGAAGACATCTCTAAACTGACGAAGTAGTTGCTTTCCCTGTTCTAGTTGTTCATCGTCTAGTAGATCTGTTGGTAGACTAACATCATACAGTACATCATGGTTGTTGGCATCAGGTGTTTTAATGTCAGCAACTGAAACTGGCTGTACTTCATACAAGATGGCGTTTGGTGAAACAGTGATAGTTCTAGTAGTAACGTTGCTGATGTGTACTGGTACTAGTCGATTATCTTTGTAGCTGTAGGAGACTAATGATGGAGCAATGTCTAAATCGGTTGGTATGGCAGCTCTTTCTGTGGGTTGTAGCAAACAACAGACAGGATGGTATGGTATCTCATGGACTAATTATATAAAATACTAATCACATGACAATTGTATTCAATTCGTCCATATAAAAATAGCATAAAACAATATGTAACTCAAATATTCTTTTCATGATATACTGTAACTGATCATACATGCCGCCATTTTTCTACATGCAGTATTCGTAAAATACTGTTATTACGATATCTCTAAACATTACACAATTACGCTATCATCAGCGGCAAATATTACATTACTCTTACAAAAATATGACCAAGCTTCTTTACCAAACTACGCTCATTCAAATCTTTCATTTCGGTGTTATAAACATGCAATCTGAAGAGTATTTACTCGAAAATACCCAAGGTGCACCAAGGAAAACTCAACTTAACCGCCAATAACTAAGAACCAATCAAAACAAGAGTTCAATTTCAACCCCCATGAATATGTATGAGTAACATTACTCAATACGTAAATTAGATAATAAATCAAGTCATAAAGGATAAATATCCTTTAGTAAAAATAATTTGCAAGAGTGAAATAATTAAACCAAAGACTCAATAAGAATTTGATAAGTAGATTTTTAATGTAACTCAATGATTTCAAAAGTGCAAATTACATAATTTATGAAGCATGAAAAATCACTCTGCTACATTAACATGAAATACGAACACTCTGAAAATATAAAATCGTATATGTTGGAAAGGGTTTATCTCATCTGATCACTATGCATGTTTATTTTTAGGACTGTAGACAAGAGGAAGAGTTTGTCGTCAGTCGTATACCGGGAGCAGTTCGAGTTGATTATGAAAACGAAGCAGAAAGTATTCTAGAAAAAATACAAAGTAATAGACTATATTTTTGTGGTTCCAGTTCAGTGGCATGTGTTCGAAAGCTTAAATTCTGACTATTTGAAGTGAAAAATCGTGCAATGATAACACACAAAAGAACTAATTAACCTAACATCTAGTAAAACTGTATACTTATTGCTGCTTTTCTGGTAGGCCGAACAAGAATGAAAATCCTGCAACCCAGCATCAGAAAGTTAATCAAACTTTAAATGTGGCATTTATGTTAATGTTTCTCTGATTAAAAATTTCAAATGTCGCATCTACATTTTTTTTCTAATGTTAATCACAAAATCACTGAATTTTAATGATATCACTGATAATTTTAGATGTACAGACTGATAAAAGTGCCCGTATCGTATGCTATTGTGCAGCTGGATACAGATCAAGTTTGATTGTAGAAAAATTACAGGATCATTCCAAGAAGTTGGGTATGTGTACATGTACTAGTATCTCCATGGTGATCAATTACATTAAAAGTGTCATTTCTACAACAACAAAAAATCAACAAAGTAAGACTGATGTTTGGTGAATTTTATTTTTATTTTCAATCTGAAGAAGCTAATGTGTTGATGTCAGTATATTGTGCTTTACATTCGAATTAAGGAAGTGTTACAATCTCTTTAATCAAGTAGCTTCAGATGAGACCATATTAAAGAATGATTTTATGATATTTTGAATTATCGCGGATATATGAGTTGGTTGTAAAGCTTCATTTTTTTTTTATTAAAAATACAATGTAAATAGAATAAACATTGCCAAAATTGCAATTTTTGTGAAAAAATTACCATCTGTTTTCATAGGCCGATCCGGGAGGAGGTGTACACTTGGGGGCGCGACCCCCTTTGGTTAGGACAATTTGGTTGATTATATAGGCAATCACTGCAGCATGACGGGAGCGCCCCCCTCCCCTTATGAAACGTTCTGGTATTTAGTTGTCAGCAACAACCTTACCAAAATATATTATTTGCTATTCGAGGGATTCTTCAATGATGTTGATGTATTTAAAAAAAAAGCGATAGTATCGTAGATACAGCCTACATCTCCCCAGTGAAGCAATGAATGGATTAATAATTTAATCTATCTGTTTATTACAATAGGTACCAAACCTCCTTGGGAGATGTATAACTTAGAGGGAAGTATATTTAAATGGGCAAATGAAGGCAGAACAATGGTCGATGTTTATAATAAAGGGACTCCATTCGCTCATCCTTATAATGCTGTGTTTGGTAAATTACTGGAAAGCCATTTAAGAAGACAAGATGTACAGAAACAAAACGAAGAGAAAATAACTGTAGTAGACAGCCATTAATGGCATGTTTAATAAGAATGTGAGAGAAATCACGAAAAGACGAAAATGTGACGGAAGGATAACGAAATGCTAACGATATAGTGTAAAAGTCAGTGTTTTCTGGCAATGTCTCGTATTAGAAAAGCCTGATATCGGATACATCTCAATAACATTTCATTTTGATAATGAAATATTTATATTTGCAAATGTTACATGTACATATTTTATAGTTAAATATATTTATTATTAAATAATGTGATGTACAAATTATTTCCGTCCTTTGAATGTACTAGAGATTGTTTTTGTTGAGTTATTTTACTCAAAATACCAACAAAAACTATAAATGATGTAAATCAAATTTATTCGTACTTTAAATTTTTGGTACGTAAAGGAGTCTTGCACATGAAACATCTATCTTGTTTTCTGCAATTGCAGATTGACTGACTATGTAAAGATCTGTAATTTTCTGGATGTGTTTAATACACCTAACTATACCATATAGAAGTAAATACATTGTAAAACTTTATGAAAATTAATTGACAGATTAATGTTTCCCCGTTTTGATCATTTTAAATCACGTTGAGAGCAAAAAGTACCTTGGGGAAGAAACAGAATTCCGAGGTGTTAAAATAAAACTACTCGCCCATTCTTGCTACGTATGTAGCAAAGATGAAAGAAGAAAAAATAAAGAAAATTGAACATAAGAAACCACATTGAACGCTTAAATGAAAACTGAAAACTGATCAACGCAAAGTCAATTCTCTATAAACAAAGGGTTATTATAGATAAAAATCCTGCTCTACAATTTCCACCCGTCATGGTGTATCTGAACAGTTGATAAATAGCTTTCATTGCGAAAATGATTAAGTCGTTTTAAGTCGTTTTATGAAGCTATGGCAAATAATTACTGAAAACTCTGAACTACAACCAAAGCAAACGCAAACATATATTGAAACGGACTGTCGATAACAACTGCCATATTCCTATCTTGGTATAGGACATTTAAAAAAAACTTGGTCAAAAAATGATATAGTTTTATGGCTAGCCAAACCTCCAGCTTACATGGTAATGTTAAAAAAATACTGCTAAAATGACAACGAAACGTGACAGCAATACAGTACAAACACAAGCAAAAACACAGAGAACTACATAGATAAATCAAATAGTAGTACATTCCCAGATTTTGGTGGGGTTCGTGTTGCTTAGTCTTTATTATTTTATGATGTGTTTTGTGTACTGTTGTTTGTCTGGTTTTTTGTCGAGCCTGCGACTTTTGTGTAGGTGAATAACCTTTTAATGCGACTTATTTATTTGACAAAAAAATCTCTTATCACAAAAATATTCAAGGACAAATTTTAAAGTATTTGTGCCTGTAAGTAGACAGACACTTTAACTTATAAATATCTATCCTAGATCGCACCTTTAATGCAGTTCATATCAGATCAATTTACCTGTCCCGTAAAAGGAAAATATATTTACATTTTGACATTAGACATTTTAAAGTAGTTGACTACATAAACACGACATATGTACTCGAATGATTCTATATTACGGCTAAAGTTTTTTTTTTTTATTTCATCATATTGCTTATACGTGTTATACTTGACAAACAAGTTAGACATAGTTTAGAAATATTTTTATTGTATTCGTCAAAAACATCAAAACGTAAGACGACGATCGGTAAATATTGTTCCCCGCCGAATCTTTGGAGGGGACATAGAAATATCGGTCGTCCGTCCTTCCGTCTTATGGTTCGGTCTTGTAAGATCACAGGGGCGGATTAAGGCGGGGCCGTGGCGGGCGTGCGCCCCCCCCCTAAAATATGCAAAGCATGGGTTGTCCGCACGTAAAAAGTATCCGAAGAGACGACGAAAGCTAGCCTAATGTCGTTGCATTCAATCTGTTTTAACATTCAAACAAGTATTACTATATAAAACAGTAATTTAACAGAATTATTTAACGTGATTACTAATCAACTGACCTATTGTTTATTTAAGTTCTATAAACATGTTACACTTCAAAGGAAGATGTCAAACGCGGTACTGCGTTTGATGACAAATATCATAGGCTTTCAGCAGTTAGAATAAAACAATTATTATTGTGACATTGTAGTTGCAGTTTTAATAAACAATTTCTTTGATAATCGAAGTTCAAAAACATCCCTACATCACTTTCCCACGAAGAAGGTGGAAGTGCCGTACCCGCTATTTGGGTTATTTCATCATGGCACGACCAAGAAAGCAGTCTAAGTTAGATTCTTTCTTAAGGAGAGATAAAGATTATGGTTCAAGCGAGAGGTTAGTTTGTTAATTTGACTCATTATTTAATATCTCTGTGACAATATATGATTCTCACTTGAAACATATCAATTTTGCCGAAGCATGCATAAACGGTCAAGGACCAAACCCGTAGGTACTACAGTATTACATGGGATCCCAAGAAAATAAGCACAATTTTTTAAGGATCTCATTTTGATTTTAGTGGTTAGCGGCCAATTTTTTTTTACAGTATGTAAAAAGTCTAGCACGACCTCCGAAAATAGAACAAAAATAAAAACACATATTATGAATTAACAAATAAACTGTACCAGTTATAATTTTCGTTTTTAAAATCTTATATTGGTCAGGTGAGCTATCGTCATTTGCTTCGTCTCACTTTGCGTCTGTCGGTCCGCCTGTCTATCTGTCAACTCTTCACATTTCCTTCGTCTTTTTTGAAATTGAAGTTTGGCAGGGCTAGTGGTTATCGGAGAGTTAAAGTAATTTTAAAGTTAACCGATTTAATTCCACATTATTGAAACCATGTACAGTTGGCTTAGACACGTCGACTTTGTGCAAAACAAGAGATAATTATTTTTGTGGAAATCCTGTATCTCGTTAGGTCGCAACTAACGGCCGTGTAAGGGCTGTAAACGTTTAAAACTTCGATTTGTTGTATTGCCAATGAGACAACTATCCACAAAAGACCAAATGACACAGAAATTAAAAACTATAGTATAGGTCACCATACGGCCTTCAACAATGAGAAAAGCCTTATCTTGCCAGGTTTAGTGTAGATTTTACCTAATATTACTATATAGATGAGTTTACAACAAGTGCTGATGTCATGATTGTAGATTGGTTTGCAAAGGATTACAACATCAAGGTATGCTAGTAGATGGTGGAAGACAATGCGTTTGTGTCTCCCTGTGTTTCATGGCATCTGTCACTTACGAACCATCTACTCCATCTGACGTTGATTATATCCTTCAACTTGGTACAGATCTTTACCACTCAATATCCACACATAGGGGTTATATGCTTATAAATGAAATACCTAGCTAGTACCGTTAATCTTTCGGGAAGAAGTTTACACTTTCGTGTTATAGAGTCGAGAGGCGGATCAACAGCTCATGCAGTAGACGACTTGGACGCCTTGTGTTTTAGTATCAAAGGAGCACCACCAGTTGTACAATTGGTACAAAAAAGACAGCTAGCCAGATGTACTTGGTAATGGACTCGCATAGCAGAGATGAATCTGGAAAATCGGTCCCAGATGGGAAAGCAGTTGTACTTAGATTTCGTTCCTTAGATCAGCTTGTTACTTATTTCAGAGAAATGTGTGAATCGCTGTCTTCGTCAGATATGCCATTCAAGGCAACTTCTATAGCATGTTATCCACTAGATACTGTTCACTCACCGATTGCACCATGTGAAGACGTTCAAGATCCTTCGGTTGAAGCTGGAGTAGATTCACAAGTGAATGAAAATGCAACAACAAGCAGTGAACAAAGTACACATGTGACTCAATGTCAGCAAAATGCAAGTGATCATAGTGACCATGAAGAGAACGACGACGTTCCCGTTGATGATATAAATACACAATCTCAATTGAGTAGTACTGCTTCTATTTTATGTGATATATATGACTGATCATGATACTCCAGATGACATGAAATACCGTTTATACTACCAGAGAGAACCACATATTTCCTTCAAGTTCCCGTCCAAAACTTACACGGATAAAAGAAGGAAATCTGGAAATTTCAAAAGATCATGTGTGCGGGAATGGTTCTCCGTTTTTAATTTTATATCATATTCTGTTTCTCAAGATGGTCTATATTGTTTGCCCTGTCGTTTGTTTCCGGATTCATCGCATCGACGACCCATCAAATTAATACGAGAACCCTACAGAGATTGGAAACACGCAAAAGAAGACATGAAAATGCACGCTACATCAGTCATCGATGGCAAAACTTGAGGCTTTTCGTACTGCACATCTTGGACCTTCATCAAGAATTGATGCAACACTTACTTCTGGAAATCAAGAAATTATTCAGCGAAACCGTCAGATACTCATGTCCATAATCAAGTCATTGGTATTCTGTGGACGACAAGGTATTGCCCTGCGTGGCCACAGGGATGACGATACTGATAAGGGAAGCAGTACTAATAACAAGGGAAATTTCAAAGAATTGCTTAATTTCAGAGTGGACGCTGGTGATTCCATTCTAGAGAAACATCTTAACTCTTGTAAGAAAAACGCTACCTACACTTCCAAAACGTCACAAAACCACTTACTGTTGTGTTTAAAGAATTACATACAGAACAAAATTGTCAGCGAAGTTAGAGCACTAGATATTGGCCCGTATTACGGAATACAATGTGACGAAGTAACAGACTCTAGTAATTGGGAGCAACTGGGTCTTGTCATCCGTTATACTGTTCATGGGCATCCAAAGGAGCGTTTATTAGAGTTTAAAGAATGCGAAACTATTACTGGAGTGGAGATTGCAAGCAAACTTATAGAGTCCCTTAGTAATGCTGGGTTAGATACTCAACTTTGCAGGTCCCAAACCATGGACGGAACAGGTAACATGTCTGGAAAATATAATGGCTGTGCTGCCAAGTTCCGCGAACACTCCCCAAAGGCCGTTTACTACTACTGTAGTTCACAGGATTGGAACTTAGTACTATGCAAAAGCAGCAAAGTAAAAGAAATCCATATTATGCTGGATGCGTTAAAACAGTTAGGGATATTTTTCCGATACTCTCCTAAAAGATGTCGACGTCTAGAAAAGTGTATTACTGATGTAAACAACACCAGAGAAGAAGATTCAAAAATCAAAAGTGCCAAGTTTAAAATCTTTTGTGAAACAAGATGGGTAGAGAAGTTTACTACAATACAATTATTGATTGTCTATCAGCAATCGGTACAGAAAGAGGATGGGATACCAAAGCCGTTACAGAGTCACAGGGACTTCTAAAGCGTATTACAGATGCAACCTTTATTGTATGTTTCTAAACTGCCATGTACTATTACGGTTATTTGAATGGTTTGAGTAGGAAATTGCAAGGCACTGCATTAGACTTACTTCAAGGTTACTCAATGGTAGATAACATTAAGAATGTGTTGATATCGGCAAGAGGAAATGATGCAGAGTATGATAATGTTTATCAAAAAGCTGAACAGATGGCTGAGATAGCAGACACCGAACTTGTTATACCTCGCCGCTGTGGTAGACAGACTCAGCGAAGTTACGTCCCGGGAGATACTCCACAAGATTACTTTAAAAGGGCCGTATATTTACCATATATTGATGCTTTGATCCAAGAGTACAGTAGTCGTTTTAATAGTCTATCTCAGAAGGCAGTTAAAGCGATGGCTTTGATACCGGCTCATTTAGAACAAACCAACAGAGACGCTTTAGACGATCTTTTGGAGGTTTACATTGATGATTTGCCGATGGCTTCAAGCTTTCAAAAAGAGTATAATTTATGGCAAAGGCAATGGTCTTCACAGACGGATAAACCCAATAACATCAAAGACACTTTTGTTGACAGCAGAGTATGCCCATTGTTGTTCCCGAACATTACAAAGGTCTTGAATTTGCTATTGCTTACGTCCGTTACAGCTAGTTCAGTAGAGAGAGCAAACTTTTCACTTCGATTCGTAAAGAATTCCGTCAGAAGTTCTATGAGTGAGGATCGGTTTAATGCCTTAGTTCTGCTGTTTGTCCACAAGGATATTGACATTGACATCCAAGCTGTTCTGGACATGTTTGCTAGGAAATATCCTAGACGAATGTTACTATTAAATCCATTGGCTTAATAAAACTTGAATCATTCAATAGATATTTATATATGAACCCATATACGCAATATGAATCCCTTAGACCTTAAAGAAATTAGTTAGGGTTGTTAGTAGCTTGTTGATTTTACAATTTTTAAGGATATCTTGTCATCAAACCTCAAAGGTTCTTCGCAGAAACAGAGACATATTACTTTACCTCTGTCCCTCCATCGGTCAGTCAGTCACTTGATATTTGGTTCGGTATTGAAATTTTTAAGTTAACCGATTTCATTTCACAATATTGTCTGTATGCGTGCATATACGACGTCCCTACTTCATTTTCCACCGAATATATTCGATTAAATTATAGTAATGTAGCACCAGTTTTCCCAGCAACCATTGACATAAAATTCGTTTATTTTTTTTATATGGAGAATCAGTTGGCACCAGTTTTCCCAGCAACCATTGACATGAAATTCGTTTAATTTTTTTATATGGAGAATCAGTTTGTGTACTCAAAATTGTTTCTATTCTACTTTTGTTCAATCCCGTTTTCTGGAAAATATATAGAGGTAGTCAATGAACAGAAACTAATAGATTTTTTTGTTAATTATGGTTAATGTAGATTGTCATTTAAATTATGTGGTTTTAGATTGAAACTTTAATTTCTCGCTCATTTTACCACAAATGTTTCTCGCCACACTTCGCTTGGCAAGATATCTATCTACATTGCACCCACCCTAGAAGAATACAAAAGACTCATCAGTGACGCTCGAATCAAAATAAGTAAAAAAAAATCTATATATAATAAAGTACGAAGTTTTTAAATAACATAGAATTAAAACTCAGACATGTTTTGCTGTACTCTTTTAGGTATTTAGATTTTGATGCTTTTAACATATCTCTGTGATATATTATTATTATTATTATTATTATTATTATTATTATTATTAATAATTTTTCTTTTTTACGATTATAATTATAATATTACTAATTCATTAATATTTGTAATCATTTATTATATAATTTATATTTATATATTACACTTAATGCTTACAGACATTTTTGAGTGATCATAATTCTAATTTTGGATGTTTTGCATAGTAAAACCTATTTTTATTCACCTTTAATTGTTTTGTTGAGGTGAATAACCCTTTAATGCGACTCATTTATTTGAAAAAAATAACTTGGTTTTATCACAAAAATATTCAAGGACAAATACTTTAATGATAATATTAAAGTATTTGTGCCTGGAAGTAGACAGACACTTTAACTTATAAATATCTATCCTAGATCGCACCTTTAATGCAGTTCATATCAGATCAATTTACCTGTCCCGTAAAAGGAAAATATATTTACATTTTGACATTAGACATTTTAAAGTAGTTGACTACATAAACACGACATATGTACTCGAATGATTCTATGTTACGGCTAAAGTTATCAATATGTCTTTAAAAGCAGTGAAACTGTTCTTTTTAAATATCTGGGCCATACGGAACATCATTATCGTACTGATTGCTATTCTGGCCCCTATCAATCTTATCAGTGACGATACTAAGGTAAGGCGAATGTCTATTTATATTTTGTAACATGTATAAATACTTAACGATTGTA
This sequence comes from Mytilus galloprovincialis, assembly GCF_965363235.1. NCBI lineage: Eukaryota > Metazoa > Mollusca > Bivalvia > Mytilida > Mytilidae > Mytilus > Mytilus galloprovincialis. Next base: position 20,020,746 of record NC_134842.1, read on the forward strand.
CGACATTAATGAACATTATTGTTTACTGATTATTGTTAGATATTTGTTATTGTTAAAGATGAAACAAAAGATTTCAAGATCATTTGCATGCCATTTAAATATATAATGAATAGTGGCAACAGTTGTGTGATATTTGTTATTGTTATAGATCAGGAAAAGATTGCAAGTACATGTGCATGCGATTTAAATATGTAATGAATAATGAACAGTTGTATAACGCTGTTCAATAGCCATAAATTGATTAAGCGAAAACAAATCCGGATCACAAACCAAAACCGAGGGAAACACATCAATTTTGTGTTGACTTGGGTTATCATTGATATGTTCATAATTATAAATTAACTGTTAACAAAAGTTTTAATTTATGAAATACTCAGGCTTTTCTACCTCAGGAATAGATTACCGTAGCTGTATTTGGCAAAAATTTTAGAAATTTTTGGTCCAGAATGCTCTTCTGTTCAAATTCGTACTTTATTTGGCCTTTCAAACGTTTTTTTATTCGAGCGTCACTAATGAGTCTTTTGCAGACGAAACACTTTTCTGACGAACATATAAAATTGCAATCCTGGTATATATGATGAGTTTATTGTAAGTGTTATTTGGGAATCCAAAAGAGCGAATTATAAGCTGGAATACACATACTTCTTAACCCTAAGCAACTTTCATTTCGGTTTTAAAACTGTGTTTTGTAAGGCATATAAAAAGACAATATAATGAGATAAGATGTCATATTTAACACTTAATGATTATTATTTCCTGGTTATACAATTTGAAAACAATGATAAGGTTGGTAACAAAAATCGTTTTCTTTTCAATCAAATGATGGAATTCTTTTTTTATTTTTTATTTGCAAACATCTTTTCATATACTTCAAGTACGTGATTTTCTTGTTATTTCTTGTATATGAACTTATACTTTATCTAGTCCTCCGATCTCCATCATGACTTATATCTGAATCCCACTGGCCATATGATTGTTTTTGTTTGTAGAGAATAGCAACACGGATTTCACTAGTGGGACGGAAACTGTCTACCCTATGGTTTATGTTATAGATATGAGAAGATGTGGTATGACTGCCAATGAGACAACTCTTCATTCAAGTCACAATTTATAAAAGTAAACCATCATAGGTCAAAGTACAGTCTTCACGGAGTCTTGGCTCACACCGAACAGCAAGATATAAAGGGCATCGAAAACGACTAGTGTAAAACCACTCAACGGGAAAACAACGGTCTAATCTATATAAAAAAATGAGAAATGAGAAACACTTACGAACCACATCAACAAACGACAACTTCTGATTATAGTCCATCAGCAAGTTTTCAAAAGCGCTCTAGTTAAGGAGTTTGTGTTACACCCCAGGGTACCGCGATTTTTTTGATAAAATTCAACTTCATTATCTTATTGATAAAATACAAGGTGTTAGACTTTAAAAAAAAGTGTCCAAAAGAAGTTTAAAAACGTCCCTTTCAATGGTCCCCTCATTTAGCTATCACGACTAAGTAATTTCGGTTTTAAATTTTTAATATAAAGCGATTAAAAAAAAAATTAAAGCATAGGTATAAAAAACTAAAACAGATATAAAACAATCCTATTGAATGTAACACTGAAGATTTTTTGTTTTAAAAAAATGTTTATTTACATTACAAACAATCCGATTTTTTGGGTTAAAATTAATGCATATTTTCTCATTTCATAAAGAAATTCGTAATACAATTACCCGTATTCGTGAATAAAACTTTAGAATTGACCAGTATTCAATGTTTAAACTATTTGCAGTATTTATATATCGTCTAAGATATGAATTATTCAATAAAACATATGTACGTGCAAATACTCGTAAAATACTGGAAATCATCACATTACCGTCTTCGATTCAGTCGACAATATATTCATACCTGAGTGCATACATCAGCATTTCAAGCTTATCAATTTCATTTTGCAACTGAAAACACACATTAAATTGCCGATTGTGTTGTTTTTGTGAGACAAATTATTTTATAAAGTAAATGTATAACAAAAATTTTTATGAAAAAATGACAAATTAAGGTTACGTTTTTGCGTTCTGAAAGGGTGCACTCTATCGAACTCAATAAAGGTGTGCTTGTTTACATTTTGTGTTTTAGCTATGTGGTGATTAAGTTAAGATTGTAAAGTCAATCAATCAACAAACATTGCTTTGAACAAAGGTCTAATAGTCAGTTGGGGAATTTGTTCAGACTTTTTACTTTCTTTGGCACAAAAATATGTCGATTTGACATACCATCTGGTTACTATTTATTTGCTTTTCGTAATGTATACATTGTTCCTCATTTGATAGTGTTTTTTTCTCATTTTCTTTCCTTCTTACTTGGATTTATTGCTTCACTATTCAATGAATTTAGTCTTGTTTTATAAATTTTGCACATATTGTCAACTGATTTTGTTACTTTGTTTGCATTCAGTTTTTTGCATATGACCGTTAAAACTATTTGCGATACATGTCAGTATATTTGCTTCATATGCAAAATCTGGTTTCAGTTTAAATAAAAGTTTTGTTAATTGTTGGTTGTTAAATGCACATGAAAGAGCTTCAATATCATCAAAATGTCGAGATTTGGCAGGAATAGTTAACCCTGAAACATCCACACAAAACAAAACTTCAAATGAAGCGAGATAAAACTGACGTTTTGAAATTGGTTCAAACACTGCAAAGCTGGACAAATCCATTAGAGACATCTGAGCAGTTATCAGGCTTGTCCTCGGGTACTGTTGCTTCTTCTGAATTAATGTGTCACCTTCTGAACGCGTATGAAAGGGGAAAGTTGGCATCAGACACTTTCATCAGTGGACGGCTTGTTCAAAAGTCAATCGACATTTTCAAACCAATCAAAAGACAATCATTGCTTACATTTTCAACAAAGGAAATAAAAGGTAGGCAGTTAATGGCTGATAAGGAGAATAACACATTGAAAGCAGATAGAAATATTTTTGGTCGCCTGCTTGTAATAGCCCAGTCAAGGCAGTTGGATACGCGAGAGATCCTCCAGTTTGAATTAGGTCCTCTTCCATGGTCTCTTGCAAACGTTGATGGTACACCTGTAAAGACAAAGAAATCTGTCCTGGCTGGTATTTTAGAAAATGGCGTTGAACAAATGCAAGCTATTCCTGAGGAAAGCATGTAGATATTTGAAGGCATGGCAGTAATTCAATCCATCACAAGGATACCAAGTACTTTTTCTGATTTGGCAAATGTTACCATCCTTTCAGTTTCAAAAAGAGCTCCCCGCATTGTTTTGGCACTGGTCAGTATCCCACATTATCCATAAAAAATTTAAAACGGGATCGCAGGTCCTTGGGAGGGCAAATCATAATAATTTCGAGACCATCACAATCGTGTCCTCGGCAATGGAAAAACTTTGTGTCAGTTGGTAGAAACAAAGTTGCTCTTTTTGAATTTTTTTGTGTCAGAATTGAGTAAACAATCCTATAGATTTACACTTGAAGAAACTGATTTATTTGTATCACATGGAAGTATGTGCCACAAAATTTCTGTTGAAAATGAAAGAGTGACAAGTGTAAAATGCACTGAGCTTTTAAGCAAACAGGAAAAAGCCGACACAAAATTTGGGGAGAATGTTTGTAGAGCACTGCCAGGATTTTACGCTTTTAATGGTTGTGATTCAGTTAGTGCTTTGTCCGGTAAAGGAAAAAGAAAAGCATTTGGCGTTTTGACACGTTCTGTGGAGTTTTCAGAAGGTCTATCCCGTCTTGGTGAAACTTTTGAAGAGATAGGCGAAGAACTGTCAAAAACACTCGAGAGGTTTTTGTGTGCTATATATGGCTACGAGAATAATAACATCAATGAATTAAGATTCAGAATTTTTTGCAATGCAAACAACATTCATTGTCATTTATTGCTCCCAACAAAATATGCAATGTTAAAGCACATCAAACGAGCCAACTTTCAGGCAAAGATTTGGAAATCTGCTCTTCAAAACAACACGGTTCCATCGCCAAACAACCATGGTTGGATTGTTAAGAACGATTTGATCAGCATCCATTGGCTAGACCAACCGCCAGCGTTAGATGCTATATTGATACTGATAAGCTGTTCATGAAAAACTGGTTGTGCCACCAAAAGATGTTCATGTGTTCGACAAGGTTTATCCTGTACAGATGGCTGCAAATGTACGAATGCTTGTAGCAACAAGAATAATCAAATCGTTGATATGGCTAACGATGACGACGAGGATGATGAAGATGATGGTGATGATAATTCGGTAGATGGCGTTGACGAAATTGAAGATGATTGATCATTCTATGGATTGACCTTCTTCATGACCTTAAAATGTGGTGATTCTGTTGTTAAAAGAACTTTAATATAGATCTTGAAACCCTGACAGTTCTTTTATAATTTTAGTACTATGTGTGTTTTTTAATGACTGTGATGTACATTGCTATGTTTGTGTTTGTCATTGATTCCATGTTTTTTCCCTATCTTACCTTTGAATTTTGTTCAACTGCCTTTAGTTTCTTGATGCTCTATGTTTCAATGTAAAAAATATTCGTTTTTTATCAAGAAAATTAGTATGTATGCTTTGTTTCATTCAAAATTATTGATTTTAGATATAACCCTCCCCCTTTTTTCTTGGTCCTATACGATTTAAAAATTAAGTGAAAATTAACCTCCGTATTAATAAGATATGATTTGTTCAATTTAATAAGAGAAAAAGTACCAAATACTCATAATAAGACCCCTCTTAACCCCTTTTGGACACTTTTTCAAAAGTCTAACACCTCATAATTCTTATATGATTTGCATATCTATAAATACTTGAATTGGATTGGTCAATCAGAATTTTTCACTAAGTTTACACTTCGATAAACCATGTTTCCGTAACTACTTTTGTAATCTATTTATGCGCGATACACAATCGTCACAAGCTTGTAGTGATCCCGGGATTTTCAACAAATTGAGATTTAAAAACAATTGCATAACAGTTGTGCCTATTCTAGTGTATATATAACATGTATAACAAAAAAAAAAGAAATAAATTTAAAGCACTAAAGCTTCGAAAATGTATAAAAATAAAATTTAATAAAATTCCGCGAAGTTTCATGAAGGATTTGGCGAATTTACGTCATGGCAAAAGACGACGTCATACGAATGGAAATTTTCCTTCGGACTTTTATTCAGTTTGTGAGTTAATCGCCCGGGTTTACACATCAATAACCTCTAGAAAAAATGTGTTTAATCCTATATTAAAATATTCTTCAGACATTACTCTTTAGATTTATGCCAAAAAATTGCGGTACCCTGGGGTGTAACACAGAACTGAAAGGAGTAGGTCCGGTAAGGACCGATTTTGGCCTCAAATTTCAGGTTCATCTGACGAAAGATTTTGACCACTTTTTAAACTCTTAAGTGTCTATTTTATTTGAATTAATTAGTTTATGTGAAAGATTTTAACAGATTAAGTCATTAAAAACGATCCGATTCAAGCTCAAATATGAAAAATCTACCAAATATGCCGAAAAATGTCACTTTTCAGATGGTTTTTGGTAAAAATGAAAGTGCCCGCATCCGTGTTCATCCTCAACCTTTATATATGTTATGTATTATCATAAAATACAACTTACATTTCAATAGTAAGGATGAACACGAATGCGGCCACTTTCGTTTTACACGAAAACCGTCTAAAATTTAACTAAAATGCTAGAATTATGAGGATTTCAGTAATTTAGCATGACATAATGGTGCTAGTACCGGATATATGTGCATTGTATTGTCAAAAACAGCCCATATTTATGTAGCAGAAGCAGTCTACTGTCCAATAAATAACTAAAAGTTTACATTTTAACAATTTTGTAAAACTGCTATATTTTGGGGCCAAAAAGGGGTCTTACTGAACCTACTCCTTTTACCTTACCAGGTGATGGACTATTATTAGTTTCCTTACTTAGGATAGGTGCAAACAAATGTAGCAGGATTAAACGTGCTAATAAATACCAACCTTCACCCTTATGTATATATGTTTGGTATTTGTTGAACATTGTATTTCTTTACCTCCTTCTTCGTTTGATCATTCTGTTTAATGGTAGTCGGTTGGTAATTTTATTGTCTTCTTGGTTTTCTTTTTTTTATTTCATCATATTGCTTATACGTGTTATACTTGACAAACAAGTTAGACATAGTTTAGAAATATTTTTATTGTATTCGTCAAAAACATCAAAACGTAAGACGACGATCGGTAAATGTTGTTCCCCGCCGAATCTTTGGAGGGGACATAGAAATATCGGTCGTCCGTCCTTCCGTCTTATGGTTCGGTCTTGTATGATCATGTAAACAATTCGTGACAAATGTGTACGAAACTTACGAAATCATAGATTTACATCAGCAATGTTTTAGACAATTTCGAAAATAGGTGCCGATTAGTTATGCTTAAAAAAGTAATTAATGTCCCTTTGAAATATTTGTTCTATGGAAAATTTCATTGTTTACACTCTCTATAGTATAAATTTTGCCAGAATTTTATTAAATTTATTGCAAAGATGTAGATCGGCAATGTCTGGGACATGTTCGGAAAGCAATGTCGATCTATCTTTTTTGAAATAATTGTGTCCTTTAAAAATATAGTTTTATAAAAAAAAAAAAAAAACGCCTATTGACTGCTTTCATGTAAATAAATAAAATGATCACAGATACCAGGATTGAAATTTTGTATTTGCGTCAGACGCACGTTTCGTCTACAAAAGACTCATCAGTGACGCTCGAATCAAAATAAGTAAAAAAAAATCTATATAAAGTACGAAGTTTTTAAATAACAAAGAATTAAAACTCAGGCATGTTTTGCAGTACTCTTTTAGGTATTTAAATTTTGATGCTTTTAACATATCTCTGTGATATATTATTATTAATTATTATTATTATTATTATTATTATTATTATTATTATTATTATTATTATTATTATTATTATTATTATTATTATTATTATTATTATTATTATTATTATTATTATTATTATTATTATTATTATTATTAATAATATATATTTGTCTTATTATTTTTATTACTATAATATTATTTATTTATTGATATTTGTAATCATTTATTGTATTATAAACATTTATATATTACACTTAATGCTTACAGACATTTTTGAGACATCATAATTCTAATTTTGGATGTTTTGCATAGTAAAACCTATTTTTATTCACCTTTAATTGTTTTGTGTAGGTTAATAACCTTTTCATGCGACTTATTTATTTGACAAACTATCTCTTATCACAAAAATATTCAAGGACAAATTTTAAAGTATTTGTGCCTGGAAATAGACAGACACTTTAACTTATAAATATCTATCCTAGATCGCACCTTTAATGCAGTTCATATCAGATCAATTTACCTGTCCCGTAAAAGGAAAATATATTTACATTTTGACATTAGAAATTTTAAAGTAGTTGACTACATATAAGCACGACATATGTACTCGAATGATTCTATATTTGGGCTAAAGTTATCAATATGTCTTTAAAAGCAGTGAAACTGTTCTTTTTAAATATCTGGGCCATACGGAACATCATTATCGTACTGATTGCTATTCTGGCCCCTATCAATCTTATCAGTGACAATACTAAGGTAAGGCGAATGTCTATTTATATTTTTTAACATGTTTAAATACTTAACGATTGTACGACATTGATGAACATACTGATTATTGTTAGATATTTGTTATTGTTAAAGATGAAACAAAAGATTTCAAGAGCATTTGCATGCCATTTAAATATATAATGAATAATGGCAACAGTTGTGTGATATTTGTTATTGTTATAGATCAGGAAAAGATTGCAAGTGCATGTGCATGCGATTTAAATATGTAATGAATAATGAACAGTTGTATAACGCTGTCCAATAGCCATGAATCGATTAAGCGAAAACAAATCCGGATCACAAACCAAAACCGAGGGAAACACATCAATTTTGTGTTGACTTGGGTTATCATTGATATGTTCATAATTATAAATTAACTGTTAAATGTGTTAACAAAAGTTTTAATTTATGAAATACTCAGGCTTTTCTACCTCAGGAATAGATTACCGTAGCTGTATTTGGCAAAAAATTTAGAATTTTTTGGTCCAGAATGCTCTTCTGTTCAAATTCGTACTTTATTTGGCCTTTCAAACGTTTTTTTATTCGAGCGTTACTGATGAGTCTTTTGTAGACGAAATGCTTTTCTGACGAACATATAAAATTGCAAGCCTAGTATATATGATGAGTTTATTGTCAGTGTTATTTGGGAATTCAAAAGAGCGAATTATAAGCTGGAATACACATACCTCTTAACCCTAAGCAACTTTCATTTCGGTTTTAAAATTGTGTTTTGTAAGGCATATAAAAAGACAATATAATGAGATAAGATGTCATATTTAACACTTAATGATTATTATTTCCTGGTTATACAATTTGATACAATGATAAGGTTGGTAACAAAAATCGTTTTCTTTTCAATCAAATGATGGAATTCTTTTTTTTTTGCAAACATCTTTTCATATACTGCAAGTACGTGATTTTCTTGTTATTTCTTGTATATGAACTTATACTTTATCTAGTCCTCCGATCTCTATCCTGACTTAGGATAGGTGCAAACAAATGCAGCAGGATTCAACGTGTTAATAGGTACCAACCTTCACCCTTATGTATATATGTTTGGTATTTGTTGAACATTGTATTTCTTTACCTCCTTCTTCGTTTGATCATTCTGTTTAATGGTAGTCGGTTGGTAATTTTATTGTCTTTTTGGTTTTCTTTTTTTTTTATTTCATCATATTGCTTATACGTGTTATACTTGACAAAAAAGTTAGACATAGTTTAGAAATATTTTTATTGTATTCGTCAAAAACATCAAAACGTAAGACGACGATCGGTAAATATTGTTCCCCGCCGAATCTTTGGAGGATACATAGAAATATCGGTCGTCCGTCCTTCCGTCTTATGGTTCGGTCTTGTAAGATTATGTAAACAATTCGTTACAAATGTGTACGAAATTTACGAAATCATAGATTTACATCAGCAATGTTTTAGACAATTTCGAAAATAGGTGCCGATTAGTTATGCTTAAAAAAGTAATTAATGTCCCTTTGAAATATTTGTTCTATGGAAAATTTCATTGTTTACACTCTCTATAGTATAAATTTTGCCAGAATTTTATTAAATTTATTGCAAAGATTTAGATCGGCAATGTCTGGGACATGTTCGGAAAGCAATGCCGATCTATCATTTTTGAAATAATTGTGTCCTTTAAAAATATAATTTTGTAAAAAGAAAACGCCTTTTGGTTGCTTTCATGTGAATAAGTAAAATGATCACAGATACCAGGATTGAAATTTTGTATTTGCGTCAGACGCGCGTTCCGTCTACAAAAGACTCATCAGTGACGCTCGAATCAAAATAAGTAAAACAAAATCTATATAAAGTACGAAGTTTAAAAGCACTAAAGATAAAAAATTCATAAATGTTTTGCCAAATACAGCTAAGGTAATCTATTCCTGAATGATGCTTGTCAAATATATACTTAATTAAAAACAAAAATTTATATCAGCAATGTGTCTGACAATTTTGAAAAATAGTGCCCTATTATGATTTGTTTTAAAGAATAATGTTGCTTCGAAACAATAATAATAATTGTATGGAAATTGAATTATTAGAGCTTTTAAACCTTCTTTTGAAAGAAAGAAAAAAGTTATTGTCTTAGGACAGCAGAAATATGTTCAACAGGGGGCGAATGGAACTATGTTCCTTTTATTTGTTTTGACCATAATGCTGATTCAGACTTTTAAGGTTTTAGCCACCTAATAAAGACAGCAGTAGAATGCTGCTGTCCAATAATCATAATTCGATTAAGCAAAATCAAATCCAGATAACAAACTAAATCGGAGGAAAATTGTAACTAGTATTTAAATATTTTCTTTGATATCAGCAAGAAGTCTTCCTGTAGATAAGCGCGTTCAGTTATTCATAAGCAAATATATCTATTATGACTTTCCCAACCAAAATAAGTATTCTGTTGACACCAAGCTTGACAATGATAACATTATCAAGTTAATAAAAAATGAAATAAAGTAAACTGATATGATCATATGTTAGAAATTGATAAATCGTCATTTGATATCTAGTCGGTTGTATAAATTTCTCACCCATAACGGTAGATGTACGTTTTACAAATGTTTATACATGTAGCTGTAAAGTATGAATGGAAAATTAGTAGTACTCCTTTCATTTTTAGCCAGGCGTTGTCAGTTTATTTCGATTTATGAGTTTGACTGTCCCTCTGGTATATTTCGTCCCTCTTTTAGATACATGAATGTGAGCAATAACATTCTATTTGGTTTTTCTTGATGTATGAAAATAGATCGTTGTTTATTTTCTTGTTTTGAAATGTTTGATTTGTGATTGAAACACTAGTTTGATGATTTACAAATGAGTTTGTGAATCGTCCTTTCAAGAAATTATTAGGTTTGCACTCGTACAATTCATAGATGTTCATAAATGGAGTCTTTGATTTCTTAATCAAATATTAAAATAATCATATATCCTAATGAGTATATGATGATAATTACAATGTGTTTATTAAATTACAAATAGTCAATTGAAATTTGTTTTATTTGTTTTTGTCTCGGCTGCAAATATTGTCTCTAATTTTGTAGTTGGTCTCATAGTTGCAACATCTAAATCATTAATTGGACCCTCGTCTTTTTTTTTTGTTTTTTAAATTTGTCTCAGGTTATTTATGACTTGAGTAGTTGCAAATAACATATCACAGATATCAGGAATACATGTTTCAACTCTAAGTCCTGAATTCTCTTTTACTTTGTAAATTATTTAGTTTTTTAATATTTTTGAATGAGTTTCACTGATGTATATTTTGAAGATGAAACGTTTTGAGGCGTACACAATTAGTAGATTGGTCTCTTTAAAAAAAGTTTATTTTCACAACATCGTTCAGCTTTGTAAAACACTGTAAATATAATACATTAATGAATTAAACACAAGATAAGTTTAGCATTGGATTAAAAACTAATCACAATCGATTATATATAGCTATTTAAACTAATGCATTTAATTAAGTTATGATAGCATCTGATATACGATTTTATAAAAAAACAAATGCTCAACACAAGTCATTATGCATGGTTTTATTCGAAAATGTATTAGAGTTCGATTGAAATTTCTTAAGTCGTATTATTTGCTATAAATTTTGTATGAATATTTGTTTTCAATTCTTCAGTAAAAATTAATGTGCTTTTTGATAACTATTTCTCAGATTACAGCAATGATTGATTTATTCATCAAATCAATGTTGAAAATCTGAAGTTATCATGAATTTATTGTACATTTGTTTATGAAAAAAGGTAAATTGTGGTGAGTGTTTGTGAAAATCGGGCTCATAAAATATCGGAAAATAAAAATATACATGAAATAATGCATTACTTTGAAAGTAATTGACTCTTGGCTCAAAGTATCATTAACAAAGTGTCGTTGACAATTTTATTTGTATCTTTTGGCACCACTTTTCATACAAAAATTTAACTCTAAAAATGCTTTCAATTTATTCTGATATACTTTATACTTAACTAAAAAAAATCCCCAAAACTTGATTTGATTTTGTCATTGGATTAGGGACTTTCCGTTTTGAGTTCAGTATTCAGTATTTTTGTATTTTTACTTTTTTTTTGGTATGATCCATAAAAACAATCTCTTACTTTGTTCAAAACAAAGACATCTGAAAAATCTAAGTTATAACTAAATATACATAGATGTATAAATGCTGATAAAATACTTTTTAGCTTAAAAGGATCTTCAAGCCATTAAATTTCTATTAGACCGACATGAGCTATATTAACCGTTAACTGATTTTGGTATTATTTATGTTGGTTCAGGTAGGGGTCATTTAATACAGTCTAGATGTTTTACATCTGTCAAAAATCAGTGTCTTTTATCTGAGACAAAGATAACATTTCAAAAACACTGCAAACTTCTGACTAAATATTAGATGTTTTCTAGTTTTAATTATAAATTGGAAATAGACAAATAAAGCAAGAAAGAAAATATTAAAAAGTGAACACATAACTAGGAAAATAAGCTTACAAGATATAAATACTTATTTATTTATGATTTGCTGTCAAGATATGTTTTTATATCTAAAACTATGATTTATTTCTCAGAACAATCTATCTCAGTCATTTAAAGATAATATAAGAACATGCATTTTATTTTTCAAATTTTCACTAGATTTTAGGACGAATGAAATCCTTATTTTCCATATTCATTAAGGTTGACAGTAAGTCAGAGGCAACAGTTGTGTAACGATGTACGAGTCTAGTGAAAAAATAACCGGAGTAAATTGCATGAATTTCATATTTAGTGAAACTTGATATGCGTCGACAGTGTAAATAGTAGAAAACAAAAATACAAAAAAAAATCCAGTGATAATTTAAAAAGTATAAATTGCAGAAGAAAAAGCTCAAAACCATTAAACAAATGGAAAATAACTGTCGACTTCCTGACTTTGTACGTCATGCAGTTTCTTGTGTAGATAATATTGAATTAAAGCTGGTTTCACAGCTAGCTAAACCTCTCACTTGTATGAGTGCGTATATTAAAATGCATGCTTTACCGATTGTCATGTTAATTTGATTGGGGTAAAACATTTCAATAGATATTGTATAGTTTGTATTTCTATGTTGGGATGCTACATTCAGAAAAGGGTAAAGGTTGGTACCTGTTTCAACTTTTAAAGCCGCTGTATTGTTTGCATTTGTTCAAAGGCAGAAACCTGTTGTTCAGTGGTTGTCGTTTGTGGTTGTTTTTCATAAGTGTTTCTCGTTTCTTGTTTTTGATATAGATAAGACAATTGGATTTTCTGTTACAATGGATTTACTCAAGTCATTGTTGGGGCCCTTGGGAGGTTGCTGTTCGATTTTTCCTAAGGCTCCTTGTTGAAGGCCGTACTTTGACCTACGTGTATAACTTTTACAAATTGTGACTTCGTTGTAGAGTTTTATTGGCACACATCATATCTTTTTATATCTATTGTTAACTGTCAACCAACCCTTTAATCTATTATTTGAGTCAAAAGAAAAAAGAACGTACTGTTGCACTTAAAATAAGTCTCATTCGTTATGGTTTTTTTTGTTTTTTTGTTGGTATTACGTTATATGTCGTCAATATACCACATTTTCGTCTTTTGGGAAAAATAGATCCTGCTCACATAGTCCTCGGTGGTTATTTATTAGTCATATACATGTATTTAAGAATTTACAGGTACAATAATGTGTGTATTTGTAATACCTATGCATAAATAAACATGTATAGTGCAGCATGACGTAGATAAGAAAAGTGGAAACATATTGACATGTAATTCTCAATTTATTGGCTGATTTGCATTGTTGATGTTATTGTATCGCCTGGTAATAAAATATATTTTAAGATCTGGATCAACATATGTAAAACAGGCAACACTTTGGCAATAAATAAAAAGGGGAAAAAAACGACAAGCGGTTCTATAAAACGCTTTACAAAGTAAAACACTGATCAACATGAACCCCACCAAAATCCGTAGATGATCTTAGGTACTCTGAAAGAATCAGCATATCATTTTTTACCCTTTTCACGCGTGACATGAAATATATAGTTGTTCTTTTATAATTGTAGGAATCAAAATGTGCCTACGGACTGATAGTAATGGCTGTACTCTGGTTAACAGAAGCCCTTCCTATACCAGTTACAGCTCTCATGCCTGTAATATTGTTTCCATTGTTAGGTGTAGTTCCAGGAAAGACCATATGTACGTTTTTCCTCAACGTAAGTGAAATTTGTTGCACTTTCAGTGTCAATCGTTTTTAAACTTATTCGTTTTTCAAAAGTTACCTTTTCGCAACAATAAAATATAAAGGAATATCGTGTTACAACGAAATGACTGCCTGATGACTGCAGTTCCGCTTGTATGTTTAGATCTTATTTAAGAGAGGCGAAAGATACCAAAGGGAAATTCAAACTCAGAAATTGTAAATAAACTGATATTGCAATGATGAAAAAAGAAAAAGGCCAACAAATAATCAACAGTTTTCAAAGCATAAAAAAAATGAGATATTGAGCCACACAAACCTCACATTAAAACAGAATCTATATATTAATCAAATGAAGAATGATATCAAGACCCCTCAAAAAACCTTAATAACCAAATGATTTTCAGAAGGGGGAGATGGGATGCCTCTTCTGCTATGCACGACTTGTCCTCCTTGGAATTCTACACATACAAAATGTCACAAAAGGAAATACGAAACTATGGATTTAGGTCAAACGATTACTCGGGTATCTAGTGAAATAAGACTTCGAAAGCATGTCCCTTAGGAGTTGACAAGGACATTTTAATGGTCATCTTATTGGTTATTTTATGTGGAAAACATGTGTAGTGTTGATTTAAAGTCGTTCATCCTTTTGATTTTTGAACAGTTTAGTTTAAGGAGCACACCGACGTCAATGAATTCTGCATACTATTAGTATGAATATGTACGAATGTATATCGTATTAATTGAGATATATGTAAAGACAATACGATAGCATAAAGAAAGGAGTATGCTTTTGCTGAGAAAAGGGAAGTCGACCTTTCAATTAAACATTGTGAATGGTTGTGTAAAGCGAATGCAATTTTAAGTTTTAATGTAGCTGCATAATTGTAAAGATTGTAATTGAACATTTTTCAGTAGATATTTTGTTTTTATTTTACACGAACCTGCAATCTACAGAACATTGACTGTATTTTATTCCTGTAGGACACAAGTATGCTATTTATTGGAGGACTTATAGTTGCTGTAGCCGTTGAAGAAGTTGGATTACACAACAGAATAGCCATGGGAATTGTTTCTATCTTGGGATCTAATCCTAATATGTAAATATATGTTATGTCAGCGTACTACGATTTCCCTGGTAGTGATGCTTAAATTCGGATAAGAATTTATTGATATTTTGCAACTGCCAGACTTTTTCCCGTATGATAGTACTTTAGGCAACTCAATATATTTATATCTAGTGTTCCCTTATTAACTTTTTGTTATTACTTCCCTTATTAACTTTTTGTTATTACCATCAAGTATTTGATGTGTGCTAAAAGTTAAATCATGCCAAGAAATTGCCTCCGTTGAAATTCTGCAAACACCCCATAGAGCAAATTACATGGATGATTAATATTGACCATTTTGTATATGACCACGTACATGAAGGTCATAAATTAATTTCTTGAATGAAATCAAATCTTTAGCTACTAATGACTGCCGTAGGAGGTCGACCGGAATTTTTAGCGAGGATTTCTTGGCATGATATATCAAAGGTACCAGGCTTATAATGTAATACGCCAGACGCGCGTTTCTAAATTGTCAACTGTACTCAACATTTTAAACCCCAAGGAAATATAATGTTGATGGCAGATTGAATAAAAATAATCTTGGTGTTCAGTACTGTATATATCCATCTAAGTTTTGAGTTCATGAGTCTTTGGATTCCTATTTCACTGATTATACTGTAGTGCTCATTTAATGTATATTGGCGGATACATTAATTAAAAAATATCATTCTAATTTCTATAATAAATTAAGAATACTAAAACTAGTACTTCAATGACTCAAATTGAATTAAAATATGGCGATTCAAAATTTTCTTGTAACAACTGCATAAATTATTCCATTGCTATTATCGGTATTTGTCTTTAAATTGTCTGTCTTATATCAAGTTGTACTACTTGTAGCGGTAATATGTAATACATTTACTCATTATATATAACTTTATATACATGTATTATACTTTATATGCTTACATAGCCCATTTTATAGAATAATGATCATCAGATACCGATACATGCACAAGCATAAAACATCAATAGACTACTGATTGTTTTTCAGGTTGATGTTGGGTCTGATGTTACCCACGTGGTTTTTATCGATGTGGATCAGTAACACAGCAGCGACATCTATGATGATTCCCATTATTGTGGCTGTTATGGACCAGGTTAGAGAAGCAGAAAAACTCCATGGAAATACTACTGATGGTAAGTTATAATCAGTATCATATGAAACCAATGAGAAATGAATCATTCAATGTTAGAGAAAACATAATGGTAAAGTTAGGAGATTTTAACTGTAACATGTGTTATAAGATATAATTTATCAAAGATATAGGTTAGTTTGCATTATAAAATCCTGGTATATGTTTTGAATGTGACATGCACATAAGATAGAAGAGGTACACAAATAAAGTTCAAATAAAGAATTCTACAGATTGAGCTATATAAGTCCTATGTTCGATCGGGAATTGAACTCAGTTTATCAGAAATGTAAAGAGAGAAAGGCGAAAGATACCAAAGGGACTGTCAGTTCATTCTTCACTAGTGACTCGTCCAGTTTCTATTGTAAAGTTAAATTTAAAACCTGCTGACATCAACATCCTTTTGGAATGAGATAGAAAAATCATGTCACATCTCATTTTTTTTTTATATTTACTGTTTTTTAAACGATGTTTAGTAGAAAATTTTGTAACATCTGCGTATTCGACTGTTTTAACCTGTAGTTTAACATAAGTGCGCGTTTCATACGTTGGCGTGAATCCGAGCATAGTTGCCAAATTTTAATATTAAAAAAAATGCAATTGTATGAAAATATAGTGGAAAATAGTCAAACAAATGTTTGTGCAATTAATTATTAATTATTTTGTAAACTCATCATAGAACGAGACTTCTGAGTTATCATTAGTGATCAGTTTGTATTGATGAACTACTGGTATAACACTTTCTTGTGATGGTTTTTTCCGCCATAAAATGTCAAATGTTAGAAAAAAGCATAATTTTATAGGAATATAAAGTTCAACATAGTTTATGTGTCCTAGTATTTGTAATGATATTGGGTATTCGATTAACTAAACAAAGTAACGTGTGATGCTACAATCATTTGTATAAAATTATAGGCGATAGACAAAAATTGTTTCAATCGTTTCAGGCAAAGATAATCAAGCATATACAACAGACCAATATGAATTACAGAAGAAAAACGGAACACATTCAGGCGCTAATGATGTTCCAGTGTCTGTTGATGAAATACAGATTAATGAAGGAGAACTTAACCGTGAAAGGGCAGAGGAGTTGAAAAGATTTGGCAAAGGTCTGGCGTTAAGTGTTGCCTATGGAGCGAATGCTGGTGGTATTGCGACGTTGACAGGAACACCGCCAAATCTCATTTTGCAGGGTCAGGCAGACAAGTAAGTAGACTGATATTAGCCGTTTCGCGGGCTTACGGAATATTTTACGTAAGGAATCACAAGTTAGAAGCTTTTAAAAGTCCCCTTTCTGGTGTGTGTCTACCACATTGTTCTCTACAATTGTAGTAATCACATATAGTGCAATGAAACTGCTACTGTATCGAGTCTCCTAAATCGGTATAGTTAAAAGATATACTGCAGAGAAGTTGTGATTATTTTGTTTCCCACTTAATAGATTATTTTAAGTTGTCTACTCAATGTAATCTGCAGTTAATTTTCAGGAATTGTAATTAGCGTACAACATTACAATGTTAACTGACAAATGTATCAAAAAACGTCATTCAATAATATTCTAGATTAAATGCAATTGATCAAAATGTATTTTGGCTTCAATTTTACATTGAACATTCGGACAGCGGTATACTACTGTTGCCTTTATTTACTTTGAAAGATATGTTTGGTTGCGTTTTCTATCGCAATTTCCTTCATAAAGTGTTGCGTCTTGATTACATTGAAGTTATTGAACCAAGAAATATTATTAGCTAGGTTAAAAGCAGTACTGCAACAGTTTTACGGATGTCGTTATGATTTTGGTTTTAACTTTATGTTTCGCTTGTAGTATACCCAATATAGATCTCTTTTCCTTCTATATGGACAAAAAACGAGTTACTTCAACAATACTCTAAATGAATTACCTAAATTAAAATGATATTTGCTGGTGAACACTGTATGTTAATGTCGTTTGCTTTTTTATCAATATCACTCATCGAAATTCTGCCATTTTTCCTTTCTTCGTCGTTAAAATAATGTTCAATGCAATATCATTTTCATTTAAATCTAGCAGTCTTATGTATTTTGTAATAACAAAGTGACAAATTGGTGACAAATTGATTTTGTAATGTGTTTCTAAGCATTGACGGAAAAAACAGAATTAAAAAAATCAATGGAAGAATCAAAATTCAAATATCAAATAGATAAAAATCAACCTTGGAAAAACATGAAAAAGTAAATGGTCTGTAAAAGTGTGAGGACAGAGCATATTGATTAAAATCATTATAGCTTTACTGTTCATTCAATGACATTCATTTATCTACATGTGCAATACATTGAATTCGATCATCTGAAAAAGTAACAAAAAATACATTTTGACACTCACATCTCAAAGTATTAAGAACAACTTATTCTAAAATAGTCTAAAATACAAAAGAGGAAAAGAAAAAAAAATAAACAGAGAAAAACGAACTCATTATGACTCAGAATAATCACATGTGCTCTGCAGAGTAAGCTTAAACTATCATACTTACTAGCGACATCCATGAACTATTCATTCAGGATATATTTAAGAATAGTCTCTTTTTTCTCATTTTTTTTAATAATTTATACTTTGATACTTAGATGTATTAAATATATACAATATAATACCTTTTGTTTGAATTTGACCAATGCATTAGAGCTTTATTTTATATTTACAGAATATATGAGAAATATGAGAAAGGTGCTGATAGTGGAATAACGTTTGCTAATTGGATGGCTTTTGCTTTCCCTTTGTCAGTCTTAATATTGATTTTGTGTTGGTTGTGGTTACAGATATTCTTTCTACGATCTCTGTAAGTATATTATATTGTTCATCGAGGTATAAATTAGAGAATTCTAGTGTCGTGTCTGGTGTGAGTATTTTCTAATTCTTTACCTTCGTAATTTTTTACATTGATAAATTAATTCAAGTCAGCCATTTCCTGTACAGAAATTGTGTTGCCGTAACTTTTAACCATTAATAAATACTAGAACACATTTACAAATCAAATTCTGTTTATATAACCAAACAAGAATATCAATGTTATTCTTATTACAAATTTAAACCATATATTTACAATCATACAACATGTACGTATGTAAAATAAAGTTTGTGCAGTCAAATTAACTTTATAATAGAATAAATTCAAATAAAAATTAAATTGCCATTTTAAAATCATGACTGCACGGTTATTGCAAACACAATTTAGATGCATGAATACAAGTCTTCGGCAGTTTTCTGCTGTTTGGTTGGGTTGGTGTCTCTTTGACAAATTCCCTATTTCTATTTTCAATTTTATTAAGGGCATATAATCAAATTTTGAACTTTACATGCAATGTTTTTAAGAGGTAAAAATCCGATGACCCAAGTATATGTTCCTTTCTTAAAAAATCAAAAATCAAAAAGAATATCTTGTATAGATTATAATATCTCCTCTTCCTGCATTGTAGATGCTGTAAGAAATCAGATGAAACAAGGAAAGAGGCAATCCAAAAAGCTATTCAATTAGAGAGAAAAAAGCTGGGGCGATGGACGTAATTATTATTCATAAACACGAAACATCGTTATTATATATGTTTTTATATCGTATATAACAGCAAGTTGGATTCCAATTCACTTCCTTTGCTTTTCTCAAAAATCAACAAAACACCGGCATGAACAAAACATGTTGAACAGCAATATAATCCGAATATAAAAAACTCAGCTTTGAAAGTTTTGTTAGGGACAAATTCAGCCGATTGGGACAGCGGGCTCGTACACCCCTCGACAAATTATGTTGAAACTTATGAAAGGATTACTGATTGGATCAAAAGTCTCTGATACTTATCAGATTTTGATTTGTTTTCTCACAGATGCGAGTAGAATCTGAGTCGTAATTGCATCAGATATTTTTAATTCTCTGAGTATCTGTCTATGAAATAACGTAATCATGATAAAATAATAAACGATAGGGTGTATATTTTTATTATACAAAATATATGAACATGATGCGGTCTTTCAGCAGCTCAATCATAAAAAAAATAAATTTAAGAGCCATCCGCCACCAATGAAAATGTTCTCTCCGAGATAAAAATGTTAAGATACAGTTATAGTCGCACCTCTTTGACCTGAATTCCTGGATATAGACTTGATGTAGATGGCGTTGATTTTATGTGTTCTTTGAGCATAAAACTATCCTGCTCAACATGGAACGGACGAACCTATCGAATTTGACTGTATCGAATTATTTTTCAGATTTGGAGAAATTATAGTACTTATATGTTTTATAAGTTTGGCGTTATTATGGATATTTAGATGGATACCTGGATTTGGAGGATGGGCAAACCTATTTCAAGTTGATGTAAAGTGAGTATTTATAGAGTTAAGGGTAGGTATTATACAAAAACTAAAAATGCTACTTCATCTGAAGTTTTTTGTATTATTTTTGTCGAAAATAACACTGATGTTTTTGTAAAGGTAATCTAGCTATTCTTAAACAAGGGGAGCAACGGTGGTCGCGTGGTCTAAGAAGATTGAGCTACTATATCACTAGTCAGTCGACACTAAGGTTTTGAATTCGAATCCCGAACGGGTAAGGTGCATTCGACTCTTAGACTAATCTTAATTGAATTAGATTGTCAGTTTCCCTACAGAAGGTCAGTGGTTCTATCCGTGTACTCTGGCTTCCTCCACCAATAAAAAATTACTGCCAGAAAATATTACAAAATTATTGAATAAAGGCAACAGTAGTAAACCGCTGTTTAATAGACATAGTTCGATTAAGCAAAACAAATCCAAGTAACAAACTAAATCCGAGGGAAACACATGAACTGTTTAAGGAAAACAACGGAAAAATACAAAAGAAAAGCACACCCTAACTTCCATAGAAACGGAATGTAGATAACATATTCTTGGTACAGGACATTTTTAGAAAAGAATGATGGATTGAACCTGGTTTTATGGCTAAGTTTGGGTGGCTTTAAACACCAATCAAACCATCGATCTCTAGCAATGGATTTATCGTGACATTTAATAATTCGGATTTTAAATTAGAATTAGACAAAGATATGTATATTTTAATATAAAAACACTTCTTTTAAGGGGAGGTCCATATGCCAGAGATTCTACTGCTGCTATGTTGATAGCTATTGCATTGTTTGTTCTGCCAAGGAAACTCCCAAACATATTCTGTTGGAATAAGGAGGATGGTAAAGCATTATTTTCGTTATAGATATAAAATTATAGAGATCTGGTATGATTGCCAATAAGACAACTATATACCAAATGAAGTGGGAGTACATTAAAAATATACCTTATCAGACTTTCATGTAAAACAAATACGAATTCAATACGTCTTAGTTTAATATCTGTTTATCTTATTAGTTGTGTAGGTTATTATAATACAAAGTAGTATTGTAATTGGTTCACCAATCACCTCTATTAATAGGACTTAAGGTGAAGGAGTGTGAATTTCATGACATGCCAAAATGAAGAAAAAAACACATTATTATTCAACTTAAACTAGCATTGTCATTTTCCAATCATCGAGTGCAACAAATAGGAACGGTGTGCACATGTAAAAATATAAATAATTATACATGTAGTGTATTGGATAATAACACTCTTAAAAACATGATCATAATAACTGCATGATTTACACATGCATGCATGCATATAAAAAGTTTTTACATTTTAAAACATGTATGTTTATCTGTCCCTTAGAAAGTCGATAAATCTCAACGGTCGTTCCAAAATCAAATACTTGTATATGCGACATTGAAAGAATGTTTAGAACATCTTGTGACATATGTAGCTCCTTTCAGACAAGAAACCATATTACACACCAATACTAACGTGGGAGACAGCTGTACATAAAGTGCCCTGGGGTATAATTATACTTCTTGGAGGTGGTTTCGCACTTGCAGAGGCCAGTAAAGTAAGTATTTTAATATAAACCATACGGACATACATTCGCTGCACAAAGAAATTTTTTCTATTTATTAGTTGACTAGATTTGTCATAGACTAATTTAACCAATAAAGACCACCTGTAAGAATTGTTATCGGTTCTGCAAGTTCAATTTGTCCAAACGATATATGCTCAAGTCTTGTTAGTTTGCAGAATTTATCCTTTGTTATGTTTGACTTCAATGTTCATTGTATAATTTAGGTTACTGTGCAATGTTCATGAACATGAGGACTTTTTTTTCAAGTAATACAAATCGGTGTCGATTTTAAGTGCCACAATACACTTTTTTTAATTAATATATAGTAGTATGCTTCAACAAGATAAATATTTGTAGATTGTAAACGGAAATTATCCTTCACTTTTACATGACAGTACAAGAGACCAAAAATGAGAATAGTGAACTTAAAATATGTAAAGCTCTGTCAAAGGATAAGTTTGTAGATCTTTTGTTATGACACAGAATTCAAAACAATAACTACTGTTCTAGTTCAAATAGCACTGGTAAAGTCATCAATTTCTTTTCAGAAACTAATTACAACTACAAAATTGTCACCATGTGTTATTAGTTTGTAACTGCTTAGAGAGTTTTTTGATTTATTTAGTAGAAAAAAATATTAAAAAATACTGTACTCCAAAGAAAATTCAAAACGGAAAGTCTCTAATCAAATGGCAAAATCAAAAGCTCAAACACATCAAACGAATGGACAACAGCTGTCCTATTCTTGACTTGGTACATGCATTTTCTTAAGTAGAAACTGGTGGATTAAAATATTAAAGCTGTGAAGAAAACGTCGCTAGTACGCGATTATGACAACTCTTTTGTTGCGTTTCTCTTAGCATTTACATAGGTTTTAACATGTATTAGGTTAACATGAACTCCACTGCGTAAAATAAATAACCAAACATGTGGGAATGATATTGAGAGAATTTAGAGTCCAAAAGCTTATCAAAACTATCATAGATTTCTCTCTAATTGTTGGTAAAAACGTGGAAAAGGAGGGGTAAAAGTTTTTCAACTTCCTTTTTCGCCTTTTTTCATACAATATTTTTCGTTTTAGATATCAGGACTTTCCAAATTAGTTGGATGTCGGTTAACAGTATTCAGTAACATGGATCTATGGGTGATGAATCTCGTTATTTGTTTGATTGTAGCAGCAGCAACAGAAATAACTAGTAACAGTGCAACAGCTACACTACTTATGCCAATCATGGCAGAACTGGTAAGTGATATTGAAGATTAGGACCGAAAATAAAATAATTTCTTACATAGAAGCCAAGAAAACGTTCACCGTAATTAGACTGAATAAAACCATTACAATTTCATGGCTGGTCTTAATCAGAGGTAAATAACAGTTCCAGTCTAATCTCACCGAGCTTAGCTTGCTCTGTCCGTTATTTGAAGTTCACACTTTTATTGCAATCCTGAATCTATGATTAGTTTACTCACTTATCATTTTTTTTTCTAAATATAAGATCAGGTCATTTACTACATAATGATACAATCATGCACAAGGGACAAAAATGTACACACTTGGTTTTCGTTTCCGTCAAGTTGAATAACATTTGTATATATGATGCCGAGACATTTTAGTTTGCTTTTCTGTTTTCAGGCAATCTCCCTCGGACAACACCCTCTCTACCTGATGATATCAACAGCTGTTGCATGTTCCTTTGCCTTTATGTTACCTGTGGCAACACCACCAAACGCCATTGTCTTTTCCACTGGATTTATCAGAATTCCAGATATGGTTAGTTAAAACGTATAAGAAAAGTAATTAACCCTAAGGGCAAATTTAATAAGGGGACGTTTATAAAATCCTACAACATCAAATGTTTTGAAAAAACAGAACAAGTGAAAACAACTGCCATATTCCTGACTTGGTAAAAAAAAATTCCAAAGAAAATAGTTAACTACTGTGAAATTGTTAAACGAAACCAATCATTATAGTACAACAATGAAGATGTATTATTTATTTTCATCAAGTTTTATTTAGGAAATGGTGTCAACTATATAAATAACCATCTCGAATTTGAAATGCTGAATACAAATAAAAAAACAAACAATTTACCATTTTATCTGATTCAAATCTGATATCCATTTTCAAGTGAACAAAATGTAAAAAAAAAACATGTTTATTGAATATTATGTCTAACTCTAACTTCTGTTTATTAGTTGTAAGAGAACCTGTGGTAGCAGTTATCGATTGAAATTGTGTATTCTTTTGTGATGTACTCCAGGGAAGCATTTTTTACTTTGATGAAACTTTAAGATCATGATCATCTGCAACTTCAGATTTTTCACAAGCTTTTTTTCTTTTTGTATATCATCTCGTGTAGTCTCTAGTATGTTTAATCATTGCTTATATTTACCGTCCGTGCAAAGGCTGTATAGCCAGTGAAGGTCGTTAAAAACGTCCATTTGTTGTTGCTTATATTTTCATAATAAAACTCTTTTGTAGGCTTCTGCAGGTATAGCGATGAATGTCATTGCTATCTTGGGATTGACCCTAGCCATAAATACATGGGCAATTCCAATATTTGGATTGGATGTTTTACCAAGCATATTCAACACAACTGGTGCAAATGCAACATGTCTTTAATGTATCTGATGAAGATGATGTTTAATGTTAAATAAACTATATGTCATGACATTTTAATAGTGTGTTCAGTATAAAAAAACATGTTTATATTTTAAATAAAATCTACAATATATTGTTTCAAAACAAATTTTTGGAATATATGATGTCTATGTTGTGACATGGAGGTAACTATTGCTACCTTATTAAACAATATTAAATGAAATTAACACGAAGAAGAGGGGTGAAAGATACCAGATGGACAGTCAAACTCATAGACAGTAAAATAAACTGACAACATCATGGCTAAAAAAGAAAAAGACAAACAGACAAATAATATTACACAAGACAAAACATAAGAAAATTGCAGACTAAGCAATGCGAACACCACCAAAAACTGAATGTGTCCATAGTACACTGATGCCCTCCTCATGCTATCATTTTCTATGTTCGGTGGACTGTGAAATTTGTGTCTAATTTGGCATTAATATTTAAAAGATTATATAATAGGAAACATGTGTACTAAGTTTTAAGTTGATTGGACATCAACTTTATTCAAAATTACCTTGACCAAAAACTTTAACCTGAAGTGGGACAGACAGACAAATGTATACAGAAGGACGAACGAAAGAGCAGATGCATTGAAAAACATAACACCCGTAGGTGGGGTATTAAAACAGATGAAGGGCAGGGGTCATTTCTGTTTACATGTATCCTATACCATAAGATACTTATTAAAGTATTTCAAAAATTCATAAACTTCATAAGAACTGTAGAATTCTGATATGGACATCACGATGGTTGCCACTAATGGAGTACCAGAGATCACCTGCAATTTGTGATGCTAGTTGTTACATTTGTTCATTCTTGTTTTTGTCTTTTTATCTATGTTGTTTTGTTTGTCATGTTTGCCATGTCATTGTCATTTTCTCTTTGACTCATTAGTTTTGAAGAAATCTTTTCTATCTTCCACCTCTTTTTTATAGGTGATTGAATTTAAAGAACAGAAAATCAAAAGTCATGTAAATGGTTCAATCAGCTTTAATAAATAACAACATCTTTTATTCATTAAACTTATGTTCTCAGCTTTTCTGAACAAGAAAAAATTTCGAGCTGGACAAATGGCACTAACTTTTGTCTTTTGTTGAAGACCATGAGCTGTTGTCTATGTCTTCAGTAATCTTATTTTGCAACTGGGTTACTGTTTAATTGGCAAATAGCTTGGTTTAAATCTGTTTTCAGTATTAACAACATATAATTTAACAAACAAGAGGGTCCCAAGGGCTGAATAGATCACCACTATTCTTTTGTTTTGTTGTCTAGAAAATGTTAACCTCTAATATCCATGTTTATGGTGAATGTAAATTAGTTTTCCAAAACTATTCAGTTAAATCTTGGTAGTCTTCTTCTGTATTATCTTCCAAAGGAGGAACACCACAGCTCTCTTCTATTGGTCTTGTTACTATCGATTCTGCTGGGTTCACACCTGGTTCATAAAGTTTTCTTCTAGCCTCCATATATTCATCAAAGCCTGTACCTGTTTTTACAACCTTTTCGTGTAATTTATTAATGGAGACAATCTCTAGTTTATGCATATTCTTCAAATGACTGTTCAAATTTCCTTTTAATTTACAACTGTACTCACATAGATGACAAGTGTATGGCCGTACCTCCTGTAAAAAACAATATACATACAAAATAAATTGATAGATTGATTATTTAACACCACTTTCAGAACTATTGTGCTATGGTACAGTGGTAAGTTTTTATTGGTGGAGGAAGCCAGAATGCCTCAAGAATCTACCGACCTTAAGTATGTAAACTAATAATCCTAGTCAATCAAGATTGGAGTTAAATGCACCTGCCATGAGCATGATGAGCAGGATTCCAACTCACAACCAGTGTTGACAGACTAGTGGAACAGTAATTCAACTTCTTAGATCTCCCTGCTACCAAGACCCATTTGAAACAATTTGTATACGTCGTCAAAATTTTGACTAGACGTATTATGGTATACAAATGTCTGGCGTCCGGCTGTCCGTCTGTTTGTCCGGCGTCCACATGTCGCACCGTAACTTGAGAAACTCTTATCTGAATTTCATGAAACTTAATACAGTTGTTTCTTATGATGGTCAAACGATCGGTTTAATTTTTGGTGAAAACAGGATTTAAACTTTTTGAGTTACGGGACTTTATAACTAAAACAGGGGTGTGCATTTTTCACATGTCGCTCTGTATCTCAAAAACAATTTATGATTATTGCTTTAAACTTCACACACTTCTTAATTATATTAATCCAAAGATCTGTATACTTTTTGGTGATGATTTAAAATTTCATTTTAGAGTTATTGAGTTTTTTGTAAAAAAAGGGGGTGGGTTTTCACATGTCGCACCATATCTCATAAACGATTTAAGATTATTGCTTAAAACTTTACACACTTATTAGTTATATTAACCTAAAGATCTGGATACATTTTTGGTGATGATTCAAAATTTTATTTTGGAGTTATTGAGTTTTTTGTTAAAAAGAGGGGGGGGGGGTTTCACATGTTGCATTTTATCTTAAAAACCATTAATGACTATTGCTTAAAACTTTACACACTTCTTAGTTATCTGTATATTTTTTGGTGATGATTCAAAATTTGATTTTAGAGTTATTGAGTTTTTTTGTAAAAAAAGTTTTTTTTCACATGTCGCGCCATATCTCAGAAACTATTTATGATTATTGCATAAAACTTCTCACACAAGACGAAGGGCGTATCATTATAAATGATAAATTATCGTTTGGGTGACAATAATCGCCAACAACATTAAGTTCCTGACTTCTTTTAAAACATGTCATTACATTTTTACGGTTTAAATTTTAAAATTTGTAAGAGAGCATAATTGTTCATAGTTTTTATACGCCCGTCAAAATTTTGACGGGACGTATTATGGTACACAAATGTCCGGTGTCCGTCCCTCTGTCTGTCCGTCCCTCTGTCTGTCCGTCTGTCTGTCCGTCCGTCTGTCTGTCCGGCGTAAACATGTCGCACCGTAACTTGAGAACAACTTATCCAAATTTCATGAAACTTAACATAGTTGTTTCTTATGATGGTCAAATGATCTGTATACTTTTTGGTGAAAATAAGATTAAAACTTTTTGAGTTACGGCACTTTGTAACTAAAACAGGGGTGTGTTTTTTCACATGTCGCACCGTATCTCAAAAACGATTCTTGATTATGGCTTAAAACTTTAAACACTTCTTAGTTATATTAATCTTAATATCTGTATACTTTTTGGTGATGATTCAAAATTTTATTTTTGAGTTATTGAGTATTTTGTAAAAAAAGGGGGAGGTTTTTTTTACATGTCGCACCATATCTCAAAAGCGATTTATGATTATTGCTTAAAACTTTACACATGTCTTTGTTATATTAATCTGAAGATCTGTATACTTTTTGGTGATGATTCAAAATTTCATTTTTGAGTTATTGAGTATTTTGTAAAAAATGGGGAGGGTTTTTTTACATGTTGTGCCGTATCTCAAAAACAATTTATGATTATTGCTTAAAACTTTACACACTTCTTTGTTATATTAATCTAAAGATCTGTATACTTTTTGGTGATGATTCAAAACTTTATTTTGGAGTTATTGAGTATTTTGTTAAACAGGGGAGGTTTTTTTTACATGTCGCGACGTATCTCAAAAATAATTTTTGATTATTGCTTAAAACTTTACACACTTCTTTGTTATATTAATCTAAAGATCTGTATACTTTTTGGTTTTGATTCAAAATTTTATTTTAGTGAATTTATGTAAAAAAAAACAGGGTTGGGGATTTCACATGTCCCGCTGTGTCTCAAAAACAATATATGGTTATTGCTTAAAACTTTCTCAGAAACTATTTATGATTATTGCATAAAACTTCCACACAAGATGTCGGGCTTATCATGCGCTCATGGCGCAGCTGTTTATTAGGATATTAAATTCACAATGGTGATAAAATTTTACGGGTACACTAAATTAAAGAAATTTCTGGTATTTAACATACATGACATATGCATACATGTATGTAATTTCAAAATCAATGTAAACTAATTTCTCTTTAAATACCTATTGCACCATTAAATTTTGGTTTGTAACTTGTTCCAATGAAGAAACAAATCCATTCATTAATTTTATGCATGTTCCTATTTCAATTGATTCTTCTGACTACTAAAAACAGTATAAATGATGAAGTTTTGTCATTTCATTAACTGATTAAGGAGGTTACGATGATGTTACTCAGTTTCAAAATAGCTAGCTTTAGTATGCATTGATAGGGGATTAATAATGGAACCTAAAGAGCAAAAATAAAATGTAGATCTTGATTTTTCATAGCTTTAATTTACCATTGATAAGTTTAGGTGCTCAAAAACTATTAAAAAGATTACAACGATTTTATAAGACTTATACAGATGGCTTATAATGATACATGTAAAAGATTTATAATAGGAAAAATATAATCAATGATCAAAATTTTCTAAGGCATTCAAAGGATAAAACCAGAGGATTCCGAAAAATCTGACAAAAATTTCAAAACCTGACAAGCGAACATCCTTAAATGCGACATTCTCAATTGCACTTCAGAGATCTGCTAGTATGAAGTTATACATGTCATTAGCAGTAACAATGGAGGAGACTAAGCATTTAATGGTACAAAAGCCATGATTCTGTTTGTCTTGACTCAATATCTGCTTCAGGAATTGAAAACTTCAATCAAAGTATAAAATTAGACAAGAATGATACTTTTAAAATCAAAAACATTACAGGCCAAGACCAGGCAAACTCAGTACAATTGCTCATTCATTTGCAATTCACAAAAGCAAAAACAATCTTGACGTGCCCAGATGCCTCCCATTTTAAAGTAAATGGCATCTTTTTCTCTGATAACAGCAGACTGCATATTTATATTTAAAGCTCCAAATTGTTCCTCTTTTAAGGAAACAACCATTTAACCTAGCTAAAGGGGGATATAGTTTTATAAGTTTGTTTGAGAAAATTTAGACAAATGGACACATTAAAAAAAAAATCAGCTACAAATCTACCAATTATTTTTTCTTACTTAGATGAAACATTTTCAATGCTCACAAAGAAAACAGTGTGTACACCTCATTTAGAATATTTTTTGGAATTGAATTAACCATATGCATGTTAAGCTTTGCAACCAATCAATTTTATCTAAAAATTCAGTTTATTAGATTAATTGTTATGAGAAGCTATATATGATTGTAACCACTATAATACCAATACTTACAGAATGTGTACTCTGTTGATGAACTTGTAATGTCGTCTGTGATCTTGTTGTGTAACTACATTTGTCACACTTAAAAAAGTTTGCTGAAAACAAAAAATTAGAGCTTAAGAAGGGATAGCCAAATTGTATTCATCAAATTCATAATTTTGTTATGGCATTTAAAAGCATATATGCACCCTCTTCTGACTGCATGGTTAATTATCTACACATGATACAATGTAAAAGATTTTGTGTGCCAATATTTGATTGAATAAAAAAAATATGAAACTACTTTATTCGACAATATTAACATGATTAAGTTTAGGTTGTCTATATTATTGCAGTTACAATAAAGTCTTCTTCATTCCTCTGAATTAGTTGTGCTTGTCCAAATATTGTTCCTTATTTCTTTTAGCATTTAAAATGCTTTATAAAAGCAACTAGGAGCTTAAATTTCTTAATTTCCAAAGAGGAGATAACTCCTGACAGACTTAGTTTTGGGTCGCATTTTTTTCATCAATAGTTTCTTAAACATTTCACCTTATTTTCAGAGAAGAAGATATTTTAAAATTGGTCAATAAAGCCTTTATCTGGCAGCTAAGTTTTTGATCTTATCTTTCCAAGTAAGGATCATTTATAGATTCTGCCGTACATTTTTCCTTCAACTTTTGGTAGAAGTTGGCCAAGTAGTTTCAGACAATAAGATAAAAGTGCCATTTTTGATACTTCTTTTATTAAAGAACTTAATGCATCTTTCTATAATTTTATTGGGGTGTAAGGAAGCTCATTTTGAATGAAGTGTATAAGAGCTTCATTCTGTAATTATGTGTGATCGATCAATGCTTCAACCCTATAAAATTATAAAAGGGAGCATTTAATGCTTGTAATTATATTTTTAAGCTACAATCGTGATAATAAAAGTTAAACTGTGGATTCATTAATTTTCGTGGGTACCATTTTTCGTGGATAAAAGAAATCTTGTATGTTCATGGATATTTAATTTCGTGGTTTTGCTGAGGTCTGCATACATGCCAATAGAAAAATGTTCATTCGTTGAACATTAAATTTCGTGGTTTATCTGAACCCACAAAATCCTAGAAAATTGGTATCCAAGGAATATTAATGAGTCCACAGTATCAAGCTTTTCCTTTCTTTTTCTCTATAATGTTTTAACATTGTCAGGGACAGCAGTTACACTAGGTGTTGTATGTTATACAGAAATAAAATTTTATGTTGGAGTGCACAATTGTTGTTAGCCAATCAAAATTGCAGATTCGAATGAAAATTAAATAATCTCACCCCTTAATTTATTGATTTTGTATTTACATTGTCTTATAGATCAAATTTATTCGTTCAGTGTTTATTCACTTGTTTATTTTCATATGTCTTTTGATTGATTTGAGCCATTTCAATTGATATTTTATATTGTGTCTTTCTATGTTGTGATGTTACACTATTGTTCCATGGCCAGGTAAGGGTGAAGGTTAGTACCTAATACCTATTAAAACGTTTAAATCCACTGCATAAATGTTAGCACCCGTCCTTAGTCAGGAACCTGATGTTCAGTGGTTGTCGTTTGTTTATGTGTTTATAAATGTTTCTTGTTTTACATTAGTCATTTTTTGGGGCCTTTTTATATCTTGCTGTTCGGTGTGAGCCAAGGCTCAGTTTTAAAGACCGTACTTTGACATGTAATATTTTACTTTTACAAATTATGACATGGATGGAGAGTTGTTTCATTGGCACTCTTACCACAATTTCTTACCGGTATATCTGTAATTACATGTAATGTTAATGTTATCATTTACAGTGATTGGGTGTGTTCCAGTGTGTTTATAAAGGGAGACAAAACTTGAAATACTTACATCCATGAGTATTGTTATAGTGACCTCTTAAACTTTTTTTGGTTTTAAACTTTTTAGGACAAATAGTACACTGGAAATCTAAGGAATCTGAAAAAAGATAAAATTGTATTCAGAAAAACTTCAGAAATCTAAATCTAAACAACACCTAAAAAATATCTTTAATAAATTGCAAACAGGATGATATAGTGTACTTAGATATTAGATTTCAAATAGTTCATAATGAAGTACTGGCACACACATTTACAAATTTGACACACTAAAAGTATATAGAGATGGGGGAGGGTGTCATAGCCAGTTCCTTGAAAAATAAACTATGAATCTAGAATTCCCCAAAAATAAGGCAGTCTTAAAATAAGGCAGTCTTTAATTCTCACCAGCAAGAAAGTAATCATTAAGAATTGAAAATGCCAAAATATAACATTATCATATCAGCAAAAATTTAATAGTCTAAAACAACATTCTGTTATTTTATATAAATACCTGAATGATTTTCTTGTTGATGTGTCTTTAAATAACTTGGATAAAAACAATAAAAATCACATGCGTCACACTTAAATCTGAAAAAAATCCAAAGCATTAAAGACAGTGTACATATTTGTCATAATTTTCATACAATATTTTGACTCTTACTGTTGATTCATTGATATTGGTGGGATACCAAATTTTGTGGGTTTCGTGGATTAAGGTTTGTATGCAGACTTTGGCAAAATCACAAAATCAAATATCCACATATTATACAATTTCCCCTCAAAGCACAAATTGGTACCAATGCAAAAAAAATCCAGAGGCATTGCACATAAAATTTTAAGATTTATGAGAGCAGTGATTTTCTCTGGAAGCATTATATTCATTGAAATTTGTGTGTTTTTAGACAGCAACAAGAGTTTACTTTG
Source organism: Mytilus galloprovincialis (assembly GCF_965363235.1). NCBI lineage: Eukaryota > Metazoa > Mollusca > Bivalvia > Mytilida > Mytilidae > Mytilus > Mytilus galloprovincialis. The sequence continues at coordinate 20,053,366 of NC_134842.1, forward strand.
TTTTACCAGCATTACAAAATTAGGGCTTGATGAATAATGGTATCAACTTAGAATCAAACATTATGACATCAGTATGAAGTCTAGGTTCATGAGGTTTGAAATACATGAATTATTCATGCAAAGTCTATCATACATTTGTCATATGTGATGTCTCAAAGCTGTGATACTAAATGTGCTTTTCAATATACTTAATTCACCTGTGTGAAATACTTGGCTGACCGACATAAAAATTGTCACCTGATACCACTTGTTCAACCTCTAAAGTCATGAAAGTTCATTGAATTAAAGGATGCTCGCAGGTCTAAATCTATTTTTTTTTTAAATATAGGATTTCGCTATGTTTTTCTATAAATAAAACTTTATCCTGTACTTAATGGAAAAGTTAAATAAAAATATGGGGTCACCGTTCATTTAAGCTCACAATCTGCCTTTGAAAGAAGCATGCATTTTTGTTAAGGTAATTTTTTTATTGTGGAACTATAATAGGAGAAAAAAAGGTAAAATCAAAATAAAAAAAAGAACTAAATTACAGAAATTGCTTAAATTTTAAAATAGTTTAGTTCAAGGACAGTTCATTTGAAAAATATAGGTCACCGATGAGTTAAAAAAGTTATTTTAATTTTTATGCAAAAAAATGGCATTTTCTTACCAAAGGGAGATAATTTGGAGCTTTTTCAATGATATAAACATTTTAAAAGTCATCTGGGGCCAAAACGAATTGATTTTATTTGGTTGATTTTTGTACCATATCATAGAGTAACAACTAATAGTGTAATACATAAAATCTGTAATGAAAAAACAAATGTTTCAATTTTTGCTGATTTTTTTTGTACCCTTGAGCCATTAAGAGGAATGAAGGACCTTTTTAGAAAATCTGTATTTAATTGTCTAATTAACCAGCATTCTGGTAAGTCAGGAATTTGGTATTCAGTTTTATGATGACGCAGGAATGGACACCATATTTTCACCGTAATCATCACTTGTTACGTATACTTCTTTTCCAGGAATTTTGATTAAATGATCACATTATATTCCTACTTACGTTTTCATATTGTCTGGAATTGGTTCCTTGTGTCTATTATGCAGATGTACAATCAGTGATGTTTTATTCTTTGACTTGAATGAACACAGGTGACAAAGATTAAAATTCTTGTGTTCAGCAGCTAAGTGTTTCTGAAAATGAAAAATTAAAACTATGCTTTATGATTTAAAAACTACACCCCCTCTGCCATTAAACTTTACTTGGTGCAAAGAGTACAAAAGTTGTGTTTGAAACACCAAGTCCAGTATTTTCATTGGTTGATATCTGAATCTGAGTATAATGTACTAATTGATCTCTAAAGGAGTAAGTTCGTTAAGGGCCATATTTGGCCCCGATTATAAAATTGAATGATACAAGAAAAAATATGTTATAAGTTGACTTAAAGACATGTGAGAAAGTAAAATAGAACTTTTTGTGTCAAAGTTTTATTCTAATACATTGATTTCTACTTCCAAAATAGGTCAAAATAAGAGATTTTGATGAAATTTAACAAAATTGGTCGGATTTCAACAAAATTTGGGACCAGGAAACATAAAGCGCAGGTTTGGAAAAACTTAATATTCTAGTGTACAGTGTAAACACATAACAAGTCATTACAAACATTGTGTTCAAAGATCTTTTTTGTCGATGTATGCACTCTATTTTTCCTGTCCTAAGTAATCAATGCAAATTTTACTATTTTTTTTATTGATTTTTCATGGAAAATAAAAATGAGTATACTAGCTGTTCTTGCAGTCATCAGTAGAACACAGGATTGTAATTTCCTATGTAGTCAATGTATTTTTAAAAGCTAAGATTGATTGTGATATTGATGAATAAATCCTTATTTGAAATTTCATATGTTTAACAATGTTAAAGGTAAAAAAGAGGGCCATTCTAGGGCCTTATCGAACCTAGCTACTCCTATATACAATGTATATATGACTACTAGCTTATAGGCAAGATTAAGGAAAGAGAGCATATGACACTTGAATGACAGAACACAATGGAACGTGCAACTATGGATATCCAGTTATCCTGATTTTTTTTTACCTAAATTGTCGTCCTGACTTTTTTTTTTTGCAAGTGTCTCATCCTGCCTTTTTTTTTTATACTCAAAACTCCTGTCCTGACTATTTTTTTCAAATTTCATCCTAGCCCCCCCCCCCCCCCCCCCCCCCATAAAATCAAATGGTAGCTCCCTAACACAAGCATTGACAAGTATCAATCAGGATGACTTTAACTGTTTAGTTATACTTACCCTTAGTTCATGTTTCCATCCAAATACTTTATCACATTCTTTACATTTAAATTTCATCTCTTCTTCTTTATGAAAAGAGGAATGTGATCGTAAGCCTCCTTCTGAAGTAAATTCCATTCCACAGACATGACATACTAACTTCTCTTTTTTATACTTATGACATCTCATATGATCCTTCATATTTCTACTTAAACTTTTATAGGTGCATCCCTGCAAAAACATAATAGAATTTTTTTTTACTTAATTTTATTGAGTCTATTTCATGTATTTCTTATCATTGCATCAAGATGTCACACAAAAACCATCATGACCATGGACACATATATGAGGGGGAGGACAGGGGGTACCCTTCTCCCTTCTCCCACCCCTCATCTCCTTTCTCCTACCCCCGTTCTCCTTTCTCCCATTAGAATAAAACATCTCCCTTTGAGATATTTTTTCTTGAAATATGATATAAGAAAATTTTTTAAAAGGAGAGATATTTTATTTTTTCTCCTTTCTCCAACTTTTTCTCCTTTCTCCCAGCCTTCCTCTCCTTTCTCCTACCCCCTTTCTCCTTTCTCCCACCCCCTTTCTCCTTTCTCCTACCCCCTTTCTCCCAGTCTCCCTTACCCCTGTCCTCCCCCTCATATATTTTTCAGTGAAAAAAATTTTTTTACTTTTTTTTTTCTTTTTCATGAAATCACATGGAATCATGTGATGTCCTTCTGATTTAATATTAATAGAAATGGTACATGTAACAGGACTTCACAATCGTTTTAGGCCAACAACAAAATAATATGTTTACTCTACATGTAAACAGGAGTACACCATGTTACAATAAACCAATGAGTATTTCTGGGGTCATTTACAACTCTATGTTGACTGAACATGAAAAGTCACTTCCAGAACATTACACTAGACCAATGATTAACTAACTTTCTACAGGTTAATAACTGGTCTACGTTGACTGTACACATGTGATAATGCTACCTTGGAAATAACACTTCACCAATGACATATATATATATTTTTTAGGTTAATAACAACTCTATGTTGACTAAACATGTACATGTGACAATGTGTGACATATCTCTATTTTTCAAATGAGTTATTAGTGGATATCTTTTGGGGGTGCATATATATTCTTTGTTGACTGAATATCATGTGACAATGGGACCAATGGATACTTTTTAGGTTCCTTATAAATCATGTAAATAACAACTTTACATTGACTGAACAATTTTTATATGACATGTGTCCACGGGGGGGTCTCAACATGGGATTTTGGGTACAGGTGTGCAGCTGGGATTTTAAAAACACCCCCCATTCATATATTGAATAATTGTGAAATCCCTACCTATACATATATTTCACAGCGAAATCATAACCCATTCATATATTTATCAGCTCAAATAGTACCTATATCGGTCAATTACTACCTATTGATATATTTCCTCGGTAAAATTGCACCCCATTGATATATTTGACAGATCAAAAAAGGGACCCATTCCAGCGGCACATATGTATATACCTTTATATAGGAAGAGACCCCCCCGTGCATGTGTCTAACCTGGACATTACAATTAGGAGATAACTGTATTGTATTTTAAGCTCAGAGGACATCAATTGGTGATTTGATGGTCGAAAATTAAGTTTACTGGCAATGCGTTAGCAGAGACAGTAAACGGGTATTTGCAACTATCATATCACCAATTGATGTCCTCTGAGCTTAAAATACAATATTGTTATCTCCATTCTAATGAAACTGACAGTAAACAACTTTAAAACATGTATTTAAAATCTGTCATATATTGTCTACCCTTGTGCGTATATTCCATAGCATCAATAATCAAATGATGCCATGAAATTTAGAGACGTTTATCCAATCAAAATGACATTAAAAACATTGTTGCATTATAATTAGCCATTGGGTATCTTTAAGGGGTAGATATTCAATGTAAACTGTCATTATGACATACCAGTACCTGGAAATATAAGAAACTGAGTATGCTAAACCAATGGATACTTTTAGGTCAATAACAACTCTATGTTGACTGTACATATATATGACATACCTGGACTTTACATTGAACCAATGGATATCTTTTAGGGTCAATAACCACTCTATGTTGACTATACATATGAGAAGCATACAGACATGGCTCTACACCAATATAATCACACAGTTCACAGGGATATGGCTTGTGAAGATTCCTCATGTGATCTGCCCATTCTGCAAATGTCGGATAAACTAAGTTACACTTGACACACTTTCTCCATGAAGGTTTAGGTGTCAATGAATCTTCTGTGATGTCAGATTCAATGTCTTTATTTCCGTCAGTACTGTCATCGTTAACATCAAGTTTGTTTTTGTTGATCATATCTTTTTCCTTTCTCAAATTCCTTGTTGAAGTCCTTTTCTTCTTCTTTATTGTTGTCTTTTCATCAATGTCTGAACTTACTGAACCAAAAGATCGCTTAGTACCACTCTTCACAGAAGTCTTTTTGTTTTGACCTTTTGTAGAGTTCTTTTTTGAAACACTGTTGGATTTCTTTGTGCATACCTCTTCTTTTTGGTTAGTTTCTTCATTGTTCACATATTGCCTGACAATTTTTTCAATATGATTTAAAAACTGTCCACCAGGAGGAGAACTAGAGGGTCCCGAGTTGTTAGTACTGTCATTTTCAATTGAACTGGTTTCCATGCCATCACCATTTTCATCACTACTGGGATCCTGATCATTTTTAATATCAGTTACCTTCAAAAACAAATTGTTCCCTTCACTGACTGTTTTTAATTGTGTTGCTTGAATATTGTCATTTCCCGTGGGTATTGCACTGATATTGTCGTTATCAAATGAACTGGTTTCTATGTCATTTTCATCACTACTGGTTCCCTGATCATTTTTAATGTTGGCCATCTTTGAATAAAGATTGTCCTTTTCACAAACTGTTTTGGTTTGTGTAGTTGGTACATTAGCATTTCCAATTTCAGGAATTGTATTGGTGCTTTGGAAAGATCCATAACTTAGATCAGAAGGTGAACATGGCTCTTTTTTAATATTTGTTACCTCCTTAAAACTGTCATCACCTTTATTATTTGAAATTAGATGTCGTTCTGTAACAGGACATTGATGTTTAAGGGTGTCATATGCAGAGCTTAAATTTAAATCTTCACAAAGTTTCACAAGATCATCATAAAATCTCTCCTCAATAACTAATTCTCCAGAGTATAAAAATATCACCACAGCTTCAATCACATGAATACAGAATTTTGTACAGTCTATTTGCAGTTTTTCATTTGTTTGTGATATCTTGCTGTAGATGTGTTTTTCACTGTTGGCTGCTAAGATAATGCTGTGTATATTTGCAGTGCCATCACATGCTTGTAGTGTAACATCACAGTTAACTCCCCTTTGCTGTAACTGATGCAGTGAGTGGAATACTTGATCTTTGTATCCAGGAACAAAAACACTGATAACTTCATCCATTTTATACTATGTAACCTACAAAACATATTCATGGTTAATTTATATGACGCAACTAATTTATAAAGAGTTATTTTTGTTTTTTATTCCCTAAACTTACAGAAACACAATGGGTACATAATTTTTGTTTATGTGCTAATATTTTGGGTCAAACAATGGAAATTCCAAATATTTTCCAAAAGCAAAGTCTAGCAAGCAATTGCTACATGTGATCGTGTAGAGTGAAAATTCTACAGATGCTGTGTAAGAAAAAATTCCTATTTTTAGGTAAAAGGTTCTAGATTCGAAAGTTTAAATATCTATGTACATTTTTATACTTCATTATACATTGCATTGTCATAATGATAGTATTGTCATCCCAATTTGAGAAATATCATTACATGGACAGTAAGTAGTGTTAATAAGACTGGGCATTTCAACTGATGAAAGCAAAATTTGTTAGCACTTAGCCAAAAGAAAAATATTATAAATATAAATATATATTGTCATGTTTGTTCAGACCCCCCACAATAAATAAAAGAGCAGATTTCCAATGTCCCCAGCATTGCACATGTTTTATTTATCCAAGGTACATGTACATACAAGGGCGAGAAATGAAGACTTCATAGTAAATGCAATTAATTTTTACAGGGGGCATAACTCTGACATTAAATATATTTTATGAGAGTGCTAGCAATGCAATTTTCCATATAATTAACATTTTCAAGGGAAATAACTCTTTTGAAAATAATTTGATCAGCTCTGATTTTCAAATGTGTTTTGAGCATGTTCAAAAATTGAGGATATAAACCTATATACCAGTAATACAAATTTAAAAAAAACTCTAATTGTACACATGAGAGTGCACTCTGTGGTGAGTTCTATAACAATGCAATTTTCAATAAGATCAATATTTCAATTTGAAATTATTGATTGGCACTGATTTATGAAAACATTGATGATATAAACCTATAATATTGTTTTCATAAAAATCTGGTAAGAATTGTAAACATTAGAGCGCTCATAAAGCAATTTTCCATAGAATTATTATTTCCAAGGGGCAGATAACTCTTTAAGGAATAATTAATCAGACTTGTCCAAGACACTGCTGATATAAACCTATGATATATTTCAACAACAAATAAAGAATTGTTCACATGAGAGCACTAACAGTGCAATATAACATATTAATGTTTCTAAGAGATATAACTTCTTTTCAAATATGATTGATTAGCATTGATTTTCAAGGTGTCCAAGACATTAATTACTAAATTAAACCTATGATTAAATTTCATCAAAAACTGGAAAGAATTGCACATGTTAGTGCTCACAAAATGTATAAAGCAATTTTCCATATAGTTAATGATTCCGAGGGGCATATATATTGTAACTTTAAAAAAAATAATTGATTTAATCTGATTTTCAAACTCCCTGATTTAAACCTATGATATAAGTATCACAAAAATCAGGGGGAAAATAAAACAAGAAATGGTGCACACTGTCAGTAAAAGGTAGTGTTTATACTTCATATGCTACTTGGATTACTTCATATATTCCTTAAGATTTTTACTGGCATATAAACTAAAAGTTAATTTGTCAAGATTTAAATTATCTCCCCTTAAATTTCTTTAAAAATTTACTTTAACATCATGAACATGTTAATAGCAAATTTATTTCATAATCTCTGACATTTTCAAGTATTCAATTTGGAGTCTAGCTATCAACACAATCATTATCATGATGACTGAAACACTTTTTTCTTAGTTTGCTAACTTATCTTGATAGTCAGATAGTTATAAAAGAACTACCATGACTACCTAAGCAAATGAATCTTTGTAACTAAACCCATATGAATATAAATTTAAGTGGTCACATGTAACAAGTCAATTAACTGCTTCAAAAAAGCTCTGTGATTATGCTTTTAAATACATAGGCAAATTAAATATTTTGAAAATAACAAAATGAGATTTTAATTCCTCCTTTCCCTTTCATAAAGGAGCTTTGTACAGTTATGATAGATGGATTTAATGGGATTTAGGGGGGGGGGCTTCATAAATACAATTTTTGTTTATGCAGACTATAATCACTCAAATCATATACTTTTCATATGCCCCCCTTTTTTAAATCCTGGATCCATTGGATCCATACACACCTGTCTTTAGTTTAGATGGTTAAAGAATATAGACATCCCCCATTTTCAAACTGTTGGATCTGCAACTGAAACTGATACCAGATTTAGGTATAAAACACAATTAGGATGATTTCCCCAAGCCTTTTTATAACAGATTTGTTTGGGTTTTTTTTTTTTCTTTCTGACATTTCTGACGTGTTATACCTTATCCTCACAAAATTAGGGTGACCATTGGCATGATTGGCACATGCATGTTTACCTCTATGCTTTAATTTAAAGTATTCAAGTTATTGACAGGTGCTCTTGTGTCCCCGTCTTGTGGTCTGTCTATACACCAGAGACTCACTCTCAAGCCTCCTCGTGGGGTTTTCGATTATGTCATTAATTTGGCGTTTTTTAGTCCAAATAATTATGAAGTCTCAAAAGGCTATTTTAATATTTTTTTCTGTGACGCCAATTAAAGCCTTTCAAGAGTCATAATTATTTGGACTTATATATATATGAGGGGGGATAGGAGGGGTCCTGATCCCGAAATCCTGGACTTAAAAAAACGAATTCCCGAGGTCCTGAATTTAAATAAAGTAAATCCTGATGTCCCGAAATCAGAAAAAAACGATTCCCGGATCCCGAAAGGGTCAATCCCGAAATCCCGAGCTTAAAAACACCTGATCCCGGAGTCCCGATAAAGGTCCTATCCCCCCTCATATATATATAAGTCTATCAGTTTTTATAATTAATTATTTGATTATTTCTAGACAAAATATTTCATAATATTTTGATTATTTGATCATCTAGGACTATTCTTGTTATATTAGATTGTTTACAAAAAAAAGTTAATGATTATGTGATTTTCTTGACAAAATATTTGTGATTATGTGATTACTTTGACACCCCATGGGGGCCTCACTCTCCATACACTAACAAAAAATATACTAAACTAAAATACACCACTGAAATTTTTCGGCACAAATGGATTTTTTAACCATACATCATAAAATTTATCGATAGATGTCGTATCAAGTTATTTTAATCTTTGTTTTGTGGCAGAGAAGATCTATCTGTCAATATCAAAACACACATACCGTGAGAACACCAATCAATATATCTGAATCACAATGGTGTATTTATACTCCTTCTAACCGATCTAACAATTGCAAAATAAGTACAGAAATGAGTTTTTTATCATAATAATTAAAACAGCAGACTAAATAAGCGTAAAGTGTTATTTCTTCGTTTGGTAAATACAGTATTTTGGTTAATTTTGACTGTTAGATAGGAATTTTCTACTTACGGACAATCACCTGTAATACCAGGGTCGACTCACAATCCTGATGTTATCAACTCGTCCCAAGTAAACATCCTAGTAGTTTCGTCCCGGTTCCTGTTTGCAGCGGGTAGTTTCGCCTAATTTTAAGAATTTGTTCACTGTATTTTAACTGTCAATTTTTAAGTATTTTTTAAGTGTATTTGACCATGGATAATGTGTCATCAAGGACTTTAAAGAAGGTTAATCAGTCTTTGATTTTAGAATTATTTCAAATAAATAATGCGACTGCATGCACATTCATCATGGCTCGGTATTTTAATTCTTTTTGTACATTTCATGACTTCCCCTCATATGAAATCATTTTGAACGGGGTAAAATTGTTCAACAAGTCAAGATCTATGTGCCCTGAAATTTTCAGATGAATCGGACAACCAGTTGTTGGGTTGCTGCACCTGAATTAGTAATTTTAAGGAAATTTTGCTGTTTTTGGTTATTATCTTGAATATTATTATAGATGGAGATAAAATGTGAACAGCAATAATGTTCAGCAAAGTAAGATCTACAAATAAGTCAATTTGACCAAAATGGTCAGTTGACCCCTTAAGGAGATATTGCCCTTTATAGTCAATTTTACCATTTTTTCTTAATTTTTTGTAATCTTTTACCAAGATGACTGCCATGGCTAAAAGAAGAAATGGATCAAATGTAACAATTTTCATAAATTTTGGTAATTTTTTACAAAATGTTTTTCTCTGTAACTACTGGGCAAAGTGCATTATAGATAAATACATTGTTAACAGCAAGAGTGTTCAGTAACGTAATATGGCGTCACAGGAGTGGGCCACAGGCACTTGTCTCAGAATTTTTTTCTTTACATATATACCTTAATATAACACAAGGTACTTAACTATTTTTGGGGAAAAATGTCACCCAGTCCCGAATTTCCGTTGTTTTTCGATTTCTCGGATGTCAAACCTACTTAAACTTATTAGTGCCTGTGGAGTGGGCCAATATCTACGAACACATCACAATCACCAAAAACACAGTTTTGTCATGAATCCATCTGTCTAGAGCCTCTAGTTTTATATAAATAAGGCCGTTAGTTTTCTCGTTTGAATTGTTTTACATTGTCATTTCGGGGCTATTATAGCTGATTATGCGATACGGGCTTTACTCATTGTTGAAGTGACCTATAGTTGTTAATTTCTGTTTCATTTTTGAAAGTTGTTTCCTAGGCAATCATACCACATCTTCTATTTTATACATAATATAACCAGATTTATGGCAGTGAATGCATCAGCAAAGTACAAAGTTCATCGTCTGTAAACTTTGGGTGATATTGGATCTCTATTTTTGTAAACCTAGAAACCTATTCTAGTTGATTTTTTTCACATCATTGAGGGGCATAACTTAAGAACAGAAAATAAGAAATCAATCACTGGCGGCAATGTGTAGTTGACCTGTGTTAAGTAAACCATAAAAACCTTTCAAATTTCGTAATGATTTGCCGGTGTTTATGCTTGAGTTATATACGACAATGCAAATCAAAGATATTGGTAGTACATATGGAGAAAAGATTAATATGGTTGATGTCAATACTTTGGCCCAAACATACTTTTATTCCACATATAATCTTACAAGAAATAAATTATTCTATTTATTTATGATGATTCAATTTATTAAGTAAGATTCGAAATAGTACCTATGATTCTGCATTTCATATGAGAAAATGAAGGCAGGCTACCTATCTCAGCACCTAGCTGTACATGTATTGTGTAGATCTTCCTTTGCTGTATCAGATACATTAGTGTCCTTACAAACCAAGTTATATTGCTAGGTCTTCCGATTGCTCCAAGAAACTTTTTTTCTATATCATAAACATAAATATCATCATCAATTAATCAAAGTCGGGCTTTAGAGTTAATGTGAAAGTATACCTACTAGTATGCTAGAGGCGGCGTGAATCGAATGTGGATACTAAATGAATCCAAAGATCTTTTATAGTAAATACAATCAGACTCTTTCACCTTGATATACTATTAAAACGTTTGACTTTTCTTCACTCTACACCGTTAAAATATTCCCCATTCCAAACTAACAAACACACTGAAAGAGTTGGTCCTGTTTTGTTCAAACCAAAGAATGACCAAAGTAGAAACAAGTATCTCATCTTAGCCTGGATTGTACTCTGCAAATATCTCAGATTGAAACAAAAAAATTCTCTGAAATTTACATTATCAAGATGCTTGATTTCTTGATTGACAACATATTTGCTACGTTTGGATGCCATGCGTTTAGTCACCAAACAATTTGCATTCTCATGGGAACAAACTGTGCACCTCTTTTTGGCTACTTGTAACTGTAATCATATGTGACTGACTTAGGAAGAGGAAAAAGAAGTAAACAGTATTCTTTAACTTTCACTTTTCAGATACATTGTACCAGCATTGAAATTTTGTATTTACGCACGTTGGTCTACAAAAGACTCACCAGTGACGATCGAATCAAAAAGTTGAAAAGGCAAAATAAAGTACGAGGTTGAAGAGCACTGAGGACCAAAATTTCCTGAAAGTTTTGCAAAACAGCTAAGGTAATCTATTAAAGATTCACCAGATACAATCAAGTCTGTCTCATATCTTGACTAACAACTAGAAATTGACAATGAGGTTTGGTTGGAAACAAAACATTTCGAGTAAAGAGATGATTTCATCTTCCCAATTGTGAAATGTCCCTTTCTATGTAGCAACAGTATAGGAGCACCTGCACATGGAGTATATATCTGCCAGTTTATATGATATCCAGCCTGTTGCTTGTATTTCCTGTCATGCTGTCCTCAATAGAGAAATACTGCTCATAAGGAAGCTATTCAGCCAAGAGTTTCAAGTGGTAAAATTGAAATCATCCCTTCGTTAATTTAATCACAAATTGTTTATCTGGTATGTTATATCTGTTTCACAGATGACAACAGATGTTCCAAGTGACGTAATTACAATTTCATCACCCTTTCTCCTAAAATGATGTACTTATTAGACTTATCACCGCGTTTGTAGTACTATATGCAACACAATGGGTGCCATATGTGGAGCAGGATCTGCTTACTCTTCTGAACCTGAGATCACCCCCAGTTTTAATAGGGGTTCGTGTTGTTCAGTCGTTATTTTACTGTTTTGTAAAGACAAAGACATAAAGGACATACAAAAGATTAAATATTAAAATTTATTTTAGAGGTTTTTTTTAACCAAAAGTCGCATAACAATTCAGATCATGTAATTTTGGTTAAGTTTGCATTCATGATTTGACTTGTTATCCATGTTCTTACTTAATATCAATAGGATTTTGAGCATTTTATTGATTGATTGTATTTATGCTATCTGTCTTCGCCTGGCCAAGCTATTATGGACAGATCAAAACACACCTACACCAGTGTGTTATGTAATTTTTTTATATTTATCTCTCTCATTTTTGCTAGTATGCTTTGTCTATTTGTATTTTTGACTTTCTTTGTTAACATATTTGTTTGTTTTTATAGTGTTTAAGATTATAACACAATGTTGACTGCTGTACCCCTATTTTAAAATTTTTACCTATTTGTTTTGTTCACACATTGTTGTCAATATAATGGAATTTTATGTGAGAGGTTTATCTAGCTATAAACCCAACTTTGATCCACTGTTTTACAAATAAGAAAATTCCTGTACCAAGTCAGAAATATGACAGTTTTTATCCATCCTTTTGATGTGTTTGAGCGTTTGATTTTGTCATTTGATTAGTTGAATTTTCGTTTTGATTTAAATTGTTCGGTATTTTTGTTATTCTACCTTTTCCATACAGTGTGTTTATAAATAATAATGAAATAAATCCTTGAGTGTTTATCATTTTTGAGGAAAATAATAATGAAATAAATCCTTGAGTGTTTAAAAAGACCCTAAAAAGATATAATTTGAATCACTTGCAATAGTAAAAAGTTCAAAACTATTGCTGTGAGAGCTTTGTTACTTGACTACTTACGTGTAGTTCATATGATTACTTGACGACATTTTTCTCCCAAAATTAGAGCTACTTCACTTTAAATTACAGATCATTCTTTGAACTACCATTAAGTGAAATTGGTCAAATCTCAATCAGTATATAGAGGCCCCTAACATGTTTCAAAATTTAAAATAATTTGGTGGAGAATTACATAAATGGGAAAAACCAGACACAGATGATGCTCCTGCTTGCATATCATATAAAGTTATAAAGGGAGACAACTGAATAATTAATGGTTAAGTGACACTTGTTAAATTTATACCTAATCTGAGTTGTGTGTATAAGTTTCATAACATTTGGTAGAGATAAACTTCAGTTAAGAGAATGGAAACGAAAATTCAGCAGTTTTTCCATTTGTAAAGAGGCATACTGACTATAGACAAGAGTGCACACACTGAAATGTATCGCCTTCTTTACTAATCATTGATATTATGTTGATAGTCCTTATTGTAAAGCTTTATTCCAACTGTCAGATAAACTTAACATTAACCAAGAAAACTAAACATTGACCAATGAACCATGAAATCGAGGTCAAGGTCAAATGAACCATGCTAGGCAGGCATGTACAGCTAACAATTCTTCCATACAACAAATATAATTGACCTATTGCTTATAGTTTAAGGAAAACAGACCAAAACACAAAAACTTAACACTGAGCAATTAACCGTAAAAGTGTGGTCAAGGTCTAATAAAACCTAAAGATCACAAAATATTTCCATACACCAAATATAGTTGACCTATTGCATATAGTGTTAGAAAAAAAGACCATAAACTCAAAAACTTAACTTTGACCACTGAACCATGAAAATGAGGTTAAGGTCAGATGACACCTGCCTGCTACACATGTACAACTTACAATCATTCCATACACTGAATATAGTAGACTTATTGCATACAGTATAAGAAAAACAGACCAAAACACAAAAGCTTAACTGTAACCACTGAACCATGAAAATGAGGTCAAGGTCAGATGACACCTGCCAGTTGGACATGAACACCTCACAGTCCATCCATACACCATATATACTAGACCTATTGCTTATAGTATCTGAGATACGGACTTGACCACCAAAACTTAACCTTGTTCACTGAGCCATGAAATGAGGTTGAGGTCAAGTGTAAACTGTCTGACGGGCATGAGGACCTTGCAAGGTACGCACATACCACATATAGTTATCCTATTACTTATAATATGAGAGAATTTAACATTACAAATAAAAATCTTAACTTTTTTTTCAAGTAGTCACTGAACCATGAAAATGAGGTCAAGGACATTGGACATGTGACTGACAGAAACCTCGTTACTTGAGGCATCCATGCAGCATACAAAGTATGAAGCATCCAGGTTTAAAACCTTCTAAAATATAAATCTTTTAAGAAGTTAGCTAAAGCTGCCGCCGCCTGATTACTATCCCTATGTCGAGCTTTCTGTGACAAAATTCGCAGGCGAAAAGTAACACCAGCAAAATTTTAACTTAATCTGTATTTTGAGGTAATAGGCATTGTGCATAAGTTTCATAGCACTGAAGTTACAGAAAAGAAACACAAAAATCATCAAACAAAGTGTTAGTTGCAGAAAGATTCAATCTAAAACTATTTATATTGTAAAATTTTGATGACACAGATTTCTCTTTAAACCTCTACTTTCCTTTTGACAGATACATTAATGTTCACAATGATTTTTTGTATACAATAGTTTGCTTTAAATGAAACATGATAATAGCAATTTCATAGACTTCTGCCAAAATGTACTTGAAGAGCTCTGAAAGGGGTGGATCCAGCCATTTTTTTTCCAACTCAGGATAAAGTGTGTGTGTGTGTGTGTGTCGAGGGGGGGGGGGGGGGGGGGGGGGTTACAACTATATGTCCTCATTCAAATGCAGTGATTGTCAAAAAAGGGTGCTTCCAACCCCCAGAACCCTCCACCTGGATCGGCCACTGTATAAGTACCCTCTTGGCATCTCGGAAGCTTTCTCATCAGAACAAATCTATGGATCCCTTAAATCATTGATGAAAGGAAGATGTTGATTATGATAAAAGTACCTTTAAGTAGTTTACAAAAACACACAAACAAACAAAATAGTATGCTGAAAATAGCTACAAATGACAAACAAAACAAACAAAACAAAGGTCGTTTTTCAGATACACAAAAATACTTTTGTTAAACACCTAAAATTTTATTTGAAGTTGTTTTCATTAAATTAACATTAATTCTCACATTGTGAGTCACATAAATCATTAAATCAATAATAATAAAACAACAAATATATAGAAAGACAGACTTGGTAACCACGATGTAATGAGTTTATAATGTCACTAGTTTTGCATTGATTGGAGAATCTTCATACAAACACATTGATGTACATAAAAACAATACCTACAGGTTAATGCAATACATGTATAATATTCCAACCTAATATATTGGTGGCTTTCAGCTGTTATTGCACTTTGGTTGGGTTGCTGTCTCTTTGACACATTCCTCATTTCAATTCTCAATGTTATGGTATTATACAACTACTATGTGTATAGTGTATGTATTAGATATGTCAGAGCAGACTACATGCATATGATTATTTTTATCTTTTCTTCTGTTATAAAAAGAGAATTTTGTTTTTTACACATGAATAGATTCATTGTCACAATTTTTCCCGCTGCAGTAACACTTTCAGAAGATGTTTCATTGATATGGATTAGAATTAAATCTTAATTGCATCTATTTTTCTGTCATCAAATTGATACCTTCTTACTGCTTTTTAGTTTTCTATGAATAATTGCAGACTTTAGCAAAACCAAATATCCAGGTAATAAATTTTTTCTTTCAATCCACATCAATTAGAACCAATGGGATTAAATGAATTCACAGTATATCATTGGTTCACATGTATCACACATTATGTTAGGACAAAGGTAAATTACAAGTTCTAACAATGTTGAGTAAATCCTGATATTGTTCACCAGTATCATCCTCTGCCATAGGAGCACCACAGCTCTGATCAAGTGGTCTAGTTTCTATTAATTCTAATGAGGTCTTGTCTGGTTCAAAAAAACGTTTTCTTCTAGCCTCCATATATTCATCATAGCCTTTACCTGTTTTAACCACTTTTTCGTGTAATTTATTAATAGAAACTATTTCTAATTTGTGTATATTCTTCATATGACTGTTTAAATTTCCTTTTAATTTACAGCTGTACTCGCAGAGATGACAGGAAAATGGTCGAGCTTCCTGCCAAAAAAGTTGAAAAAAAAGATTAATAAAACATCATACTGGATCTTCAATGACAATGAGATGGTTTGTTGGCTCTGCAAAAAGTTGAAAAAAAACCAAATAAACAGATTCAACATAAAAACATCTGCTGTTTCTTTTAAAAGTTTGCATTTCTGGAACAAAAAATATGTAAATCTTAAAAATAAAATAAGAGCTTTAATTTCTTAACAAAATGTCAGTATTGTGTATGAAAATATATGATGTTATAAACTTATAATGTAATTATCCTGATTATCCTCTAACAACCAATCAAGTTTATATGTACTTACAGAATCATGAATTGGTTGTGATGTTTTTGATCTTGCAGAGTTACTGCACTTGTTGCCCCTAGCAACTTAAATACTTACAGAATGTGTGCTCTGTTGATGAATTTGTAGTGTTGTCTGTGATCTTGTTGTGTAACTGCACTTGTCACATTTGTAAAAGTTTGCTGAAACAAAATGGTGGGATTTAATGAATAATTATCTCAAAAACTCAACTGGTATTATGAGCTATTTCATATCTATCTAGCCAAAACGTAAGAACAATCAAATTATTTTTCTCATCTCTTCTATTCATCTTTGTTAAAATTTTCTCATAATAAACAAGATAGGGATTTTTAAATGGAACATTCTGGCCTGGTAATACTAAATTAATATATGCTTAAGACAGGAGGAAAATGAATATTCTGCCCCAAAAATTTAGAACACTGCAATAACTACTGGTTTACATTAGTGAAAATACATATTTTTTTGGCAGCACCAAATTAATAACCCAAACAGTAACAATCTATCTAGAAATTCTAATTGCCACCCCCTGAATAATATGTTTCTCACTATACCGATCCTAGGAAGATGCTTACATATACTTACAACTATGGGCACAGTCCCAGTGACTTCTTAAAGCTTTCTTACTTTTAAATTTTTTTGGACAAACATTGCATTGGAAATTCATGGAATCTGCAGAAAGAAGACAATGAGTTATATATTGCTTACACAAACATGTTTATCATTCATTGCTAGAAGTCAAACAGGAATCATCTTAATTGTTTGTTGTTGTATATCATATTGTTTTTTGTTCATTGTTTATAACATAAATCAGGCTGTTAGTTTTCTAGTTTGAATTATTTCAGTGTCTTTTATAGGCGACTATGTAGTATACTATTTAATAGCTATCAAAAACATAACTAGAACATACCCACAAAATCACAGGCATTTAGTGCGTGGTTAAAAGTATGTAAACTGTTGTAGGATGAATTTTCCTAAAATATTTTATAACTGGCTAATTTCAGGAAGGCAGTGTCTGCGTGTACCTGCATGCGGGTACACGTAGACAAATTGACTTTTGTAGGCAAAGCGTACCCGCAACCAATTTTATAATGAACTGTCGGTTATTTCCGGTCAAGTGAAGATAATGGCAAATAATATTTTTTAATTTGAATTTAATGTATTAGTTAGAAAAATAAAAATTAAATGTAAATGCACATTAAAAGAATAAAATTATACTGAATTTGAATAAATAGTTAAAAAAACTCGAGTGTAAAAGTTATTTTCTTAAAAAACTAATCAGGATTGTTTCTATGAAAGCGTATTAGGGATGTAGTAAAAAAATTTGGCATATTGAACTTTTTTTTTTCAAAGTCGAAATTTTGACATTTCAAATCTTAAAATCTCTGTGAATTACAATTTTTTCTCTCACTTATTGTGATAATTTCCGGGTTAATTTCACATTTTATTCCTGATACGATAATATATGAATATTAGGCGGGTACGTGTAGTCTACAAAGTCCAATTTGGGTACGCGCAGACTAGGCCTTTCAGGAAAGGGTATCAAAAGTCTCAGCCTGCGTGTGCTGTTTTGATAGGACAATTTTGTTTTAGCTCTCCCTTCATTTTTCAAAATCTGTTATTGTTTGTTTTCTGTTTTTCTGTATACTATGGACATACATATACTAAAAATAAAGTGTATTAGCTATTTACTATTAATTCTTAGTATACTATCCACGGCAGTCACTGATATAGTAAAGAGACTCTTTATATAATAAACCAGGAACCACATCAGCTACCGCCGTGGATAGTAAACTTGGAATCGTTAGTAAATAGCAAATACATATTATTTATAGTATATGTATGATCATAGTATACAGAAAGTGTGAAAATAATTTTCCTGCCCCAAGAACTTTTGAAAATTATGTGCTAGGCTATTTAAAACAGTTCTAAACGAAAGTTGTTTATGACTTAAAAGTCCAACCAATGACGGAAACAATGTCTGGACACCTTTTTTTCTTGTTTTTTCTACCAAATTAATACTAACTAAATAAAATTATCATAAAAATGGATGACAAATGCGACTATGCATGTTACCTATAGGACACAGAGGCATGATGATTAATTTATTGTGGGAGGAAGAGAAGCGACACACAAAATGAGGTCTTCTCGTTTAATAGTATAGATATGTAACACAAGTACAAATGTATAAGCTACATTGATTAAGAACATCTGTATTCAACTGAAGAAAAATAAATGGGGAATGTGTTCATGGGACACAGATGATGCCCCTGCTTGCATGAATCATATAAAGTTATGAAGGGACATAACTGAAGAACGGTAAAAGTGACGCCAGCAAAATTTGTACTTGTTCTGAGTTTTGTGTATTATAGTTTCATATATTTGGTTATGACAATTTTTATGTTAGAAAACAGAAACGAAAAAAAATTCAGCAATTTTTCCATTTGTTAAGGGAATTAACTCTAGACCAGTAAAAGTGACTACCCCAAAACTCAAATTTTGTCTGGATTTTGTGGTAATAAGCACCGTGTATAAGTTTCATAACATTTGGTTAAGGCTAAAGTAAGTTAGAGAACAGATATTAGAAAAATCTGCCTTTTTTTTTATTTGTAAAGGGGCATTTCTAGTGCTCATTGTTGGAGGACATATGTTGACTTATATTTGTTAACTTCTAAATCATTTTGTATCAGGTAGAAATTTGTCTCATTGGTAAACACCACATTATTTAACAACTATAGGTCACTGTACAACCTTCAACAATGATAAAAGTCCATACCACATAGTCAGCTATAGACATTTCACCTTACTAACAATATATATATATATGTTAAGTATGCTATTTTGTCATCATTTCTTAAACATGTATGTTTTACTAACTAAATCTAAGTTTACCTGAATGACTTTCTTGTTTGTGTATTTTTAGATAACTTGGATAAAAACAGTAGAAATCACACATATCACATTTATACCTGAAAAAAATAAAGAAGAAATAAGTAAAAACATCTTTAACATTCAAAAACAAATTTTATACTTAATCTCAATATTGATATCTGTGTTTGTCATCATGATATTATTTGTGGTATAGATCTACCTAGGAACATCCCATACACGAGGTTACTATTTAAGTCTAAAAATTGTTTTCAAGGATATTTGAACTTCATTTTTATTTTCATGATTTTCCATCTGTTGTTAATGAATTCATTCATACGTGTAGTGATGTACTAGTACATATTCTGTTTAGGGGCTAGTTGAAGGCTGTCCAGAGTAGAGGATGTTCTCTCTGTGTTGAAGACCCATTGGTGGCCTTTGGCAGTTGTCTGCTCTTTGGTCAAGTTGTTGTCTCTTTGACACATTCCTCATTTTCATTGTCAATTTTAACAGTAATTAAAAAAAGTTTCACCTGTTCATGCCATTTATATTCAAGTAATATTTCTTCTACTGAAAGTTCCTAACAATTACATAACTTCAGTTATTGCAAAAATAATATCTTTTTTCCAAAATAACAGACAGCTAAGCTCAGCATGAAAATTATATTTTTTTGTGACCTTTACTGCTCAAGCTTTTAAGATTCATTGTTCCATTTACACAATTAGACTTGATTATACTTGACTTTTATACTATAACTAATGTATGTCATGTATATATGATTGCATTTTTGATTTTAAAAGATTTATTTTTGTTGCTTTCTATGACGAGGGATTCAGGGAAGATAACTTATACAGCTAACTATGTAAACCTCTAAAAATAAAGTACAATGTATTGTTGTTGTTATCAATAATGACTCATTTTCCTTTGATTCACATTCAACTGACCTTGAAGTGACCTTTTCAAGTTCATTGAAATAAAATTTATTACCGATACCTTACCATTGAATACTGTCCAATTTCTCTAGAGATCTTTAATTCACATTTTACTGACCTTGAAGTTCATTGTTGTAAAAATTTGTTACCGGTGTCATATTGTATTTTGAACCCCCCATGGTAAATTGACCCCGGGGTCAAAATACCGCTATGGTAAAATGAACCCCCCCATGGTAAATCCCCTCCCCCCCCCCCCCCCCCCCCCTGTATGGAAAATTGACCTCCCATGGTAAATTGAACTGCCCTGTTTTTTTCATTCTAGATGATTATAGGAACATTATACATTATTCTAAAGCGTATCATAGATTAAAAATCATTCATACAAGAAGGGGAGGTCAATTTTCTATGATTGATTAAAAAAAATATCTTTGCTTGGTACAAGCATGACAAGTCCTCTGAAGTCTTAATCAACAAAACTTCATTCAAAATACTTCTTGAGGCATTTATAACTGGACCATGTAACTCGAATGCTGTAATTATTTGAAATTTCAACATATACTAATGTGCATATAAAGGTAGTTTTAATTTTTTATGGTAAAAAAGGGGGAGGGGTCAAAATAATCCAATAAGTAGTATGTATGTATTTAACATGCTGGAAAAGATATTTTGAATAATTTTACTTAGCCATGGTATTTTGACCCCCCCTGCAGTATATTGAACCCCTTACTATAGACCTTTTATTTTTAAAAAAATCAAGCTATTTTAACTCCTTTAGGTAGTAATAATACACCAATAAGTAGTGTGTATGTATTACATGCTGGAAAAGATGTTTTGAAAATAACACTTAGCCATGGTATTTTGACCCCTTTCCAGAAAAGGCATGATGACTTTATCTAAAAAAGTCAGGATATATTCATAACTAAGAAAGCAAATTGAACTACATTTACATTGGGATTGCATTTAATTCACATTTTACTGACCTTTTAAAGTTCATTGTTGTAATGTTACCTTCCAATATATTGACAACTGTGTCATTTTCCTGTGATTCACATTTTACAGACCTTGTAATGACCTTTAATGTTTATTTTTTTAATTTTACCTTCCCAATGACAACTGTCCCAATTTTGCCTTTGATTCACATTTAATTACCTGCTACTTTTGAACTTACGTTTTCATTTTCTCTGGGATAGGTTCTGCATGTTTATTATGGAGGTGTACAATCAGTGACGTCTTATTCTTGGACTTGAATGGACACAGGTGACAAAGATTGTGTGTTTTATGCTCAGCAGTCAGGTGTTTCTGAAAAATTCAATTAATAGGAAAAGATGTCACTGGCATGAGTTATGATTTTTTACAATGAAAACAAACAGAATTATTCTGTGCAAATACATCCTTTATTCTCATAATGTAAATAAGTATAAGGTAGTAGCTATCTGTACAATGGGTGCAATGACATTCCCTTTGCAGAAAAAAAACATGCATTGTATAAACGTTTGATCAAATTATTGCTGATCTCAGAATTGCACTGTTTTATATAGATGCAAAACTGTCGATTCACAAAAGAGTAATTAATTTGTTGATAATGATGATTGCCATACATGTTATATATGAACCTACTGTCATCTGCATAATAATATCAATTAAAGCACTCCATGTTTTTTGTTCGTTTTTTTATATACATTTGTAAGCTTGGGACATTAAAGCATTACAGCAGAATGCTTTGAGTTTGTAGTTGAATGTATAATATTTGGTTAGCTTGCTTGTTAGCTGAATTGTGAAGTCATTACATGTATAAGGTTAGGTATACTACCCTCCTTTTGGAGTAGTTTAGTCCTTAAGACAGATAGATTGGTTATCTGTCGAACTAATATATCTGTATAACCTAACCTAAAATTGACTTCATGGTTCAGCTAACAAGCAAGCTAACCAAAAATTATACCTTTACCTTCACACTTGATGCATTCTGCTGTAAATGTGAATCTTAGCTAAAAACTTGAGTATTATACATTGTTATATGTCAAACTTAGCTTTAAAACCTAAGTATAAGTTAAAAAAACCAAAGCATTGCTGTGAAACTAAAGCTAGGAAACTCATGCATCAAATGTAAAACTACAAATTATGTGTTATTTGTTTTAACCAATATAACTTAATATGCAATCAACATGAAGCAAAAACTTAATTCATGCAGAAAATGTGAAAATAAAATGAAGGAAAAAATGTTCATTGCATAATTGAGAGGAAACTAGGAACTTAGGCAGCAACCATTTGATTTTCTGGGGGGGGCTATGGTTTTTTTTGGAAAAAAAAGTTTGTTTCCAGTTTTTGGAGAAAAAAATAATTTGTTTTTGATTCTGAGAAAAAAAAATTGTTTGTTTCACCCCCAGCTGCCACTATATGTAATGCTAAAATTGAAAGAAAAAAATTGTTTTCGACTTAGGCGCAGGCGAAATAAAAAGTTTGTACAGAAAAAAAAACCATAGCCCCCCCCAGAAAATCAAATGGTTGCTGCCTTACACACTAACACTGAAACCTAGGTATGGAATTGACTAATTCATGAAATTGTAAACTTAGATAAGGGCCGTTCCAAATTATAACAAATTGTGGGTGGTTGCATTACTTTAGAATTATTTTTTCAGTATCAAAGACTTTGAACAAGGACCAATTTATATAGGATATCCACAAATATATATATTATAAATCTTTCTTACACATGTGGAATATATTGCTATATACCCAAGTTGACCTCATAATAAATAGGAGAATTAATTTCATTATTTGTGACTGACCTTATGACCAGATTGGGTTTAAACTCCAACAACTAATTTCCCGTTGAATTCTTTTTTACATCACTGATTTGTTTATTATTAGTATTTGCGACCTTGACCTTGAAGAAATCTACCCACAATGGTTATAGAAACCATCTTGAAATTTTAGTAAGGTGTGAATGCAATTCTCTATGTTGAAGACCTAAATGTGACTTTGAGATGTAGAACAGCAATAAAAGTACTGTTTGCTTTTGGGTAAAAACGTCAAATGCGTTTGTAGTCTGTATTCATTTTGTGTTTTCAATTCATATACATGTATCACAATGTATCATTATCCTTTCTTTTCCACTTTATTAGAGGCAGATTTAGAGTGTTTTCCAGAGGGCCCAGCACAGGGTTCTCACTAAGACATTTTGAAGGCCCATCCAGGGACAAGTAAATTTTGGTTATGGACGTCCAACAGTAATTTGAAGAAGATATTTAATTGCAATATAATTGAGAATGGAAATGGGGAATGTGTCAAAGAGACAACAACCCAACCATAGAACAATAAAAGTAAAATTTTATAATTTTAGTCTCCATGACCTAAGAGAGCAATGAAATGACATTAAATTCAGATTACTTTTATACTTTTGACTTTGCTATAAAATGATGATACACATCAAAGGCGGATTTAGAGGGGGTCCAGGCCCCGCCTTTTCTGGGAAAAATTTGGTTGATTATATAGGGAATCAATGAAACATGACTGGAGCAGGCCACCTCTTCGGCAGTCAGTGGGCCCCTTCTAATGAAAATTTCTGAACCAACCACTGCACATATGTATGTATGTGTTCTCTGTTTATACAAAACAAATTGTGAATTGTCCATAAAATTGATCAAAACAATAAATTGACTATATCATAATTTTACTTACACTTAGTTCATGCTTCCATCCAAATACTTTATCACATTCTTTACATTTAAACTTCATTTCCTCTTCTTTATGGTATGATGAGTGAGCACGTAAGCCTCCTTCTGAAGTAAACTCCATACCACAAACATGACATACTAACTTCTCTTTTTTATACTTATGACATCTCATATGATCCTTCATATTTATATTCAAACATTTATATGTGCATCCCTGCATAAAAAAAACAGAGGGAAAAATACTACGTACATATGTAAACTCAGTTACATTTGTAAGAATATCTATATTCATTTACGAGTATAGCCAAAATATATGGAGGTCATGTAATTTACTGGCAGCAGCACATCAAAGATGCCAGGCTAATAATTTTATACACCAGATGGGCATTTCATGAACATGAGACTCACCCGTGAGTGGCCCTTAAATTAAGCAATTTTTGTATATATCCAAACCAAACCAAGATATTTAGTGAGTGAATTTGGACAACTTTTTCCCTCCCCGATGCAATTCACAGACGGACAATAACAAGGGATGACCAAAATTGGACCATCTTGTTCAAATCTCATAATGGTTTCAGAAGAAAACTTTTAAGGTATTTTATGAAGTTTAGAAACAGTCATGATTACTACAAACAGATGACTAACATTTTAGCATCAAGTAGTATGTTTTAAAAAGCTTAAAACATGACCTAAATGTCCCATGTAAGCTGAAAAACCCTTTTCTTAATTCAAATATTTTGTACAGTAAAATAATTTTATGTTGACCTCATATGTATGAACATGCGGGAGGTTCTCTCTGCATTGAAGACCTATTGGTCACCTGCTGCTGTTATCTGTTCTATGGTCAGGGTGTTGTCTCTTTGACATATTCCCCATGTCCATTCTCAATTTCATGCCTAAACATCACACTGAACCAATTGAATACAACAACTTTATAATGACCCCACTCGTTTGAATCTTTCCAAACTTATAATCATACTGACCAATGACTTTCTTTCTAGGTACAAATGAGGTATATAATAACTTTATTTTGACCTTAAATACATACAAGAACATCACACTGAACTCATGGATATCTTTCTAGGTACAATGTTTATAATAACTTAACTCATGGATATCTTTCTAGGTACAATATATATAATAACTGAACTCATGTATATCTTTCTAGGTACAATGTATAAATTAACTGAACTCATGGATATCTTTCTGGGTTTATAATAACTTTATGTTGACCTCACATGTATGAACATATCTGACCATCACACTGAACCAATGGATATCTGAGTAAATGTATATAACAATTTCATGTTGACCTCACATGTACATGTTTGAACATACAAGAACATCACACTGAATTCGTGGATATCTTTCTAGGTACAATTTTAATAATAACTGAACTCGTGGATATAATAGATATCTTTCTGGGTATCGGATATAACAACTTTATATTGACCTCACATGTATGAACAAACCTGAACTAATGGATATCTTTCTAGGTTTATAACAACTATATATGTTGAACACACATGTATGAACATACCTGAAAATCACACTGAACCAATGGATATCTTTCTGAGTATATAACAACTTTATGTTGACCATACATATGCGAGGCATACAGATGTGGCTGAACGCCCACCCAATCACACAGTTCACAGGGATATGGTTTGTGAAGCTTCCTCATGTGCTCTGCTCGTTCTGAAAATGACTGAAATATAAGATTACACTTGGCACATTTCCATTGTTTTTTAGGTTTAAGGCTTGTTGTGTCATCAGTCATATCATAGTCCTGATGATCTTTGGCATCTTCATCATTGTCAATATTTCTCTGGCGTTTATTACTTTTAATAACCTTCGTTACTTTTCTCTTCTTATTCAAAGATGTCTTTTTCTTTTTTCTAGATGGCTTTTCCTTTGTATCTGAACTTAATGATCTAGAAGGTCTTTTAGTAGCCTTTCTACCTAAAGATGTATTGTTTTGATTAAAGCTTGGACATTTTGTCACTTCACATTTTGATTTACTGTCAGATTTTTCAGAATTTTCAGGTGAGCTATCATTATCCATTGTTAACACTGGAAATGCATCCCCTTTTTTTTCTTTTTTTTCATTATCAACACATTGCATTACAATATTTTCTATTTGATTTATAAGGTTTTCACCAAGTGAAGAACTGGAGGGTCTAGAGTCATTGGTGCAACCATATTCAACTGAACTGGTTTCCATGTTATTGTCATCACTACTGGTTCCCTGATCATTTTTAAGATCAGTCACCTTCAGGTACAAACTGTCACCTCTGCTGACTGTTTTCATTGGTGTAGCTGGAAGATCATCATTTCCTAAAGGAATTGTACTGGTGCTTTCATAAGATGAATTACTATTATTTGAGTGAATGTATAGTTCTCTTTCAAAAACTGTTTTCTCTTTGACACCATCTTTATCATAAGTACTAGGATGTACCTTTGTAATTTGATACTGGTGATTAAATGAATCACATGCAGAGCTTAAATATAAGTCTTTACAGAGTTGTACAAGATCATTGTAAAAACTTTTTTCAATAACTAATTCTCCAGAATATAAAAATATCACGACAGCTTTAATTACATGAATTTGGTATTTTGTACAGTCAACTTGATGGTTTTCATTTGTTTGTGATATCTTGCTGTAGATGTGTTTTTCACTGTTGGCTGCTAAGATAATGCTGTGTATATTTGCAGTGCCATCACATGCTTGTAGTGTAACATCACAGTTAACTCCCCTTTGCTGTAACTGATGCAGTGAGTGGAATACTTGATCTTTGTATCCAGGAACAAAAACACTGATAACTTCATCCATTTTATACTAGATGTAACCTACAAAACATATTCATGATATACATGGTTAATTTATATAAAGCAACTAATTTATAAAGTGTTATTATCATTTTTATTGCCTAAACTTACAGAAACACAGAAGGTACATTCCCCAATCTGAAATTATATAGATGTGATCATTTGATGGTCAAGGATGAAACAAAGCGTATGGTTATTTTTCTATCTATTTTACATTTAAAACATAAAATACAGTGTTTATTATTTAAGATATTTATAGAAAAACATTAATATTAATAAAAAAATTAAAATATAAAAATATGAAAAAAATAATGCAAAGAGTGACTGAACATCTCATGAATTCATGAATGCATGTAGGGCATGAGTTAATTGTCAGTGGTGATGATTGCGACTTGAAAATTCTTCATTATTCGATATTGATAAAACTTGAGTAGGTGTTTCTATATGAATTGGATTTTAAATAAAACTGCATGTTCACCTTCAGAAAAAGATATATTCACTGTGCAAAACATTGTGTGCTTTTACTAATGGTTCATACAGGAACCCCCATATATATTAGTATACTGTTCTTATGTGAGTTTATAATATTCAGATTGACATATAAGTTCATTTGAGGTGAAATTTTTATGAAATTTACATATTTAGTATAAAGTGAAATTGTCTTGTGTAGAATGGAGCATTTTCATCTTCTTCTAAGAGAAGTCTTGCCACCTAATTTGTTTATAAATTTGATTGTAGATTTATTTAGGATTTGTTGGTGTTGAACACCAGCATTCTTAGCTAAGTCATTGTGGCCAGCTTTTAATGACAGAAAAGGCCAAGTGCTTGGAGAGAACCACAGACTAGTCAAAGTAGGACAAGAAGACTTTCATTTGAGATATGCTATAAACCACAAGGGAGACAACACATTTGCATCCATAATTTTGTCCATTGTCCAAATACCATAATTACAAAAAGTACATAATACATACTATATGGTTAGTATGGATATATACTAGTACAAAGGTCTTCTTTTAAACTTCTAACCATTATAACCATGCTGTCCTTGTATTGCATATTGATATTCCCTATATTGCAATTTGCAAAACTGAAAAAAATAAACAATGATATATAAATGTATAGATGCAAATTTGTTTATTTTTTGGGGCCATTAATAGCTTGCTGTTTGGTGTGAGCCAAGGCTCTGTGTTGAAGACTGTACCTTGACCTATAATTATTGTAAGTAGTGATAATGATAGAGTAAGTATGACAAGGTTCAGAACCAGCAGTCATAAACTTCATTTTGAAATTGGTAGATACCTCTATACCAAAAACTCCTATAAATAAATTCAGTGGAACAATGTGGAAGATGAGTAACATTTTCTATTCAACCTCCTGAAATTTTCTATTTGAAGGAAGAAGTTCCTCCTAAAATTTTCTATTTGAAGGAAGGAGTTAGTGTACAACTGTTTAAATAAAAACATTTCTAAAACTAAACATATTAATTCTCAGTTTATGTAGTTGTTTAGTAAATTACTGTAATAAAAACACTGATGTAATCAGAAGTATAGATAGCTAAGTACCTTAAAATGTGTTTTTTACTTAGAGCAAATGTGTGCAATGTTTATATATTGTTTGCTATTTATAACGTACATGTATATCTACATTGATAAACTGATTTTTATGTCTATGTCATACTAGAGTTACTCCCCTTGGAACACACAATATTTTTATACTTGTTTAGTATTAATTGTAGTGAGAAGTTTAAAAGTTATTATTTGTTGTATCTCTGCTAATATTGACTTATGTTTATAATTGAGCTTTCTTTAATAAGATATTTCATATTTGTATAAGCAAATACAAATTAGGAATTGCATGTATACGTATCTGCAATAATTTTCATTATCGCTATTTTGTGCATTTTTACTTTTTCACTTTTCGCTTGAGATGAAAAATTATTGCTATAATCTAAGGAGGCACGTGGCGTTGCTAATGAAATTGACATGAAATTGACAACGTCGTCATAGGTAAAATAGTGATAAACAGATTATCATGGGTCATCTCAACTCCATTGCATTTCTTGCTTTGGCCGCACTGGCTCGAGCAAGAAAATCAATCTCATTGAAATGATCAACAATAACAACAATAATCTATAAGTCTACCACTTATACAGGGTGATATTGTGAATATTACATGTCCCTGGACTTAATACCATTATCTGTAAATTCTTTTTCTAACTGCATTCTTCCACTTGATAAAAAGAAATGGAGAATGTGCCCATGGGACACAGATGATGCCACCACTTGCAGATAACAATATAAAGAGACATAACTAGAAAACTGTTCAAGTGATGCCACCCAAATTCGACCCTGATCAGTGTTTAGTGGTAATAAGTATTGTATAGAAAAATGTATAGATTTCGTAACATTTGTTGAGGTAAACTTAAGTTACATGTAAATAACTTTTTCTGTATATAAAGGGACATAACTCTAAAAGAGTAAAAGTGATTGCACACCAACAAACTGTAGTTGGAGAAGGGAAACTCTAAAATTCACCCATTTTTGTTTTATAATGGAACATTTCTTGAGAACGGTAAAAAGTGACCCCACCCAAATTTGAAATTGACATGAGTTTTGTGGCATTGTGTATAAGTTTCGGAACATTTTGGTTGAGAAAAACTAAAGTAAGAGATCTTTTACCACATATAAAGGGACATTACTCCATAAGGGTAAAAGTGAACCTACACAGGCAAATTAAAGTTTGAGAATGGAAACCATTTATCATGTTTATAACGGAGCATTTCTCAAGAATAGTAAAAGTGACCCAACTCAAATTTTAAATTGATATGAGTTTAGTGGAATAAGCAGTGTATAAGTTAAATTGTTTTATAACATTCAGTTGAGGCAAACTAAAGTAAGAGAATGTTTTCCATTTATATATAAAGGGACATAACTCCAGAAGGGTAAGTGATGCCATCCAAGTTCTGTGTTTTTTGTTGTAATATAAGCATTGTGTATAAGTTTCATAACACTTGGTAATGGCAAACCTAGGTTTAATGATAGATACAAAAAATTCAGCATTTTTTCAATTCATAAAGGGACATAACTCTAGAATGGTTGAGGCAAGCGAGAGAACTGGAACTAATTTCCCGATATATGTTTACTAAAAATGAATGCCCCATTGCTGCATATTAATATTTATTCTGAAT
Organism: Mytilus galloprovincialis; assembly: GCF_965363235.1. Classification (NCBI taxonomy): domain Eukaryota; kingdom Metazoa; phylum Mollusca; class Bivalvia; order Mytilida; family Mytilidae; genus Mytilus; species Mytilus galloprovincialis. The sequence goes on from NC_134842.1 coordinate 20,083,545, forward strand.
ATCTTGTATATTATGTGAAGTTTTTGAATATTTACTTTTTTATCAGTGGTAGGGTATGCCCACATGCCCAGTTTGCTGCTTATCTGACTAAATATAAAATCTATTGTTCACCATGATTGAAAGCTGTGATGATCAGGTAGATTCCACTCACTTATGCCTCACTGAACAGAATTTCTATTGTAAGATTTAACATGAAATTTAAAGGTCAACTATTCCTTTTGTTGTTGATCAGGAGTTCAGATAGGTATACAATAGATTGCAAGTTTTGTCACTTTAGCAGAAAACTGGTCATCCCTATTCTTAGTAAAGTGCATATGTTGATGCATATAATGCTAGATATTATAGCCAATGGCAATATAACTAGAAAATGCCATTCTGCCCTATATAATTTGCTTTTAATCCAGTGTAAACAAAAATACCCCTCTATAGAGGGATAATTTTATCCCTCTATACAGGTATAATCACCATACAGGGGGTTTGTTCCCAACCTGATAAAAGGGATAGTCTTTGCATTTAATAGTTCAAATAATTATGACATTGAAAGGCTATGATATGTTTTGGCTTTGACATGTTTTGGCTTTGACACCTTACATCACATATACATGTATGTAAGGCATCAAAGCAAAAAAATATCATAGCACTCAAGACTTTATAAATTTTAGACTATACATTTAGGGGTTATCTCTCATTTGAGAAGTTGTTCCTACTCTACTTTTAAATACTAAAATGGGGAGAGAAATGAGGTGCAAATAATGGATAGTCGACCTGCCAATGGCTGTGCAACTAAACTGCTAAAATGCATGCATTCAGTGAGTGGTGAAGACGCATGCAGAGCCTGTGACGTGTACAAAAAAATATCAGAAAAATAGTTAAACGTACCATATTTAACTATAGACATATATTTGTGTGTTTGTTTATGCATATTATTTGTAGGACAACTTGATAAATGTTTAGTGATAATACTATCATGACTGTTTGTTATTATTATTCTCAAGGTCTGCTCCAATAACCATCACACCATATGGAAACGCCCACTTCGGCATATCATTTTGTATTCACACTACAGAATACATTATGGATAGAATAAAATAAAAATCGTGTGACCTGATATAATTTATTGAACTAAAATTTATTTAAAAGGATATTTGATTATTTTTTTTATTTAATTAACCCCTTTTTGTTCTGGTTGTCAGACGCTCCTTTCGAACAAGAAGACAATTCGGCCCAATGAATTTCGGCCCAATGATGTTCAGATTATACATGTTATAGAGATAGACTAATCATTTTTAAAACAAATCAATGTTATAATTGACCCCAAAAAAAAAAAGGTATTGCTTTCATCAAAATTTCTAAACGGATTGGCTTGATACTCGGAAAATGTCAAGATTTCATTTTTTTTTTAAAGAATACAAGTGTGGACACAGATCAGTGTGGATAGTAAGATGTTTTCAGGGACTTTCTATACTAACTAGTAGAGAAAGTCCCTGATGTTTGACAGTGTTTTCTGACAAAAAGAGATATCTGATAAAAATTACCCCCCCCAAAGGATTCTATATTAAGGAGGCCCCTTATGGGGGGTCCTAGTAATCACATAATCACCATTTTTTTGCCAATATAATCACATAATCATTAAATATTTGCTTATCTTTAGTAATCAAATAATCATAAACTAAAAATACAGTCCTAGGTAATCAAATAATCATGAAATATTTGGCTTAATAATCAAATAATCATTAAAAAAACGGCCAAGTAATCACATAATCAAAAACCCCATGAGGGCCCTCATTAAGCTGTGTTGCACAATGACAGCTAACCTGAACCAAACACTTAACATAAGCAGTGTTGTTTATCTAATATTTAGTTTTAATGCCGATATTTATCAAAGGTACCAGGCGTACAATGTAAAACAACAGTTGTGCGTTTCGTCCACTTAATTTTTTTTAAGTCAAACAAGCACAAAGTTGATGAGCATTGAGGATCAAAAATTTAATAAGCTCATGCCTGGGATAAGAAAATCCTTAAAGTATTTTAAAAAAAATCAAACTTTTGTTAACAGGCATGTTACTTTGTAGGAGACACTGACTGTATTTCGATTTACGCCCGAGGCGGTCTATGGTTATCCATAGGTACCTTTCCCTTGGGTACCTATCATTTTTTGTTTGTTATACAGATACAGATAGAAGTGATACATAAAGTTAGCTATTCTTGTTGTGGTATGAAAGTGGACAGTGCTGAAATTTATTGCTAATTCACACAAATTAAGGAATTTACGAATGAATGAATGATAAATGTTGATCATGAACAGTGAATTATGATTTTATAATTCTTTATTAGACCTAAAAAGTGGCAATCACTTCCTGCACAAATAGATATTCGCTGAGTGATCGTTTTTTTTTTAAAGAAAAAAACATTCTAGCTTCCACTTAATCAAAGTAAACTAGTGAACTATTAAATGTTATCAGACTTATCAGTGTGTATTTACCATGACAACAGAAATAAATCAATACTAAAAATTAAAATATGAAGTCCATCATTCAAGAAATAAAAATATATTTTTTTCTATCGTCAGGACAAAGATAATTAACTCTTGTCAATAACTCCCGAAATAGTTCAATCAGTGGTCACAGAACAGAAGAGGAAAGTTTTGAGAAAGGATTATACGACGACTTTACAGACGACAGACCGTCGGGCGAGATTCACAGGTGCCAAGTAATGACACGCTTAGCTCACATACATGGCCCACAAAGATTAAGGAAAGACGAAGTTAAAAGGAATATTCTATAAGGGTAAGCGTGTGATATACTCGTGCTGTCTGCACAAACATGCTCGGCCCAGTTTTTCTGGCAAAACAGCCGTTGGACGTCAGAGCAATCTCGGACTACAATAGATTGAAATCTGGATGTGTATTGAAAATGGATCAGTGTGTGAATTGTAACTGGATCTGGATGTGTGTTATTCTAATATAACTGTATCTAGTTGTTTATTGTACATGTACATTAATCTTCCCGTGTACTGTTATATTAGTATAATTGTAACTGGATCTTGGTGTGTTGTTACTGGATCTAAAAGTGACAGTGTAATTTAACTGGATCTGGTAGTGCATTGTAAATTGACCTGAATGTGTGTTTTAACTGGATCTGGATGTGTATTATGCTATTATGACTAGATCTGGGTGTGTATTAAGTGTGGAACTGGATGTGTATTGTAACTGGATCGGAATGTGTATTGTAACTGGATCTGGATATGTAGTATGCTTTTATAACTAGATCTGGATGTGTATTATGCTACATGTATCAAAACTAGATCTGGATATGTATTATGCTAGCTATTATAACTAGATCTGGATATGTATTATGCTATTATAACTAGATCTGGATGTGTATTATGCTATTATAACTAGATCTGGATGTGTATTATGCTATTATAACTAGATCTGGATGTATATTATGCTATTATAACTAGATCTGGATGTGTATTATGCTATCATAACTAGATCTGGATGTGTATTATGATATCATAACTAGATCTGGATGTGTATTATGCTATTATAACTAGATCTGGATGTGTATTATGCTATTATAATATCTGGATGTGTATTATGCTATTATAATATCTGGATGTGTATTATGCTATCATAACTAGATCTTGATGTGTATTATGCTATCATAACTAGATCTGGATGTGTATTATGCTATTATAACTAGATCTGGATGTGTATTATGCTATAATAACTAGATCTGGATGTGTATTATGCTATCATAACTAGATCTGGATGTGTATTATATGTGGATCTGGATGTGAATTGTAACTGAATCTGGAGGTGTATTGTTAATTTGAAGTTGTATGTGTATTGTTACTTGATCGGGGCTATCCTTGATTTTGTGATGCATAGTATTGTTTTCAGTCCGTCTTGTACAAAGTACGAGAAAAGGTTATCTGTTTAAAAATATTTTCCATATGAAGATAAAATGGTGGTCCTTTTACACCTCTAGTCTAAAAGAGGGACTTTATTGCAATAACCTACTCATCTCGGATTATGGAGCACAGCGATAGTTGTTCAATATTAAGACTGAAGACTGTATGTCCTGTATAGTATTATTTGAAAACTTTTCTGTTATATTATCTTTATCAATTTCATGCGTTTGAATTTCTTTTTTATGGTTTCCTTCAGGAACGTTCAATTGAATAAACTACTTAGTATTTGTTCATGTGAACGAAGCTCACAAACTAAGTACTTGAAGGTCACATATATATATAGTCCAGTCAATCTAGCATAAATTTCACCGTAACCTTGTAGTAATTATAACAGAAGATTTTTAAGTTTTAATCTTTATCATTATACCCCAAATATACACAGAAAAAAGTCCCATAAAATCTAACTTGAGGACACTAAAACATGATGATTTTGAAATTTCAATAGAGATTTGCATTGAAAAGGGAGATAACTCTTTTAAAAAAGGCAGAAATATCAATATAAATTAAACGAGAGAAGAAAGATACCAAGGGGACAGTCAAACTCATGAATCGAAAATAAACTGACAACGCCATGGCTAAAAATGAAAAAGACAAACAGACAAACAATAGTACACATGACACAACATAGAAAACTAAAGAATAAACAACACGAACCCCACCAAAAACTAGGGGCGATCTCAGGTGCTCCGTGAGGGTAAGCAGATCCTGCTCCACATGTGGCACCTGTCGTGTTGCTTATGTGATAACAAATCCGGTAAATAGTCTAATTCGGTAGGTAACATTCATGAAGGGAATAGTTTAGGCGTCTTTAGAGTATAACAAACAAGTGAAATTTATGTATTAATGAAAAATTATTACACCAGGGTTTTCGATATCACAAACAAGTCAAAACATTTACTAAATTTTATCATCGGTTTCAGGAAATAATTCGTAAATATAACTCAACATGCAGATATCTTATACGTTCAGAAATTTCACCTTAAATCTTTTATGGTAATATTCTTTACAAAGCACAAAAATGTCAGTACTCACCTCAAAAGCTTACAAAACCTTTAAACAGAAGGGATATAGTTACGATACTGTTGTCAGGTCATTAAAGATAGTTTATTTTGGCCTTAATATTGATCACTTATAGGGTCTTTGCATCGGAACTAATCACATTTATTAAAAAAAAAACAGTTGTTGGCATGGCACGGGTTATGTTCTTTTCACATTTTTTTTATTATAGTATGATACTAAACCCCTAACGGGAGGGATTGTGCCTGATATTCATATGATGAAGACATAATCTTTCAATCAGTTTAATTGAGGTCTGGAGCTGGCATGTCAGTTAACTGCTAGTAGTCTGTTGTTATTTATGTATTATTGTAATTTTATTTATTTTCTTTTGTTACATCTTTTGACATCGGACTCGGACGTCTCTTGAACTGAATTTTAATGTGCGTATTAATATGCGTTTACTTAACTCCGAATTATACACAAGAAACTAAATACAAGACTAACAAAGGCCAGAGGTTCCTAACTTGGGACAGGTGCAAAATTGCGGCAGGGTTAAACATGTTTATGAGATCTCAACCCTCCCCCTATACATCTAGCCAGTATAATTCGGAGTTAAGTATGACTTCCATTATCACTGTACTAGTATACATATGTTATTAAGGGACCAGCCGAAGGTCGCATACGGGTATGGGAGTTTCTCGCTACATTGAAGACCCATTGGCGGCTTTTGGCTGTTGTCTGCTCTATGGTCGGGTTGTTGTCGCTTTAATAATAACACACTCCCCATTTCCTTTCTCAATTTTAACTATTAAGGTGTTCTCGTATCTTTTATCATGCTATAACCTAATACTGAATATTATTATGCTCTATCTATGCAGAAAAATATTACTTGTTCATATAATTAAGTGTTTTGAGACATGAAAGTATCACATGAATGAAAATTACACAAGAAAATTTTGAAGGAAATAGGTTCTTACATAAATTTTAAGTGGGATTTCTATAATTATCGTTCATCAATGTCAGTTGAGTTTTTTTTAATTATCTCTTTATCAATCTAACATTTTCTTGGGAAACTTATTTTGTCCGCCTACATAAACAATGATTTCATCTTATAAGATTCATTGTCAGTGAGTGTTGAAAAGATGTTGCAGCTACTGTCCTAAGACAAAAACAGTAAACCACTGCTGTTTGATTAGAAGGTAAGTAAAGTATGAATTAAAATATGTTAGGAGTAAAGAAAACAAGTAAATTTAGGTTTGCCATAATATTCATGTGTATGAAAATAAGATGATGTGGTGTGACTTTCAATGAGACAACTCTCCATCAGAGACCAAATGATGAAGATGTGGTATGATTGCCAATGAGACAACTCTCCACCAGAGACCAAATTAGTTTATCCTGACGTTTTTTAACATACAATGTCATCCTGTTTTTTTTTTTTTTTTTTTTTTTTTTTTTTTTTTTTAACTTAAAATAAGTTCGTCCTGCCTTTTCAAAATTCCATCCTAGCCCCCCCCCGCCCCCACACACAAAACCAACAAAAAAACCAATGGTGGCGCCCTAAAGACCAAATGATGTAAATATGGTATATGGTATGGAATGATTGAATGTCTATGAGATAACTTTCCACAAGAGACTAGATGTTGTGGTTAAATTACCAATGAGACAAGACTTCTCTCCAACAGAGTCAAAATGATGTAGATGGCTTGTTTCGGTATAATTACATAGCATATCAGATTTGTACATACCATTGCAATAATAAGAAATAAATACTTCTTTTGAAACTTAACACGGTTGTAAAAGGGTTAACAATGAATCTCAATCAAGAAGGACGTCTGTGCTTAAGACTTAATGTGCTTTTGGAAATTCTCATACATAACAATAAGTACAAAAAGCAACATTCAATTTTTAAATGCGAAACGTAGACATTCCATGGATCAGGCGTCATGCTTATAATCACTAGCCTAATACAAAATTTGCAAACGGTGTTACCTAGTAGAGAGGATTTCTGATTACACATTTCTGCATTAAAGTTGCCTAAATGATTTGAATATTAAAAATTGCAACAAATTGCAACAAGCAGACTTGGTAAGCAAAAGTATTTCAGGCGAATTTTGAATTGTACTTCTAAACCTATTTGCACAAGATACTTGGTTTGTTCCGCTTATTATTACTGATATAGAAAATAAAGATCAATCAGTTTTTAAATTTGATAGTAAAATTTAGATGTTGAAATTTTTAACGGTAATACATTAACATGTTAATTATGCAAAATACTTGTACTTTTAAGTCTATAAACCATGACTGAAGGAACAGGGCCAAATATTGTTTGCGATATAACATTGCCAATGATATCAGAACTGCACACCAAGTATCAGTGACTTATTACTTAGTAGTTATCCTTAAACTAACCTAACCACCAACTCTTTACAATGTATATTCTGCAAAAGTTTTAAAGTCAATAGATCATGAATAATGGGCCAAGACCAAATTATCAAATGTGTAGATGCTTATACAAGTGCATATTGAATGACTAGTAGGTTTCTCTTTAAACTGACCTAACTTCCAGCCATAACAAAATGTTTTTGTAGCAGGCACTGGAAACATTATACAAGTCTTACTTTGTGACAAAAAAGGTTTCTATCCAAAGCTCTAGAAAGTTCACCACTTTATGTTTAGAAAGGGAAGCTGTTTGATGCTGTAAATATAACTCAAATTTTAAGAAAGGGTAACCTTTTGAGTGCTTCAGAAAGCTCGTGTACTTTCCACATGCCTAAACTTTTACTTTTTGAATTTTGAAACCTAAGAAAAGGCTAAATCTTACAAGTTTTGATATGAACTATTATTTTTATTCATACTAGCTGTCATGTGAAATATTAAATTTGAAAGAACATATAATATCAGGTATTCTGCATTTCTCATATCAGTACTTTTAATTAATTGTTGAATAGCCAGTTACAATTATTTAATGCATATGCAGAACAACTAGTATTCAAAGGTTAAAAATAAGATGTAAGGGGGTGTAAATATTTAAAAAAAAAAACCTAAGTTAATACATACTATTTTAAAGATTCAGGAATGTAGTTGAATACAACCTGAATGGTAGTGTGCATTGATTGGGACTTTATGCATATATAATGCCATAATAAAAGTATAACCCACGGAAGCAAATAAAAACTTTCAATGGGGTTCTTATAGCCTGAATAATAAAATAAAAAATGTATCAGTACATGTATCATACAATATGTCCTTATCAATATCATTTAATATAAATGTTTCACATTCAAAATGAACAGTTAATAAAAATACATTGAAGATGTGACACCGAACTTATCATATCCTCTTGTTTCAGTACAGAGAAACATTTCCTTGTTCAACCTTCTATAGGAGGAAATATCATTAAGTTGTTTATTAAGAAAGTATGGGAAATGCGTGCTCAGTTAAAGTTTATGATAAAAAAATCCTCAATGCAAATAATTCTAAAAATATAATTCTATGAAAAGCAGTACATTAAATTCAAAATTCAGAGGCAGATTTATAGGGACAGCGGGCCCAGGTCCCCCTTTGTAGAACAAGTTTAGTTGATTAAATAGGGATTCACTGAATCATAACTGGAGACAGACAGGGGACCCCCTCTTATTTGAATACCTGGTTCGCCACTGAAATTTATCAAACATGCCACAAGGCAAAGTTGATGACAATAGACTTAGAATGTATTCTATTATTAATACAAGATGTGCCAGTTACCCCAGAAATATATCAAAAACATTTTAAAAGATATAAGACTTTGCTAAATATGTCTTAAATGGGAAATTGCCAGCTCAAACTTTGACTACACAATTTCCATCTCAGACAATATGTTTAACAGATAATCTTTTGGTTTTTTTAAAGGAACTTCAAAAGAAAACCAACACTTACCATTCCAAGCATAAACAAATATCTAAACTATCATAAAGTATCAGAAACCAGAAACCTTTTCAAGAGTTAAAGACAAACTAGACAATAATACATGACCATTTATATTAACCAGTAAAAGAAAAGAAAAAAAAGTAGAGAAAATATTGGACAATTTGACAAGAATATTGATAAAAAATTACAAGGTCAGAGAGAACATCTTTGCAATTCTACAGTACCACCCAGATCCCATTACAAGGATATTAGACAATATAGTGCCTGATTTAGAAACCAGTAAAAGAAAAGAAGTGTAGAACAAATTTTCGACAATTTGACAGGAACTTCAATAAACCAATACACGGATAGTGAGAATATCTAGACAATTATACATTACGATACAGAATCCATTGCAAGGATAAAAGACGAACTAGATAGTTATACAGTACCATATAAAAAACAGTAAAGAATCTTGAACGAATAGGCCAATTTAACACGAACACATAGAAACCATTACAAGGCAAGAGAGAATATCTGGACAATTTCAAAATACTATCCAGAAACCATTATCAGGATTAAAGACAATCTAGACTATAAAACAGGAAAACCAATCAGAAACCATCACAAAGAAAAAGAGAAAAAATAACTGGATAGTAATGCAACATCACTGTACTATTTAGAATTCCTACACAGTTAAAGACTATGTCTCACAGTAAAACAGAATCCTTACGTTTTTATAAATACTTGTGTCAGAAGATTGGATCAGAGAAAGTAATAAGAGCAAGACGATTGGCATATATTTGTCAAGACTTTCAAAATGCCAGCAAAATCATTCCTTATATAACCAGTGGAAGTAAGGGAGAAGGATTGGATCTTAAAGGTAGTGATCTTGATTTAATGCAAATTGATCCTAAATATATAGTATATGAATCAGATAAAGATGCTATAATACAGGATTGGAAGACAATGTTAGTCATGGATACTGAGGATACACAGCCATGTTTTACACAACTACGATTATATTCCAATGTGATTGTTAATAGTCTACCAAATCATATCAAACAAAATCTACAACAACACAGTGGAAAACACCTACTTTCAAGTGAGCTTTACAAATCACAAAAGCTCAAAGGATTAAAAGGATTAGCATCAGATATGAGTATTCATGGTCCATGCATATCAAGCAAGCATGAGAACTATGATTTTGCAAGCTGTATAAAATGTGATCAGTGGGTATCTCAAGCCCAACCATGGATCTCAAGATCACGTTTGATATGGCCTTCACCTGAACTTATTTCAAACATAACTTCATGCGGTACTTTATTTGTTCCAATCGGTAATAAGGGATCTACAAATGAGAATCTTCAGTGGCGAATATCATTTTCTGTTGCAGAGAAGATACTGATATATTCTTTCAGTCATACCCAGCTACTATGCTATGCTTTGATAAAGATAGTATTGACAGAAATAGTGAACAGAGAGGAAGATATACAAGGTTTATTGTGTTCATACTTTCTGAAGACCCTGATGTTTTGGATGTCAGAAGAAATTGAAATATCAGTCTGGAGACCCGACAATATCATTCCCTGTTTTATGGCCTGTTTAAAAAGGTTACTATACTGTATAGAATATTCAACGTTGTTACATTATTTCATTCCTGATAACAACTTGTTCTATTTAAGGTTTAACAGTAAACAGGAGAGCACATTAATCAACTTCCTAAAACAATCATACCAAAAAGGAATTGAAATTTTCTCATCATCTCAGACTTTACAGGATTACAGAAGATTTCCATGTGAAACTACAAGATCAATGTGTGAAATAACTGTATTAATGCAAATAATTATAGAGAAGATACAGTCACCTTTTCCAAATACCTTACGCATATTGAACACTTTGCTGCATCATTGTAAAACTGATTTATCCAAGGTTATCTTTCAACTGTCAACTGCAAGGGCATATCAAACAGTACCGTTTGGACTACCACATGTAAATAACCCAAGCAATAAGCAGCAATACAAGCTCTACAAACGTGACATGAGCCAGTTGTTGGTTGGTGTACAGTCAGATGCAGTATCAGGATGGCTGCAATTGGCTTCTTTCTTCTATGGTCACAAAAACTATTTAACATCAACAGATATAATCGATTATACTTTGTCAAAATGTACAGATGAAGCAAGATTGTCAAAGATTTCACTGAAACAGACCAAGACACCGAAGCTTATATCACTAGTTAAGAACATACCATCTCGATATTTCGTATTCCACAAGTTTAGATTAAATTCAGTTTTCCCAATGGAACTAAAGTGTCCTCATGCCTTCAATCCATTGGCCTCAATTAGTTCTCAACCATTTGCACATTTCCTCCGGTTTTTGTGTTGTTACCACCTCCATGACTTTGAATCATGTCAGTATTGTATAAACAAGTTATTAGAAACAGTTCGTAATTACATTCCATCAAGAGAACGGTATATAGATGTACATGCATATAATTTAATATTACTAGGAATAGCTTTTCAGATGTTAGGTGACAGAGATTCAGCAAGGAAATATTTTCATATGGCTGCGTATTATGATGAACATAACTTTACATGTGCTGCAATCAGATTGCATCAGTTTTGCTGAGGTCTGAATTAACACAAAACAGAGTCATTGTTAACACAAGACATACAATTGAGTGCATCCCAATATTTTCATAATGTTTCTTATCAATAAGATCTAACTGATATGGTGATACAAACTTTTAAAGTAAAACTCCTTGTACTAAAATCTTAAAATGAAATTCAAATATTCCCTGAAATCACACAAAACAAGCAATGAATAGTTGAACACTGGTGTTGACAATAGGCTTCATAGTAATAACTTTGTTTGCAATCTTAATAATGCATAACTGATGCCATTAATTGTTCAAGTCAAATTATTTTACAAATGACAAAATGTTTTGAGGACAAGCTTTTGTACAGTCATTTTCTATGCGGTACATATATGAATTCCCCCTTAAAAAATATTGGATTTCCAATTATTTAAGCCTTGCGCCAAATTTGTACGAAAAAGACATTACTTGTTAAAATATCCATCTGTGGCATCCAAATTGATACATGTTGATATAGAATGTATAGACTGTTTCGTGAATTAGCAAAATTTAAACATATACTGGATATTCATCTGTATGATAAGAGCTGTAATTATAAAAATAGAAATGTTTAATGCCTTGTAAAATTCTGTTATTAACAGATATTCATCAATAAACATGCTGCTATAGTCGGGAATCTTTAATGAAGAAAGGTCTACGGTTGTGATGACACTTTGGTGTCAGTAACATATTGAATTTGACATATTTGACCATTTTGCACCCAAATTTTGGACCAGATAAAATCCAGGGTTTAAGACCGAGAAACATATTTGACAAATATTAACATCTTTGTAAAATGCATCTAGTAGCAAAGTATATGTTAAGCTAAAGCCTTGGTTAATACAATAAGATAAATGAGATTTCAAAACGAGCTAGGCTATATTTGAAAATATGACAATTTAAGTTTTGAACCAAAAATACTTTGCGTGACACAATATTATACTTTATAGCAATACTGATGTTTGACAGACTAAAGTTTAAATAATGTTAAACTAAATCTTTTTTTGGGTGAGTTTTAATACTTCTTAATTTTCGATTTGAAGGGGTAGATAAAGTGGTCATGACCTTCTCATAATTTTGTTATATAACGAAATAACCATGCTATCGTCATGGTACACAATGATACAGGGAGATAACCTTGTAAAAATCAGCTAAACATTTTAATCCTGTTTTATTGTTTGTAAAATATCAATCTTCGCAATGATCAGAAATGGTGTTTGTCAAACTCACCATAAATCCAATGAAAATTTTTTCAATAAAGTGTGAGGTTCAATTTTTTAATTTTATTTTTGTCAAACAGTCCGAGTAAATATTTCGTCAAAATTTTATGATATTAAACAAGCCAAATTATTTGATTCAAGGTGTTCGGTACCAATTTAAAGTCAATCAATCATTTAACTTTACAGTTAATAATTATATTCTACAAAAAGAGGGACGAAAGATACCAAAGGGACAGTCAAACTTATAAATCTAAAACAAACTGACAACGCCATGGCTAAAAATGAAAAAGACAAATAGAAAAACAATAGGACACATGACACAACATAGAAAACTAAAGAATAAACAACACGAACCCCACCAAAAACTAGGGGTGATCTCAGGTGCCCCGGAAGGGTAAGCGGATTCTGTTCCACATGTGGCACCCGTCGTGTTGCTTATGTGATTACAAATCCGGTAAATAGTCTAATTCGGTAGGTAACATTTATGAAAGGGAAGGGGATTGTAGTTACGACGTAAGGAACATATCCGATATCATTTGTGAAACGGTTATTCCATAACGATCAACCAACTCGTGATGGCGTCCGTAAAATTTACGAAGGGATGATTTCAACTTCACCATTTGGAACTCTTGGTTTAATAGCTTCCTTGTGAGCAGTAACCCTCTATCAAGAAAATCATGATAGGAAATGCAAGCACGGGAATATCGTATCAATTGGGAGATATCTACCCCGTATGCAGGAGCTGCTGGAATGTTGCTACTTAGAAATGGGAAGTTCACAATTGGAAAGCTGAAATCATCTCTTTTGTCGTAAAGTTTTGTTTTCAACCGACCCTCATTGTCAATTTCTAGATGTAAGTCAAGATATGAAGCCAATGATGTACATTGTATAGTTTTATAATCAATCAATCATTTCACTTCACAGCATGTTTAATATGCCTTTAACTACTGAAATATTTTAACTACCAAATGAGGAAGTACATGTAATAGTATATAGATGTATTCTGAGAGAATCCATGACAAATGGCCCCACTGGCAAATCGCCCCACACCTAATTGTAATTGCCCTCATGCTGAGCCGGATATACACAAGCTTGCACACAAGGTAATAGTCTGCACCAAGGCATATCCTGCTACTCTCTTACTCCTAAACGCGGCAGTAGTTGAGAAGATGCATCAATACCCATGAACTACCGCACTTGATATGAGCAACCTACCACGAGGCCACAGAGGAGGCAGTATGACAATGAAAGTTATATACATTGTCATAAAGACTCCAGAATTGACCTTTATCGGGTTTGCACATGTGATGTATAGTCGTTCTTTAACTTTGTTTCACATTAATAATGGGTTACCTTTAGTATGATAGATATGTGTTTGTGCTTATTTCAATTACCTTATGCGGATATGATGGTTTCCCTTATTCTTATTCCCTGTATCCCTTTCCTAACCTGTTGTTTATTTTTTATTTAATCAACATATGGTTCGATTTATCTCAGTTCTTCATTGGTCAAAATTTTATTATGACGTCTCATAAAAAAAGGCAACCATGTCTGAGACGTCACGTTAAAAGAACACATCATTTTGCAGGTCGAAAAGAAGGATTAAGATTGTTTGCGTATCGTCTAAAAGCATTAGAGAAACAGATTCCACCACCAAATCTCATGTGATATGATACTTATCCAATCTCGACAGTTAAATTTTAAATATTTTTCCTTGATGTTTTGGATGTGTAAAATGAACTGCTGACTCACAAACTCAACTGAATTTTGTAGTTTGGTATTTTTGTTACTGGTTTTTGTATTCAATTTAATATTGACCATGAATTAACAAAATACAAAATTCATATTGAATAAAACAATAATTTATCGCATATGTTTTTTGAGAGTTTCTGTAAAATTGAGAAAGGAAATGGTGAATATGTCAAAGCGACAACCACCCGACCATAGAGCAAACAACAGCCGAAGGCAACCAATGGGTCTTCAATGTAGCGAGAATTCCCGCACCCGTAGGTGTCCTTCAGCTGGCCCCTAAAATATGCATAATAGTACAGTGATAATGGACGTCATACTAAACTCCGAATTATACACAAGAAACTAAAATTTAAAATCATACAAGACTAACAAAGGCCAGAGGCTCCTGACTTGGGACAGGCGCAAAATTGCGGCGGGGTTAAACATGTTTATGAGATCTCAACCCTCCCCCTATACCTCTAGCCAATGTAGAAAAGTAAAACAATAACAATACGCACATTAAAATTCAGTTCAAGAGAAGTCCGAGTCTGATGTCAAAAGATGTAACAAAAGAAAATAAATAAAATGACAATAATACATAAATAACAACAGACTACTAGCAGTTAACTGACATGCCAGCTCCAGACCTCAATTAAACTGATTGAAAGATTATGTCTTCATTCTGTACCGGTCTCTGTCTAACGGAGCTATCATTGAAGTTCTGCTTCAATTCAGTTATGAATAATTTGCAAACAACAAGTGGGTATGTACATAAAACATAAAGTACGTCGAAATCTTACACGACTATTTTTTTTCAAATGTTTTAAAATGTAAGGTAAAGTAATTTTGACCAGATTAAGGATTTATAAAAGGAGAGGAGAAAAAAAGTCAAGTGAAATGTTTGTGGTGTGTTCATCTTGTACATGTAACTCTGTCTCCTAGATCTTTTTTGGAATATTGACAACTGTTATAGTTGATTAATGTAAAAACTGAAAACTGTGTAGTTATAAACTAGAGCCTGTGTCGCCCATCTGATATTTTTTTTTACAATTGATGCATGAAATAATGCAACCGCTGTACTTTTGCTTTAGTTTTAGAGATATAAGACACAAACTGCATGTTTCCCCTATATTCTATTTTAGTCATGTTGGTAGGCAGACAGGGTCATTGAACACATTTTTCAAACTAGTTACCCTGATGCGTATTGTGGTCAAGTTTGGTTAAACCTGTCTCAGTTGTAAAAGAATTTGTTACAAACATTTGCGATTTTTTTTTAAATTTGACATTAAAGTGCAGTAACTTCTTATTAGGTCAAATGATCATTTTGGTAATTTGAACTATTTGAAGATCTTATTTTGCTGAAAATTATTGCTGTTTACAAATCTTCTCTATCTATAATAATATTACAATTACATTGTCATTGTATAACCAAACTCTGCAAAATGTTCTTAAAATTACTTGTTTTGGGGCAGCAACCCACGAAAGGGTCGTCCGATTTGTCTGAAATTTCAGGGCAGAAATATCATGACCTGACTAACAATTCAACCCTATTCAAATGCTTTGTTTTGAGAGATATAAACCATAATTTTCAATTTAAAAAAAAGTTCTATTTAAAGCCATGGCGGCCATCTTAGTTGATTGGCTGGGTCATCGGACATATTTTAAACTAGATACCCAAATGATGATTGTGGCTAAGTTAGGTTAAATATGGCCCAGATGATTCAGAGAAGAGTTTTTTAAAAGTTGACGACGACGGACGCTGATGAAAAAACCTCAATAAGCCCTTTGGACCGGGAGAGCTAAAAAGAGAGCATTATCTTAGTCAAAGTCTTTGTTAAAATAACATTTGTAAACCAAACACTGTGTATTCCGAATTCCGGTCTAATGATGGGTCCCAATACTCTTAATTACATCAATTATAACCTGTCAAAACCGGATTGTCTAATTAATTTTAAATAATAACAGTATTGTTTGATATGCAATGAAAACATATTTTTCAGGATAAATAATTAGACAGGGGTTAAACCGTGAACTTAAACATGGTATTAGTGAGCTGTTCTAGTGAAACAATGTGTCAATTACACTGAAAGGCACGCCGAATATATCTCGGATAGAACTTGCCTTGTAACTTGGATAATATTTTTTAAATCGCAAAGTAACAAATGTTCATCGTGTCTTTCGAACTCCTGGTTCTCTGTTGCGAACCCCTCAACCAATTACCTTGATTATTGATGAACACCCGTATGACAACAATCGATGTTGTCGTAGTGTACACTGTACGACAATGTTTCGATTGTGATTAAATTTTGTTTGATAAATGTACTGGCTTTTTAATCGGTCATACCAATGTTGGAAATTATCGATCATGGTGGTAAAACGAAAATCTTGTGTCACAATCCTAACAATGCGAGTATAATGATGCAAATGCAAACAACGAAAAGCAAAGTGAAAGTGAAATTGACAAGTCGGAAACTGATGCTACCCAGGTCTAATTGATATACAAGGATATGTAAATCAAGATTAAACTAATATTTTTTCTTTAATTCGAGGAACAACCAGTTTCTTGAATTTCTATAGCCAATGAATATGAAGATTCAAAGCAACGATCATACGAACTTATTACGTTATTGTGTTTTGTATTTACCAGTTTATAATTTACAATCAGACAGAATCTTCATATGCAACATATCGGACGTCACAAGTCATTCACTTCCGGTAAATACGGAAATCTGAATAAACTAGCTCAGTGTCCGAAACGGCCTTTTTTATAGTCCCGTTGCCGGCCAGTTTATACAGGTTTTACTGTATATTAAGGGCTTATATTGGTTGGTTTCACTTTATATAACAAGGAGGTCTCAATAGTCTGAATCGCTCACCTTGATTTTTTGGCATTTATCTTTCGTTTAAGAGTCTTAGTGTCCAATTTCATATTAGTTTGTTTTTCAAACAAATTGTGTAAATTTGTCCTTTAAAGGGCAATCACTCTTTAAGGAGTCAATTGACAATCTTGGTCATATGAACTTATTTGTAGATCTAACTTTACTGAACATATTTGCTGTTAACAGCTTATCTTTATCATTAAAACTATTCAAGATAATATCCAAACACTGCAAAATTTCCTAAAAATTACCAATTTAGTGGCAGTAACCCAACAATGGGTTATTAAATTCATCTAAAAATTTCAGGGGTGATAGAACTTTACCTCATGCACACTTTAACCTAATGTCAGATTTGCTCTAACTGCTTTGGTTTTTGAAATATAAGCAAAACTGTTTACCCCTATGAACTATTTTTAGTCATGGCGGCCATATCTATCGACGAAACAAAAAATAAAACACAAACTATATTCTAGACATCCTAAGGATCATTCAGCTTAAGTTTGGTTGGAATTGTTTCAGTGGTTTCAGAAAAGAAGATTTTTTAAAGTTGGAAAACATAATAAACAGATTGTGTAAAAATGTCCTAAAAGGGCAATAACTCTTTAAGGGATCAATTGACACGTTTGGTCATATAAAAACTTATTTATAGATCTTACTTTGTTGAACATATTTGCTGTTTACAGTTTATCTTTATCATTAGAACTATTCAAGATAATAACCAAAAACTACAAAATTTCCTTAAAATTACCAATTTAGTGGCAACAACCCAACAATGGGTCATAAGATTCATCTGAAAAGTTCAGGGCTGATAGAACTTTACCTTGTGAACACTTTAACTCATGTAAGATTTGCTCTAACTGCTTTGTTTTTGAGATATAGGCAAAAACTGCATTTTACCCCTATGTTTTATTCTTAGTCATGGCGGCCATGTTTTTTGACGGAACAGAAAATAAAACACAAACTTTATTGTAAATACCCTAAGGATCATTCAGCTTAAGTTTGGTTGGAATTATTCGTTTCAGAGGAGAAGATGTGTCAAATAGTTTACACAAGACGGACGACGACGTCGACGACAGACGACGACGGACGCCAAGTGATGGCTAAAGCTCACAATTCCTTCGGAACGGTGAACTAAAAATGGGCAGTGGAGATAAATGTCGCTATCAAATCCGTGGAAGGGACAGTTTAACTTGTTACGTGAGGTGTAAGCTATTGTTCGAAGTTGATGACTGTGAAATGAAGAACAATAAAAGCACTGGTTTAGTTTTCTTTGTTTTATCAAGGACATACATGGATTGTGTGTCATGAATTTGAAACACAATATTCCATTTTTATGATAATTAAATATGTAATTCTTACCTAATGAATAAAATCCTTGTAACTTAAATATGTTATGTATTCAGTGTATGAAAAACCTAACATATTACACAGATCTGGTGTCAAGTTGTAAATTAAAATACAATAAAAATAATTTTGAAACCTAATATGTTCGAGGATATGGTGTCAAATTTAAAAATTGTCCCTGGAAAAATAAATACAATATATCAAATAAATGTGAAATCAAACATGTAACATAAATAGGATGTCATGTTGTAAAATTGTGCCTGTAAAGTCAATTTGCATCTCCATTTCCTGACCTTTCCAAAAATGAATATGCATAATATAAAATGTAGTCTGAGGAAAGTGGCTGGCTTTGAAACTAAATGTTGTCTGAAGAGAGTGTCTGGCTTTGATACTAAATGTAGTCTGAGGAGAGTGGCTGGCTTTGATACTAAATGTAGTCTGAAGAGAGTGGTTAGCTTTGATACTAAATGTAGTCTGTAGAGAGTGGCTGGCTTTGATACTAAATGTAGTCTGAAGAGAGTGGCTGGCTTTGATACTAAATGTAGTCTGAAGAGAGTGGCTGGCTTTGATACTAAATGTAGTCTGAGGAGAGTGGCTGGCTTTGATACTAAATGTAGTCTGAGGAGAGTGGCTGGCTTTGATACTTAATGTAGTATGAAGAGAGTGGCTAGCTTTGATACTAAATGTAGTCTAAAGAGAGTGGTTAGCTTTGATACTAAATGTTCTCTGTAGAGAGTGGCTGGCTTTGATACTAAATGTAGTCTGAAGAGAGTGGCTGGATTTGATACTAAATGTAGTCTGAAGAGAGTGGCTGGCTTTGATACTAAATGTAGTCTGAGGAGAGTGGCTGGCTTTGATACTAAATGTAGTCTGAAGAGAGTGGCTGGCTTTGATACTAAATGTAGTCTGAGGAGAGTGTCTGGCTTTGATACTAAATGTAGTCTGAGGAGAGTGGCTGGCTTTGATACTAAATGTAGTCTGAAGAGAGTGGTTAGCTTTGATACTAAATGTAGTCTGTAGAGAGTGTCTGGCTTTGATACTAAATGTAGTCTGAGGAGAGTGGCTGGCTTTGATACTAAATGTAGTCTGAAGAGAGTGGCTGGCTTTGATACTAAATGTAGTCTGAGGAGAGTGGCTGGCTTTGATACTAAATGTAGTCTGAAGAAAGTGGCTGGCTTTGATACTAAATGTAGTCTGAAGAGAGTGGTTAGCTTTGATACAAAATGTAGTCTGAGGAGAGTGGCTGGCTTTGATACTAAATGTAGTCTGAGGAGAGTGGCTGGCTTTGATACTAAATGTAGTCTGAAGAGAGTGGCTAGCTTTGATAATAAATGTTGTCTGAGGAGAGTGGCTGGCTTTGATACTTAATGTAGTATGAAGAGAGTGGCTAGCTTTGATACTAAATGTAGTCTGTAGAGAGTGTCTGGCTTTGATGCTAAATGTAGTCTGAGGAGAGTGGCTGGCTT
Source organism: Mytilus galloprovincialis (assembly GCF_965363235.1). Classification (NCBI taxonomy): domain Eukaryota; kingdom Metazoa; phylum Mollusca; class Bivalvia; order Mytilida; family Mytilidae; genus Mytilus; species Mytilus galloprovincialis. Next base: position 20,103,682 of record NC_134842.1, read on the forward strand.
TGATACTAAATGTAGTCTGAAGAGAGTGGCTGGCTTTGATACTAAATGTAGTCTGAGGAGAGTGGCTGGCTTTGATACTAAATGTAGTCTGAAAAGAGTGGCTGGCCTTGATACTAAATGTAGTCTGAAGAGAGTGGTTAGCTTTGATACAAAATGTAGTCTGAGGAGAGTGGCTGGCTTTGATACTAAATGTAGTCTGAGGATAGTGGCTGGCTTTGATACTAAATGTAGTCTGAAGAGAGTTGCTAGCTTTGATAATAAATGTTGTCTGAGGAGAGTGGCTGGCTTTGATACTTAATGTAGTATGAAGAGAGTGGCTAGCTTTGATACTAAATGTAGTCTAAAGAGAGTGGTTAGCTTTGATACTAAATGTAGTCTGTAGAGAGTGGCTGGCTTTGATACTAAATGTAGTCTGAAGAGAGTGGCTGGATTTGATACTAAATGTAGTCTGAAGAGAGTGGCTGGCTTTGATACTAAATGTAGTCTGAGGAGAGTGGCTGGCTTTGATACTAAATGTAGTCTGAAGAGAGTGGCTGGCTTTGATACTAAATGTAGTCTGAGGAGAGTGTCTGGCTTTGATACTAAATGTAGTCTGAGGAGAGTGGCTGGCTTTGATACTAAATGTAGTCTGAAGAGAGTGGTTAGCTTTGATACTAAATGTAGTCTGTAGAGAGTGTCTGGCTTTGATGCTAAATGTAGTCGGACGAGAGTGGCTGGCTTTGATACTAAATGTAGTCTGAAGAGAGTGGCTGGCTTTGATACTAAATGTAGTCTGAGGAGAGTGGCTGGCTTTGATACTAAATGTAGTCTGAAGAAAGTGGCTGGCTTTGATACTAAATGTAGTCTGAAGAGAGTGGTTAGCTTTGATACAAAATGTAGTCTGAGGAGAGTGGCTGGCTTTGATACTAAATGTAGTCTGAGGAGAGTGGCTGGCTTTGATACTAAATGTAGTCTGAAGAGAGTGGCTAGCTTTGATAATAAATGTTGTCTGAGGAGAGTGGCTGGCTTTGATACTTAATGTAGTATGAAGAGAGTGGCTAGCTTTGATACTAAATGTAGTCTGAAGAGAGTGGTTAGCTTTGATACAAAATGTAGTCTGAGGAGAGTGGCTGGCTTTGATACGAAATGTAGTCTGAGGAGAGTGGCTGGCTTTGATACTAAATGTAGTCTGAAGAGAGTGGCTACCTTTGATAATAAATGTTGTCTGAGGAGAGTGGCTGGCTTTGATACTTAATGTAGTATGAAGAGAGTGGCTAGCTTTGATACTAAATGTAGTCTGAAGAGAGTGGTTAGCTTTGATACAAAATGTAGTCTGAGGAGAGTGGCTGGCTTTGATACGAAATGTAGTCTGAGGAGAGTGGCTGGCTTTGATACTAAATGTAGTCTGAAGAGAGTGGCTACCTTTGATAATAAATGTTGTCTGAGGAGAGTGGCTGGCTTTGATACTTAATGTAGTATGAAGAGAGTGGCTAGCTTTGATACTAAATGTATTCTAAAGAGAGTGGCTGGCTTTATACTAAATGTAGTCTGAGGAGAGTGGCTGGCTTTGATACTAAATGTAGTCTGAAGAAAGTGGCTAGCTTTGATACTAAATGTAGTATGAGGAGAGTGGCTGGCTTTGATACTAAATGTAGTCTGAAGAGAGTGGTTAGCTTTGATACTAAATGTAGTCTGAAGAGAGTTATTGGCTTTGATACTAAATGTAGTCTGAAGGGAGTGGCTGGCTTTGATACTAAATGTAGTATGAGGAGAGTGGCTGGCTTTGATGCTAAATGTAGTCTGAGGAGAGTGGCTGGCTTTGATACTAAATGTAGTCTGAGGAGAGTGGCTGACTTTGATACTAAATGTAGTCTGAAGGGAGCAGCTGGCTTTGATACTAAATGTAGTCTGAGGAGAGTGGCTAGCTTTGATACTAAATGTAGTCTGAGGAGAGTGGCTGGCTTTGATACTAAATGTAGTCTGAAGAGAGTGGCTGGCTTTGATACTAAATGTAGTATGAAGAGATTGGCTGGCTTTGATACTAAATGTAGTCTGAGGAGAGTGACTGACTTTGATACTAATTGTACTATGAAGAGAGTGTCTGGCTTTGATACTAAATGTAGTCTGAGGAGAGTGGTTAGCTTTGATACTAAATGTAGTCTGAAGGGAGCAGCTGGCTTTGATACTAAATGTAGTATGAGGAGAGTGGCTGGCTTTGATGCTAAATGTAGTCTGAGGAGAGTGGCTAGCTTTGATACTAAATGTAGTCTGAGGAGAGTGGCTGACTTTGATACTAAATGTAGTCTGAAGGGAGCAGCTGGCTTTGATACTAAATGTAGTCTGAGGAGAGTGGCTAGCTTTGATACTAAATGTAGTCTGAGGAGAGTGGCTGGCTTTGATACTAATTGTACTATGAAGAGAGTGTCTGGCTTTGATACTAAATGTAGTCTGAGGAGAGTGGTTAGCTTTGATACTAAATGTAGTCTGAAGGGAGCAGCTGGCTTTGATACTAAATGTAGTCTCAGGAGAGTGGCTAGCTTTGATAATAAATGTAGTCTGAGGAGCGGGCTAGCTTTAATACTAAATGTAGTATGAAGAGAGTGACTAGCTTTGATACTTAATGTAGTCTGAGAAGAGTGGTTAGCTTTGATACTAAATGTAGTCTGAAGGGAGAAGCTGGCTTTGATACTAAATGTAGTCTGAGGAGAGTGGCTAGCTTTGATACTAAATGTAGTCTGAGGAGAGTGGCTGGCTTTGATACTAAATGTAGTCTGAAGAGAGTGGATGGCTTTGATACTAAATGTAGTATGAAGAGTTTGGCTGGCTTTGATACTAAATGTAGTCTGAGGAGAGTGGCTGGCTTTGATACTAAATGTAGTATGAGGAAAGTGGTTAGCTTTGATACTAAATGTAGTATGAAGAGAGTGGCTAGCTTTGATACTAAATGTAGTATGAGGAGAGTGGCTAGCTTTGATACTAAATGTAGTCTGAAGAGAGTGGCTGGCTTTGATACTAAATGTAGTCTGAAGACAGTGTCTAGCTTTTATACTAAATGTAGTATGAGGAGTGTGGCTAGCTTTGATAGTAAATGTAGTCTGAGGAGAGTGGCTGGCTTTGATACTAAATGTAGTCTGAAGAGAGTGGTAAGCTTTGATACTAAATGTTGTCTGAAGAGAGTTATTGGCTTTGATACTAAATGTAGTCTGAATAGATTGTCTGGCTTTGATACTAAATGTAGTCTGAGGAGAGTGGCTGGCTTTGATACTAAATGTAGTCTGAGGAGAGTGGCTGGCTTTGATACTAAATGTAGTCTGAATAGATTGTCTGGCTTTGATACTAAATGTAGTCTGAGGAGAGTGGCTGGCTTTGATACTAAATGTAGTCTGAGGAGAGTGGCTGGCTTTGATACTAAATGTAGTCTGAAGAGAGTGTCTGGCTTTGATACTTAATGTAGTATGAGGAGAGTGGCTGGCTTTGATACTAAATGTAGTCTGAGGAGAGTGGTTAGCTTTCATACTAAATGTAGTCTGAAGAGATTGTCTGGCTTTGATACTAAATGTAGTATGAAGAGAAAGGCTGGCATTGATACTAAATGTAGTATGAGGAGAGTGGCTAGCTTTGATAGTAAATGTAGTCTGAAGAGAGTGTCTGGCTTTGATACTAAATGTAGTCTGAAGAGAGTGGTAAGCTTTGATACTAAATGTTGTCTGAAGAGAGTTATTGGCTTTGATACTAAATGTAGTCTGAAGGGAGTGGCTGGCTTTGATACTAAATGTAGTATGAGGAGAGTGGCTGGCTTTGATATTAAATGTAGTCTTAGGAGAGTGGCTGGCTTTGATACTAAATGTAGTCTGAGGAGAGTGGCTGACTTTGATACTTAATGTAGTCTGAAGGGAGCAGCTGGCTTTGATACTAAATGTAGTCTGAGGAGAGTGGCTAGCTTTGATACTAAATGTAGCCTGAGGAGAGTGGCTGGCTTAAATACTAAATGTAGTCTGAAGAGAGTTGCTGGCTTTGATACTAAATGTAGTATGAAGAGATTGGCTGGCTTTGATACTAAATGTAGTCTGAGGAGAGTGGCTGGCTTTGATACTAAATGTAGTATGAAGAGAGTGTCTGGCTTTGATACTAAATGTAGTCTGAGGAGAGTGGCTGGCTTTGATACTAAATATAGTCTGAGGAGAATGGTTAGCTTTGATAGTAAATGTAGTCTGAGGAGAGTGGCTGACTTTGATACTAAATGTAGTCTGAAGGGAGCAGCTGGCTTTGATACTAAATGTAGTCTGAGGAGAGTGGCTAGCTTTTATACTAAATGTAGTCTGAGGAGAGTGGCTAGCTTTAATACTAAATGTAGTATGAAGAGAGTGACTAGCTTTGATACTTAATGTAGTCTGAGGAGAGTGGTTAGCTTTGATACTAAATGTAGTCTGTGGAGAGTGGCTAGCTTTGATACTAAATGTAGTCTGAGGAGACTGGCTGGCTTTGATACTAAATGTAGTCTGAAGAGAGTGGCTGGCTTTGATACTAAATGTAGTATGAAGAGATTGGCTGGCTTTGATACTAAATGTAGTATGAAGAGATTGGCTAGGTTTGATACTGAATGTAGTATGAAGAGATTGGCTGGCTTTGATACTCAATGTAGTCTGAGGAGAGTGGTTGACTTTGATACTAAATGTAGTCTGAAGGGAGCAGCTGGCTTTGATACTAAATGTAGTCTGAGGAGAGTGGCTAGCTTTGATACTAAATGTAGTCTGAGGAGAGTGGCTAGCTTTAATACTAAATGTAGTATGAAGAGAGTGACTAGCTTTGATACTTAATGTAGTCTGAGGAGAGTGGTTAGCTTTGATACTAAATGTAGTCTGAGGAGAGTGGCTAGCTTTGATACTAAATGTAGTCTGAGGAGAGTGGCTGGCTTTGATACTAAATGTAGTCTGAAGAGAGTGGCTGGCTTTGATACTAAATGTAGTATGAAGAGATTGGCTGGCTTTGATACTAAATGTAGTCTGAGGAGAGTGGCAGGTTTTGATACTAAATGTAGTATGAGGAGAGTGGCTAGCTTTGATACTAAATGTAGTCTGAAGAGAGTGGCTGGCTTTGATACTAAATGTAGTCTGAAGACAGTGTCTAGCTTTGATACTAAATGTAGTCTGAGGAGGGTGGCTGGCTTTGATACTAAATGTAGTCTGAAGAGAGTGGCTGGCTTTGATACTAACTGTAGTATGAAGAGAGTGGCTAGCTCTGATACTAAATGTAGTCTGAAGAGAGTGGCTGGCTTTGATACTAAATGTAGTATGAAGAGAGTGACTAGCTTTGTTACTAAATGTAGTCTGAAGAGAGTGGCTGGCTTTGATACTAAATGTAGTCTGAAGAGAGTGGCTAGCTTTGATACTAAATGTAGTCTGAAGAGAGTGACTAGCTTTGATACTAAATGTAGTATGAAGAGAGTGACTAGCTTTGATACTAAATGTAGTCTGAAGAGAGTGGCTGGCTTTGATACTAAATGTAGTCTGAAGAGAGTGGCTGGCTTTGATACTAAATGTAGTATGAAGAGAGTGACTAGCTTTGATACTAAATGTAGTCTGAAGGGAGCAGCTGGCTTTAATACTAAATGTAGTCTGAGGAGAGTGGTTAGCTTTGATACTAAATGTAGTATGAAGAGAGTGACTAGCTTTGATACTAAATGTAGTCTGAGGAGAGTGGCTGGCTTTGATACTAAATGTAGTCTGAAGAGATTGTCTGGCTTTGATACTAAATGTAGTCTGAGCAGAGTGGCTGGCTTTGATACTAAATGTAGTCTGAGGAGAGTGGCTGGCTTTGATACTAAATGTAGTCTGAAGAGAGTGTCTGGCTTTGATACTAAATGTAGTATGAGGAGAGTGGCTGGCTTTGATACTAAATGTAGTCTGAGGAGAGTGGTAAGCTTTGATACTAAATGTAATATGAAGAGAGTGGCTGGCTTTGACACTAAATGTAGTCTGAAGAGAGAGGCTGGCATTGATACTAAATGTAGTATGAGGAGAGTGGCTAGCTTTGATAGTAAATGTAGTCTGAAGAGAGTGTCTGGCTTTGATACTAAATGTAGTCTGAAAAGAGAGGCTGGCATTGATATAAAATGTAGTATGAAGAGAGTGGCTAGCTTTGATACTAAATGTAGTCTGAGGAGAGTGGCTGGCTTTGATAAAACTAAATGTAGTATGAGGAGAGTGGCTGGCTTTGATACTAAATGTAGTCTGAAGAGAGTGTCTGGCTTTGATACTAAATGTAGTCTGAAAAGAAGTGGTTACTTTGATACTTAATGTAGTCTGAAGTGATACTAAATGTAGTCTGAAGTGATACTAAATGTATTTTGAAGAGAGTGGTAAGCTTTGATACTAAATGTAATCTGAAGAGATTGTCTGGCTTTGATACTAAATGTAGTCTGAGGAGAGTGGCTGGCTCTGATACTAAATGTAGTCTGAGGAGAGTGGCTGGCTTTGATACTAAATGTAGTCTGAAGAGAGTGGCTGGCTCTGATACTAAATGTAGTCTGAGGAGAGTGGCTGGCTTTGATACTAAATGTAGTCTGAAGAGAGTGGCTGGCTTTGATACTAAATGTAGTATGAGGAGAGTGGCTTGCTTTGATACTAAATGTAGTCTGAGGAGAGTGCTAAGCTTTGATACTAAATGTAGTAATAAGAGAGTGGCTGGCTTTGATACTAAATGTAGTCTGAAGAGAGAGGCTGGCATTGATACTAAATGTAGTATGAGGAGAGTGGCTAGCTTTAATAGTAAATGTAGTCTGAAGAGAGTGTCTGGCTTTGATACTAAATGTAGTCTGAAGAGAGAGGCTGGCATTGATATAAAATGTAGTATGAAGAGAGTGGCTAGCTTTGATACTAAATGTAGTCTGAGGAGAGTGGCTGGCTTTGATACTGAATGTAGTACGAGGAGAGTGGCTGGCTTTGATACTAAATTTAGTCTGAAGAGAGTGGCTGGCTTTGATACTAAATGTAGTATGAGGAGAGTGGCTGGCTTTGATACTAAATGTAGTCTGAAGAGAGTTTCTGGCTTTGATACTAAATGTAGTCTGAAAAGAAGTGGTTACTTTGATACTAAATGTAGTCTGAAGTGATACTAAATGTAGTCTGAAGTGATACTAAATGTATTTTGAAGAAAGTGGTAAGCTTGGATATTAAATGTAGTCTGAAGAGAGTTACTGGCTTTGATACTAATCATAGTCTTAGAGAATGGCTGGCTTTGATACTAAATGTTGTCTGAAGAGAATGGCTGGCTTTGATACTATATTGAGTCTGAAGAGAGTGGCTGGCTTTGATACTATATTTAGTCTGAAGAGAGTGGCTGGCGATGATACTAAATGTAGTCTAAAGAGAGTTTTTGGCTTTGATACTAAATGTAGTCTGAGGAGAGTGACTCGCTTTGATACTAAATTTAGTCTGAAGAGAGTTTTTGGCTTTGATACTTAATGTAGTCTGAAGAGAGTGGCTGGCTTTGATACTAAATGTAGTCTGAAGAGAGTGGCTGGCTTTGATACTAAATGTAGTCTGAAGAGAATGGCTGGCTTTGATACTAAATGTAGTCTGAAGAGAGTGGCTGGCTTTGATACTAAATGTAGTCTAAAAAGAGTGGCTGGCTTTGATACTATATGTAGACTGAAGAGAGTGGCTGGCTTTGATACTAAATGTAGTCTGAGGACAGTGGCTAGCTTTGATACTAAATGTAGTCTGAAGAGAGTGGTTAGCTTTGATACTAAATGTAGTCTGAAGAGAGTTATTGGCTTTGATACTAAATGTAGTCTAAAGAGAGTGGCTGGCTTTGATACTATATCTAGACTGAAGAGAGTGACTAGCTTTGATACTAAATTTAGTCTGAAGAGAGTGTTTGGCTTTGATACTTAATGTAGTCTGAAGAGAGTGGCTGGCTTTGATACTAAATGTAGTCTGAAGAGAGTGGCTGGCTTTGATACTAAATGTAGTCTGAAGAGAATGGCTGGCTTTGATACTAAATGTAGTCTGAAGAGAGTGGCTGGCTTTGATACTAAATGTAGTCTAAAAAGAGTGGCTGGCTTTGATACTATATGTAGACTGAAGAGAGTGGCTGGCTTTGATACTAAATGTTGTCTGAGGTGAGTGGCTAGCTCTGATACTAAAATTTAATGAAGTATGAGGAGAGTGGCTGGCTTTGATACTAAATGTAGTCTGAAGAGAGTGGCTGGCTTTGATACTAAATGTAGTCTGAGGAGAGTGGCTGGCTTTGATACTAAATGTAGTCTGTAGAGAGTGTCTGGCTTTGATACTAAATGTAGTCTGAGGAGAGTGGCTGGCTTTGATACTAAATGTAGTCTGAAGAGAGTGGCTGGCTTTGATGCTAAATGTAGTCTGAGGAGAGTGGCTGGCTTTGATACTAAATGTAGTCTGAAGAGAATGGTTAACTTTGATACTTAATGTAGTCTGAGGAGAGTGGCTGGCTTTGATACTAAATGTAGTATGAAGAGAGTGTCTGGCTTTGATACTAAATGTAGTTGAGGAGAGGGGCTAGCTTTGATACTAAATGTAGTCTGAAGAGAGTGGCTAGCTTTGATACTAAATGTAGTATGAAGAGAGTGGCTAGTTTTGATACTAAATGTAGTCTGAAGAGAGTGGTTAGCTTTGATACTAAATGTAGTATGAGGAGAGTGGTTAGCTTTGATACTAAATGTAGTCTGAAGAAAGTTATTGGCTTTGATACTAAATATAGTCTGAAGGGAGCAGCTGGCTTTGATACTAAATATAGTCTAAAGAGAGTGGCTGGCTTTGATACTAAATGTTGTCCGAAGAGAGTGCCTGGCTTTGATACTATATTTAGACTGAAGAGAGTGGCTCTCTTTGATACTTAATGTAGTCTTGAATGTTGAAATAATTTATTATATATCTTCACAAATACTGTTACATCACAAAGTATCCCGAAGTGCTTGCAATTTGTTCTCACATTTTTCATACAGGTTTTGGCATGTCATGCAAATGAAAACACTAGACACGAGCTAACACCAAGTATAAATATTATACGTGTATATCTTTATTTATTATAAACTTCATACAGAGAAGGTTATTTAACTTAGCTTACCTCATATAAGGGAGGTATAACATTCAATGACAAGTCCTTGCCATATTTCTCCTAAGTCTGATTGGTCTGTAAATAATGGAAACAATACGTAAAAAATAAGATAAACACATGAATAAAATATCATCAAAACAAAGTTATCTATAAAAGAAGTTCTTTTTTAGCATTAATTGGATTTTTTTTAGGATTATTAAAACCATGTTATGCCCCACTATCAAAAATTAAGAGCTATATATTTTTTGAGAAAACCTATCCTTGAAAATTTGATAATACTAAAAACATTGCAATAATTTCTGAATCAACCTAACTAAAATTAAATCTCCACACTCGCTCATTTTCTTATGATTGGTCGCTGCTTGGGAGCTCCTTACTTTTTAGATTATTTATTCTTTTTATTGACTGTAGGCTTTTTAATGGAAATAAAGTACAAAATGGAAGGAGCTAAAAGTTTTTTGGATGCATTTTCAATGTGTTTTGAATTTGGAACGTCTTTGACAATGTGTTGACGAAACAAATTGTTGTATGAAATCAAAGATATAAAATTATTTCTTTTTTATTTAAAAGGAATCTTAATTTGAGTTCATTCATTGCAACATTTGGAATAATGACCATTGGTTTGTTTACTGATTTCTATAAATAAAGAAATTTTTGCATGCATTTATTATCACAATTTTTATTGAATAAACAAAAATAAAAGTAAAATCATTGTGATTTTATGAAATAAGCTGACAACAAATATATTCATTTGGTATAAGAATGAGACGGTGTATTGCAATATTCGAGTATTTGCCTTATAAGCATGATTGATGAAAACCTCAAACTAATTTCCGAACTTATATAACCAATTATTAATATGCTCTGTACTGTTCCTGTATATGGAATTCAATTGATTAATCATTAGTACAAAGAACTTCAGTTTGCATTATTGATACACACGTCTACATTCATCATAGTATGACTCTTTAACATTACTCACAATTCATGTAACTCCATATTAATTGTTATATTATCAATACCTTTGTTTTCTTTATTTTCCGATATTTCTCTTTAAGGTTTCTACAATTAAAAAGGGCCATAATCATCTAATCAATTATGTATTCAATATGTGGATACATTATCGCTGAGAAGTCATTTTAGTTTCAGGTATAAAAACAAACAATTTTTCAATGAATAAATATATATATATACTTTTGTACTAGTAAGGTGTATATTTAAATATGCAAGTTATCATTTTACCAATTATTAAACCCAACTAATTTTTAAATCAGAACAGTCTCTTCCATGAAGCATTTTTTTATTTACACACTAATGATATGTATTTATGTATGTATCTTGGTTTTTGTTTTGCCAACATATTATTCATAGTATTCATCTTAAAATGCATAATTAACCTAATATGTTCGTAATCAAATTGATGGCAATTGTGATTACAATTCAATTACGCAGTTTTCAATATTGAACCAGTATATTAATCCATAGTTAATATTCAAATTGATACAAAACTCTGGAAGTACTAACACATGAACTAAGTTGGTCGAAATATTGATTGAACCGTTCTTAGATAGAAGACGTTGTAATTCATTACTACAGGCTCCAAACTATAGTTAAATGGGATAATGTTATTCAACTATGGCTTATTTATAATATATAAGAAACAGTGTGTAACCATAAAAAAAAAAAAAAAATGAACGATAAAATGAGGTCAAGGTCAAATAAACCCTGCCAAAGTCATATTAGAATTATTCCATACACCAAATAAAGTTGTCCTGTAACTATTTGAATCATAGAAAAACAGGCACTGCTCATGTACTGATGCTCCTCTAACTTCACACTCATTGAGAGAAAATATTGTTATTTCAAACGTTCAAAATACAAGTAGAAGTAGGACTGGAAGGACAAACAAAACATATCGAACCATGTTACAATTCAAAATCAGAAACTAGAGTTGTCATTCAAAAACACGATGACAAGCAAGGACTATATCCTTAGACATTTTAAAGACTTGAGTTTCAATAGTATCACTCAGATTACAATTCTACCTTGACATCTAAGTTAGTATTTAGCCTAGAAAATACATATTTAGCCTTGAAAATTGAAAGGTCAGTTTATCCTGTTCATACAATAGAATTTTACCTATGAGGGTCTGAATGGGTTTTACAGAATAGCTAATAGAAAATAAAAGCAATTAGGTAATGAATTACTGATGAAATAAGTGATCAATGTACTAAACTGACTGAGTAAACGTGACTCCTATTATGTGTATTCAGCACACTCAGGTATCGTGACTTACACTAAAATATTGTTGACTAAAGTGAATGGCACATGTACCTGGAAAAATGATCATCTGTTCGTTTTTTTGGATTTTTTCTCTGGCAATCAATTACTATTGTGTTGGTGTGTTCACTAATGAAACTGTTGGTTTTAAAAATTGTAAAGTAAATTAAATGACATAGGGTGAAGGGCTTGATAGCAATGGAAACAACAACAAAATTCCCTCCTGCCATCCCATCCCCAAGAATATCAAATGGTCTAAACCTTATTGATAAAGTAGGGTTTCATGGGATTGAAGCAATATGAATAAAAAATAAGAAAACAAATCAATGATCACGGGTGAAAGAAACTTTGATATGTTCCCCTCAGGTTTTGTTGAATTGAAAACAATCCTTAAATGGATTTGCTTTTCCAATATACCTTTGTTTCAATTTTCATTGGGAACTATCATCTGTATGAAAATCAAATACTATTTACATAAACAATATAATTTTGTTAAATGATTTTTTACCAAACTTTCAAATATCAAAATGACCAAACATTATGCAGGTCAAGGATATATCACTCATATTGTTTGGTAACTTGTACATCTAGTCAAACTGGTTTGGTATCACTGACAGTTTGCTCCTGCCCTGGATGTCTATTTCACAGTGATCTTATGTGTTTGTGCTTTATAGAGTACATTGTACTGATATTCATTGAATTTCTGTTGGGGCATGACCTAAACATGCTAAACAGTGGCATGATATTTCAATTTAATACGAATCAATATAATCTTTAAGCTTATCTTATATGAACTAATACTGGTACAAAAAATAAAGTTTAGGATTTTTTTCATCCTGGTTGATGATGCTTTTTTGGGACTTGGATGTTTTCTGATTCTTGTTCACATTATTATTATTTTAACCTTCAATGCACATATTGACATTTTTTTAAGATATGTAGTAAACAGTTATATTTTTTTTCAATTTGTTAAATCAATTTCTTAACTTTGAACAATGGTAATGAAAAATAAAAGACTTATGCCATTCTATTTTCAAACCCTAATGATCAATGCAATTAAAAGGCCTAAAATAACATTAACAGATTTTTATCAAGTAATTCAAGATGCACAATGTTTAAGTATAGGTCAGAATATCATAAGGGTTCTTTTGTACTTGAATTATTCCATCAACTCCTATTGTTCAATCTCAAGGCTAAATGTGTATTTTCTAGGCTAAATACAAACTTATATGTCAGGTAGAATTGTTATCTGAGTGATACTTGTGAAACTCAAGTAACTATACAAGTCTCTAGAAAAAAACCAATTGTTACCTTTTATACTTTCTCCAGATTCTAAGTATACATATAAAGGAACGACCATTTCGCTTAAAAGGTGGTTGTGATGGTGGTGGTTGGAGTATGTTTTTTGAAAAACTAAATAAATTTGCTTTTCGCAAAAAATTATTTCTGACTCAATCAACACCCATACCTCTCTTGAAATTAAATACTTGGTTCCTAAACCATTTATGGCATACAATAAAAACAAATTTGTCAAGTTTGATAGTATCCTCTTTCTATGCACAGAAGTATTAGTTGCTTATGTCATTAAGTGCTTTGTGACGTGATGGTTTCATAATGAATGGATATACCACTAGATAATTTGGAAGGAAATATGTATGCAAGCTCAGTGGGCTTATTTTATTTCTGTTCATCAATGTCAATGGTTTTTTTTTTTATTAAATAGTCTTTTCATCAACCTAATATTAATGTATACTGGGAAATTGATTTTGTCCGCCTACATCAACAATGATTTCAATAGCATTCAAAAACAATGATTACCAAGGACTAAATGCATAGACATTAAATGTCTCTAGAAACAAAAACTGTTATCTCTACTTTCTTCTGTATAAGTATTCATATTACGAAACGACCATTTAAAGTCAAGGGAGTTGGGTATGAATAAGGAAGGGGGAGGGGGTATTTTGGTTTTCCTATAATAAAAAAAATCGGGTCAAGCAGATGACCAAACAAAGTTAATTTGAATGCAGATTTCCCATACCTTATAGTGTTTAATTTTGAAAAAAAAAATTTTGGTTGATACCTTTGAAAAATTAAATAAATTTGATCGGACTTTGCGCGAAATTTTGTTATTGACTCGAAAAAAAAACATAACCCACTCTTAGTTGCTTCATAAACCATTTTTGAAATATACTTAAAACAAATTGAGCAAATTTAATATTATGCTCTTTCTTCACACAAAATTAGTTGTTTATATCATTATTTGCATTGTGACGTGAATGTTTCATTACGAATGAAATTTGCACTAGAACAATTCGGAATAAACTATGTACTCACATGCAAGATTAGTGGGTTCATTCTATTATTGTACATCGATGTCAATAGGTTTTTGTAAATTATCTATTCATCTACCTAATATTATACTGGGAAATTAATTTTGTCCGCCTACATAAACAATGATTTCATCTTATTAGATTCATTTTCAGTCAGTGTTGAAAAGATATAGTAGTTACTATTCTAAGACAAAATAAGACAACGACTGCTGTTTAAGTAGAAGGTAAGTAAAGTGTAAATGACAAAATGTTGTGAGTAAAGACAATAAATAAATATAGTGCTGCCATGATACTTATATGTATAAAAATAAAATGATGTGGTATGATTTCAAATGAAACTACTCTCCACTAGAGACCAAACGATGCAGGTGTGGTATAATTGCGAATGAGACAACTCTACACTAAAGGCTAACCCATGTAGATATATAATGTAGTATGATTGCAAATGACACAACTCTCAACCATAGACGTGCAAATGATGAAGATTTGGTCTGATTGCCAAAGAGCTCTACATTAGCGACCAAATAATGAAGATGATGTATGATTGCAAATGAGACAACTCTCCATCAGAGGTCTCTCATAGAGATGAGGTATGATTACCTATGAGAAAACTCTCCCACAGGAAGCAAATGATATAGATGTGGTATAATTAACAATGAGACAACTCTCACCAGGAACCAAATGATATAGATGTGCTATGATTACCAATTAGACAACTCTCACCAGGGACCAAATGATATAGATGTGGTATAATTACCAGTGAGACAACTCTCCGTCAGAGACCAAATGTAGAAGATGTAGTATTTTACTAATGAGACAAATCGCCATCAGAGACCAAATGGTGTACATATTGTATAATGACCAGTTAGACAACATTCCACTTTAGACTAAATGATGAAGATGAGGCTTGATTACCTATGAAAAACTCTCCCCCCAGGGACCAAATGATATAGATGTGGTATAATTACCAATAAGACAACTCTTACCAGGGACCAAATGATATAGATGTGGTATTATTACCAGTGAGACAACTCTCCATTAGAGACCAAATGAAGTAGATGTAGTTAGTTACTAATGAGACAAATCTCCCAAAGAGACCAAATGGTGCAGATGTGGAATGATGGTCAGTGAGACAACTCTCCACTGTAGACTAAATGGTGTAGATGAAGTATGATTACCTATGAGAAAATTCTTTTCCAGTGTCCAAATGATGAAGACGGTTTAATTTGTATCAGTATGATTTCATAACATATCAGTTAAAAACGATAGACTAATTTTGATTGGCAGAAACCAATTGAAAATTCATTTTTAATTTTTGTGGGAACCAATTATCAAACATTGAGAAAAAACTTAAAGTTTGGTGGTTATATATATATATATATGTTAGCGGCAAAAAGTGAAATTATACAATAAGCTTAAATCCTAGGCAACAAGCTAACGCCTAGGCATTAAGTTATTGCCTGAAATTTTCAGGCATTAAGCTTATTACCTGAAATCTTATGATGATTATTCATTCTATTGCCGAACATAATTTTAGGCAATAAGTGAAATCTGGAATGAATGCTTATTTGGTGATTTATTCTTGATATAAAGGAGTTACTTAATTTATTTATTTCTTATATAATTTCTTATACAATTCAAAATTTGGTGACTATGTGGAACGCATATATCCCATCGAATTGGAGATAAAGGATACTACAGATACAGTTAAGTCGGCTTCATATCTTGACTTAGATCTAGAAATTGACAATGAGGGTCGGTGGAAAACAAAACTTTACGACAAAAGAGATGATTTCAGCTTTCCAATTGTGAACTTTTCATTTCTAAGTAGCAACATTCCAGCAGCACCTGCATACGGAGTATATATCTCCCAATTGATACGATATTCCCGTGCTTGCATTTCCTATCATGATTTTCTTGATAGAGGGTTACTGCTCACAAGGAAGCTATTAAACCAAGAGTTCCAAATGGTGAAGTTGAAATCATCCCTACGTAAATTTTACGGACGCCATCATGAGTTGGTTGACTGTTATGGAATAACCGTTTCACAAATGATATCGGATATGTGTTTCACGCCGTAACTACAATCCCCTTCCCTTCCATGAATGTGACCTACCGAATTAGACTATTTACCGGATTTGTAATCACATAAGCAACACGACAGGTGCCACATGTGGAGCAGGATCTGCTTACCCTTCCGGAGCACCTGAGATCACCCCTAGTTTTTGGTGGGGTTCGTGTTATTTTGTAGTTTTCTATGTTGTGTCATGTGTACTATTGTTTTTCTGTTTGTCTTTTTCATTTTTAGCCATGGCGTTGTCAGTTTGTTTTAGATTTATGAGTTTGACTGTCCCTTTGGTATCTTTCGTCCCTCTTTTATATAACATGTGTAAATATACATTCATTTGCCAGATCTTCTAATTTAGTTATTTATGTAGTAATTAGACAAAATTAAAATGTGATTTTTTTTGCTTACACAATTTTTCAGGTTTTTTTTTTTATAGGATAAGTAAATTTTCTTTATTAACAGTTTCACAACTTGTAATAACAAAATTATTTGAACACAAATTTTTATCAAGTTTTCATATTTTTAGATTGTTATTTTGATATAGATAACATATCTTATTAGTGATTTTATTTCCAGTCCGTTGTGGAGTGATGTGACACTTCCATTTCAGCTCCCTCAACGCATGAGTTTACTGATAACTTTTTGCAGTTAGTTTGTTCAATTCTAATATAAAACGTAGTTATATTTTTACGAATGTTTTGTTTCATAGAGTTTACCATGTACAAATTATTATAATTCAAAACTAATATTTATTTTCTAATAGTTAGTCGGTTTTTAAATTAAAGTTGTTTGCTAAATAAGATACAGTATTATTTTTTTTCATTTGCTATTTTTTTTTACGTCAATACGCGGCTATGACATCTAGCTACGATAATCCTTAGATAGCTTCAATGTGCATGCTGAGACATGTCGTAAGTCGGTCCTAACTTTATCATAATTTCTGTCTAAGAATATCTTATAGGATCGATCTCGGGACAGTTTCGATAAACAGACCCCAGTTCTTATAATGTTATTATTTTACAAATAAATTGTTATTTAAATGAATAAATGTCTTTTATTTACTCGCATTTATATTTTAGGCATTAAGCTTAATGCCTGCACACATTTTTCAGGATTTAATCATAAATCCTAGGATTTATTACTAATGCCTATCATTTAGGCAATAGAGTTACTGCCTAGGCGTTAGCTTATTGCCTAGGATTTGAGCCTAATGCCTAATTTCACTTATTGCCGCTAACATATATATATAATTTCGTAATTTTGCCAAACTCTGCATATATGTGTTTTTAGACAATTTGTTATTTGTTGAACATTTAAATTAAAGGTTCTCCTGTATTCACAAAATCCAGAAAAAAAATTGTTACATATGACCAAGAATGAATCCTTAGTAAAATGCAAAATCTATGACTTTACATGTTAAAAATATTGACAGGCTTGACTGGTAATATCATGGCTTTAACATAAAGATGTTATTATAAGAAATAAATGCCTCTTTTAAAATTTAACAGGGTTGCGTTCTGGCTGCCTGTGTATATATCTCAAGTGTGAAATGCTTTTGTGCTTCATACAGATAGCTTTAGATAGCTCAGACTCGGGTGTTCATTGCATATGCCGAAATTGTTATTTTTTTTATTTTGAAACCTTACAAAAGGTTAATCAATTTTACAAATTTTTATATGAAGTATTGTTTTATGCATACTAGCTGTAAGTGAATTTTTCAATTTGAAAGTACATATAATATCAAGGAATCTGCAATTCTTATATTAGTATTTTTGATTGTTGAATGTCCAGTAGCAATTATTTAATGCATATGTAGAACCACTAGTATCCAAAGGTTGAAAATAAGATGTTAAGGAGTGTAAACTTTTGAACCTTATTTCTACTTTAATGTCAATGTATACGTACTATTTATAATGACAACTTCAGTATGTATACTAAAGAAATTTATCCTGTTGAACTTACTTTAAATAAAGCTAATACTAACAATAACCCCTGTACTTTCCTCGATCTGGATATCTATATTATTAACGGAAAGCCTAATACAAAAATGTATGATAAAGGAGATGATTTTTCATTTCCTATAGTTAACTATCCATTTTAGAGGGTGACGTTCCCTTGTCACCATCTTATGGTGTTTATATATATCAACTTGTACGATTCGCTCGTGTACGTAGCACAGTATTAGATTTTAGCGATATAAATTATTGATATCACAAACTAGTTAAAACATTTACTAAATGTTATCATCGGTAGATGGAAATGATTCGTAAATATAACTCAACATGCAGACATCTTATACGTTCAGGTATTTCACATCCAATCTTTTATGGTTATATTCTTTACAAAGCCAAACAATATCAGTATTAACCTCAAAAGCTAACAAAACCTTTAAACAGACTTATAAAGAAGTAAAATAGTTACGATGCTGTTGTCAGGTCATTAAAGATAAAATATTTTAGTTTTAATATTGATTCACTTTTAGGGTCTTTGCATCGGAATTAAACACATTTATTCTAAAACATGTTGTTGGCATGACACGGGTTATGTTCTTCTCATATATTTCATGATGGTATGATACTAAATCCCTAACAGGAGGGTTGTGTCTGATATTCATATGATGAAGACATAATCTTTCAATCAGTTTGTTTGAGGTCTGGAGCTGGCATGTCAGTAACTGCTAGTAGTCTGTTGTTATTTATGTATTATTATCATTTTGTCTATTTTCTTTTGTTTCATATTCTGACATCGGACTCGGTCTCCTCTGAGTTTTACTGTGCGTATTGTTGTGCGTTTGTTTTCTATATTGGCTAGGGTATAGGGGGTGAGTTGAGATCTCAAAAAACTCCGTCGCAATTTTGCGCCTGTCCCAAGTCAGGAGCATCTGGCCTTTGTTAGTCTGGTAAGATTTTTGATTTTAGTTTCTTGTGTAAAAATCGGAGGTTAGTATGCCGTTCATTATCACTAAACTTGTATGCATATTTGATTAGGGGCCAGCTGAAGGACGCCTCCGGGTGAGGGAGTTTCTAGCTACATTGAAGACCCATTAGTTGCCTTCGGTTGTTGTCTGCCCTATCGTCGGGTTGGTGTCGCTTTGACACATTCCCCATTTTTATTCTCAATTTTATCTAAAATATTTAGAAAATTAGCTAGATACAACCTTAAGATAGAGTGTGTAATGGTATGTGACTTTATGCATATCTAATGCATTAACCAAAGTATGACCAGTGGAAGCAAGCAAAAAAATATTTCCAATGGGGGATAATGAAATAAATAATGTATCATTCAATCTATCATACTATGTAAATATGTCATATTTAAATGAATAATTGAATAAATGTAAGATGTGAAACTGAAACTAAGTGATCTTTTTGTTTCAGTCAGGGGAAACATTTCTTAGTTCAAGCTTCTGTACAAGTAGACATCATTAAGTTGTTTTATAACAAAGTATGGAAAATGTCTATTATGATAAAATTTGTTATAAAAATTTCCTCATTTAAAGAAATTATTAAAATAGAATTCTATGAAAAGTAGTACATTAAATACAAAATTTATGAAATAGCAAACAAGGAAAAGTTGTTGAAGAAGACTTTGATTGTATCTTAGAATTAAGAGTTATTTCAGTTAACATAGTTAAAACCTTAAACTAAAACATCCTGCCTGATCAAGTTGATATGTCGATAGTAAAATATTTAAAAAAAACCAAACAGTCAACCTACAAAGCGAAAGGGTGTGGGTGGTTCCAAAAAAACATGTGCCTGCTTCATCAGAAATATACATAAGAAATTAATATCAAAAACAGAAAGACTACATTCGATAAGTTTTAAATAGAACATTGCTATCTCCAAACTTGATAACACAATTACCATCTCAGACAATATGTAAAATAAACTATTTTGTTTATTTTACAGAAAATATTATTAATTTTACAGGAAATATTGTTTATTTTACAGGAAAGTCAAGAAAATCAACATTTATACTATTACAAGGATAAACTAATATTTAGACTATGATACAGTACAAGAAACCAAACAACCAGTACAAGGATAAAGAACAATCGAGAAAGTTATACAGTACCAATTAGAAATCATTAAAAAAAATAGAGGAAAATATTGGACAATTTGACAGGAACATCTAGAAACCATTACAAGGACAGAGAGAATATCTAGACAAATATACAGTACCAATTAGAAACCATTACAAGGATAAAGAATAGTAGGACAACTATATACAGGATCGTCAAACAGAAGCCATCAGAAGGAAGAAGAGAAAAAAATCTGGAAAGTAGTGCAGCATCATTGTACTATTTATAATCCCTACAAAATTAAGAACAATGTCTCACAGTAAAACGGAATGTTTATATTTTTATAAATATTTGTGTCAGAAAATTGGATCAGAGAAAGTTGTAAGCGCTAGACGATTGACATCTATAAGTAGATATTTTACAATGTCGGGCAGAATTATCCCTCATATAAGCAGTGGAAGTAAGACAGAAGGACTGGATCTTAAAGGTAGTGATACTGATATTATGTGTATTGATCCTGCATTTATAGTATATAAATCAGATAAAGATGTTGTCCAGAATAGAAGGATAGCATTAGTAATGGATACCGAGGACACACCACCGTGTTTTACACAACTACAACCATATACGAATGTAAATAACTTACCAAACGTCTATAAACAACAGCTACAATACCACGGAAGAAAAATCCTACTTTCAAGTGAGCTTTACAAGTCACAAGCATTAAAAGAAATACAAGATATATCTCCAAAGACAAAAGGAAAACGCATATTCATGTTTCATGCGTATCGGACATTGATGATAATTTTGATTAAGCAATGTGCCTTAAATGTGATTAGTGGTTATGGCAGGCACAACCATGGATATCTAGACCACGTTTAATATGGCCTTCACCGGAAATTATTTCAAAAATAACTGCATGCGGTACTCTATTTGTTCCAATTGGTAACAAGGGATCTATACACGAGAACCTTCAGTGGCGAATATCCTTTTCTGTCGCTGAGAAGATATTGATATATTCTTTCAGTCATACCCAGCTTCTATGCTATGCTTTGATAAAGAGATTATTGAAAGAAATAGAAAATGAAAGGGAAGACTTCAAAGATTTATTGTGTTCATACTTTTTGAAGACCCTTATGTTTTGGATGTCAGAAGAAAATGAACCATCAGTCTGGAGACCAGATAATATCATTCCATGTTTTATGGCCTGTTTAAAAAGGTTACTATACTGTATAGAGTATTCAACGTTATTACATTACTTCATTCCTGATAACAACTTGTTCTATTTGAGGTTTAACAATAAACAAAGGAACACATTAATCAACTTCCTAAAACAATCATACCAAAAGGAAATTCAGGTTTTCTCATTATCTCAGACTTTACATGATTACAGATGATTTTCATGTAAAACTACAAGATCAATGAGTGAAATAACTACAACAATAAAAACAATGACAGAGTACAAACACTCACCTATTTAAAAAATCTTAGGCTTATTGATCACTTTGCTGAATCATTGTAAAACTGAATTATCCAGATGTATCTTTCAGATTTCTTTTGCAAGTGCATATCAAATAATACCTTTTGCACTACCACAAATAAAAAAAAACAACCAATAAACAGCAATACAATTCTACAAACATGACCTCAGCCAGTTGTTGGTTGGTTTACGGTCAGATTCAAGATCAGGGTGGCTGATATTGGCCTCTTTCTTCTACAGTTACCAAAAGTATTTAACATCAACAGATATAATCAATTACACTTTGTCAAAAGGTACAGATGAATCATCTTTATCAAAGATTACACTGAAACAGAAAAAGACACTGAAACTAATATCTCTACTACCAGCACCATATGTTTCATTTTACAGGATGACATTTATTTCAGTCATCCCACTGGAACTAAAGTCTCCTCATGACTTTGGTATGGCGGTATTTATAAGTTCCATACCATTTGCACATTTCCTCCGTTTTCTGTGTTGTTACCATATACAGGACTTTGCATCAAGTAGGTATTGTATAAATAAATTGTCAAAGTCAACTTGTTCTATTTAAGATTTAACAATTAAAAGATCCTAAAGAAAACATACCAAACAGGTATTCAGATTTTCTCAATTTCTCAGACTTTACAGGATTATAGAAGATTTACATGTGAAACTATAAGATCAGTGTGTGAACTAGCTATACAATAATGAAAATCATTGAAGAGAAGACAGAGTCACATTTTGTTAACAATTTACTACTCATAGTGAACATTTTAATGCATCATTGTAAAACTGACTTATCCAGAGTTATATTTAAACGGTCAGTTGCAAGGATATATCACATAAGGCCTATTGTTCTACTACATGTAAATAACCCAAACAATAAACACCATTACAAACTTTACAAACATGACTGCAGCAAGTTGTTGATTGGTGTACAGTCAGATGCAGGTGGCTGATATTGGCATCTTTCTTCTACAGTCACCAAAATTATGTAACATCAATTGATATAATCAATTATACTTTGTCAAAATGTACCGATGAATCATCTTTGTCAAAGATAACACTAAAACAGACGAATAAACTGATATTCATATCACTATGTGAGACGCGTCAAACTTAATTTGTCTCATTAATGAAGTTTTTGATGAAATTAGTCATTCCAATGGAACTAAAGTCTCTTTATGACTTTGGTATATTTGTAGTAATAAGTTCCATATCATATTCACATTTCCTACGTTTTCTGTGTTGTTACCATCTCCATGACTTCAAATCAAGTCGGTATTGTATAAATATGTTATTAGAAACAGTAAGTGAATACAGTCAGTCGAGAGAACAAAAAGCATTTGAAAATGTATATAATTTAATTCTACTAGGAATAGCTTTAGAGATGTTAGGTGAGAGAGATTTAGCAAGAAAATATTTCCATATTGCTGCAGATAAAGATCCAGATAACTGTATATGTGCTGCATTCAGACTGTGTCAACAAAGCTGAAGCCTGAGCGAGGACAAAAACACAATCACTGTAAACACTAGACGTAGAATAGAGTGTAGCTCATTTTTTTATAACTTTTCTCAACTTTCAAATTACACAAATATTTTGGTCAAAGACAAAAGTTTTTAAAGTAATTTCTATGCCATATATGAATTCACCCATTAAGTATTGGATTTTCACACATATACTTGTTATTCACCTGTAATCATATTTAAAAAAGAAGGTATGCTAACAGCCATTATCTGGTCCCTGAAATTCTAAAAATATAAACAATAAACAAGTCTTTCAAAATCAATGAGCATGCTGTTATAATCAGAAAGCTGTAGTGATGAAAGGACAGTTATGATGTCACTTTGATGTCAGTAACATATTTGACCTAAAAAGGACCAATTGCACACAGATTTTGGATACAATAGATATGAGCCAAGGTCTTACCAATAAAAATATAGTTGACACACATTAACATCTTTGTAAAATACATCTAGTAGCAAAATATCTGTTATGGTAAAGCCTTAGTTAATATAAAAAATAAATGAAATTTCAAAATGAGGCTCTATTTGCAATTTTTGCAACTTAATTTTGAAGCACAAATATAAATGTGTATGTCAAAATTCTTAATATCAATACTGATGTTTGACAGATTAAAGTTTTACAAAAGTTAAAGAGAATATTTTTTTTGGTAGAGTTTTAATATTTCTTGATTTTCGATTTGAAGGGGTAAAAAAAGTGACCATATATCATTCCTCCTCCTTTCACATTGTTTTAGATAATAATTATCTAATTTTGTCATAATGAAATAACCATGTACCTTTAGTAAATGTCATTTAGTTTTTAAGGTGGTACACAACTCTACATGGATATAACTCTGTAAAAAGCAGCTAAACATTTTAATCCCGTTCTATTGTAAAAAAATTATTTAGCTTGTCTATGATCAAAAATAGTGTTTGTCAAACTGATATAAATCCAAAGAATTTTTTTCAATTAAGTCTGTAGTTCAAAGTAAATATTTTGTAAATTTTTTTTATTTTTTTTTATTAAAATCAAACCAGCAAAATTAATTTGAGTCAAGGTGTTTGGTACCACCCTAAAGTCAATAAATTGTTTAACTTTACAGCATTTATAATTATATGCTTATAATGATGTACATTGTTGTATAGTTTTAGAGTCAATAAATAATTTCTATACACAGTATGTTCAATATGCCTTTAATAACTGCAATATATTAACTACTGAATAAGGAAGTACATGTAATAGTAAATAGATGTATTCTGCGACTAGTTTAACATAGTAGTCTCATGTCACGGTGTTAAAGTGAAGTTCATGATAGCATGAAATATAGCAGACAGATTATCACAATTAAGGATGTTTGCTACTACTCTCGTTTATAATAAAATGCCTCTGAAGAGACTGTGTTATATTGATAGTTATATAAACAACAGAACCATTAAATGTGCTTGTAAGCACTGAACATAAAGATTGCGTTAATTTATCAGTTTGAAGTAAAATTAAATATTGCATTATCCATACATCATTGGCTGTAGTTGATGCAGTTAAAATTCTGGACAACAGGAGATAACTCTAATCTTTAAAGATGACTTTAACAATGACATCATTTATATCTTTAGAACAGATATTAGATTTACGCACCTTGTTAAAAGTTATTTTCTTGACAAGTGTAACATCGTTTTGTGACTTGAATATTTGAGCATATATTACATTGATTCATTTCTAGATAAGTTCATGGCCATGGATATGATGTTTAAAATGTTATGATTAATGCACTGTATTTTGTGTATTTAAAAGGTAGTCATTACCCTTTGAAGATTTAGATATCAGTCAGTAACATAGTTTTTTTTATTGCGTTTCATGCATTCTTTACCCCAAAAATCAGGAAAAAAAAGGTCTGTCATTTTTTAGTAGCAATAAACAAAAAAACTATGTTAATTGGACATGCTTTGATACTATATATGCCCTCGAATTTTTACTAGATAACATTTTTGTTCGCTTTGGGGATTCCGTATATCGTCAGATTATCGGAATTCCAATGGGGACTAACTGTGCACCACTTATTGCGGACCTCTTTTTGTATTGTTATGAGTTACAATTTATGACAAAAATAAGCAAAGAACCATCAAAACAACATCTGATAAACAAATTTAATAATACTTTTAGATATTTGGATGATATTTTGGCTCTCAATAATGACGACTTCAGTATGTATATTAATGAAATTTATCCTGCTGAACTTACTTTAAATAAAGCTAATACTAACAATGACCACTGCCCTTTCCTCGATCTTGATATCTATATCACTATTGGAAAGCTGAATACTCAAATTTACGATAAAAGGGATGATTTTTCATTTCCTATCGTTAATTATCCGTTTTTAGATGGTGACGTTCCCTTGTCACCATCTTACGGTGTTTATATATCTCAACTTGTACGATTCGCTCGTGTATGTAACAATGTTTTAGATTTTAACGAGAGAAATTTATGTATTACTGAAAAATTATTACACCAGGGTTTTCGATATCACAAACTAGTCAAAACATTTACTAAATTTTATCATCGGTATAAAGACATCATTCGTAAATATAGCTCAACATGCAGACTTCTTATACGTTCAGGTATTTCACATCCATTTTTTATGGAAATATTCTTTATAAAGCACAAAGGTGTCAGTATTCACCTCAGAAACTTACAAAACCTTTGAATAGACTTATTAAGAAGGGATATAATAACGATACTGTTGTCAAGTCATTAAAGATTGCATATTTTGGCGTTAATATTGAGTCACTGATAAGGTCTTTGCGTCGGAACTAAACACATTTATTCTAAAAACAGTTGTTGGCATGACACGGGTAATGTTCTTCTCATATATGTTATGATGGTATGATACTAAACCCCTAACGGGAAGGATTGTGCCTGATGTTCATATGATGAAATCATAATCTTTCAGTCAGTTTAATGGAAGTCTGGAGCTGGCATGTCAGTTAACTGCTAGTAGTCTGTTGTTATTTATGAATTATTGTCATTTTGTTTATTTTCTTTGGTTACATCTTCTGACATCAGACTCGGACTTCTCTTGAACTGAATTTTAATGTGCGTATTGTTATGCGTTTACTTTTCTACATTGGTTAGAGGTATGGGGGAGGGTTGAGATCTCACAAACATGTTTAACCCCGCCGCATTTTTGCGCCTGTCCCAAGTCAGGAGCCTCTGGCCTTTGTTAGTCTTGTATTATTTTAATTTTAGTTTCTTGTGTACAATTTGGAAATTAGTATGGCGTTCATTATCACTGAACTAGTATATATTTGTTTAGGGGCCTGCTGAAGGACGCCTCCGTGTGCAGGAATTTCTCGCTACATTGAAGACCTGTTGGTGACCTTCTGCTGTTGTTTTTTTATTTGGTCGGGTTGTTGTCTCTTTGACACATTCCCCATTTCCATTCTCAATTTTATGTCATCCTCTTTTTATAAGATATATAAAGCCATTGACAATTTAACAGGAATTGATTATCACCAAAATTTTCATACATTTAACATTGGTACCTTTTTTTCTGTCAAAATCTATGAAATAGAAACAAGAGTTTCATAAGATTTTCTGAAATGGCTTTTTGGGATATGATTGCTTTCAAGCAATCTGTAGACTTTTACCGTTGACTCATGCTACATTCCCTCACGTCATTCGTTTTATTCTAAACATTCAGCAATATCTCTGATTCTTATGATTGTCTTGCTTTAAAAGGTAAAAACAAGCAAAAGGATTGAACATAAACAACTTTCCTGTAATGTTCTTCTCATAATCTTCATGTGTGATATTTCCCTTGACTTATATGCGTGTTTTTAACAACACGGAAAATCAGAATTAAACAGTATTTATATTTAGTGTTTTTATAAATTTAGAAACACGTCAGAGGGAATTCCCCAGTTTTGATAAATGCGAGAGTTCTCTAAATTCCGATAATTCTATTTCTGTCATAAGAACTGAAGTTGAGTATTTCTATACTTTACCGTTATGAAACTGATATTTGATGTACTCTCATAAATAAATGGAAAACCATCCCTCATATCATTTAATAAACGTTCTTGTTCCAAATCGCAAGTCGCGGTTTGTTTATGTATTAATGCGCATGCGTATAGTTTTCCTGATTTCAAGGGGTATCAGATTGAGTGGTTGCTCTGGATTCCCCGCTTCATTGATTAATTTGAAACTCATGGGATTCTTCCTATGTCTGTCTGCTATTGAGGATTATTGTTGTTGCATTATTTTAAATCATATGCATAACTTAAATTAAAATAAATGGAGTCTTCCATATTATCGTTTCGAGTTGTCTCCCTTCCGGAAGTATTTTCCGTCAAAATCGAAATACTATATACGACTCGACAAGAAAAATTAACTCGTTAGATGCCGATAAACGTCGTATTATATTAAGAACGATCTCAATTTAAACAGAGGAGTGTGTACGGAAAGGAGTCATGTCCTCTGACCTAAAGGAACTTCAATATTTAAAGAGTTAGAAATAGGATTCCTCCTAGAATTACGGTGATAAGTTAACTCGTACCATGGTAGCTTGTACCACTGGGAAGTCGTACCATTCAGAACTCGAACAACTGTAAACTCGAACCATTAAAAATATATTAAAAATATGATGTTTTATGGGTTTTTGTTTGTAAACCTAATAAAAATAAAGTTGAATTACTTGAATTTTATACTGGATTTTAATGAAAACTTAGACAAAAATAAAGAATGTTTTTAAGCATTATTGTTTAAACTGATCTTTCAAACTAGAACTGAATCCAGAAGAAAGTTAAAACATTGCTTTAACTGTATATATATTCAATTTAAGTTATAGTGCCTAACAAGATTTTGTGAGGGAATTCGATGTTTGCTACACCACTGTTCATTTCAACGCACTTTTTGACAATACTACTATACCAATCAAAATGAAAATTTTTGCAGTGTTTTGAGAAATGATATTACTTTGTAGTCACGTATTGTTTGTGAAACAGTTTATGTTTTAAAAAGACGAATTTTCTGTATAAAGTCAATAAATATGTGGACTTTTGAAGCCCAAACTTTGTATTGCCTTACATACATAAATGAAAGATCCCAAAACTGTATCAACACAATACGTCATGTTTATGAAATGATGGCAAAACTTTTGGTTGACAAATGTTTACTCGTTATTGCAAAAAACTGAACTTTTAATAGCTTACATTTTCTCCCTACCCAGTTTACCCCTATTACTTATGATAATGTGGACCGGTCATTGTTATTGAACATAACGCGATTTGATTGGATTAAGTTATTATTAGTTTACCTTAAAACTGTTTTTGCTTTTCATTCTCGACTATTGATTAAATTAGAACGTGCATGAATGTGACAATAACTAAAATGACCTTCAAACTGGACACTGGATGAGTCCATGTTCTGTTTTATCAATGAAAGTATAGGTATGAAAGGTAAGAATTGCTAATTCTCCTATTTTCACAAAATTTCCTAAATACACAGTAGATGGATCATTTTTCGATAGCCAATAGTGGAGAAAACAGACAAAGTTTACAAATAAGACATTTTATTCCAATCAACAAGTCATTTTTCGAAGGGAAATGCCGAAATAAATTTTACGCACGGCTATGCCAGGTAAAATTATTATTTATTTTACAAAAAACAAAAATTTTCAGTCTCAAAGGAACATTCTAATTACAATTAATCTCAAATTAAAGAAGTCATCAAATAAAGTCAAAATATGTCCGATCTACCTATTTTTGGACAAAAAAAGTCAATACGATCGTTTTAAAGTCAATTTCGTCTACCTCACAAAATCTTGTTAGGCACTATAATTAAAGCTGTAATCCATGTTCACAAATTGAATGCTATGTTTACAATTTTGTTGAAAGCCATGTGCTTTTTTGGCGGGGAAATTCCGGACCCCTTAACAGGAATCAGTTACATTTCATTGTTATTTATAGACAGTAAAAATCATTTTGACTAACTGCTAAGATTTATTCATGAAAAATTAATATTTTCTTCGGGTGAAACTGTTAATACTTTAATAATCTACATCTGCCACAGTATTTTCTATCGAATAGACAAGGAACCTTAGCTACAAATTGGTCATTGTACTTTCAAATTATATACATTTTACAGACTTAATAGGTATTGAGTAAAAGTAACGTATATCATGTATATTCATTATTTAACACCATTTAAATGCATTTAAATAAGTTGGTACGAGTTAGCAGTGGTACAAGTTTGCATTGGTACAAGGTTTTTTTAGTGGTACGAGTTTACAATGGTACGGGATAACTATAATTCAATAAAACACAATAAGTACATGGCTCATACACTTGTAACCAGGATTGGCTATTTTTAAAGTTGCGTGACTATTCAGATTATTACATTTTGCATGTGCAGTTGAATTAGTTTTGAAAATAATACTATCCAGCTGTATCAGGGTTGCCAAAAATGCTTGAGACTCACGCAAATGCGTGAGACTCCCACATGTTCATGCTTTTTTGCGGCAGTATCCTTGGATCTATTTTTTTCCTCTTTGATCTTTTCAATTTTGGCCAAATCTCACGCATTTGCTAAATGAAAATTTGGCAGAACTGCTATACATGTGTCAATGAAAACTATGGTAATCGTATCCCTCAGAGCATTCTGCTCTTTGATTAAACTATATGTATCATTTATGAAAAGAAAAGTATGAATCTGTGTGCAACATTTGGAATACGGCTTGTATGATTAATATCGATTAAGATGGATGGGTGGCTGGTTAATATCAAGTGGAAAATTAAATGCATATTCCGGACAGAAGCATGATAATGAGATATGAATTTAAATCCTGTTGTGTAATTGACTCACATGCTGAGCGAACTATTTACCTTATACAAGGTAACAGTCTGCAGGAAGAAATAACACCATAACCGGACTTTTCTCTCAATCCTCAAAACGCGGCATGTGTAGTGGAGAAGTTGTATAAATACACATGAACTGCCGCACTTGAAATAAGCATCCTACCACGGGTCCATGGAGGAGCTAGCATGCCAATGAAAGTTATACATTGTTATACAGACTGCAGAATCGACCTTTATAGGGTTTACACATGTGTTTGTACTTATTCAAATAATCTATGCAGATACATTGGTTTCTCTAATTCGTATTCCATTTATTCCTATCCTGACCTACGTTGTAGAAAGAACACATCATTTTGCAAGTCGAAAAGAATTATTAAGATTGCTTGCATATCGTCTAAAATCATTAGAGAAACAGATTCCACCACTAAATCTCGCCCGTGTGATATGATACTCTCGACAGTAAAATTTTAAATATTTTTTCTTGATATTTTGGATGTGTAAAATGACCTGGTAACCCACAAAACACAAAAACGTTCAGGAAATGTTCCAGGAACGTTTCTGTTTCGTTGTGAGAACGTTGTGATTTAACATTGTAGGAACGTAAAAGTGTGGACTACCAGTTACGTTGTAAGAACGTTATGATATAACGTTATGGAAAACCAACCTGGAACCTAAATAGAACCTTGTGTAACCAAACTGGAACCTTGATAGAACCTTGTATAACCAATCTGGAACCTTTATAGAACCTTGTGTAACCAATCAGAAACCTTTATAGAACCTTGTGTAACCAATCTGGAACCTAAATATAATCATTTGTTACCAATCTGAAACCCAAATTAATCCTAGTCCCAGACAACATTTGTATGTTCACAACAATGGCCCAACGTATCTACATTCATTGGCTCAACGTTGGTTTTCTCGCCATCTTCCTGAACATGCATGAACATTTTGCAACTGGACGTTTAAGCAAACAACAATCTTTATCTCCAGGAATTGTACCCATATTTGAATGAATTAAATCAACACATCCATGTTACCTATTTTTCTTAAATAATGAAAACAAAGATATGATACCAATACATAATTTATTTTAGCTAGACAAGGAGCAAATTCTTAAAAGTTAAATGTTATGTACATGTATCTACACGTTGCAACATCAGATCTAGAATGAAAATTATAAAATATATTCATGATGTTTCATTTCTGTAAATGTTATTCACTTCATCAGGTTCATACAGTTATTTCCTAGTTCTGTAATTCACGTCTGACATCAGGTTCATACAGTTATTTCTTAATCTATAATTTCACTTCATGTTCATACAATCACATCCTAGTTCTGTAATTCGCTTCATCAGATTCATACAATTATTTCATTGTTCTGTAATTTCACTTCATCAGGTTCATACAGTTATTTCCTAGTTATAAATTCACTTCATCAGGTTCATACAGTTATTTCCTAGTTCTGTAATTTCACTTCATTAGGTTCATACAGTTATTTCCTAGTTCTGTAATTTCACTTCATTCGGTTCATACAATTATTTCCTAGTTTTGTAATTCACTTCATCATGTTCATACACTTACTTCCTAGTTCTGTTATTTCACTTCATTAGGTTTATACAGTTATTTCCTAGTTTTGTAATCTAACATGGGTTGTATTCACAAGAGTGTTCCTTTTGTTTTCTGCTACACTTTCATTTGGCACTTTTTCTGAATCTGTCTTTTGTTTAATTCTTATCCAGTGTAGCAAATCTTCATAAAAATTATTTCACTGCCCCTGTAATAAAGAAATGAACAAATGAGTACTCAATGTATACTTCTTGTGAATATAATAAATCCTAAAAGACTCTTGTTTAAAACTAGACTATATAAGGCGATGCCATAGGGATAAGGCACTCATTCCACATCTTCCAACATCTATTTAGATTGTTAGACTTCACTGTGCTAGCTAAGTTTAGCCGGAAAATTGAGGGTAGATATGGATACAGGAAACAGAACCATGTAAAAAAATGTTCTATATATAACTAAATGAATCATTCTAGTGAAAAAATACAAATTCAAATCTAAATACAACAGCATTATCGGTATTATAATATTTAACATTTTAATTATGCATATATATTTGCAAATTTCGAATACGATGTGGCATTAAGGATTGCTATTGTGTTACTAACTTAAAGTAATTTATTGTGCATTTTGTCCAATTCTTTTAAATTTGTATGACCTAAAAATAATTAAACAACATTCTGAAACAGTATGCAACAAGGAAAATTCTAAAATACACTTTTCCATTGATAAGGGTTATAAATGCAATCTTCACATTTTACAAAGATTTCAGAAATAAAATAAGTTTTATTTGTGGTTAAAAAAACATGTATTATTTGTCATTCATAATTATTGATAATCATATACGTGTATCAGAATTTTTAAAGTAACAATCAACTTACATTTTCTTTCTCTTTAGATGATGCAATTTGTCTTTTGTTTTCTTTGTTATCACTGCTTTCTTACAAATACACGACAGGAAATAGTCTCAAAAGTGACTATCCCATTACACTTATATTTCCTATAACCTTAATTACCATAGCAACTATCTTTGAAATTTGTCTAACATCTGGTCAACATCATTCTATAGGTCAACCTTATCAGAATATGCTTGATTAACATAATGGCTGTATGAAATATCATTATGTATATAATTGCTAATTATGTTTCACAAATTAAAGTTGAATGAAAAAAGTTATAATAAATAATGAGAATAATGAATTTTAACTTTTAATCGAGCAATCTATATGTTTAACGAATAAAAAGTTATTTTGTTCTTAATACAGTGTCGGCTTTTTAGTTTTAAAAACTATCAACATTCACTTTCTGAAACAAAATCTCGAGCAAAATAAAGGTTTGATTAACATGCAAGACGGCAAACATCTTACTTGCATTTTTTGCTATTAATTTGCTAGATATTTTTTCAAAAAAAATGAGGTACATTATTCGAACGTTTTAAGAATGTTAGTAAAATAACGTTAAAAAGTAACTAATATTAAACGTTTCTACAACGTATTATTTGTAACATAACCAAACTGAAACTTCCACACAACGTTAAAACAAGACGTTCCTAGAACGTTGAATTGTAACGTTTCATTTTAACGTTCTCAAAACGTTCGTCTAACGTTAAGGTCCGAAATAACCTTACAGGAACCAATCCACAACGTTCTTTGAACGTTATGTGTTTAGTGGGAACTCACAAACTCAACTGAAATTTGAATTGGAGTAAGGTATTTTTCTTATACTTTTTTGTATTCAATCTAACTTTTAGCATGAATTAACAAAATACAAAATTCCTATTGAATAAAACAATAATTTATCGAATATGTATTCTGTACAGATCTCTGTCTTACTTTCCATCATTGAAGTACTGCTTAAACTCAGTTATAATTAATTTGCCAACAACAAAGTGGGTATGTACATAAAACATAAAGTACGTCGAAGTCTAACACAGCTCACAATGCATGAACGAAGTAAGAAACGAAAAACCCTTGAGTAAACATATAATGGATCTCTGTAGACGACCACACATGTAACTTTTTGTCCGTATGTTTGGACACCTTATGTTTCCAATGTTTTAAAATGTAAGGTATAGTTATTTGGACCAGATCAAGGATTTATTAAAGGAGGGGGAAATAAAATCAAGACAAGTGAAATGTATTATTCAATGTTCGAGCTGTCAAGAATTAACAATTTTTTGGACAATTTTACATCATAACATATCCATAAGTTTTATGTTTTAATGTGTTCACCCTCTACATCTAGCTATATTTCCAAAATATTTCTAGGATTATTGACAACAGCTATAGTTGTTTAATATTGAAACTGAAAACTGTGTAGATATAAACTAGAGGCTCCAAGGAGCCTGTGTCGCCCACCTGATATATATATATTTTTTACAATTGATGCATGAAATAATGCAACCGTTATACTTTTGCTTTATTTTCAGAGATATAATACAAAAACTGAATGTTTCTCCTAGAATCTATTTTAGCCATGTCTGTCATCTTGGTGGACAGACAGGGTAATCTGGCACATTTTTAAACAAGATGCCCTCATGTTTATTGTGTTCAGGTTTGGTTAAACTTTTCTCAGTTGTTTCAGGAGAAGAATTTTGTAAAAGATTACAAACGTTTACAAAGAAACGTTTAATTTTACTTTAAAGTTGCAATAACTCCTTATGTGGTCAATCGAGCACTTTGGTAGTTTGACTTATTTGTAGATCTTAATTTGTTGAAGATTATTGCTATTTACTGTTTGTTTATCTCCATCATTTTATAATAATATTCAAGAAAAATTTAACCCAAAACAGCAAAATTTCCTTAAAATTACTCATTCAATGGCAGCAACCCAACACCAGCTTATCTGATTCGTCTAAATATTTCAGGACATATAGATCTTAACCTGATGAATATTTGTACCAATTATAAAATTTGCTTTGAATACTCTAGTTTTATAGATACATTGTACCACTATGTTCTATCTGAAGCCATATCCGCCATATTGGTTGGCAGGTCGGGTCATCGGACACATTTTGTAAACAAGATAACCTAATAATGATAGTGACCAAGTTTGGTTGTCTCAGAAGTTTCAGAGTAGAAAATTTTTGTAAGATTACAAAAGATTACAAAATTTGTTAAAAATTTACTAAAAAGGACCTTAATAACTCCTTAAGGGGTAAATAGACCATTTTGGTCAAGTTGAATTATTTGTAGATCTTATTAGACATTATTGCTGCTAACAGTTTATCTCTATCTTTAATAATATTACAAATACATTGTTATTGTAATAACCAAAACTGCAAAATTTCCCTACAATTACCAATTCAGGGGCAGCATCCCAACAAAGGATTGTCTGATTTTTCCAAAATTTTTAGAGCAGATATATCTTGACCTGATCAACAATTTTGCACCTGGCAAATTTGCTCTAAATGATTTGGTTTCAGAGATATAAGCCATAATCTACATTTTACCCCTATGTTCTATTTTTAGCCATAGCAGCTGTCTTGGTTGGTTGGCTGGGTTATTGGACACATTTTCTAAACTAGATACCCAAATGATGAAATATGACACAGTAGTTTCAGAGAGGATTTCTGTAAACGCCTAACGCTGCCAGAGGCTGGACGCCAAGTGATGAGAAAAGCGCACTTGGCCCTTTGAGCAAGTTGAGCTAAAAAGATGATGTGGTATAATTGCGAATGTGACATCTTTCCACAAGTGTGATCAAATGACACAGAAATTAACAACTATAAGTTACAATACGGCCTACAACAATAAGCAAAGCCCATACTGCATAGTCAGCTATAATTGGCTAAAAAATGACAAATGTAAAACAATTCAAACGAGAAAACGGCCTAATTTATGTAGAAAAAATGAACAAAAAATCAATTATGTAACACACCAACAAACAACAACCACTGAATTACAGGCTCCTGACTTGGGACATGCACATACATAAATAATGTGGCGAGGTTACACATGTAAGCGGGATCCCAACCCTCCCCTAACCTAAGACAGTGGTGTAACCATTGCAACATAAGAACGAGCTATAAAAATCTGTTTAAAAAGGCTGAACTCATCAGATGGATACACATATAAATAATACAGAGTGGACGTGGCCTTTATAAACTTTCCTGTTATCTTTATCCTTTATTAGAAACGCTCAAGGCCAAAAAAATAAAACAGATGGTTAATATGAACAAAGTTTCGAAAGGTCATAGATTAAGCAAGTACAATGTCTTAATCAGAAACTGAAACTGACAAATGTTCAATTACTTGTGTATTTTATTAAAAGATTAATGTATAATGTAACACTTATCACATAACTGTTTTTTCATTTAAAGATCATATTTCAATGTATTAATGTATAAATAATATAGAATCACATATCACATGTATCATGTACTGTACATATCACAGAATTAAATATAAATCACTCAAAAATGTTACAGTTATTATTACAATACTACAGAAGTAGAAAATATTCAGACAAAACATTTATGAAGTTGATTATCTTAAGGATGCAGCAATGTATTTTTATTAACTATTAGTACTCTTTTTGTATGCATCATAACTGCAAATGGCAGCAGTGTAGCCATTTTGTGCTAAGGTGGCGTAAAACAAACATCAATCAATCAATCATAATTGCACATGTCTTTTAAACTCCTCTGGTCATTTCATTTTTTACTGCATGGATTACATTTAAATTTTACATGCAAAATACAAATTACGTAAGAAATCTTCCACACTGTTCCCTAGTTCTAAATCCCTGATGAGATTTGAGTGTTCCTTTTTCATTTGTAACAACCACTTATAAACAATAACAAGTTCTTTCTTTACAAGTTTCACATTTTGAGATTTTCCTTTGTACAGGATTATGAAGTCGACAGCATGATCAGATGCATCATGGATAATCATGGCATCTGGGATCATAGTCTTGTCTATAATTGCATATTCATTTATTAAGAATATAAAGATTAAGATTGATGCCAGGACTCTTTCTGCTAGTAACTGCACACTGATACCTGCAAAAAGATATAAAAACTAAATTCAAATCTTAAAAGCAAAGACTAAACTGTTGACACATGTTATTATGATAGTATGATCCAAATGCTGAAATGTCAGTAATAAAACCTATTCATATATGACAAGTCTACAATATGTGAGCCTCTGGCCTTTGTTAGTCTTGTATGATTTTAATTTTTAATTTTAGTTTCTTGTGTATAATTCGGAGTTTAGTATGACGTCCATAATCACTGAACTAGTAACATATTTGTTTAGGGGCCAGCTGAAGGACTCCTCCGGGTGCAGGAGTTTATCGCTGCATTGAAGACCCATTGGTGGCCTTTGGCTGTTGTCTGCTCTATGGTCGGGTTGTTGTCTCTTTGACTCATTCTCCATTTCCATTTCCATTCTCAATTTTATTCATTGGACAGCTGGGTCAACACCTAAACTGGGTTTTAATATATATACTTTTAAGAGCTAATATTGTTTGCTTTAATTCTATATGAAAATGTGCAGAGGACTCACATAACAGGATAGGCTGAACTGAATGTTTGTCCAAACCTACAGTGGACTATTTTCAAATAGAAAATTTTACAAATATAAAACACAAGAAACCTGAAGTAGATAGTAGGTATGAATATAAGACATGAAAATAATTTAAAACAAGAATGTGTCCATAGTACACGGATGCCCCACTCGCACTATCATTTTATATGTTCAGTGGACCGTGAAATTGTGGTCAAACTTATAATTTGGAATTATAATTACAAAGATCATATCATAGGGAACATGTGTACTAAGTTTCAAGTTGATGTAACTTTAACTTTATCAAAAACTACCTTGACCAAAAACTTTAACCTGAACTTTGCACTATCATTTTCTATGTTCAGGTGACCATGAAATTGGGGTCAAAACTATAATTTGGCATTAAAATTAGAAAGATCATATCATGGGGAACATGTGTACTAAGTTTCAAGTTGATTGGACTTCAACTTCTTCAAAAACTACCTTGACCAAAACTTCAACCTGAAGCGAACGGACGCACAGACGGACGGATGAACGAACGGAGGCACAGACCAGAAAACATAATGCCCCTCTACTATCGTAGGTGGGGCATACAAATCTATCATGAAAAGATATATGCTCTGTATTTACTTGACATGCAGCAAATCATGATCAAACCAGTGCTAGGGGTAATTTAACTTGTAATGGTGTGTAAGCTATGAATGCTCTTAGTTGTGAGATGAGGAATTATTTAAGCTGTCTGTTTTAGTTTTCTTTCACTTTGTTTTATCAAGGATATCAAAGGAATTTTATGTCATGAATTTGATTCACAATATTCCATTTTCAGGATAATAAAATGTGTTATTCTTACCTAAGGAATAAAGTCCTTGTAACTTGAGAATGTCATGTATTCTATTGTATGATAAACCCAACATGTCACATAGATCGGGTGTCAAGTTGTAAAATTGTCCCTGGAAAATTAAATAAAATGTATATAAGGTGTGAAACTCAACATGTTAATACATAGGTCTGGTCTCTAAGTTTTAAAATTGTTCTTGTAAAATTAAATACATTTATGATTATTATATGTGAAACCAAACATGTTTCTGTTGAAGACCATACTTTGACCTATAATGTATAAAAAAGAAGATGTGGTATGATTGCCAATGAGACAACTATTCACAAAAGACCAAAATGACACAGACATTAACAACTATAGGTCACCGTACGGCCTTCAACAATGAGCAAAGCCCATACCGCATAGTCAGCTATAATAGGCCCCTATAAGACAATGTAAAACAATTCAAACGAGAAAACTAACGGCCTTATTTATGTAAAAAAATGAACGAAAAACAAATATGTAACACATAAACAAACGACAACCACTGAATTACAGGCTCCTGACTTGGGACAGGCACATTGTTTACTTTTACAAATTGTAACTTGGATGGAGTGTTGTCTCATTGGCACCCATACCACATCTACTTATATCTATTATGTTACATAGATCTGGTATCAAGTTGTAAAATTGTCAGCGATGTCACATTATTATCAAACTTCAACTATAATCAAGTGTAAACCCTATAAAGCAGGAATCAAACCAAGATGAGACCAGAAATAGCACTTTAACAGATTATCTTATTTTTTCTGTGTATTAAAAAAAACATAATAAATATCAGCCATAAGACACATGCATGCTGCTAAAAATTTATAATATTAATGTGTATATACAGAAAACCGAAGATATGGTGTCAAGTTGTAAAATTCACCCTGTAAAATCAATTTGCATCTCAATTTGCTGACCTTTCCAAAAATGAATGGGTATATTATAAAATGTAGTCAAGAGAGAGTGACTGGCTTTGATACTAATTGTAGTCTTGAATGTTGAAATGATTTATTATTAATCATCACAAATACAGTCCCAAAGTATCCTGAAGTTCTTGCAATTTGTTCTCAAATAAGTTTCACACAGGTTCTAAGCATTTCATGCAAAAATATACACTAGACACGGGATGACACCAAGCATAAATCTTGTACTTGTAAATCTTTATTTATCAAAAAACTATTCATGCAGGGAAGGTAATTTAACTTAGCTAACCTCATATAAGGGAGGTAATGCATCCATCAGTGACAATCTCTTCTTCACCCTAACAAGTCCTTGCCATATTCCTCCCAAGTCTGATGGGTCTGTAAATAATGGAAAAAAAATGTAAAAAATATAAGATACACAAATGGATTAAATATTATCAAAAATAAAATTATCTATAAAAAATGTTCTTTTATGAGCATTGATGGGAACATTTTTAGGATTATTGAAAAATTGTTAATTCCTCATAAAAAATATAAGATACACAAATGGATTAAATATTATCAAAAATAAAATTATCTATAAAAAATGTTCTTTTATGAGCATTGATGGGAACATTTTTAGGATTATTGAAAAATTGTTAATTCCTCACTATCAAAATTCAAGAGCTATATAATTTTTGAGAAAACCTATCCTGTGAAAATTTGATAATACTAAAAACATTGCAGTAATTTCTGAATAAATCTAACTAAAAATAAATCTCTAAACTCGCTCATTTTCTTATGATTGGTCACTGCTTGGGAGCTCCTTACTTTTTGGATCAATTATTCTTTTAATTACATAGGCTTTTTAATGGAAATAAAGTAGAAAATGGAAGGACCTCAAAGTTTTTCTGACGCATTCTCAATCTGTTTTGAATTTGTAACGTCGTACAACAATGTGTTGACAAAACCAATTGTTGTATGAAATCAAAGATACAAAATTATTTATTTTTTTCAATGGAATTCAATACATGGTCATTGGCAAAAAGAAACTCATTGTCAAGACCCTTTTGCATTATTGATACACATGCAAGTCTACATCCATCATAACAAGTTTCTTTAAGTTATATATTGCGTATAATTCTTGTACCTCTATATTAATTGTTATATTATCAATACCTTTGTTTTCTTTATTTTCTGTTATTTCTCTTTTAGTTTCCTACAACGAAAAAGGGCCATAATCATCTGATCAATTATGTATTTGATATGTGAATACATTATCACTGAGAAGTCACTTTATATATATATAGTTTCAGGATTAAAAAAACCCCAAATTTTCAATAAATAATTACGGTATAAACTGTTATCACAGAGATATGTCTCGCTTTTTTGTATTTTCAATAAAGCAAATGTTGGGAGCTGTATCAATTACATGGTCATTATATGGTCATTTTAATTAATTTGCTGTTGACAAAACTTTAAATTTTTTGAAAAACTAAGGATTTCTTATCTTAGGAATAGATTACCTTAGTCATATTTGGCACAACTTTTTGGAATTTTGGGTCCTCAATGCTCTTCAACTTTGTACTTGTTTGGCTTTATAACTATTTTGATCTGAGTGTCACTGATGAGTCTAATAATGTAGACGAAACATGCTCCTGTCATATTAAATTATAATCCTGGTACCTTTGATAACTATTTACAACATTTGGTCAATGCCACTGTTGGCGGATGTTTCGTGGGGCGAGTTGGCAGGAGAAAAGATAACAGGATTTAACCCTTTTCACAAGTCAGGTGAGTTGGTAAAAAAGTGGGGCGATTTAGTGTGGGGTGATTTGCCAGTGGGGCGATTTGATGTGGGGCTATTTGCCAGTGGGGCGATTTGATGTGGGGCTATTTGCCAGTGGGGTGATTTGATGTGGGGCTATTTGCCAGTGGGGCGATTTGATGTGGGGCTATTTGCCAGTGGGGTAATTTGATGTGGGGCTATTTGCCAGTGGGGCGATTTGATGTGGGGCTATTTGCCAGTGGGGTAATTTGATGTGGGGCTATTTGCCAGTGGGGCGATTTGATGTGGGGCTATTTGCCAGTGGGGCGATTTGTCCTGCTTCCTTTTGAGACTAGTTTAACATAGTAGTCCCAGGTCACGGTGTTAAAGTGAAGTTAATGATAGGATGAAATATAGATAGCAGACAGATTAACTCAAATAAGGATGTTTTGCTCCTCTCTTTCATAATAACATGCTTTTTTTGAGACTGTAATATAGTGATAGTAAAATAAGTAATGTAAATAACAGAACTAACAAAAGTTACAAATCTGTCATCCTTGTTTATAAGATATAAACCCATTGAACATTTGGCAGGAATTGATTCTCACTAAATTTTTCAAACATTTAACATTGGTACCTTTCTTTTTTCAAAAACTATAAAATAGAAACAAGATTTTTATAAGATTTGAGATATGGCTTTTTAAACTATATATATCAAATTTATGAAAAGAAAAGAAGGGATCTGTGAGTAATATTTGGGATGCTGTTAGTTTGAATAAGATAGATTCATGGCTGGTTAATGTCAAGTGGAAAATTAAATGCATATTCAGGACAGGAACATGATGATGAGATATTAATTTAACCCCTCATGCAGAGCCAGATATTAACATGCTTGTACACAAGATAACAGTCTGCAGCAAGACATATCTCAATAACCAGACTTTTCTCTAACTCCTGAACGGCTCTTGTGTAGTGGAGAAGCAGTAAATACCTATGAACTCCTGCATTTGAGGAGATCTAGAGCCTGCTACCACTAGACCACCAAGGAGGTAGTATAACAATGAAAGTTAAGTTATACATTGTCATAAGGACAGCAGAATTTACCTCCATCTGGTTTACATATGTAATGTTTAGTTGTTCTTTAGCATGTCACCCATCAATAATAGATTACATTTGGTGGTAAATATGATTCTTATTTAATATGACTGTAATTAAGTTGGCATGTCATTACCTTAAATTGCCTCAGGAACTGTTCTTTAGCTGGTCCCATAGTACTAGTTACTTTTTCTGGTAGGTTTGCTTCTAGCTTGTCCTCTTTGATGTCAACTGACATTACCTTAAAGTAACAAATCAAAAAATTACTTTACGAATGAAGGTACATCTTTTTCAACCAGACCAGATTGACTGATTCGATAGACAAAAAATCATTCTTATACATGTAAAAACGATGATTAACATGTATTTTTAATCTATAATAGGAAATTAAATAGACCTAGAAAAATCCAATTGCCCCAGTCAGCTTAAACTATTTATATCTATATTTATGTTTATATACCTTATATGGTCATTGGAGGTTTTCAGAGGTTGAATCAATAGTTAATTAGATGACGTCTAGACTAAAATACACAGGAAATGAAGCTACATATTATCGAGACCATACTCTGTAAATTGTTTATTTTTAGACTTTCAATAATTTGGATGAATGTTTTACATTGTTATAAATCAAACATGAGAATTTGAGTCAAATCAGTGAACATGAATTTGACAGCTAGTGCCCCTTTAACTTTCATTTGAGTATAAAAATTTGCAAACAGCATGGATGTGGACAAAATCATTTCCCAGGATTTTCTAGTAATGAACAAAAAGTATTAAAGCCAGTAACCTCAATGAACAGCCCTGTAAAAGGTGTATTTATAAAATTCAATTGTTTGACAAAATCTAATGTGTATGAATTGCTACTATTATATTTTTAATTCAACTTCTATTTTAGTCCATTTTTCTAGAAATATGTCACCTTTTTCTACTTTAATTCATATTTTGTTACACAGTGACATGCCTCCCCCATTGAAATTGGGTTAAATAGTAACAAGAATGTGTTCCAGTACCTGCACTATCATTTTCTATGTTCAGTGGACTGTGAAAATGGGAAAAATCTCTAATTTGGCATTTAAATTAGAAAGATCATATCATAGGGAACATGTGTACTGAGTTTCAAGTTGATTGGACTTCAACTTCATCAAAAACTACCTCGACCAAAAACTTTAACCTGAAGTGGGACAGACGGATGGACTAACGAACGGACGAACGAATAGACGGACGCACAGACCAGAAAACAAAATGCCCATAAATGAGGCATAATAAATGGGGCATAAAAAGAATATGATATATACAAGATATGTGTAGGCAAGGGCTAGTAGCACCATTGTAGTGTGTGGAAATGAAAACATTTGCCATCTTCAAAGTTATAAAGGAGCATAACTCTAGAAATGTAAGTGATTCACTGTCCACATTTGAGCTCTGTCTGTAAGTTTAGGTTGTTAGCATTGTGTATGAACTTATAAAATTTGAATGAGTAAAACTGAAGTAAGAGTGCGGAAAAGAAAATGGGAAGGAAAGAAAGACAGGCAAATGGTCAAGGGTGACACTTAATGCTCATTCCTATAGGGGAAGGGTCATACAAAAGTACTTTAGAAGTTAAAATGTTTTTGAATTACCTTTAGTTAGTATAATATTTAATATGCCTTATATGACTCACCCATCCAACCTGATTGACAGCCAGAAATCCTTCCCCCCGAGGAGCTGTAACAAACACTGTAGAATCACTTATCCTCATTGTATAGAGAAGTCTCCCTGTTTCTATCATGTAAAGATGTACATAACCCATTTTTGTTATCAGGAAGGCCATCCTATGCTTTATGTTAACCTACAATAATAATTATAATTATGTTAATAATTGCAAACATAATAAAATATTTATAACCTATATAATATAAAATAAAACAAGAGACTCAAAGGAGATATCTGATAATTTAGGTCCAAAAAGATTGTAGGTAAAGATATGTTGACATATTCATAAAATTTTTCCAATCAGATTTTCTCTATCTATTATATGTTTTTTTCCCATAATTTTACAGTTAACAAATTCCAATTGATGGCAAAAACTCATCATTTAATTTTTGACCAGATGATCTCAAATGAAATAATTCTGCATATATTAAATGGTCAGTTTAATTGCCATACATATTTAGCAAGACATTTTGGCAGCACTCCTTTTTGGATTATTGGTGTCTCTTTCAATGGAAAACAGGACACGTTTCATCAAATATATCAGATAGTTTTACCTCTATTGCAATAGGAAAGTCATCTTTGTCTGTGAAATCAACATCAACAATTCTAGTTGTAAAAGGCTGGTTACCATGACAGGGTTGACCTACTTCTTGTATGTGAAGCTGGAAATAAATTTGGAAAATGAAAAATCAGTACAAATCATTTAAAAAAATATATCTTATTTCTTTTCATGATATATATCTGAGTTGTAATATAACAAGCATTGTGTTAAAGTTTCATAACATTTGGTTGTGGCAATCTTATGTTAGAGAACAGAAACAAAAAATAAGTAGTTTTTCCATTTGTAAACAGGCATAACTTTAGAGCGGTAATAGTGACACCACAAAAATTCAAACCTGATCTGTGTTTTGTGATAATGAGTATTGTGTTTAAGTGTCATCACATTTGGTTGAGGCAAACATAAGTTTGAGAACAGAAACCAATTTCTGGATATACAAATGGACAAGGGTAAAACTGCATGCCCTCTCAGCTACGACGGGGGCATCAGAAATAAAAATATGCCTCATTTTATCAGCATGTTCACAAGGTTCTATCATATATACCTTGCCACCATAGTCCTCCCGTACGGCATATAACAATAGTATAGAGGGAGCTGGATTATTATCCACTGTCAGCTTAGTAAAGGTTGCTGTGTGACTGTCAAACAGTCGCTTGATGCAGCTCTGTACGGAGTACAGTTGTGTGAAACCAATCACTCTATCCTCCTGTAATTATAAGGTAAATAATTATACATTGACCTTACATTTCTATAACATTTTTCGGCTAATTTTAAACTACATGAAACATACTGTGGATTCATTATTATTCGTTGGATAACAATTTTTGTGGGTTTTGTGGGTACAGGTGAACCATGAATTTTTTAAAATGTATAACTATATCAAATTTTTTATAGGCTTTTGCAAAACCGTTAGATTAAATATTCACAAATATGTAACTTTTCCTTAATCCATGAAAATTGGTACCCACAAAACTATTTGAATCCATAGTATGTAAAGCAATAATCTTTTTTTTATATGAATATGTCATGACTGCCCTACAAACATTTTGATTTTATTAGATCTACCAAAATGAAAATAAGAAGATTTGGTATGATTGCAAAATAATTGTGAGTTTTTTTATTATACATGTAATGTGAATAATGCAACTGGATGAGTATTGCAATAATAACAACCTGCATTC
This sequence comes from Mytilus galloprovincialis, assembly GCF_965363235.1. Taxonomy (NCBI): domain Eukaryota; kingdom Metazoa; phylum Mollusca; class Bivalvia; order Mytilida; family Mytilidae; genus Mytilus; species Mytilus galloprovincialis. The sequence goes on from NC_134842.1 coordinate 20,148,423, forward strand.
TGATATTTAATACATTATATCTGTATGTAGCTTCTCCAGAAATCTGATATTTAATACATTTTATCTGTCAGCAGCTTCTCCAGAAATCGCTATAATTAATCTCACATTTTTGTTCATTCTTCAAATATTTCAATTGTAAATGCACTCAATAATTTCTGAATTTACAGTAGATAAATGATAAATTATTCAATTGTTTATTCATTTTCCTCTATGAATATGTAACATGCATTCCCCCTGTAGCCTACATGGAAGCTTTATTTTTGTCAACACTTCATTTTTTGTTATATCTTCTTTACTTTATGACCTGTTTCAATATCCATGTTAAGGCTGACCAGTGTCCATCAGGGTCCATCTTATATCCAACCACCTGACAGTTGTTCAACGTTCTATTATGGTCATAAAGTTTCTGTGGTTCTCTGCCATCTGTAAAAACAGTGAAGGAATGTTATTCTTTTTTTCAAATTTTGAAGTACTAGGTGCTAAAATTTAAAGCCCGACAGGAAGGAACAATTTTCTATATCTGTAATGTCTGCAGTGAGGAACTAAATAGTTTGATACAAATTATGTTATATATGTTAGAAATTTTCAACTTTTTAATTATTGAATCACTGTTTACGTTGAACTGATAATAGATTGATAATACATTATTGATATTGGATAAATACAACATTACATGCAGTTTTGTGAGTAAAAACATGTATTTTCATCTTTCAGAAGATCAATGAGTGATGGATTTTTAAAGATACCATTGAATAAACTATACAGAAAACAATAGCTATTGTATTTATTCAATGGGACAATAAAACTTACTAAAGTTTAACTAGATTGACCAATAGGAGATGGTTCTGTGGATAAGATTCATTTGGTTTGCAATAATAAGAATATGATGCAGGAACAGACACATTATTTTCATTAGAATCTGGGATTTGGCGTTTATTGTTCTCAATGTTTTCAGGATAAGACCCCATATCTTACCCCTCTCATTTACATATTGAATAATGTCTCTCTGTGCTTGCTAAATTAATGTCATAATAAACAAAATTTCATAACTGGCTACCTGAATGATTATACAGACAAACTGATTTATCTGTCACCATGGCAACTGTATCAGCAGAAATCCAGGTCCAAAACTTGACATCTTCCTCCATCTGATAAGCCTTTATCTCTGAGTTGTTATGTAAATCATATACCAGTATAGTTTTGCCACCTGTATATAAAATTCATTGGTATAATATATATATAAATTTGATGAGAATTGGCATAAAACTCAACAAACAAGTGAAACTGCGAGCTACTGCTCACTGATGATACCCCCCCGCCACAAGTGGATAATATTAATAGTGTAAAAATATGGAAGTGTTCGGTAAACAGGAAGTTGTCGAGTGATGAATCTGAAAACGCATCACACGGTATAGCTGACTTATATAAATCCTGAAACCAAATTTCAGAAATCCTTGTATTGTAGTTCCTGAGAAAAATGTGACGAAAATTTTCAACTTGGCTATCATGTGTAAAATCAGACAAGTGTTCGGTAAACAGGAAGTTGTCAAGTGATGAATCTGAAAACGCATCTCACGGTATGGCTGACATATATAAATGTTGATACCAAATTACAGAAAGGGTGGATGTGTAGTTCCTGAGAAAAATGTGACGAAAGTTTCATGGGACGGACTGACTGACGGACGGACGGACTGACAGACGGACGGACAGACAGAGGTAAAACAGTATACCCCCCCTTTTTTAAAGCGGGGGTATAATAAAAACTTAGTCAACTATAATAATTATAAATATAAGATACATGTACCAAAGAGGACATGGGATAATACAACTGATATCTACTGACAAGGGAATGAATAACATTGTGTGGCCACCTTAAAGCTTTAGTCTAAAGATCTTAATGAGAAATACCATGGAATTGACATTCATCTTGGTATTTTTTCAATCTTTAAAGGAAACAGCAAAACTGATGGACTATGTTGTGTTTTGTGTACTGTTGTTTGTCTTTGGTTGTTTTTTTTCATTTTTTGCCATGGCATGATTAGTTTGTTTTTGGACATATGAGTTTGAATATCCCTTTGGTACCTTTCGCCTCTCTTATACAGTATCTAACAAGAATGTGTCCATAGTACATGGATGCCCCACTCACACTATCATTTTCTATGTTCAGTAGACTGTGAAATTTGGGTTAAAACTCTAATTTGGTATTAAAATTAGAAAGATCATATCATAGGGAACATGTGTATTAAGTTTCAAGTTAATTGGACTTCAACTTCATCAAAAACTACCTTGACCATAAACTATAACCTGAAGTGAGACAGACGGACGGACAAACGGACCCAGAGAACAGAAAACATAATGCCCCTCTACTGTCGTAGGTGGGGCATAAAAACTCACATCTTACTGCTACAATATGTTGTTTTCTAGGATTGACAATACAGGAGTCTGCCTGTACTGGTATTCTGTATGGATGTTTGGGATTATCAATGTTAAATATGATCAGCTGGTTGTCTTCTCTGACACATATATATTTATCAGACTCCATTGTAACTGTATGGAATTTTATAGTATTACTGTCAATTCCTAAAGACTGAAGCTGAAAGAAAAGGAGATTGTCAGTGAAAAATAGAATTCTCAATGTAAAACATTGTTAATTTGTACTTAGATCAGATGTAGGCAAAAATATGGCCCAAGTACATCATTTCCTTAAGATAATAAAAAGTTACATAATTTAAGCAGAACTATAATACAAAAGATTTAGAATTCAAACCTTCCCTAGGATATATACTTGGCGGCTCTTTTTTTCCTTTTTTTGTAGCTTATTATGAAATAATTTGTTGTTAATTCAGTGTTCTCCCCAGGCCCTTAAAGGACCACGGACCCGCGATGTATAATTTTCTACCGTGGTGGTATCGTTCTTGCCGTGATGTATAATTTTTCACCGTGGTGCTAAAATTTTCGGTAAAAAAAACTCATATAACGGTAAACCTTTCCGTGGGGTATAAAATTTCAGATGAAAATTGACCAGATCAAACCAGTTCAATCCAACTTAATTTTTTGCTTAATTTCAAATGATTCGTTTAAAATGTACTTTTACATCTGAAAACCAATAAGGAACTAGTTGTCAAATTGTTTTCTGTAATTTGAAGTCACTATCAGGCTTGTTTAAAACCTTCTCTGTCAAGCAGTATTTAATAAGCCATATGCCACTTTTTGGCTTCTTGAAATGAAAAATTAAAAAGTATCATAAATCTACTAAATAACATGGAACAGATGTTTATAAAAAAATTGTTAGAACAGATATCTGTATTAAAAGTTTTGATTTTTTTCTCATATATATACAGCTGTTTTTCATTTGTTAGATGTGTCTGAGTTTTAGATTTTGCCATTTAATAATTTTAAGGACAATCCATTTTGAATTTTCCTTGGAGTTCAGTACTTTTTGCATCAATACAGAAATAAGCGCAAAACTGAGAAAAAAAGTGTTATTTTGAGATATTGTCATTAAAATTAAAATTTGACCAAAGGCTTTACCTAAAATGATATTTTGCTACAAAATTCATTAAATAAACATGGCAATGTGTATAAAATATGTTTTTGGGTAGGAAAAATCAAAAAGCAACTGTGAGAATTTTAAAGACAGCTGTCTATTAATTGCTGAAGACTGTATATTGTCCTCTAAATGTCTTTGGCTTATATGTGTCATTATATTAGGTATACAGTCATATTGATTAATGCATATATGCTATATATATATAGTTTTTGTAACAGTACTTTCCTTTATTCTAAATTTTTAACTTTGATCTTACTTTATTGGTTATTGTCATGGTTTAACCATCCCCTGGTGTGCTAGCCATCAAGTGCATACAGGTTGACTGGTAACTTACATTGCTGACAATGGTCATGGTTTAAGCATCTCTTGGTGTGGTAGCTATAAGGTGTAGACAGCTTTGTTGGTAACTTACATTATAAGTAACAGTCATGGTTTAACCATCCCTTATTGTACTAGCTATAAAGTGTGGACAGATTAACTGTTACATACTTTGCTGACAATGTTATTGTTGAATCATCACTTTGGTGGGCTAGCTATAAGGTGGATACTGGTTAGCTGGTTACTTACGTTATTCACTATGGTCATGGTTTCACCATCCCTTATTGTGCTAGCTATAAGGTGGATACTGGTTAGCTGGTTACTTACGTTATTCACTATGGTCATGGTTTCACCATCCCTTATTGTGCTAGCTATAAGGTGGATACTGGTTAGCTGGTTACTAACTTTATTCACTATGGTCATGGTTTCACCATCCCTTATTGTGCTAGCTATAAGGTGGATACTGGTTAGTTGGTTGCTTACGTTATTGACTATGGTCATGGTTTAAGCATCCCTTATTGTGCTAGCTATAAAGTGTGGACAGTTTGATTGGTTACTTTCTTTATTGACAATGGTCATGATTGTCATGGTTTAAGCATCCTTTATTGTGCTAGCTATAAAGTGTGGACAGTTTGATTGGTTACTTTCTTTATTGACAATGGTCATGATTGTCATGGTTTAAGCATCCTTTATTGTGCTAGCTATAAAGTGTGGACAGATTGATTGGTTACTTTCTTTATTGACAATGGTCATGATTGTCATGGTTTAAGCATCCTTTATTGTGCTAGCTATAAAGTGTGGACAGTTTGATTGGTTACTTACTTTATTGACAATGGTCATGATTGTCATGGTTTAAGCATCCTTTATTGTGCTAGCTATAAAGTGTGGACAGATTGATTGGTTACTTTCTTTATTGACAATGGTCATGATTGTCATGGTTTAAGCATCCCTTATTGTGCTACCTATAAAGTGTGGACAGTTTGATTGGTTACTTTCTTTATTGACAATGGTCATGATTGTCATGGTTTAAGCATCCCTTATTGTGCTAGCTATAAAGTGTGGACAGTTTGATTGGTTACTTTCTTTATTGACAATGGTCATGATTGTCATGGTTTAAGCATCCCTTATTGTGCTAGCTATAAAGTGTGGACAGTTTGATTGGTTACTTTCTTTATTGACAATGGTCATGATTGTCATGGTTTAAGCATCCCTTATTGTGCTAGCTATAAAGTGTGGACAGTTTGATTGATTACTTACTTTATTGACAATGGTCATGATTGTCATGGTTTAAGCATCCTTTATTGTGCTAGCTATAAAGTGTGGACAGATTGATTGGTTACTTTCTTTATTGACAATGGTCATGATTGTCATGGTTTAAGCATCCTTTATTGTGCTAGCTATAAAGTGTGGACAGTTTGATTGGTTACTTACTTTATTGACAATGGTCATGGTTTGTGCTAGCTATTGTAAATTCAGAAATTATTGCGATGTTTTTATTAATGCAAAAAATGCGACTGAGTTACAATCGCAATAATTTGAATTGCATTTAAAAAACATTAATATGAATTAAACAGGACTTTTCTTAATAACGCAAAAATTAAAATTGCACTCTAGTCTAAAATGACAAAATCGCAATAATAAATGCATGTTATAATTTCTGAATTTACAGTATATTGTTTGAACTTAATTGTTAACGAGTTGCTAATTTGTTGGTTATGGTCATAACTTTTTGTTACTAACCTTTATAATGATATGTTTCTCCATAGGTGGAGGACAACTGTGCGTTTCTCCTACATTGTCAAGCCTCCAAATCTAAATTTAGAAAATCATGATGAAATGAAAGTGTTTACATGTTTAAGGCATCCAAACTATCTCTTAAATGTCTAGATCAGAATGACATAATATATAATATATAAAAGCATTTAGAATTTTGCTCTAACTCAAGGATATCAAAATATAAGATTTGTTTTTCTTTTGGGGTAAGGTGGTTGTTCATATCTATTATGTAAAAAAATAACTAAATACATCACAACAAGTGACCTTTCTGCACAAAAGTTTCCAGATAATATAAACCAGTTCAATTATCAATGCAATTAACACAATTATGTTGTTTATGCAATTTAAGTTCCACTGTAAACAAACTTTTTTTATGATTGATTTATTTTTTGCATCTTTTGTAAATGGAAAAATAAAGTCAATATAAAGATGATAAATTGTTGCGAATATGTAAAATTTTGATCTTTTCTTATGAACTTAAATCAAGTATAAAATTTGAAAAATCGTGAAATTGAATATAGCTGCAAACTAAAATAGAAAGGGTGAATGCAAAAATAAGTTGGTTTACAGTAAACAAAATTGACGGACATCAATTGATGCCAGTAGAGCAGTTGATTTTAAATCCAACCAATCTATAGTTACGTATTTCTTTTTTTTTTATTTATTCAACAACAATATTCCCGTCCCTAGGATTTTCATGGCTTTCAACTCACTCAATTTATTTTGCACAAGCTGTTTCTGTGGATTCATTTATTTTTGTCAGTATCCATTTTCATGGATTGAGGAAAACTTGCTTTTTGGTGGATATTTGATTTCATTTTTTGCCAATCTCTACTTACTTAATTTTTAATTCATTGTACATTTGAATTTGTGATTAACGTGAACCCATGAAACCCCCCCCCAAAATTGGTATCCAATGAATAATAATGAATTCACAGTAACAGATTTCTTTACTGGTAGAGCTATGGTACAAAAGACCAGAGTATCTTTATTTCAGGTATTTCTGTAAAATATACTTCATTGTTTCAATAAAATAAAAATGTACAACAAAGTACAGTTACTTTTTATGTAACAGTATTTTAAATTCTTTTCAGGGATATTTAAATCCTGTAAAAATGAATACTTTATGTCCAGTAAGAATTCATTATCTAATGTGCTAAATGTGCTACATAGGCGACATACAAAACACTTACCGGTACTTTATTTTTTTCCAAAATGTGCCTTGGTGTGTCTGAAAAATAAAGTTAATTGTAATATTTGTTTATCTATGAATTTGACAAACTATAAGTGCTCTAATGGCTTCTAGATTAAGGTTTACCTCTTTATACTATCAGACCCCAAAGAAAAAATATTTTAACAACTATATGTATTAAATCAATAAAGTGTTTTGGTAATTTATCAAAATGGGCTAAGGCCACGCCACACCAATTTAATTCCTTGTTCAACGGACCCGCCCACACCTATTTTTTTCAAAACAGATTTTTTTTTCGTTTTTTTATATTCCCGCTTCCTGCATCCGGAAATGTAATCATGAGTATTTCCAACACCGTTTTTTTTGTAAATATTATAAAAAAGATATTAACACTTGTTTTAAAATCACAGTCTTACCTGTATTTAATGATTTCAAACCTATAAAGCACCCCACCACACTTTGTAAATATCTGTGTAAAAATTTGATTAAACATTAAACCCCATTACCTGGTTACTTACATTCCCCATCAAAAAATGTTCGTTGTTAGAATAAAGTATGCAGAACTTCTGAAGGAGAAGAGTTGCCATCAACTGCAATTATATTGTATGCCGGCGGAACAAAACTATTCATACCCGTTGCATGTTTATACACCTGGCTGGATTGATTAGGAGGCCTGTTGTTCAGTAGTTATCGTTTGTTGATGTGGTATTTTCCGTTTGTATTTATAAATTAGATTGTTGGTTTTCCTCTTTTAATTGTGTACACTAGTAATTTTTGGGTCCCTTATAGCTTGCTATTTGGTCTGGGTCAAAGCCCTGTGTAAAAGGCCGAACTATGACCTGATTTTGTTATCATCAGGTTGGGAACAACCCTCCCTCAGGCAAGGGGTCATTTTACTTTTGTAGAAAAGAAGATAGAAAAAAACAAGGATTTGTATAGTGCTAATATACCAATCCTTGGAAAAGCATAGAATTTTTACTTAAAAAGAGGAGAAATACATCATATTTGAAACAAATTTTCTAAAAGAGGGGTCCACTTATTTTGAATAATATAAAATTAAATGATATATATGTGTTAACACTAAAGTCCAGGAATATTACAAAATTGTTGGACATGTTTTAACCATTAATACCAGATAGATATATAGTTCTTTGGGAAAATATGAGCCCTTTTGTACTAAAAAGTGTTTACAAAAAAATATATTATAACTTATATTGACCCCTCATTAAAGGGATATTTTATAACATTGAGGGGTTGTTCCCAACCTGATGATGACTTGGATGGAGAACTGTCTCATTGGCACACATATACATATACCACATCTAATTATTCATTTATTTCTTGGTGAACAGGGAAAAAACACTTCATAAATTAAAGAAATGTCAGAGTACAAGTGATAAATCAAGTTTTAATATTGTCAAAACCTACTATTTTATGTTTACAAAAAAAAAAATTATAATCGCTTGCCTTTACTTTTCAAGCTTCGCCTCAAAAAGTTGCAAATTAAATGTTTTTTTATAAATATTTTCTAATCGCTCGCTCACCCAAATTTTTTGGAGTCCAAAAATCTGTAGAGCATTAAATTGGTGTGGCCTAACATGTCATGAAAAATCCTATGCAGTTAAAGTTGCAGTGTTTCATTATGTTTGTACTGTAATTCTCTTAGTCTTCCTTGTTGTATATGCAATAATAGTTAGACACTCAAAAATTGAGTTATTTGCACTTTCATGACATAATTTACTCTGAAACCCAATGTTCACATTCTAACATGCATATTCTATTAAAATTTAAATTTAAAAGAACTAACATGGTTTGTTTGGAGCGTTTTATGGGGTACACCTCTATTTAGAAACTTGAGAACCATAAGATTTAACATAGATAGTACATATAGTCCATGGTCAGCTTTGTCTGAAGGAGTGTTAAAATTAGTTTTTTTTTTTTTATCAAATTACATATCATCCAACTTAATTGGTGATACACCCTGCAATTGTAACTAAATGAAAAAAAAAGTTCTTTTTGTTTGTTTACTTATCATTGTCAATATGATGGAATTTTCAGTGACTGTCACACTAGTGAGAGGTTTAACTAGCTATAAAACCAGGTTTTATCCACCATTTTCTAAATAAGAAAATGCCTGTACCGTGTCAGGACTATGACAGTTGTTATCCATTTGTTTGATGTGTATGAGCTGTTGATTTTGTCATTTGATAAGGGAGTCTTTGTTTTGAATTTTCCTCCAAGTTCAGTTGTTTTGTGAGTTTACTTTTTTCTGTAGTAAACATTTAGTTACCTTCAGTTATGTCCTGATCAGAAGATACATGTCCCTGCTTTTTTCTCTCATCTTCTGTTCTACGTTTTGATATATTGTCTCTAAAAGGTGATGGACTAGTATTTTCATAAGAAATCAAATCACTCTTTGCTTTCATATAGCCATCATAATCAGATTTTGCCAACATCTCCAATCTTGAGCTCCATATTTTATCAGATCTTGAAGGTGAAAGTTCTGACCATCTTGATGATTGTCTTGTTCTGGATTTTGACCTTGAGATACTTCTGCTAGTCACTTGTGTCACTTTACTTAAGTTTCCTGAATTTCTTCTTGATTTCTTTTTTGGTGACCTTGATAAACTTCTGCTCATTAATCTTGAACTTCTCCTTGTTGACCTTGAAGAGGTTGTGCTTGATGACCTTCTCCTACTTTTTGACCCTGAAAATCTTCTCCTTCTGGACATCACATGACTTGATTGTTTACTTCTAGATCTAGCAAGCTGCCTATCATGGCTACTGGTACTGATGTTGCCACCCTCTCCTTTATCTCGATCTCGATCTCTTTCTTTACTTATTGATCTAGAAAGCCTTCTCTTTGAACTCAAAGATTTTCTAGATCTGCTTCTTCTTCTGTTGGGGTGTGATCTACTTCTTGATCTGTTATTTCTTCTGTTACGTCTTGATCTACTCCTAGATCTACTATATCTTTTGTAAGGTGGGGATCTACTCCTAGATCTAGTATATCTTTTGTAAGGTGGGGATCTACTTCTAGATCTCCTATGTCTTCTCAAGGGAGATGATCTATCTCTAGATCTACTGAGTCTCCTGTAAGATCTACTTCTAGATCTACTGGGTCTCCTGTAAGAGCTTGATCTACTTCTAGATCTGCTAGCACTTCTGAAAGAAGGCGATCGTCTTCTAGATCTACTTTGTCTTCTGTAAGGAGGCGATCGTTTTCCTGATCTTCTATGTCTTCTGTTTGGAGGTGATATACTCTTAGATTTCGATTTATCAGACTCTCTCTTATCTAAATGTTCATCAAATCTTCTATGACTTCTTTGCTCTTCTTTTCTTTCCATCGCTCTTATATCATCTTTCTGATTCCAGCCACTCTGAATATGACCTCTTGGCCCTTGACCAGTGCATTCCTGGCCTCTCCAGCTTTCTCCTCCTCTTCCATCGCTACCTTCTTCTGTCCTTCCTCTAACACTTCTCCATCCTCCCCTTCCTCTAACACCTCTTCCTCTGCCCCATCCCCTTACACTACTTCCTCCTCCCCTTCCTCTAACACTACGTTTTACCACTGTTTCTTTCATTTTGCTAGTTTTAGGATCATAGTGAGACATATTCCCATCTTGATTTTGAATATATTCAGATGCTTTTACAGTAGATCTTTCAACCTTGTTTGATTTCATTCTATGTGATCTTACAATGGCAAAACTTGTTGGTTCGAAAGATGGTGATGTTGGACTATAACTTGGTGATGTCGGTTGATACTCTGGGATAGGATGGCTTGAGCTTAAAGATTGTGGTAAGTTAATTGGACTATAACTTCCCAATGTCTGTTGATTCTTTTGGATAGCCTGGCTAGAGCCTAAAGATTGTGGTAAGCTAATTGGACTATAACTTTGCCATGTTGGTTGAAACTTTGGGACAGCAGGACTTGTAGGCTCGTAAAATGGTGATGTTGGCCTATAATGTGGCCATATTGGTTGACACCCAGAGAAAGCCTGGCTATAGCTTAGAGGTTGTGGTAAGTGATTTGGTCCAGTTAGGCTACCTGCTGTATATGAATTGTAGTCTAGAAGTGTAGGTTGAGTACTTGGTATATTGTCTGCTTCATACATGGATGTAGATAGATTAATTGGATAAGGTTGAATATCCACCACCAACTGAGATTGTACTGTTTTAGACTTCTCATTCGGTTTAAATGAAGGGTCAAAATCTGGAGCATAATACTTGTTTATTGTATTAACATTACTGTTAACAGCGACTGCAGTGTAATATTTACCAGCAGTATCTTTAATAGAGAGATTGCTGTCTAAATCACTGTCATCTGGTGGCAAGGGAGGTAAGTCACTGCTAAAATACTGAAAAAAAGTAAAAAGATATTTATCTCAAAATTAATTTACAATTGGTTTGGAAATACAGACAACGTTCAAGAAAACTTTAATTCATTATCATAGATTTTCTTATCTGTTTTATAAAAGGAGAGACATTTAAAACAATCAGAAAAGCATTAATCTGACAAGATCACACAGGATACCATTTTAACTCCTTAGATCAAAATGGACATTACTTTTTTAAGACTCAATTTGTGAAAGTTTTATTCTAAAAATGTCCATGTTATTTAAGGTTTTTTTTTTGGTGCTGTTGTCTAAATAAGATATACAACACATTAATCATAGAGATCCATGCAAGAGATCCATAGCTTGTTGTTCGGTGTGAGCTAAGGCTCCGTGTTGAAGGCCGTACTTTAACCTATAATGGTTTACTTTTTAAATTGTTATTTGTATGGAGAGTTGTCTCATTGGCACTCACACCACATCTTCCTATATCTATACACTTGTATTCAAGTTATTCCCTAGCTGAAAACCAAATGTCTTCAGACTGGGATATAGCCTTAGAGTTGGGCTTGAAATTCCAACTGTGACTTGAAAAGGGAGATTATAATGACAAAATTGTTTGCCTGTAACAAGCAACAAAAGGTTTTTCAACTGCCAGATAGTGGTGCAACCTTTCAACAGATGTAATTCATTTAAATAGACACGTTAAAATTGTTTTACATTGTCATTTCGGGGCCTTTTATAGCTGACTATGCGGTATCTGCTTTGCTCATCATTGAAGGCTGTTGTAAATGTGTGTTTTGGTTATTTCCAAGTAAAGGAATATTGTTATTATTGTATTAAGAGAGTTTATATAAGTTGTCAGAAGTTATTTCTAGTATTTAGTATATTGAATGAGTAATTAACGTACGTTTTACTTTATGTTATTAGCTGTATCGATAACGTCGTATATGGCGCAACTTTGTCATGCATTGTTCAGAACGTTACCGTTGGGTCAATATTTTAAGCGTGAACCCAAAAGTGTACATTTATGAGTTCTTAACTGGAAGAATTAATATGTCTAGATATGTTTATTTATAAGATTGTATTATTATAAGCATTTTGAGTCGAGGACTCCTATATTTTATGTAAGCATATTACGTTATGTTTTTCTTCCTGCTTAGAAGATTTACTTCCGGTAATTTGAAATAAAGACCAGTGCAACGTCACGTTCGTTAGTCTTTGCTGTGTTTACGTTTGGCTTGCAGCAAGGCTCATCCCGGGGGGTCCTAGAGGTAAGAAGCAGCGCATTAGCTGTATGCCTTGCATTTATTTACCGTAATTATCATTGTAATATTTAAGATAATCCCAGTTGACCCGTACGAAAATACATGAGAAAGATTAATATTTAAGTATCTTCGACCCGTATGTTTATTATATATTATTGTTGGAATTTTGTACTTTTATGGAAATATATCGGCTGTAGCCTGTTTAATAAAAGTATCATTTTTACTATTGACTAGTTATTCACGCTACCAATGATGAGAGAGAGCAGACAACAGATTTGACGTCCGTATTTATTTATTACCCCGTGCATTTACTAGTTTTATGAGATATTCGTATTTGCTGGCTTTATAACTATATCAAAACATAGCAAGAAGCAGAAATTACGACAAAGGCCATACAGTGACTTATAGTTGTTAATTTCTGTGTCATTTGGTCTCTTGTGAAGAGTGGTCTCATTGGCAATCCTAGCACATCTTCTTTTTTATACATAATTGCGTAATCATACATCTCATACAACGAAATGGATACCCCTTTCTTAGAATAGACTTTACTGATTACCAGGGTAAGTCCAGGTTAGGTATTGTTATACCCCTGTCAAACTTGGGGTTGACATGTATTAATTTGCATGTTACAAATAATGGTCACTGTTATACAAAGAATTAAATCCTGCATTATGTTTCCATGAACAACCAGTAATTTTTCAACTAACACACAAACAATTGAACAATTACAACTATTTTGTGATAGAATATCCATATTCCTGGAATTGGAAAAAAAGAAAAAAAAAGTTTTTATCATGCCCCAATGAATATACAGGTCACCATATGATCTAAATTTTATAATTCTTCTCATACGAAAGCTTTCAAGATGCAGAGAAAAACTCTTGTAAAAACTTTTGATAAAGCTACTGAATAGAGTTTAAGAATAAATGTATCTTACCTCAGCCTCCAAATGTTTTAACTTTTCCTCGTCAATTGTAACTTCTGGTGGCATAAGACTTGGAAATTCACCTGCAAAGTCATCCAGCTTGCTGAAAAATATTATACAGGAGTTGAAAATCATGGGGAAATTGTGGTTAATCTGTAAGGTTTTTAATATACTCAGTGTTGTTTTTTGCTGTTTATATTTTTTTTTGTTCATTGTTTTGTATATTTGTTTTGTGTTGTGCTGTTGCACCACTTTCAATGACTTTCCCAGATTACTGGGAGGGTTTGCCATCTAACAAGTTAATGTGCCTGTCCCAAATCAAAAGCCTGTAATAAAAACAATACTGTAAATTCAGAAATTATTGCGTGCATTTATTATTGCGATTTTGTCATTTGAGACTGAAATGCGATTTTAACTTTTGCGATATTTTTTAAAATCCTGTTTCATTCATATAAAAAATGAATAAATGCGAGTTTAAATTATTGCGGTTATAACCCTGTCGCATTTTTCGCAATAATAAAAACATCGCAATAATTTCTGAATTTACAGTACCACACTAGCTGGTTGAAAAAAATCTTAGTAATTCTGCTGAAACCAGTAAATAGAGCCAGTCTTAAACTTGCAGTTAACTCAGATTTTGTGTCCCAATTCAAAGCTTGACCTCAAAGTGACTTTGACAAAAAGATCAGCAATGAAAGTGCTGTTCCTTTTCCATTAGGCTTTTTGTGTTTTATGCTGTTCATGTACTGATTTCGTGTTTTGGATATTCACCACATTCTCTTCTATTAATAGAACCAAAAACAACACTGGTGTGGAAAGGAAGTGATATAAAAAAGAAGTAAAATTAAAGAACCTTAGTGAGCACGCTCACATACCCCACGTCCCCACATTGTCATTGGAGAAATGTCATTGGAGAAATTAAATAAGTATAAGAAAAAAAAATTGTATTAGAAAAATTATTGAATAATAATTTCCTGTTAATATACACATCTACATAGTATGTCCTTATTATCTACAAAATTTCATGAAATTCTATTGTGTGTTTTCAGAGGAGTTGAGATGACAAACTGTTGCAGAAGTACATTGAAGCAAATAAGTTCAAAGGGGCGTAACTCCTAGAAATAAAATTGAATCGTAATTTCCCCTCGATATGCACAACTACATAGTATGTCCTTATTATCTGAAAAGTTTAATGAAATTCTGTTGTGTTGTTTCAGAGGAGTTGCGATGACAAACTGTTGCAGTAGTACATTGAAGCAAATAAGTTCAAAGGGGGGTAACTCCTAGAAATAAAATTGAATCGTAATTTCCCGTCGATATGCACAACTACATAATATGTCCTTTTCATATAAAAAGATTTCTTGAAATTCTGTTGTGTGGTTTGAGAGGAGTTGCGATGACAAACTGTTGCAGTAGTACATTAAAGTAAATAAGTTCAAAGGGGCGTAACTCCTAGAAATAAAATTGAATCGCAATTTCCCGTAGATATGCACAACTACATAGTATTTCCTTATTATCTGAAAAGGTTTCGTGAAATTCTGTTGTGTGGTTTGAGAGGAGTTGCGATGACAAACTGTTGCAGAAGTACATTAAAGTAAATAAGTTCAAAGGGGCGTAACTCCAAGAAAAAAAATTGAATAGCAATTTCCCGTCGATATGCACAACTACATAGTATGTCCTTATTATCTGAAAAGGTTTCGTGAAATTCTGTCATGTGGTTTGAGAGGAGTTGCGATGACAAGAAACAGGACTGACGGACGGACGGGTCAAAAACATTATACCCTTCGCAACTTCGTTGCGTTGGGGTATAATTAGTAGTTTTATACATGTACCTCCTGTCCTCTGTATCTCTATATGTATCTTTCTTATAACGTCTGATTTCCCTCAGAGCCACAGTTCCAGGTGTATACCTATGAGGTTTTTTAACCCCTACTGGTGGTTCCTACAAGAAAGTATGTAAACAAAAAGTCATGTACATAGCATTTCTCTGTCATGACAAATAATTATATAATTTACAATCCGTTGAACATTAACAAATTATGGTTTAATTTCCCACAAAATCCCCAACATGTGATTACCCTGAATATAAATGACTTCCCAGTACTATTATTTTTACTAACATCATTCTTGTCTTCTTCATCACTATCAGTTTCTGCTACTTCCATATCACAAAGTTCTTTTATTTCCTTTTCCTTTTCCTCATCAGCCACCTCCTCCGCCTCCTCCTCCTCATCATCATCATCATCACTCCCCTCCTTATCATCATCATTATCATAATCACTACTTCCTTCCTTACTGGAACCTTCTGAATCTGGATTCCAGTTCTATAAAGATAAGAAGATGTGGTATGATAGCCAATAAGACAACACCCCAACAGAGACCAAATGAAGTAAAAGGTATCATCTATAGGGCACCTTACAGCCTTCCACAAGCAAGATCCATACCACATAGCACACAAAAAATGCCCCAAAATGACAAATGTAAAACACTCAATGATAAAACACCCCACCAGAGACCAAATGATGTAGAAGTCCACAACTATATAGGAGGGTACCACAATTTCTAGGGAACTCACAAGAACTGAATATTGACCCAAGACCGATAACTGTTACCCCCAAAACTTAATTTTATATGGAGTTATACTATTTTAACAGAAATTAAATTAATAGTTTTTAGATATAAGTCATTTTTACTCAATATAAAATAGTTTGCAGAGGGCAGCCTGATCCAACGGCAAAGGTTCAACCCTGAACAGTTGGGGTAAGTTTGAACTAAATATTCAAGGTTGATTATGTCTGAATTTAGATTGTAATCAATTTTTGACATAATATAGGTTTCTGACAAAAAATAAATGTGGTAAAAGATCATAAAAATTTGAAATGGGACATTTAATTTACCTAGTATTATGGTCTGATATCCAAAATCAGATTCAGCATATAAAAAAAACCAAAATGTTTTAGTTGAAATTAATCAAACAAAGTTTAATTTTGGACCCTTTGGACATCAATGTAGACCAATTCAAAAGTGGGGTCCAATATTAAAAATAGTAATACAAGGTTAAAACCTCCAAAAATTAAAGACTTTAAACTAATCCCATTGGAATTGGTTAAAAAATTGGTATTAATTTTCAATTGAAAATTTCTTGCTATTGTGCAATATTGTGCTATTAAAGATGTCTTGCTATTGCGCAATAATGTGCAATTGAAAATTTCTTTTTATTGCACAATACTGTGCTATTGTGCAATACTTTGTGATTTAAGATTTCTTGCTATTGCTCAATACTGTGCTGTTGCACAATACTTAGTTAATCTGTTATATATAATAATTTACACATCCAGTTTGGTGTGTATCTCCTGTCATATTAGTATGTGTTGCTTTATATACAAATCAGAAAGAATCAGTGGAAAAATGGGGAAACAAATATAGGAAAAAAAAATTCCAAAATTATGAGAAAAAAAACCCCAAAACATTTTTTTTAAAACTAGACCTTGGAGTTATTATCCCCAAACTTAATCCTAGCCATCCCTTAGTGGTATGGCACCTACAATGTAGTACATGTAGTACAATTTCAGAAAGATCCATACACTTACACAAAAGTTATTGTCTGGAAACTAGAAAAATATTTGTTTTTGGCCCGTTTTTGACACTGAATTCCTGAACCTTTGGGGCAATTATCCCCAAATTCCATCCCAGCCTTCCCTTTGTAATATGAAAACTTGTGGTACAATTTCAGAGAGATCGATACACTTACACACAAGTAATTGTCCTGAAACTGCAGAAATACTTATTTTTGGCCTCTTTTTGGCCTAAAATTCCTAAACTGTTGGTTCTATAAAGTGCTATATCGATCTCAACTTTCCTTTAGTTGTATTGAACCTTTCTGGTTAAGTTTCATAGAGATCCATTCACTAAAACTTAAGTTATTGTCCAGCAACCACGCCGACACTTGATGCCCTAAGACATGATAGCATCATATACAGTGCAAAATATTTTATGCGGCCATATAAAAAGTACAATTTCACTTCAGGAAATAAATCTGTGTGTCTTATATATAAGTTCTTGCATAACAATATGGCAGACCTAATCATTCAAGATAACTGTATCTAAATAAAAGAGTAAAAAAGTTCTGAAGGATTAGTTTCTTAAGTTTAATACAGAGGTGAGAGAACCTGATTAATAGTATTTATAAATATAAAATCCTTTTCAAAAGAAAAACTATATAAAAGCTTAGTTTGGACATTTTTATAGCAATTAAAAATAAAAAGGATTTTATATTTATAAGAATCATATATCATTTAAAATAATACATCATATATTCAGTAAAGTATGTGTGAAATAACAATATGCTATTGATAAGTTTCCGTGTGGAGATAACCTAAAATACTATTCTTTTGAATAAAGATTTTTTGAAACCAAAAAAGATTATCTCCCCTTCCTACAAACATATTGCAATTTCACAAATATTTTACTGAATATGAAATGTTTTTATTCACATAATGTATGATTCTTATGAATAAGGAATACTTTTCGAAAGAAAAACTATATAAAAGCTTAATTTGGACATTTTTTATAGCAATTAAAAATAAAACAGTTCACCTTTAGTATGGTAATGGCTATAATATAACTATACAGATTGATAGACTGATTTAGTAATACCATCAATAAAGTGGAGTTAAAGTCTTATAGGATTGTAAGTATATTTTATTTTATTACCTTGCACTTTCACATTTTGACTGAACAATTTGTTCAATATTCTGACCAGTTGAACAATTTGATTTTATAAAACAAATTGCAATTTGGTCAAAATTTTGAATGAGTTGCAATTGGTGGATAGCAACACTAACAGTCAAGTCACTGTAAAACTTTAATTTATCATCTAAAAGAAATGCACGCTCTACAAAATAACTGTGTTCTCAGGCCAGAACATTTCAGAATCCAAACAAGATACTCTGTCTATGCAATCTCCAAATATTCATTATGGTTACAAAGAATAATTTATGTCTATTATCTGTAGTGAATGGTTAAGAAAGCCATTGTATACCTGATCAAGAACAGCTGATGTAGGTTTTGTAATTGCTGGAGCTGATCCCCCTGTGGACTTCCCTGCTGTATTATAAGAGAATCCTGGACTTTTGTATACCTGATCAAGAACAGCTGATTTAGGTTTTGTAATTGCTGGAGCTGATCCTCCTGTGGACTTCCCAGCTGTATTATAAGAGAATCCTGGACTTTTGTTTACCAGATCAAGAACAGCTGATTTAGGTTTTGTAATTGCTGGAGCTGATCCTCCTGTGGACTTCCCTGCTGTATTATAAGAGAATCCTGGACTTTTGTATGTGTCCTACAAAGAGAAAGATAATGACAATCAGAAATCAGCCCTGAATTTGAGGTAATGTAAATTCTGAAATTATTGGGAGGTTTTTATTATTGCAAAAAATGTGACAGAGTTGTAAACGCAATAATTTAAACTTGCATTTTCAAATATTTTATATGAATTAAACACAAAATCTTTAAAATTAAAATTGCATTTTTAAGAAGTCTTAAATGACAAAATCGCAATAAATGCATGCAATAATTTCTGAATTTACAGTAAGTAAGTAAAATAAAATAAAACAATAAAGACAACAACACCCATCAATAACCGCATGGTAAGAGTTTATTCTGGTCGACATGCTTAGCCAACAAGTAAGTAAGTAAGTAAGTTAGTTTTATTTAAAATACAAATTAACACAGTAAACATGAATTCTGTAGATCTCTTAGCCAAGGTGATTCCTCTTCTCATTTAGAATGCAAAAAAGACAATTAAAGAATATCAGTACCTTACCCTTGACATTGAAGTTTTATTTGACAAAAAGATTGATCTGAGTTCTTGTTAGTAGCATGGCTGTTTGGGACCATCAAAACTGTAATGTAAATTTACAACTTTTTATCTTTTAAGGTAATTTCTTTGAAAAATCATGAATCTCTAAATGAGTAGGTACGGTAAGGGCCGATTTTGGTCTCAAATGTCACTTTTCAGATGGTTTTTGTCAAAAATAAAAGCGACTGCATCCATGTCCATCCTCAACCTTTAAATATGTTATGTATTATTATCGTCAAATACAACTTACATTTCAATATTAAGAAAAACACAAATGCAGCCACTTTCATTTAAGACAGAAACCATTTAAAATTTAACACAAGAGGCTGTCACAACGACAGCAAACCGGATTTATTAACATTTATTTGTGTCCTGGCAATATCACAAGAACCATTACTGATGAATGGTGAAAGTGAAAATCGTCAATATCAAATTTGACCTCCATTTTGTCATCAGTATCAACATATTAAAATTTGAAAAGCTTAGATTGAATGGTTCATGAGTAAATGCAACAACCTGAATGGAAACGCCATTTTACGATCTTTCAAGAACCATAACTCCTGAACGGTAAAAGTCAAAATCGTCATTATTGAACTTGACCTCTATTTTGTCATCCATAACAACATATTAAAATTTCAAAAGCTTTGGTTGAATGGTTCATGAGAAAATGCACGGACACGACGGGAAACACCATTTTTCAATCTTTCAAGAACCATAACTCCTGAACGGTAAAAGTCAAATTCGTCATTATTGAACTTGACCTCCATTCTTTCATAAGTAACAACATATTAAAATTTGGGAAGCTTTGGTAGAACAGTTCATGCGTAAATGCACGGACAACTCCATTTTTCAATCTTTCAAGAACCATAACTCCTGAACGGTAAAAGTCAAAATCGCCATTATTGAACTTGACCTTCGAATAGTTGTCAGTAATAACATATTAAAATTTTAAAAGCTTTGGTTGAACGGTTCATGAGTTAATGCACGGACAACATTTGATTGCCACCCGCCCGCCCGCCCGCCGTACATCCCCAAATCAATAACCGACATTTTTGTCACAAAAATCCGGTTAAAAATGCTAAAATTGTGAAGATTGTGCATTGTATTGTCAAAAACAGCCCATATTTATGTAGCAGAAGCATTCTACTTTCCAATAAATAACTAAAAGTTTACATTTTAATAGTTTTGTAAAACTGCTATATTTTGGGGCCAAAAATGGGTCTTACTAGACCAACTTCGTTGGAGTGATCCCATTGCATAGATCCAGTATGGCTGAATAAAAAATTCAGGTATTTTCCAAATAAATAGAGGGATTAAAGCTGGTTTTATAGATAGCTAAACTTCCCACTTGTATGACTTTTTTAACAGAGTTATCTCCCTGTAGTGTTATATACCACTTTAATCTTACACTAGATTGTAGTTCGATACAGCCAGCTACTTGTATGATTTTTTTACAGAGTTATTTCCCCCTAGTTTTTTGTACCACCTTAACCTTACTTTTGATTGTAGGGTTGGAGACCACCACATGGCAAATTCTTCATTAGACATTTATTTCACATCTTTGGGCATTGGTTAATTTCTTATGTTTAAAATCCTCCTTCTTAAACGGAAATGCATTTTTTGAAACCTATCATGATCTTTTGTTTATAGCACATGGTCTGGAAATTTAAATCTTTATTACATTTCTCAATATTTTATAATAATTACTTTACATATAGATATTAGATGAGATTCTATTATTTCATTTGGCTAACATCAATCACATGATAATTTATATGTCCCGATATAAAACTGAATATTTATGTCTGCATCTGGTCTCAGTAACTATGAAACACCAACTAGTAGGAATATTTGAAATCAAACAAGATTTAACTGAGGAGGCAGGGTCAAACAATCTCCTTTGAAATGAGATGTGCCAGTGTAAAATAATAGAACTTCAACCAAATACTTGATTTTACTTGTAAATTTCTACTTCAGCATTCAAGTATATATATAAGGATTAAATGTAATTTATTTTTGGAATTTTATAGGGTTGAAACAGTTTGACCACTGCACCATTATATACAGTATATACACACTTGTGTTCTTCCAACAAAATGTGCTTCTATCAGTGGTTTTATACTGAAAATAAAATAAACAGTTATTAGAATTTTGAAGTGAACTATGAACTCACACTTTTATGATCATCAGATGATTCCCCTAATGATTCTTCCTCAGAAGATGTATATGGTATATGAATGTCTTCCACTACAGGAGCACTCTTCCTTGGTCCATACCTATCTGGAATCTTCTTTTGTTCATCAACTATTGAACCTAATGCCTGTCGTAATAATACAAGAAAGAACTGTTAGAACAAAGATATATCTAGCCATTTTTGTAATTTCAATAGTAAAATGCAAATGTTGAAATTAAAAATAGCAATATTTCTTCAACATTTATAAGTTATGCAAAATATTCAAAAGTCAATGAACCTTGATTGAGGAGACTGGGCCAAAATCTCTGTGAAAATGAGATGTGAAAATGTTAATACAACTTCATATCAAATCAGGCCTCTACAATAACTTTTTTTTCAACTTGTCCTGTAGGACAAGTACATACCAACATTTACTTGTCCGAATGAAATTGTTACTTGTCCAAAAAATTTCTATTAAAAATAATCTTTTTACATTTTTAGTTGATTTAAGGAGCAAAACGAATTTAAACAATATAACAGAATTTGATTTATTTCTTTTGAAATACTTTTCAAAAATATGAGTCAAGTACAACTGCAAACTAGTCATGTCACAGGATTTAGGTTCTAGTTTTCATCAATGCCAGTCTCATCACACTCGAAACATGAGGCACAATCTCATAGGCCAATGTACACTCATTGGGCTTGTATCCTGTTTTTTTAAGTTGAAAAAGCTTATTCAAATGCAATCAATAAAAAAAAGAAGATAAGCCATCATAAGATCTGATGGCCAATGAGACAACTCTCTGCAAGATACCAAATTACACAGAAATTAACAGCTAGCAGGTCATCATATTGCAAGTATTGTTTTTTTCTCCTTATGATCAAATATGATTTTGTGAAATTTATGGCAAATAAAAAAAAAATATTTAAAAAAAATTACCGGTATGAAAAATTTTGTCCTGCATTTTTTTTTAGCTGTAATCTCTGTCCTGCCTTTTTATTTTTCAGTCTGTTCGGTCCTGCCTTTTTTTTTTTAGTTTATCCTGACTTTTTTTTACCTAAATTGTCGTCCTGAATTTTTTTTTGCAAGTGTCTCATCCTGCCTTTTTTTTTTACACAAAACTCCTGTCCTGCCTATTTTTTTCAAATTTCATCCTAGCCCCCCCCCCCCCCCCCCCCCTAAAAAAATAAATGGTAGCTCCCTAAAGTTGAAGAACGCTTTGCATTTGAATAAACAGAATACAGAAACTTGTCAAATTAATATTTGTTTTCTTGTTTTTTGTTTATAAATACTTTGTTCATCAAAGTTGGATTAAATTTATTTTCTGCAGAATAATAATGTACTTGTCCGGACGGACAAGCTTGATACAGGTTGCTAATCAATGAATCTGACCGCATTTCACACAGTAAATCATGTTCTTACTAAGACAGGCAACAAGTTTCAGAAAGCTCCTAGAAAAATGTGACGAATATTTCATTGACCAGCGGTATACTGCTATTGCCTTTATTTATACAGGACCATTACCCATGTGTGTTAGAAAATAAAAATATTTGTTTAATAGGAAGTTGATGAGCCATCAATCTGTAAACATATCAAATAATAAAATTCTGAATGGAAATGGGGAATGTGTCAAAAGAGACAACAACCTGAATAAAGAGCAACCATATTTCAAGGCATAATGTGGTCTTTATAAGTATGCTTTTTTAATTTTAATTCATTTATATGTTCTAGCAGTTTAGTGTGATGTCCATTTTTGCTGAACTAGTATACACTTTTTTAAGGAGTTAGCTGAAGCCTGGCTGTCGGATGCTGGATTTTCTACCTATGTTGAAGACCAATTGGTGGCCTTCAGCTCTGATATGCTTTCTAGTTTGGTTGTCTGTTTGACACATTCCCTGTTTCTATTACCAATTCTTGTTTTCTGTGTATTACTATAAACCAACTAATTTTCGCCGGAGATGTCTTTTTGAGAATTCCACAAGTAGAAAAATAATGAGAATATAAATTGTCTCGAAAATTTAAAACCAAGATCACTTCTTATAAAACAACATCCAGTCAATTTGAAAATCACAATACTAAAACTAAATTGCCACAAAGTAGGATAGAAAGGGCTTAATTAGTGCGAAATAAAGTATCTGCGAAAATTACTTGGTTTACAGTAATTGGTATAATAACCACCTGACTGACTGAGGCAGATTGGTCATCTCTCAAAGCTTCTGTGGATGCTAGTTTACCAGTAACCTGTATTCTAGGACATTTACCACCAGTTGACTTTCTGGCTGATTGCTTTTTTCTTTTAACCTTTAATAGTAATTATTTCATTCTTAATTCTCTAGTCTGTACAATTTTTAAATAAACATATGTTTAATGATTATCAGCAAATTATTCAAGCACTAAGCAAAAACTTCAAGGAAACAAAATTTTTCCAGTTAAATAGTGTTTAGTTATAGGATTCCCTGAATTGGAAAATCTCTATTTTCAGGCATAGGCTCATATAAATTTGACTTTGGAATAATTACAATACATCTGATAAATAAAATGAGTGTTCAGATGCTTATAATACTTAATATATAATATTCAAGGGCATTTAAAAGGCAAATTTTTGCAAAATTTCAAATTTTTAGGCCAAAATCTTGACAGTTGAAGATATTTAATTTATACGTCAAAAATAAAAATCCAAATGTCAATACTAAAATGACCCTAGTTTCTCTAATAATTGTCATATGGCCATGAAACTTGGCAAACTATCTCATAATTACCTAAGCTTAGGTTATTCAAAGTTTTATAAAGATTGGTCAAGTTTTTCTGTCCTATCAGGTCCAAGGACACAGTTATTGTCCTTTGATTTTCGTTGTCTACGAATATAGTCCCTAGTGTAAACAGACTTTACACATATGGCCTTTTTTGTGATAATTTTTTAGTACATATTTCCTTTATATTCATTTTCTCAGTTCAAACATGTCTAATGTCAAATCATCGCAAAAAAAAATGTTTTGTCTTTCAACATCAATTCTTTCTAAACTTATTAATCTCATGATCTTGTTTGTCTTTTTAAATGCTTTTATATTTTGTTATATTGCTGGTGTCAAAATGATATAGAGTTTGCATACATGTATATTTGACAAAACAATCAAATCAAATATCAATGAAAATGCAATTTTTCATTAATCAATGAAAATTGGTATCCAAGAAAATAATGAAATCCACAGTATCAGGATAGTCTACCTCTTTATATTCAAAGCCACCACTTGGCATGTCAGTTCTAAGAGGTAATACATCCTGGGCTGTTTTATCTTTATCTTGGTATGTATCTGCTGCTCTTTCACCTACTGGCTCACTCCCAAATAAGCCCCCATATGCCACATTAGAAGACTGAATTGAGTCAAAACTCGCCATTGATGGCGGTTTTAACTGTGGCTGCTGAAATCCAAAACTGAAACCACTTCCAAATCCACTTCCGACTTCACTACCACCACCTCCACCATATATATTTTGAGTTGTCTCTGCCTGGCTAGGAATCATCCCATATGATCGCACACTATCAAAATTAGAACCACTAAAAGGTGCACTAACACTGCTTGACTGTTGACCAAATAATTCATTAGTTGCTGTAACCTGGCTCCCAAAACTAAAACCTTTTGGATTTAAAGGTTCATATCTCCTACTTTTAGTAGAACAACTTTTGGTAAAATGATATGGACTAAAAGACCTGACACAAGCTGCAGATTGTTGTTGTTGTTGCTGAACCCATGGCTGAAACCTTTGCTCTTGTTGCTGAAACTGGGACTGCAACATTTGCTGTTTTTGCTTAACTTGTGACTGAAACATTTGCTGTTGTTGATGAATCTGGGGCTGAAACATTTGCTGTTGTTGTTGAACCTGGGGCTGAAACATTTGCTGTTGTTGTCGAACCTGGGGCTGAAACATTTGCTGTTGTTGATGAATCTGGGGATGAAACATTTGCTGTTGTTGTTGAACCTGGGGCTGAAACATTTGCTGTTGTTGTTGAACCTGGGGATGAAACATTTGCTGTTGTTGTTGAACCTGGGGCTGAAACATTTGCTGTTGTTGTTGGACCTGGGGCTGAAACATTTGCTGTTGTTGTTGAACCTGGGACTGAAACATTTGCTGTTGTTGTTGAACCTGGGGCTGAAACATTTGCTGTGGTTGCTGTACATTGGAACCCAACATTTGCTGTTGTTGTTGATAAACATTGGACTGCAACAAAGGTAATGGATCAGGTCTTGATGGTTTATACAAGGAATGGAGTTGCTCTACTACTAAATTTTGTTGTCGCTCATCAAACACCTGTTGTCCTAGTTCTTGAACCTGATTCTGCACCACTTGTTGTTTTTCCTGAAACTTGGCTTTCAAATTTTCTTGTAGTTGCTGCTGAATCTGACCCGGCAATGAAAGTGGTTGTGATCCTGATGATTGAAAAGTTGTAGAAAAAGGATCAGGTCCTCCTCTTAAACGTAATACCATATGAATTGAACTTTCATTTGTTATTCCTGTAATAGAATTAATCATTATCTTAAACTTAATGACTTACACAACCAACGCTGGTTACTAAACATTTAGTTGCAAATTTCAAGCATACACTAAGAACAAGAACCCTAACTAAAGAGGGTGCGCACAATTTTTCATGACGTCACAATAGGAGGATCTCAAGTTCAGAAGAAACCAAGAAGACTTCACGTTACAATTGAATTTTGATCAACAGATATTATTAAAACTAGTGAGGAGAAATTTTTTTCACACACCAATCAAGAAATGTGTAAATAGAACAAAAATTAGAAAATATACAAATGCATGTAGTCTATGGAAAGAATGTTATTTTCACAAATTGTTGTGTACTGACATCCTCAAAGAAATGTCACTTTGGTTGGGTTTTTTTCAACACAAAAAATGTGATATTTTACCAATTGCATTAAATTCAAATCTTATTTACATAGAAGTATCAAAAAATGTTTAATCTCTTTCCTTAGCTTGTTTTGAAAAAGCAATAAGTTTAATAAAACAGGAAAAGTGTCATTATCTCAAATTTTCCTGATGCAGTCATTAACACTTGCAGAAGATATTTTGTAGTTTTGGAATGAAATCTAAGTTTATTTTTGTGACATCAATTGATAACTTTCTCTGGTCTAATGCCATAATCTTATCTTTTTGTTGATAATTAATCAACTTAGCAGACGTAATTGAATCCGTCAGGGACAAATATGGCATGAAGGCAACACCAATAAGGCCAATTGCCTAGCTTTAAAAATTATCATAAAATGATTATTACAGAGAAAATTAATTTTGACAGTATTTAACTTTTTTCTATCTGCACATTTTTGTTTTGGTCATGTCTGATCATGAATGTTTTTCTTTTTAGTGTTTAAGACAGATCTTTGACAGTAAAATATCAAAACTAACGAATTTCTAAGGAAAATTCAAAACGAAAAGTCTTTTATTAAATGGCAAAAGCTCAATTTATTTCAGAGGCTTTTGAGGTTGACCTATATTTGAAAACTGTATATCATCCACGAAAATTTGTATCCAATGAACAATAATGAATCCACAGTAATATTAGTAGAAAACAAAATGTTAACTTGCTGTAATCCTCTAATGTACGACCATCTTCTAGCTGTTTTCCATCAAAAACCAATCTCTGTTGATCTATTGGGATCCCTTCTAATTCTTGTATCTTGACCTTGACTTGTTCTATTGTATCAGAGGCAAGTAGTTCTACTCCTCCAATAGTTTTACCTGTCAGAGTCTTCACAAACAAACTTCTAGTGTCTGTAATAAACAATCAATATACTTGTAGAAGGTCCTTTATACTTGTTTATATATGTGATATTTGTGCATATTGATTGGATGTTTATTATAAAGTCTCAAAAAAAAAATGGAAGGGTTCTGTGGAACCCAGTGTCTCGCTTTTGATCACAAACAAGCTTCTGTCCAAGTACAAATCCAGGCTAGTTTAAGAAAGTTATTAAAATTTTAAAAACTTTAACCACAGAGTGAATGTAATGTTTCCTGGCAAAAAAACTAAGTCCATTTTTTAAGTAAAATACGGAAAAAATGTTGTTTTTTTTAAGTTTTACTTTTGGATACTATATCTTATGATCATAAACAAGCTTCTGTCTAAGTTTGTTTGAATCCAGGCCAGTTAAAGAAAATCATTAAAATTTCAAAAACTTTAATCACAGAGTGGATATTTGTGGACGCCACCGCCGACAACGCCAAAGCCAAAGGGAATGTAGGGTCGCTATGTCTCGCTTTTTTCGACAAGTCAAAGGCTTGACAAAAAATGAGGGCAAAGCCCAGGATATCTTTGCAGTTATCATGCATTGAAATTAAAGGAACTTCATACTGTAATTTCATTGAGAGTACCCCTGGAGATAATAAAACTTAGGTAAAGGGATCTTAGTTCCATCTCAGTGGAAACATACAGTAGTGAACAAGCAAAGTTATTTGGATTGGAAGGGGTTCTAAAAAATTTCTAAACACTGTATGCCCCTATTTTTGTTTAGGGGCCAGCTGAAGCTGAGTGCATGATTTTCTCTCTGTATTGAAGACCCATTGGTGGCCTTCGGCTGTTTTCTGCTCTTTGGTCCAGTTGTTGTCTCTTTGGCAATTTCCCATTCCATTCTTAATTTTATGTGATGTTAACAACAGCTACTATGCAAAATTTCGTTTCAAAGCACATAAAAATAGAAAAGTAAGGAGCCGTGGTGAGATTCCAATGCGACAACTATCCACCAAAGTTCAAATGAAGTGTATGTAAACAATTATAGGCAACCATACCGTCTAAAACAATGAGAAAAAATCATACCATATAGTCTGCTATTAAAGACCCTGACATGAAAATATGAAACAATTCAACTGAAAAAACAGCCTTAGTTATAACAAAACAATTGATAAAAAACAAATATGTTACTCAGCAACAAGCCAAAACTACAGACTTGGATAAGGCACATATGTGGCTGGGTTAGCACATACAGTTCTCATGTAAATGACTTCAAATTTCATTTTCCAATCAAACAAAGACTATAACTCCTGAATGGGAATAGTGAAAACCATCACCAACTTTAGACATCTCCTTAAATAAAAAAAACATATTTTCCCTCATTATGATATATAGTCCTTGTAATTGATATTAAACAGCTTACCAGGAAATATATCTTTGAAAGTTTTCATGATGTCCATACTATTCTCACTTCCACTCTTCTGACAAAACTTTACAACATTTTCCATTACCTGTAATAAATGTTTTATCAATAGGTTTTGCCAAAACTGTCAAAACTTGAAGTGGTAAGAAGTAAGTGTTTTATTTTCCTGTTTTGTGTTGTTTAATGCTCATTTCTAAATATTTGTAAACTCTGTGTAAGTTTAAACAACACAGGAACATGAAATTTCAAAAGACAACATCCGACATAAACTAAGCATCTGCTGAACATTATAAACATATATCTATCCACTCAGCAAACCAAGCATATTTAATTTAGTGTGACCTCCATTTTTGCCGAACTAGTATACATTTTTTAAGGTGGTCAGCTGAAGCCTGCATCTGGGTGTATGATTTACTCACTGTTTAGAAGGCTAGCTATAGGTTATTTGACCCATTGGTGGCCTTTCAGCTATTTTTCTGCTCTTTGGTTGGGTTGTTGCCTCTTTGACACATTCCCCGTTTTCATTCTCAATTCTATATGAACAACTACAGTAACAAATGAAGGCTGACATGCATACTCCTTAAAGTAAATGGCCATCAAATATCTATTTAATCATAAACATCAGACTGGAATGAACAATATCCACAAGAAAATGTTCTATATCATATGTTAGCTCCTATATGTTCTGAAAGTAGGCGATATGGTCATAAAATGAAATAAACTCAAATACTTGGTTCATTATTCAACAATATATGTTTTTTTTTTATTTCAAAACTTGTTGTCTTTGGCTTTTCTATGCCTATATCACCCATGGCCTAACAAGTCACTTCATAATTTTTATATCATAATTTTGCTAGAAGGACCAAACAATTCAGTGTTGATTGAAAGTCTTTAATAGTTTCTTATCAAATGATGAACAACTCTTTCAAACTTAGAGATTGACATGTTTTAGACAAACTAACTATTGTTGAAGACTGTATGTTGATATCTAAATGTCTTGGGTTATTTGTGTTTTTGGGTTCAAGTCTTAAAACAATGAATACCATACATATCCTTTTATTCATACATATCCTTGTATTCATACATATTTGAGTATTTACTGCTATTTTACATTTAGTTTTTGATAAAAAGAACATCAAACAGCTGACAGAAAACTTCAGAATCACATTCAATTTCTTATCAGGGAATGTTGTTGAATGTAAAAATAAATAAATTGGAAGATCCAAGAGAGTGGTGCTCAAATAAATTTTGCATAGGTTATAGTATAGATTTCAATTACCTAAACAATTGTGAAGTAAAGGAGTACAAAAGTTGGCTCGTCATACCTTCTGCTCTAGATTCTTAGCAATCTAATTAAAATTAGTCCTCCACACTTACTACTCTTTGTTACAACGAGGAGCATATGCGCCAAAACAAATTTTAATTACATTGTTTTTTAGACCTCATGTTTTTAAACATGGACATCACTTTGGTGATAAAAGAAAGTTTAATTATCACAATTAAGAATATTTACAGTAAATTTCAAATCTTTATTTTCTTCTTTTTTCAAATCATCAACATAGTCTAGTATTGATGAGTAACATCGCTCAGCCTCCATCTGGGAAAAAGTCTCAGCTATTGCTCCTTTACGTAATAATTCCTCAATAGCCACAACAGGGTCCTAAAAAAGGTGACAATATTCAATCAATACATCTGTAAAAATCATTTTTATATTATAAAAAATAAATTGCTTTGCTGAGCACAGTTATATTTCTATTATAAATTAGAAAATACGTGGAGCCACAAACGTCAAAATTATTTAATCACGTAGTGAAATGAACCATTTGTGGATTCTTATAAATTCTATAGATATTTTGAACTATTTTAAATCTTGGTCTATTTCTGAAATTAATACTTACATACTTTTGATTTTTTAACTCTGTATGCTAACATTGCCCATGTGAAATTTTAGAGTTGTTTGTATAAACATTGAACGACAAAAATATGTGACGAATAAATTTTCTGACGTCAGACACGCGAAATTGTTTCTTTTAAAATTGAAACACGATGATGACTGCTGTACCCGTATTTTGACTTTTTTGTTTATTATGTTTGTTTAGTTTATGCATCATTGTAAACATAATGGAATTTGATGAGATTGTCGTACAAAGTGAGAGGTTTAGCGCTATAAAACCAGGTTTAATCCACCATTTTCTACATTTAAAAATGCCTGTACCAAGTCAGGAATATGATAGTTGTTGTCCATTCGTTTTTGATGTGTTTTGTCATTTGATTTTGCCATGTGATTCGGGACTTTCTGATTTGATTTTCCTCTGAGTTCAGTATTTTTGTGATTTTACTTTTTTTCGGATACTTCCGCGGAGATCCAACCCTGAACAGTTGGGGCAAAAATGGACACAATATTTACTCTTGATACAGGTCCAAATTTGGGTTGTAATTAAAAATTTGACACATAATATGTTTCTTACACAGAATAACTGTGGTCAAAGACTTAGAATTGGTTATGTGATTTTAAGTCATATTCATTTTTTAGCTTTTGTGAAACCCACAATGCTGTTGCAAACCCTCCTCCCCCTAACCCCCTTTTATAAAAAAAAGTGTTAAAAGATCACCATAAAAGTTTTAAAATAACTATATTACACATTCTCGTAGTTCTTGTTTCAGCAAGTAAGATTTACTCATCAAATGTAAAAAATGTGAGCTTATAATTGAATAGTGGTTAAGTTTAATCCCTTTTAGTAGGATTTCCCTGTTAGCAGACAAAATATAGCCTTATTGTAGGAATAACCTTTAGTCATTTTTTGTCTTAATTAGAAAAATATCATATTTACCATGTTCACATATACATTTATATGTATTATTTCTGGGACATGTTTTAAAAAATAATTTGCAATTAGAATAATATAAGATCCCTTCCTAATTGATACCCATTACTGAAATATGCACTGACGGTGTAACTGATAAAAATTAAATTAAAATAGGGACCACACCTTCTCTTCAAACATGTCTGCATTCTGCCAGTCCATATAAGGCAAAACATTAACAGTCTCCTTGGCAACCAAATCAGCAATTGATGGTCCATCTGTCTTTTCTTCATCCTACATAAAAAAAAATACCACACATTTTTTGGTATGTTACTTTGTATAAAAAAAAATGTTGACACAGAGATATGTCTCACCTGCATGAAATTTTGATAGTAAAATTCAAATGATGAAATAAAAATAGCAATAATTTAACAGTTTAACTTTGCAAAGCATACAAAGTTAATAAACCATGACTAACAATGCAGGCAGGGCAATATAATCTCTATTGAAATGAGATGTGCCAATTCTAATACAATTGCCTACCAAAATTCATTGACCTCCCAGTAAACATCCTATTCTTATAAACTGGTACTTTTTAAGGTGGTATGTAACACTACAGGGAGACAACTTTGTAAAAGTCAGATGAACATATTAATCATGTTCTATTGTTAAGAAACTTTCAAGATTCTCAATATCAAAATAAGTATTTGTAAAACTTCTATATATCCACGGATTTCTTTCGGATATTATAAAGCATATGTTCAAGATTTTTGAAATTTTTACATTTTTGTAAACGGGTCAACATACATATTTTCAAAATTTTATGAAAATTAAACAAACCCAATTAATATTAGTCATGGTGTTTGGTACCATATTAAAGGACACACACAATTGACTTACTTTTTCTCTCTCTTCCACAGCTATAAAACTTGTATAGGGGGTAACTATAGAATACTCCTTGCTTAGATCTATGATGTACGATTTTTTCTCCACTTTCTGGACCTTTGAACATAATTATAATAAATTGAATTCATCAGCTTAAAAATTAATAAATGTGTTTTGTTTGAAAATACAGTTTATTCCTTTTACTGTGTCAAGCAATCTCATTAAAATGAGCTGTAACAGTTAATTTTTTTGCTACGATACTCTCCACCCAAACCACGGTAAGAGGAAGTGTATGTAGCGTATCACAATATAGGATTTTAATCAGATGTTTGTCAAGCTATAAAGTGTAATCCTTTTATATCTTAAAATCTACATGTGCTAACTTATAATTTGGACCTGTACACATGATAACCTAACATTGCATTCATTATTTTAAATATTCAAATAACATTAATCATATATCTTTTAAAATACAGCTAGTTCTTATTTCTTCCATTGGTGTCAAGTTTTTTTAATCTATCCATATACTCAAACTTGTTACAAAATTCCTAGGATATATTCAATTGTCTCTTTCAGGACCAATGATCATGACTCTTGTCCTCCCAGATGTTATGCAAGTAAAGATTACAAAGACAGGGGTCATAATCACTTGACCTTCAACGGTGTTCACCTTCTTACAATAGCTATAGCTCTACCGGTATATACTGTGAATTCTTAACTCACTGCAAAGTTTTTATTGATGCAAATAATGTGCCTGAATGAGTATCACAATAATAACCAGGTACTCCGCAGGGCGCAGCTTTATAAGACCCCAGAGGTTGAACCCTGAACAGTTGGGGCAAGTATGGACACAACATTCAAACTTGATACAGCTCTGAATTAGGATTGTGATAAAATTCTTGACATAATATGAGTTTCTGACACAAAACAAATGTCAAGATCTTACAAATCTATTATGCAATAATTTCAAAAATTTGGAATTTGAGAAATTTGGGAAAAAATTGAAAACTACTACCACCCGCTTTTTTTTTGTAATAAGTCCAAAACCTGACATTTCTTTATACATAAATTACAAGTAGTGTGAGGGAGGTAAATCCGAACATACCCAACATTGTATGTTAACTGTTTTTGAATTACCTCCATTACACTGCTTTTAAATGTTTTAATTGTCCATTGACCAGAAAACCCTAGCTTTCCCCCTTTTTTGCCCCTAATTCCAAAACGTTTTGAGCCATAACCACCCAATGTCATTACTAACCATCCCTTCATGGTATGGAAACTTGTGGTATAATTTCAGAGAGATTCATACATTAAAACACAAGTTATTGTTTGAAAACTACAAAATTGCTTAATTTAGGTCCCCTTTTTGGCCCTAATTCCTAAACTGTTCGGACCATAACCCCTAAAATCTATCCCAACCTTCCTTTAGTGGCATTTAACCTTCTGCTAAAAATTCATAGAGATCTATTTACTAATCTAAAGCTATTGTCCGGAAAACCTATTTCCCCCCTTTTTTGCCCCTAATTCCCCTTTTTTAGCCCCTAATTCCAAAACATTTTGAGCCATAACCACCCAAAGTCATTACTAACCACCCCTTAACGTTATGGCAACTTGTGGTATAATTTCAGAGAGATTCATACACTTAAACACAAGTTATTGTTTGAAAACTACAAAAGTGCTTATTGGGCCCCTTTTTAGCCCCTAATTCCTAAACTATTTAGACCAAAACCCCCAAAATCAATCCCAACCTTCATTTAGTGGTATTGAACCTTCTGGTAAAAATTTATAGAGATCCATTCATTTAATCCTAAGTTATTGTCCGGAAACTAAATGTGTCTTCGGACGACATACCATAATACGACGCAAAATTTTTTTTGCGGTCGTTTAAAAATTTGCAAACTGATATTCGATACATGTATCTGTATGCAGATTTTCCTGAAATCACAATACTTAATCTTACAAGATGTTCACAAATGTATCTTTCTTTGTGTCCATCAGATTATTGAAAACAAATACTCTAAAGACTTATTTTTAAAATCTTTGGTATGATTGTACTGTTTTCATAATATGGTCAGGGGCGGATCCAGCCATTTTAAAAACGGGGGATTCCCAACCCAGAACAAAAGGGGGGTGGGGGGAGGGGGGTGTTTCCAACTATATGTCCCCATTCAAATAAATTGATCGTCCAAAAAACAGGGGGTTCCAACCCCCAGAACCCTCCCCCTTGATCTCCCACTGATTTGGTCATACCTGATCCTGTGTATTATTACTGGAGAACACCCCATCTTCATAATCTCTAATCACGGCTCTAGCTGTCAGCTGGTGTAACATCTAAACAAGATAAAGAGTGGTTATAAACTTATCTGATAAAATATATACAACAAAAGATGAATGTTAGAAAAGTATTAACTTTTAAAATATGATGCTAATTACATATAAAAAGTTAGTCAAGGGCAAGGTTTACTGAGCCCTTCAAGATTTAGGTGCTGTAACATAAAAATGTATATATTTCTGATACTGACCTACTGATGAAGCCTTAGCAGTTTTAGTGAGTTTTCAGTGAAGACAAATTTGTGACCTTCAAATCAAAATTGATGGCCACAAATCTTCAAACACTGTATCAGAAGCAATAAAATAGGATAGATCTTCCACATAAATCACAGTTAGAAACATGATAGTTTTCATTAACTTCAATGTAAATAGACTTACTTTGCCCTTGGTCATATTAAGTTCTGTGGTTGACACCATGGTACAGAATTCATTACCATCAACTGAAGCACTTAACTTGGCCTAAAAAATGGGAACAAAAATTATTCAAAAATCATTTTTTATCATTGCAGGTGACAATAGTCCATTTGCCAATTACCGATTTGATTCTGTTATTACATGAACACACTTTTAAAACAAATTACTTCCCTTTGTCAATTGTAGACTGGTTCCATACTGGACAAAATTGGTTTTTGCTAATGCAAAGCATGATGAATTGAAAGTGATGTATCGGCGGTTTAACTATTCTTTCATGAAAACTAATTTCTGATGTCAAAGAATAAACTAGAGAAATACTGGAAGAACCAACCAATGGTGTACAAAGACTATAAATCAAAAATCACCGGAAGTGGAGAAGATTTAGATATAAAGACTGATGAAGAGGAACTTTAGTTCCTGTATCAGTAAAAGAACCTAAGTAAACCTAAGTAAGTAAAAGTATTTAGCTTAAGGATGTACTTAGGTGAGGTTAGGTGAAAATTAATAAATCAAGAATTTAAAATTGATATTATATAAGCTGGTAGAGCATCCGTTAAGGATAAAAATAAGCTAAAAATATTGATAGGTCATGGACCTCCTTTTCGAGATATTTGGGATTTAAAATATGGCGGAAAAAGGCTGACTCTGATTTTTACCTTATATTTGAAAACCTTAAAGATGACTCACATTACACACAGGTAAATTTGCTCTTCCTGCTAGCTCTTCATTGTAAATAAAAACTAATGTCCCTCATAAGGGAGACAACGTATAAAGGGATCTCTAATTACAGGGTCAATTACGGGAATTGGCAAATAGCCTATTATTGGGTATAAAATTGTGAAAAATAAATCATGCAATATTTGAAAACAAGGTTGTATTTAGAACAACACAAAGGAATGGGAAATAATTCTCAAAATAATAATTTTGAAATGAGAGAAAAAAAAATATCATGTTTTATTACCAAATCCTATTCTCCTTTACTTTTTTATAACAATTATTTGGTATAGAATGTGAATTAAATCGTGCAATATTTAAAAAGGTTGTACTTATAAGAACAACAAAAAGCAATGGGAAATAATTCTCAAATTGATAAATTAAAAATTGAAAATGAACTTCACAATAAATATATGTTTTAAATAAACACATAGATTCATGAGCAACAAACACGATTTTATTTTAATTCTTACCTGTGTACAATTTGGGACAAACCCATAAACTACCTGGCGAGTACCATTAAACAGAGATGGGATTATACATGGAGCCTGGATTATATTACTGTGTTTAGCATAGTATATCCACTGTACACTGACCCCAGAAACACCTGGTTGACAAGCTCGCTCAGTCTGGCCTTCAATCTGTGGAATAAAACCATGTGGAGCATTAAGAAAGATCTGCCCAAAATGTTTACAGTCTAAATAGTTGCTTGATATTAAAATACACAGTCTTTTACATAAAACTAATGTGTTAAACAGATTGATTTAAATATTTCTCATTTCTAGTGAAAACTTTGTTCTCAGCAAATGATTGGAAATTCAATTACAATGTCAAAGGAGTAGTTCGGTCCAGTAAGGGCCGATTTCGGCCTCAATTTTCAAGTTCATCAAACGAAATATTTTTGACACTTTTTAAACACTTAAGTGTCTATTTCAATTGATTCAATTAGTTTATGTGAACTATTTTTACTGATTAAGTCATTAAAAACGCTCCAATTTAAGTTTAAATATGAAAAATCTATCAAATATGCCAAAAATCATCACTTTTCAGATGGTTTTTGTCAAAAATGAAAGTGGCCGCATCCGTGTTCATCGTAAAGCTTTATATATATTATGTATTATCATTAAATACAGCTAAAATTTCAATATTATGGATGAACACGAATGAGGCCACTTTCATTAAAGACGGAAACCGTCTGAAATTTAACTAAAATGCTAAAATTGTGAAGATTTCAGTAATTAAGCATGACTTAATGATGCTAGTACCTGATATATGTGCATTGTATTGTCAAAAACAGCCCATATTTATGTAGCAGAAGCATTCTACTTTTGCATAAATATCTAAACGATTACATTTTCACAATTTTCTAAAACTGCTATATTTTGGGGCCAAAAAGGGGTCTTACTGAACCTACTCCTTTTCTTGAAATCTAAATTTCCTACTGTGACTTCACCAAAAAGACAATGATAATGATGCCTGGTGACTTCACAAATAAAGAACACAACTTTCTGCATATTTGAAATGAAAGGATAAACTCTGATTAAATATTATCTAAAAATCATTAGAGAAACAGATTTCACCACTACATCTCTTGTATTTTGATATTTCTCCACTATCAACAGTTAAAATTTTAAATATTATAAAGCTTTGCAATCAAACATGGTCAACATTTTCAATGTTTATTACCACAAGAGATTGTAACATAATAACAAAAGAACATGTACCACTCAAACAGATGAGTAATTTATCATTGAAAAACTCAAGTAAATTTTGCCAAACTTTTTTCATTTGTAAATTTTGCTTTCACACTTCTTATCATTTCCATGACATGTTAATGAACCTGCAGACATTTTTGTTTGCTGGTATTGTAAAGACACTTTGAGCAACCTTGGCTATATCAAGCCTGAGTACCCAGAAAGAATGACGATCATTGTAAATTAAGATCGGAGATTAACACATCTTGCCATAAGCTAGCTTTTGATTTAACATAAAATACTGATACATGTAATGGTCAATGCTAACCTTTGACTGCCAATTAGACTTAGTTTTGTTGTTGTAATATTGGTATGTTCCTCCACCAGATGTCGCTAGTGTCTTCATTAAGTGATGATTTACTGCAGGACTGAGAAAAAAAAGATAAAACATTATTTTATATTATACTAATTTAGATTCTTTAAAAATAATATTTAAGGTTCATCATAACCTTTTTAAAAATACATGATTGGCCATATTTACACCACAAAATTACACCAAGTACATGAAAACCTGTACACCTCATACATTTAAGTTTTAGAGGCATCCCAGGAACTATAGAACTAAATTTTAAAAGCAGTTTATATTTCAGAATCTTATAAGCTTTTATGGTTTTTGTACCTAATCCCTAAAATTTTGAAAAAATTAAAAGTTTGGAAAAATATTTTTTTATATTCCTTATTGAAATATTATTAGTGACTTGTATTTTAATTCCTTTTGATGAATTTTAAAAACAGTTCATTTTTGGGGTCTTTTTTGTTGTAAAAGCCCAGATAATTTAGCAAAAAGCTGTATTTCAGAAATCAAGTGATAACACTGCATTAAGATCTATAATGATAATATAAGGACTAGAAATGCATTGTAATCTTCATGTTCTGAGAATCTGTCCATTCAACACAATGTGAGAGAACCAATTCAAAAATTCATATTTCAACCACTGTATATAAATGATCTGCATAGTATCTGACATTTAGTAAATGACATTTTAGACTACTCATTGTTCTAAACACAGGGACATTACCATAATGTAATTCTATTCAATATGTTTTTTTATTACCTAGTTTACAATATTCAATATTATATAATTTATTAAATGTTATGCAATACAAGTGTAACGCAAATGTTTCAATTAAATATTGTTAATGCATTCTTAGGGATCAGCTAAAGGTTAAGACCTTTAAAGAATAAAAGAGATGTTACTTAATAAGCAGCAGAGAATAAAAGATAGATTTTTATACCTACCCAACTCCTGCAGTGAAAAGTCGATTCTGATCACTCATTTTTCTGACAAGTGATAAAGTTTCCTCAACACTAGTCATGTGACCATCTGATATAAGAATGATACTCCTGCTGCCCTCTGGTGGACTGAGTAAGAACAAAGACTGTAACAAGGTTATGACAACTGTTCCTCCTTGGTCACATTCAGTTGACTGTAAATAAAAAATGTTAGGATCAAAATCAAGCAGTTTTAAAATACTGTGTGGATTCATTATAAATCTTCGGATACCAATATTTGTGTAATTTGTGGGTACAGATAAACCACGAAATTAAATGTTTAACAAAAAACCAATTTGAAACAGGTTTGTATGCAGACTTCTGCAAAACCACAAAATGAAATATCCATGAACACGTATGTTTTCCTTAATCCCCAGAAATAAGAAACAGCGAAAATAAATGAATCCACGGTGAAATACTTGAGAAAGTCCATCAAAATCAATGAAAGAGAAAGGATAAGAACAAAGGGTCAAGAAATTTATTGAAATTTATCTCTGTAATTTTTGTAAGATTTTATTCGCGTCTATATGGATTCATCCAATTGTCAATTTCTATATACTTTAGGAATGAACTGCTTAAAAAAAAATATATTATCACTATTCTTGCATTTGTTAAGATTATTTTTCATAGAAATGAACCAATCTATATTAAGTTTAATATGATTTTACCTGTATGAAGTTTGTAGCTTTTTGTACTGAATCTTTTGTTTTGAGTTGCGGTGATGGGAATAGCTCTTTAAATGTTGTACCAAACGTGATCACATTAAAACTGGACTTGTCAGGTAACTTTGTCAAAGACAAAAGGAAAACCTGAAACACAATAGAAATAAATTATATAAAGAAAAGCATTTAAATATTTTTTTTCAAATATATAGCTACATTTGTAGGTCAATTTAATGATAAAATACCAAATCTTTTTTTTTTACTATAGATGTCATCTCTTTAATTTGTAATAGAAAGCTACTGTCCAAGTTTTGTAAAATTCCATAAAAGTCTGACAAAGATCTTGTCTAAAAGGAACTTAAACCACAGACTGAACTTAATAGGTTGACAAAAAACTTAAACTTGAACATTTGAATGAGAAATTATGATCAATATTCTTTAGTAATCAAAGCTCTGTACACTCAACGTTTGTTATATTTGTAAAAAAACAATTAGATCCAAAAAGGTTTGGTTTAGACAAATGTTTTTGCTTTACTTTTTTTTAGCAAAGCTTCCTTATTTTTTTCTTTCATAGATTGATATTGTTTTTTATACATTACCTTTTTAGCATCCCTCCCTGCTTGACCTTTCATAGAATTAGACATATCTAATAAATAGATAACTTCCTGTTGGGGGTCAAAATCTGCATCAAACTCCGGATAAAATGTTAGCATGCAGGCCTAAAAAATAATTATCCATAAATATTTAATGCATAAAAAGAAAAAGTAGTACATTCTAATTGTACAAATCAAGAGAAAATCAAAGTGCTTGTATGCTCTGGAAGTTAAAGTTTGCTGTTATATATCAGTGGGAAATAAATTTAAATATTGCATTGTATAAAGCATCGGTTGTAGTTGATGCACTAGTGCTACAATTCTTGACAAGGGAGGTAACTCCAATCTTTAAATGATGACTTTAACAATGACATCATTGATATTTTTAGAACAGATATTAGATTCCTGAATCCTTGACAAAGTTATGTAATTTTCTTGACAAGTACAACATTATCTTGTGACTTCAATTTCAATAAATGAGTATACATATTTCACTGATAAATATCTGGAAATTTTCATGGATGTATAGAATGTATATAATGTTGTGATAAATGAAATATATTTTGTGTATCTCAAAAGTAGTGATAAAACTTGGAAGATTTTGATATCAAGTCAATCCAATCAGGTTTTGACTGCATTTACATATACTGATCCTTATATGAATAAAAGTCAGACACAATATCGTGCATGACAATATCTTCTCTGTGCTTAGCACCATACCAAATACTACTTTTTATTAGAATTATTACATGAACTGCAGATAATGAAACTGAACTTAGTACCATTATTTTCTGTTACTATGGTTACCTGACTGTCCTTGTTAGGGTGATTTTCTACCCACATTCGTGGTACATGTATTTCTGCCATGGTGACCAATAGCTGAAAACCATCATCTAGCTGGCTATTTTTAGGTAACTCCACTACTGCCTTGGTGGCCGTTGTCTGAAAAAAGATTAGTAAAGAGCACCACAAATACAAAACATTAATGAGAGGTGGCAACAAGGTTTACAACCTGATTTTTCTTTAAACTTGTTAGTCAGTAGAAATTTCTGGTCAATTTTGATAATTTATAGGGATAACAAGACACAATCAAACCCGTTCTTATTAGTATTACTTGACTTACAGAAAACTTGAAAATGGTTCTAAAAGTCCTAATTGACTAAAGAGCTACAATTCACAGGAATTTAAAAGTATACAAGGTAAACTATGTCATACTGATTGGAATTTTCAACAAAATAATAAATCAAATTTACTTTTCACAATCTGGATTCTCTCTGATGTTAACCTGTTGGCTATACTGATCATACGCGATATACCTTTGTAATATAACATTTAATGCTTCCTCAACAAATTTACAACGCAATGTAATGACTACTAATGTTTATTAATATGTTTTTCTGTATACCTTTGTTCAACTTAGGTGATACCAGAATAAAATAATTACATTAGATATATGTTTCATTATAATATGTTAATCTGATTGGC
The DNA here is from genome assembly GCF_965363235.1 of Mytilus galloprovincialis. Taxonomy (NCBI): domain Eukaryota; kingdom Metazoa; phylum Mollusca; class Bivalvia; order Mytilida; family Mytilidae; genus Mytilus; species Mytilus galloprovincialis. The sequence continues at coordinate 20,189,895 of NC_134842.1, forward strand.
TACACTGCAATCTCGCGTTATTCCTAAATCAACTTCATTACACAATAAAATTTATCATTCATGATGACATGAGGTCCCACAATAAAGTGCACAGGTTAATTAGATAAAAACTTGATAAAAATCGGGTTTTCATGATCCTAGCTAAAAAAATGTAATTATAAGTATTGAATGCTTCTTTTTGTAACTTAATAGGGTTGTAATAGCGTTGACCGTGCGCACATATTTAGAATGAAGCGCTTCAACGCTTTACACCCCAATGGAGATACAAAAAGAAGCATTTAATTCTTAAATGCTATATAATGACAAAAAATATGTTCCACCCTGTCTCCCCATGACTTAGGGACAAAGGAAAGTAACTTAAATTATATGTATTAAATCTACACAAAAACTTTGCAATGATGGAGCAATTTTGTGTATCAGCAGTCTTTTTGTAAGTTTGTTTATGAGAGATTTTGTATTGCAAATCAAAGTCACATTTAGAAAGTGGGTCTCAATGGGATCTAAGGGTGACAAAGGATTAGCCGATTTTTTTAAAGCATGACACATGAAAGTCGAATAATTAAGCGGGACACAGAAAAATTACATGCGCTGTTATGGCAACAAGAAGTGAGATGATAAAGGATTCTCACTAAACAATAAGCAGGATCTGGGATCAGACTACCCCCCCCCCCCCCCCTTTTGCCTCCGCAAATGAGACCCCTTAAAAGGAAAAAAATTCAATGGTCTGCTAAAAAGGAAACCCTCAAAAATCAATCTGACGAGTTAACTACCTTGACTTTAATTCTGTGTGTTGGTGAATTAACATTTCTAATATCAAATGGCATTTCCATGGCAACTTGTAAAGACAGATCACATCTTCCAGTGTCCTTGACCTTCAAAGATGTTAGCTCAGACTGCAAAGAAAGTATATTAATGTATAATTTAAATATCACAACTGACAACAGGACATTGCCTGCTTGCATTATGTAATTGATAGTCTATGCTTGTTGACTGTTGTACTGAAATCATGTCAAAACAAATTACATGCCCTGATCACCAAAAGTACCTTTTCGCTCTAATACCTGTTAGCCCAGGGTTCATTCTCCCTGATTTTGATTTTTCAATTGTTGTCTAGTTGCATAACCTTAATTATTTGAACAGTGTATGCTAAAGTTTGTTGAAAAATTCAATGAGTAAAATTGAGAATGGAAATGGGGAATGTGTCAAAGAGACAACAACCTGACCATAGAAAAAACAACAGCAGAAGGTCAGGAACAGGTCTTCAATGTAGCAAGAAATTCCCGCACCGGGAGGTGTCCTTCAGCTGGCCCCTAAACAAATATATACTAGTTCAGTGATAATGAACGCCATACTAATTTCCAAATTGTACACAAGAAACTAAAATTAAAATAATACAAGACTAACAAAGGCCAGAGGCTCCTGACTTGAGACAGGAGCAAAAATGCGGTTGGGTTAAACATGTTTATGAGATCTCAACCCTCCCCCTATACCTCAAGCCAATGTAGAAAAGTAAACGCATAACAATACGCACATTAATATTCAGTTCAAGAGAAGTCCAAGTCTGATCTCAGAAGATGTAACCAAAGAAAATAAACAAAATGACAATAATACATAAATAACAACAGACTACTAGCAGTTAACTGACATGCCAGCTCCAGACTTCAATTAAACTGATTGAAAGATTATGATTTCATCATATGAATATCAGGCACAATCCTTCCCGTTAGGGGTTAAGTATCATACCATCATAACATATATGAGAAGAACATAACCCGTGTTATGCCAACAACTGTTTTTTGAATAAAGGTGTTTTGTTCTGATGCGAAGACCCTATAAGTGAATCAATATTAATGCCAAAATATGCAATCTTTAATGACCTGACAACAGTATCGTAACTATATCCCTTCTTAATAAGTCTATTTAAAGGTTTTGTTAGCTTCTGAGGTGAATACTGACATTTTTGTGCTTTATAAAGAATATTTCCATAAAAAATTGGATGTGAAATACCTGAACGTATAAGAAGTCTGCATGATGAGCTATATTAATGAATGATGGCCTTATACCGATGATAAAATTTAGTAAATGTTTTGACTAGTTTGTGATATCGAAAACTCTGGTTTAATAATTTTTCAGTAATACATAAATTTCTCTCGTTAAAATCTAAAACATTGTTACATACACGAGCGAATCGTACAAGTTGAGATTTTAAAAAGAGTATTTGTATTGCTGCAACCCAATTATTATTTTCCTTTCATTTCCACATAAACAAACTTATAAATTAATCCTTTTCATGTTTTTAAAATTCATTTATCATTGTTTTTACTCATTATTACAAGCTGACTAGTTAATCAAATCAAAATATTGTATTTATTATAAATCCACTAAAGACAATTATTACAGCAATCAGTGAGAAATATTATTATGAATTTATGCTCCAAAACATGACATCAATTTAAAATATTTCCATGTGTTTTTTTGAATTTCAATAATGTATACCATATAGATATCTGAATAAGTTTTTCTAGTTTTAATACCCTAAATACTTTTTTTTATATAAAAGTAGGAAGAATATATGGGCAACCAAACTCATAGACCCAATACTACCTTTGAAAACAGGGGAGATAATTCTTAACTTGGTACATGTTGTAATTAAAAAAAAGATCATGATGTTAATTATAATTACTGAATGCAATTTATTTGAATAACAAACAAACTTTAAAATGTTCTGCTTTCAAACATGTACTGCAGAAGCAAATATTCAAAGCAGTATTTTTTTAAAAATAAAACAAAGGCATTTAGATTGAAGCAGCTACTAACATTATGTTATGTTTGGACTGCACATATCTGTGATTTATGAGAGCATTGTTTACCTGTGTTTTCTGAGCCAGAGCTGTATCTGTATATTTTATGAGAGCATTGTTTACCTGTGTTTTCTGAGCCAGAGCTGTATCTGTATATTTTTTGAGAGCATTGTTTAACTGTGTTTTCTGAGCCAGAGCTGTATCTGTATATTTTATGAGAGCATTATTTACCTGTGTTTTCTGAGCCAGAGCTGTATCTGTATATTTCATGAGAGCATTATTTACCTGTGTTTTCTGAGCCAGAGCTGTATCTTGTATCCATGGTGCTACTGAAGCAGGTAAACTAAATGCTATGGCTTCATTCTCTGTTTGTAATTCTGATATGTATGTTATCTTAATCAAAACTCTCGCTTGTGGAGGTAAATTCCCTACACTAACTGTAAACACATCCTGTAAGATAAAAAACAATTCAAAGGAGAAAACTAACGGCCTTATTTATGTACAAAAAATGAGTGAAAAAACACATATTAAAACAAACTACAACCACTGAATTTCAGGCTCCTGACTTGGGACAGGCACATACATAGAGAATGTGGTGGGTTTAAACATGTTAGCAGGATCCCATCCCTCCCCTTACTTGGACGTCATAAACAGTCAGAGAAAAACATGACCTCGTGCAATGCCAAGATACAGGTATCGACAGATAGTAGATCCATGAATGTGTATATGTATTTATAGATTATTACATGGCATTTTTCATATTGCCCTGGTATCAGCCCTAGACTCCCATATCAAGCCAGAGGGCTTTAGCCCGAGGGCTTGATATGGGTCGTGGGCTGATACCAGGGACCATATGAAAAATGACATGTAATAATCTATTTATCACATATTTTTAAGCAAGAGAAAACAAATAGCTTACACCAAATTATGTTTGATATTTCATCAAAAATCAAAAAGATATTTAACGAAAATAAAATAAAAAATGTATCACTGTGAGTTTAAAAAAGTTCGTATCACAGTAGGTAAACAACGTTTTGTGAAAAGTTTCAGAAATGATTAACAATAAATATATAAATTCTAAGAATTGCAAATATTAAACGACTTTAAAATGTTACATTACAAATGTTAAAAATGCTTAAGAAGAATCCTATATCGCTACTCATTCCAGTGTGGCGTCATATATTTTATAAATTCTTTATGACGTCAAAATTGTATGGGAACTTTTGTGATTTTCACTGTTGATTTCTACTTTTTTCTTCTACAGCAGATTCGTAACTTTCTAAATTTCTTTTCATTGTGTTCAACTTGTTTACAAATAGTCTTTGATCGACAGTTTACCGGAAGTTAAACTCGGGGGCTTGATATGGATTTCGAGGGCTGATATCGATATCGGCCCCGAGGGCTGATAACCAACCTTGACTTCCGGCTATTATTGGCCATGCAAAAACGTACATATCAGTACAAAATATGTGATAAATAACAATAATATTTAGTTTACTTTGACACTACTGATAACCATATCAATATTAATACCAATAAAAACAATATTCAATGATCCTAATAATAGTGTTGGATTGGTAACCTTTTAGAATAAGTTTATTTAAAGGATTGATAAAGGATCGATATCCTTTTCCCTGTTATATATACTTACTGGTTCCTCTTCATCCATTAGGTATGCCCCATGTCCTTTACTAATGGCCTCTTTGTATTCCTTGTGAGCTGTTTCTTTTTCTTTTACCTCCCCTTTAATTAAAAAAAAAGTATACCATTATATTTCAGGTGCAATTTTCTGCTTTAACTTATCACTGCCAATCTTTTTTTTTATAACAAAACCAAAAAATAAAACTATAACAAATGGAGATAAATGATGTAACAGGACTTTTCAGAACAAAAAAATGACTCTGATCTTGAAGTAAATTTTCAATCCTTGTTATTAAAAATACCTATGACATGTTTTCCATTGATGAATGCTTCAAACCCACATACAGCAGCTGTATCATCTAGTGGGAAGACATACTTAGCTTCAATAGGAACATTGTTGTCATTCTTGTATTCTTGTAATATAACAACCTGAAAAAATAATCAAAGTTTGTATTACTATAAGAGAGTTCAAAGAACTATTCTCATGATGGCAAGGGGCCTTATAAAATGAAAACAACACTTTAGAAATTTTATTCGTTTGAAATGCTTTTTTGATTGACCTTGAGCCCCAAAGACAAATATTTAAAAGCCAAGGATGTATACGAAGCACAACAAGTGTAGATCTATAAATTCTGTTTAGGCTTGAATAGTGGAAATGTTTTTCCACATTAGAAACCAACTTATAAGACCTACATAACCTTACCTTTGCTACTAAGTCCAAAAGATGAGCTCTAATATGAACAGATTTGAGTGGAACTGATTGTTTTCCTTTTCCAATCAAGCCTGCAGTAACTTTGTTTAAAGGGTCAGGTACATCCTTCACATCTTGTAAATCTGTAAACATAAAATCATTTCTATATGTTGTAAAGAATATTTATATTTCTGTTGTCTAATACTTTAAATCTTAAGAGCAGAATACTTTCAATTTGTATATAATATTTAGATTTATTTAAAGTTGGCATGGTACATAAAACAAATACATACCATAACTTTAGATTGGAAGTTGGTAAGCATTCAGCTATAGCCCAAGTTTATACAATGAAGAGTTTTTCCAACTGTATACTGGTTGTAATGTTTTAGAAATGTCTTCAAATATCAATTTCCGAATCAACTAAAAAATTGAAGACTTTGAAAAAAACAGATGCTCCGCAGGGCACAGCTTTATACGACTGCAGAGGTCGAACCCTGAACGCTTGGGGCAAGTATGGACACAACATTCAAGCTAGATTCAGCTCTGAATTTGGATTGTGATTAAATAGTTGAAACAGCATAGGTTTCTGACACAGAATGAATGTGGTCTAATGAACTTAAACATTTTTTTTTTTGCTTTTGAGCGATTCACTTTGCTGTTGAATATCAATCCTCTCAAAAAAAAAAATGTTTGAAGAAATTTTCTTTTTATTTCTGATATCTGAAAAATTGAACACCCCACGATTTTTTTTCATCTCCCCCTTTCCCTTATTCCAAAAATGATCTCAATTCAAATTTCTAATGGAGTTTGCAACAATAACTACTCATTTAAATACATCATAAAATATTAAAATATAAAATGTCATGGTTAAAATTAATTTTAATTAATAGTAACTTCTAGAAAAATAAATGTGGAATGTGTCCAAAGGGACACAGATGATGCTCCCACTAGCAAATAACATTAAAAAGGGACATAATTCAAGAACTGTAAAAGTGAAGCTGCCAAAAATTGAACTTGAACTGAGTTTAGAGGTACTAAGAATTCTATAAACATTTCATTAAATTTAGTTGAGACAATTTAAGTTAATAGAACAGAAACGAAAAAAATCTTCAATTTTTCCACTTGTAAAGGGGAATACCCCTAGAATGGTAATCAAAGTGCTTAAGCTTGTAATCACTGAATGGCAAAGATTTTAATTGTTTTAATTTATCAGTTGGTAGTAAAAGTGAATATTGCATTGTATATTGTATATAGCATTGATTTAAGTTGATTCAACAACTATTCTGGACAAAGAAAGATAACTCCAATTTTCAAAGAATAATAATCATGACTAAAAATAAACAAAAAAACTTCATCAGCAACATTTTATATTGGCAAATTTCCAATGAAGTTTATTAAAATAAAGTTATTGGCAAATTTCCAATATACATAATTTAAAAGCAGTTTAGGTGAGATAAACAAAAAAGCTTCATCAGCAACATTTTATATTGGCAAATTTCCAATGAAGTTCATTAAACTAAAGTTATTGGCAAATTTCCAATGGAATTTATTAATAATAAAGTTTTTGGCAAATTTTCAATATACATAATTTAAAAGCAGTTTAGGTGAGATATTCAAATGAGTTTCAATTACCAACCGTACATTGCTTTTAAATTATGTTTTGTACTTAAGTAATTGTCTATTAACCTGGAAACCCTTTTCCCCTCTTTTTTGCACCTTATTCCTTAACGGTTTGAGCCATAACTCCCAAAGACAATACTTACCATCCCGTTATGGTATTCCAATATCCAAATTATAAATACATGGTTAGATTCAGCATATCAAAAAACCCCAAGAATTCAATTTTTTGATGAAATCAAATAAAGTTTAATTTTGGACCCTTTGGACCTTAATGTAGACCAATTTGAAAAGGGACCAAAAACTAAAAATCTAAATACACGGTTAGATTCAGCATATCAAAGAACCCAATAGTTCAATTTTTGATGAATCAAAAAAAAGGTTAACTTTTGGACCCTTTTGGCCCCTAATTCCTAAACTGTTTGAACCAAAACTCCTAAAATCAATCCCAACCTTCCTTTTGTGGTCATAAACCTTGTGTTAAAATTTCATAGATTTCTATTTACTGATACTAGAGTTATTGTGTGAAAACCAAGAAAAATGTTTATTGGACACTTTTTTGGCCCCTAATTCTTAAACTGTTGGGACCAAAACTGTCAAAATCAATCCCAACCTTCCTTTTGTTGTCATAAACCTTGTGTTTAAATATCATAGATTTTTATTAACTTATACTAAAGTTATAGTGCCAAAACCAAATGTCTTCAGACAACAATGACAACGACGACAACAAGGACGACGACGACAACGTCATTCCAATATACGATTTGCTGTCGTATAAAAATTAACCAGTCAGACATTTCATTTTGCAATTCTTGATCATCTGATTTGTTTTGTTAATAGAGGCATTCAAGCAAATCAAGGTATTGGGGATTAAGGTCAGAGAATAAGTTCACAACACATATAAACAATTATCTACATTTAATTGGTTTTGGTTATGGTTCTGTTAACTACCAGTAGCTTGTATCTGGATATGGGTTCCATATGGAATCCGTAAAGTGTGTCTACAGTAAGGTTTTTTACTAATTCATCTTATTTTTGACGAGCCTGCAACTTTTGTTGCAGAAAGCTCCACATAGGGATAGTGATCCGGGGGTGGCGGCTACAGCGGCTTGAGCTAGCTTCTTATTAATAGCTTTATATTTTAGAAGGTGGAAGACCTGGATGCTTCATACTTTGTATATAGATGCGTCATGTTACAAAGTTTCCGTCAGTCACATGTCCAATGTCATTGACCTCATTTTCATGGTTCAGTGACTACTTGAAAAAAAAGTTAAGATTTTTTATAATGTTAAATTCTCTCTTATTATAAGTAATAGGAAAACTATATTTGGTATGTGCGTACCTTGCAAGGTCCTCATGCCTGTCAGAGAGTTTTCACTTGACCTCGACCTCATTTCATGGATCAGTGAACAAGGTTAAGTTTTGGTGGTCAAGTCCATATCTGAGATACTATAAGCAATAGGTCTAGTACATTCGGGTGTATGGAAGGACTGTAAGGTGTACATGTCTAGCTGGCAGGTGTCATCTGACCTTGACCTCATTTTCATGATTCAGTGGTTATACATGTAGTTAAGTTTTTGTGTTTTGGTCTGTTTTTCTAAGGCCTAAAAAAAATAATGTTGTGTTTCCGGTCACCCGACCGACCGTCCTTCAGACCCCCCGACTCAAAAGTTTTTAAAGCTGATGTGGGAAAAAAAATAATTTGTATACCTACCGACTGTTTTTTCTGAAAAAAAATAAAAAATTCTAAGTCCCTCGATCTTTTTATCGCCCCAAAAGAAAACAACGCTAATTTTAAACTCGAGGCTTATTTTTAGAATGTACTGGAAAGTGGAATCTTCTTGGCTAATTATATATGCGGGAGCATGCGCAGTAGTTATTTTCATTTGTCAGTGTTTGAACATGGCAACATAACGCGTGCTATTCAATGTTCAACGCGGAAAGTGTGACCATTTCGTGGAGAAAAAAATATTTCTAAATTTTACAGAAAGTAACACCTTTTTTGACATTAGCAATGAAATTCATCCAATGTCTAACATCGATGAAAAAAATACACAACACAAATTTTGTGCTCGGCCACCGGTAAAAATGACTGTGGATTGATGACAATAACGTACACAACTGTTGGAACAATGCAGTCTTTTGGAATTAAATTTATCAAATTTTCATGCCAGACCCTTCTTCAAAATGAACATGATATTAATCCATCTGAATCTGGTCAGCCAATCAACGCTTTAGACATTCTGATGAAAAGTCACAGATGCTTTGCCAAAAGAAAGTGTCCTGCCAGGAACAGTGTATATGATATATTTGTCTATCTGTAGGTTTGGGATGATGTTTGGTTCATGTTCCTATAAATGAATCTGCCCCACATCTTCTCAATTTCTTTCTCTGACAATCCCAAACTTTTGGTCCTGAAATATGGGAATTGGGTTTAAAAAGCTAATTTCCTAGGGGAAGTGCTGCTCAAATTTTTTTTAGGTTTGGACTTAGTTTTTTTTCAGGGGTATTTTAAAAGGGGGTAAACTAAAATTTATTTCAGGGGGATTTTAAAAGGGGTAAACTTAAAGTTATCTCGGGAAGATTTTTAAAGTGGGTAATCAATCTCTTTCTATTAAATCCCAAACTAGTGTCCATGCCTTTAAACAAAACCGAGACAGCAATGAAGCATAATATTATAAAAAAAAAAAAAAAAAAAAATCCCTACCTACCGTCCCTTCAAAATTTCAAGGGGGTGATCGGAAACACAACATTATTTTTTTTAGGCCTAATACTATTTGCAATAGGTTAACTATATTTGGTGTATGGAAATATTTTATGATCTATATATTAGTCGTGCAAGTTTTATTTGACCTTGACCTCATTTCATGGTTCATTGCTCAGTGTTAAGTTTTAATGTTTTGATCTGTTTTTCTTAAGCTATAAGCAGTAGGTCAACTATATTTGTTGTATGGAAGAATTGTTAGCTGTCAAGTCTTCCTGAAATGTTTTATTTGACCTTGACCTTAATTTCATGGTTCATTGGTCAATGTTAAGTTTTCTTGGTCAATGATAAGTTTTCTTGGTTAATGTTAAGTTTATGTGACAGTTGTAATAAAGCTTTATATTTAGGACTATCAACATAATATCAATGATTAGTAAAGAAGGCGAGATATATAGAATAATAGGTAGTTTCGTTTTTGATACTGACTATATCATGTGGAATATCTAGACGAGCCCGTTAGGGCGAGTTAAGATATTCCAAATGATATAGTCAGTATCAAAAACGAAACTACCTATTATTCTGTTTATCGGTAATTATGACGTCACACAATGCATTGCCTAATATTTTCAGTGATACAGCCATTACGTTGATACAAGAAAATATTAGGCAGTAAGATCAAAGAGAAAATATACGAATTACCAATAAATTTCAGTGTGTGCACTTTTGTTTTTTTCTTGTGATGCTATCTGGACAAATAAAATAAAGAAATTTCTTCTTTATGAGATTTTTTTTAAAAACCTGTAAAGCTATTAAAACCTACTTATTTCTTCAGAAATGTCTTGATCTGTAATTTCTTCTGACCTCAAGGTCAATGCCATGTCAGTTAATGGGGTCACAGTATCCTCAGGAAGACATAGTTGAACTAAGTATTTCATTTTCTGTTGTCGATGGTTATAGATAACAAACTCATCATCCTGTAAGGAGAGTAGAAGATTAATCTTAAAACTTGTTTACATTGGTAGATAGCAATTACTCATTCTTTCAGTATAGTTAAAATGTTTAACTATGATTTTTTAGCTATAAACGATGGATAACAAATTCATGGAAGAAGAATATTAAACCGAATTTTAGTATATAATCATGCATGGACCCAATTTTTATGCATAAAATAAGAGTGTACTCGCTGAAATATCTTGTTGCTTTACTAATCATGATCCATCTCCATTAGAAAGTCTAAAAGATAGAAATTTTTCACATAAACTTAACATTATCCATTATTTAAATGAGGTCAAGTTCTGATGAATCCTATAAGATTGACAAGTAAACTTTACAATCATATACAGCTGACCAACTGCTTATAGTATCCAAAAATACCAGAATCTTCCAATGAATATGCTTTATACATTATTGTTTAAGGGTCAGCTGAAGCATCCCTCTGGGTGAGGCAGTTTCTTGCTGAGATTAAGATCTATTGTTAGCCTTTGGCTGTTTTCTGCTCTTTGGTCAGGTTGTAGTGTCTTTGAAAAATCTTGTTTCCATTCTTAATTTTATAAAAACAGAAATATATATCAGTCTTTGCAAAAGTATACTCACTATAAAGTCTGTTGGTTCACCTTCAGATGAAAATTTGACACCATGTACACTATCGTACCCAGATGGAGGCTCCATCAGGGAGTTATCTATTCTTGTGCAGTCCTTGACCTTACCCAAGCTAACATCACTAAGTAACAACAACCTTGATCCATGTGTAGTACTGGGACCTGAATACATCAATGACTTCCTGAAAGGAAAACAAAGTATCTAAGAGGCTACTATTTCAATGTTAAGTCTGAATAATATTGAACCTTATTGCACTGCGGGTAAAATATGATGTAGTTATTGCTTAAACACCATCACGTGCATCCATATGGATCCGTAGGGGGTTAGTAAATTTCATAGGGGATTCATGACGTCACATCTACTGTTGGTGATGTCATCTATTGGTGTCATCTGCGGACCATAGACGGTGAGTAAAACTCATAGGAGATTGGGCTTCCAGCCTCAACTCCTTTGGATTTTACTAATCCACTATGGATCCCTTGTGGGTCACTCACCGTCAGTAGTGAACATATAACTTATATTTAGTGAACCAGAGACTTCTTGAGGAGTCAACTCTAAGATTGAACCAATCAAATTACTCTGTGCCATACCTCTAATTTTCAACTCAACAAGTCAAATTTAGCATAACTGTAGAAGTATGAATGATATGTTAAATGTGGCTTGAATATTAAAAGAATATACTGTTCTTAAAATCAACATGTTTAAACCAAATTATTAGCCACTCAAAAGTATGTGTAAAACCTAAAACCCATGGTTGAAGTATACACATTTGGTAAAAATGCCTTCTTTTGTTCTTGTTATTATAAATTTAATTTACACTCCTCCTGGTATAATCCCCTACAAATTAAACCATGCATAATTCCTACCTAGCTGTGTCGGAGAAGTATATACCACTACCCAGCAACCCTCCATCTGTTCTTGTTATGCCATGTTCATCTTCTACAAAGTTTGGCATCAGCAATCCTCTGAAAATAGTATAAAATGTATCATAATACTTATCAAAGAAAAGTGAAATAATAATCTCCATTATACCTAAGAAGTATAGTATAATGTTTATATAAAGAAAGGAAGGTCGTGTCTCTTCTTACAGAAAATTACATTTGTAAACTATCTCCTAATGTATAGTTAATTCAGAAAGTATCACAATATTTTTATTATTGCGAAAAATGTGACAGGGTTACATTGCAAAAATTTAAACTGGCATTTTGGATTTTTTAAATGAATTAAACAGGATTTTGATCAATATCATAAAAAATAAAATTGTATTTTAATATGAAATGGCAAAATCCTAATAATAATTGCACACAATAATTTCTAAATTTACAGAATGCAAAGCATATATAAATATAGTATGTCAGAGAACAAGAGTTCTTTTTTTATTAGCTATTAAATTTTCATAAATAGGTCTATAAAAGTGACAATATTTCAACTATTTGATTGTTGATGAACTATTTAGCCTGTTCTTAAAAACTACAGGTCCTGCCCCCACCAGATTTGAAATTGTTGTGTTCCTTATAGCAATTCACAGATATCATTTTGAGAGCATTCACTATAGTCAAATGGAAAATCAGATTTATTAAAAAGCTCTGCCTCTTTCTAATGTGATTAAGCTTATGATTTGTTACTTGATGCTTTGATAACATTCTCAAATGCATGAGAATGATTTCAAGTACAAATGTAAACAGACTAAACAGCTATTTTCCTAATGCTTGTAGAGTAAAACTTTGGCTGGCTTGCTTTGGTTGTTAAAACTTTAGCTCAAACATTGTAATTTAGATTGACATCTGCAAACAATATAGACAGGCATTATTAAACCTGTATGTATTATATTTAAATTTGATTAAAAGTTATCCCAATTACAAATGTCAATATACAAACAAAGCAAGCAAGCTAACCAAAGTCTAACTCTACATGCATTAGGAAATTAGCTGTAAAAAGGAAAAGCTGTGGTGCACAATATGTTGAAATAAAATATCAACCAAAACATGTTTACCTTGAAAGAATTCCAAGGAAGTTGTGGAACCCAGATGAGTGCATGAGTAACTGTATATTACCAACTTCTGATTGGAAACATAAATCCTCCAATGTCCTCTCTAACTTGTATACATTCAGAAGTTCTACTCTGTAATATATACATCAAAATACATCATTTTGTTGTCGTAATACTTTTTATTTATAAGTCAGATTTGAGTGCACTACAGCGCCCTCCACCAATTAAATCTTGCAGCTATATGGAATAGCGATAAAAGTGGCATTTGAACAACACTTATCAATCATAATTGAAAGAAGCAATTTTAATCCTTAATTTTTTTCCAGATTTTTTCTATTTGTCATTAGGTTGCTTTCTTATCAATACCTTACAACTCCATTTATCTTTAACAATTTAAAACCAGGAAAAATCATGCCCAATTGGTGACTTTTCCATAAAACTCTCGTGGCTTTAAATGTGATTGATAAATGCTTGAAATTTCAAAACATCAATTTCCTTTTTTTATTTACATTTATTGTTTACACTTTCAAGGTTATATATAAAAAAGAAGATGTGGTATGATTGCCAATGAGACAACTATCCACAAAAGACCAAAATGACACAGACATTAACAACTATAGGTCACCGTACAGCCTTCAACAATGAGCAAAGTCCATACCGCATAGTCATCTATAATAGGCCCCGATAAGACAATGTAAAACAATTCAAACGAGAAAACTAACGGCCTTATTTATGTAAAAAAAATGAACGAAAAACAAATATGTAACACATAAACAAACAACAACCACTGAATTACAGGCTCCTGACTTGGGACAGGCACATACATAAATAATGTGGTGGGGTTAAACATGTTAGCGGGATCCCAACCCTCCCCTTAACATGTATATGCTGATTTTTCAAGCATCTTAATGCTGCCTCCTTTTGCTATTTGTTAATCAGTAGACAAATGGAATTTTTAAATGCAATAAAACTGATTGTTTACTAGCATTCAGAATTTATCTCCAATACCTAATGAAAAATACCTCAAAAATATTTCACAAAGACTTTTAAGAGTATAGAAATTGAAAACACCTTTTTGGAAAAGCCTCTACTTATGTTTATGGAATTGGTTTTAATTTTTAACGGTATATCAGCACACTTGTTTGCATTAATCTACTAACCCTGTACGTAATTGGTACAAGTGAAATATAAAAAATTTCCTGGACATTTAATTTCTAATCTTTTATAAACACATCTTACTTTTCTGAAGTTGATTTCACTAATTTGGTCACATGATCAAATTCATCAGTGGATGGATCAAGCTGTGTCACATGGCATTTCAAAGCTTTATATTTGGCAACAGTTGTAGCCTCATCAGACCAATCTGTGGCTTCTCCAACACTAATTATATCTCTTATAAGCTGAAATAAAAAAAAAGTCTAATCAGCTGAAATAAAAAAAAACAAGAATGTGTCCCCAGTACACGAATGCCCCACTCGCACTATCATTTTCTATGTTCAGTGGACCGTAAAATTGGGGTAAACCCTCTAATTTGGCATTAAAATTAAAAAGATCATATCATAGGGAACATGTATACTAAGTTTGAAGTCGATTGGACTTCAACTTCATCAAAAACTAGCTTGACCAAAAACTTTAACCTGAAGCGGGACAGACGAACGAACGGACGAACGGACAGACAGACAAACGAACAGACGGACGAACGGACGCACAGACCAGAAAACATAATGCCCCTCTACTATCGTAGGTGGGGCATAAAAACATGGCCAATCAGTGGTTTTGAAAGAACATTGTTTTTAAAAGGTTAACAGTATAAGTCTTCATTGCTCATTGTTGAAGGCCGTAAGGTGATCTATAGTTGTTAATTTCTTTGTCATTTGGTCTCATGTGAAGAGTTGTCTCATTGGCAATCACACCACATCTTCTTTTTCATATTTAACCAATCATTAGCTTTATATTCACTTATAATTATAAGTTCCATGCTTATCAGAGCCATGAAAGTTATGTACCACTGTGGCCTTATCAAATTAAAATTTCAAATGAGCCAAATAAAAACAGAAAAGACTGAGCTTTCAGTTTGTTTGTGATTTACCCCTCCAGAGCACCTGATATCACCATGTGTAGTTTTCTGTTGTGTTTTGTGTACTGTTGTTTGTCTGTTGGTCTTTTTCTTGTTTAGCAATTGTGTTGTCAGTTTAATATCAACTTATGAATTTGAATATCCCTTTGGTATCTTTCCCTATTCTTTTAAAACAGAACCTGAGTTCATTGATAAAAAGTTAAGATTGAAAAGAACAAATATATGTTACACAAACTTTTGGAACACAGTGAAAATCTTAAAATTTTCTACTACAACATCATATAAATCATGTAAATCTTGTGGAGAGTCGTCTCATTGGCAATCATGTAATTGCATGCACTAGTAATTTTTAAGGCCTCTTTTAGTTTGCTGTCGGTGTGAACCAAGGCTCTGTGTTGAAACTACTTTGACCTAAAATGGTTTACTTTTACAAATTGTGACATGGATGCAGAGTTTTCTCATTGGCACTCATACATCATCTCCTTATATCTATATAAAAAATGCAAATTAAAATTTTAAACAAAATACCTGACAAAGATCCTGTTTAGCCGATATATCTGAGACACTGAGTTTGTCCTTCCTGTTCGACCTGTTATGAGGTATAGCTTTGTAAAACTCTTTGGTCAGTTCTGAACATTTCTCACTGTCAACCCTTCTTGTTTTATACAACTCCTTTAACTGATACAGCACTGCTTCTGCTTCCTCAACCTATAATACAGTCACAGTGACCTCAATTAATGATAGCAACAATATAATTAATGAACTTGGTGGCCTTCAGCTATTATCTACTCTATGGTCGGGTTGTTGTCTCTTTGGCATATTCCCCATTTCCATTCTCAATTTTTATTATTTTATCATTACTCAAATTACCTTTTCATCTTTTAAAATAGCAGATAAAACTACTGTGGATTCATCATCAATCATGGGAGACCAATAGACAACTTTCGAGTTCGGTGCATTTCCGTCAAAAACTCTGGTTTTAGTGAATGTCATTTGTGCGTTTAGGGGCGTCGTCACTTCCATTCCAATGTTGAGCGAGTGGTTGGAAAACTATAATTCTATATTGTACGAATTATTCGGCAAATTGAATTCTCAAAATTGACAATCAGCATTGCTGTCATTAGGGAATTGTCATAATGTACCTACAGAACAACCATTATTTCTAGTTTATCCTGCACAATGACGATCACTAAGACGCTTGATGAACGTAAATAGTGCAGGGATACAGGCGACCCCTTCTATCTGGTAAATGACGTCATAAAGGCGCGTATAATTGACGAGTTTTTGCCGGTGACGGATGAACTCGAAAGTGGTCTATTTTCATGGATTAAATCAGTAAAGAGGAACCTTAACATATTTAAATGTTTAAGGAATTGCAAATTTTCCCTAGGCAAACTTGTGCAAATCCAAAAAATAAGTTATCCTTGAAATGTTAATATCCCTCAATCAGGAAAAATTGTTCCCCACAAAAAATGAATGAGATCCATAGTACAATTATTGGATGTTATGATCATGTTTTTTGGCATTAAATGAAAAGGGAAAACAGAATGATCACTATGATAACTAAGTTTCTGTATTTATTGGATTCTGGATATTCATCCAGATGTTGGATATTTTGGATAAAATTGGTAAATTCATAAATTAATGCAATGTTTTTATCATTGTGAAAAATGTCAAAGGGCTATAATTGCAATAATGTCAACTCGCATTTTGGAAAAAAAAAATTAAGAATTAAACAGGACTTTTTACAATATTGCAAAAGTTGCGATCACATTTTAGTCTAGAAGGACAATTTCACAATAATAAATGCCTGCAATAATTTCTGAATTTAAAGTATGTTTCAATTGTTTGGATTCTACAAATTCCATTTATTTTACAAATTGTATTTAATACAGATATTTTCATATAAATATTGACTGTAAAGTTCATTTGACTAGTTTTATATTCTAAATTTCTAATTCTAGGCTAAACAAAGTTTACCTTAGATAGCTTAGTAAGCTGGGGAGGAGAAGATAACTCATTCTCTGCATTTTTAAGTGCATCAGACCAGATCAGTTCTACCAGCTGTCCAACAGGTTCAGATATCTCTATTGATGTGTTACATAGTTCTGATAATATCTGAAAAGATAAAAACTAGAGGTAAAATTTGATAATTTCTTGAACAATAATATTGAAAAATGACTTTATCAGAGCTACTTCCCATTATATTGCAAAGTTAGAAAAATGAATTAGACATAAAGAAATATTTTATTAAAATTTTGTTATTTGTAAAAACTGTCTATTTAATATAATAGATTACTTATTATTTTCTATGTATAAAAGAAGTCATATGCATGAACTGCCATCCTAGGTATCAAATAGTGCATATATAAATCAACACACAAGGTTATCATTAAATGTAATTGATTATGTCCATTTGCTACTCATATTTTATTAAAAAAAGGAGTTTATTTCAATAGTAAACAAAATACCATTCTGGCTCTTGGTGACCCTAATTTATTACTGGAAAATGCAGGCTGTACCCATGGTAACATGCTGTATGGTGCTGTAGTGTACCGTTGATATAGCAGTTCATACCCACTCAATCCTTCTGCTGCTGTGTCTAAATACCAAACGCTAGGATCTGACGTACTAACTATGTTCTGAAAAGAGAAAAACTAAAACTAATACCAAAGAGCTTCAGTATTCAATGGTGACATTCTGCTGTTGTCTGTTATATGGTCAGGTTGTTGTCTCTTTGACACATTCCCCATTTCCATTCTCAATTTTAATGTTTCTTTAGCTGATACCTAAAAATTATGTTTCAATGTGGAAAAATGTAAAATAATAATTTTGACCTGAAAAGATTTTTTTGGACAATATGCGTGTTCCGGATATAGTTTTTAGTAAAATATGTCATGTGAGTTTCATCATCATGTGTGCAAATTGTAGGCATCCTCACTTCAAACACATGTTGAGCAAACAGCTGAAAAAGTTTGATTTTACACTGCATAAAATATTTGGGCAATTATAATCTAATATTAAAGGTGGCCATCCTCCCTCAGTCATACGGGAATCAAGATTATGTACTTATGGAACATAAATTATTTCTTTTCTACCCTATAGAAGTGCTGGAAACTTTTAATAGAGCAGAGATACAGGCGAGCCTTCTATCTGGTAAATGACGTCATAAAAGCATGCAAAATTGACATTCTTTTTTTTGTAAAGACATTATTCCAGAAATGACATATGGATTAATTTTATTCAAAACAATCTATTTTTAGATGTTTTTTTGTTTTTTTAACAATGGATTAATGTTATTCAAAACAATCTATTTCTCAATGTATCTTTTTTTTTGGACAGCTTCATTATGGATTAATGATATTCAAAATAGTCAACTATCAAACCTCAAAATTGACCTCTCACCTTCTGCTCATCAATAGATCCTGCCTGACTGTGAAGTCTAAACACATCTTCGTCAGTTAATACATGGATCTCCATTATCTGTACTTTGTTTTTGTTCTGTAAAGACAATGCATTAATTATAATCGACTTCATTAATTTATATAACCCCATTCTTCTACTTTTTTTTTAAATTAATAGTTTATAAATCAGTAAATTTGCTTTATGTAAATTTAGTTTTACTTTTTTCCTCAACTTTCTCAGTGATGTGTTGGTTGTACATTATGTCATTCAAACTTGTCATTTGTTAAAAGTAATATTAAAATCACTGTGATTGATAATCAAATTAAACTTCATGTAAAATCCTCAATATTTTTCAACTTTGAGTATGCTATAATTCTAACTTAAAAAAACTTTAAACCACCCTTAGCCTACTGTACATTAGATAATAGCAATAAAAACTTGATTTCATAATTAAATATATTGAACATTTATTTATTTGACTAAATAATTGCCATTTTAGACATATAAAGTAAGCAATGTATACTAGTACATACCTTTAGTAAAGTCCATTTAGCAAGGACATAAGGAATATCTGGATCATAAGGAGCCCCTGGATCTGTATATGTCCAACATTTCGTGTTATTCAGGTTAACTTGTATCTTTTTCTTTTTTCTTTTGATCAAACCTTGTGGATTTTTACCTGAAAGTCATTTTTAATTTTAGTAATCAGATATAAATATTTGCAAAAAAATCTTTTGACTTATAAAATGACAGCATTCATCATTAGAACAGGAATAAGGTAATGTGCAAGTGCAACTGTTGGGAAAAAGGTTTTGAGTTCATTAGTATATTGATTTTTTTCTACTAACAGTTAAATCATGAGGACTTCATCCTCCAATCAATGTATATGTATTAAAAAGATTATTATTACGTCATTACTTAAACATGCTAAACCGTTAGTATTGAGACAAAAATACACAGATTTAACCTCAGACAGCTTACAGTTCTCAAGCTGTATCTTATTTGAAATTCATTTTAACAAAACTGAATTGCCTTCATGGCCTTATAACATTTCTCATGCTTGATTTATTTTCATAATAACAGAACAACACAACCATCCTACATCAATATAATTTCCAATGCCTTCAACATACCAACTATCTTTCCTTTCTTGAAGTTATCATTCTCTGGTAGTCCACTGACTATATATTTAATTTTTGTAAGAATTTTATTCTGTGACAGGCAGTTATCAACATACAGGCTCTGAACCAAGGGAATGTGATATTTCTGACATTGTCGAATCTTGTAACTTGACTTCTCAACTATGTCTTCAAACACAACAACAAATGATACCTAAAATATAAACAACAGATCTTAAAATAGAGGGTTGCCACACTAATACTACATGATTGTTTAAAAACCTTTATTTCTCCTTAAGTTCTGATTATAGTATGATAGTTGATGGGTGTTACATGATCTTTGCAAATTACAAGGCAATAATTTTGATAGCATTATATGAATGCAAATTTTTGATGGTCGTATAAAAACAACTTTTTTTAAATATTATGTTTAACAAAGTGATTTGAAATACAGAAAACACAATTATTCAAGTTTATTCTAACCTTTTTAGTTACAATATATGACAGAGTTCCTCCATTTGAAGTAATTTTCTTCTTCCAAGACATTTTCTCCTTGAATGACATTGAAGATGGCAGTTGTAACACTACTGTATTGTTATGGAACAAACCTAACTCTCCCATGGCTTGATTTTCAGATTTACACACCTGCAAATATGATGAAAACAGTGGAATGCAATGATGACCATAGAATCAATCCTTATCAAAATGTTGTCCTTTCTAGATTACATTTTGACCAGGAGCTCAACTGAATGCTATTGTTTAGACAAACAAACAAAACAAACAGCAATTATTTACTTATTTCAATTTTGAAAGGGAAAAAAATTATCGGTACTGGTTTTTTTCAACAATCAAGCAGATTTGTACCATTGGAACAGTAAAAGTGAAAATTAAAAAAATCAAATCTAATTGTCTTGAATGGTAAAAAAAACCATTCCATTAAAATGTAAATCAATTTCAAAAAGAGGTAATCCATTTATTATTAGAAAACAAAACAAATTGCAATGTTACAACTCTGAATGTCTGAAACAGTAAAAGTGAAAACAACAAAAAATCAAACTTAACATGGTTTTCATGGCTTTAGTAGCCATATCATTCCATTCAAATTTCAATATATATATTTCAAAAAGCATTTATCTTTTGATCATCTGGAATCCAAGAGTGTGACAGACTGACAAGATAAATTCAGTCTATCAAGGTCATAAAATCAAAATGTCTAACAATTAACAATTAAAACATGATATATATCTGTATATATAAAAAAGTAAAAAGATGTGGTATGATTATTAATCAGACAGCTCTCCACAAGGGACCAAATGACACAGAACTTTACATGATGGTAGGTCACTGTATGGCCTTCAGCAATGAGCAAAACCCATACCGCATAGTCAGCTATAAAAGTTATTTTCTATTCATGCTATCATCAGTCAGGGAACTTACTGAAATAAGTGATTTTTAAATCACTTATTTAAGTAGCAAATTCAAAGTTTTGTCACAAATTGGGATTTTGTAGTTTTTTCAAAATTTTAAACACATAGGTTTAAATAATATCTTTTAATTAGTAAAATTGAAAAAAAATGAACTTTTTGCTTCTTTTAAGTAGCAAGGTTTATGCCTTTGATGCTATCATTTAGCTGAAAATTCTATTTTAGTTGAAAAAATGCTATAATAATGGCTTTACATAATGAACTGATACTTTCTTAACAGATTTTTCCCAGCAGTGGGAGTATTTTTCCTGTAAAGTTCAAGGTTTCATCTTTCAGATTATGTAATAAAATTCTACTGTTCGCGATAAAAATTTCAATGTTCGGGGGTGTTGAAATTAGTGGGGGTTATTAAAATAATGATACTTAAATAAGTGATTTTTGGGAAGGAAATTGAGGTATGATACTTAAACAAGTGATTTTTATGTCATTATCCTAGATTCAATACAAGGTCATCACCTGAAATGACCTGGTCATCCTATATATATAGCTAGACAACACAGATGTTGGTTCTGATAAGTTTAGAAACATAATTAGTCCCTGGATCATTTGTATTCTATATTTAAAGCTACAATAAGATTAAATCACTTCTAGTGATTAATTTGTACTACTTAAATAGGTGATTATTAAAGAAAGACAACTCTTACTTGCAACTTTTATGGAAATAATGTTACTTAAACCAGTGATTTAGAAAATCACTCATTTAAGTAAGTCCCCTGACTGATCATGGCTATTGGAATAGCATTTTTATTCTTTATTAAACAAGTGCACTGCATACTTTTTTTCGCACTCACATACAGAAATAATTTTTTGAAAACTAAATGCCAATTTCCAATACACATTTTTGTACAATGTAGATTGTCATGATTGTATTTGTTTTCCCCCTCATTTTCAATGGAAACACACAATTTATTTTGAAAAAAGTCTGCCACCAAACCCATCCCTACCACAACCCACATAAATATACATATCTAGACAATCATTTAATTTTGATTCCATGGCGCCCCTTCCCAAGACATCAAGGTTCTTGATGAACATTCACAACCCACTAAAATTATACTAAACTTACAGTAAAAATATTCTGTTGACACGAATGACAGCATACAGCAGTATTTCTCAACTATTCTGTCAAACCATGACGTTAAATTTTTAGGTGTCTCTAACTTATAAAGACTTTCAAATACATATTTTACAAGTTTTTTGCTGTTCGCAAAAAAATGTTTGTTTATTTTTATACCAGGAAGTAATTGAAAAGCTGTAAATTTACATCAAATACGGACTGATACAAATCCGGACCATTGATTACTTCAGTTATTAGCTTTCATAAAAGCGTGTCTTACTTTAGCATTTATAAAATCAAATGTCAGTAGTCGAAGCGTGTTAGATTCTTCTACTAGACATAAATATCATATTGAAATTTCGAGAAGCAAAATAAAAAGATGCTGGCCTCAACCTGAGACTACTAGTGCTATACTGTTATAGAAGTCTCAGCCTCAACAAAAGCAAATTGACTTCACCTTAGTTTAAAATTATGCAACTTAGATTTGCCGCAAGCTTGCGGCAATTGTTTGTTACAAACTTGCGGCAAACTTGCAAAAACTACACGTATACCAATGTCATGTGTGTAGACACATTCGATTTATTTTTTTCAAATTACACAGCAACATTTTTAAAAAGTCATTTCCTGTCTGTATGCAAACAGTTTTTGAACAAATTCTTGCAAACTTATGAGATTTAAGGAAATACATACATGCATTTGAGTTTTGAAAAAGGGGCAGGGGTCATTCTCAAATGACATCACTATGCCTGTATTAAGAAATTGAAAAAGATAAATCTCAAATGTGTATTGAGTATAAAGCTAGGTATAATAATTGCATTACAGAATTGAACTTAATTTTAATAAACATGGTACAGTACATCAGTTACTAAATTCAAACTTATAATAGCTAAAGTTTTTCAAACACACATGCATGTATATGGTCGGGTTGTTGTCTCTTTGGCACATTCCCCATTTCCATTCTCAATCAGTTTATAATATAGTTGCTTATATACTTAATTATGTATGATGATGACATTAATATTTTTTTAAAACATGCAGTTCTATGAACTATTTGTACTTACAAAATTACATACGGAATATCCTATATTATTGAACCAAAATGCCTCCTAAGTGATCTCTTATTTGTGAAATGCATTTTCAAAACACAACCAACATGACCTAGCCACAATTTCAAATTGTTAGCTTCCAGAAAGTGCCAACTAGGCATGCCCAGTCAATGTTGTGTAATTCTGGCAATGTTTTGGCAAATTAACATATAAAATGGTCAAAGTTTTCTGCAATCTTGCGGCAAACAGATAGAATGGTCAACTGTCATATTCCTGACTGAAAAGGCGTGAACTATACAGTATAACTTAATAAGTTTTTAGTGGTTGGTGGTCGCAGAAAACGTTGCATATGTTGTACATGTTGTATCAAACTTGTTATTAAAGTCCCTGCCATTTTGACCAAGGTACATAGCTAGGTTAAACTAGATAATTAAACCAAAGGCTTGACAAAGGGGTTAAAATATAACTTTAGGACGAAAAATAACCTACACACTTATACACAATAAATAATAAGGGCGATGCCACTGATATGTCATTTAATTTTGTTAGTCTCTGGTTGAGAGTTGTCTCATTGGCAATAACGCCACATCTTCTTGTTTAAATACAGTTACTTTGTTTTTAAAACTGAGATTACTATATTTTAAGGATCCTAGGTAAATGATATTTTACCAAAATTTAAACAACAGAATCCTGACCGAGTTTGATACCTCCAAATGCACAATTAGACCTGTCTCGCTGCATTAGATTGGTTTTGAGTTGTGACTGTTTTAAAAAATGAATGTTGTTTATACTTACTTAGTAACTATCATTATTGTTATAATTTTAAATTTTAAATGTATGATATTTTTATTTTCGATTATTGCGTTTTATTTTGCAATATACATATTGTATAGTGTTCAGACGCTTGACGCTATTCATGGGTAATTAAACTATTGCGTTTTACAATTTTATATTTGTTATGATGTTTGGAAGTGCGTAACTAAAGCAAGGCGTTTCTTTTTTTCATGTCAGACATTGTTAAATTTGTGAAACTGCTGAGTCACTGACACATATCGTTTGAGGATCACATCAGCTATGATAACTGTTTGACTTATTTCATTAAAGCTTAAAATGAAATGGAGATTTCAGATCCCAAGATGGCACTTTGTTTAGTTCGTCTAAGAAGATTGACGTCTATTACTTTTACTTTTAGCGTCAGTGACTAAAATCATTACCATTAATTGCTTTTCAATCCATATTTAGCAATAAGCTTAAACGTCTGTTTATATTTAGGAAATGACAAGTGCTTCCCGAAATTGACCGGTATAAACGAACAACGACTTTATAATATAATTGAAAGTTGAGTAAGTTTTACTTTCTGTTTCATGTAAAATTCAGTTCACATAATAATATTGATTGGAGACCTTTGAACAATACGTTAACGTTACTCCTCCTAATTGTATTGTATCACTGTCATGCGCTAAACACCACTATTAAAAAAACCTAATAAAAATAGAAAAAGAATGCACATAGTATAGTACATCAGACATTGGTTAGTTGTATTTCATTATTATGATTTAAAAACTAAACCATCCTGAGTGTTAGTAGTAGATTGGTCAGTTTGTCCATTTGTGTAATGCTCCAACGGGGAACTAAAACAATACCTTTCATACAAATCTCGTTTTACTGTACACTCTATCATAATTTGATAGTTATTTGCCATCTAACTGTTCAGGATGAGATATAAACCCATAAGATTGCCTCCATTGTAAATATATTAAGAGACTTAGCTTGAATGTAGACTAGTGTAAAGTTATTAGCTCCTTGGATGGCTTCCAATCTTAATATACCGGTATCAACGCTTTAAATGTCTTGCAGTGAACATATATACATTATTTAGATGATCTGCAGTGCAAAGATACAATTTAAACCGCTTAGATTACATCCAGTGTAAATGTTTATATGAACCTTTAATTTGACCTGCACTGTAAATAGATTCTATCTAAATCAAGCCATGATTTGTTTAAATGTGAAATGTTGGTCCAAAACGGCAAAAACTGAAAACGCATTGCATTTTTACAACAGTCTTATCAAACACAATTATCTAATATCTTGGATCCTCAATGCTCTTCAACTTTGTTCTTGTTTGGCTTTATAAATATTTTGATATGAGCGTCACTGATGAGTCTTATGAAGACATGAATTCCCGAGGTCCCGAATGTAAAGAAATTTAAATCCCGACATCCCGAAATTTCGAAAAAAGATTTTCCGGATCCCGAATAAGACCAATCCCGAAATCCCGAGCTTAAAAACACCCGATCCCGACGTTCTGAAAAAGGTCCTGTCTCCCTCTATAATAGGTAATAGGTGGTCAATACAATATTCCCAGGGTTTTTATTTTCTATCAAGAGTTTTGTGAACAGCTTTTTGTCTTTCTTATTTTCTAATTGGGACATGGTTTTATCTGTTTGATTTCACTTATGGATTTCGGTACTTTGCAGCCTATTATTTTTCTTTCTTTGATATCGGATTAGAATAGACAAGATATAAATTATCATGAACATACTCTACCAAAAAATGCTATAAACAAACCAATAAAAATCTGTGCATATCTTATGATGATCATTCGTGTAGTTATTAATTCACATAAAAAGACACACGAACGCTAAACTTAATTTTGAGGTGGTACATTTTTGCAGCTGACTACATCATTATTTATTTTCGGCAGTTCCTGATGTAAAAACAAATATAAGCAAAAGCTTTGAAATTATTTGAAAATTGCTTCCGAGTTATATGTTCATTCAGAGTTAGTTTCGTCTATATACAATACATTAGTTTTTAAAAATACAGATAATTGTTGATTTAGGATTTAACAGCTAAAACTTAAGAAGAATTATATTAAATTCGATTACGATTCATATCCAAATTTTAATCATAGCTAGCCGTTTCTCTGAAGAGTTATTACAAAATGCTGAGTCAC
Organism: Mytilus galloprovincialis; assembly: GCF_965363235.1. NCBI lineage: Eukaryota > Metazoa > Mollusca > Bivalvia > Mytilida > Mytilidae > Mytilus > Mytilus galloprovincialis. The sequence continues at coordinate 20,216,084 of NC_134842.1, forward strand.
TATAATCACAAATTATCAACAGTTTATAAATCATTTCCAATAACATCGCCGCTATAATTCTCTCAAACTGGAAAGTGGAACGTTTTGTTTTAATTCCCATGATAAAACCATGGCTGAACGGACAATTAAAACAATATTACTCTAAGATGCACGTCAATGACTAAGAAATGTGATAAAGTATTCGTTTTTTTCTTTATAACTTTTTTAAGACTGAACTTTCTAAATATGAGCATTTTGTAGACAAAAACATCATTAAACCCATGATCTGAAAAATCATACATTGTATTTCGGAGTAAACAACGACGCCACTATATTAATGGGATGTATTTTATTGGTTTGTTATATATATATATATCCGAGGGAATCACCAGCCCAGTAGTCAGCACTTCGGTGTTGACATGAATATCAATTATATGGTCATTTTTATAAATTTTCTGTTACAAGTCCTTGAACTTAAAAAAAAAAAACTATGGATTTTTTTTCCCCAGGAATAGATTACCTTATAACCATATTAATTTGGCAGGACTTTTTGGAATTTTGGGTCATTAAAACTCTTCAACTTTGTACTTGTTTTGCTTTATAACTTTTTTGTTCTGAGCTTCACTGATAAGTCTTATGTAGACGAAACGCGCGTCTGGCGTATTAAATTTAAACTATTTATACATTAAATTTCGTTTGTATATTCAGCAATAACTAAACGAATCCGTTCTTCCATTCTCAGTATATCAATATAAAAAAACGCTCCTCCTTGGGAAGAGGCTTTGAAAAAAGAAGTAACATTTAAGGTCCTATCGAAAGGCTGAATTTGAAATTCACTGGTAACACTAGTTTACTGATGTTCTAAATTTGTAAATCCATTTGGAACATATCAAACCAGGAACGCCCAAAGATGAATATTTTAAAGAAAAGGATGTATAAGAACCAAAACAATTAAAGAGCTATATAAACATAAAGATTCTTAAAAAAAACAATTCCATCTTAGGTCAAATTTGCCTGAGGTTGTTGAAACCTTAGTTTCTAACAATTTGAAACGGACAATTTTAGAAAAGTTTGTTACAAATCATGTCAAGTCCAAATAGTGAAATAGTAATCAATCCTTCGTAAATTTTACGGATTCCGTTATGAGTTGGTTAACCGGTACAGGTACCTGTAGGATTCCGTTATGACTTGGTTAACCGGTACAGGTACAGGATTCCGTTATGAGTTGGTTAACCGGTACAGGTACCTGTAGGATTCCGTTATGACTTGGTTAACCGGTACAGGTACAGGATTCCGTTATGAGTTGGTTAACCGGTACAGGTACAGGATTCCGTTATGACTTGGTTAACCGGTACCGGTACATGATTCCGTTATGAGTTGGTTAACCGGTACAGGTACCGGTATATATATCACGGATAAAGACGAATATGCTCCAACTACAACCCCGTCCCTTATTTCTTAAATGTAATATACTTACATGAGCAACACAACACGACGGACGCCAAATGAGGAGCAGAATCTGCTTACACCTCCGTAGAACAAGCGATCAACTCCAGTTTTTAGTAGGGTTCGTGTTGCTCAGTTTTCAAATTTCTGTGTAATGTTTGTGTACAGTTATTTTTTTGTTTGTTTGTTTGTCTGGTAGTTTGTTAGCATTTTTCTTTTTCATCCATGAATTTTTCAGATTATATTCGACCCATGAGTTTTAATGTCCGTTTGGTATCTTTTGCATCTCTCTTATTATTGCGACTCCGTTAGTGAATCAAACATTTGTAGATTAAATGGGAAATTGCATACGGAATGCTTATTCTAAATACTAGTAGCGTATTTAATACATCGAAATGGGGTCCTTGTATGAGTCTAGCGTTGATAGGGATCGCAAGCCTGTGCGAAAGTTAAGCTTTTATAAACCTAAATTACAAAAGAGAGGCGAGATGTCCAAAGGTACATTCAAACTGATTCAACTGACAACGCTATGGAATAAAACCAAAAATGACAATAAGAGAAACAACAGCATACAAAACATACCAAAGAACAGTGTCCGGAAGGGTAAGCTGTTACATGTGTTACACCTATCGTTTTGCTCATATGAGTACAAACCCGCTAAGTAGCTAGTCTAAATCGGACGATTGCATTCCGTAATAACAGTTAGGAATTGTGGTACGACTGAGCTTGTGATTGGTTCCATAAATAAAGGCAACAGTAGTATACTGCTGTTCAAAAGTCCTAAAGTGATTGAGAAATAACAAATATGAAATACAAACTTAAACCGAGGGAACACATCAACTTTAAGAGGAATTCCAAAGGATCACCAGCAACACTGAAGTGCAACAAAGACAGATTACAACATACATAGAAACGAACTATCTGATAAACAACTGCCATATTCCTGACTCAGTACAGGTCATTTTAAGAAAAACATGGTAGATTTAACTGGTCTTAAAACTTACATATTAAGTAAGTTGGCCAACTATTGCTATTACTGAAAAACATGACTAATGATACACTAAATCAGTGCTCAAACAAAAAGAAACTGTTGGTTTGTTCATTATTGTCGTTTGCTTAACGTCCATGCAATGAAAAATACATAAGAACGATTAAAACAACTTTACTTATCTGTCACGCTTTTCATCTTGATATATCAAGTAAATGTCACTTGACAAAAAATTTTGTAGATAGAAGTGCTGACCCCAGTGTTACATTGGCATATAAGCTACTACTATTGCGAATTGCTGTTAATCTAATGCTTCAAATAGTATTTTACGTTCGACATAGCGTACGAAATGGGAATTACTACGTTTACTTATCATTTTATCTAGTTATCAAAAAGTCATAAATCATGTGCTTTTAAGCATCTCACGTGACAAAGTGATCTAGATAATCTACTTATGATTGTCTGAAACTATTAGAAGGACCACTTGCACAACAAAGATAAGGTGTCATCTCTCTAAATACTTCGTCATCAATCAAACTCTACTTATCTATGTGAAATAACCTAATTGATTGATGGGCGTTTTATCATACCAAAGGATAAAATCTAAAGAGTTAGATAAAAGTCACTTGGAAAATTTTGAGATATATGCATATGCTAATATGCATTCAATTGTTTTGCTCTTTCGTAATGGCACACACCATTTTATACCAAGCTAATATTTAACGTTTTAACGTTTGTTTTAATTACCTAGAATTTGAAAGTATATTATGAATTTCTTTCATAATCTACTATTATTATTCTGTCATTTGGCTTGTGAACTTATTTGGTTTTGTCCTTGGCGTAAAAGAACCCGCTCATGTTAGTATTTTAGACGCTAAAATCTACGGAACCAACCATTGTTTATACTAAGAAACTCAACTTTTATTTCCCACCAAATCTGGAACAACTTATTACAGTTAATTGTGTAAATTTTCCATCAACACGCTTTATTAAAAAAGGCCAATATAGTTGACACTCTCCGTTTCCGTGTTGTAATATAGAAAATTAATTTAAAACTACTGTATAGCACATATCTCCATGGAACAATTAATTAACTCGCTGCTGCATACTGATATAAATTTGATCAGTGAGCATTATATATTGAGAAATGATTGACAGTAAACATAATCCAATATTATCACAATTTACTGCCAGTGGGACATTAATCGTTGTACTTATTCAATGTGCGATTTTTTTTCTAATAATTTACATGTATTTATTCAAGTTAGTTAGTTATTTATTGAAAATATTCCAGCAGAGTCTGCACTATAATACTAGCTTAGCACTAACTAACATCGGAAGACAATATAAGTTATGAATTTTATTTTCCTAATTTCACCGTACTATACACTGTCACAGTGTTAATTAATATTCCGATAACGAATTTTGGGCATCGCACATATCGAATAATGGATCATTCATTGTTGGAGATCGTCTGTTTTGATTACCAAGACATGGCCATACAATATAGATCAACTTCTTTCATCAATTGTAAGCGACTTTTTATTGACAGTACGGACAATCACTATAGAAAACAGAATACAATCAAAAAGCAATAAACTACAAAGAAGGACCTTATTATAATTCAACCTTGGATAGGTTATGAAGCACACGTTACTTTATGTCAGTGCATTACATTGAATACCCAATATACTTGTATTGAAATGAACAGGTAGTCGACTATCAAGGTGTAGTCAGAAATCATACTTTTAAGAGGAGATATGCGAACTAGGGATATCAATAACACTATGTGATTTATTTGTACATTTAAGCTCGAATACAAAACAGAGAAAAAGACAAGACAACTTAATAAGCAAGTGGTGAATCAACGATTAACAATTATAAAGACACAATTTTGAATACACTAATATCTTTCAAATTTTAACCTCTTATAAAGAACCATTATATTAAAACTTAAAACATAAATTAACGACAAACTAATTGTATATGTATTCGTAATATAATAAAAGAAAATATGGTACATTGTAAAATTGATGAAAATATTAAGAACATCAAGATGCAATTGCGAACAACTGTATGACGGAAAGTTTGCTTGTAAGTAAGTACATATCATGTGGGTAAAATCCAAGCGGACATTTTCAATGTAATATGTTTTGACGTGAGACTCGACTTACGTGAATTGGTACATACTTTACACTGTTAAAGAACGTTTGCAATAAATGTACATGTTTTTTTTTTATTACACTGATGTATATTATAGATTATCTATATTAAATTACAAATCCAATTCATGTGAAAACTATAATGATATAGTTATCAAAAGTACCAGGATTATAATTTAGTACGCCAGACGCGCGTTTCTTCTACATAAGACTCATCAGTGACGCTCAAATCGAATATTTATAAAGACAAACAAGTACAAAGTTGAAGAGCATTGAGGATCCAAAATTCCAAAAAGTTGTGCCAAATACGGTAAGGTAATCTATGCCTGAAATAAGAAAATCCTTAGTTTTTCGAAAAATTCAAAGTTTTGTAAACAGGAAATTTATAAAAATGACCAAATGATTGATATTCATGTCAACACCAAAATGTTGACTAATGGGCTGGTGATACCCTCGGGTACGAAACGTCTACCAGCAGTGGCATCGACCTAGTGGTTTAAATAGTTATCAAAAGTACCAGGATTATAATTTAGTACGCCAGACGAAATGCATTCTACAGTTATTTTGAAAAATAAAAATATGAATGTTTGACAAATTAAAACAAATCTTCACAACCATTTTTTCAAGTATAACAGAAAAAAAATCTGATATAGAAAAATATTTTTTTTATGTTTTTAAACTCTTCTGTTATTTCTCTATATAGATTATTTTCTTCCCTTCGGAAGATTTTTTTTATATGAAATACTGCTCATAAGACATTCAGACGGTTTTAGCGAACACAAACAATACTAAATCAACCAACTAATATTTTTTTGTTTGAATAAGTTTTTGTTACATACTTTCACTTTGGGATTTTCAAATATTTTGGTCTCGAGCTTCACGGAGAAGACATTAATTGTCAAAATGCGCATATTAAAGGTATATTAATCGGATAAAATTGTTATGTTAGCTCTTACTTGCTTGCATTATTATTCACAGTCATTGTACAGCTACACGAATTAGATTCAGACATTTTAACTTGGATTTTATTATAACTACTTTTACCTTATCCAATTATCACGTCACACCGAAAAAAGCCTTATAAATCTAATTTTCCCAATAAAAGAATAATTTTGGCAGACAGCAGATTTTAATCGCTAATATGGAGATACAAATAATCTTGTAATGTTATTGATTAGATTTCCTATTTAATCGAATTATTCTAACTAAAAAAGAATGTTGTACTACCTCACAGATTTTTCTTGTACTTTAAGAAAATGTATCTCTGTGCTTTCCTCTTCAAAAAAAATAGTCTCTAATATTTAATTAACTGTGCATTTGTATTCAGATATCGCAGATCAAATTTATTCGTTCATTGTTTAATCATACGTTTTTTGATTGAGTTAAGTCTGCCAATTGATATTTTATCGTATGTTTTTCTTTGTTGTGATGTTATGCTATTGTTTCAGAAAAAGGAAGAAGGTTTGGATCCATTAAAACGTTTAATCCCGCTGCAAATGTTTGCACCTGTCCTAAGTCAGGAATCTGATGTACAGTAGTTGTCGTTTGTTTATGTAATATATACGTGTTTCTCGTTTCTCGTTTTGTTTATATAGATTAGACCGTTGGTTTTCCCGTTTGAATGGTTTTACACTAGTAATTTTGGGGCCTTTTATAGCTTGTTGTTCGGTGTGAGCCAAGGCCCCGTGTTGAAGGCCGTACTTTAACCTATAATGGTTTACTTTTTAAATTGTTATTTGTATGGAGAGTTGTCTCATTGGCACTCACACCAAATCTTCCTATATCTACTTAAACATTGGATCCGTACTGGTGAAAAGCTGTAATTTAGTTTTGACATTTTCATTACTAAAATAACAGAACAAAGATTGTTAGGTTGAAACCTATGAGGACGAACTATTAATTAAGTATGATCATACAATTCACCAAGTAAACGCATAGTGACAATTTTGGAAATTTTATAATTGACGAATGATAGCGAACAGTAATAGACAATTCTAGGAACTTCAATCACTTAGTTAATATTGAAACTGAATAATCCTTGAACAGCAAAATTAAAATTCAAATAGTTTATATCTTTGAGTGCCATCATTAAGACAATGATACCCTTTAAAACAAGGAGAAAAACGTTGAAACGTTCTGTTGACCGCATCCTATTGAAGTTATGTATTTATTTCCAGAGGGCTATTAACATGGGTGTGAGTCACACTGCAAGTGTCGTAATTGAAGACAAATTTATAAATCAAACTTGTTAATTGCTTCGGATATTCCATCAAAAATCCGACACCGAAACGAGAATTTTAATTCTCTTGATACCGTTTTGTCTTAACGGACAGTTAAAATAATATAACTCTTCGAGTCATAACGATGATTACAACCTCATCCGGGAACACATTTATTCTTGACTCATTTGGTCAATGTAGTTTTATAAATAGCCATTACTGCATTACTTCCACTGTTTTAGATCTTCTGTTAGCGTAAATTGTTATACACATAAATGCAATTTGTAATTTTTTTACATATATTATAATTACGGATTCCGAAGAAGTTGATAATGTATTACTTAAACATTTTGGGAATACATATTATTCACTCATACTTTTATTATTCAGACCTCTACTTTTAAATTTGTATAAAAAAACAAGAAATATTTTGTCTTTTTTATCAATATCATTTTTAAATTTGTGCTCTGTAGTAAGTTTATTTTACAGACACGTTAGAATGAGAAATCTTGGAATATGTATAAAAAGAATGTATAAAAAAAACCAGATAAATGACGAAAATAAAAAAGACGCCTAGTTAAGTTAAATTTTCAATTAAATATTCAACATCGATTTTGGTTTTTCTTTTGTCTTTTATTGCATGAATCAAGATAAAAGAAACCTTATTGTGAAGAAATTGTCTATATATCTACCAGCTAATGTCTAGGTCATTATATTTTTCTGTTGTTCCGAAATGGTGTTTAACAGATTCAGTAGGTAAACAATGGTATATTTGTTATAAAGTATTTAGTTGAACCATCATAGTACGAACGAAAAGATTAAAGGAAAGGATGAGCGATTATTGGTAGAAATATAAGAAAAATATTTTAAAAAAATCATGAAGATAGCTTATACTTCACAAGGCGTATGTCTATCATTTCAGACGAAAGAAATTGATTATGGAATTAGCGGCAATACATAAAATTCTGTAAAATACTTATAAATTGAAATTCTCAACAACAAATACTATGGTGTGCGGAGAACTATGTCATCAACATAGATAAAAAGCTTTTGAAAATGCTTGAAATCAGTTATCAACCTAAAATGGAAAGATCGATTTTAACATTATGTAAAATGTCAAAGCGTCTAATTTGTGTGATTGATTATCTTTTGACAGTATTTTTGTAGTTTTTGTGATGAAATTTATGCAAATACATCACAAATGATAAATGATTATTTTTTTCTAAGCAATCTACAAATCGTCATCCTAAACTTAATGTCACAAATTAAAAGAGAGAAATAAGAAGATTTTTTTTAATATTCAGTTATATCAATGGTATTTGCCATTCCCGCTGACTTTCAAAATATTGTAAACCATGCAATATAAAATTTTAATCTTTGCTAAAGAAAGAAAGAAAGAAATGCAATGTAGTATACCGGTTTTCAAAAGTCATAAATTGATTGAGATAAAACTAATCCGGGTTACAAATTTAAACTGAGGGAAGCACGTCAACTATAAGAGGAATGCAAAGGAACAACAGTAACATAATTTTACATATTTGAGCTGTATAATGAATCTCGAATTTATTTCATAAATATATAAAAGATTGGTCACCAAACATATAAAGTTGTATTTGTTAGTTGAAAAATAGGTTTTAAAAGGCGTCATCACAGATATCAGGGACTCTTTTCACAAAATTGCTTCAGATTGTAAATTCACGTAAGTCAGAAACATTTCGGAAAAGTTATGAATTTTTATCGTAGGTTATTTTGTTATAATCAAAGGCTTATAACTTGTTACGTACGTCAGACGTTTCGTCTATATACAAACCAGTAGCGACACCCGAATCAAAACAGCTTTCGGAGGTCAAATCTGATATGAAGATGATGAATATTGAAAACCAAATACCGTGAAATTGTGTAAAATACATCAGAGGCAATGCATGCTTTAGATATTAAATTCTCAATGTTTCGAAAAATCACCGTTTCATTGATATATCATATAAACATAGTAGTGGCTGGTGATAATATTTTGGGCGAAACTCTCTCCCGCAGTTACATCTACTCAGTAGATGAAATACTGATCAAATATCCTATATTTTGTTAAGCAACGTGCTCATTAAAAAAAGAGAAAACAACACCTTAAATAATTCATGCATCCGAAGCGCTTTTCATGACATACTTTTATTCGGAACACACAAATCCGACATTTGAAAGCCGATGATGTTAAAAACCGAAACAGTTGAAGTGCTATTTAACCATTTTGGATTTTAAAGTACCAGACACAATATTTGTGTTTCATTAATTTTTTCAACTTTGCCAAATAAGGAGAGGTAACTCAGATAGTAGGTGAGATAAATTTCATAATAGAAAGGGTTCGGAATTTACCTATTTTAGTATGTAGCAAGAAAACAAGTCTGATGATCTTCTTATTTGAAAATATATTATAAGAGCTATCTTCTCTCATTTATCTTCAAATTATATAAGGTAGTTTTCTTTTTTTCACACAAAATCCGATAAGTTTGATGAAAACTTCATTTTGACAAATTTAAAAACAAATCTATGGAATTTAATTAAGACAGCCCATTCATCCTAAATATGATAGATGACTTTGATAGTTTTAGTACAATCAAGGCAATCTTTTGGTATCTCGTTTTTTATTTGTTCTAACATTGGATTCCATGTCGAGGTGCAGTTAAACAAAATCTAAGTAATACCTTTCTTTAAAGATCTTCGATGTTCTTCTATTCTAACTTGAAATGGATTTAAAAGTGTATTGTGTTCTCTCATACCATACAACAAGCCATTAGGTAGAGTGTTAAGTACTCATAAAAAGTAGGAATCCCGACCATGACCAGTATCGGTGTCTTTCTATAGTTATGTATATAAAAGAATTAGTGTAAGACAATAACAATCAAAACCAAGGAGTAAACAAAGACACAAAAGACCAAATGACATCTACACCAACAGTTATAAATAATAAATAAGAAACAACACGAACTCCACTAAAACCCGGGAGTGAAATCAGGTGCCCCGGAAGGGTAACGTCCTAAATATTTTATAACGTCTAAAAGTTGAACACATTCGTAGCTTCTTGTGACTGACTGAGGATAAGTTTAAATAGGTTGATCTTAAAATCTCTATATGTTGGTTATTGGTGGTTGATAGGGTACTGTGTCATTATCATCATTTCAAAGTACACATTTTTCAAATCTTTATATCTTAATTCAAAAATTTATACTAGGAAATATTATGTTTGATATAAATGTACTTGTTTTGAAGACACCCTTTGAAACTGTTAAAACAAATAGATTTTCCGACATAACTGATTCCAATCAGTTTTAGACCAAATGCATATGATATTTGTGTAATGAAAAATTTATGTACATTTGTAATTAAAAAAAATTCTGTAAGGTTAAGGCAACTGTAGTTTACCGATGTCATTATTTGGAATAGAAACCATCATTTTTGGAAAATCACACACCACACAACATCCTTATCTGGTATCTAAAGATCTACGAGAAAGAAAACATGCCTCTAGTGAGTTCGGACACAGAACCATTGTCGTGATAATGACCGTAAAACTTATGAAGTGTTGATTGAAATCGTTTCCCTAGATATATCTGTTTGAACAGTTTTTGTACTTTTTAGTGTTAAAACATATGAAAGTTTTTAACTCCCTCAGGCAAAGTTGTGCCTACTTGTAATCTTCAACATATTGAAGTTAAGAAGTATTTTGTAGATGTAGATGTAGATGGATTTGGTATGCTTTTTTGTATTTCAGTTCTTATACATCCCTGGCTTTCAAATATTCGTCTTGGATCGTTCCTTGTGAAGGTATATCTAGAAAAGCGCTTCGGATTCTTGGAATTTATAATGTGTAGTTTTTTTTTTAAATGCCATTCATTGACCTTTATTTGGTAGCTAGGAAACGATATTTATTAATACTCATTTGTCGGTCTTTATTCCTCATACTACTTTTGTACAACAAAAACATGCCATTTTTTCATAAAGCTATGAAGAATTGTATATATTTATAACTGTATCTAAGACTATAAATTTTATAAAGATAGAAAAAAATTTGCATTTGAGAATCGGAATATAGCATTAATGTAAAAAAAAGTTAGTCAACGTTGTATTTTTAAAATGAATAGTGACATGGATAATTCGTTAAATGAATTAAAGCGTACACGAATTTCGAGAAACCGACAGACAGCATTCTAAACTGTCAGTCACCGTGCGTTGTCTCGCATCAATTTGATTAAAAAACTTTCCAAGTTGATGGCATCAGATTTGCGAAACATTATGTAAAGTGTCAATCAGTCTGATTTATTATAACTACTCTGTTTAAACATTGGAAAAACAAATATTCCCTAAGTGGATTATGCAAATGAGTTTTCATGTTTAGTGAAACTTGATGTATTTCTTTAGATTAGTTTAAACAAATATCTTGATGTCAAGTTATTCAATCATGTCCGTTCATGCAAGTAATATAAAATTGAATACATTGATAACCTTAGCAGTATTTGGCAAAACATTTAGGAATTTTTGGTCCTTAATGCTCTTCAATTTCGAACTTTATAGGCGTTTTTCAATCTTTTTTTATCCGAACGTCACTGATGAGTCTTTTGGCCTTACGTCTGGCGCAAATACTAAATTTCAATCCTCGTATCAATGATGAAATTCTTGGGTTTTTTTTCCTATTTTACTTAATTTTATATTTGTGGATCCAACACAATTGTAGCATTTTTTTTGCAGTAAAAACGTAAATTTTCAAAAATACCAAACTTCCAGGAAATTTCAAAAACATACCCAATCAAATGGCAAAATTAAAAGCTCAAAACACATCAAACAAATGAAGTTATTTCTGTGTAGGAAATGGTGAATGAAACCTGGTTTTATAACTAGCGAAACGTCTCATTTACATTACAGTCGCACCAAAAAATCCTTAATATTGTTTACATTGTGTGAACAAAGCAAACAGACATAATAGGTTAAATTGTCAACGATAGGTAGATATATTGTGTATTGCTACAAAAAATGTGTTTACTCTAGGATAACATGCAATGTATCACACAAAAGGATATATAAGTAGCATAAAAACAATAATAAAGTTAAGAATAAAAATGGGGAATTTGATAAAGGGACAACAATTCGATAAAATTGACGAACACAGCTGAAGGTCACAAAAAGTTCTACAACACAGCGATATATTTTCGCTTCTGGAGGCGGGCTTCAGCTGACCCATACCTAAAAATGTGTACACGTTCAGTGAAAATTTCAAAAAACATATAAAAGAACTAAAATAAAAAATCATAAAAGACTAAAAAAGGACGGAGGCTCCTAACTTGGGATAGGCACAAACATGCGGCGGGGTTAAACATGTTTTGTGATGTCTCAATCCTGCACCTATATCGCTATCCAGTTAAGACAAAAACAAAAACAAAGCAAGACGCACAGTAAAACTTAATTCTATAGAAGTCAGAGTTCAATGTTAGAATCGGTAATCAAAACAAACTTAGAAAAATGAAAAATGATACATAAATTAACAAAGGTCTACTAATAGATATGACATGCAAGCTTCAGACCTCAATTAAACTAATTCTATATCTAAGTCAAACACAATCCTTCCTGTTATGAGTTTAGTATATTGCCCTCATTAAAGAAATGAGAAGAACTGAACCTGTATCATGCATACAACTGGTTTAAGAACAAATTTGTTTAAGCACTCGCGACAAAAGGCTAAAATGTTGTGGACTGAAAGCATATCTAAATGTTTATAGTTAATAAAACATATGTAAATACTCATGTTCTTGTCTAAATGGTAACTCAAGCGCCTTTTATAAAATGAAATTCATATGAATTTCATACGCAATGGTATTAATAACTTCTAATCTCGAAGTATAGATCCATCAATATGTGTACCGAGCTTGTAACTAAACAATGAACACAAATTAAGACAACAATTGAAGTGTTTCCTACTTTGAGATATTTGACGATGGATACGCCATTATAACGCACGACTGGCACAAATGTAGAATCCTAATTCTGGTATCTTATCTATGATGAGTATATATACATATAACTTGTGACAATCTTTAATGACGAAATTAATCAGATGCGATTATAGTATCACAGTAAAGTTATCCTCTGCAAATTTGGATTTATCGAACATTTAATTATGTTCTTGATTTGTTAACTCGCGAACCCTTCCTCTATATCTGTTTATGTTCATTATATCAAACCAAATAAATTAAACTCTGCTGATGATTGATATATATTTGAACGCTGCTTTTGCTAAAATACAAACGTACACAAATGACAGATTATTTCGTAAACAATTGTGACAGTCGTAGATAAATGGCACTAGAAGGTGCCCGTGAAATCCAGAAACAATTGAACAAGTGTTGAAACAAATAGTTTTAAAACTGTGTGGTCAGTACGTCGACTGCATATGCGCGAAAGCGTTAAAGACTCGGATCGATAACGGTCTCCGAATTTGGTTATTTTCTCAAAAAGTGCCGTTTTCTGTGGAACAAAATATTTTATAATAATTTAGGAAGTACAAAACACTGCATTTATACGTCATATCTTAAATATTTCCGACTTTGTATGGTTTCAGAGGTGGTGCGGCTCAACGAAATCGGTCTCTTTCTTAATTCGTATAGATTATAATTTAAAAGGAAATCCATTCTCGTTTATCACTTGGTAAATCTGTGTTTCATTTAATTTTTACCTCGTGTGTATGAACTTCATATCTCGTTTTCTATTTCTGTGTATGCATATTTTCTAAAATGAACGAGTTGATTATTTTTGTTCTTTGATAGAAAATTGACGCCTTCGTAAGACCTTAATTGAACGGATTTGAAATAATTAGTAATATTAGAGTTAAAAGATTATTTTTCGAATGCCAACTAGAAAATGTTTCCAATAAATGAAAGACTTTTACACTTTTAAATTGGCTTTAATCTTACAAATCAAAAGAAATTTAGAATGGATCGTGCAAATGGTAATAAATGCATCAAGTTGGATAGATAAAAGAAGCTAAGTACTTAATGATTTAAAATCAAACACATTGTATGAGACTAGTAGATCTTTTGAATAAAAAGAACGAAATGACTTATAGAGCAGATTAGACAAATATTGTGTTTGTTTATTCAACTCTAAATAAGAATTTTCCTAGAGTACATGTTTAAAAAGACAAATCCAATGACAATCTTACAAGGAATGACTGCAATACATTTTCTATCTACTTGAAATAATCTACAAAATGTGATGTACACCTTTAAATAACCACCTACGAGGATTATTGAGCGTGCAACACCGTGTTAATGTTATTTTTCGTAGACAAAAAAAATATCAAAGTGGTTCCTGAATAAACAGACACTATTGGTTCTTTTGAATTGATAACATAATAATCTATAATTATGATTTTACTTTTTATGGATCGATCCCCTACAGACTCACGTGCAAATAATAAAAACAATGTCAAATGTTAAATGGATATTTGAGAAAATAAAGATAACTGTCAGAAAGGCTGACTATCATAAAAGATTGTTTCACCTTTTTCTAACAACATAAACAAAGACTTTCTTAACTTTTTTTTAAATAAGATGTTGATACTTCTTGACAGAAAACACCAACAAATATGTCGTCGCGAACTTTCCAAATCTTTATGCATCCAGGAATATAAATAAAAAAATAGATTGAGTATAAGAACAATGCAAACGTGAAAATAAAGTTTTTCAATTTTCATAATTTCAGAAAGAAAATTTGGCATGCATATAGTTCATCGGAAATCTACAATGTTATACTTCATTACTTTTATTTAACTTTATCTGGATAATAGGGAAAAACCTGAAGGGATAGAACAAGGAATCATTGTTGCTTCAGAACACTGGTGTCGACGAACTATTACAATGTTATGAAAAGTCTGGAAATTTGGTAAACTTTACAGACGAAATTTGGTATATAGTATCAAAAATATATCTACAATTTTACACTCATTACATCCAATTAATTTTATCTTGATAATTAAAAATACCCGAACGGGCATAACACGGAATCATTGGTTTTTCATAAATTGTAACACCTGTGTCGATGAACGTTTGCAATGTAACAATCAATTTACGTGAACTGCCTTAGGTCCGTATATAGGATAGATAGTAGATAACAAGAAATACATCATCAAACTAAAGGAATAAATGTTAAAAGTTGATCTTAGAGAATAATAACATTCACAGCAAATAACATTATATTATCAAATATTTTTTATGTGTTTTGCTCTATAATTATTATGCATTATATTTTTCTTCTAACGATCGACGATTTTTTTTTTATTAAAACGTGGCATGAAAAAAGTATTTGAAACATAACCATTTGTTCTCCCATGCATTCCGCAGAACAAGTGACAAGTGACAGAGCGATTTTCTCTCTCAAAACAATGTGAAAAAAGAAAAGGAACACAATTCTTTAATTTAAAATATGAGTCATACCGATTACAAACAAAAAATCCTTCTTTCTGCGTCTTCCCATTATTCATCATATTGTTCTATTCAGCAGGAACTGAAATCATTACAAAACGAAAAACTAATTTTGTTTTAATTTTGTGTTTAGACGAAATGATAGCCAGGGAATTGAAGCAAGTCTTTTGTATTTAGTTTTCATTAAATAAACCACAAAACATAGGATCCTAGAATTGCTCTCAGCTGTTGATCATAGACGACAAATTCTCCTGAGTCATTTTAGTGACACACTTAATTATTCATTTAGGTTCTGATTTTCGTTGATATTGTAAGAGAGAACATAAGGTTGTCCATATTTAGATGTCGCTTTACTGTATCGTTAATATACAAAGGGCACAACGCCACTGAGTTTTTAAATGTATTAAGGTTAAAACAAATATGTCTTTATGTTCTGTTGAATATTATTTTATTTTCGAAATTGTGATCTTAAAGAAAGTATTTCTATTTTAGAACCTTTTATTTGAAATGAAATGATTGGATAGGTTAACAATTGAATTGATAAACTGCCAATATAGTACTGTCTAGAGAAAAAAAATATTACTATAAAAAGAAATAAAAACCTCCATAAAAAAAAAAAAAAAAAAAAACACACAAAAAATACCCGTTATAGATTAAATGTGTACGACGACTATCTGTTTTGCATTTAACTCACCAAAAACGCTCACAGCCGAATATCTAAAAGCCGAAGATGTATAAAAATCGAAACTGTTGATGAGCTATATGAACAACAACAGACCTAAATAATAATCAAATCAATCTTAGTTTAACTTTTGGGTTGAAACCCAAGTTTCTTATAATTTCGAAACTTATTAAGTAACTGTATTAGAATACTTTGTTATAAATCATGTCAGTACAAATATACTGACTTCTAAGCTGGTACAATGAAACAGAACCCTAAAATCCAAGAAACCCAAATAATAAAGAAAGGTCACTTACAAGATCATATACTTTAACATATTTCAAATTTTTAGTGGCACCAAGCACTGTCTATGCAAAGAAAGTATTAATTTAGCACAGTTGGCCTTGATTTAACAATGAACTCAGGATTCTCACAGGTCAAATCCCTTGTTTGTTAAATTTACTGATTCATAAAGGTCATTTATTGCTGCATAAGATTTAGGTTAACATAGAAGTAATCATTAAAACAGTTACATATGTCACTAAGAGAGGGGCGAAAGATACAAGAGGCACATTTAAAAATCACTTCAATTAAAACAAAAATAAATGAAGTGAAGCATTTACTAAATTAAACAAAATCTGGCGAAAGTAGACATGAAATTTTCTGTTCTGTACTTTGTGTGAATATATTTGTAAAGTTTTTATCTACAAGGCTAAGTTTACATTAAAATTGATCTTTTTGGTCTTACATCAATACACCAACATCATAAAAAAACCTTACATACGAGTACCTATCAATAAAACGGGAAAGAAGTTTCATTTATGTCAGAATGCATTTTAAACTGTAATCATGGAAGTTTGTGTAACGCTCAAAATAAACACTGAGAAAAATAAAGGTTAAGAACAAATGTTGCTTTAGTATTTTCGCATTTTCTAAATGATTCTAGACTTGTAATTTACAATTATTTGTATCTTTACTTTCAATGAAATATTTTTATGAATTTGGTATGCTAGATAATTTGTAGATTTAAAACTGCATATGTTTTAAAATTGTTCTTTCCACAAAATAAGCTTGTGTAAGTTAACTACAAATTGTAAGTCATCAGAAAAGGAAGAATACTCAAAATGTTGCTTTGAAAAAAAACAAGGCACACTGTGAACAAATACTAATGAAATCTCTTTCTGGGTAATGACCTTTCTTCCATTAATTCTTTAACATTGTTAAAACCATGTCCGATCAATCAATCTATAGAAAAGGCTTGACTGGTGAAGACTTATATATTCAACAAAAATATTAGTGAAATACAAAAAGAGAATAGATTTAATTACCATTCTCATCCATTCAATATGATTTATCACTCGAAATCAAACATAAATATTGTAAATGTCCATGCAAGTGTACGGAGACAGTCATTAATGGAATATTAAAGTAATGAAGCGAATTAAAATAGACAGTTCATAATATTTAGTCGCAGTATATTGAAAATAAAATCAAAGCAAAACAAAATTGTTGAACAACGTTGCTTCATAATCATAAACGAGGAAAAATAATATCGGTTGAAATAGAATCTTTCCAATATCTGTGTTTGCAACAGTATTGATTGGCAGTAATTAATTATACGCTTTGTTTTACCATACGCTTGTTTTATTAAATGTTTATATTTTTTCAAAGTTTGCATCGACTTAAAAGTTTAAATGTCCTTTGTCATCTTTAACCTATCTTTTATTAGAAGGTGTTTGTTTAAGTGCTGTTTGATATGACATCTAGTAACAAATATTTCATATCATGCACTTTTGAAATAATTTTTTATACCTATGGTTGGATATGTGAATTCCTCTTCTTTAAGTAATAATTGATAGAGGTAATCAATGTATAAACCTCTATCAAATCATTCTCCCCCGAAAAATAATTAAAAAGTGCTAGACCAGTTAAAGTAAGTAAAATAAATCACTATTCTACACCTGGATTTTAACCATGTAATACAACAGTATATTTTTTATTTGCCCATTTGACCTTTTGTCTTTCATCTTCCGCCCAACATGTTAAGAACATTCACCCATATGGGTTACCATATCCCGTTTATTATTAAATACACAATTGGATGTACATTTGTTGTTTAAAAGGCAGCAACATTTGTTCCCATCATTTTTGAATATCTTTATGAGTTTGATTCTTGGAAGATTCTGTTTTCAAAGGAACTATAGAGAAACGTATTCCTTTTCTGGAAAAGTCAATAACGACCAAATGATATTTTCAATATCTTAATTACTACAATTTCTTTTTTGCACAGTAAGTTTATATCTTATATAGACTTTGAAACCCCAAATGGGTTAATTATCACCCATATGCTTGTTTGGTCCCAACCTGTTCGAATCAATCACCAACCTTGATAAATACCTTGGTAGCTCAGGAAAATGGTGTGGACATATCACATGGGGATGTGTATTACGAGCTTTCTTTGTGTAGACAATGAAGGATCAATTTCAAATCTTTCTTTTTCTATACCATGTATTGACGTATGTAATACATCAATGTTTAAAAGATGACTGAGAGAAATTGAAATACATGAATCAAAATACGATTTAACGACATTTCAATCCATCTTTGAAATTTCTGTAAATATCTAATTTTGTGGTTTTGTGGAGACAATTACTAGTACTAGTACAAACACAACATACTTTGATATAGTTGAAATGTCATCCATTTTGCAGAATGTCTTATTGATTCAACGTCAATGATTAAAAAGGGAAAAACATGATCCAACAGTAGTATACTGGTGTACAAAAGTCATGAATTAATTTAGAGTAAACAGATCCAGGTCACAAACCAAAACCGAGAGAAACACATCAACTGTAAGAGGAAATCTAAGGACCAACAGGAACACCGACCGAAGTGCAACAAAAACACACAAGGAAACGAAGAAATAGTTATAAGTGTATAAAAAGGCAAAATTGATTATACCAATGACAACCTCCTAAACTTGAATTCTTTCTATTTAAAAATAGCTTATCCGTCCCGACAATATCATGATGTCAATATATTTATATCGACTAAAAGGTGTTGGCAGGAAAATAAACTTTACTTTGGACTCTAGGTGGGCGGCTCTCTAACCACAATGTACAACATGTACAATGTTCAGCTCTGTATTTTCGTAGAGTTTGTTAATTTGAAATTTAAAAAAAAACAGGATAGTTTAGTCTTAGATGCATGATTTTTTTATTAGTTGTTAGTGGCTTTGAACTAGCTGTCAGATAACTGCGAGTACTCTCAGATCTGTTCCTAGTGTCTTTTTGTTGTCGGGATGTACAAGTACCCGGCCACGTCCACTTGCATTTTGTTCATCTGATGAGTTAAGCCTTTTTCAACTGATTTTTATAGTTCGTTCTTATGTTGTACTGTTATACCACTGTCCCTGATTATGGGGAGGGTTGTGATCCCGCTAACATGTTTAACCCGCCACATTATTTATGTATGTGTCTGTTTCAAGTCAGCAGCCTGTAATTCAGTGGTTGTCGTTTGTATATGTGTTACATATTTGTTTTTCGTTCATTTTTTTTTTATTTAAAAAAGGCCGTTAGTTTTCTCGTTTGAATTGTTTTACATTGTCATATCGGGGCCTTTTATAGCTGACTATGCGGTATGGGCTTTGCTCATTGTTGAAGGCCGTACGGTGACCTATAGTTGTTAATGTGTATTTCATTTTGGTCTCTTGTGGACAGTTGTCTCATTGGCAATCATACCACATCTTCTTTTTTATATAGTCTAACAGAAATATAAACAAACAACGAATTTACGATGACTAATAACGACAAATAAAGTCGTTTAGAATACATGTATATAAAATTTACTCAAAATATTCACAGATACTAAGTAATCCAAATCTGAAGACATAATTGTTTTATATTTGAAAAAAATAATGATTATCCGAGGTTTTTGTCGAGCCTGCAACTTTTGTTGCAGAAAGCTCCACTTAGGGAAAGTGATCCGGCGGCGGCGGCGGCGGCGTCGTTAGCTAATTTCTTAAAAGCTTTATATTTTAGAAGGTGGAAGACCTGGATGCTTCATACTTTGTATATAGATGCCTCATGTTACGACGTTTCCGTCAGTCACATGTCCAATGTCCTTGACCTCATTTTCATGGTTCAGTGACCACTTGAAAAAAAAAGTTTTTTTGTAATGTTAAATTCTCTCTGATTATAAGTAATAGGATAACTATATTTGGTATGTGCGTACCTTGCAAGTTCCTCATGCCCGTCAGACAGTTTTCATATGACCTCGACCTCATTTCATGGATCAGTGAACAAGGTTAAGTTTTGGTGGTCAAGTCCATATCTCAGATACTATAAGCAATAGGTCTAGTATATTCGGTGTATGGAAGGCCTGTAAGGTGTACATGTCCGACTGGCAGATGTCATCTGACCTTGACCTCATTTTCATGGTTCAGTGGTTATAGTTAAGTTTTTGTGTTTTGGTCTGTTTTTCTCATACTTTATGCAATAGGTCTACTATATTTGTTGTATGGAATGATTGTAAGGCGTACATGTCTAGCGGGCTGATATCATCTGACCTTGACCTCATTTTTATGGTTCAGTGGTGTATGGAAATGTTTTATGATCTATATGTCAGTCGGGTAGGTTTTATTTGCGTTGACCTCATTTTCACGGTTTTATTGTTCAGTGTTAAGTTTTTGTGTTTTGGTCTGTTTTTCTTAAACTATAAGCAATAGGTCAACTTTATTTGTTGTATGGAAGAATTGTTAAAATGTCTGCCTGGCATGGTTCATCTGACCTTGACCTCATTTTCATGGTTCATTGGTCAATGTTTAGTTATCTTGGTAAATGTTAAGTTTATGAGACAGTCGTAATAAAGCTTTATACAAGTTATATATAGGACTATCAACATAATATCAATGATTAGTAAAGAAGGCGAGACATTTCAGCGTGTGCACTCTTGTTAACGATATTCAGCATCCTGTAGTACATATCACGGGCAAAAACTTAAAACCTATACAATAGTCACAATGTATTTATGTCAATCATTGCTAGAATAACGGAGTTGCGAGGGGACCGACATTGTTTTAAAGAAAATGGAACGTTATGTACTATTTTGAATAATTCTTTTTGTCGACATTACGGCTTTGAAAATGCTAAAGATGATAAAAGACTCTCACTTCTTAAATAAATCAGATGTATCCCTAAATTATTCTATAGTCATATTTATATTGCGATTGCATATTTTTCTAAAATCCTTTCTAATGTGCTTAACAAATAAGAAATTTTAGAATAAATAACACCACAGCTAAGACAATCAGTTAACCGCAGATGATTCATTATAATCGCATTCAATCTTACTTTATATATAGTTAATGCATTTTTTTGCAACAAACGAAAGTGTGCCATAAATAGGGAAAACGCGTAAATACTTAATAATACATATGAATGACATTTTGAAAACAGCTCTCTTGATTCAGCAATGAATCATACTTATAAAACCCTTTATATTTAAGATGTTGAATTATATTTAAATATCATTCGTAATGATTCCTAAAACCATGGCTTTTCCTATCCAGTGGTATTTCAAATTACTTGACATAAAGGCGAAGTTGATATAAGCGTTAGGCCATTGGTAAAAAATAAGAAAGAAAAAAAAACTGTCCACAAAACTCTTGATAAAAAATGAAATCCCTTGGAATATTATATTGTAAAACAAAAGGAAACATAGTTTTGTTTGAATCATGTGTCAAAGTAAAATAACAACAGGGAAGGGAGCATTTTAGCAAAATGATAATTTAAAACTAAACTTTATTCTCTAATTAATGCAATTATTAACATACGTTATACAAGTGGAAGGGTTAGCTAGCTATAACACCAGATTTTATACACCTTTCTCTGTTCGCATATTGTCAGTACCAAGTCAGGAATACGGCAGTTGTTTTCCATCGTTCCGTTGGTTAATATAAATATAATTTCAGTCGGTTGATTTTATGAATTAGAATGTAATTATTTTCTTCTGAATTGTCTGCCCATAGATGGCGTTTAGGTTAAGTGTTTTGTGTGATTTGGCGGTTAAATCATTCGGCACGACAGGGTCTACTCGATAGGTCACGTTAATATTTACATCCATGCTGTTTGATATTTTGTAACATGCATTAAGAGATGATTGATTTACAAATGATTGTGTTTATTGAAATACTAGTATATATATGATGACATTTCGATATGATTCGTAATTTGTAGATGTTACATATTATTAAATGGGCTCTGTCGTGTGGTATTGCATTTGACTCTTTTTTGTTGTTTATTGGTATGATTATTATCAGTGGTTGTGATATATGGGTGTTAACGGAAGAAGAATAATAAAGTTTCATAGATATAGGAAGATGTGGTGTGAGTGCCAATGAGACAACTCTCCATCCAAACAACAATTTAAAAAAAAAAGTAAACCATTATAGGTCAATGTACGGCCTTCAACACGGAGCCTTGGCTCACACCGAACAACAAGCTATAAAGGGCCCCAAAATTACTAGTGTAAAACCATTCAAACGGGAAAACCAACGGTTTAATCTATATAAAAAAACGAGAAACGAGAAACACGTATACATTACATAAACAAACGACAACTACTGTACATCATGTTTGATTGAGTTTTTTTTTTATCGAGTTCGTATTTTTGTTACTTCTATTTGACCATCCTTAACATCTCTTATTCGTTTAAGACAAACAATCAAACATCGTTAAAAGCGAAATGTGTCCTACAATATGTTTACAATAACTATTATATACACAAATAGGCGCATAATATAGTAAAAGGACTTAAAAACACTGAATTGCATTAAACTTAAATGACAATCAGGAAAATCATTCGGAATGCGTCTTTTTTGTGTGGTAAAATTTCATTCTTTCCAGTAATAAAACAGTTTTTTGCTATTATTATACCATCTCTATTCAAAATATGAAGTTTCAAGTCAGTGATAATTGTTTTGTAATAGTAATCCCATGATCCAGTGTGTCAGTGTAAAATCATCCCGATGTCCGGAGGCCAGAGGATGATCTCACACTGACTCACCAAGTCCGAACGGGATAACTATTTTACATCCCATCAGTTCTAGATTTGATAAAAACCATTTCCGCTTCATAAAAAATAGTTTAGAACGCGACACAATTATTATAATATACTTAATATATATCTTATAGTATATAACAAGTTCGATTCCCAGTATAGACACTGATTTTTATTTCGACATAAATTTTGATAGTTATTTATTCCGTATACATATTTCTAAGTTTATATTACATTCCCGCCAAAACGTTACAGAACAGAGGACAGTATTTAGAATAAATAAAATCAAGGTAGGGAGATCCGATAAGGCACATATTACTTCTGGTAGAACAAAGGAGCTGGGATGTAATTAGAAAGACACCGGCAAAAAAACCAACAACAAAAGACAGCACGTCAGACGCGCAACTCTTCAACACAACACTCTTTAGATTTGCCTTGCCTTTAGGGCGTTTATATTTGACTGTTAAATAATAATTAATTAAAGCATAAAGTTGCTTTTTAACATAACTAATCAGTGAAAATTTGCCACGGATGTTTTTCATGTGAATTCTATTCAAACTCTGTTGATATAATAGGTTACTACAGAGTATGTTGGCTGCTTAAATTGCCTCTATCTCATCGACACCATCAGTTATAATCCAAACGGAATAGAAGTTAATTACTAATCTCTTTCATCCGATATAATGTATTACTTTAAATCACACAATAGCATTGCGAGTTTCCACTTGAGTGTTTGGAGAAAGCCATTCATACACTGAAAAACTAATGAAGCAAAGTATAACAGACAGTTCATAATATTTTGTAGAATATGGGGGAAAATCTCATAAATAGTAATCAAATAAAGATATAGAATGCACGCCCATTCAAAATATTCCATTAAGTCGATAAACCGAATAGAAATGGCTTTAAATCAGACATCTATTTGACTACTTTTATGCTAGAATTGTTCAATCGTGTTGGAAAGCATTTCTGTCATACTGAGCAAGTATTTTATTTGCAAAGTATATACTTTTTCCTTTAAGCACTTGATCAATACAAGTTCACAATCTGCATAATGCAATATTTGATTTTCAAAAATAATTATTACAATTCAGCTTTATAACCGTCAGTTTTTAAAGACGGGTTTTAGGCAGAAAAGCAAATTGTTATTCATCTTATTTTATCCGTAAGACAATGATTTCAGGAAACTGTAGACATACTGTCTAATGTAATCATAAAATTTTCAATCAGTCTGTTTCTTAATTGCTGATGAAAGAATGTCAACTGATAGTTAAGTGTAAAAGTTGTTTTGTATCACCAGACAAGGAATAAACTCCTAGCATAAATCGATGTCATTCTATCATTTCCGATTAGCTTCAAAATAGAATATAATTGACCAAGTATTTATTTTTTGTAAGCGGACATTAAAAGGCATATTTTTTTGTCGTCCATTCGGCGGTAATACACCTCGTCCTATCTTCTCTTTTGAACAAAATGGCAATTGTTTTTCAAATATGGCAATACCTTCCCGCAATGTGTCTTCTAAAATTCAGTCGATTTACAATACTGCAGAGTTTATCAATTTGATGTCAAAACAGAAAAAAATACACTGTAAAGTGAGTGTTTATGATTATACCTTTAAAAGTGTAGCTGCAATGATGCCTTGTAATCAGTTTTGTTATTCCCCTTTTCTGAATTTAATGAATTCTGTGTAATTTCATTGTTCGTACCACAAAATGAAAAAAAACCCGCCTTGTCATTGGTTGAAACGTGGACGTTTTGTACACTAACCAAGACGTATTTCTGCTAGATTTTGTAATTTTTATTTAAAAAACTGTTTAAAACAACAGTTTTTTAAAACAAAACTTTAACATGAGAATTAGATTTTGACCTTGTTTTTTGGTTTTTTTGCTATTTTCGTTTTTAACTTTTTGCGCGACCAATTTCTTTATACAAGTATTAACTATAGCTTCCCGTACTTTTTAGGGCATCCGCTAAAGTAGAAGTACTCACAGAAATAGACTGAGCAACGAATAATTAAATATATAATCGAGTTTTTTTGAGCCATGAACACATGTCTAAAATGAGTTTTCATATCCGTCAATAAACTAATATTCATCGTTAAACGAATGTAACATTTATTTAAGATGTTCCTCCACATAACCCTGCTGGGTCATTGTTTATGTCAGACGCACACATTTGACGAAAATTCAAAATATAGTTTCAACATGCATGAGCGCATTTTATTCATTGAAATATTTATAGCAATAGTTCATCAGGTATGTTTCTAATGAGAAATATACAATGGGAAAGTACAAATCATCAGCTTGTCATATATTCTATTTTGAAATCTTTCTTATTTGCTATATTTTATGAAAAGCACAAGATATAGGACTTGTACACTGGTTTTGTTAGAATCCTTGTTTGAATGGACTGGTCACATATAACGCGATCAACATTTGTGAGATAGAAATTGAAGCTAAATAAATTCATGTTTGTATTTAAGAAACGAACACATGATGTCTTATTGATTTCTTTATATAATGAATTGCGCTGTCATTTAAAAACAATATTGTTGAAAACAATATATTTAACGCCGTTCAGATGATAATCTATATAGACATATCAAAGTGCTTCTGGTTGTTTCACAATGCTACAGGGAATCGAAAACACTTTCTCCTTACATATAGAAATTAATTAAATTGCATTTGACAGTGGTGGTTGTCATATTTAGCAATACTTTAAGCTTAAAACTAAATCTGCTGACAATATTTATCTCCTGTCTGATATTTTCTATTTGACATTTTGTACGCTGTTCCCAAGGATATAAGAGATAACAGATTAATCAGCAAAATGCTCCGTTCTTTTTTTGTAATTTACAAGACGAAACTTAAATCTACGATTCCATACGATATGTTTATTTCTGTATCAAAAATAAAAATACATATATGGTTGATAGTTTTAAAATAACATAACACTAGGTTTGTTTGATTATGGGTCTCTTTTTTTTTTTAAATTTATTTAAGGCAAATTCTTATTGACACTGTTTTCTTATTTGATTCAGTTATAGCAGAAAACAAGATTAAACATGTATTTCCAAATGCATTTGTTTTTAGTTAAAAAATTCAATACAAATAAGAACATGCAGTTGACAAAACCATTCCTATACATTTGCTGGAAAAATGTACAATTATATCAAATGAATTGAAATATGAAAACAATTTAAGCACAACGAAAAGAGTATTGGTTCCATTTGTACAAAGATATTAATAAACTCATAGAAACCAGGATAAAAATGTTTGTATGAAAATGGACCGAAGACTTACGTTACCAGTTTTTGCATTACTCATCATGGTTAGTAGTTTCATGAGTCCACAGAAACGTAAAACATAACTATTATTTCAAATCTTTAAAGGAAAATTCATTAATTAAGAAAGTTCTAAGAAGGTTAGCACTCCCTAAGGTAATGTTGCTCATAGACGACTTTGGTTAATTTTTAGTTAGGTTTGGTCATAAAAACTCGCAATTTGTCTAACAGTTTATACGTATCTAACTTCCAACTGTTTTTGTTGAAGCCTTCTTGAAGGAAGGTAATCCAGACAAAAAGCTTTGGACGTACGAAATGTAAAGACTGTTATTTTTTAATTAACTGCTTATAAAAAAAGTGATTTATCCACAATCTAAAAACAAGCAGTACTCCTCCAGAAGGTAAATATCTGAAAAAAAATCCCCTAGTAAAATGACATTTTAAACTGTTCAAGTGTTTTATTTCCAACCATACAGATACATGTTACATTTGTTTTAGGGCAAGACAAGGTATATGATACAAAATATGCCCATATTTCTTTTTGTATAAACACAAAAAGAACGAGGAAAATTTACCGTCATTTTACTGGATACTAAAACTTCACAAAACTCTGTATAAAAACGATACATGACTGGATGATCAAGATAAGATGTTCGACTAAATATCTTTCTAAAGTGATGACTACTATTATTTCTACAGTAAAATATGGTTTTCAAAAATATTGTGATGAGATATATTCAACCAGGGGTGTTAATCAGATGTGAATTCTAAAAGGTTCAAAAGATCTCCTGCTAAATTTTAGGTCACAATCTCTGCAATTTTGAAGCAACATTTAGACCTATCATTTTGCTCGGCTTTTGTATCGACAATATATTTTTTTAAGTTTGGAGGGTTGATATTTCAACGGACCATCGGTAGTCCAATGAGTACCTATTGTGCACCCCTACTGGTCGATTGTTTTATGACTCGTATGACGCAGAATTCATTCAAAACCTTCTAAGAGACAAAAAAATATTCTTTGCAAAATTATTTAGTTTTACTTTCAGATATATTGACGATGTCCTCTCACTGAATAAGCCATATTTCAGCCATTACTTTCATCTCATATATCCCTGTGAACTCGAAATAAAGGATACTACTGATATATACTAGAAAGACTGCTTCATACCTTGGTCTCTTCCTCAATATTGACACATATAGACGACTTCACCTTAGAGTTAGACGTTCCACAAAATCTCCGAAGTCCCGCTTTGATTGGTGATTACATTGATGTTAATATTTGAGAAATTAAGGACTTGGCAGTTCCATTACTTTGGGAACTTTTGCAATAAAATAAGGTATATACGTGTATAATTCAGTGAAATAGAGGCGAACAATACCAAAGGGACTAATAAGTCGGAAATAAACTGCAAACGCTATAAAAGAAGACACCATTCGCCATCTTTGGTTAACTTCAAAGAAACAAAGAACACACATTTGATTGTTCAGAAATTAAAGCTCTATATGCGGGGTTTCAATATGTCCATGATTATATAGATAAGCTTCTGCATGTCCACACTTAAGGGATTTCTTTAACGATTAGCGCAATATTGAAATATTTTCGCGATCTCATATTTCGTAAACAGAACAGTCGTCTAATCTGTTGGCTTACAGAATTTGCCCTTATTCATATTTTGTCGTATTGCCTTAATTTGAATGACGTGTTGTTCATGCATAGAAGGTGACACTTATCCTGTTAATGCATCTTGGAATGACCCAATCGAAGTACATTCAATTCCCTTCGTTTTATGTTTACTTTGATGGGTATTTTTGTAAGCATGTTCAATGGATTTAAGAGATTTGAACGCTGTGATATAAACAATAAAAAGTAAAATACTAAATTAGTTTATTTATAATACATTTTTATGATTCTATATTTCTATGCAAGATATTAAAAAATTCGAGTATTTTCAAATACCAGCGCAACTTTGATGTTTTGTAAATACATAAAATTTTATGTACTCCATCAATATATGATATACGATTTTTATGTAGAATCTATTGGGTTTCAATTATAATCTGATGTTACTTAATTACCAGGCACGTTCTTTCAGATCTAATCTATCACATTTACAGTAATGACAGCATTGTATATTTCCACTTCAGATGTATGTAAACGTTATTATTCAAATGTCAAACAAATCAGGTGGAAGGAGCGGATATGTCTCGATATTTCACGCTATGTATATGGAAAGCTTTCTTATCACATATAATCCAATAAATCAGTGGAGAGATTGTTGAGAAGAAATACATTAGAATGATGTTGCATTAATGAGGTAAATAAAAGGCTTTGTTATATATAAGGTTTCTTTCCACGTATAAAAAGTACAGATAATTGACTATCGTATGACAGATATCGGAATCAGACTTATATTTGATTCCATGGTAAACAAACGAAGCTTCAGATTCAGGATGATGCTAGAATAAAAATAACAGAAAATATGAAGAATTCGTCAATAAAAGAATTTTTGAAATGTTTAAAGGTGAAACAAGCATAACAAATATCATTTAACGGCCTTATACAATTTAACGTTATTTTGATACTGCTTTATAAGTGATTGCTACAACCGACTTTTCTGAATGGTTAAAACTTTAAAGTAAAACACACATCAGTACTCTGTGTAGCATACATAATTACACCGTGTATTATGCATAATTACTCTATATATGTATCATACATATAAAAGAGGGACGAAAGATACCAGAGGGACAGTCAAACTCATAAATCGAAAATAAATTGACAACGCCATGGCAAACAATTAAAAGTAATATACTAAATTAGTTTATTCATAATGCATTATTACAATTCTATATTCGTATTCAAGATATTAACAAAATCCTGATTCGACTATCTCCAAATACTAGCGCAACTTTGATGTTTTGTAAATACATGTATAACCAATGTGTGTTTAACTGATGCGGCGGAGCTTATGTTTCAATTTTCATCAGGATAGTTTTTTTTCTAAAATGTGTATGCTAATGAGGATTCCCGTTACAATTTGTATTACTGATTTCTAATCACGAATCAGTGTAACCAAACGGTATACGAAAAAACGGTGTGTACGATATGGGACGAATAAAACAGTTTAAGATTCATAGCATTTATATTTGCTAAAGCAGAGTATTAAATGTATTGGCTATTGTAATATTTTACTGTTTGAAACATTTAAAGCCTGTAATTCAGTGGTTGTCTTTTGTTTATGTGTTACATATTTGTTTTTCGTTCATTTTTTTATATGAATAAGGCCGTTAGTTTTCTCGTTTAAATTGTTTAACATTGTCTTATCGGGGCCTTTTATAGCTGACTATGCGGTATGGGCTTTGCTCATTGTTGAAGGCCGTACGGCGACCTATAGTTGTTAATGGCTGTGTCATTTTGGCCTTTTGTGGATAGTTGTCTCATTATCAATCATACCACATCTCCTTTTTTATAATTTCGAATTGTGAGATTTATTTCAATCGTGATCTTTTTTACTATGTATAAAAATAAAATATTGTAACCCTATTTTTATGTTAAATATGATCAATACTATTTGCCACGTATCATCGTGCATCAATACATTATTACACCGTGTACCACACATTATTACTTTGTGTACAACACATTGTTACGTTGTGTACCAGAAGTCATTACACCGTGTAGCATACATTACTAAACCTGGTTCAATGCACCTTTTAAACATGAACCAAACTTTTACACTGTGAACCATACACTTTCACACCGACCTACTCACATTGTTTAGCTATATAACACACTTCAATACAGCATGTACAACACATTATTACACCATATACCACGCGTTATTACACCGTGTACTACACATCATTAAACAGTTTAGCATATACCATTTCATCGTGTTCCATACATCATACCATATAAAACCAGTTACATCTGTTTCCATATACCAAATATGATCATCTGTTGTTAAGCCTATCTATATCGCCGCGGTATAGCCCTAAGGCGCTGATACAGCGTTTAGCAAACATAAATCAATCAAACCTTAGTTATAATAATTGAAGTTTATACATCGGTGTTCTTTTGAAATTATTCTCTTTGGTGGTTGCATCTAATTGTAATTAGAACCATATTTTGGGATGGTGTATCTGTTTGGATTACACTGTGCTGATACATGTTTTGTTAAAAGTACATGTTACAAAACAGTACAAATTACTACAATGGTAAACAGAATAACAGCACTAATTTGAAAAACTACAGAGCACTTTAACTTGTCCCAAATGATTTGCTATTAATATTTTGCAAAAGACATATTAAAGCCAAGTGTTTCATGTTCCCTTTTATAGTCAGTTCAAGTCAATTCCATTAGTAGATTCCCTTTATCTTTCTACCAAATTCTCTTAAATTGCAGCAATCGTAAACATCTAAAAACCTTTCCAATGCAATACAATATTCCTAAGCGACTCAATAGATCAGACGTTATAGGGTTTGATTGACAGTAACCGTGTTATCCGATAGAATTATAATGTTTATTCACTAATCTGGTCATATTGATTCCTAGGTCTGGCTTTAATAGAAAAGCAACAGTAGGAGAATTCACTTGTTGGAATGGCTTAGTATGGACAACACGTTGTCGGGAAATGGAATTAAAGACAACTATATATCCGATATCACCCACGTGAAATGTTACGTTAATCACATTTATTTAAACTTACAATCTGGGAAAATGTGAAAGTTTTATTTAATTATTAGATTTCGTTTCGAGAATATTGTCGAGAATTTAAACGCGTAATTACTTATATATCTCAGTTGATAAATCATTATTTTCATTCAAATACGGAAAAATGATGGCCCAACATCGCAATGAGGAAAACAATTGCTATGTTTATTTTTTTACAATAAGTAATTAATATAGCACAATATAAATGGTGAAGATATAATAAACATGCGATCTATATAAAATGAACAAACTTGTGTATTCCATATGGATATTGTTGACAATTGCTATAACGATTTTAACAATATTTTGTATATTTAACCCTGCATGGTATATACACAATAACCATATACATTCATTTGGATTGACAGTATTCTGTGAGGGATTATCAACCGAGGATCAACAAATTCAAAGTCGGTGCCAAACATACGGAGGAACATTTGGTCTGGCGAACATACCATCTGGAGCGTGGCAAGCTTCGTTTTTGTTAATTTCTACAGGAGCATTTTCTTTCGGAGTCACTGTGATATTGGGAATATTGATACATTGTATCAGAGAGAGATACGTCTACAGTATAAGTTCACTTGTGCTATATCTACAAACATCGGCAGGTAAGTCCTGTAACATGATTTGCAGGTTTAAAAAACAAATCGGTATGATAAATATCACTATAGTAGACAAATTAGTTTATATCAGCAATTATTATGCCCTGATATTACCTTTATTTTTTTTTATGTTTATTGTAATTTTACAAAAACGGATATTTATGTTTTTGTTTAATCATATAATATTATTCTTTAGTCATTTTTCAAGGCTAATTTGTAGTGAACAAAAAAATCGGAATTTATCAAACATCATAAAGTAATCATCACTTCAAGGGCGTTGAAATTCTGAAAATGTTAAAGTAAGGCTAATCATCTTTACAGAATTTAAGATGACATGGTAGGCAAATATCCAAATATGACTGCTTTAAGACTTAACAGAAAAATCTGTTAAAAAAATGTACTGGAGGAAGTAGGCCAGCTCTGTCGAACAAAAAGTAGAATTTTCTTTTGTAGATCCATTTTGCCTTCATACTTGTTGTCAGACTTCACTTTGTTTGCAAAATATTTAGCTTTGAGGTTGAAAGATCAATGAAAAACCCGAATAAACAGTAAACTATATCTATTATGCCGGGGTCACATATTGGCATATAGACCGGCGTGCACCAAATGTACAGAGAAAATTGGCAAAGTCGGTATACGCTAGTTGCACGCCAGAGAAGGCTAAGCAATCGTTAAACGCGCGTTGTTTAAGTTTGAATTACGTCGAAATACAAAGGTATACGCTTGGAGAACGCTTCAACTGGAGGAAATTTTGCAGCATAAACATTTTCATCCAACTGAAGCGTGTGTCTAGCGTATACCTGTACGCTACACGTACGTTATACATACGCTACAAGCGAGTTTAACGCGCTACAGATAAGTTTGAGACACGTTTAGGGCACGTTTTATACGCTTCGAGATCGTTCGACTTTAACTTAAACGTATGCGGGTGTGTTTGTAACAAACACCATCTAATTGAACGTCCAAGATACGACCGGGACGCGTCTCAAATATGTTAAAGAAACTTTTTTTCCTCGTAGCGTGTATTCATCTACGTTAGACAAACGCCAGGCATACACAACCATACGTTTCTTGAAGGCCCGATAAACGCGTAGGTACGCTTCTCGTACGCCCAATTCACGATTAAAGCTCGTTGTGCACACGTTACAGATTTGATTGACAGGTTGAATGCATCCAAAATTACTAACGTATTGGCAGCGGACATGATTTTCTAACACGCCCGGCGTACGTCGGAGCAATACGCTGATTTGTGACGCCGGTATTAGATAATACAGGTCGTATTTTTGAAATGAAAACATATTTCGTAAATAAATATTGTTCTAGTATACTTTTCCTAAAAATATTTACAATGTTTTATATATATTTTTCAGTTTTGTTGATAATCTCGGCATTAGTTACATTTCCGGTAGGACTCAGCTCTCACTACTTCCGGTACTACTGCGGGGATTCTGCGTCTGTGTTTTATTCAGCTAACTGTTCCATAGGATGGAGTTATATGCTGGCAATCATGTCTGTATCACTGTCAATATTCTGCCCAGTTCTTTGGTGCTTTAAGGAAATGAAATGGAATGAGTTTCAGTTTAAGGAATATGTATAGTTAAGTCAAGAGAAAAAGTATATTAACTTTTTATATGAAGATTAAAAACAACCACATATTCATATGTTTGAAATAATTCAATGACGTTACGTAAAAGCTTTACTCACCCTGAACTCTTATACCTATCCATATTTTATCATACATTTTTGCCAAGTAACCATATCTCGATTATTTGTTTTAAGTTGATAAGTATTGTTTATCTCTTTGCAGTCTAAAAATAACGACGAAAAATATCGAGATTTTTAAAAAAATATCCCAAATAAGGATCCTTATACTATTCCATACCTTTTAAGGTGCTTGCATATTATTTTTTTATCAAAATATAAATTTGAAAATATTAATAACATTTTTTCAGATTGCAGCTGTAATTTCAAAATCTGAAATATTTGTTTGTTACATGATATTTGAAGTAACGTTTAAAGCTGCATTTTACGATTTTGGAATAACAAGGCCGTATGAATTTTATAAATCTAAACAATTCATTTTCAAAAGACCGATTTGATATGTGTTAGCTGAATATGTTTCTCCTTACATCAGACATTTTTGCTAGAATTAATTCGCAATGATTGGAAACGTTTCCTGTTAGGTCTTTACAGTAAATACGTATTTAACCATTCAACAAAGGGATAATTATACATTTAATTACTGAAAACAGCCATTCAATTGGCATTATCCATAGAATACAATAAAGTATGACCTAAGACCATTGACACAGATAAATTCCTTTCATACAAAATATTGTCCTCTAAAAAAATGTTTAAATGACCAGTTGCTCTTTGGTCAATTCATTTACTCCATTACCCGATTTCCTGTTATTACACTTGGGGATAAATGTTTGACACAAGACCTAAATGACCATTTTTTACTACTTAGTCATTAATCATTAAAAACGTTTTCATGTCGTATTCCACATGGATAAATATACATTGCAAATGAAAAAAAAACAAACAAATGAATTGTTAAACCTTTTATTTCATTATATGTTTTTGAATATTTAAAGAAAAAAACATAATTAAAAGATTGTATTTTTTATTATCCTTTTTTATAACTTAAAGAACTCAAACCGTCTTCATGTAATCATTATTAGTAATAACAAAGAAATGTTTCAAAGAGTATTTGCTAATTTTGGTAGAGTTTATATGTTTCTGTTATATTAGAGGAAACATAATGTGCTCAGACAAAAAGCTATAATCTGTCAATGTTACATAATTACCATTATTAAGTATCTATTGTATTTAGATATTAAACTAATGTAAACTATACAACGAATGATTTGTTTCAAAAACATAAAACACGAATTGTATAACACTATACTTATCAGTGAAGGGGACACAACATGTTTCTTATGGTGTGTATATTTATATGTATTATAAATAATGGTTGTGAACTTCAACAATGATAAAAAAGTTATTATAGGTTAATGTTATTTGTTGAATAAAACTATGTGTTGTTTATTTTAGTATATACATTGCAATTGAAATAACAAAAACGCAAACGTAGCAACGTGATGATAGAATTTTCAAGTTCGCACTGCAGATGTAAAAAAAAATCATCTTTTTTAGTTATGATTGCGTAAAAGTAGAAAAGAAACCCGTCAACGGAGCGAGAAACAACAAGTTACAATATGAACTAAAATGTTAAAGTTTACATGCAAATACTATCATGATTAAAACACTTGAAGGAATGACGAGTACATCATATTTGGTAATACATTCAACTCTCAACGAAAAATAATCCGCTTCAATTTAAAGTTAATTGTTTAAACAATAGTGTTTTATTCGACACATTGAGTATTTTATCGATAACTGAAAACAAAAAACAAAAGACACGGAATATTTCATATGTGCACAAATTACTGGAATAGAAGACATGCGTTAAATTACTGATCTGATAACAATCAAACAAGATCTCAATACAGGCAAAAGTACTTAAATTATTGATGAAGAAAGTCTCAAATATCTAAGGGAACTTTAAAGCATCAAAGCAATGAAAAAAAACGTTAAACGCTAATTTAAGCATCAATTTGAAAAAGCTTTTAAAGATATAAGAAAACAGAAAAAAACCCAACACAGAACCTGTAATTTCGCCAATCTGCACTAGATCTTTTTATGAGACGGTGTTGTCATTATATGAGAGAACTGTTGACCGCTCCCTAGATTCTGAGTATTGTTTGGTTTTGCATTTATTTTTTCTTAAGTTTTCTATGTAATTTTGTATCTTGTCCATTTTCATTTGACTATCATGATGTTTTTTCTATTTATATTTTTTTCCCGTCGTTGTGTACTGTCATCTGTTTAAACAAAAATGAGCTTATTTTTATCCAATTGATATGAAATAAACTTTGGTTGGTAATATGACAGTTGTTCTCCACTTGTCCTTTAGTTAATGACGTTTGATTTTGTCGGATTTTATGACATTCCTTCATGAAATCACTTTTAAGTCTTTTTTTTTGTTAGTAATGAATTACATTCAAAAGAGGGACGCACGATACGAGAAAGACAGTCAAACTCAAAGATTGAAAATAAAATGACAACGCCATGCCTAAAAATAAAAGGACAAACAGACAAACAGACAAACAGACAAATAATAGTACAGAAGACACACCATAGAAAACTAAAGACTAAGCAACATGAACAGCAACAAAAACTTGGGGTGATCTCCGGAAGATTAAGCAGATTCTGCTCCACATGTAGCATCTGTCGTGTACCTTTGTACAAACACATCATTGTTAAACACAGAACATTGAATATCTAACGAAGGAGGCATCCACTTATAAATACCATTAATTTAGGGACAAATGTAGCTAACCAATGTTCTAATCTCGTTATTCTACTAACAATATACAAAATTAAAAGACAGAAAGACGGATAATCGTACACAAAACATACAAAAATAAACACTTAGCGATTAAAACAAGATTAAAGATGGAAGTAATTCCAGGTGTACCAAAAGGGTAAGCAGGTCCTGCTCCACATATGGAACCCATGGCCACATTATTGGTCATTAAAGCACAAATCAGGTGACATTTATGACTATTATTACGTATAAATAACTGTTCTGTTGAATCCTTTATCTCTACTTCGATTGAACTTACTTCAACAGAGTCACCAAATTTTGAATAAATTAGTGAGAGAACATCATTCAAATAGCGGAACGTAAATTTAAAGTATATTGCTAACTTTTTTTTTATCCCTCTTCCTAAGAAGTTCCTGTATGTTCATAATAATGAAGAAACAAGTCGGCAAGAACAGATGCACAATTGGTTCCCATTGGAATGCCGACATTTTGTTGAAAAACACGTCCTTAAAACGTAACAAAAATGTTGTCAATCAAGAATTCAAGCATCTTGATAATGTCAGTTTCAGAGAATTTGATGTTTTAAATCAGAGTGATTCTTTACAAAGTAGAATTTATCCTTCCCTAAGACAAGATACTTGTATCTACGTTTGCCGTAATTTTTTTTTATGAAAAAAGCAATACCAACTTTTTAAATTTGTCTTTTAGTTTGGAATGGAGAATACATGTGTGAAGTGTAGAAATATATACTGAAAAGTAAAATAGCAAAAACACTGAACTTCAGTAAGGAATATTATAAAATGCTTACCATTCAATTGATGTGTATAAAATCAAGCTTTTCATTTTGGGATTTGATAAAGGACTTTCAAATTTGAATATCCCTTGGATTTCGATATTTTAGTTTTTTTTAATAGTTTATTCAATCCCTTAACTAGTATTAAACGGTTTGAAAGATTCTTTCAAGTAAATATGACTTCATCTGCCTACCTGTTTTAAATTTACAGAACACTCCACAGCAAATTGAAATTAAGTGACATATTTAATTTTTAGCAAACATGTTTACCGTCAACTGTTATATTTTACTGATTGAAATAAATAATATTCTTTTTCGACAGCATACTTGAATTAATTGAGAAGTGAATTTTGCTGTTTGTGATAAAGATTGGTAAATGAACAAAATTAATAACGTTCACAAAAAAATGATTATAAAGCAAAAATTTTGAATTTGTTATCCGATGATTTGATTGAAAAGTCTAGTAGATATCTTGTTGACGAAAAAGAAGAGTCTAACGGAATACACTATGTGTTTGTAAAATAAGTTTTGTATCGAGCTGTTTAAACTGGGTAGCTAAAAACTAGCTGAACAGAGTTTTATACAGGGCAAAAAACAAACAATACAGAAGTGGTAGTTTACTGGCAGAGTGTGATCCCATTTGTATTCTATCTGGCACCCTTTCATTGATTAAGTCCTACTTAGACCTCTTGAGTTCTTTTTTACATCTTACTAACACCTCATCACATAACCACTGTTCTATTTCAAAGAACAAACATTGACTTTGAACACTCAATGATTTTTGGATTAGATCGTGGATAGGCAACTATTTATATGTTAGCATAGTGTGCTAGAAATAGAATGAACCTCCTTCAAAATTGTTAGTACCTGATTTTTGTCTCAAATACATACACACGATCTAAGCGTATACAAACGAATCTGTAAAAATCTGACCGTATATTACTTCAAGAAAATGTAAGAAGTCTTAAAAGTTAGCATTCTTCTCGACTGCATTAATGCAAACTTATTGACAAAACTTCCTGATGACACTTCAATGAACAAATGTAGACAAAACAGAAACCCTATCGTAATGTTCTATTATGAGGAGGAGATGAAATCTTAACACTATTGGTAAACGTATTGGCATCATGATATTTCTTATCTATATAAATTTGTCTATAAAAATGTCGATAGTGGAATGTCAAAACCTTCACAGTTGAAAAAAAGTAAAATTGGCAATCTATTGGTACTTACAGCATTTGTTACATAGATATATTAATTTCTTCTAATGTGTTTTTAATTCATGCTAAAATGTTTCATTTTGCAGCAAGATTCAATACTATACACCATTTGGGTTTCACATTGGTTGGAAACTTTTTGTTTACACTGTCTTGTGCACTGCTTCATATTTTACTTATATTTAGAAATTGACAATGAGAATCGGTGGAGAACAAATTTTTATGACAAAACAGATGACCTCATTTTACGGCTGGTGAACTTTCCATCATTATTTCTAGTGTTCAAAGTGTAAATATTGACGAAATCCGTAAGAAAACTTAACGTACCACTTCACAATTAGTTGACTATGACATTTATTGAAATATATCTATCACATATGACCACGGTTATGTTCCAACTATAAAAACTCCAATTCCGTTCTCCTTTTCCAATTGTGAAATGCCCCAATGAGAAACATCATCACAATTGTACTGATGAACACGGCGTTTGCCACTAGTGATACAGGAACTGCTTATCCTACGAGAGCACCTGCACAGTGTTTGCTTTGATTGGAGTTGATTAGTCTAATTTATTGATCTTTGTATTTGATAAGAGACGACAGACCAATTCATGAGTTTTACTTAAGTTCAACTGTGGAATGACTGGTTTTGATGCAATTGTATTCCCTTTGAGCTAATGCCAGTAGTGATCGTTTCAGTTTTGTGTGTATAAATTACACATTAGTGTGAGGGGAAGACTGGTTTTTAGATTAAAATGTTTTGGTATTTGTGAAATATTTTGCAAAACAGGTCAAGACCGCGTCTGTCTTTGCTTAGGTCTAACACTCGACAGGAGAATGTCAAGGTACAAAAGTGCATATTATTTGATATGAAGATGTCGTTTATTGCTTGATGTTTGTACTGGTGAGATATATTCACTTTTATTGTTTACATATTAAAAACAAAAACTTTATTTTAAATTACAATCTGAAAGTTTATCGAAATATTGATTTTAAAAGAAGAAACCAACCGATGTAAGATTACACTCCCATCATGTATTGACGGCAATTGCAAATACAGCTTAGTGCAATGCGTAAATAATGAATTGGTATTGTAAATTGACATCTATGTTCATTTCAATGAATTAGGAAAGTATAATTGACTGCCGTCGAGACCTTAATTGACTCGATATTTCTGTACTTAATGTTAAGTTCATCTTTTACAAATGCTGTATGTATGACACTTTTACAGAACGAACCTTTTGAATATATTTCTATTGGAAAGTTGTAAACAGACTAAGGCGACTCGAAACTGGTTACCGTTAACACATAACCGTTATGAAAGTAATCCTTAGCGTATAATTAATTATTATTTTTTTTTTAAATGAAAATGTGGCATCAGTTTCCAAAATACTTACATAGATTTTCAGTAGATGCATAATCGGCTGTCATATGTTATCTATGTGATCAACCAACATAAGTAAATGTTGAATTACAAATTAAAAGGTGTTCGTAATTAATTGCCAATGTTAATCTGGAACTAGAGAATAAACGATAGAGTGTATTGACAAATATGACTGACCGAAGTAACTAATACGTTATAATGTATAGCTGATTAATCCAATTCAGTTGTGGATCATTTATTTCTTTTGCATGGTGTATGATATGATAGGAATGCTCGATAAAAATAAATATATATATCAAGTACAACAAGAAATGTATATTTCATTGACAAAGTTACTTTATATTTGGTTTTAAGAATGAATCATCAACAAATGTACAATAAGCATTTTAAGTTCGACTGAAAGGAACATGAAGTAAATTATGAAATTAACGATTGGGGACATTTGAGTTTAGAAATAAGGATGACAATGTCAATGAACGAACTTTCCAACTTAACCAAAAACTATATCGAGTATAGTACATCATTTGGCTTCAATAATACGCACATACCGTTTTAGGAACTATAAAAGGTCCTGAATGATAAACAGTTATCAAATTTAAACACAAAAGCCAACGAACGTTTTATTTCAAACACAAAACATGAGCAACAATGAAAACCACCAAACTACATGCTAATGAAATAAGATAGTACATAAAATAGATTAGAAGAAATTAAACGTTTAAATGAGTATCTCAAGCATTAAGAATGTTCGCGAGTCCTCTTTTGTTTTTTTTGTCAGATATTCGGAATCCTCTTTCCCTATTTAAATGCCTTAAATTTTTTTTTACATTGACCCCCATTTTTCTTTTAATAAAACTTTTACATATATACTTATAAATCATCTGTTAAATTCTTATAAAATCCTTGTTATCTTTTTTTTTTTTTTTTTTTTTTTTTTTTTTTTATAGTTTTTGAGAACTTAAACTTATCGATGATAAAGGTATGAAAAATCAAAAGAGAACATTTTCCCGCCAAAATTCCAATGGCTATTATTTCGAAAACAAGCACATTGACCTATATATATATATATTTTCTCTTTTTTGGATCCTTTATTAATTCCATATCAATGAATACTAGTGTTATGAAAAGCTTGTAATTTTTGAAACTGAGTTGCGAACCTTCTTAAAACCTGAAAATTAACAAAAACTCTATCTAATTTTCAAACTAGCGAATCAATTCAATAAACCGATGAAGGGAACATAAGATATTTGTCTTGAGAAAACTTTCAGGAAGAGATTTGTAACAGTATGCTACAGGATGGAGTGTCAATAATATATTTAAGTCAATGTAAACGACGAATCGTAGCAAATG
Source organism: Mytilus galloprovincialis (assembly GCF_965363235.1). NCBI lineage: Eukaryota > Metazoa > Mollusca > Bivalvia > Mytilida > Mytilidae > Mytilus > Mytilus galloprovincialis. The sequence continues at coordinate 20,256,799 of NC_134842.1, forward strand.
TCATGACAGCGATAAGCCGTTCTTTATTGCTTTCCAATGTACAACGGTAACGTGGGAATAGAAGTTAACATTTGTTTAATACCAACAAAGCCCAAGACAAATAAAACACTAAAACTTGATAGACATTGTCATCATTCTAATGAATCAGACTATAAACTATAACTTTATTTAGTTCTGTCTTAAGAGATTATAGATTCTCAGCGTTACATGCAATATCAATTGATCAGTTTAAATAATTTGTGGAATTTTACGTTCATATACAAAATGTTCAGATATTTAAAACTGAATAGATATGAAAAAATTGAGATGCATATAATTCGATGAAATAAATTAAAGACAACTATTTTAGTGTTGCTGTCCTGATTTTATTGCCAAATTAAAAAAAAAACAAGACTGCAAAGTATATACACAAAAATCAAAAACGGAAGAATATATGTGAAATGTTCACTTAAATCAGAAGTAGGTCAGGAAAGTAAACGTTTCAGCATTGAGATATTTAATGAAACAAAGATGATGCATTTGAGTCCTTCTCTAAATGATATACTTGTGAATGAACGTTTGTTTTCTATAACTGGCCCATTGGTGAGATTCACATTCAAAGCGGCACTTTTGTTCAAATTTGCCAATTGTAGCAATGGACTCTCATATTTTAGAAAATAATGATGCAGTAAAAATAGTCATCTATTGAGCCGCGTGCAATATATCTTTGTTGAGTTTTCAAACACTTTTAGAAATAAAACTAAATCATTAGTTGCAAGATGATTCCGAAAGACGAGAATAAAAATTTGGGCGAAGTTTTCTTAAGTGATAATCATTTAAAAAATAAATATTTTCTTTAAAAACATGAAAGAAAAAACCTTTGAAAAAGTCTTATATACTATGCATTCCACAAGCTATTATTTAGATGAGAAGTAACTGCCCCTTGGACAGTAAACATAATTTAAAAAAAGAAACAGAGTACATCAAGATGTGGTTTAAACCCAATTTAACAACCAAGTAAGAAACATTAAGTTTTCATTATTTTCATTTCAAAATGTATAAAAATGCACAAGTATTAGTCCGTTTCGTTTTCCTGTTTGGTGTTTTGCACGATATATTACTCTGTAATTTGCTATCATTCTAACCAAATCATGAATGTGATCTACCGAATAAAACTATTTACCGGATTTTTATAACATAAGCAACACGACGGGTGCCACATGTGGAGCAGGATCTGCTTACCCTTCAGGAGCACGTGAGATTTCCCCTAGTTTTTGGTGGGGTTCGTGTTGCTTAGTCTTTAGTTTTCTATGTTGTGTCATGTGTATTATTGTTTGTCTGTTTGTCCTTTTCATTTTTAGCCATGGCGTTGTCAGTTTATTTTCGATTTATGAGTTTGACTGTCCCTCTGGTATCTTTCTTCCCTCTTTTATCTAGAGATTTCTCGAATTATCAGACACACACGAACAAAAGACCATCATTCTTTAACTTAAAATAGGGAAAGTTAGATCGGGGTTTTGTTTTGGACATGTATCATTTTTTTCCAAATTGACTGATAATTTCAAAGTCTGGCAATTGAAACCAAAATCTGATTGGCAATATTGTTCCATCAAAGAATAAACTAATTATTTTATTTAGCGATTAGTTAACTCAAATTATCTGTAGTAATAATGACGAATGTATTACACAATGTCAACTAAATTACAATGGCTTCCATAAAATTCCAAAGAGGTTAGGTACAACTTTACAAAGAGGGATCTTTGGTTGAAAAGATTCCTTGAAGGTAGAAACACTCTGTAGAAAACGAATCACGAAAGAAAAGACACAAGTTGAAAATTTTAACTGAAAATTGAATATTCCATGTGCTGTTCATTGTAAACGTACCTGCATAAATGTAACGGAAATTTCACAATAAAACTTTAAAGAAAATTTCTAATGTCAGATGTACATTTCTACTTTAATAAAAACTTATTGATATAATCGAATAAAGAAATTAAAGAAGCATAATAAAGTATGTATTTTGGACCATCGGGGACCACAACATTCAGCCAGGTTTTGCCAAATACATCGCATAGGTCATAAGCAAAATTTAGAAAAAGACGAAAAAAGAAAACACAACGCACATAACTTTTCATTAAGAAATCCGCCCATAACGAGGGGTGATTTCAAATGCCCTTGAAGTGTAAGCAGATCTTGGTTCACTACAGGGAACTTCGTTTTGTTCATAGTAAGAACATTTGTGATGATCAGTAGTGTATAGATATCATCGCCAAAAAGAGAACTTCTCACTTATTATTGCGTTCTTATATACCACATTTTGCAACTGATGTAATATCGACCATTGAGTTATATACAATTACTTTCACTGCTTATATATAAAATTCAAGATGAATATACTAACATTTTCCACTGTATTTATGCTTATTGACTACTTAATTCTTTTTGCATCACTGGGTCGACATCGCAGATGGTCTTTGTTTATAATACACAAATTATTAAGAAACTAGGCGTGAAACTGCATCCCGCATAGTGTAGGATGTCGTAATGTTCTATTGTAATTTGTTTGTTTGTGTCTTTCTCTGTCCTGAATATTTTTCCATTTATTTGTATTGTAGTTCTGTCATGTAATGTTGTAATGTTAGTGTTATATTTAACATTGTAATAAAGCGGGAGGTTTGGCTAGCTATAAAACTAGATCTAACCCACTATCTTGTTCTTAAAATGTCCTGTACCAAGTCAGGAAACTGGCAATGGATATCTTAAAGTTCGTTTCTGCGTGTTGTACATTGTTGTTTCGTTTTTTGGTTTTTTGTTGCACTTAAAATTTTTCTGTGGTTTCGTCATTTTCCTCTAATAATTGATGTGTTTCCCTAAGTTTTCTTTTATAACACGGATTTGTTTTCTCTCAATCGATTTATGAATTTCGAACAGCGGTATACAACTGTTGCCTTTATTTACAATTTCTTATGAAAAATGTATATAATCATTGTTATATTTAAATCATCCAAACCGGAATACTAAACCGAACATGTACGTTGTACTTTTATAGACAAACGATGCATAGTATTTAATATAGACGAAAGACACAACCATTGCAAATTAAAATAGTAAAAATGTTACACTGGAAATTAGGACGAATAAAAATAATACATTTACTGGCCGTTATGGTTTCAACTCACATCTCTCTCACATCTCTCTCACATCTCTCTCACATCTCTCTTGACATAATTTGAATAGCAATAATCATTATGAAAAAGTTAAATGGTAATAAATCTATTTTGAAGTAATAACATTCACATATCCTGAAATAGTTAAGAAACTAAGATTCCAACACAATTTAGCAATGTTGAACGTATGCTTTTTTAAATGTCTCTTTGAGATGTTTAGCTTTTTAGGGCCTGCAAATTCTTAGCTTTCAAATGTTCGGGTTGGTTTGAGTGGTTATAAAAAACTAATGCCAGAAAAGCGCATTGGAAGGAAAGGATTTGTTGTGAAAACCAACCTCTTCATTTGTGTCAGACATCATTCCGTCCACATTTCGTTTTTCATGACTCTTTAGGAATTTTTTTTTCTGTATACTAGTAGTTTATATACGGTTTAGGTGAGTGGCTCTTTTGTATCTTAATTCTCTCTTTATGTCATCAGTCCAACTGAGGGTATTAAATACTTAACGCAATGTTTTCTGAGGACTGTATTATGGAATATGTCTCTCTATGGTTTTTTCTGGTTTATTTTACAAAATACATTTCTTTTCCTAGTTGGTTTATGTTCTGTGATATCTTAATTAACATTGATTGTTTCTGTTTCCGATTCTTAAAAGGCAAAGCCTACTGTATTGAAGATGATTTTAACCTTTCAGTACTAACTTTTTGTTTAAAAATAATTTTGAAGGTCGAGTTTGCTTATTTCTTTCTTTCTTTCATTTGCTTTTTTTAATTCTATTTAAACGTCATGGATGAGTCATGAGTCGTTTTCGACGTAACGTACGTCTTCCTTTGGCGTTTTTATTTTTAAGAATAGTATCTTTGCTGATTTTATTCTGATTAAAAAGACATTCAATACGTTTATTTAAATATTGTTGAAATAAAATATTTTTTAAAAAGAACTGCAGTTCATTAAGTTCAATTCAATAATGTAGTGTCCATGTGGTCTTATACTATAACTAACTCGAATGAAATATTTAGTTTACATTCTCAAAAGAGGGACGAAAGATACCAAAGGGACAGTCAAACTTACAACGCCATGGCTAAAAATGAAAAAGACAAACAGAAAAACAATAGTACACATGCCACAACATAGAAAACTAAAGAATAAACAACACGAACCCCAATGACGTGAATTTGAAAAGCGAGCAACCCAACGGATGCCACATTTAGAGTAGAATTTTCGTACTCTTACGGAGCACCTGAGATCACCAGAGGTTTTTGGTGGGGTTCATATGGCTCCGTATTTGGTTTCTGTTTTCTGTAGCTTGTTTGGAAAGAAAAAGTTTACGGACATAGTTCACACTTTCCGTTATGAATTTACTATTATTGTATCGATATCTCTTCCTGTTTTGGAATTACCAGTTTAAGGTGGCACGGTAGTATTTGCATTCCAGAATTTAGGTTGCTCTTTTGTGTACCCTACCTAAGCCAATGTATCTGAACAGTGTGATGGGACAAAAAATACAGTATCAACTGTACACACTTTCCCAAACTGAGGAATGAATCAGGTGTTGAAAAATATGAAATAATTTTACAAACAGATGAAAATGAATTTTTGAGAATTTTTTTAAATTGTGTATTCACTTCATAATAAAAGACCTATAAGCACTAGTGGCCTCAGGTTTTTAAAACAGCAAAATAAGTAAACGGTCATGATACACATTCAAATTCATTTCTGAATAGTAAAAGAGGGACGAAAGATACCAAAGGGACAGTCAAACTCATAAATCTAAAACAAAATGACAACGCCACGGCTAAAAATGAAAAAGACAAACAGAAAAACAATAGTACACATGACACAACATAGAAAACTAAAGAATAAACAACACGAACCCCATCAAAAACTAGGGGTGATCTCAGGTGCTCCGGAATGATAAGTAAAATGAAAGTACTTCAGTTAACTGCGAATGTAGAATTTTTTGCAGTGTTAGAAAGTGGTGAAAATTATAAAAAAGCTATTAGTATCCCTTATGGGCCAAGAAATACTACCGTGCCACCTTAATAGTGATTCAAATATGATTGATATAAGCTATCCACTAGTATGTATACGTATAAATAAAGATTTCAATGAATTTCTTTCGATTCTGAAATAAATTCGTATGTAAATATTTTCTTCAAAAACACAAATAATTAAGTTTTATAATAAGTAATCAAATGAAAGTGGAATTTTGATTTCATTCAAACGACTGATTTATTTTCTTATATCATTTCAATCGTAACGTTGTGATTCTTACCCAGTTCAGTTCCGGAAATTTGTACTTGTATTTCTGTTTCCCCTAAAACCACTTGTACTTTTATGTTTTCAGTAATCGTTGGATTTGGTTTTTCAACTTTGATTACTCCCAATTCGGAACACCCTTCTTCATCCGTATACATGGGATTTTCTTTTTCTGTTTTGAAAATATGCAACTTGAATTCTCCGCCTTCACTTGGTCGACTTATAGCCATTGTCTTAAAAATTTTGCCTGGTTGAATGGGTTGCTTACGCTTAAGAAATGCATCGAATAGACCAATACACTTGGCTTCACCATTTACTATTTCAAGGTGGTTCTGATCATGAATTGCAGGGTCAAATGTTTTTTTCTTCCTAAACCCATATGTACACCTCGCTATTCTGTGAGCTATGATATTTGGTTGGTGACCAAACATTACTGCGCCTTGCATAACGGCTAAATCACAGTCCTTTGGCACGATAACTGTAAGTTTGGGAAAGGTATCTTTTACTGCCTTTTGAACAAGCATGCATTGTGAAAAACCTCCAACCAAAAGAATTTGAGTTATTCCATCGCAACATTTCTCAGAAAGAATGTCTAGCATAAGTTTAATCAGAGAATCAATTGTTAACTGAAATAAAGATGTGAATAGACTAAATTCAAATCTTATTTTGTCTCCTTTTAGTGACACTTTTGATGAAAAGTCTGAAGACTCAATAACGGATTTTAAAGTTTGTCCCAATTGTTCCTTACAAACAAGATTCAATGCATTAGGTATTTTCATATTTATTCGCCCAGTGGTATTAGGTTTAATTGATCTCTTCTTAGTTTCAAACTCTCTCGATAGATCAAGGTAATTAGCAAGATGTTCTCCTTTTAATGCATTCATTATTGCTGGATTGGTGATTTTCTCCATCAAATTGAAAAACTCAGCATCTACTGATGTTCCCCCACAATTACTACCAGAGGCAAAATATATTTCTTTTAGTCTTCCATTATTGATTTTTTCATGAACTGTTATATCAGCTGTGCCACCTAAAATTTTTGAAGTTATGAATATCACATTGAATATATGTACACATTTTAATCATTTTACAATGACTTGATCTCAGCTTTCTCAGATCTGAAATCATTATCCAAACCAAAATGATATGTTTAACAGTTTCATTTTACGCAATAACATTCCTTCAAGCATATGAATTCGAAAGACATTAAATAAAGCACAATTGTATGTTTCTTTTTCACCTGTAAAAATTGCGAACAAATGGGTTTTTACATAAATAAGGCCGCCAGTTTTCTCGTTTGAATGGTTTTACATTGTCATTTCTGGGCTTTTAATAGCTGACTATGCGGTAAGGGTTGTGCTCATTGTTGAAGGCCGTACCGTGACCTATAGTTGTTAATTTCTGTGTCATTTTGGTCTCTTGTGGAGAGTTGTCTCATTAGCAATCAATCCACATATTCTTTTATTTTTTTATTTTTCCAGTTTTATTGCAAAGTTTGCAAACAATGGCGTTGTAATACTGAACAGTAAGAAAACATATTGCTTACAAGAGCTTATGTTATAAGTACTCGAACGCAGTTTTTAATTCAACAAGAAATATTCTCCATGACATCATTTGACAAAGCTCTACTCCATGCTCTAATTTTTAATAATTTGAATTTCAACAAAAGCAATAGAAATATATTGTTTGATTTCAATAAATGTCATTAGCTGTCAGTAGCTTCCATCCTTATTCATCAAATGAAAAACCATATGCTACTAAACACAAGTGTTGATGTTAGTCATGTTAATCCAGTAGCAAAATATAGAAATTATTTCCGTTGAAATTTGTTCGTGTTTACTTAAAATACCACCTTGCAAACTGTGACATGTTTACTTCAATTAAACTTGGAGAATTCACCTCTTGCTATGGTGCCTTATAATCGTAACTGTAATAAAGCCTGTAACGAATTTTGTCCTACTAAACATTTCCTGGAATATGATTGATTAAAAGCAACCGCGTGGAGTCCGTGTATATTTCATATAAGGTAAGTAGGATGGTGTGGTTTATTTCAATACACGGTAAGTAGTGGTGTTACATCCCCTTATAAAAACACGGTATTGAGGGGAAAGCTTTAAAGATTTCAACAGACAATGCAATCATGATGGTAAACAATTGAAATAAATTAACAAAACACATAAAGCTAACAAGTTGTTATAATTAGGTCTTTACACTTTTCTGTGGAAAGACCTATTGTTTTTCTTCTGATTATTATTTTTTCTTCTTCAGCCAAATTTTGTTCTTGCGATAAACGTTTGTTTCGCAATATGTCGCTTAGATATTTGGTATATGATATCGAACAGTTTATGCGCTTTTGAAATTTACCCTGCGTAACCGAATACTTTTCTTTGTAGGAGTTATCTCCCCAAACACTGTTTTCCTTGTGTCCACAACTCCTTCGCAACCGTAAAAGATTACGACAAATTTATTTTATAAAATTGCTCGTTATATCCTTCGCATGATTTGTCCAATTTCGACCGAAGCAATATGAACGCTTGATATGAGAGTTATATCCCTTTTTGTATTTGAAATTTTGAAATGTATCTTAAACTGGAACACCATAAGTGATAGAGACCTAGGATCTTTTGATTTGAGGTCCTTGGTCCAAAACAATGAAAATTAGGTCAAGGTCAAAGGTCAAGGTCATATTCTAATTTTTGAATTTGTCTTATTTTCACTCATTTTCATTAACCTTATAAGATATCGACAAATTATTTTGTATAAATTGTTAGATGCGACATGTGGTAACTAAATAATTTTAGTTGAAAGGGTGCGTAAACAATGAATGGGAGTTTTAGCCCCTATCATATCTTAAATTATGTTTAAAGTGATATAACTTATTAACCATACATATTAGAGACTAGGGTCATTTGATTTGAAATCCTCAGTTTGTGACCTTGAAATTGAGGTCAAGGTCATAGGTTAATTTGACGTTCTAGATTTTGACCTTTGCTTTAAATTCATATCTATACATCATAAAGCCATATGAACTGACCTTTTAGACCGATTTTTTATATTTTAATATCAAAATAGATATTAACTGGTGGAAAGACCTTCAATTGTTCTCTGAACAATTGGTTTTTAATTGACATTTGTTTTTGTATCGACTAATGATAGTAGGTTATTAATACTAACGGTATCGAAGAGTTAATCACTTTAATAGATCACTCGTCTAAATACCACATGTTAAGATAGTCGGTAAGATAAATTCGTTACAAAGTGTGTTAGTGAACTAATACGATATATATGGGATTAGTAAATTCGAAATGGAGATTTAAGCTTCGCTCTCGCCCCATATGTAATTTACTGACCCCATATATATCATATTAGGTCATTAGCACTCTATGTAACTAATAATCTTCGAGAGTAACGTTTTCAATGAGATATATAAATGCCATACAATGAAGATATGATATATTAGGAAATGGGTAGTTGGCAATTTTAAAGCTGACGTCATCACGTTTGTCAAAAATTTTAGTTTGAAGTCCTCTTTCTGTGTCAATTTCTATGTAACAATCAATCTTTGACATAGCCATTCTAGTTTTGGTAGTATCTTTTATACCCTGTTTACATAGGTATATGTGATACTAACAATTATTTTGGTATTTTGATTATAATCAATATATCTGACGAAAATTTGAAAAACACATGGTTAGATGCTTTTTCTTTTATTTTCTTTGAAAAGTTTAAGCACGAATGGTGCATCATATGAGTTACAAACAAAGAAGCCAGTAAAGATACACAATAAAAACCAATTTGGAATACCGACTGGCTGTTGATATATCAATCGAATGAACGCAAACAATATATTGTCGATGTATAAGATGTATAACGGACTGACTTGCTTGAATATATTTGATACATATATAGTATTGGAAATAAGACGCTTTTTTAAAATTTTGATTAACTTCTAACTATAACTTACCTCCCAAGTCAACCACTATATATTGTGTGCCTACCGGAGCAACAACTATTTCAGAGTCAGCATCAACACTTTTTTTAGTAGGCAGCGTTTGACAGTAAATTGAGGCTGCCTCCGGTTCAAGGGCTATACGTAGTTTGTTTGGATGTATACCTGCCTGTGATAATACCTATCTTTAAACAATTTTATAATAAATAAAGGCAACAGTAGTACTTCACTGTTCAAAAGTCATAAATTGATTGAGAGAAAACAAGTTTTGACTACAAACTAAAACAGAAAAACACATCAACTATAAGAGGAACTCAACGAAACAACAGAACACTGAAGTGCAATAAAAAACAAAAGATAATGCAACATACATAGAAACGAACAATTAGATAACAACTGCCATATTCCTGACTTGATATAGGACATTTAAAAAAAAACCAGTGGGTTGAACCTGGTTTTGTGTCAAACTCAGAATAAATTCAATATTCAAGCATTGACTATACATAGATTAATGCTTTTCCACTCTATAATATGTATAAGTACACAGCCTAGTGATTAAGTGTAATGACGCCATACCGATCTTAAAAAAGGACCATAATTTTACATATCCATTGTAAAAATAAAATTAACCTTGGTCAAGTATTACGAGGTCGTTCATTTGAATATTGTAAAATACCACAAGAGTAACGAGTAGGTACGAACATTCATCCAAAATGTGCAATTGGACTATTGATAAAATTGAGAATGGAAATACGGAATGTGTCAAAGAGACAACAACCCGACCAAAGAGCAGAAAACAGCCGAAGGTCGTCAATGGGTCTGCAATAAAGCGAAGATATCTAGCACTCGGAAGCTGCCTTCAGCTGGCCCCTAAACAAACATGTGTACTAGTTCAGTGATAATGGACGTCATACTTAACTCCAAAATATATATTGAAAATAAACTAAATTTCCCCTTTAATACTATCTTCGCTAACCAAGGGTTACGATCCACTCCCCTCTTCTCTATAGAGTAGAGTGGATCGTAACCCTTGGCTAGCAAAGATGCTCGAATACATATGTATACCAAACAAATACCTGTTCAGCACTTGTCCTCATAAACAGTTTTGCATTATCATCCCATATGGCTGGCACTGTTAGTACCCACAGAATATCATCTATTTGGATATTTTTCACCAGTTTATTAACTCTTTCAATGAAATGATCTTTCAGTGCTTTGATTGATAAGGAAAAGACATCTAAAGCTAATAATGATTTGCCACTAATATCTTCAATCATTAAATCTTTCGATAAATTCTACAAAACATGTGCAACATTAGATAGCAACACAAAATAAGGTTATTTTAATTCAAAATAATTCATTATCGGAGTTTCAGATATATATTTTGACATTTTACAGAGAAAATAATAATTATGATAATGGATCAAAACTCGAAATTAATGGTATTTTCTCATATATCATCAATGTGAAAAGGCTATCTTATGAGATAGGAAATGACATAGCAAAAAGTAGACATTTGCCTCGCTTACATCAGATAGAAGTACAAAGAAATCAAAAATGTTTGGAATTTGTATAAGAAATCTATGATTTGATTAAAGCTAGTAGTAATTTTGATTACACCGGAAGTACTTCTTTCCAATGATTTTGAAATTCAAAGGATAGATCAACCTTCGATTGTTCTCCGAACAGTAGGTTTTTAATTGTCATTTTAATTCTTTAAATTATTTTATTAATTGACGTTGCATGTTTTCCCCTATAAGGTTGCCTTCACGATCCTCTACCAGATTTTTCACGATTTAACCGCAATTCTTTTTTTCACTATCGTTTTTTTCGATTAACTAAACGACGGTTGTGATTATTCAAACTATTTTTTCTAATTCATTTTTCCCCCAAATTTTTAAATGCTACTTGCAAGTAATATGTTTTCAGTAACTCATTTCCATCATAGGTCGTAAACTTTATTTTGAAAACTACGTGCTTGAATGGTCACTAACCACGAGACACATTACATAAAACAATCTAATATATGATTTTTTTTCAATCATTAATGAAAGTGAAATAGTAAAATAATCATTCGCTTTAGCAGCCAGTATGGTCCAAGTTTGTCAAAGTAAGCTAAGAAACATTGATGATGAATTATTCCCTTGTAGGTGTATAATTCGACCTCATTGAATCCGTATTCATGTGAACTTCAATTCAAACCCTTATCTAGAGATGGATAACTCATGAATTGTGCGTGTAAAGTTATTTAAATGAAAAGAATGTCAATATTGAAAGTGAAACAAAGGTAAATCATTTAACTAATTGATTAGATCCACAAAAAAATCACTCTTATACAGGAAAAACGATCATAAATATACATTTCTAATCTATAATGAAAAACTAAACCTACAAAAATCCAATTGCACGAGTTCGCTTAATCTATTTATATCTATCTTTATGATAACATGGCTTATATGGTCATCGTATAACTTCGGAGGTCGATAGTTAATTAGATAGCGTCTAGACTAAAATACACACAAAATGAACCTGCATATTATCGTACCAATGCAATCTTAACTGTTTGTTATAGACTTTTAATAGTTTTGATAAATGTTTTACATTGTTATAAATCAATTATGATAATTTAAGTCAAAACGCTGAAAATAAATTTGACAGCTTTTTTGGAGAAAGTTAAATGCCATTGGCTATTTTTGTCAAATAACTTGTGATGGAAATTTTAAAATAAGTTCTAAATCGCAAATAATATAATACATAATTTAATCATATGTGTACCTTGTTTTGATATAAGTACATTTTAATTCTGGAAAAGTAGAAATAATCTTCATGAAGTTGGTCACTAATTAAATCGGCATATTCGTTTTCTGCTTCGTATCCAAATGCAACAAATTTTTTGTCACTATCAAGTAGCAGACTTGTAGGGGTTTTGAGCGACGCGAGTTGTGTACTCCCAGCATTCCATGACTGGTTTGCATGGATCTCTAGTGGATCTCGTTTGAAATCGGTACGGGAAGAAAACGCATACCCAGAATAAGTTGTTCCAAAATCTATTGCAGCAACATATAGATAATTAGATTCGGTCATTGTATCAGTTCAAGTGTACCTTTCACACAATAAAACATTTACAGCATGGATTCATCTAGTTGTCAAATACCGGCTGAAATTAAATAAATAGTTTTAAATGAATATGGTGGTAAAAGTTATTTAAACATATCAAAAAGACAATATATAAGTATATTTTCATATAGTCTCTTCTTTTATCCTTCGTAAGATATCATTGTAGAAACATATCACAACAAAGAAGAAGCATTTGAAAATCCAAAACACAACCATAAATGGAAACCTGTGAATGAAAATAAAATAACATTTTATTAAAGGTGCCTTTCGTCAGGAATATTTCAACCCCAAAATATGAAAGTAAAAGATACATAAGTGCATTGATATGGAAAATGGGAAATATTATGACCAAACGAGATCCAAAACTAATAACCCAATTGCAATCCATCAAAAAGCAACTTTGATTTTAGTAATAGGAAGTCTCTATAATTATGTTAACGGGGAATTAAAGACATAAAGGTCATAGTATAGACGCACTGCATACTGAGCAGGTGCTCCTCACAGGACCTAGCGATACAGAAGTGTATGCTGTGATTGTTTTTCGGTCTTTTTCGTTTTTTGAAATGAAGTTTTCAGTTATTTTTTACTTTAATATTATTTTGTGTCAATAACATATATTTCGCATAACCTTCGTTTGTTTACAATGTTGTTAAATCGGGTCGGTCTATTTGACTTACAGATGAATTTTTCACTGAAATTCCTATCTATATTTCAATTTAGTTATTTCAAATGAATCACTTAACGCGTAATATTTCATCCTATGCTATATTTAGAAATCAAGGTACAACCACATAATCTTTCTGAATAACCGTCCTTATCATTGGATTTTAACTTTCCATGAGCAACGGAGCCTCCAGCTTTTCAAGTACTGATCATCTTTCCATTAAGACTTTGTTCATCTCTTGTTTTTTGTCAGAATTGTGTTTTATATTCAATTTTCATCTCTTATTCCGGGAAAAAAATATTTCTTTGAACGCTTACCTTTCGACGTTGTACTGAACGTTTGAAGGCCAACTCGCGTCCACATTTTGTAGTAACCAATTTACATCAACTGTGTCGATTTTCAATTCGGCGAGCTGTTGTTGGACCAGATATGAAACTTCGGTTAAGAATTGAATCAACAATCAACTTAATGAAATGAATGAGCTGTAAAAAATTCGGTCAACGTCTATAAATGAAATCCATGGTTGCGAAGACAGTACTGAATGGTTCCACGTGACTATTCAAAGTTCACATACTTAATATTATTTCTTTTATCTACTCGAATAATGTCGCATAATCTTATTGATTTATATCTATTTACCCTCACTTAAAGATAGGTCAAAAGATATAAAATTACAAGGTTAAAAATGTGCGACGCATTTTGTTTTTATTCGTAATATTTTAAACGCGATAGTCACGATAAAGTGCCATGGCCTAATCGGGGCTTAAGCGCGATAATTTGATCCACTAATAAAGTGCGATGGTCTGTGCTTTTCATTTTAACACGTTAAAGTGCATTTTCCCACAAAATATCAACGTTAGCAACGTTCAACAGTATTAAATAAAATTTAAATAAAAACAGCTAGGGTACCAAAAACAAGTATACCTTTTTACTTTCTAATTAATAATTCTATAAAAAGAATACATTTTTTATTTTAAAATGACAGCAACCTAACGGACAGATGCATAGTATCATCATATGATTGCCAATATGACTTAATGTATGCAACCTTTGTTACAGTATAACCTTTAACGTGGAAAAATCGATTTGGCTTACACTGCATAGTATTTTTTATTAAGACCAAAGGGTCTCAAAAGAAGTGTGTGAAGTTAGCAGCCGGTTCGTTATTCGATATTCGATATTCAAAATCTAGTGAAAACCATAAAAAAACAAATACTTTATAACATTAAAAGCATTATTTTTATAGTTAAGAGGACTTTGAAGATACGTAAGAAATCGTTAAATGACCTCTTCAAGGTGTCGTAAATTCTCGTTGTCAAATATAAACCCTTTTCCAAGTTGCATATTTGTCTTTATATGTTATATAGATTTTTGTCAATAAAACGACCTCAAAAATTCCTCTATGTTGTATAGATTTTTGTCAATAAAACGACCTCAAACAGTGGCGGATCCAGAACTTTTTGTAAGGGGGGGGGGGGGGGGCCGCTCCAGTCACATTTCAGTGATTCCCTGTATAATCAACCAAATTTTTCCCACGAAAGGGGGGGGGGGGCGGGCCCCTCAGCCCCCTGGATCCGCCTATGTCAAAGATTTACTTTATATATGCTATTTTTTAAAACAAAAAGAAACACCGATAACTCTAGAAACATTTAGAATTATAAATAGAAATATTTATGGAAACCCAAAAAAAAGAAATACATAGCGAAAACCTACCTCAGACCGCTTAAATGAGAGTGATGAGTCCCCTGGTCTTAAAATGTCCTTAAAATGTAACCAAATCATAGACTATATATATTAAAAAAAAGGTGTATTAGAAGGGGTTTTTAGGATAATGTCATCTTCGATATCTACGGAGGGCTTAGATTGTCACTTTTCAGCTAAAAAATGTCAAAATTGTACGACAAAGGGCACAGGGCAATTGTGAGACCCCTGATATCTCAATCTTTCTACTATTATGTAGACATTAATCAAAAGGTAGACACAAACGTAACTAACTTGGGTACACTTCCGCTCTCTCATGTTTACGGAGCGCCTAAAGTGCCAGTTGGATATTCAAAATATATAGCGAAAACCTACCTTAGACCGCTTCAATGAGGGTGAAACCGCTCTGGTCTTCCAATGTCTATCAAATTCAACCAAATCATAGACTCTGTATATGCAAAGGTTGTATTAGTGTCAATCAAAAATGTTGACGTCACAACCGTATTGAGTTGGGTTTTTTTTTGTGTTTTTTTTAACATAAAAAACGTATAATTCTTAAGTAATATTATCATGTCATCATTTTCATTTAACATGTTTAAAGAGTTTTTCTATGATAACATAATATTGTTTAATATCGAACTGGCTGTTAGCGGCCAGTTGGATATTGAATATCGAATATCGAATAACGAACCGGCTGCTAACTTCATATACATGTAACCCCAGTGTAAAACAATTCAAATGACAAAAATGGCAACGTGAGTTAAATACATGAACAAAACAATAAACGAACAGAAAATATGAAATATGCAAAAAAAAAAATACCACTAAATTCCGGATAAACTAACTACTGCAATGTAACTATTACACTTTTAGGACAACTTTCAGATCGTACGTTAAATAATAACAAGAATACATGTTTGTAGTATGAAATATATATCCAACCACAAATGTAGTTCATGTATATATTCAGTTATTATAAGGCCTTCAAAGTAAAGTCTTCATTGTGTGTAAATTTGAGTTTTTGATTGGACTGCGTTAAGTCATTCTAATTTACATTTTATAGTGGTGTCTTTCTATGTTGTGATGTTTTACTATTGTTTCAGAAAATTGAGATAGTTTGGTACCATTAAAACGTTTAATCCCGCTGCAAATGTTGTACCTCTCCTAGCTAAGTCAGGAATCTGATGCACAGTAGTTATCGTCTGTTTATGTAGTTCATACCTGTTTCTCGTTTTTCGTTTTTATATAGATTAGACCGTTGGTTTTCCCGTTTGAATGATTTTACACTAGTAATTTTTGGGGCCATTTATAGCTTGCTGCTCGATGTGAACCAATGATCCGTGTTGAAGGCCGTACCTTGACCTATAATGATTTAATTTTATAAATTGTTACTTTGATGGAGAGTTGTCTCATTGGCACTCATGCCACATCTTCCTATAGCTATTGGACAATGCTTCATAACAAGCTGTATATAGTTATACAGTGAGCAGTGTAACAAATATCAACAAAGAAAGACTACGGCTTGATGTATAGATAAAACGATAAAAAAGGCATAGGAACTCAGCAACAAACGAAACCCATTGCCTGTACCAAATTCCCGTTCCTCCATTGGACTTTGGCGTGTCATACCATCGCACTTTTGCGTGTTATCTGATTGCACGTTCAAACCAAAAAAAAAAACTATCGCACTCCAGCGACTGACACCATCGACCTTAATCGTAGACCAATCTGACTTAAGATTGACCATCATGCTTTATAGTACCATTGCACTACATAATCCTTCATATCTGTATATGAATAATGAAGCAAAAAGGTAGAAAGAATATAAGAGGCAATACCTAACAATAAAAAATAGAAGAAATCTAGTAGATAAATGCATCATTAGACATGGTTCAAAACAAGCTCAAAATCGGCTCTTATAGACAAAGTCAAGCCCAGTCGAGACTAGATATAAAGGTCGAGGATGAGTCGAGACAGTATTCAGTCTCTATTTAAATGATCAAGTACTCAATCAGAATTATTAGGTAGCAATACACAGTCAGAAGATTAGGTTCGCATTATGGCCATGGTGAATTTTTAAAATATGATAGTTTTTGTACAATAAAATTAATGTTTAGATAGTGGATGAATAGTATGGCCTTCCAAGTGGATTTACATTAATATTTAGATTGTTTTAGCATATTTTATAGGCATCGATTTTGTTTGACAGTCCGTACTTTGCTATCCGTACCGCCCAGAAATTATTGTAGTGTTTTTCAACAAAGATTTGACGTTCGATTGTTTTCAATTAAATTTTTTGGAAAAACGTGCAGAAATGCATATGATTTTTTTGAACCTCTTGATATATAAATGTCTATGTTTTCTGATAAGGTATCACTCTCATCGATTGCAACTTTCCTTTGGACCAAATTATGGAGACTTTTGGGACATTTTCACCCCTTTCCTTGCAATATTTTGTATCAAATAATTGCAGATTTTTGCCATGATTACACCAAAAAGATATTATATTTCACCATTATAACTATTGGAAATAAAATCTATGGAAGATTCTTTTTCCATAAATATATATACACATGCAGAAGATAATTATTAAGCCTTATTTGTAAGAAAGGCAGGGAAACAGGTAGTTTTAAAATTATAAGTGTCATTTTTTTCCCTAACTGTATATTGCTACTTTGAATAAAGTCTAGAACAAAGTCGAGTACATATATGTATTGAACTAAATACAAATATCTGATATAATGGTGAAAGAGTTCAACATATGAACAAACTATGAAAATCAGTAGAAATGGGCATTACACATCAGATCAGTACAAAACAAAAAAAGTAATAAAAGCATAGACCGGACATGACAGAGTATTTATATATCCCTACAACAAAAAAGACACTTAATACAGATCTTCGAATACTCGCAGGGACTGATATTTTGTTCAAGTCCAATAACATCTTTTTAAAAAACATTTATCTAAGATTTTGGTATCAATCAGTAAACTGCCAACATTTTGTGGATCTAG
Source organism: Mytilus galloprovincialis (assembly GCF_965363235.1). Classification (NCBI taxonomy): domain Eukaryota; kingdom Metazoa; phylum Mollusca; class Bivalvia; order Mytilida; family Mytilidae; genus Mytilus; species Mytilus galloprovincialis. Next base: position 20,274,647 of record NC_134842.1, read on the forward strand.
TGTAAAGGCGACATTTCCAACCAGACAAAACGTGTCCCTATCCAATGCCAAAATATAGGTATCGACACATTGTAGATAAAGGCAACAGTAGTATACCGAAAGTGATAAATCGATTGACAGTGAATATGTATATAACATTAAAATTAGTTGGGTGTTAAATTATGGGTAGCAAAACAGTAGTACCAATTAAACAATGTTTTCAACGAACAATTATCTTCAAGATAACGATAAGTGTTACTAAAACTATCAATTAAATGCAGTTGAGACCGGTCTACACTAGCAACTATTATTTATATCAACATGAACAATACAAGATCAATTCTGTCATAAAAAAAGAGGCGCAGTAATGTCTGCTTGAATTAACTCTTCCAATTATGTCAATATAAAATATGTAAAATAAAAGTCATACTAGTGTAAGGTTCAACTATCTATATATAAAACAAGGTTTAAGCCACCATTTTCTTTGGAAAAGTCTAAAATGTGTCACTTGTTTCTCATTTGTTCCGTTGTTTGATATAGTCTCAAGTTTTGTCTTTTTTATGAATTTATCCATTTTGTTTTAATTTACCTTCGATTTCAGGCGGTTTTTAACGACAAGTAGATCTCTCTTTACCAAAAAGTCATCGGCATTTCATGGATTAGGACTGCTATTTTAGAATATCAGTTTTTTTTTAATTCCGCCATATATTCATGTGGCTGTCTTAAATTAAGGGATGAATTCAGTTATTTTAATCGTATAAAATATTTTTTGACTCTGGATTTGGTGTATATTACAGATCCTTTATAGTCAGTGCAGAGTTAAAAAGTAATTTTAGGATAATATAGGAGATATTATGGAAATAATTGTGCAAATCGTGATACAAGCATGAAATTCGGTATGATGGTCGACCAAATGATAAATAAAAGAAAACAGCTGCTGGCCATAAAAAAATTCCATTTTTTCAAGATGACCACCGCTCATTTTACAAATGGCGTCATACCCAATTGGCTATACTTCGTAAATCCTTTGAAAGTTGTGTTATAGGTTTAATCCAATGTAAAGTTTGATAAAAAGTAGATAACAGTTCCCAAATACGATGAAACAGTACATAAATGACGAAAAGTGCCTTCCGGTTCAAAAATGGCGGCAAAAACGTGGAAAATTTTATTTTATTAATTTTTTTCTGATTTACAACAGATATCACTTATTTTGTTAAGTTCAAATACCTAGTTTGGTTAAAAATACAAGTTGCGTATCTTTATTTGATTATTTGAAAGTTGCCAATACACAAACTCGTACAAGGAAGGCCAGAACGATGGCATTTAAAGTTACCAACACAGTTTTATGATTCATCTGTATTTCAAAAGTTCGTGACACGAGTGGGCAACGGCAGCAAAAGAGGTAAATTTTGGTGATTTTCTTTTCTTTCGTCCCAACCCAGTATTAATTACTTGGTACGTGTACCTTTCGAATGCATTAATCCGGTTGAGCCCACCTTGATATGCTTATCTTTTTATGTGCTCCGAAAGAGAACCACTGGTAGACGGAATAGCATAATAAAACCGCTGCTTCCTGGCAAATGATTCAAATCGTGCCTCGATAACAGCAATTGTTGATGTTGCCAAACATGATGCAAACAGATACTTATATGATGTCCATGTCTCTGTCTTCATACTTTATTAAAGCGTCCATAAACGTCCGTTACATGTAGAAATACTTTCCTTGTAAGCCGACCTCTTTACACTCTCCCACCAAATGCTGAAACAGTGTCACATCCAAAGAACGCATGGAATGAAGGAATAGCAGCTACACAGGGACCAAACGCATTTTATATGTCATGTACAGGAAGCCATCGAAAGTCTTTATTCCTTCAAAAACCTATCCACATTTTTCCACACCTAACTTGGCGAGTTCTGCGGTTCCTTATACTACTACATCTGTATCAGTACTACTTAAAATTACTTTTGTCAATCATTTTTACGTGCAGATTTATCAATCATAGACAAACAATTGTGTATCTGCTTCCTCATGGTAACAAGAATAAAGCTGGGAAGTATCCGTATTTAAATTGTAAAGAATATTTTCATCTTGAATAACAAAAGCATTTTTATTAGTCTCTGAAATTTCAATTCTGTCAGTAAGAAACTTGAACTATTCTGTTTTTTTGTCCTTTCCACAGAAAAAATCTACTCTAACCCCATGGCGTTCTAACAGAACCAACAACTTTCCGTCTAGCACCAGCACCTTGCCCTCTTCTCCACCAAGTCGTTAAATTATTCATTTAGTAAACATCAAATACAATGTCTACCCGTGAATACATATCGGTGCAAGATTTTATGCATGATCATCAAATAGTGTTTTGCACGTGGTGGCCTGGAATTAACCATTGCTGCCCAACCAACCATATATGCATAATTGCGTCAAAAGTTTGATCAGTTGATTGCAAATCGCACAATGTTTCAAGTGTACCCATTTGTTGCGATTTAGTACGACTGTTTAAAGCTACTACAAAGTTAAAGTTAAACAAGGACAGAGGGCCAATTTAGTTTTCATGGATAAAGAAATCTTCAAACTGTTTACTTGGACAAGAAATAGTAAGTCTAGAAAGGAGATAGCAATCAATTTTCGTGTTCTACAGCTTTTGTTTTGATAAAGACATTTTGAGTTTCATTGTACGGCTATGACTGGAAATTGTTTTTTGTCTGGTTATAAAAAGCCGATTCCCCCTTTGTTTTGCATTTGCTTCAAAAGATCCTCGTATATTGCAATTGTTTGGACCCAATATCTTGGAGTTTATTGACCATGTAAACATATCTTACCTGCTTCCGAATCAACAATTTCCTTTTAAAAAGAGTCAATTTTGTACAAATCTGACGACTTTCTAGAAATGGATTTCCAAATTCGTTCTTCACTTTAGAAAGCCTTTGACACCTTTAGAAGAAATCCTTTTGTGTTTTCGTAGCATAATTTACACTTTCAAGACCAAAATATACGGTATCATGCTTGATATGGACTGTTTGTAAAGTACGATATCTGACTTATAAAATGAGCGTACTACCGATATCACATACAGATTCCTACACTGCAACAAGTGTATTACGATATTTCTCCACTCGAGACAGTTAAATTTTATTATTTAAAGTGCGAGGCTTGCCGAGCTTTTTAAATAATTAAAATATATACGTCACAGGTTGGGAATGTAGCCACCAAACCTGGTAACATTTATTTACTTAAAGAAAGTCAAAGAGAAAGTTTTCCAGAAAAATCAGTATTTTCAAACTGAAAAAAAACAGCCATTTTTTAAAAAGGCCATGGCCATTATGAAAAAATGCTTTTTTTATGGCCAGCAGTTTAATTCTTAAAAAGTTTATAATAATGATGCTTCTTGCTAATGTTCACGCTTGTATCATTATTTGCACAATTCTTTCGATTTGCTTGCAAATATCTTCCACAAAATTAGGTAAGGATTTTGCGAGCAAAAAAAATCACGTATGAAACTAACCTAATTTTATTTTTAAAAACCTCACGTGCAAATTATCATATGAGCGTTTGTTTCACGTATGCATTTTATCAGATTGCTCATATGAGCATCTGCTCACATGTTGCACACGTGAATATGAGTTTGATTTTGTTATCTTATTTATTCCAGATGATGATGATTAAATTGTATCTAAAGATAAAAAATATGGCTGCTTCAAATAGGAATATTTTTCAAATTTAAATGAATATCTTAAATATTTTAATTGAAAATAAAATAACTGACAACTCATGTTAATTAAGCGTTATTCTTTAATAACTGTCAATTAGTTATGAGTTTTATATAATTTTGTCTTTTTTATTATTTAAAAATTATGACTAAAACATAACATTACTGTTACATTATAAAACTAATGGAGGGACTTGCAAGATTAGTACATATTGAATGTCTTTGATTACTGTACTGAGTACTGTAATTCAGAAAGTTTAAAAAGGAATTATCTATATACATGTAATACTTATTTGAAGCAATCTGCATACTAATACTCCGATAGTTAGGACTAAAACTGTTCTACATTTCAGAAACTGACACAAAAATGAACATAATGAAATAGAAATGATAACTTACAAATAATTAACCACAGCAACACTGGTTTTATCAGATTCCAACAATGCCATTTTCTTGAAATAGCACGAAATATGGCTTAACATTTTTCATCTCCATCTCCCTCCAAATTGATGCTTTGAATTTGAATTTACATAAAGTACATGACTGGACATGTCATTTTGAAAAAGCTCATTTGTTTTCAAAGTCTTTATTTCAACAAGAGTTTAAGTTTGAAATAGATTTGGACGATAAATGCAAAGTTGTACGTGTCGTCTGCATATAATTCAGTCTCTGTGTGATCTAATGTAAACGGGATATCATTTATATAGATTAAGAATAATAATGGTCCTAATATGGAACCTTTTGCGACCCCAAATGTTACATTACTGTATCCTGATTCAGTAGTTCCAATTTTAACCTTTTGCAATCTATTTGAGAGATAGGATGAAAACCACATAACAGAGTGATCATCACATTTATATAAATTAAGTTTCGATAATAAGATGTTATGGTTAACAGTGTCAAATGTTTTTTTAAAAAATCTAGAAATAAAACAGCAGTGAAATTGCCTTTGTCAAATTCTTCTTTATTCTTCAATTTGTAGGGTAAGGTCTTGTAATAGGCCATCCCGCACAACCAAACCCTTGTGGATGCCCCACATATTAGAGTTTAACAGTAAGACATTGCACAGGGGTGGATCCAGCTATTTTTAAAAGGAAGGATTCAAACTATATTCTATATCATGATATGTACCCTTTCAAATGCATTGATCTTCAAAAAAAGGAGGGTTCCAATCACAGGTACAATTTCATAACAGGCCCAATTCTAACTTTGCCTTTAACAGGCCACTATGCACGAGTGCGGTGATATAGAACGTCGATTCCTACATGTATGCATAATGAAATGTGCACATTTTTCCTTCAAAATCCATAATTATTCTGATAAACACGTTTTTAAATATTATTCATGTCTACTGACTAATTGCAATTTCGAGCGCAGCTTATATTGTACTGTAGTTTCCCTTCTACCATGTCTACGATTTTGAGTAAAATAAGCGCACCAATTGCCAAAGCGCTGTTCTGCCGACATGAATGCAACAGAATACAGAGGGTACGGTAACGTTACGGATCAAGAATTATTTTCCGTTTTAATAAAACTTGACAGATTTTATTAATTATCATCGGAAAATGTCCCGAATGGATATAAGTAATTCAAATTAAACCAGATTTATTATGCTGTATACATGTAACATATGTATTTTAGTCTCTAAATTTACTTCAGGTACATCGACGTAACAATTTCATGATAAGTTATCAAACCTATTTCAGATATAAATTTGAATGATTTTTCTGCAATAATATTCAAACTTAATTTTTTAGCGAAGGCTTGTGGTATGTAAAAAAGTTACAAAATGCTCTTGAATTATAGACACAATAAAAACTAAAGGTGGAAAGTCAAACGCACAAGTCTGGCAAAAATGAACGGACAATGCCATGACAAAAACCGGAAAACGACAAAAGACATAGTTATAGTTTTCCCTGCCTCAAATTTAAAATAACTCAAATGAAATTTATATAGCTATAGATAACATAAAAAGTTATATGATAATGCATATTCATTTACAATATTTTAAAAAAGTTACATCAAAAATTTAATTAAAAATATTTAGATCACGTTTTCAAGTGTTCATCCCGACATCCGTAATTTTTAAAGGGTATAAAATTATGTTACGTCAAGTTGACAAAATTTTCACCACGGCACCAGCATACACATTTATTTGCAATCACTTGTTATCCATTAAATATAAAGTTTCAGATGCTTATATATATTCAATGAATAAACATTATTTCGGCAATCTGTTGATTGTTAACTCAATTCGCAGCGCTTTGTGCAGTAATATATGACTGAGCTTTTTTTTTTATAATATAAAAAAATGTTAAATTATCAATAAGGAAGAAGTAAGAATTAAAATTGATTTAAAAAAAAAATTAATAAACATGATTAAGTGGACGTGGTAGACTTTCAATTAACATAAACCGTCTTCTTTCTAATGTTTATTTTATTCTTAAAAGGGGGCCCTGATAAACACTGGGAAGTTTCACCCGTCCAAATTAATAAACACGACTAGACACGGTCTGACAAAATCTAAACGTACTTTTGTATCCATGTTCTGTTTTTGCTGACACCGTCGTGACGAATCTAAACAGCTCGCTAGAAGATTCAGTCTTGTTTATCTTGACATGCCTTAACGGATTAATTTACCTGATGAGACTATCGATCAGAATGGCGTCTAAACGGTCTTAAAAGTCTTGAGGTTTTTCTATAGAGATAAATCCAGTCAATTAAGATATGATGCGACCAAAATGACCGTTTCAGACTGAAATCGTGCTACTAGTGTATTGTAGTTACGACATAAGGAACATATCCGATATTATCTCTGAAACGGCTATTCCATAACGGTCAACCAACTCGTGATGGCGTGTGTAACATTTACGAAGGGATCACTTCAACTTAGCCATTATGAACTCTTCGATTTATAGCTTCCTTGTGAGTAACAATCCTCTATCAAGTAAATATTCATTTGAACATGTACATCTTACAGTCATTTCATACACCAAATATAGTTGACCTATTGTTTATAGTATCTGAGTTTTGAACATGAAAACTTAACCTTGCTCACTAAACCATGTAACGAAGTCGAGGTTCAGTGAAAACTGTCCATCAGGCATGAGGACGTTGCAAGGTGTACACATACCAAATTTGGTTGTCATGTTACTCACAAAAAGAGAGGGAATTACATTACAAAAAAAATGTTAACTTTTGTTCAAGTTTTCTTTGAAATGGAGGTCAAGGACAGAGGACATATGAAAGATGGAAATTTTATAACATAAGGCATCTCTAAACAAAGTTTGAATCATCCAGCTCGTCTTCATTCTGAAATATTAAGCTCTTAATTAGTTAGTTAATACCATTGTGGCCACAGCCGTATGATCACTATCCCTATGTCCAGCTTACTGCAACAGAAGTTGCAGGTTCGAAAAAAACCAGAGAAAAGAAGGCAATACATTAAAATTCGGTGTTTTGCGTTTGCGCTAATTGATATTTCATATGCGCCATAAAGCCTATTTCATTTGAGTCACACTATATGGACCAAATTTCATTTGCGCCACAGACCATATTTCTTTCGAGCCAGACCATATTTCATTTGCGCCAGACTATATTTTTAGCCCCACAGACCATAATTCATTTGTGCCAGACCATATTTCTTTTACGCCACAGACTGTATTTCATTTGCGCTAAAAAAATATTCATTTGTGCCAATAATAAGGGTGAACAGCATAAATAAAATATCAATGTTGAAAAGGTAATTTGAATAAAAGCATTACAATATAAGAATAAGAACATTTAGTTTGATTTTCCATTAGACTAACTGTCACAATTCAAATGACACAAACGTTAAGAACTTTAGTTAAATCGTTTGTCTACAACAGTGAGCTATACCATTTACCGTTACCGCACAATAAATAAAGTCAACAATAGTATACAACTGTTCAAATGTCATAAATCGATAAAGAGCAAAGAGGAAAACAATGGAACAAAATTGCTCAATTTTCAGTTTGGCGGAAAATGTTTTATTGTTATTATTGTCATTTCATCATTAATATTTTAACCGAATTTTCATTGGTCTATATCAAAACGTTTCTTTTGGTTGTTTTCAATTCATAGTTTCTACAACTTAAGATTATTTTTTAAATTAGGAAACGAGAGTATCAGGTAGTTGTGTACAACCCTTTTTTTTATTTTTGCATGTAAATGATTATACTGTGTCTCATATTTATAGTACTTTGGTTTAATAAGGAAAGTTATCAATTTTCTCTTATAACAAGGACAATCACAGTATATAGGATAATTTTGCATTTTGTTTTAAGATAGGGCGTTGTTTTTAGTTGTTCATTATTCACTTTATATTGTCCTGTATAAAGCATGAAGATAAAGACTGTAAAAGAGGGACGAAAGATACCAAAGGGACAGTCAAACTCATAAATCGAAAATAAACTGACTACGCCATGGCTAAAAATGAAAAAGACAAACAGACAAACAATAGTACACATGACACAATATAGAAAACTAAAGAATAAACAATTTATTTGTCAGGTAAATTTTGCTGTTAAGTGTCTACTGCAAAAGTATCGAGAACGTTTCCAATTATCAGGTGTATCATTCGTAATGTAATTCTAAAGTTAAGTTTCTGATTCATTGGCACTTAATTCAATTCAGATATTACAAATGTCTAGCAATACCAGCTTAAGTAGCATTAGTTATCATGATGTACACATACTGTTGGACTTTGTTATTATTGGGTATCTTATAATTATCAGTCATCTGGTTTTTTCTGTTGTTCTATTATCGCCTTAAAACAGATAAGATATTTCTGAATAAAGACAACCACTGTTAAAAAATCATAAATCGATTGATAGAAAACAAATTTGGGTTACAAACTTAAACCGAAGGAAAACATCCATTATAAGAGGGGAAAACGGATCAATAGAAATGCTGAAGGTCAACAAAAACAAACGCTAATGCAACATAAACTGTACATAGAGACAATCTATTAAATAACAACTGCTAATTCCTGACTGGGGACAGGCCATCTTAAGAACAAATTATGAGTAAATCCTAGTTTTGTGGCTATCAAAACATTGCGCTTAAAGGACAACATTACATGACAGAAATACAGTGAAATAAATACAAGAACACTCTGGACAGGGAAACACATAAATAAATTTCAAATATACTTATAAAGCATTTATTTGTAACGTTTGCATAAATATATGTATTACATTTAACAAAACAATCATTAGTAATATTCTGATATAAACATGAATAAATGCTACTTGCAAGAATACACAACAGAGACTTTCAGTCTAAAAAAATAAATCATTTTAAATTTACAAATAAATAATAATTTCATAAGAAAACTAGATCATGAAAATCATGTTTTAAGTACATTATTTAGATGATAACTATGATATCTATAAGACATGTATATAGTTATATACATTTTCTTTTGTACTTGATACATTTCTCTGAATCAAGTAATGTAAAATAAGGATAATATCATCATTCTTCTATCATGAGTTTGGACAATTTGGACACCACATTGAGTGTTTTCAAAGTAGCATTCTGATTTCTGCTAGGACATAAGATCTTTAAATAACAAATGTCTAATTCATTATACATAATTCATTGGTAGGCATTGGGGTAAAGTATCGTTGGTAATACTGTATCATAAAAACTACTTTAAAATACGTTTTCCACCAAAATATTGAATATTATAGCACCATAGGCTTCAATAGGTGACTTGATGGTCGCAAATGCCCATTTATGCGTCACCAGTACACTTAATTTGTGACCATCAAATCACCAATTGATGCCGTCTGAGCTTAAAATATAATACAGTTGTCTCCTAAATATACCATTCATTGTCAGGCAACAAGGGAAAGAATCATTGGTAATGCTGTATCATAAAATCTACTTGAAATACTTACATATTTTTGAAAAATTCAAAATCAACCATCTGAATTAGTGAACAGGGATTTCTTGATTAAATGTAAGAAAGAGGAAACAGTAAAAACATTTAGAGAATGATTTTTTCTAGTATGTCGTCAAATCAAACAGGAAAATGTATAATATATATATATAACTACTGTACTACTTTCCTCTTCAATATAGCATTTGGAACATAAGTGGTTCATTACCTGCATCTGTCTAGTGAAAGCTTTATAAAGACATTGATAAAAATTAAATACTTGGTAATATGACATTGAGTTAGACTTTCGTTCAATAGAGGATAGTAGCTACTCTTTTATTTAATTTTTATTGTCAGATATTTGGAATTCCGGAAGTCATATTTATTTAGTGTACTGCCAATAACATATTATGTACGCCTTTAACCCTTTTCCTTTTTTATCTTATTAAATATAGTTTAGAAAAAAATATTTAAAAATCTTATAAAATTCTTGTAATTTTTTCATAGTTTTTGAATTAATAAAAGTGTCAATGATAAAAAATATCATGAATATGGAGATAATCAATTCTCACCAAAACAATTATCTTCTGCGTTTTCTCATCAATAAGAGGTCCTCTTAATAAGTCAATAATGATTAAATAACTTGCTTATACTAAGCAGGTAATGAAAATAATAATGCTTTCAAAAGTTTATTAACAAATTTAACAACAGTTACATATGTAAAGAATGCTTGAGTTTAATGCTTAAGAATTTCATCAATTGTAGTATAACTTATTAAAACAATAACATGTTGTCAGGTCAATTAATGTATAAGAATATTTAATGAAATCATTTAAAGGATGATAAACATTGCCCACTCTCTTTTGCAATAGGATATCTTTAATAAGACTGCTATTCTATCATTCATTTCTACCAATGCATTCACAATAGAAACCAGAAGTGCAAAAATAATCAAAATCAATAGATAAAATTTAATTGAAATGAACGATGAAAATAAATGTAAAGAATAGAGTTTAATAAGAGCATATTTTTCAACATATAAAACAATTCTACAATCCTTATTTTAGCCATGGCGTTGTCAGTTTATTTTCCCTCTTTGAGTTTGACTATCCCTCTGGTATTTTTTCGTCCCTCTTTTAATGTAATTCTTATTTGACTGATCAATGAATTAAATAATAAAGGCTGGATACTTTAGTTCACACATATTGCCTTTAACTTTATAAATCACAGAGGAATTTATTAGCCATTTCAATTAGGTGAAACAATCCAACTAAAATAATCTTTAACTTATGTTTCAAAAATAATTGTATAAGGCAAAGTGTCACTAGAACATTGATAGAATGAATCCAAAATGAGACTGTTGGACAATTAACTTTCCGTCTTATTAAACCTTTTCTATTGTCTGTTGACTTGCCCTCACAAAACAAAACATACATTGTAATATACAAAATGTCAAGGACAATGCAAACAAACATATCAAATTAATTTGAGTTTCTTTCATCCTCCCATCCATTAGTTTTAGTACAAATGTATAGTAACTGTAGCACTATGGTTTTAGATTTGAACATAGAATTCATGCAATTCAATTATTTAACGATAAAGCTTTACACAAAAATCAGTACTTTTTTTCTGCAGGGAAAATAAATCTCACTAGATATAATATCTTCTCAAAAACAAAAAGTACAAACAATAAACATAAAAAATGGTACTATAAGCATTGAATAACATTTGTTCAGTATTTTCAACATCTATGATATAATGTTTCACTTAAAATCTCCATTAAGTCTCCAATCTGAGCTTTGACCACATAATTCACATTATGACATATGTAAAAAAATAATCCACACTCCATCTCTATTCTAAGTTTTGGTCAATTAATCCACATGACATATATATAACATAATACACATAACTTAAAGCTATAGAAGAAAATAGTTTCATTCATCCACTCTTTACAAAAACAACATTTAACATGCATAGAATACAATAACAATATACATAACACTATATAAAAATGCAAATTCATATTTAACATTTGTTTGTTAAGAGAATATACATATCTACAAAAACAATGTAACAACTAAACTACACCTCATGTCTGTTCCTTTTTGTATATATAAAAGTTGTCATAGAAAAATATTCTCTTTTTCATAATAATAAATTCTTATTCTTGGTTTCTTCGTTTTCAATGAGATCAAACTATATTATACATATTTTCAGGGTTTATACATCACACAATGCAGATCTATGCAAAATAAAAACTATAATGAATACAGCTTGTGAGCAACAAAGGAGAGTCATTAAATTCAAGGTAAAAAATACTGTACTGAGTTATGTCTCTTAGAATGTAATCACACCAATCTAAAGATGGTCTGTATAAGTTGTTCTTCATTTGTTGATTACTTTATTTTTTTTACCCATTATTTTCAATTCTGTAAACCCTCATTCATACTCTCTTTAAAAGGAAGTAGCACTATTTATCATCTAAAATCTCAATTACTATTTTAAATGAAACTTTTATCTTTTTTTCAAAATATTATGATTTTACATGCATGTTCTCTCTAAATTAAGAATATTGTATTTTTGCAGTTAGGTAGTATGAAACAAATAATAATCAATATCAGTTGTGACAGAACAATTTGAATACTGTTTGTAATGTAAATAAATGTTTGTAATATTTTCCTTTTAATTTTTTCTGTCTGCAATATTTAATAATATAATATATTATTGATACTTTTTATTTTCTTTACAATATATATATATTTATTGATAATATATAAATTCTTACAGGAATAGTAACAGCTGAATTTTATCATTTTGTTCTTAATACTGTTGAACTTTATGCTTAACATTGAAATGGGGGAAAAATTTAAAAGGCACACAGTCCTTGATAATACCTGTTGATTATTATTTTACGTTTTGGCTCATTATGAAAAATATCTGCATAAGGTTGATGTTTATAAAGAAACACATGTGCATTTGAAATTTGGTGTTCATCAGAAACTTTAAAATCAATGTTTGGTTCACATGACCACTTCTTATCCAATCATGTTGCAAAATTTGAACATAAATACTTTTCACAAAATTGGATAATAATATCAAAGTAAAATTTACAAGCAATAAGAAATAAAAAAATATGTTAATGTTTCAAGGATTGAAACATAGAGTTTAAAAAAATGGAAAAGTCTAAAGTCTTTTTTGAAACTTTGACAGTCTTTAAAATTTACATGTTGCCTGTATATAAATAAACAATAAATATCTTACAGGAATATTGCAATGTATCTATCAATTTTATTAACTTTTTCTATTTGCAGTTACCAGTTCCCATTTGAGCAATTTGGCAGCCATTACAATTTTAAGATTACACATTACATATGAATCTGCTAATGAGCACATTAAAATATTGCTTATCTAAGCATATTCTGTAATTAGTTTCATAAATGGTTGTTATTTTTATTTTCTTTCTAATATTGGCGAGTAAACCAGGCTGTCTTAACATAATCAGTAAGTTTGTGAGCTTCCATTCAAGTTTTCAAAGTATAATTCTATTCACAATATAAACAAGTTAAATTCTATCATTTAAATTAAACAAGTAAAATTATTGGCGGAAAGACATTTCTTAACATGCTCTGCAAAAGATTTATTAAACATAAAAATGAGTAATCTGTCATTCTAACATTTAAAAATCCCGCCAAATAATACAATTTTGAATAACCTGGTTATGTGCTGCTATGTGTCTGGTAAGCATTTACTGTTCTGAATATTTTATCCAATTCTTATATAACATTTTCTCAAGAAAATTTGGAAAACTACAATTGATGCTCCTTCAAATTAAGCACTTTTTCAAACATTATCAATACAGGACTTTTTCTCGACTGTGAGATCTTATACACTGATCTACAGCATCTAATACCTCTGCTGCTGCTTCGTTTATAACTTGAGATAAAATCTTTGTTGTCATCTGATGAATTTTGAAATCTGATAAGTTAAATCCATCATCTTCAACCTGCTTCATGACCTGTAAAATATTAAAATTTATTTAGATTAACGAGCCTTCCACATTTTTTTGCCAGGGCCAAAATGTCCAGGTCTTTCAATTATTTGTTTAACAAGGTTGATCATATCATTACAACCTTTTAATCTGACTTTATTATTTATTATTGTTTATCCCTATGTTCAATACTTCACATCTCCTTCATTATAATTCATAATTGATTGATAAAACTTTACCTAGTGGCTAACCTTTTTACCCAAAAATACTGTTCTACCTAGATTTATTGCAAACTAAATGAAACATCTCCTCTTGGTCAATGTATCTAAACTTTTGTCAGTTCTATTGTCCAATTGGAGAAATACGATAGCTATTGTTCTCTGTGTAGTATATTTACTTAGCTTGGACCTTTAAATTTTGTTATAGAAATCCATCACTCATTGATTAATTTCCCTGAATAAGAAAAATATCTTTTAAGTTGATGAAAATAGTTAATACAGACATCAACTCTCAGAACTGTATTTAATGATGTATTTATACAATATCAGTAATATATTGTCAATCTGTTTTATATAAACATTGATTGAATCATCAAAGTATGATTTCTGGTATATTTGGTTAGAATTGTTTTTATTGAAAATTCAATTTAAAAAAAATATTTGTAAAACAAATTTCATTAGGAACAATGTTGAAAATTTTGTGAAATATCAACTTTTAATGTTGTCAAGAATTAAAAAAAAACTAATACATAAATTAATTCTGATCTGGCCACCTCACAATCATTCAATGTCCAAAATGTATTTGTAATGTTATTCATGATAACTGGACAAGTGAGAAACTGACACTGCCAATGCAACTGGTGATCCTTCAAATGCAAATTTATTTAGAGAAACATTTATATTTCCAGGGTTTAAAATACTAAGTATGCTTGGAGGAACAAACAAAATATTTTCTATTATATTCCTTGTTTTTAATCTGTAATAATATGTTATATTTCATAAAAGGATGCTGGAGTTTTAATTAATAATCAATATAAGCAATAACCAAAGTTTAAAAAATTTGTCTCTAGAAACCAAAATTGTTATCCGAATACTTTTTCTCCAGCATCCTCATATACATAAAACCTGTTTGTGGCATATATAAAAAAAAATGATGTATATGTCCTTTGAACACAAACATATTGAGTGTTTACTTCATTAAGTGCTTTCATTGGTGAAGTGACAGTTTCATAATGACAGAAATTACAAGGAAAAACTTGAAGAAAATAGGCACTTTCATCTAATCTCTGTGGGATTTCTATAATTATTGTTCATCAATGTCAGTGGTTTTTTTTTAATTATCTTTTTATCAATCTAACATTATACTGGGAAACTGAGTTAGTCTGTGTATATATATATATGAAACCCAGGTGGTCGTGTGGTCTAGCGGGATGGCTACAGTGCAGGCGATTTGGTGTCACGATATCTCAGTAGCATGGGTTTGAATCCCGGCGAGGTAAGGACAAAAAATTTGCGAAAGCAAATACAGATCTAACATTGTTGGATTGATGTTTAGACGAGTTGTATAAACATTATGTACACAGCCATGTATCACCATCATTGCTGGTGATCCGATGGATACATCTGTTGTAGAGTTGTCACTGACTCAGACATACTTAAAAATATAATTATTTTCTGTGACTGTATCTTACATTAATTTGTAGGATCCTTTACTATGGATAATTTAGCCGATCTGTAAAAATAACATCTCCATGCCTTGTATATCATGTACTGTAGTACGGCGCTAGATTAAAACTGACGAGGAAAGGTAACACACAGCCACCAAAAGCTTCATTATTGAAGCCCAGGTGGTCGTGTGGTCTAGCGGGATGGCTACAGTGCAGGCGATTTGGTGTCACGATATTTCAGTAGCATGGGTTCGAATCCCGGCGAGGGAAGAACAAAAAATTTGCAAATTTACAGATCTAACATTGTTGGGTTGATGTTTAGATGAGTTGTATATACATTATGTACACAGATAATTTAGCCGATCTGTAAAAATAACATCTCCATGCCTTATAGTTTATTAGCCGGATAAGACACTGAGGTGAACAGATGTGTTTTCATGAGCTCCATCTCGTTTACAAAATGGAGCTAAATTTCTTGTTGTATATGTGAATCAAAATCATATCAACATTGTTTATTGGAATTATTAGATATTAAGACAAAATGGATTTCAATTCTACATTTGTGAACAACTTATTTACATCTTTTTCTGGTGAATTTTCTGGATTTGAAAGTGATGACTATAAATGCTACCTAAACAACTGTGATCTATACTCAATTGAGGACTGTACAGATAGAACATTGTCAATTGTTGTCAATTTTAGCAGTGAGAAAATATACTTTATTTTTGAAAACATTATTTTTCAAAATTATGACAGAAATTTGTTTATTCAGAAAGACAGGAACGGATTTGTATATAATTTCATTTATGAAGGGAATAAAGTTGTGATTACTATACAGTTCGTCTGCAACACTTCATATTCAAGGAAAAGGATGTGGGAATTGGTTCAATGAAGAATTTAGTGTTTTAGGAAAACAATTACACAATGAGGTAACATATTTCCAAACTTCTTTAATAGAAAATAATGCTGACCAGATGTGTACTGGAAACCTTTTATTAGAGTCAATGATAAGCTTTGACAGTTCAGTAACAGACCCAAAGTTATTAGTAACAGATATGTCAAACACTCTGATAACATCAACCCCAATTAGAAACTCGTCTTAAACAGTACTTTTCGTAATCTACAAAATCTAGATCATTACAACCTAGATTTGCAACAAGAAGTAATTGATTTAAAACAAATGGTTGAATCAATTATCAAAACAATCCATTCAAACAAGCAGGATCAAAGTCTCCCTATTTCAAAAACTGTTAATTCGTCAACACAAACTGTTAGTACTCAGACAGAAGAACAGGAAAAGACACTGAAGACCCGGCATACTTCGATGCACATTGAATATAGAACTGTTTCCACACAGATCTACCAACCCATTGGATCTGAAGAAACACGTTTTGACCCTCCTCCACATAATGTAGTAGACTACCAACCAAAACCAAAACCTCAAAAACCTGAATCAAGTAAAACAGAATTCGGACCAACAGATTACTCAAATGACAATACTGTTCCCATTCCCAATCGTTTCACTGGTGAAAACAACAAAATCACACTAATAATTGGGAGTTCCATTTTAAAGGGTATTCAACCCCGTGGACTACAAAACACTGAGGTATGTACCAACAGAGGAGCCAACATAGATAGACTGATAGATGTACTACAAAAGAAGGATATGTCAACATACAGAACAATTATTATCCATATTGGTGGAAATGACTTAGATATTAATGGTGACAATCTCCAAAGCATAAGAGATAATTACGAAGCTCTTTTATATTTACTGAATTTCAAATGTCACCCACATTGTAAATTTGTAGTTTCTGGAATTCTACCCAGAAAAGGACTTAATATGCATAACTTGAATGAAATGCTGAAAGACCTATGTGAACAGTTTAACTTACAATTTATTGATCATACAAACATGTTTTATGATAAGAATTACAATCTTTCTTATTCTTTTTTTCATCATGATGGAATTCATTTGTCAAAAAAAGGGACATCAGCGTTCCTAAGATCAGTCAACATGCATGTTAGTATATTAAAGCATACAGATCAATCAGATAGGTATTGTGTTCACTGTGGTGAACCAAATCATAATTCAAAATCATGTAGACATGGTAGAAAGGTTCTTTGTCACTCTTGTAACAATTTTGTTCACAAAGAAAAATTCTGTGAATTTTATAATTAGGGTGATGGCAAAGAAGGCAAAGCCCTACACAATCAAATTTTGAAAAATTCTTTTGAAATTTTAAACCACATATGTCAAGAATGTAATAATATTTCCTGCGCATGTCTCTATTGTATTAAGGATTTAGTTTATCAGAAAATTGAAACCAGCTGTTCAAAATCTTTTTACCAATTATCTAAGCATAAGGATGTAATTAATAACTCTGATAAAATTACATCAGCATTAAATCAATTTGATACAACCTCTCAGCAGGTACCAGACCTATCCCCATCTTTGCCATCTCAAGTTTCTCAAGACATAATGTACAAAACAAATACTTTTGTAATACAAGTCACTGAGGACACTTTTAGTATTGAGGATTTTTTTATATTTTTATTTACTTATTATATAATATGTGTATCATGTTTATGTGTTATTGACAATACTTATCTTATTGATAAGGATACAGAAAATGATGATCTTGTAACATATGGATTTAACAAATGCAAATGTCTTAAAATATGTTCCCACAATGTTAATAGATTGGAATGCAAGTTTGATGAGATTAGATACAATCTAATGTCCACTCCAAATCCCCCAGATATAATTGGTTATTGTGAAACTTTTTTGGGTAAAAATACTTCTGATAGAAAAATAGATATACCTGGATATATTTTACAAAGGAAAGATAGACAATCCGATGGTGGGGGTGGCTGGGCTGTCTATTTAACAGAAACCACCTCCTTTTCTAGAAAAAAATGATTTTGAAATAAGTAATATTGAAACTATGTGGTTTGAAGTTAAACCCAGCTATAAGAAATATTTTTTATTGTGCTTTGTTTATAGGCCACCAAAGTCATTAATTGGTTGGATAGATAAGTTTGAGAATGAGATTAAGATTGCAATGAAATATAATTCAGATGTAATACTTATGGGAGATTTTAACATAAATTGTTTACTACCCAATAAAATTCCACAAAGATGGTTAACTGCTCTAGAAACTTATAACTTTCAACAGGTAATTAAGGAACCAACTAGAGTAACAAATGAATCAAAAACTTTGATTGACCATATATATGTCACTAGTTTAAGCATAGAGACTCATGTTTCTAAATATTCTATTAGTGATCACTATCCAATATGTATGACAAGACAAGAGAAATTGTATGATAAAAAACATTCTCATTCAACAATCACTTATAGAAATTTTAAGACTTTTAATGAGCAAAATTATTTAAAAGATTTAAAAAGTGCACCTTTTCAACATATTGAATTTGAAAATGACCCATCTGTTTGTATTGAAATGTGGTACAACATTTTTAATAACATTTTAAATAAACATGCCCCTATTGTGAAAAAGAGGGTAAAAAAAGACAGACAGCCTGAATGGTACAATAAAGAAATCTCATATGCAAGAAAAATGAGAGATAAATATCACTCAATGGGAATGTGGGCTGAATATAGATTCTGGAGAAACAGAACAAAACATATTATTGATAAATCTAAACAGAAATGTTATAATGATATGATAAAAGACTCAAAAGATTCTAAAACACTATGGAAATGTATTCACAGCCTAAATCCATCTAATCCATCAAAACCACATGAACTTATTACAACTGGAGACCATAAAACAACCGATCATAAAAAATTGCTAATACGTTCAATAATTATTTCACCTCATGTGTTGAAAAATTAAGGCATAGTAGGGCACCAATCAACTCAAATTTTAATACTCTGACAAACTATGTACAAATGAAATTCTTGAAAAAAGGCATAATAAATTCATCATTCCTCCAGTAAAAGTTTCAGAACTATTTGCTGAAATAACTAAACTAGATGTTAAGACATCTTCTGGTACTGACAATATAGGTCCTAAGATTTTAAAACTTAGTGCTCCTTACATAGCATCTTCCTTAACATACATTTTTTAATCGAATGATTGATACTGGTATTTATCCATCTGTTTTAAAAAATGCCAAAGTAGCTCCAATTTTCAAATCTGGTGAAAAAAATGTAGCTAGCAATTACAGACCAATATCTGTTTTACCAACATTATCAAAATTAATTGAGAGACATGTATCAAAACATCTGTATAAATATTTGACAAAGTTTGATATTTTACACCCTTCCGAGTCTGTTTTTAGACTCAACCATTCATGTCAAACTGCCCTCATTAATATTATTGATAAATGGCTACACGAAATGAATAATGGAAATATCAATTTGGCAGTCCTCTTGGATTTTAAGAAAGCTTTTGATGTTGTTGATCATGAAATTCTATGTAAAAAACTTCTAATTTATGGCTTCCATGAAGATACTGTTGATTTTTTAAAATCATATTTGAGTGAAAGAACACAGCAAGTCCATATAAATAATCAGTTTTCTAATAAAAAGTTTATAAATTTTGGTGTTCCACAGGGCTCAATACTTGGTCCCATTTTGTTTGTTTTGTTCATAAATGACCTTCCATTACACATCAAAAACTGCCATACAGACTTGTATGCTGATGACACAACTATGCATATATCAGGAAAGACTATTGGTGACATGCAATTAAAAGTACAAGATGATCTCCAATGTGTTGAAAAATGGTGTCATGAAAATAGCATGTTCATAAATTCAGATAAGACGAAATGTATGGTTATAGGTACAAGACAAAGGCTGCGTTTAAATCAAGCAGATCCAGTTCTAACTATTGAGAATAATATTCTTCAAAAATCATCAATTGAAAAACTTTTAGGTGTTAGAATTGACTCTAATCTGTCCTGGACAGGCCATATTAATTACTTATGTTCATCAATTTCATCAAGAATTTTTTTACTCTCTAAAATCAAGAAATTTCTAAATATTGATCTAAGAAAATTATTTTATAATGGTTATATTCTCCCACTGATAGATTATTGTTGTATTATTTGGAGTCTTTGTGCTAAAAATGAGCTAGTCAGAATAATAAAATTTCAAAAAAGGGCTGCAAGACTTATTTTAGATGCTGATCCACTTTCATCATCAGCTCCACTGTTTAAACAGCTTGGATGGATGACAGTAGAGAACAGAATCTCATACCACAAATCAGTTTTGATGCATAAATGTCTTAAGAATGAAGCCCCTGTATATCTCACTGAAAAGTTTAAAGAAATGCCAGAAATAAACCAATATTGTTTGAGAAATGCCTCTTGCAAAAATTTACAAGTTCCAAAAGCCAAAACAGAGCTTTATAAGAAATCTTTTATATATTCAGGATCTATTTTATGGAATAACTTACCAATATCCCTGAAAAAATCAACCTCAAGTACAAGCTCATTCAAAAAAGATTTAAAAAATTACTTGATGGAACATTAAGAAGCTGTGCGTTTTTTATATGCATAATAATTTTCACACACTTACTCAAACTTATGATATTGTTGATGCCAATACTATACATGTCATATATGAATTTGTAACTTTTACCTGTTTTGAAAATTGTATATTTCATAACAATTTTTTATTTCATTATTCATGTATGTGTGTCTGTTTGATATTTTGTAATTGTTTGTTATATTTCATTGTATTTTATGAGGGCCTCAGGGAAGATTAGCTTTACAGCTAACTGTGTAACCCTCTTTAAATAAAGAATTATTATTATTATTATTATTATTATATATCATGTACTGTAGTACGACGCTAGATTAAAACTGACGAGGAAAGGTAACACACGGCCACTGAAAGCTTTATTATTGAAGCCCAGGTGGTCGTGATGTCTAGTGGGACGGCTACAGTGCAGGCGATTTGGTGTCATGATATCTCAGTAGCATGGGTTTGAATCCGGGCGAGGGAAGAACCAAAAATTTGCTTTCGCAAATTTTCATCATACCAGAGACATTTAATACATGAGAGTGTACAAGATACAGTAGCTTAGGTTACAAGAGAAATAAGAAAATGCATATGACTGCAGCTAAATTAGGAGATAAGTAATTTATGAATTAAAATATATTGTGAACTAGTAAAGACAACAAATAAATCATGGGCTGCACTTATACTCACATGTATAAAAATAAAAAGAAGTGGTATGATTGTGGACAAATGTTGTTGTGTTGTGATGATTTATTTGTATTCTTGTCTTTCTTTTTTGCTTATGTGTTTTGTCTTTATATGTAATTTTTTTCACATATTCATGATATGTGTTTGATTTTGTAGTCATTAAGATTAGAACACGATGTTGACTGCAATATTTTTTGACATTTTGGACTATTATGTTTGTTTGTTTCATGTGATTATCATACTGTTGAAAGGTTAAGTTAGCTATAAAACCAGGTTTAATCTATCATTTTCTATATAAGGAAATGTCTGTACCAAGTAATAAATATGACATTTGTTTTCCATTTGTGCAAAATGTTTGAGCTTTTGATTTTGCCATTTGGTTACAGGCTTTCCTTTTTGGATTTTCCTTGGAGTTCAGTATTTTTTGTGATTCTGCTTTTTACATAGCAGAAAGAATAACACAATTAATCATGTGTTCTTTGTTTCTGAATTCAGTGTGTCATAGGGCCTACAACAATATTTTGTTTAAGGTTTTCTTGAAAAATAATTACAGAAGGTAGCTCAGTTTTTGTAGGTAGGTCACTTTATTGGTTTTGTTTTATCACAAGGTTATTTCAACAACACTTGAACATATTTAAATAGTAAATGTTTTGAACTTAAACAAGGATGTAAAATACAGCACATAAAATGGAAACCAGGCTCGCCAGGTATCCAATGTATTCTCCCAACAACAGGAAGCCAGCTTAGATAGCCTTAGTCTTAATTACATTAGGCCATACCAATTCAATTCCTTGTTCGACGGACCCGCCCGCACCTATTTTTTTCAAAACAGTTTAAAAAAAAAAATTATAGTCAGCTTCCCGCATCCCGAAATGTAACCATGTAAATATTATAAAAAGATATCAACATTTGTTTTTTTAAAATCAGTCTAACCAGTATATACAAATGATATAACGATTTTAAACCTATAAGCACCCCATCACACTGTGTAAATATCTGTGAGAATATTTGTTTCAGCATGAAATCAATGTATCCCACGTGGGAGTGGTCTGATATAAATATATAACAGCGGAAATACCTGTACAGAACAAAACATTGGTTTCTTTCCCCCTTACTTATATTCCCTATCAAAAAATGTTCGTTGGGTAGAATAAAGTACAAAGAACTTCTGAAAGATTTGCCTTCAACTGCAATTATATTGTATGCTGGCGAAACAAAACTATCCATAGCCGCTGCATGTTTCAGCACCTGTTCTTATTGATTCAGGGGCCTGTCGTTCAGCAGTTATCGTTTGTTGATGTGGTTCATTGGTATTTTCTTGTTTGGATATATAAATTAGATAGTTGGTTTTCCTGTTCAAATTGTGCAGTCCCTTATAGCTTGCTGTTTGGTCTAGGTGTAAAAGGTCGTACTTCGACCTGTGTTTGTAATTATCAGGTTGGAAACTGAACCCTCCCTCAGACAAGGGGACATTTTACTGTTGTAGAAAAGAAAATAGAAATGCCAAGGATTTGCAATTGTAAAGTGCTACTATACAAAACCTTTGAAAACTTAGAATTTTTTTCTCAAAAAGAGGAGAAATACATAATGTTAACATGGTTTAAATCCAGGATTATTACTCAAAATAAGTGAGAAAGTCCATTATCCATTAAAATAAGGAACATTGTAACATAAATATATATATCATTATTCAAGGAATGAAGCATCTGAGATTTTCTAGGAAATATAAAGTATACAAATAGTGTATCTCCTGAAATAAAAAGTGTTACTATACCTCTTCTCCAAGACCACATATTGACCATTTACTTTTTCCTGGATAATGGCACTTGAAACAGGACATCATTTTATATACAATATTAGGAAATTGGCAGTTGTACAAGTATGGAAGTAATTTAACACTCAAATCTTGGAAGCTACCATCAGCACCAAACTGGATCATATGTCCTATAAATAGAAATAATAAACGGTACAATTTTATCTTCTGCAAAATGTTGAAAAGATTTAATTTTCACATTCATATTGATGAGCCTGGCGTATTTTATTATAAGCCTGGTACCTTTGATAACTGTTGAACAATCATGTAAATTGGTTTTGTATACATGATAGAAGTCATATAGTCTATATATATATATATATATATATTGCAATTCTAAGGTATAAAAGATTTGTATGATTTAAAAGGAAATTTGTTAGTTTAATGCTTTACTCATCCACTGTCCATCATTTACATCAGTCTTCCTCAGTTAACTTTTACAAACATTTTCTCAACTGAAACTTGGCAAAATTTAACCAAACCATAATTGTCATTGCTTAATTGGGGTAAACGTATATAGTTAAAAAATCTCTGAAGACCCTCTGTGCCAACTAACATGGTCAACATAGATAATCAAAGCCTTAAAGGCTGTAAAAGCAATTGCTGCCATGTTAATGTTTGGGGACTTTTATTTTTCATCCACATATATACAAGAATTAAACCTGACATGAGTGTTGTCTAGTTAAAAGTAAGAAGGTTTTAACTTTATATAAATAAAAGACTTTAGCAGAAAGTCATTTTTAATATGTTTTATATTTCACAAGGAGACAACACGTTTACCAGGCTAAAGTTGGGGTCAAATATACATGTGCTGAAACATATAACTCAAAAAGAAATCATCATGGATTATCCCCTGGTAGTGTTTGTAACTTCCTTGGCAATAATTTCCTTTATTGATTTAATTTTAACAATTTTCATTATTAATTTATATTTAACCATTAACACAAATGATTAAGTTAAAACATTTCAACTTTCCAGACGCAAATGTTAAAAAACGGGAAAGACATAAAATATCTTACAAGACATAAACATGTATTAAAAGAACAAGTGAAACTGCGAGCTACTGCTCACTAATGATACCCCCGCCGCAAGTGGATAATATTAATAGTGTAAAAATATGCAAGTGTTCGGTAAACAGGAAGTTGTCAAGTGATGAATCTGAAAACGCATCACACGGTATAGCTGACTTATATAAATCCTGAAACCAAATTTCAGAAATCCTTGTATTGTAGTTGCTGAGAAAAATGTGACGAAAATTTTCAACTTGGCTATCATGTGTAAAATGATACAAGTGTTCGGTAAACAGGAAGTTGTCGAGTGATGAATCTGAAAACGCATCACACGGTATAGCTGACTTATATAAATCCTGAAACCAAATTTCAGAAATCCTTGTATTGTAGTTGCTGAGAAAAATGTGACGAAAATTTTCAACTTGGCTATCATGTGTAAAATCATACAAGTGTTCGGTAAACAGGAAGTTGTCAAGTGATGAATCTGAAAACGCATCACACGGTATGGCTAACATATATAAATGTTGATACCAAATTACAAAAAGGGTGGATGTGTAGTTCCTGAGAAAAATGTGACGAAAGTTTCATGGGACGGTACGACTGACGGACAGACAGAGGTAAAACAGTATACCCCCCCCTTTTTTAAAGCGGGGGTATAATAAATGTATATTTCAGCCTAATAAAAATATTTTCATAATGTTACTTTGTCAACATTTTTAAAACTAAGTTCCAAACATTATTGCTCAGTTGATATGTGTCCTTCTGATGCGGTACGAGCACATGCACTTGTTTCTATCCATAGGAAGGTCGATTATCCATATAAATAGTTTTTTTGTGGGTACGAGATAACTACAATTCTCATGCAATCCCGAAAAGGGGGGTCATCACAGACAAACATGACATTAAATCGTTATCACTGAACTAGTATATATATTGTATAGGGGCCAGCTGAAGGACGCCTCCGGGTGCAGGAATTTTTCGCTGCATTGAAGACCTGTTGGTGACCTTAATTCTGCTGTTGTATGTTTTTCTATGAGGGGGAGGACAGGGGGTACCCTTCTCCCTTCTCCCATCCCTCTTCTCCTTTCTCCTACCCCTGTTCTCCTTTCTCCCATTAGAATAAAACATCTCCTTTTGAGATATTTTTTCTTGAAATATTAGATCATTTTTTTAAAAGGAGAGATATTTTATTTTTTCTCCTTTCTCCAAATTTTTCTCCTTTCTCCCAGCCTTCCTCTCCTTTCTCCTTTCTCCCACCCCCTTTCTCCCTGTCTCCCTTACCCCTGTCCTCCCCCTCTTCTATGGTCGGGTTGTTGTCTCTTTGACAAATTCCCCATTTCCATTATCAATTTTATTATACGAACAAGAACAAACAGCTCTACGTTGCTTTGATATTTATCAATTTTCAGGAAACATTGCGAAACATGATCTTCAATATTTCGAAAACATGTGAAATAAAATTGCTAACACGGTGGACCGTCGAGTGTCAACAAACGTAGTAGACTTGTGATCACTTGTTCACTGAAAAGACGAGGATAATGGTTTCATCTGACATTTGTTATGCAAACCCAGTTTTGATCATGATATTTAAAAAGACGTACTTTCTTTCAATCTATGTATTAATAAACTAGAAAATTCCAAATTGTAAATATCTCTTCATCTGGACCGACTTGGACGGGTCCATTTCATTAGTAAGGTGATCGATAAATATTACGGAGTTTTGACAGAAAAGGAAAACGAACTTATTGTTATGTGTTTTCAACAAGGGTTTCGTTCCGCTAAATTATTTGCGCAAATAAAGTTTGTCTATTTTTAGATTACAGGTAATAATTTGACACTACGCATTAACCTGTGTAGTGATTTTGATTTTACGATAAATGTATGAATGAACGATAATTTTATGAATGAACAAGAGCACCTGACCTCTTAAAGAAACACAAATTAAACATAAAAAACCGTATTTATTAGGAGATAATTCAGTTAAATTTTCAATACTAAATCAACAACTGAAATGAATCCATATTTTGTTGAAACATCGTACGAACGGCGGAAAACGGAATCGCATTTATAAAAATGTACTTTTTTTCACTCGGACTTCTATGTTATTTGATAGTCAAACGGTTGACCCTTTAAATACAAAAATACATCTACAAGAACATATTCTGAAACTTCTTAAATCCACTAACTTTTTTTAAAAGTTTCAAGCTATGTATTGCATTAGAAAACATACATAGGTGTTAAAGAATGACTGACCAGGAGCCTGTTTAACAAAATACTATGGCTTGATCTGGGCGGAGTCTCTGATCTGGGTCACAAAGATGGCCATACGCGACGGCATAAAAGCAATTGCTTTAAAAATAGATCATAGAGATAAAAGTCTTGTCTTGAAAACAACATTAGAAAAAATCTGATAGCTGTAGGGCAGAAATGTTGAAATCTACCTACTGTCAATCAACATCAAAACTGATATTGTTATCGGAGTTTATACCCTGAAATGACAAAAATTTTATTAATTTAAAAAATGTTTGAAAATTATTAGAGAATACTAACTTTTAAAAGCCAAAAAGATTAGCAAGACAAGACTCCTAATTAGTTTAATGATAGAAATTGTAAGTTAAAATTATTTTATAATATATAATGCCTATAAAAAAGATTTGTAAAATGTCAAAAAATATGAAATCAGTAAAAACATATGAATGTAAATTACCTTTGTAAGCATAAGGTGTTTCTTTGACATGATAAATCTTTGTTAGGTACCATAATAGGACATATTCCACTTGCATCTTCTCCTGTCTAGTAAATTCCTTTATTTCCTGTACAACTGATCGTTGTTCATTTATCAGAAGGCTTTCTTGTTTCAGTACTGCAGGGATAGGGCATGTCAATATACCTGAAAAAAAAATACCGTTCCATTAACTTAAATTGTTTCAAGGGAGGAGTCATAAAAGAGGGACGAAAGACGCTGACAACGCCTGGCTAAAAATGAAAAAGACAAACAGACAAACAATAAAACATATGACACGACATAGAAAACTAAAGAATAAGTAACATGAACCCCACTAAAAACTAGGGGTGATCTCAGGTGCTCTAGAAAGGTAAGCAGATCCTGCTCCACATGTGGCACCCGTCGTGTTGCTTATGGGATAACTAATCTGGTAAATAGTCTTATTAGGTAGGTCACATTCATGAAAGGAAAGGAGGAGGTTTTGACCTATATTTGATCTAAAATGTAGGTATAATTTTTTTTTAATTTGCATGAAATTGGAACAAATTATGTTTATATAATTATGCTATCATTTCAAGGAACATCTTGTCACATCCTTTTTTTATTGCTGAACACAAGGGATAATGTATGT